>NC_080071.1:30137542-31411358 GCF_949987535.1 Balaenoptera acutorostrata | reverse complement strand
GCAGTGAAAAATAAGGTGAAGACCGTGGTCGCCAGCCCTGGGTTCAAATCTCAGCTTTTACATTTACTAGCTTTGTTGGCAAGGGGAGAATTGCTTAACCTTCTGTGCCTCTGCTTCCTCATCCATTAAACAGAAATAATGAGAGTACGCACCTTTCAGAGTTGTGTGGTAGTCCCAGCCAACAGAAAGCACAAAACACACTGTTTATTATCACATCTTGGAAAAATCCACTAGCGAGAAGAGAGAGGAATATCACCACTACATACCCTTTTAGTAACCAGTAAAACCTCTTCTATCATAGAGAACATTTTCTGAGTAAATACTAGATGCTGGACACAATGCCAGGTGTCATAACTCCATGAGACAGTAACTGTTACTATTTCCACTTTACAGATAGGAAAACTGAGGCATTGAAAGGTTAAGTAAGTTAAGCTGGGAGCCAGAATTTAAATCTTTTTGTTTACCCCACCCTGACTCATTGATTCAACTAATATTTGATGAGCATCTACTAAGTGTTGGGCACTGTTCTAGGTGCTGAGGGTACAGCAATGATCAAAAAAGGCTAAAACCATGCCTTCATGGAGCTTACATTCTAGTAGGGGGAGAGAGAGAATCAACAAAATAAATAAATATAATAAACAGATGATGGGTAGGAGACAATTAAGTAGGGAAGGTGGATAGAAAGAGTGGTGGTAGGTAGGGGAACTGCAATTCTAAAATGCATGGCCAGAGAAGTATCATTGAGCAGGACGCATTTGAGAAATGAGAGGAAAGAGATGAAAGAGTAAAACTCTTAGCCAGGCGGTGGGGGTGGGAGCCATTCCAGACAGAGGATATAGGAAGTGCAAAGGCCCTGAGGCAGGAGTTTGCCTGGCTTACCCAGGGAATAGCAAGAAGCCAGTGCAGCTTCAGTGGAATAAGCAAGGCAGAGAAGTAGGAGTTGGGGTCAGAGAGATATGGGGTGGGGAAAGAAGACCATGTAGGTCTTCATCAGCCTTGTAAGGTAAGGACCTGGCTTTTACTTAGACAGAAAGCTGTTGGTGGGATTTGAGCAGGCGGGACATGATCTGACTTATGTTTTAACAAGTTACTCTGGTGGCTGCATGGAGAGTGGAGTGAAGGAGATGTCACTTGGAGGTCCCTTAAGAACAGCCAAAGTTATTGGCAAGAACAAAGAAGCAACAATGTCTTCCTCAATTCTAGCAGGTGTGATCACAATGGACTTTTTTTTTTTTTTTCAGAGCAAAGTGCTTGGGAAGCCTCTTTCCACTCTATCTAAGATGTTTGTTGAATACATAGGTCATAGGGAACCCTCATCAACTATACTGTACTGGGACCCTTTCTAAAACTGTCAGGATGCACCCACAGCAGCTGGCTGGAAATTGCTACATTCTCACTCATCACTCCTCAGTGTTTCCCTCACTTTGGGAGGTGAAGCTGAGTACAGAACTGGTTGTCCAGTCTTAGTACAAGGTAGGCCTGCTGTGATCAGAACATTTAGAACACGGCCAAGTGGTAGGGCAAAGTCCAAAGAGAGCTAGGCTTAAGCTCAGCCAGATATTCCACAAAATGCGTATTGACACCTACTCTGAGCAAGTCAAGGAGAGACTCTAAAATGAATCAGGGGCTTCCCTGGTGGCGCAGTGGTTGAGAATCTGCCTGCTAATGCAGGGGACACGGGTTCGAGCCCTGGTCTGGGAAGATCCCACATGCCACGGAGCAGCTGGGCCCGTGAGCCACAACTACTGAGCCTGCGCGTCTGGAGCCTGTGCCCCGCAACGGGAGGGGCTGCGATAGTGAAAGGCCTGCGCACCGCGATGAAGAGCGGTCCCCGCACCGCGATGAAGAGTGGCCCCCACTTGCCGTAACCAGAGAAAGCCCTCGCACGAACCGAAGACCCAACACAGCCAAAAATAAATAAATAAATAAATAAAGTAGCTATAAAATTAATTAAAAAAAAAAATACAAAATCCTCTCCTTTAAAAAAAAATAAAAATAAAAAAAAATAAAATGAATCAAATTCAGCCCTCACCTAAGGGGGCATACTGTTCAGTATGTGAAAGGATACGACTTGAACACAAGTCACTAGACAGCAATAAGTATACACTACACATGACACACTATATAGTATATTTACTTGAATAGAGTTATATAGTTACTGGAATACTTGAATACAAGTAACTACACTGCAAAATAGAAAGTGACAAATGTCCCATAAGGAGGGAAACAGTCTATCCAGCCCAGAGGATCCAGGGGTGGTATATGACTTGGCCTTAAAGAGGAAGCTGGAGCTAGAGACACAGAGATGGTCAGAAGCCATGCCGGGCAGAGGGAGCAGAGGAAGAGACTAGAAAATGGAGGACTCAGGATGGGAACAAAGGTTGGGAGAGTTTCAGGAGACCCACAACATATTTATAATGAAGATTCTGGGCCCACTCCTAGCATTTCTGAGTTGATGGGTGGAGAAATCTGTATTTTTAGCAAGAACCCTCAAGTAATTCTAAAGCAGTTATTTCCCACTCAACTCCACCTCCGCCTCCACTTTGAGAAACACCAGTAGACATGAGTTAAAACCACCCCATGGGGCTTCCCTGGTGGCGCAGTGGTTGAGAATCTGCCTGCTAATGCAGGGGACACGGGTTCGAGCCCTGGTCTGGGAATATCCCACATGCCACGGAGCAGCTGGGCCCGTGAGCCACAACTACTGAGCCTGCGCGTCTGGAGCCTGTGCCCCGCAACGGGAGGGGCCGCGATAGTGAAAGGCCCGCGCACCGCGATGAAGAGCGGTCCCCGCACCGCGATGAAGAGTGGCCCCCACTTGCCGTAACCGGAGAAAGCCCTCGCACGAACCGAAGACCCAACACAGCCAAAAATAAATAAATAAATAAATAAAGTAGCTATAAAAATAAAAATAAAAAAAAAAAAAAACCACCCCATGTAGTTTTCCTTATTATTCTCTCTCATATAATCCTGTTTATTTCCTCTACAGCACTAACTATTATAGATACTATTTATATATCCGTTTACTTACTATTGTTTCACTCCACAGGATATGAGCTCTGTTAAGTCACCAACACACAACAGATACTAAACACTGGCAGAATGTTGAATGGTAGAGCTGGAACTAAATCCTGGAGGCCTTGAAAACCCCACTAGGTGTGTAAACCTTATTCTAAAGGCAAGTCACTTAACCTCTCTGTGCCTCAGTTCCTTCTTCTGTAGAATATGGATAATAAGAATACCTTCTCTATGGGCTTGTTCTATGGATTAAGATAAACATGCAAACACATGTAAATTTCCTAGATCTATTCCTGGTTCACAGCAAGCCCTCAATAAATTATTATTATTATTAGCCAGTGGGAAGCTATGGACGTTTCCAAACCTAATAGTAACCTAATGGTCTGTTTAGGAAGATTCACCTGGTAGGAGCATGTAAAGATGGATGAAAGGAGGTGACTCTAATTAGGAAGATGAAGCAGAAGGCTACTGTGGATTTGGGTTAGAATTATGAGGGCTTGTACTAAGGCAGATGTCTCAGGAAGAGAGAGAGGGCTATCTGGGAGAAGATTAATAGTAGCAGAATCAACAAATTTGGGGTAAAACATAGGCTGTAGAATGAAAAGAAAAAGCAGAATTAAAAAACAGCTAGGGCTTCCCTGGTGGCGCAGTGGTTGAGAATCCGCCTGCCAATGCGGGGGACACGGGTTCGAGCCCTGGTCTGGGAAGATCCCACATGCCCCGGAGCAACTAGGCCCGTGAGCCACAATTGCTGAGCCTGCGCGTCTGGAGCCTGTGCTCCGCAACAAGCGAGGCCGCAATAGTGAGAGGTCCACGCACCGCGATGAAGAGTGGCCCCCGCTTGCCACAACTAGAGAGGGCCCTCGCGCAGAAGCGAGGACCCAACACAGCCATAAATAAATAAAAATTAAAAAAAAAAAAAAAACAGCTAAAGTTTTGAGCCTGGAGAGCTAAGACACAGTCGACCAAAATGGAGAGCCCTGGAGAAGGCGTGGTTCTGGGAGAGACTCCAAGTTCTTTTGGGGACCTGCCGAGTGGAAGGATAAGCGACAAGAAGGCGGAATTGGAGCTCAGGAAAGAGGCTGCGCTGGGAGAACTGACTGCAGAACAATCTGTAGAGAGGCGTGTTTACCTGTGACCCTGCTGTGGTTCCCAAGGCAGAGGTGGGTGTGGAGGAGAGGGAGCAAGGGCAGAATCTCACAGAATCTGTCCACTGAGTGCGGGTGCAGGGCACGGAAGAGGAGCCACAGGAGGGGCCGACGGGGAGGCAGGGAGAGAACAGAGAGCAGAGTTTTGAGAAGTGGGGTTAACACTGGGGCTAAATGCCCCTGAGCGGATAAGGAGGAGGAGGGTTAAGGAAAGGTCTAGAATTTTGTCTTCAAAAAGGTGTTGTGAGGAGGCTCCAGGTGACAGTATGGCCAGGACTTGAACCACCCCATCTGGGAGCTAAAAGTAATTGTTCCTAAATGGCATCCAGGTGGCATGGTCAGCCCTGTCCACAGAACTGCATCTTGGGGGGGCAGCTGGGCCCAGCACACGGTCACTCTGCCTGGAGAATGGCTCTGAGCTGCAGGGACCCTGTGTTCACAGGGTGACAGGGAAAGATAATGGGTATGAGCCAAACATTTTTTTTTAAAGGATTACAGAAAAATCAGACAAAAGTCATAGTTCCATGGGCTCATGATAAAGCCATTGTCACTCAGGCCTCTAACATTTGCAAAATAGCTCCTGTAGATGAAAAAGTCTCAATCAGCTGCCTAAAAATACATTTCCATGTAAAGATGGATGAAAGGAGGTGACTTTAATTTGTGGAAGTGACTGTACTTTACAAAAATTATGAGTGAAAAAGAAAAGCATTAATAAACAGAACATGTTCTGTAAAATCCTTGCTTTTACTTAGAGAAATAATGCCATTTTTCTATGGTGAAATCTTTTGCTCCGGGGCAAAAAGTCACTGCTATGGACTAAATGTTTGTGTCCCCCCCCCCAAATTCAAATGCTGAAGCCCTAATCCCCAATGTGACGGTATTTGGAGGTGGGGCCTTTGAGAGGTGATTAGGTCATGGAGCCTTCAGGAATAAGCTTAGTGCCCTTATAAGAAGAGACAAAGAGAGATGATCACTCTCTCCCTGCCACGTGAAGACACAGCAAGAAGGTGTCAGTCTGCAAACCAAGAAGCGGGCTCTCAACAGAACCCAACAATGCTGGTACCCTGATTTTGGACTTCCCAGACTCCAGAAACTGTGAGAAATAAATTTCTGTTTTTAAGCCACCTAGTCTATGGTGTTCTGTTATAGCAGCCTGAACAGACCAAGGTAGTCACCAAGCTATATCAGAGACCAAAACAGAAAACTATCTGATTTCATCATCAAGGGCTATATGTGGATGGGAAGGAAATCTTACAAATTTACAAGATTTCTTATCCTAACAAGTTCTAAATTACTTCACAAATATAATTATAATTAATAAGCACTTTTTATGAACAATCAATAAGTCTGGTTAGCTCTATTCTAAAAATACATTCCTGAATCCAGATACCTGTCACCACCACCACCAGGGCCACCACAAGCCCCCAAGGAGCCTTTTGGGCATATTAGAAAAAGGACCCCTCACCACCTCTGCCAGGCCCCTCCATCACGGCACTACCTGCAGCCCTGCCACCTCCTCCAGGGGTCCAAGCCACCCAGGTCCCCCACCTGGACCACAGTCACGGCCTCCCTTCCTGTCTCCGGCTTCTGTTCTTGCTCCCCGTCCCCAACAGTCTTTTCCCCACTTAGCTACGAGCAAAATCTGTTTTTAAAGTTACACCAAATGCTACTGCGTTTAGAACAGGATCCCACCTCCCGCCACGGCCCACAAGGCCCTTCGTCGCCTAGGGCGTTTTCCCTCTTTGACCTCGAACTCTCATCACTGGCGCGTCGTCACCACCACCTCACTGTCCCGCTGTCCCCTCGGCAAGCGGAGCTCACCCCGCCAGAGGTGGTAGCTGACGGGAAGCACCCCCTACTCCACTCCCGCAGGGCAACGCGGCGACCTCCTTCCCATCACTCACAGCTATGCTCGCACGCCTCGTCCTCAGAGGAAGCTTCTGGAACCACCCGGTTTATTGCGGATCCCAAGGGGTGAGAGGGAGTGTGCCGGATGGGCTGGGGTCCAGGGAAGAGTCACGCTCAGAGGGACGGAGGTCGGGGTTGCAATGGGTGCAAGCAGGAAGATCGCCGCTGCCTTTTGTGGGGACCCCTAAGCAGCCCCGGGGGGACCTCGTACAGAGCCCCGAGCAGCAGAAAAGAAAGTGAAAAATTGGTTCGTGTGCTTTTCAACCGTTGAGTCTTACCTGAGACCTCGGGTTGGGCAGAAGGTGACCCCGTTGGGCGACGGCGCGGGGAACGGCCCAAGGGGATCCCCGGCGACGAGCGAGGCAAGGAGGCCGGAAGAAGCCAGATCCTAACCGGAAGTTCTCCCCTCTCCCGCGCCAGGCGGGGCTGCTGCTGCGCAGTGGCCGCTGAGCAGCGGACCCAGGTGAATTCCAGAGCAGGAGAAACAAGGCCTTTCTCCTCTTGGGTGGTGGAAAGTGCACTCAACCGGAAACCAGGAGACCTGGTCTGGAGAGGCAAGCTCGTATTTTTGGAATCCTGCCAAATGTCTTAAGTCTCTTCACCTCTTTGTGCCTCAGTTTCCTCTTCTGAAAAATGAGATGGTTGAACTAATCACTGTTTTCCGAAGTCTGCCCCAGGCACCGCTCACTGAACTTGCTCAAACCCAGAGCTGCTGACACCTGATCTCCAGGGGAGAGACCAGGAATGGATGTTTGACAGAGCTCCCTGGGCGAGTCCAGTGATGTCTAGGTTTTTCTCTAAGTTCCCTTCCCTAGCGTTCTATGAATTTTAAACCTTTAACCTATAAAAATACTCGGAGAAAAAAAGAATCATGGCATAATTGAATTTATCTACTATCGTTCAAATCGTCGTTCCCAAATCACAAAGCAGTCACGATGTTGCAGGCACTAAGGAACAATACACACCCACAGCTACGACAAACGATTAACTAAATGCTCAGATTTTTCACTTCCTCACCAATGTATGGGGAAATTTATCTTAGCTTTAGATGCCTTAAACCTGAGTGAAATACATTAAAAGCAACTGCAAGTTACTGATGACTAATGCCCTTCAATTTGGCCTCAAGCTGAGAAATTCTGTGCAGAAATTAAGTGGTTTATAATCCCACAGGTCCATTCTATTATAAACTGCAGGTGGCAAATCAAGTGGCTATGAACTATGCTGTGTGTGTGTGTGTGTATGAAAAATCAATACTCAAGGAGGGTATTTCTGCGCTCCTTTAGTGGGAATTTAACAGCCCAGACAAAAGGCAGATGCTAGTCTTGAGGACCCAGGAATCTGGGTGGTGCCTGACAAGGGTCTCAGGCCAGAGTAACTGTTACCCCCCCTCTCCTGCCCACCAGCCAGGGCAGCTGCACCTGCCCTTTGCAGAAAAGCAATTGAAAGCAAGCACAGAAGAAAGCTGGAAGGAAAATAACTGCAACTCACATTGATGACCTATTTTCTGAATCCGGCTTATCTGAGATTGGATTGTCATTCTTCCAAAAAACAGCCGAACACTTCAGGCTCAGGAAATGGCGTCTTTGAGGAAAGCATGGACCAGAATGTACAACACATCGTCACCAGAGGACTTTCTTCCAACCCAGGTTCCAAGTGGTGTAGCTTCACAGGGCTATTGTGGGAGCGGCTGATAAATCTACCAAATCCTTGGGGGTGCTTCACTATTAGCCAAGATTAACGTGATGCTAATTGGTAATGACCCTGATCTATTTAGTGTCTCCTACCAGCATAAGCAGCAGAATCAAAACCATCCTCCCAGGCTCCAAGTGCACATCCTGTAATATTTCCAATGTTGTATTCCTGCAACTTCAAGCTGCAATGCCCCTTCATTCCAGACATTGCACAATCAAGCTAATCATCTTTTTCTGAGTCAAGGGCTCAGTCAAGGCCTGCAGGCAGGTTCACTTTTCTGAGCTGCAGTTGCACCTGGGGGAAATGCCATGAGTTTCTGAATTCCTGAAGAAAGAAAAGTGACTGTTGAACAGCATTCAGCAGCATGCTCTGGGCTAAAAGGAGAGAGGGGGAGCTGGGAACAGGAAGGCAGGGCCTGCCTACCTGCCTGCAGCGAGCTTCTTTTCTGGCCAGCCCAGGTGACACGCAGGCCCTTGTGAAATAGCTGAAGACTGCAAAGCGGCAGGCAGCAAGAGCAAATAACCTTGGATTACCTAGATCCATAAATTGTGAGGAAGAGTCTCTTCAACCCAGGACGAAGACCCCAGGGGGAATGCTTCCCGGAGCAGATCAATTTAAGTACAGTTTTGAAGGAAAAAGTGAACAGGATTCATGTAGATGAGGCAGGAAGGAAATACAGGGCCAAGAAACAGCTCTCAGAGGATGCAGATGTAAGAGTGTAGTTTAGAGAATTCTCATATTATAGCTTGTAGAATCATAACGTAGCTGGACTGAACTGATTGATCATCCCATCTATTCGCTGAATGACTAAATGGGTGGATGGATGAATGAATGGACAGGATACAAAAAAGAACAGATTCCAGTAGAAGGGTCACAGACATAATCGAGAGATGAGTCAGTATACAGAAATCAGTTGATGGCAGTTTTCCGGCAGCCTGAAGGGCTAAAATTTGAATCCAGAGGTGACAGGGAGCGACACCAGGTTCTTAAGTAGTGGGGTGAAATTGGAAATTTTCTTTGAGAGAGATTCCTGGCAGTTTTCACAGGAAAGAGCAGAACAGGAAGGCCAGCAACATACAGTTTCAAAGGTCATTGACAGCCTGCCCAGGCACCAGCGAAGGAGGATCTGCTAAAACATCTTTACCAGGGATTTTCCCTGGGCCCTTCCAAACGACAGCACCCCAGTAACTTATCCTGCCTTCCTTCCCCTCCTCCCCACCCCCTACCGCAGCCCTGACAGTACTTGTTAGCTCAAAATGGACCGTCTGAAGGAAGGGACATGCTCCTGCAAATGGCTGAGAGCCTGATCGCCTCCAGTTGAGTGTTTTCATCTGAGAAACGAGTTACAGCTCATTCCCCGTGTGAGCGCAGTAGCGACAACCTGACAGCCATTTGCATAATTTCTCTTCTGTAACAGGCTTCAAAATAACAATAGGCGAACTAGATAGAATCTATTAATTTTAAATGTGCTTGAGCTGCTAGCTTTCATGGAGCTAGCTATTAAAGCACCATAAACATTTTAAATCCACAAATTATGTAGTGTATCATTTGTTCTCTCCAAGGAGGCATTTGGGGAGATTTGTGTTACTATAATTATCAACTGATTTGATTCTGGGATTTTGATGGCCCCTTGTTTTTGGAGGTACCCATAAGGCTGGAAGGTAGCTTGCTTAGAAAGTTCATCTAAGAGTGGGAGAAAAAAATGGTATCAAAAATAATATAATGCGGGGACTTCCCTGGTGGTCCAGTGGTTAAGTGCTTCCAATGCAGGGGGCGCAGGTTTGATCCCTTCTGGAAACTAAGATCCTACATGCTGCGTGGCACAGCCATATATATAGATAATGGTATCAAGATAACAACAATGATGTAATAATATGGTATCAGGAATAAGATACACACACATCATGTCAGCAATGACTCAAGAACCCAGAAGCAAAAGAATGTCATAGATGACTTTTGCAGGTGCTGACATCACTACACGGTCTGCAACGCTGCGACAGGGACTGTGCCTGCCTAGGCCACCGTTATATATCCCAGGCTTAACATAGTGCCTGGTATGTGGCTATAATGTTGAAAGATGTGACCAACTGGATGAATGAATAAGTGAATGAAGAATGAATGTGATTTCTTTACATAATAAAGGCAATTAGGATATGTAAGAAATTTATGCATAAGATTTATTTTTCAAAATAGATGGAAACAGCAAAAAATTTCAACATATTCATTCATAAGCCTATGTGCCCACATGTTTGCACAACTGCACACACACATCTCAAGTAAAAACACCTTCAGAAGGTAAGGACATCAAAAAGAAGGACTTTAGTTTTTAATTTTTTTATACGGCAGAAACATTGCAAAACTAGCAAAGCATTTTATAACATTTTGAAATGAATTACCGCCAGTTAACATTTTAGTCTCCCCCATGCATTTATGGAGTGCCAGGCACTGCATTTGGTGGCTGAAGAATTGCCAAGGAAGGAAAAAAAGAGCTAACTTTGGGGTTTCTTCCCCTGGATAATTTTTCCAAAGAATAGGTTTTATGTTTTATTCTAAACAGTTGCATTTTTGGCAGGACCAAAATAATCCATTTTCTGCTCTATTTTAATATCCACATTTTCATTTCATGGGTTTTACCCCTCAATTCCAAATGACATTCTAAGTCAAGTGAGAACTTAACCAAAGTCATCAGCTGGTACTTTTTTAAAAAGATAGATCTTAATGGTAAAAGGAGATAGGCTCTCTGGATATTAAGTCTGTCCTGAATGCAGCAGCCATTGAAACACAGGGCAAACAATGTGTTCAATTTGAGATTTTTTTAATTTGGGGGTCTGGAGTTCACCTGTTTTACCACACACACACACACACACACACACACACACACACCAGGTACACAGAGCTCCCTTGTGTGTGTAAGGACATGAGAGAAAGAATGGCTGAAGAAAGAGGCAGACTGAGGACTGTGGTTTTGATGTGGGTCATGTTCCCAGGGGGCTGTTCCTACACTTTTATCCTCCTGTCTATGTTAAGGCCCATCTTCCTGCATCCTGAATGCTGTGGAATTTACTATGATGTTGCCATTCTACGGCCCCAATCATATTTTGGATAACACCATGTTGAAATCCTTTGGTATTCGTATTTTTAAATTAATCCTTCTAACACGCCCTCTAATCAAGGCATGGTTGGATCCAGTCTATGAGCACTCAGTGTGCCGTGGTGTGACGGGTCCTGGTGATGTAAAGCAGACCCCTTGTGCTCAGGGGTGTCACAGAAAAGGTGCTGTGGGAACCCAAGACAGACAGAGCTAATTCAGCCCAGGCAGTGCTTCTCCAACTTGGTTGCACATTGGAATCACCTGGGGAGATTTAAAAATACTAATTCCTGGATCCCACCCCTAGAGATTCTGATTTAATTGGCCTGGAGTGTGGTTTTGAGCATCAGCAGTTTTCAAACGTCCCAGATGAGTCTAATGTGCTGCAACGTTGAGAATCGTCGCTGCTGGGCTGTGGTCTCAAATTTTGGGGGGCATCAGAATCCCCTCGAGGGCTTGTAAAACACGGATTGCTGGGTCCCAAACCCAGAGTTTCAGATATTAGTTGTGAGGAAGAGCCCCGGAATGTGCATTTCTAACAAGGCCCCAGTTGATATGGCTGCTGCTGACCAGGGACCACACTATTCTGGGAGATCAGGTCAGGAGGGGAGCTAAAGGGATGGGGGAGAAGGGAGCATTCCAGGCAGAGCAAAGACCCAGAGAAGAGAGTGCCCAGGGGAACCACACATTCCAGGAACTGAAAGATTTGTTCTATTGCCAGCGTTTAAGAAGCAAGGAGAGGGTCACACAGGTCAAGGCTGAGAGATAGGTGGGCACGCACCCTGTTCCTGCCATCCCTGGTTTTGCCTAAGGAGAAAATGACTCCACGAGGCAAAAGAGTTTGTGCCCTTCATAGGGACTGGCCCCAGCAGTTGTACAATCAATAGCCCATTTAAGTCTCAGGTTATTAAAAATCCAGGCTAGCTTGTCATTAAAAAGGATTAATACCCTGTGCAGGTATAACATTCTACAGCTTTCAGGACACTTTTGAAAATGTTATCTCACTCAGTTCTTACAGAAGTTCTGAAAGGCAAGAAGGGCTGGCACTCCTGTCTTCGCTTTGCTGGCAAGGGAAAAGGAACCAAATGATGGGGCCAGGTCTCAAACCCAAGCATTCAGCCTCCTGGTCTGGTGATCTTCTACAGTTCATTACCCTTCGACTTTAAATCCTACCCCCAAATGGAAAAGTCCAGTCCCCTAGGAAAGTTGTCCTCAAAGTGCTAAGAGAAAAAAAAGAGAAAAATCAGCTCTCCACAGAGATTAGGTAACATATGCCAGCATATAGAATTTGTACATGTGTCACCATAGAATGTTCCAGAGGGCCTTGGACAACTATTTGACTCCAGAAATTCTGTCAGATATAAAGTTGATTTGAAAGAGATCTAAAATGTTTTTCATCCCATTCTAGATGACTTTCTTAGGCACTGGTCCTGAAATTTGAGTAGCTGCCATAAGGGGGCTGTGATGTTTAAGTACTGTCTACTGTAAGCCAAAAAGCTGGGCTTTCCTAAACTATGGATAGCTGAGAGACTGCATGAATATAATGAGCAATTCAGTGACTTACTGTTTTATTGCTTTTTTGTGTGTCCAAATTAATACTCTTTTGAAAAGATTGACTCCTACTTTACCTTTTGCATCCTTTTTAAATTTAAGAATGTGTTATTTCCTTTTCTCTGGTTATAAAGTAGTACATGTTTGTAGGCAAGATATTGGAAAATACAAGAAAGGACATAAGTGAAAATAAAATCAGCCATAATCTTGCCCCCAGCATTATCAATGTTTTAGTATCCTTCCTTCAGACATTTTTTAAAATGCATGTGTGTGTTTACGAAAGTTGACTATCTACTGTTTGACATTTGATTTTTTTAAAAAAAATATTACACTAGTATGGTTCTACATCATTTAACTATAATTGTGATTCTTACAAGGGAATATGCCCACTATCAGAGTATCAGAATCACCTGAGAAGGTTCTTTTCCAATCACAGTTTTTTTCCCAAGCTACATCCCAACCAATCCCACCCTCAAATTTAGACTTGCTGGTGGATAAATGCTGTTCAGAGGAGGGAGAACATCACGTGCCTCTCATATGAGAACCGCCAGTCTACATATGTTACTGACCACTTCTCTTTCCGTTATGCGGCTCCACCAAAACGTGTATAACCAATCTCCTGTGAACATTTTGTTGTTTCCAATTTTTCCACATGTAAGAACTATTACAACAACATCTTCAAATTCTTGAACGAATCCTTGATTTTAGGCTAAAGTCCTGGATGTAGAGCTGCTGGATCAAAGGAGTTGAATATTTCTAAGGTTTATGCAGAGCTTTGGGGGGAAAGACATGGCACAGACTAGAGAATGATCAAAATAAATAGAAACATTTAAATATATTAAGAATTATTTCTCACACTGAATGAGTTGTTTTCAATCACTGGTTCTTCTAAGTAAAAAGCAACCGTAGACTTTCCTATTTCTTACTTAGGTGTCAGAACCCTCTAGATTTCATGCATGCACACAGCTCCAGGGAAGCTCTCAAATCTACCTCCACTGTGACTTCAGAGATGCTCTGGCCTCTGAAGTCTTGACTACCTGCTTATGCCGTCTCAGGAAGACCCATTAATTAGCCTTCTTAATTCTCCTAAGTACGTCTGACAGTGTCTAACTGCCTATCCAGGCTCTTCACTGGGAAACCTTCAGCTCCCTTCTTTCAAAGTCACAGTGGAAAGGCTAACTATGATGATATGCACGTCTGCACACGCACAGCCCTACACT
The DNA here is from genome assembly GCF_949987535.1 of Balaenoptera acutorostrata. Classification (NCBI taxonomy): domain Eukaryota; kingdom Metazoa; phylum Chordata; class Mammalia; order Artiodactyla; family Balaenopteridae; genus Balaenoptera; species Balaenoptera acutorostrata. The sequence goes on along the minus strand of NC_080071.1, from coordinate 31,397,733 downwards.
TGTTATTTTTTTTCAGTCAGGAAAGGTTGCCTTGGCAACCATCTACATCACTGCCTCAGTGCCTCCTGCTCAGTAAGTCCCTGATATTAGCAAAGAACAAGACTCTTTCTCCGGAGATTTTACTGCTTTCCCCCCCCCCCCTCCCTGAGTATTTCTCCACGTGGGCAGGAATTGTGGCTGTCTTGTTTACCATCAACCACTGATCTCCCAGTGCCTGGCAATAGTTCTCAAAATATGTCTGCTAAATGAATAGATCTGATTTAGCAACCTCCCTTTTGTATGTAAGATGTGAAATTCATAAGCACTTTGAATATTTAAAAACAAACTTGACAAAACAGTTTGCAAATAGCCACATGGTGGTTTCCTCACAAGAGTTAAGAATGAAAATATCATAGTTCCTCTAATTTGATCTGAACCAAATCAGCAACATACCCATTAGAAGTAACTTGTAAGAACTGAATACATAGTAGATGTACTATTTCCCCAACCAGATTACAAAGCGGGAACTGTTCTTACCATGATTGCTGAGTGTGATTGGGGAAGTTGTACACTGCCCAAAGTCAGCCAACCAAGGAGACGAGTGGGAGCCAAAATCTAGCTCAGGCTCTGCTCGTCAACACATGTGCCCTGGCATGGGGCTTCATCTACTCAGAGAAAAGGGAAATTTTTCTAATGATCACAAAGGCACCGTCACTTACCAAGTTGTATAGCATTTTGTAATTCACACAAAAGCACTAGATGGGTTCTCTGTTTCTTACATTTATTCATATTCCTCAACCGCATGTAGCAAAGTCCTTAAATATTGCAGGTGCTCCATCAATATACCTCAACTAGACTGAGTATGGTGCTAATTGATAATTCATAATTTTATTAAAACTATTCTGAAGGGGGAAAAATCCCAGCAGAACAGTGGTTCACTCATTTGGGATCAAATACCATTTTAGCAATTGAAGAGAATTCAGAAAACATGTCCTTCTCATTTAATAGGAAAAAAGAGGCTCAGAAAGTTGTCTAGATTACTGGACTCTTAGAATAGCACTCTTAGGAAAAGTCAGATATAAATTAAATTTTCCACTAATCTAGGCCCTAAAAAGCTCCTCCGGCAGGACCAGCCCTCAGTTCCCAGCTAACCAAGTCTCATGATAAGTGAGCAGCCTTGCAATTCGACGGGGGGCTTTGAATTCCAACTGGATTGTTATATTGCACGAATTATTTCTCATAACATCAAGATATTCTCCTAACTTTCAAAATGAACTCTGATAGAAAAGAAATAAATCAAACTTTTATAAGAGCTAATAGATGTCAGAGTGTTCATTCCTTGACAGGAGTTCTAATTCTTTTTTTGAAAAAAAGATTAATCATCAAAGCAATTTAGTATAAAATTGAAGTTCCTCATTTATATTATATTAAATTTATATTACTTGCCACTTCTATCAACTCTAAAGGAGTCATTTTCTATATTGAATTATTTATATTCTCTTGTAATCAGATATCTGATAAACTTTTAAACATTTATACATCCACCTAATTTAAAGATAAGTGAACTAATACTGAAAATGAAATTCCGCCTGTCAGAACTCAGGGCACTACAGAATTTCTGCATGTCTGTCTATCTGTCTACTTACCTGCATCCCTACACATACACCTGCATAGCATGTACCTGATCATTGTTAAATGAATGATGAATAAACGTAATAAATACTGTGACTTAAGATGGCAAGTCACATAATGTCCACAATAGTAGAGAAAGTAATATATTACCACATTATTTCAGCACTCCATGAATTTTTATGCAGCCTACCTTGTTTGTTATTGCCATTTCTATAGAAAACTCTTAACAGTGTTGGATTTCTCCTATAGTACTAAGACTTTTATAATACAAGCATATTTTAATTTGGTATCATCCATAAGAATTCCTAATCAAGATATGAGCTTTCAAAAGAGAATTAAATTTACTCCTTTAAAGTGTCAAAAGAAGATAATGTATGTATTGCTTAACTGTTCTGCCTTTCTGTGTTAGTTTCCTATCGCTGCTGTAAATTAACACAAACCTAGTAGCTTAAAATAACATAACCTTACAGTTCTGGAGGTCGGAAGTCTAAATATAGGTATTATTGGGCTAAATTTGACGTGATGGCAGGGCTACGTTCCTTCTGAAGGTTCTGTGGTAGCAGAGGATCTGTTTCTTTGTCTTTTCCAGCTTCTAGAGGTCACCTGCATCCCTTGGCTTGTGGTCTCTTCTCCATCTTCAAAGCCAGCAGCATAGCATCTTCAAATCTCTCTCGGACTATGACCCCTGACTGGCTTGCCCCCCTCTTTCTCTTATAAGGATTTTTGTATTTACATCAGGCCCACAGATAATCCAGGTAATATTCCTATCTCAAGATCCCTAATTTAATCAGTCTGCAAAGTCTCTTTGGCCATGCAAGGTAACACAGTCACAGGTTCTGGGGATTAGGACATGCACATCAGGGTGGGGGCGTGGGGTGGCGCATTATTCTGGCTACCACCTGTTCTAAAATGGTGGCTGGCATTCCGCGGCAAGCAGTGCCCTGGGGAGGCAGCCTAGAAGTAATGAATGAAACACATTTTGGGAGTGAAGGAGACGAGTGTTTGAATCCTGGCTTTGGCCACTTACTAGTTATAGGGCCTTGGCCAATATATTCAAACCCTCTGAGCCTCAGTTTTATTTCACTTGTAAAATGGGACCACAGTACCTACTTTATTTTGTTGTTATAAGGATTAAAGAGAAAACAAACATAAAGCATCTAGCTCCCAATCCACAGTGGGTGTTGAATAAATGTGAGTCAATTCCTCTTGCCTATACATTGAAAGGGCACAGCGGCATTAAAGCCAGTTACATGCTGATTTGTATTATACTGACATGAGGTTAATTACTATTAAATTCAGTGTAGAGAGGATTTCTCTGGCCCAGAAAGTTAAGGATGAACAGTCGATTGTGGGCTATCTCTGTTAGCCAACCCTGTTAAATACCAGCAGAGCTGCTTAAAAACCTGCTTTACTCAGTAGCTTAAATGTCAACCTGATTTAAGACAATGGAAAGGATTTCTCTTTATCTCCGATTCTCAATTACCTCCTAGGAAAGATGCTTATAGCCAGGAGTCACCAAATCATGTTTTAAATCTGTAGAAAATGATGCATTATGGAGGAGTTCATATTAGAGGGCATTTAAAAATGCCAAGTTTCTAAATAATTTTTATTATACTTTTAATAAAATTAAATAAATTTAATAAAATTGAGAAGTTATATATGCACAGTATATGTTGAGTTGACAAAACTGACCAAAGAAAAAAATGCAATAACTATTCGAATGTCATCAATTGGGATGTCATGGATAAAGCATTAGTTCTGGAGTTAGATGACTGTGATTATCAGGAGACCCATGTCCAAGTCCTGCCTATACCACTCCCTGCTGTGTGACCTCAACTGGTTCACATTACCTCTCTGGGCCTTATTTATAAACTCACAGGATTACTACAGGGATTAACTTAGATTTTAAATGTGAAATCACTACAGATGGCCACCAGCCACCCATGGTGTATAACTTATAGCCCCTCCAGTAGACTAACAACTCCAAAGAAAGGTCCTAGGGAGGATTCTGATTGGTCTTGCTTGGGTCATGTGTCCTTTATTATCCAATAAACCAGTAAACATAAGTAAGTGTTTCCCTAGTTTCTGTGAGCTGTTCTAGCAAGTGATCTAATCCAAGGAGGAAGTCATGGAATCTCTGATTCGTGGCCAAGTCAGACAGAAATTGTGGGTAACCTGGGGATCTACTACTTGTGACTGGCATCTGAAGTGAGGCTGGGGTGCAGTCTTGTGGGGCTGGGCCCTTAACCTGCGGGGTCTGCACTAACTCTAGGCAGTTAGTGTCAGAATTGCTTGGTGTGGAAAACTTACACATCTGGCATCAGAAGTATTGTGAGTGTGGTTATAGTACAAGAGTAAAGGAGAAACAGGGAGTTTTTCCAAGTCACTACCCCAAGTGAGGGCTCTCCAATCAGCTGCACAGGGGGGACCTGTCCTAGGAAAAGCCCAGTGCAATACCCCAGATAGTCATCTATGGCCTGCTTTCTCTTCTTTCTACCAATCCTATTTCCAAGACTGGGCGGGGTTTCTCTTTCACTTCTGAGAACTTGATCGAACACAGCCTTGTTCTGCATCTAAAATCCTATATCTGCACACTACCCTCTCAGAGACGTACTCCCATCCTCCCCCCTTAACTGAGATGGACCTGGAATTGGACTGGAATTTTCCATTGCCTTTTGGCCTGGGTGTTCTAACCTGTTGGCCTCTGGGCTTTATCTGGGAAGGGGCCACTACTTCTGCCCCAGGGTTTTCCTTACCTGCTTAAGCTCACACTCATATTCCCTGCATGTCTTGTAGGTTATGTTAATCCCTTCCCGGAAAATATTCTTGGTAGGAAGATTAGTGGGGGTACAGAGTTTCAAAGAAAGGAGAGCAGAGTTTCAAAGAAAGAGTGATCAGTAGTCTTAAAGGCCACCAGAAGACTGAAGACCAGGAAAAGCCATTTGACTTAGCTAGTGGGGGCTAAAGGCAGCTTTCAAAGATACTAAGCAACTGAGGCAAAAGACACATCGCAGGAGTGAAGAACAGAGGAGCTGTAAACCGCTTTTCTCCCCAGAACTCATCAATGACAGGAAGGGAAAAATAGGATGAAGAGAAAGGGGCAGCCATATGGTCAACTGAAACTTCTTCTCAAGGTAGAAAAATACCTAGAGTTATTGTCCAGCAGAGAATAAAGAAATAGAATATGAAACCAAAGTCTAAGGTGCAATAAAATTTCCCTCTTGTTGATGAAATATTTCTATTTGTCATCAAGAATTAATTTCACTTTCCAAAAGCTTTATTGAGCCAGTAAAGCGTATATAAATATAGGTACTCTTTCACATGGATTTTTGGAATTTGAAAAGCTAATACCTGCAAATCCTTCTAAAATTATAAGCTTTGTAGGACTCTGACCCCTTTTGGTTACATTCAATTGGCATGAAAAGCAGTAATTGAAGTACTAAGAATCAATTAACAGTGATCTGGCTGATTGTCATTACACCTTTAATTAGCAGGATTGGTTTCAGTATCACAGTGCAATGGTTGGTGGCTGTAAATGAATTGATTGCCCAGCCACCAGCTGACATTTTGAAAACCTTGATACATCATCACTTTTTTCTGCTACTAATTAAGATTTATATCTTCCACTGTATTAATATTGCAAACGCCTTTGTGATGAAGGCAGCATTTTTCCACTGCCTTTGTGTCCATGGGTCTCATGGTTACAGTGTAGACACTCTGGGACCACAGGCTTGTAAACTCCACCCCAGGACTCAGTTCAAACTGGATCCTCCGCTGATTCATCCAACAGATATTTATAAAAGGACGACCACATGCAAATCACTGTGCTAAATGCTAGGGCAAGGGAGGAGGAGAGAAGGGAATACCAAGATAAATAAGGCACTCACCCCGAATTTAAGAAGTTCATCACTTCCGGAGGATACACACAGTGTAGGTACTCACTGTAATACAGTAGGATGCAAATTACAATAGGCTAGAAATAACGTGAATAGGGGCACAGAAAATGGAGCTATTAGTTCTGATTTCCAACAAGTGACTTTTTAAAATGCCTATTGTCACAAAGATTCAAGGGTTCACCCCTAAGTCATAGAACAGGGAAAGGGATTTTTATTGGTTAATTACACGGCCAGTCTGAACATTCGTGAAGAAGCAGCTCATCCATCTCCAGCCATAATTCCCCCGCTGCGGGGAGCAGAGACCAGCATAGCCTGAGCGTGGCTCTGGCTTGGCTTTCCACTCATTGGCCACAGTGCCAGTGCCGGTACCTTGCAGGGCATAACTTCTCACTTCCTCCCAAAGCAGCTCTATGCCAACTGTTGCTGATTTAATTATACTTCTACTGCTATATTTAAATCATTATGTATAGGAATCACTTTGAAAGCATTTTTAAAAGCCCCTTTTCAGGCCCCACTTTAAGAGATTTTATTTAAACTGATAGCCTAGGTTATTTTGATACTAGAAGTCTCCAAACCAAATTTTGAGAAATATGGCCTAACCCAGCTTTCTAGCTTTACAACTGAGAAAACTGAAGCCAGAGAGGTAAGTGCCCTAGGACCCAGGTAGTGTATAATAACAGCAAAGACTTATATAGCACTCGATACGAGCAGGTGTGTTGCCAGATGTTCTACACATGCACTAGTAGTTCTTTAATCCTCACAACTCTCTAAGGTAAATATAGGTATCATTTCTTTTTACAGATGAAGAAACTGAGGCACAGAGAGGTGAACTAAATTGCCCGAGGCCACACAGTGAGAAAATAGCAAATCTAGCCTTAGAACCCAGACTACCTGATTTCAGAACCCACCATAGTCACTACCCCACCGGGCAAATGTGGGTCAGAACCCAGGTCGTCTGACTCCCAGGCCAGGGTCCCACACCGCATTACCTTGAAAGCTGTGATTCTCAAGTAAGGACTTGTATGTTCTTCTGTTGGCCACTGAGAGCTCCGGTGGTTTTTCCTTCTGGGAAGAGCTGGCTTGTTTTGGAGACTCGCCCACATCACTTTTCTTCCTCTGCAACATTCTACACTTCTCTTTGCTTAGAGTATCTTGAGAATCAGAGGAGCTCAACTTCAGAGCTACAAGTAAGCTTCGCTTTAACTGATACATTCTTTGGGCAGTTAAACTGATGCATCCATTAGCAGTTCTGGTAGGGCCAGGAGGAAAAGATATCACATATCCATCGCTGAGTGTGTGCTGAATATGAGAACCCCCAAATTATACTTCCAACTTTGCCTCAACATTGAAATTTTCATTTCTTTTCTGCCTGAACTGACTGAGAGTCCAAACTTCACATGGAAGAGTTTGGAAAAGAAGTTCCAGGTCATTAAGAAGAAAGTATAGGAAGCTGGGTTGACAGAAATAAGTTCCAAAGCACAAGGTCCTGACTACAGATTCAAGTGCACCCATCTGCACGAGAGAATAACCTTCATGAGACATTTCTCTTTATGACTCTGCTGTTTGGAATCTCTGGCAGGCTGTAACATCAATTAAGCAAAGCTTTTTATTTCTGAGTCCCTTCATTAAAAAAAAAAACACAAATTCTCCCTGGTCTCCTTAGTAAGCCCTTTCTTGCTGCTTTGTTGCTTGGTGTGATAGCTAAAGGTTCCCATTCCAGCTGGGTCTGCAGCTCTGACTCAACTGCCGACTACTTCCTGACGTTCAGAAATCTCATCTCCAGGTCCCTGTTGTTTTCCTGTGTGAGGCTGATTGCCGGCTCTGGTTCCCAGGAGGCGCCTGGCTCAGCCAAAATGCCAGCTTCCTACCACATGGCCTTGTTCTCAGAACCTCTATCCTTGATCAGCAAACTGCTTCTCCACCAACCTTCTTCACCATGCTGGTCCTGCACGATGTGGTCATCATGGTAAGTCAGCAGTGTGTGGTCCTGATGCCAGGGCCACACAGTACAAGACGCAGAGCTCACTTTTGTTGGACTTATGCTTTCACCAGCTGCTGCCCTCTGGATTGTCAGAACTAACAAGTGCAATTGTGGGAATGGTGTTGCCTGGTATTTTACTGCTGGACCAACCTACAGCAAGGAAAGTGGTTATTATGCAATGTGGCCTGGGATCTAAGTAGTCTTCACTGGTTTTGCCACATTCAAGGCTTTTGTAGATGCCCTTTATCAGGTGGAGGAAGTTCCCCTCTATTCCTAATTTGGTACAGGTTTTTTTTTTTAATATAATTTAAATTTATTTATTTATTTATTTTATTTTTATTTTTTGACTGTGTTGGGTCTTCATTTCTGTGCGAGGGCTTTCTCTAGTTGCGGCAAGCGGGGGCCACTCTTCATCGCGGTGCGCGGGCCTCTCAGTATCGCGGCCTCTCTTGTTGCGGAGCACAGGCTCCAGACGCGCAGGCTCAGTAGTTGTGGCTCACGGGCCTAGTTGCTCTGCGGCATGTGGGATCTTCCCAGACCAGGGCTCGAACCCGTGTCCCCTGCATTGGCAGGCAGACTCTCAACCACTGCGCCACCAGGGAAGCCCCTTTTACAGGTTTTTAATCATGAATCAATGTTGAATTTTATTTTCAAATACTTTTTCTGCATCAGTTGATGTGATCACATACTTTTTCTTCTTTAGACTGTTAATAGGGTGAATTATGTTGATTGATTTTCAAACATTGAATGCCTTACGTTCCCAGGACAAACCCCACTTGGTTGTGATGTATTATTCTTTGTTTATGTGTTGGATTTGATGTGCTAATATTTTGCTGGGGATTTTTGTGTTGGTCATTGGTGTTCCATCAGGATTTTGGTCTGGAATATACTTTTTTGGTACTGCCTTAATCTAGTTTTCGTATCAGTGCTGGCCTCATAAAATGAGTTGTGAAGTGCTTCTTCCTCTTCTATTTTATGAAAGAGAGAATGTTGGACTGATTTCTTCTTTAAATATTTGGTAGACTTAGCTAGTGAAACCATCTGGTTTTTGGAAGGCTTTTGATTATGAATTCAATTACTTTTGATAGTTATAAGACTATTCAAGTTATCCATTTCACCTTGGGCTAGTTTTGGTAGTTTCTGGTTTTTTGAAAAACTGGTCCATTTCATCTAAGCTGACATATTTATGTGCATAACAACTGAAGCATCATTTCTGCAGCCTCAAGGAAATGAATACTGCCAAACAACCTGAGGAAGCTCTTCCCTAGTTGAGACTCTGATGAGGCCACAGATCCAGCTGCAGCCTGTTGAGACCCTGAAGTAGATAATCCAGCTAAGTCATGCCCAGACTTCTGACTTATGGAAACTGTGACATAATAGATCTGTGCTGTCTTAAGCAAGTTTGCAGTAATCTGTTATGCAACAGAGAAAGCTAATACAATCTTCACCAGTATGACTATATTTGAAGTGAGTTCTTACAGACAGAATACAGGTGTGTTTAGGTCATTTACATTTAATATACCTATTGATAAGTTTGTACTTAGGTCTACAATTTTATTGTTTTCTGTTTTTTAGTTCTCTGTTGTTCTTGTCTGTGTGTGTGTGTGTGTTTTAAAATTCATTTTGACAATCTCTGCCCTTAATTAGTATTAGCTGGAGTTAGTTGCCTCTTCTCTGCCTTCTTTTGGGTTATTTGAACATTTTTTATTATTCCATTTAAATTTATTAATGTATTTTCTAACTGTATATTTTTGTATAATTTTTTCAGTGGTTGCTCAAGTGATTACAACTTAACCATCATTCCACTTGAAATGATAAAACACAAGTTGACTATGAAACAAAACACTAAGTATGAATTAGTATTACCAAATGGAAAATGATGTAGTGGAATGGAATGAAATAAAAAGAGCCTGTGGCCCATTGTTCCAACTCAATCCAGAATTCCAGAGTATCAAGATGCTCAAAAATAAATTTTCTTTTACACTACCAAGTTGAAAAATATTGAAACCTTTCCTAGATCATTTATCTCATGTATTTATGTTCTTTGGTCAGATTTTATATAATCAAGAAATTGGGTTTTTTAATGTTTCTTCTCCCTTCCTCTATAGACCCCCATACCCTGGCTAGAGGTGGGGTTTGTGGGGCCTCTGGCACTGTTTTAAAAAGTGATCACAGTTCAGAAGTTGGATCCCAGCAAAGTATCTTTCATCACGGGTCAGTCCTTACTGTGTCTAGCAGACCAGACACACCTACCACTGGAAGTCAATGCTATGAGAAAAGTTCAGGCTAAGACGGTAGTTCAGACTCTCAGTCTGGTGGGTATACTGGAGTAAGCCTAAACCAGCCCTGCAGCTCCACAAAGCCCCAAAGCAGATACTGGCCCATTCCCCATCATTTTGAGTTGCACCAGTACACCTCTCTATTCATCCTCTGTCCTTCACCTGAGTGAAGTAGGGTGGTAGCCATGAGTCCTGGCCACCTCTCCCCTCCCTACAATAATTGTGTTCAGCACCATGCCAAGGATCTCTCAGCCCCTGGGCCCTTAGCATTGTCCTCAATGGTGAAGATGTTAGGATTTCTTGAGACTCCAGCATAGAACAGGTCCACACCGTCACCAGAACAGCAGAAGGTAGTGAGAGGTAACTGAGCAGAGAAGTGCCATGTGTGCAGCCAGAGAGAGAACTGTCCAGAGGCCTCGCCTTGGCCAGACACAGGCAGCACCTGGAGAGCACCATTTGGATTACTGCAAAGTCCTGTGATGGAGGCGACCTTAATTAAGTCCATTTAGATATACTTGAAAGGTGGAGGGGGAAGGCACAACTACACTTTCTCACTAAATGCTTAGGGAGGTTCTGTTCCAGTTGCTCTTATTTCTTCCTCATTCCTTCCCTTTGACTTTAATTCTCTTCCCCCTAGGTCTATGAACACCAAAGAGGACATGTATACAGTTGTGGTATATCATTTACAGAATCCAAGGGACACAAATAATTACTTAGTACTGAAAAGATTAAGCACAAATGGGGAAGCATGATCCTTTATAGATAGTTTTGTCTGTGTGTAAATGGGCAGGCATACACATGGTTGGCATCTTCTTTCCTCTCTCCCTTCCTTCCTTTTTTCCTTCCTTCCTCCTTCCTTCTCTCTTCCATCCCTCCCTCCCCCTCCCTCCTTTCTTTTCTTTTCTCCTTCCCGCCTTCCTTCCTTTCCTCCTTCCTTCAATAAATATTAATCAAATATTCACTCCATACCTGGTTCTGTGTTAGGCACTGGGACACTTGTGGTCTAAGAATCATTCTGTAAGAGTTAAAAAACACTACTGCCCATTCTTTCTTTGCATACTTATGTGATTGTAGCTGGGTACATGGTTAGACTGATTTTCCAGTCTCTATTACAGTTATGTGTGGCCATGTGTCCACATTATCCCCCATGGATAATGAGAAGCAACGTGTGACACTTATGACCAAAGCTTTTAAGAAGTAGATGTGTGACAACTAGGGCACCTACCAGGCACCGGTGGGGGACAACAGACACCTAAGGGGATGGGAGGAACCCCCAGCGACCGGCTTGCAGGATCGTGGTTCCCAGGCCAGAGGTCGGGCCTGGGCTCCTGTGGCGGGAGCTCCGAGTCCAAACCACTGGACTAACAGAGAACCTCAGACGCCAGGGAATATTAATCGGAGTGAGGCCTCTCGGGGGTCCTCATCTCAGCACCAAGACCTAGCTCTATCCAACTGCCTGCAAACTCCAGTGCTGGATGCCTCAGGCCAAACAACGAGCAAGACAGGAATACAGCCCCATCCATCAAAAAAAAAAAAAAAAAAAGATATGACGAAAAAATGTTACAGATGAAGGAGCAAGGTAAAAACCTACAAGACCAAATAAATGAAGATGAAATAGGCAACCTACCTGAAAAAGAATTCAGAGTAATGATAGTAAAGATGATCCAAAATCTCGGAAACAGAATGGAGAAAATACAAGAAATATTTAACAAGGATCTAGAAGAACTAAAGAGCAAACAAACAGTGATGAACAACACAATAACTGAAATTAAAAATACTCTAGAAAGAATCAATAGCAGAATAACTGAGGCAGAAGAACAAACAAGTGAGCTGGAAGATAAAATGGTGGAAATAACTGCCAGGGAGCAGAATGAAGAAAAAAGAATGAAAAGAATTGAGGACAGTCTCAGAGACCTCTGGGACAACATTAAATGCACCAACATTCAAGTTACAGGGGTCCCAGAAGAAGAAGAGAAAAACAAAGGGTCTGAGAAAATATTTGAAGAGATTATAGTCAAAAACTTCCCTAACATGGGAAAGGAAATAGTCAATCAAGTCCAGGAAGCGCAGAGAGTCCCTTATAGGATAAACCCAAAGAGAAACATGACGAGACACATATTAATCAAACTATAAAAATTAAATACAAAGAAAAACTATTAACAGCAGCAAGGGAAAAGCAACAAATAACATACAAGGGAATCCCCATAAGGTTAACAGCTGATCTTTCAGCAGAAACTCTGCAAGCCAGAAGGGAGTGGCAGGACATATTTAAAGTGATGAAAGGGAAAAACCTACAACCAAGATTACTCTACACAGCAAGGATCTCATTCAGATTCAATGGAGAAATTAAAACCTTTACAGACAGGCAAAAGCTAACAGAATTCAGCACCACCAAACCAGCTTTACAACAAATGCTAAAGGAACTTCTCGAGGCAGGAAACACAAGAGAAGGAAAAGACTTACAAAAACAAACCCAAAACAATTAAGAAAATAGTAATAGGAACATACATATTGATAATTACCTTAAATGTAAATGGATTAAATGCTCCAACCAAAAGACATAGGCTGGCTGAATCGATACAAAAACAAGACCCATATATATGCTGTCTAAAAGAGACTCACTTCTGACCTAGGGACACATAAAGACTGAAAGGGGGGGGGGGATGGAAAAAGATATTCCATGCAAATGGAAATCAAAAGAAAGCTGGAGTAGCAATTCTCATATCAGACAAAATAGACTTTAAAGACTATTACAAGAGACAAAAAAGGACACTACATAATGATGAAGGGATCAATCCAAGGAGAAGATATAACAATTGTAAATATTTATGCACCCAACATAGGAGCACCTCAATACATAAGGCAAATGCTAACAGCCATAAAAGGGGAAATAGACAGTAACACAATAATAGTAGGGGACTTTAACACCCCACTTTCACCATGGACAGATCATCCAAAATGAAAATAAATAAGGAAACACAAGCTTTAAATGACACATTAAACAAGATGGACTTAATTGATATTTATAGGACATTCTATCCAAAAACAAAAGAAAACACTTTCTTCTCAAGTGCTCATGGAACATTCTCCAGGATAGACCATATCTTGGGCCACAAATCAAGCCTTGGTAAATTTAAGAATATTGAAATCATATCAACTATCTTTTCTGACCACAACACTATGAGACTAGATGTCAATTACAGGAAAAAAAACTGTAAAAAATACAAACACATGGAGGCTAAACAATATGTTACTAAACAACCAAGAGATCACTGAAGAAATCAAAGAGGAAATCAAAAAATACCTAAAATCAAATGACAATGAAAATACGACAACCCAAAACCTATGGGATGCAGCAAAAGCAGCTCCAAGATGGAAGTTTATAGCAGTACAATCCTACCTCAAGAAACAAGACACATCTCAAACAAACAACCTAACCTTACATCTAAAGCAATTAGAGAAAGAAGAACAAAAAACCCCAAAGTTAGCAGAAGGAAAGAAATCATAAAGATCAGAGCAGAAATCAATGAAAAAGAAATAAAGGAAACAATAGCAAAGATCAATAAAACTAAAAGCTGGTTCTTTGAGAAGAGAAACAAAATTGATAAACCATTAGCCAGACTCATCAAGAAAAAAAGGGAGAAGACTCAAATCAATAGAATTAGAAATGGAAAAGGAGGAGTAACAACTGACACTGCAGAAATACAAAGGATCATGAGAGATTACTACAAGCAACTCTATGCCAATAAAATGGACAACCTGGAAGAAATGGACACATTCTTAGAAAAGCACAACCTTCTGAGACTGAACCAGGAAGAAATAGAAAATATGAACAGACCAATCACAAGCACTGAAATTGAAACTGTGATTAAAACTCTTCCAACAAACAAAAGTCCAGGACCAGATGGTTTCACAGGCAAATTCTATCAAACATTTAGAGAAGAGCTAACACCTATCCTTCTCAAACTCTTCCAAAATATAGCAGAGGGAGGAACAATCCTAAACTCATTCTATGAGGCCACCATCACCCTGATACCAAAACCAGACAAAGATGTCACAAAAAAAGAAAACTACAGGCCAATATCACTGATGAACATAGATGCAAAAATCCTCAACAAAATACTAGCAAACAGAATCCAACAGCACGTTAAAAGGATCATACACCATGATCAAGTGGGGTTTATCCCAGGAATGCAAAGATTCTTCAATATAAGCAAATCAATCAATGTGATACACCATATTAACAAATTGAAGGATAAAAACCATACGATAATCGCAATAGATGCAGAAAAAGCTTTCAACAAAATTCCACACCCATCTATGATAAAAACTCTCCAGAAAGTAGGCATAGAGGGAAACTACCTCAACATAATAAAGGTCATATTTGACAAACTCACAGCCAACATCATTCTCAGTGGTGAAAAACTGAAACCATTTCCACTAAGATCAGGAACAAGACAAGGTTGCCCACTCTCACCACTATTATTCAACATTGTTTTGGAAGTTTTAGCCACAGCAATTAGAGAAGAAAAATAAATAAAAGGAACCCAAATCGGAAAAGAAGAAGTAAAACTGTCACCGTTTGCAGATGACATGATACTATGCATAGAAAATCCTAAAGATGCTACCAGAAAACTACTAGAGCTGATCAATGAATTTGGTAGAGTAGCAGGATACAAAATTAATGTACAGAAATCTCTTGCATTCCTATACACTAATGATGACAAATCTGAAAAAGAAATTAAGGAAACACTCCCATTTACCACTGCAACAAAAAGAATAAAATACCTAGGAATAAACCTACCGAAGGAGACAAAAAAACCTGAATGCAGAAAACTATAAGGCACTGATGAAAGAAATTAAAGATGATACAAACAGATGGAGAGATATACCATGTTCTTGGATTGGAAGAATCAACATTGTGAAAGTGGCTATACTACCCAAAGCAATCTACAGATTCAGTGCAATCCCTATCAAACTACCAATGGCATTTTTCACAGAACTAGAACAAAAAATTTCACAATTTGTATGGAAACACAAAAGACCCCGAATAGCCAAAGCAATCTTGAGAAAGAAAAATGGAGCTGGAGGAATCAGGTTCCCGGACTTCAGACTATATTACAAAGCTACAGTAATCAAGACAGTATGGTGCTGGCACAAAAACAGAAATATAGATCAATGGAACAGGATACAAAGCCCAGAGATAAACCAATGCACATATGGTCACTTTATTTTTGATAAAGGAGGCAAGAGTATACAATGAAGAAAAAACAGCCCCTTCAATAAGTTGTGCTGGGAAAACTGGACAGCCACATGTAAAAGAATGAAATTAGAACACTTCCTAACACCATACACAAAAATAAACTCAAAATGGATTAAAGACCTCAATGTAAGGCCAGACACTATAAAACTCTTAGAGGAAAACATAGGCAGAACACTCTATGACACAAGTCACAGCAAGATTCTTTTTGACCCACCTCCTAGAGAAATGGAAATAAAAACAAAAATAAACAAATGGGACCTAATGAGACTTAAAAGCTTTTGCACAGCAAAGGAAACCATAAACAAGACGAAAAGACAACCCTTAGAATGGGAGAAAATATTTGCAAATGAAACAACAGTCAAAGGATTAATCTCCAAAATATACAAGCAGCTCATGCAGCTCAATATCAAAAAAACAAACAATCCAGTTAAAAAATGGGTGGAAGACCTAAATAGACATTTCTCCAAGGAAGACATACAGATGGCCAAGAGGCATGTGAAAAGATGCTCAACATCACTAATTATTAGGGAAATGCAAATCAAAACTACAATGAGGTATCACCTCACACCAGTCAGAATGGCCATTATCAAAAAATCTAAAAACAGTAAATGCTGGAGAGGGTGTGGTGAAAAGGGAACCCTCCTGCACTGTCGGTGGGAATGTAAATTGATACAGCCATTATGGAATACAGTGTGGAGGTTCCTTAAAAACTAAAAATAGAACTACCATTTGACCCAGCAATCCCAGTACTGGGCATATACCCAGAGAAAACCATAATTCAAAAAGAGACATGTACCACAATGTTCGTTGCAGCACTATTTACCATAGCCAGGACATGGAAGCAACCTAAGTGTCCATCAACAGATGAATGGATAAAGAAGATGTGGCACATATATACAATGGAATATTACTCAGCCATAAAAAGAAATGAAATGGAGGTATTTGTAATGAGGTGGATGGAGTTAGAGTCTGTCATACAGAGTGAAGTAAGTCAGAAAGAGAAAAACAAATACAGTATGCTAACACATATATATGGAATCTAAGGGGAAAAAAAAAAAAAAAAAAAGGCCATGAAGAACCTAGTGGCAAGACGGGAATAAAGACACAGACCTACTAGAGAATGGACTTGAGGATATGGGGAGGGGGTGGGGTGAGATGTGACAGGGTAAGAGAGTGTCATGGACATATATACACTACCAAATGTAAAATAGATAGCTAGTGGGAAGCAGCCGCATAGCACAGGGAGATCAGCTCGGTGCTTTGTGACCACCTAGAGGGGTGGGATGGGGAGGGTGGGAGGGAGGGAGATGCAGGAGGGAAGAGAAATGGGAACATATTGTATATGTATAACTGATTCACTTTGTTATAAAGCAGATGCTAACACACTATTGTAAGGCAATTATACTTCAATAAAGATGTTTGAAAAAAAAAAAAAAAAAAAGATACATGCACCCCAATGTTCATAGCAGACATGGAAAACAACCTAAATGTCCATCAACAGATGAATGGATAAAGAAGATGTGGTATATATATGTATGTGTATGTGTGTATATACACACATACACAATGGAATACTACTCAGCTGTAAAAAAGAATGAAATAATGCTGTTTTCAGCAACATGGATGGACCTAGAGATTATCATACTAGGTGAAGTAAGTCAGAAAGAGAGCGACAAATACCATATGATATCATTTATATGTGGAATCTAAAAAATGATACAAATGAACTTACAAAACAGAAATAGACTCACAAACATAGAAAACAAACTCTGGTTACCAAAGGGGAAAGTCTGGGGGGAGGAATAAATTAGGAGTTTGGGAGTAACAGGTACACACTGCTGCATATAAAATAGATAACAAAAGAGACTTACTGTATAGCACAGGGAACTAGCGAACTATATTCAATATCTTGTAATTACTATAATGGAAAAGAATCTGAAAAATATATATATATATATATGTAACTGAATCACTTTGCTGTACACCTGAAACTAATACAACACTGTAAATCAACTATACTGCAATAAAATAATTAATTAATTTATTTATAAAAGAAGTAAATGTGTTTCCTCCATGCTCTTTCCTCTTCTACACATTGGGTACAGGCCAAAATGAGAGGGTGGCAAGGCCCCAAGAGGGAAGGGAAATAGATTGATGCTCCTGAATCCCCATGTAAAAGAGAGCCACTCGTTGACCAGTGGTACATATGTACTTTCTATTATGTTTGTGCCATTACATGGCTTTTGGGGTCTTTTTCTTAGCAGTTAGGCTACCCTAACACAGAAATTGGTATCTCAAAGTAGGGAGCTGCTGTTTGAAAAATGTGCTTATGAGAATTGGCTTGGTTGTTTGGTACCAGATAGTAAAGAAACAGATATAGCAGGTTGGAAAGCTAGAAATTACTCTTATCCCATAGGCAAAATATTTGATAAAACTGTCCTCTGTGTTAACTTATAAGGTTAATCCAATACCTATAAGGTCTGTAGCTCTAGGGCAGGAGTTTGCAAACTAAGACTCACGGGCCAAATTCAGCCTGCTGTCTGGTTGTGTAAATAATGTTTTATTGGAACACAGTCATGCCCATTCCTTCACATGTTGTCTATAGTTGCTTTTGCACTATAACGGAAATGTTGAGTAGTTGCAAATCCTAAAATATATACTACTTGGCCCTTTAGGAAGAATTTGTCAACCCCTGATATCCTGGCATTGATAGTGACAGTGATGGGATTTGGGTGATGATGGAGCTAAAGGATGGAAAGTGCCTGGGTCCCTGAATCACTATGTGAGGAGAGTCACCCCCACCCCACACCCTGCAACCAGGACATATACTGTTAAATGAATGAGCAATGAACTTCTGTATTTGAATCATTATGTGCTTTGGAAATATATTTGTTTCAGCAGTTTAGATTACCCTATCTGAGGCAGATTGATGGCAAAAATGGCTCCAAATCCTCACTCCTCCCTGGATCTCTTTTCTATATAACTTTGCAGTGCCTGCCCATCATAGGTGGGGTTTTCTATCCCACCCCTTAACTCTGGGTTCAGCCGTGGAATTTACTATGGTCATTGGATGTTAGTAAATACAGCACAAGCAAATGCTTGAAAAAGCACTTGCACATTTTCACTTTCTCTCGCTTGTTCCTCTGACTCTGCCACGAGAAGAAGCTCAGACTAGCCTGATAGAGGGTGAGACACACAGAACAGAGCTGGGTTGGCACAGTTGTCTCAGCCAAGGTCAGCAGAGCCACCCACCCAACTTATTAACTCATAAGCAAAAATAAGTGTTTATTGCTATAGGCCACCGAGATTTTTGTGGTTATTTGTTACACATCATTGTGGTAATGAAACTGAGCAGGGCCCTGTGGGGTCCTCCTGGGTACAAAAGCCCCTCCGTGTCCCCCATTTCTTGTTTGTAGAAAAAAAGCTTTAGTCTCCTAGGCTTTCCCCAAATTCCAAACAGCAGACTTGAGCAGTTACTAATTA
This sequence comes from Balaenoptera acutorostrata, assembly GCF_949987535.1. Lineage (NCBI taxonomy): Eukaryota > Metazoa > Chordata > Mammalia > Artiodactyla > Balaenopteridae > Balaenoptera > Balaenoptera acutorostrata. The sequence continues at coordinate 31,379,220 of NC_080071.1, read as the reverse complement.
GAGAAGTGATGGAATGCAGAAACAAAGGAAATCAGTCAAGCAAGAAAAGTAATGATAGCTTAAACAATAGTTCAGAGATAAAACTAAGTCATAGGACTCCTCAAGGGATACATAACATCGGACATGTATCTTTGAGTTGTTCTGCAGAAACTAGACCCTCCACCCTGGTGGAGGAGGGTGACTATGTGATGACCACAAGCATATAGGCCCCAGACTGGTTGGAACCAGAAGGTTGATGATTAAGATTCCCAAAACATCACCTTGTTACCTTACCACTAACCAATCAGAAGAATGTCCATGAGCTGATCACACACCCTGTGATCCTCACTCCTAATACTGCCTTTAAAAACCCTTGCCCAGAAGCCATCGGGGAGTTTGGGTCTTTTGAGCACTAGCTATCTGTTCTCCTTGTTTGGTGCCCTGCAAATAAATGCTGTACTTTCCTTCACCACAGCCCAATGTAAGTAGACTGGTGTGTCGATTGAGCAGATCCTAGCTCAGTTCGGTAACAGTAATAAATAACTGGATATCTACTAATACATACAGATGTGTGGAGTTCAGTCTTGTTTATAAGCTGAGGTCCTTATCTTATGTAAAACCTCTCCAAAATCTTATGAGACAGTTACCATGTTCTACTTTCCATGTGAGAAAAAACATTCAAGAAGGTGAAGTGACTTGTCCAAGTTGCCCCAATGCCAGAGCTGGGGCTTTAGCTCTGATCTTTCCACTCCAGGGCCAGTGGTTTTTGTCACAAAGTCAAAGCAGCCTACCTAACATCCTCAAGTATCATGAATCTAGCGTACTTAGGAGCCAGGCAGGCCACACAGACAGCACAAGGGACCATTCTCATTGGCAGAGAGCTGTCAGGGAGGGGTGGGGATTGAGGGAATTGAAAACCACATGGTCCATCTAACAAGGTTGCCACGGTTCAACTCAGGCCAATTGTTGCCACACAGAAGCAGGGCCCAGGTCGCCACATGGCTTGGTTTTTCACGAGAAGCCAGAAATCTAAAATATTATGTAAATCCTTCTATGTATAAATGTTAGCTCTATTTTTAAAAGTACAGTGCAGGCCAAATAAAATATGTGTGTAGTGCTTGGCCCAAGAGCTGCCAGCATGTGGCTGTGGCCTTATGTTTACACAACACTTCACAGGTTAACAAGTAGTTTTACATCCATTATGTCATTTCTCCCTTACAAAGCCTTTATAACGACAAGAAAAATAGATATTATATGAACACTTTTAGAGATGTGGAAACTGAGGCTTGCAGAAAGTAAATAATTTGCCCAAGTTCACATAAACAATTAGTAAGAGTCAAGACTAGCATCCACAGGCCTTCAGGTTTCTGTACCATTTTATTCCTCTTTCACATAAGACGCACAGGATGATTGAAAGCCCTCCTGTGTCTGAGGCACAAGGCACAGGCACGCAGAGGCTCCGTTATTTCAGGAAGGCATGGTCTTGTCAAGTCTCCAACGCTCTGTGCTGTGGGCAGATCTTTGTTTAAATTAGGGAACTGATTATAGTCACTCCCCCAAAGCGTTTACTTTCTCTGATTATTTACTTCTTTTTCTCTGTAAGTGAACCATTATCTACATATTTAATTTATAAAACTCTGCCTGTGCATCAAATAGCCTTAGACTATAAAAACAAAGAAAAGTCATAATTAAGGTATTACAGAGTTTTAAATGCTAGCAGAAATAATGATAAAAGACATAGGCATCAAATCTATAAATTCAGCATAAAATTACATTAAGAAAAAATTTCCTCCCAGTATCCAATCAAGGTAGCTCAGCAGACTGCAAAGGTAATATCCTATGCAGCAAAGCAGCTAATAAATAAATGGCCCTCCTCAAAACAACCATGTAATTTCTGCACAGGAAGCAGTACCGTTTTTACTGATTTACTCTTTAACTGGTTTGTTTGGGTTTTTTAAAAAATAAATTTATTTATTTTTGGCTGCATTGGGTCTTCGTTGCTGTGCGCAGGCTTTCTCTAGTTGCGGTGAGCGGGGGCTCATTCTTTGTTGCAGTGCACGGGCTTCTCATTGTGATGGCTCCTCTTTGTTGCCAAGCATGGGCTCCAGGCACATGGGCTTCAGTAGTTGTGGCACGTGGTCTCAGTAGTTGTGGCTCGCAGGCTCTAGAGCACGGGCCCAGTAGTTGTGGCACACTGGCTTTGTTGCTCTGCGGCATGGGGGATCTTCCTGGACCAGGGCTGGAACCCATGTCCCCTGCATTGGCAGGTGGATTCTTAACCACTGCGCCACCAGGGAAGTCCCTCCTCTTTAGCCAGTTTAACGACGTTTATATTTGAGAGGCAGGGAGAAGTGTAGGAGGCAGGGAAGATGAGATGTCTTTTCACAGTTCACAGCTGGCCAGGAGTGGCCACAAAGGCTTTAGAAGGTCTGAGCATTCCTGGAGTCATCTGGGTCTCTATTCTGAGGGCTCTGGTTTTTCAAATGGGCCTGAAAGTTTGAAGTGAAAGATAGCGTAGGTACACAGAGACAGCAGCAGGGATGCACAAGGACAGCCATCAATACCGGCTAGGTATCCATCTTCAGGAGAAAGACCATTCACAGACAGTTCTATTTCCACAAGTGCTAATGAGACCTTTGACACAACAGCTTATAAACTTACAGCAGTCCACAGATTGCCCAGAAAAGCAAACACAGTTTAGTCGAGCAGAAAATGTGTTTGAGAAATCCCCTTGTTGAAATTTCACTCTTTTTTCTTATTTTTTTGACATTGAAAAATATATTTGCTTTGGCCTCACTCTGACAAAAAACAAAACAAAAACCAACCCAAGGTCTTTTTATAGGAGCAAAATAAATAAAGATTCCTCTCTCATCCTGCCAAGCAAATAAAGTGACTACTCGATAAGCAGAAATTATACCTCAAGTCCTTAAATAATCATCCCCAATACAAGCTCTGTTAGCTACCACTGATTGCTTGTTTTTTCTAAGCAACTCACTCAGCAGAAAATATTTCCAAAACATCAGAGTGATAGAATTGAGTCCTGAGGAGACACGACAACTATAAGCGAGCTCAGGAGAAAGACTAGGGGTGTGGGGTCTCCATCACGAGAGTCCCAGAGCGCTCTGCTTTAGAGTTGAAGCTTTTGAAAAGATTCTTTTAGCAGAGCTTTAACCTCTCCCATCAAAGCTATAGCCGGGGTGAATCTCCCCTTTGAAGTAGGCAGCGTTTCCCAACTCGCTAAACGTTTGTAGTGTTCAGCCCAGATGCTCATAGGCGGTTGCTTCTAGGGAGTTTGGGAACTGCCTACAAGGGCACTTTGCTGAGCCAGGCAGCGCCTCGAGTCCCGGCTGGCTGAACACCCAGATTATGTGCAATGGGGAGACTGTAAGGTCAGCTTCCTCCCTCCACCAGCAGATTTGGCACCAGATAAATCCATTAATATTTCCCCTTGAAAGAATCAGGACTTGTCAAATGCAGAGAGGATGGAGCTTCCCTCGCATCCCACAATTGCTGTTATAGATATCTTTAGCGAGTGACCAAATAACCAGTATTTAGGATTCCCACAATGGACTCTCTTGGTTAAAATATATATGCCAGATTGATTTTTTCATACAGAAAACCCCTTCTGGGCTCTTGTCTATAATATTCTCTCTAATGAAAGATTACTGGGGTTTAAAATGAGAGTTTTATTAGAGCCTGCCTAAGTTATATCCAATCAGAGCATTTTAGTTCAAATCCATTGTCCTTTTTACTTAATGTCAAATAGACTGAATCTTAGATAAGCAGCATCTGAACACCAAACAGTTGCCGCCTCCAAAATCACCTTCTTTCCGCTATAGATTCATCTCTAATTATTCACTCCACAAACACCTGTCAAAGGTCACTCGGGGAAAACTGCTGTGCCAGGCCTGGGGACGTGACAGTGTGCAAAACACTGTTCCCACTCCCAACACATATTACAGTCAAGTTGGGGAGATCCTGTGCAAACTGCTTTTTCAAGTTCCAAAGAAAGTTGCCTTCTCCTTTCATCTTACGTGAGACTGAGTATCCTACTTCTCTTTCTTATTAAAAACTTCTGATTATGAAAGGTAAATGTACTCACTAAAAACTTGAAAATATTAACAGGTAGGAAAGAGACAAGTAAAATCATACATAATCCTCTCACTCAGAGATAACTGTTAAAACATCAGGGAGGCAACGTTCATGTATATAAATAATGCCATTTGCAGCAACATGGATGGACCTAGAGATTATCATACTAAGTGAAGTAAGTCAGACAGAGAAAGACAAATATATGATATCACTTATATGTGGAATCTAAAAATATGATCCGAAGAACTTATCTACAAAACAGAAAGAGACTCACCACATAGAGAACAGACTTGTGGTTGCCAAGGCAGGAGGGTGGAGAGGGATGGATTGGGAGTTTGGGATTAGCAGATGCAAACTATTATATATAGAATGGATAGACAACAAGGTCCTACTGTATAGCACAGGGAAATATATTCAATATCCTGTGATAAAGCATAATGGAAAAGAATATGAAAAAGAATGTAAATATATAACTGAGTCACTTTGCTGTACAGCAGAAATTAAATACAACATTGTAAATCAACTATACGTCAATAAAATTTAAAAAATAAAAAACATCAGGGAGGCATATATATCCAGGCCTTTTTTAGTGTGTGTGTGTGTGTGTGTGTGTGTGTTTCTGCAATTATATACACTATTTTGTTAGGTTTATTAATAAAAGAAAAGGTACAAGAGAGAACAAAGAAGAGAGGGAAAGAAACAGAGACAGATTTTTTAATTTTTATTTTATATTGGTGTATAGTTGATTTACAATGTGGTGTTAGTTTCAGGCATACAGCAAAGTGATTCAGTTATACATATACATATATCTATTCTTTTTCAGATTCTTTTCCCATGTATGTTATTACAGAGTATCGAGTAGAGTTCCCTGTGCTATACAGTACATCCTTGTTGATTATCTATTTTATGTAGAGTAGTATGTATATGTTAATTCCAACCTCCTAATTTATCCCCTCCCCTTTTTCCCCTTTGGTAACCATAAGTTTGTTTTCCAAGTCGAAACAGAGACAGATTGACATAAAGAGAGACAAACAGAGAAAGGGGGAGAGACAGAAGGAAAGAGATAGCAAGCTGGCAGTTTCCCTTAAATCAATGTAGGTCTCCTTCCTCGCCAGGAAGATTAACCAGTCTCAGGGTCCTGGGCCAGCTAATTAATGAGCTAAAAGCTTTTATCCTGCTTCTCTTTCCAAGTACACTGTATCTATAAACTAACCCAATCCTGCATGTAAGCTCAAGTATAACCCTCCTGCCACTGAAAATTTGCCCTGGGCATATTAATAGTAAAAAGGGATAAATTAGGAGTATAGGATTAACAGATACAAGCTACTATACGCAAAATAGATAAGCAACAAGGACTTACTGTATAGCACAGGAAAGTATATTCAATATCTTGTAATAACCTGTAAGGGAAAATAACTGAAAAAATACAAATACATGTAACTGAATCACTTTGCTGTACAGCTGAAACAACACAATATTGTACATCAACTATATTTCAGTTAAGAAAAGTAAAAAGCATCACTGTTTCCTGACTACTGGTTTAAAAATTTTTTTTTAATATTTAAAGAATATGGGTTTAGCAGTATATTGAATATTGGGAAAGTTAATAATTTAATTATTAATAATTTCTATCATGTATTTTTTTAAAATAAATTTATTATTTATTTATTTTTGGCTGTGTTGGGTCTTCGTTTCTATGAGAGGGCTTTCTCTAGTTGCGGTGAGCGGGGTCCACTCTTTATCGCGGTGCGCGGGCCTCTCACTATCGCGGCCTCTCTTGTTGCAGAGCACAGGCTCCAGACGCGCAGGCTCAGTAGTTGTGGCTCACGGGCCTAGTTGCTCCGTGGCATGTGGGATCTTCCCGGACCAGGGCTCGAACCCGTGTCCCCTGCATTGGCAGGCAGATTCTCAACCACTGTGCCACCAGGGAAGCCCTATCATGTATTTCTGATACCACGTTTTTTTTTGCTTTCTTTATGCTTATATCTTGGTATCTGATTAAACTGTCACACTATCTCCTGTTTTGACATTTAAAGGGTTTATTTGGCAAAAAGGCAAAGAAAATGCCTATTCACAATCCAGCCGAAGATTCTGGCCAAACCCAAGGTCATTACTGAAGAAAAGCAAACTAAACGTGTTCAAAAGCACTAGAACAAATGGTTTTTGGTTAAAGATACACCCAAGCCATATGTCAAAACCAAGACATAGAAGTACAAGGTCTTGTCCAGGCAAAACTGCCCTATGATAACTGAATTTGTTTCTCTTTACGTGGGGAATTGATGTCACATGGAGATGAATGACTATGTTTTCATTCTGGTTAGAAAAGGGGAGCAAAGTCTTTGACGATCCCCATCAAGGGGTCCCCTGCCCTCCGGGATGTCCTCCCAGAAAACATTCTTCGTGTTTCCAGCAGAGGGCTTGACAACACCAAGTAATTACTCCCAAAACACAAGAAACCACCCCCGGGGGTCTCGGGAGCATGTGGGACCAGTGGAGCCGAGACGACAAAAGCACTTGGGAACAGCCATGCCAGCAAACTGCCCCGACTGTTCCAGGCGACGCTGCAGTTGAGCTCCTAGCTCTCACAAAGCCCATCGCCTCCGCAGAAAATGTGCTCACCCAGCCCATTTTTGCCTCATCATGAGGAAGGGAGAGCGGTCCAACTACCAGTTTTTCGGTTAAGCATTACCCAAGGTGAACGCACTGAGCCTTTGACGCACCTGTGGTTGCACACCACGCTCTGTGATCACATAAAAATCCTAATATAACTCTCAAAAGGCAAACAGTGTCTGTCAGTGGGCTGTGCACACCTTAAAGCATTACACTGGGAAGGCAGACAATTTTCTTTAACTGCTTCCTGATGACCAGCTCTTGGATCCCCCTTATCTCTGCCGTCTGAAGACAGCCTGCCAGGGAAGGCACTCCCGATCTGGCTTCTGGGCCAATGAGCGGCATAAATCAGTCTGAGAGCAGTGATTGTAAGGACGGGAGGAAAGCGACATCCCTCTCTGGTCCCTCTCCACCACCCTCAGCCCCGTAACTTTATCTTCATCTCCAGATAACACTGGCCTTCCATCAGCTCCTGGAGGCCGGCCCTGGGAGGCTGGGAAGAAGGCAGGGTGCTCAGCCTCTGGTGGGTAGAAAGGGGGATAAGACCCCTTCCTTCCACCACCTACCTGTGCTCAGAACCCTGAAGCTTTCCCAGAACATCAGTGGCTGATGGCAGGCTAAAATTTTTGAACTATAGCCATAAAACCTGGTAGATTATTTCTGCTAAGTCCTAAGAAAGAGCAAGAAGGTCTGAGCAATTCAGCAGCCTCCTGCCCCCAAAGTTCCCGCTCAGCAGGGACTAGTCCGCATCTGCATCATGGCCTCCTTTGGGTGGGCTACTCTGGGCCCCTCTCAGCCTGGGAAGGTCTCCCACAGCCAAGGGCAAAGGGTGGCCAGACAGCTTGACTCCCCAGAGGGAGAACAGGGGAGGCATGTGGAGAGAACACAGCAAACAGTTGTACCGAAAGACCTCATCAAAAGGCAAATTTTTATATCGACTCTGCACAGTTGCACTAAATTTCACAGCTATTGCTGAATATTTGTCTGACCAGAACACGTTAAAGAAAAATATATGCTGGGAGGGCACGGTGCACAGCCAGTGGCTTTTAATCATATTTTAAACCAAGTTTACTTAAACCTCACAAATTTTAACTCTGGTACTGCAGCTGACAAGCATGATCACGTGATTTGCAGATGTAGCTATCTTATTTTTTAAAAGGGAAATTCTTCTTTGGGATGAAAACAAATCACCCATGCCAGAAAGATCAAGCCCAGCTTCTTCACATCGGCCAGGCCTACAGACCAGCTCTCCGGGGTGAAGGATGTGGCTTTGGGAATTCTTTTTCTTACCCTTCTGTTTTGTTTCCTTTGGTGCTTTCGCTGCTCACCTCCGATGCTGCTGCAACAAACAAGCGAAAAAGCAGAATCGTGACAGCCACCCAACACCTGCGGCCCTCAGCATGGGCCAGCCCCAGGTGGCTGCCTGTGATACTGGGGTCCAGGCAGTATTTTCCACTCCCTCAGCTCCTGGCCAGAGGAGGAAGGGCCTTACCTGCCATTGTTCGACCTGACCACAGGCAAGACTAACCCCGAGGATGTCCTGCTCCCAAGCTAAATGACGAGAAGAGATGAGTAATGAATAATTCACTGGAACTCGAAGCGGATGGTAAGTGTGAGGCCAGGGTGAATAAAAGAAAGAAACGCTAAACAAAAGGCCATGTTTCATTCATCAGGAGGCTCAGAGAGGGGATGTTATGTTCAACTGCTGGGAACCAGAGCCTCTGTTTCCACACACTAGTTTTGCACTGAAAGAAACCACACTTGGGTTCCAAAAAATTCCCAGGGGATGCTTGCTAGGGAAATGCCCTCTGGAGCCTGATCACCCTGGTTCCTGCACCTGGCTTGACAAGCGAGTTGATTCTGAGTGGTCCATCCACAAGTTCCTCCCTGCCATATTAGTTCCATTCCTAGGAAACTTCATTTTCAAAACAGTTTACTATCACAGGCACGATGACTCAACTAACGCCATTTGCTGATTCTTCTGCCCATGTGTCCTTCATTCAACACATATTTATGAAGCCTTTCCCTGTGCCAAGCTCTGTGCTAAGACCTGGAGTGTCACAGAACAGGCTTACAGTCTGTGGCTCTAAACACCTGTGTGTGCTGGTGAGCTCCAGGGAGTTATCTCCAGCCCAGACTTCGCCCCGGAACTCGGAATTCACAGAGCCAAGACCACACTCAGCATCTCTCCTGGATATCATGCCGCCTAACAGGCATCTAACTGGAATTTGTCCAGATCCAGACGCTAAACCCACTCCTCCCACAGCCTTGTCTACCTCCACTGAGGCACCGCCATTCTTTCCGTTACTCAAATTTTTCTTGGAGTCATCCATGCCTTCGGCATCAGTCTGTTTGGGAAACCACAGCACCTCGTGTTTTTTTGTTTTTGTTTTTGTTTTTGTTTGGCCATGCCACATGCCATGGCGGGATCTTAGTTCCCCAACCAGGGATGGAACCCTCGCCCCCTGCAGTGGAAGCTCGGAGTCTTAACCACTGGACCGGCAGGGAAGTCCCATCAGTTATTTTAACAGAGTTTAATATAAATCATTTAGCAGGTACTAGAGAACTGAAAAGGCACAAGGGTGGCATGAAGTAGCGCGGAGGTCAGGGCAGGAAGCAGCCACCCGCCCTCGGCTGGGGGCACAGAGAGAAGGGTCAGGCTCACCTGAACCCACAGCCTGTGAGAAGGGGCCCACAGAGCCGGGCCTCCGAGGAGAGAGCCACAGGCAGCATGCGCGGGTACCTCTGGGGGGGCCCCGTGAGGCTGGCTCTGGGGGTGCAAGGAAAAGTGGGATATCGGAACCAGCTATCGTTGCGGTGTCACAGATGGGAAGGGAAATCAACACACAAGATGGACTCCTCCCTCCCCAGCCTTGTGTCACCCCCTGGCACCCCCTTCCAGCAGAGCGTAACGTGGAGCACGCTGGCCAGGCTGAAAGGTGGTCTGCCGAGAAACTCGAACTTAAGAACCAGCACAGTCCACCTCTTTGGCCACTTAGCCTCCATCATCTTTTTTTTTGGTTATCTTGTTTGTCTGTTTTGTTTTTAACATCTTAATTGGAGTATAATTGCTTTACAACGGTGTGTTAGTTTCTGCTGTAAAACAAAGTGAATCAGCTATATGCATACATATATCCCCATATCCCCTCCCTCTTGCGTCTCCCTCCCACCCTCCCTATCCCACCCCTCTAGGTGAACACAAAGCACTGAGCTGATCTCCCTGTGCTATGCGGCTGCTTCCCACTAGCTATCTATTTTACATTTGGTAGTATATATATGTCCATGCCACTCTCTCACTTTGTTCCAGCTTATCCTTCCCCCTCCCCGTGTCCTCAAGTCCATTCTGTACGTCTGCATCTTTATTCCTATCCCGCCCCCAGGTTCTTCAGAACCATTTTTTTTTTTTTAGATTCCATATATATGTGTTAGCATACGGTATTTGTTTTTCTCTTTCTGACTTACTTCATACTCTGTATGACAGACTCTAGGTCCATCCACCTCACTACAAATAACTCAATTTCATGAAACAACAGAAATTTATTCTCTCACAGTTCGGGAGGCCAGAACTCTGAAATCAAGTGTCAGTGGGGTTCAGACCACAGAAGACACTTGAGGGAGAATCTGGATGCCCCACGCCTCTCTCCTAGCTTCCAGCGGTTGCTGGCAATCCTTGGCATCCCTTCGTCTTGTAGACGCATCACCCCAATCTCTGCTTCATCTTCTCATTGCCTTCCTCTCTATGTCTCTGGATTCTTCTGTGTCTATTCCTCTTCTTATAAGGACACCAGTATTGGATTTAGGGCCCATCCTAAATCCAGTATGTCATCTCAAGATCCTTAATTTTACTACATCTACAAAGATTCTATTTCCAAATAAGTTCTCACTCACTGGTACTGGGGTTTAAGACTTCAACCCATTACAGTGACCATATTAAGACAAATCAGATCTTGTCACCCTCTGCTCAAAATCCTCCAATGTTCCATCCTACCCTGAGTAAAATCTGCACTCCTACACAACCTGGACACTCCGCTGCTCTGACCTCCCCTCCTACTTCTCTCACCTTCCTCCCCCCACAGAAGCTCCTCTGTCCCTCAGCCCTCCACTCACAAGCCAGCCTCAGGTCTCTACACGTGCTGCTCCTCCGTGTGGACCATTCTCCCCCCAGATATTCCCATGGTTCTCTCTCTCTTACATTCTTCAGACCTTTATTCAAAAGTCACCTTCTCGGGCTTCCCTGGTGGCGCAGTGGTTGAGAATCTGCCTGCCAATGCAGGGGACACGGGTTCGAGCCCTGGTCTGGGAAGATCCCACATGCCACGGAGCAACTGGGCCCGTGAGCCACAGTTACTGAGCCTGCGCGTCTGGAGCCTGTGCTCCGCAACAAGAGAGGCCGCGATGGTGAGAGGCCCGCGCACCGCGATGAAGAGTGGTCCCCACTTGCCACAACTAGAGAAAGCCCTCGCACAGAAACGAAGACCCAACACAGTCATAAATAAATAAATAAATAAATAAATAAATAAAAAGAGGGAAAAAAAAAAAAGTGCTGGAAAAGAGGCATCTTTCTCTTTAAAAAAAAAAAAAAAAAAAAAAAAAAAAAAAAGTCACCTTCTCAGTAAGACTTCCACTAACCACGCTGCGTAAAACTGAACCCCCCTCCTCATTTCCTACTGCATTTTTTTTGCCATAGCACTTAGCAATACAACATACTATAAATTTTAAGGTTTATCACTTTATGTCTCCTGCCATTAAAATGTAAGCTCCCTGACGACAAGCGTTTTTTTTTTTTTCTTTTCAATCTCATTCACTGCTATACCTGAAGCACTTAGAATACTGCCTGGTACCTACAGGCCCTCAGTAATTATACTTGAAAATGCAGCATATATAATTGGAATTGCACAAAAGAGAGTATATTGAAATTCCTATGTTCACAGGGCATGGTCCTAGAGTAGCACCAAAAATAGCAAGCATATCGGTAGGTGAAAACATATGTTTTTGCATCCCAGCAAATCACATTTTGGCGTGTCTGATTCACCTTGTCCTGATGATTTCTAATGATACCAAAACAGAATGCATAGTTGTCACCAATGGAGTAAAATAGCTTGAAACTTTTCTAAAATGCAAGTAATAAAAACCAGTTTTGATTAACAAAGACAGAGGAAAGGCTGAATACATTCTATTCTCTCTATAGAAAATAATGTTACAAGATTTTGTCATATAGAAAGGCAATCAAAGAGTATTCAGCAAAAAAAAATTTTTTTAGAAAAAAAGCATTTTAGATATGTGTCAGAGATTAATTAATAAAAATTCATTTTTCTGGATTATTTTACTTTTGCAGTCTCTGTTAGCTTTTTTAAATGACTTCATTAACTACTGTATTGAGATATAATTGACAGGAAATAAACACATATTTAGAGTGTACAGTTTGACAAGTTTTGGCATTGTTATATGCCCATGAAATTATCACCCACAAGTTAGTGAATCACATCATACATAAGATAGTGAATATAGCCACCACCCTCAAAACTTTCCTTGGGACCCTTTACAAACCATCCTTTCCTGCTCTTTGGTAGGTTGTGGTTTATTTTCATTCAATTTAAAATACTTCCTAATTTTCCTTTTGATTTCTTCTTTGACCCATTTAGAGGTATGCTTTTCAGTTTCCAAAGATATGGAAGTTTTCCAGAGATCTTTCTTTTGTTGGTTTCTTATTTAATTCCATTGTGACCAGAGAACGTGCACTGAGCAACTTGAATCCTTTTAAATTTACTGAGACTGCTTTTCCTGCTGTAGAATATGGTCTCTTTTGGCTAATGGACTGTGAAAAGAATGTGAATTCTGCTGATGTTAGGTGGCGTGCTCTCTAAATATCTAAGTTGAGTTGGTTGATGGTGTTGATCAGGTCTTCTAGATTCTTACTGATTTTCTTATTTTCTCTACTTATTCTATTGATTATTGAGGGAGGGGTACTGAAATCTCTAGTTATAATTGAAGATTTGTTTATTTCTCTTTGCAGTTATATTAGTTTTCATGTATTTTAGAGCTTTGTTATTAGGTACATAATACTTAGGATTTTTATGTCCCCTTGATGAACTGGCTCCTTCATCACTAGGAAATGATATTCCGTATTTCTGGTAATACTCTTTACTCTGAAATCTACTTTTTCTGATATTAATACAGCCACTACAGCTTTATTTTGATTGAGATTAACATGGTAAGCTTTTCCCATCCTTTTACATTTAACTTATTTTGTGTCTTTATATTTAAAGTGTGCTTATTGCAGGCAATGTATAATTAGTTCTTAGTTTGCTTCTTTATTCAATTTGATAATCTCTGCCTTCTAATTGGAGTGTTTAGACTATTTATATTTCATATGATGACTGATAAAGTTAGTTTTAAATCTATCTTATTGTTATTTGTTTTCTATTTGTCCCATCTGTTCTTAATTCTTTCCCCCTATTTTACTGGTTCCTTTTAGATTGTGTACTTTTTAAAATTCATTTTATCTCCTGTGCTGGCTTATTAATTATAACTCTTTGTTATCTTATTTTAGTGGCTGCTTTGGGGGATTATATTATACATCTTTAATATATCATGGTATACTTTCAAGTCATATTATATCACTTTATGTAGTGTATAAGAGCCTTACAATGGTGTATTTCTAGTTCTTCCCTCTAGGCCTTTATAACGTATGTTTTCATGCATCCTACTTATACATATGCTATAAAACTCACAATTAATTGTTATTATTTTTGTTTAAACAGCCAATTATCTTTTTTTGGTTAGAGCTTCATTGAGATATAAATCACATACTATACAATTCACCCTTTGAAAGTGAACATTTTGATGGTTTTTAGTATATTCACAAAATTGTTCCATTATCACCACTAATTCCAGGACATTTTTATCACCCCCAAAGGAAACCCCATACCCTTTAGCCAATAACTCCCCAATCTCCCATCCCTCCAAGCTCAAGGTAACCACTAATCTACTTTCCATCTCTATAGATTTGCCTATTCTAGACATTTCATATAAGTAGAATACATAATATGTGGTCTATTGTGACTGGCTTCTTTCACTCAGCATAATGTTTTCAAGGTTCATTCAAGTTGTAATATGTATCAATATTTTATTCATTTTTATTCCTGAATAATATTCCCTTATATAAATATACCACCTTTTTTATCCAGTCATCAGTTGATGGACATTGGATTGTTTCCACTTTGGGGCTATTACGAATAATGTTGATGTAAACACTCTTGTGCATGTCTTTGTGTGGACATGTTTTTATTTCACTTGGTTATGTACCTGGGAGTAAAATTGCTGGGTCATATAGTAACTCTATGTTTAACCATTGGTGGAACTGCCAGACTGCTTTCCAGAAGAGCTGCACTATTTTACATACCTACCAGCAGTGGTCCAGTTTCCAGTGTATGAAGGTTCCAATTTCTCTACATCCTCATCAATACATGTTATTATTCATCTTTTTTTACAATAGCTACCCTAGTAATATTTAATTGTGGTTTTGATTTGCATTTGCCTGATGACAAATAATCAGTTATCTTGCAAATAGATTTAAATGTAAGATAAACTCATATATTTACCCATGTAATTATCACTTCCAATACTTTTCAATCCTTTTTGTAGATCCATATTTCCATCTAGTATCATTTTTCTTCTGCCTGACAGACATCCTTTAATATTTCTTGTACTGGAAGCCTGTTAGTGATAAATTCATTCAGCATTTGTATGTCTGTAAAAGGCTTTATTTTGCCTTCATTCTTGAAAGATATCATTGCTCGGTATAAAATCTTGTGTAAACAGTTTTTTTTTCTTTCAGTTCTTTAAACATGTCACTCTACTGTCTTGTGTTTTGCTTGTGGTTTTTTTTGTTGTTGTTCTTGCTGGAGTTTTTTTTGGTTTTGTTTTTTGGTTTTGTTTTGTTTTGTTTTGTTTTTTCTGATGAGAAGCCTGCTGTCATTATTTTCCTTGTTCCTCTGACTATAACTTGTCATTTTTCCTCTAAGTTGCTTTGAATATTTTCTCAGCAATTTGATTATGGTGTGCTTTGATGTAGTTTTCTCCAGTGTTCTTGTGCTTGGGATTCATTACGTTTCATGTAGTTTTAATGAGATTTGGAAAATTGGGGACCAATTTTTTTCAAATAATTTTTCTTTGCCCACTTCCTTTTCAGGATCTCTGATTGCTCATGTGTAGGCCACTTGAAGATGTCCCTCAATATATGGATATTCTGTTCATTTTCTTAAATTATTTTTCCCTGTTTGCTTCACTTTAAAATGGCTAAATATTGCTATGTCTTCAAGTTCACTACTCTTCTATGATGTCTAATCTGCCATCAATTCTCTCTAATGTATTGATATTTTTCACTGTAGGTATTGTAGTTTTCATCTCTAGAGATTTAATTTGTATTTTTTATAATTTTCACGTTTCTATTTACCTTAAACATATGTCATACAGTTATAATAGCTGTTCTTATGTCCTTGCCTACCAATTCTAACATCTGTGTGAGTTCTAGTTTGATTGTGATTGATCTTTCTCCTTATTATGGTCATACTTTCCTGCTTATTCGCATACCTGGTAACTTTTTTATTGGATGCCAGTCATGAATTTTTCTTGTTGGCTGTTGGGTATTTTTGTGTTGCTGTAGATATTTTTGGTTTTTTCCTGGGATGCAGTTAATTTACTAGGAAATAGCTTGATTCTTTTTCACCTTGTTTTTAAAAAATTTTTTAGGTGAGAGCAGACCAGTCTTTAGTCTAGAGCTAATCACTTCCTACTACTGAGGCAATTTACTTCTGAGTATTCTACCTTATGTTTCAAGAATCATGAAGGTTTCCAGTCTGGCTGGTGGGAAGAGGTACTATTCTTGACCTTGTACAAACACAAGGTACTGTTCCTTCTAATCCTTTCGTATGATTCTTTCTCCAGCCTTGTGTAGTTTCCTCACACACATGCATTGATGAGTGCTCTGTCAAATACTTAAGGGGAACTCTCTGCAGATCTCTGGAATTCTCTCTCTTTCTATAGCTCTTTCTTCTCCAGGACTCTGTTTATGAATTCTAGCTATCTTTTCCCCAGACTCTCAGCTCAACCTCCCAATTCAGGTAGTCTACCAGGTTCTACCTGGATTTCCCTTCTTTGCACTATCGCCTAGAAGCTATAAATGAAGTAAGGTAGGGAGATTGTAAGGTTTATTTCATTTGTTTCCCATTTCTTAGGGATCATTGTCCTTTGCCTCTTGATATCCAGTGTCTTGAAAAGTCATTGTTTTATATATTTTGTCCACTTTTTCTGATGGTGTTGTTGGTTGTATCAGTAAATGTGGTCCCTGTTACTCTATCTTAGCCAAAAATGGAAGCCTCTGTCAGTTCTTTAAGATTCTCAACTTGTCATGATTTCTTTTCTCATTCTAAATAAATATTCACTTTTCTACTTAATTTTTATTTGTCATTTTGTATTCTTTTTCTTAAAGAGGGTCCCATACTCAGGTTCTTGAGGTAAACACCTGGGTTGGAATTCTGCCTGCAACACTGACTAGCACTGTGACCTTGAGAAGCCTCTGTACTTTAGTTTCCTCATCTATAAAACCAGGACAATAATTGAACCTACTTCAGGATGTTGAGTATCAAATAAATTTTTACATATAAACCACTTATATGCAAAGAACCTAGAAGATAGAAACCACTCAATAAATGTTAGTTATTGCTCTTGTTGTTATTTGAGTATCATCAATATATAGGTGGTACTATAATTTATGGAACCACCCATAGAGAGTGTGAAGGCTTAGGATGGAAGACCCCTATATAAGAGGTGAGAGCAGAGAAAGAGTAGGTCACAAAAGAAATAGAGTAGTGGCCAGAGAATGGGATAATTAATGGAACATCTTGTGACATCGACTCTGGAGTCTCAGATGTTTTGTTGGCTTATTTTGTTCTTCTTACTTTGTGATTCTTGGTCATGTCCTATATTGGTAAGGGTGACACGTGGTAGGTTTCCACAATGAAGACTAGGCTTCAGGTGTGCTTCCTTCCCTCTATATAGTCACGGGCATCAGCTTGGTTGGAAATATAACCAGTCACATGGATAAACAAATAATTGAAATACCTCCGGAAAAAGTTTGTCAATGGTTGTAGCTGGAGACAGAAAGGTCAGACACGGTCAGAAGGTTACTTCACAATGATTTCCTCATTCCTTACAAAGAATTATAAAAGCATGAGGTCTTGCCCCAGCCCTAGGGTTCGACTGGAAGAAGAACCTTTGTCCCCCTAGGTTTGGCTTCGAGTGAGCCAGTTCCCCATGGGGGACATGGGGTTGTCAGACAGCATACCCTCATCCTGCAGAAACAGCTCCCAAGGGGGGCTTCTTTCACAGCACCTCTCTCTGCTGCGCACCATCCAGCCTCAGAATTTCTCAGTACCCGGAGAAACCCCTGCCCAACATGTCAGTATAATCCTGGGGAGCATTTTCAGTGGGTACATGAGCTTCCAACCATTTCATTCCTTAAACAGCAGAAATCTCAACTCTTCCCAGGAGTCTGTGCATTGGCTCAGAAAAGGGCCCTCCCTGCTGCTTCCATTCCCCCAGACCCCCTGGCACAAGACAGCTAAGGCACCTGGTCATCCCTTAGCACCCTCCTCAGTCTATGGGGGGGTCCCCTGGAGAGGCAGGGACTCATGTCCCCGGAGCTACATCTCAAGTCCCCACTTTCTGCTCCCCAGACAGGCTGGCATATGAGCTTCTTTCCAGCCTTTTCCCTCTGGGCAGCTTCTGGCTTACTTGACCTATTTTCCAAAAGCTCAAGACAGAGGGCATAGAAAAGCACTGCCTCACTAGGGGCTGTGCTGTGTCCCAGTTACAGAGCCGAACTGCAAAGCAAATTACCACCTTTTAGCAGCCCCACACCTCACAGACTTAATGGTTGATTCTAATTAATGATCAGCTTGTGTTTCTTTCTTTTCTTTCCCTAGAGTAAGAGAAAAACAAAGTACTTTACTTTCAGTAGATTCTAGATTCTGTATTTATAAATACCATTAGAGGCGCTACGTTTTCTTAATGACAGGCAAAGTCAAGATTTCCTCCATTCACCCAACCAGGACAGAGCTATTTCTCCTTTCATTATTAGGAAGTTTTCTCCCCTCTCCATCTCCAGCTCAGTGCCCTGGGTCTCTAGGTACATGGTAGTTACTCAAGAAATATTCATTAGTTGAAAGAATGGATGAATGGATGGATGGATGGATGGATGGATGGATAGAAAAATGTCTCTCCATCGTTATCTACCAGGGTGCCTTCCCAGCTTGAGAGAGAGCCCTCACGGTGCTTCCTGGCAGCTCTTTTTCAGGGGCCCACTAATCAAAGGGGCCTCTCTTAAGCCTATTTGGAGATCATACAATAGAATTTAATAATGAAGACACCGTTATTTACTTCTTTGTTTTGCAGAGAGCTGGATGAAAACCCGGCTTCCCTGGGCGCTGGGTAGAATTTCTCCATGAATGGTTGGCCAGTTTTGTGTTTCCATCACAGCTCAGCTCTGTCAGGCACCTTGGCTTCCACTTGGTGCTGGAACGGCTGTGCACAGCCGGGGGCCAGATAGGAGTTTAAATGACTCCTCTGGGGCTCTGCTTTGTTATGAGGTTGCTGGATTTTGTGGTCTTTTTAGAAGTCTTGGCAGCTGCTAGCTCACTCTAGAAGCTATCCTTCCTCGGACATTCCAGGATGCCACCCCCCCTCTGAGAACTCCGCTAAGACGAGGGCCTGGGCTACTGACCCCTCAGAGTGTGGGAGGCCAGGTGCTCAGCTTTACAAAGCCAGGCCAAACTTCACTAGCGCGGCTCAGTGACTAACTCTCCTGATCTCCCAGCCCCTCCGGTCCATTCTTCCCTTCCCTGGAGCCAAGCCAGGCTTCTGGAGGCAGTTTCCCCCCTCTTCACAGATCCTCTAATTAACACTTCATCTTTCCTCTTTTCCTCTGCTCCAGTTCCATCCGCAGCTTCCCAATCACAGCATTAAAAACCACAGGTCTGATCCCGCTCCTGAGACGGCGTACCCGAGAGGGCTTTGAGCCAAGAGAAGACGGGCTCGTGGTCACGAGAAGCAGAAGGAGCCTCCCTGGGATGAAAAGAGGCCATGTCTGTGGCTCGCAGTGTTTGGCTGGGAAAAGTGCCCTCACGATAGTTGCTGCTGGGATATTAATTAAAGTGACTCCCCACACACTGCTTATTAGTGGCAAGGGAAAAAAGACCAAAAGAGCAGCCAGAATGAAGAAATTGTACAACACCTGGACCAGGTCCAAATGAACATCATCTGTGCGGGGCGGATCACATTGTATGCCTCCAGACACCCTGGACAGGACTCACATCACCTGAGATTGTATAACCTCAGTCTAACCAGGACGAAACGCCAGACAAGCACACGATGAAGAGCGTGCTATCGAAACCACATGGTGTGTGGTGCTCACTTCGGCAGTAAATATAGTAAAATTGGAACAATATGAAGAAGATCAACATTGCCCCTGCACAAGGATGGAACACAGATATGTGAAGATTAAAAAAAATGGTGCGTGTGAGGGGAAGAGGGGATCAATGTCATAAAAGCCAGATTAAAGGAGGCTAAAAGACATGACAACAAAATCCAAGACCTGTCCCCACACTGGATCCTGTGCTGGAAGGCGGAATGCTAGAAAGGACACTGATAAGTCATCTAACAAAATCGATATATGGAGGGGAGATTAGATAAACGTACTTTGTCAGGTATTAAATCATGTTATGGAGTATTGCCATTCTTAGGAAATACGCACTGAAACATTTAGGGGTAAAGGGCCATGAAGCAGGTAACTTACTCTCAAACTGTTCAGAAAAACATTATATTATACTTATTATAATAGATATAGAGATGTATATTATATATATGTTATATATAATTTTTTCTTAACCATTATATGTATGTGTGTGTGTGTGTGTGTGTGTGTGTGTGTGTTTTCTTATATATATATGGAGAGTGGAGAAACATGCAAATAATAAAGCAAGTAGAGAAAAATGATGACAATATAGGGGCTCTTGTACTATTTTTATTTTTGCAAGTTTTTTGTAAGAATGAAATTATTCCAAATAAAAAGCTCAAAAATATAGCTGCTGTTCTTCTGATTCTCACATATTCTTAGAGTCTGAACCTTCTGAACCAGAACAAAAAGGACATGAGGCAACATCTCTGTGAAGCCACTCAGGCTTATAGACGCTCATGAGCTAGGAAGTATTTTGAATTTACCTATAATTCTGAAGCAAGTGTTCTACAATGGCAACCACTTTGGAGGACAGTGGGCCGCCATGAGGGAAAGGCATCAAAACAGACTCAGGCAGGCACAACCTCATGCCAAGTCCAGTTCAGAAAATAAACAATGCCCTGCTGTCATGATCAACAAAAACAGAAACTGATTTAAAATTCCATTTTGGGGGCAAAAAAGTAGAGATGAGCATAGCACAGAGACTGAGTGTGGCTTGGGTGTCCAGTGGACCACCAGCTGACTCCCGAGGCAAGTTACTGTGCCCCGCTTTGCCATCCCAGCCTCAGTTTCCTTCTCTGGAGAGGCGTAGTCCTCAAAGGGTTGTTATGTGGTATAAACGAGGCAGTGCAGGTGAAATGCTAGGCATGTATGAAGTTCAGGCGCAGTCAGAACGCAGCAACCACTAGGTCACATTATTATAAAGACAGGGTCCCATCCCCCAACTCTGTGCAGCTGCTAGATGCAGTCTAAGAGTTACAAAGCCTCCACTGGGTCAGAGCTCAGGGCCATCTGGGAGCTGTGGTCCTGGAAACATGGATTCTGCAGGGCAGGAAGGGGTCCTCAGTGGGAGAAAGCCTAATGTAGAGAGCCCCCTAAGCCACGTGGTGTTTGCTCCGAGGGCCTTCCCGGGGTTAAAGCCGCGGTCTGCTCAGGCCTCTGTCCACTGTCTGATGAGGACACGATACAGGCATGCTTTATTCAATCAAAGGGCTGTGCATATTGGACGATTTTACCATCAAAGCCTAATCTCTGCTCGAAGAAGTTACCAATTCCTCCACTTAGGTCAAACTTCTTTGGCCTCCAAAAAATACTTTAAAAAGTGAAAAATGCCTTTAGAGAATGAACTCCCCTCTAAGAAATCTGGAAGGCATGAAGAAACCGGGGGCGTGGAGGGGGTGGGGTGGTGCCAGGGTGGAGAGGGCAATACCTCTCTTCTTGCAGCCTGGTCATCACCCAGTCTGGCTCTGTCACCCACCTTTCCAGAGGTGCCTGACGGCCTCTCTGTTACAATTTCAGAGACACTTACTGAGCCACATGTAGATTCTGATTTGGGCCCTAAATGCTTGTTGCCTGGCCATTGTTTGTCTGTTGGGAGCTGGTTCCCTACGTTGCTAAAATTCTCTTCCCATTGCCTTCTGCCTAAATTCTACTCTCAGCACGTGAGACTTAGGATGGCCCATTGTCAACACAGTACACCAAGGACAGGAGGATTTTTCAGCCAGTTCTTTAACTTGGTAAAGAAAAGTCCACTCACACAGTATCTCCGACATTTTCATGCCCCAGCCATCTACTGACGCCACACTGGGTGCCAGGTCCCGGGCTCAACACTAAGGTGTGGACGCGAATGAGCCATCATCCTTGCCCATCGGGAGCTTGGCATCCAGCCAGTCAGGTGAACACAGACGGCTAAGGCAGGGTAGCACCGCAGCTCCAACACCACTGTTCATCAACGCAACTTCTGTGCCAGAATTCCTGAGCAGCTTATTGAAGACACGGCATCCAGGCCCCAAACCCCAGACCTACCAAATCAGTCTCTGGGGGTAAGGCCTTGAAATCAGCATTTTTAACAATGGAGTCTTAGACACTCCAATTCTGAAGGGCCAACAAAAGGCACAGGCCCCTTGGGGATCTATCTCTACTGGGTTCCTAGGAGCCCACAGGACTGGAGGAGGATCAATAAAATAGCACAACCCATGAGAACTCTTTAAGAAACGGGAAGCCTGGAACTTTGGGAACACAAGAGAGGGTGAAGGGGATTCACCGCACCCCAACACTGTACAGCTGGGACACCTCTGGGTGCAGCGTGGAAGGAAGTGACAGAGGCCAGTACACACTGGAATGGAGGCGTGGGAGCAGAAGTCAAGTGGGCAACGGCGCCACCTCCTGGTGTCAAGAGAGGGGGAAGCAGCCAAGGTCAGCGCTCTCTGTCCCGCACGACAGTGCTGCAAGCTGGGGCCCTCCTGAACGCGTCAGAAAGAAACTGCAGGACATAGAGAACGGACTTGAGGACACGGGGAGGGGGAAGGGGAAGCTGGGATGAAGTGAGAGAGTAGCACTGACATATATACACTACCAAATGTAAAATAGATAGCTAGTGGGAAGCAGCTGCATAGCACAGGGAGATCAGCTCAGTGATTTGTGACCACCTAGAGGGGTGAGATAGGGAGGGTGGGAGGGAGACGCAAGAAGGAGGGGATATGGGGATGTATGTATATGTATAGCTGATTCACTTTGTTATACAGCAGAAACTAACACACCATTGTAAAGCAATTATACCCCAATAAAGATGTTAAATAAAAAGAAAGAAAGAAAGAAAGAAAGAAAAGAAAGAAGAAACAAAGAAACAAAGAAAGAAAAAGAAACAAAGAAAGAAAGAAACAAAGAAAAAGAGACTGCAGGGGGTGGGGTGAACTGTCTGCACCTAAGCTGCCAATGTCTCTGTGAGTTGTCTACTCTGAGAGGAACGTTTCTGGGCATTTCTGAAGTGTCAGGCACCAGAGCTGCTGTGGGCTTCATGACCGAGTTCCACTATCGCCTCCTCCCCCAAGGATTCCGTTACAGGGCCACACGCTGTGTGCTTCTAGATCTGTATCCCAAAAGCGCCATGGTGAGACAAGTCCAAATGCACAGGTGAGCACATATTACACCCAAGCGGAGCCGTCTACACTGGCTTCAACATCGGCCTCATTGTACACACTTGGTTAATGAATTCTGTCCCTGGGAGATCACATGGCTACAACTAGATCATCCTGGCTCTTGACCGCCAATTCAATGCTGCTTTTTTCCTAACCTTTACATTGTCTTCTGGAAACCGCGCTCACTTTAGTCCATTGAATTCCAGCTCTGCCACGAACTCATTGTGTGACTTTGGGAAAGTTATTTACCTTCTTTGAGCTTCAGCTGTTTCTTCTATTAAACTTGGATAATAACATGTGTATCACAGTGTTGCTTAATAAATTTCAGCTCCTTTCCACTTCTCTATAGTTGAGTGTCATCAGTAATAGACCCATGATTTGCCATTTGAAAAGACACATTTATAATCAGCCATTTTGTTCATATTTTCATATATTGATCTCAGTTTCAACATTTAGTTAATAGAAGAAACTGACACAGTATTGTGAAGAAATTATACTCCAATAAAGATCTATTTTTTTAAAAAAAGAAAGAATAGACTTTAGATATAGCAGGAAATCTTCCAAAGATATTTTTCAATGGGTGGTAGGTTTTAAAGTGTCTCTAGGCCTTCCGGAATGGATGGTAGACAATTAGCCTGCCTCTTGCCTGAGAAATCAGACTAATTACTAGTGAGGCTTGACTAATGGGGTCCTTCGGGAACTCCCTTCCTAAATGAGAAATCTTTAACTTTTCACAAAAACTCAATCTCATTTGTGCTGCTGATTCCTAATATTTCTAAATAAATGCTTGGCCTCTGGGCTTTTGTAGTCAAATAACCCAAATCAAACCAGGCTGCTGTGCCAGGCAAAAAATTTATTTTGTGTGAATCTGCTGGAAGAAATGTTTAGAATCAGTTTGGAATCACCATAGGCAAAGACTAGCTGTAGCCCATTCTGAGGCAAGTTTTGTGGACCTGGGCTAAGAAGTGAGTTTACCCCCATTTGGGCTGAAATGGCTTGTTGAGATGCTCAAACAGTAAACACTGGCACGTTTCAGAGTCCCCAGTGTGCAAGAAGCTGGCTAGTCCCCTGACCCCAAGTCAACTGCCACACATAGACAGGTTCAGGGTTCTGTGTCTAAGGCAGAGGAGACAAAGTCCAGGAAAGCCAGTTACCTGCCCTGCATCAACCTAGAAAGGAGGCAAAAGAGCCTCAGAAGGTAGAGGAGTTTGAGGCATGGGGCACCTTAATAATGACAGGGCCATCCACCAGTGGGAGGTCATTTGAATATAGCCAAACTTGAAGCAGAGATACATGTAAACGCTGAAAGGAAGAGAGGGAGAAGCAAGTCAGAGTTCAGCAGAAGTCTGGAGAGGATTCCAAAAGTGACCCAGAGCTGAGATGTGACCTACATAGCTGGCTGGAGGGACCTGCTCCAGGAGAATCTCCAGTGACGTTGGCGGGGATATTGGAATGGTCTACCTACGAGTCCTCCCTTCGTAGTTCTCCCTCATCAAGGACTCTCACAACAACTCTTGAAATACAGGGTCAGAGTGGAACTTGGGATTCCTTTTATAATATTAAAATACATTAAATTACTTAGATGACCCCACGCTCTTTTACCAGCTCCTTTGGTTCTTTCCAGAAACTTTAAGAAGGGATGGTTGTCCACCCCATAGTTGCTTGTGAGACTCTTCATCCCCAATCTATCCTGACTATGGAATGGAAAACATCCTTCTTTTCGGCTTAATAAAGGTACCATCCCATTTTTTTTTTCAAAGAAAAAAATTGGTAGAAGATTTCAAGAAGATAAAACAAAGAGGGACAGAAATAGTTTTAGGACATAGGTTTTCATTGTAATGCAAGTGTTTGGCAAAAGCGTCCAGTAAACCCCAGTTTCTTTCCCTCTCCTCCACTCCTTCACTTGGCCTAGAACAACCTGACCAAAATCATCTTTAAATCCTTCAGCATCTCCATTCTCCAGTTTCATTCTTAGCGCATGTACCTCCTCTCCAAGAAATAAGCTTAGGCAGAGGCCTCAGTCACCAATGTAAGACTATACAGGTCATTAAAGGTCTGTCCCTAGGGAGAGCAAGAAAGACTCTCATTTCTCAGTGACCATGGCTCTCAACCCATAGTATACATATGGACCACTTGGGGAACTTGTTAAAATGCATAGTCCGGGACACTTCTTTCAGATTCAGTCTGGGTGGGTCTCAGGAATCTGCATTTTTTAAATTCTAGTAGTTAAGTCATTCTGAGTAATTCTGATTCAGGTATAAAGAACACACGTCTGAAAGCCTGTTTTAGGGCTACATCAACATAATGACAGTGAACTTAGAGAACTGGTACCAACTCCTAAGAGAAGTAAAGGATCATTTCCCTCCACTTCTCTAGACCAAAAGGAAGTGATTCCCAGGATCTGAACCCTCAAAAGTCTACCTGGTTCAATCCTCCCTCTCCAAGATGGCACTCTGTGACCTCCGTTACCCACAACAGCTGCTGCCTCCTCTTAAAGATCACAAAAGAGCGAGATTCCACAGCCTCCCAGGCAAAGTCATTCCAGCATTTAATTGCCCTTCAGTTCAGTTCTCTACATTTAATCAATTGTCTCATTGCAAGACTTATGAACTCATGCTCTATTCTCTGTGGAGATGGAAAAACAACAAGCTAGTGTACAATTTCTAACCCTTCATTGTATCACAGAGTGTTGAAGCCAAAAGGGATTGCAGATATTATCTGACACTACCCTTTTATGCTACCCATGAGAATGATTGTCCAAAGACATGTATATATTCAGTGGGTTTTAGTTTCCATTGCCTACAAAACATCAAAAGGACGCTGTCCAGGAAGTAAAGGTAGCTTTACTAGCCCCCAATACTCTGTATTTTCTATTCTATTGTGTTGCCCTAATTTGGGGATGAGAGCATCCTCTTAGCCTTCTCTGTCTCAGAATACACATATAAACTCCTTCATTATTCCTCCAAAAAATGTATATTCCATTCTTGTAATCATTTTAGCTGTTTGTCTTCAGGTTTTCCTTTGCTCCAAATAGGGTTGCCTGATATAGCAAATAAAAACTGAGGATACCTAGTTAAATTTGAACTTCAGATAAACAACTAATAATTTTTAGTAAATATTCTCCATGCAATATTTGAGACATGCCTACACTTTAAAAAAAAAAAGTGTTTATCTAAAATTCAGTTTTTACAGGGAATCCTGTATTTGATCTGGCAACTCTCATTCAAACATTCTAGAAGTATATCAATTAAAACTAGACACAGAACTCTTCCTATCTTTAGCAATTCGTCATAATCACTAAGGACACTCCCACCTCGTGGTCTTTACATTTGAAGCTCCCTCTGCTAGAGTGTTCTGCCCCCAAATACCGGTGTGGTTTGACCCCCCACTTCAGATCACTGTTCAAATTTCTACGTATCAAAGAGGTATACTCCCTGGCCATCTTATAGAAACCTCAGCATCACTTTTCATCCTTCTTATTCTGATTGACTTTTATCACCTGCCATGTTTATCTATTTATATAGTTTTTATCTTCTCTCTTAAAGTAGAGTATGAACTCCGTGACAGCAGGCACTTGGCTTTATTCATTGCTATATCCCTAACATGTAGAACAGTGCCTCACACACAATAGGTCTATATATTAGTTATTTAATGCTGCATTAAAAATTACCCTGAAGTTTAGTGGCTTAAACAGTAATCATTTATAATCTCTTACTGTTTCTGAGGTCAGGAATTCAGGAGTTGCTTGGCTAAGTGGTTCTGGCCAAAAGCCTCATGAAGTTGTGATCAGATGTTGGCTAGAGCTACAGACATCTGAAGACTTGATTGGGGCTGGAGGATCCACTGCCAAGGTGGCTCATTCATGTGACTGGAAGATGATGCGGGCTCTTGGCAGGAGGGTTCAATCCCTTTCCATGCCAGCCTCTTCACAGGGCTACTATGGTGCCTGTGTGAGGTTGTCTTCAGTCATACACTGTCGCTTCCTTCATATTCTACTGATCACATAGGCCACCTCTGATTCAATGTAGGAATAAACCTATATTACTTTTCTACTGCTGCATAACATATTACCACAAAAGGAGCAGCTTAAAAGCACATAAATCTGTTATTTATAAGTCAGAAGCCTATGCAGGACTCTTTAGGCTTTTTGCTTAGGATCTCACAAAGCTGAAAACAGAAACATACACTCACAAAGAGAAAACAAATTCTAAAATTATAGACCTAAATCTAAACATAATAATTAAATGTAAGTGGTCTAAATATGCAGTTAAAAGATAGATATTGTCAGAATGAATTTTTTAAAATGTCCCAACTATATGCTGTACCCAAGAAACTAACTTCAAATATGATGATATAGGTAAATTTAAAGTAAAAGGATGAAACAAGATATACCATGCACACATTTTCAAAAAAGAAAAAAAACCCAAAAACTGAGTGGTTATGTTAATTTTAGACAAAGTGGACTTCAGAACAAAGAAAATGACCAGGCACAAAGAAGGACGTTCTATAGTGATACAATGATCACTTCACCAAGAAGACATAACAATTCTAAGTGTGTATGCACCAAACAATAGAGCTTTAAACATAAAGCAAAAACACAAGAACAGAAAAGAGAAATATCCACAACTGTAGTTGGAGACTTGACACTCCTCAGTTATTGATTGAAGTAGTACACAGAAAATCAGCAAGATTATAGAATTGCTGGTTTGAACAATTACCATTGGCGATTGAACAGCACCATCAGCCACGGGCATCTAATTGATGTTCATAGAATTCTCCACCCAACAACAGCAGAATATGTATTTTTTTTCAAGTACTCATAGACCATTCACCAAGATAGACCACATACTGGGTCATAAAAGAAACCTTAACAAATTTAAAAGAATTGAAATCATACAATATATGTTCTTTGACAATAATGTCATTAAACTATAAGTCAATAACAGAAAGAAAAACCAGCAAAATCTCCAAACAGTAAATGCTTACAGTAGAAAAAAAATCTCAAGTCAATAATCTAAGCTTCCACCTTAATAAACTAGAAAAAGAGGAGAAAAATAAACCCAAAGGAAACAGAGGAAGGAAATACTAAAACATAGAAATCAATAAAATTGAAAGCAGGAAAACAATAGGGAAAAATCACAAAATCAAAAGCTAGTTCTTTGAAAATAACAATAAAATTGATGGACATCTTCGAAGACTGAAAAGAAAAAAAAAATAAAAAACACAAATTCCCAATATCAGGAATGAAAGAATATCATTATAGATTCAATATGCATTAGTAGGATAATGAGTAAATACTATGAACATCTCAATTTTTAAAAATTAGATAAAATGAACCAATTTCTTAAAAAAATCAAACTACCAAAACTCACCCTAAATGAAATAACCTACATAATCTTAAAACTATTAAATCCATGGTTAAAACATTCTGCAAAAGAAATTCCCATGCCCAGACTGTTTCACTGGTAAATTCCACCTAATAGTTAAAGAAGAAATAGCACACATTCTACACAATGTTCTTCCAGAAAGCAGAAAAGGACGAAATACTTCCCAACTTTTTTTATGACACTAGCACTACACTGATACAACAGTACAAGCAAAGTATAGACTAATATACCTCATAAACATAAATGCAAAAATCTTCAGTGAAATATTAGCTAACCAAATTCAGCAATATAAAAAAATAATAGTATACCACCACCAACTGGAGTTTATCCTAGAAATGCAAGGCTGGTTTCAATAATCAAAAATCAATCAATGTAATCCACTCTATCAACAGTCTAAAGGCAGCACCAATTGATGCAGAAAAGGAATGTGACAAAATTTTACATCTATTCATGATTAAAACTTTCAGCAGACTAGAAGGAGAAAGGAACTTCTGTTAAAGCAGTGATGCCCAAACTTTTTGGCACCAGGGACCAGTTTCGTGGAAGACAATTTTTCCACGGACAGGGTGGGGGAGGGGCAGTGGTTCAGGTGGTAATGCGAGCGATGGGGAGTGATGGGGAGCGGCAGATGAAGCTTTGCTTGCTCGCCCACTGCTCACCTCCTGCTGTGTGGCCTGGTTCCTAACAGGCCACCAACCGGTAGTGGTCTGTGGCCCAGGGACTGGGGACCCCTGTATTAAAGGACATCTACAGGACTTCCCTGATAGCTCAGTTGTTGAGAATCCACCTGCCAATGCAGGGGACACGGGTTCGAGCCCTGGTCCGGGAAGATCCCACATGCCTCAGAGCAACTAAGCCCATGCGCCACAACTACTGAGCCCGTGTGC
This sequence comes from Balaenoptera acutorostrata, assembly GCF_949987535.1. Taxonomy (NCBI): domain Eukaryota; kingdom Metazoa; phylum Chordata; class Mammalia; order Artiodactyla; family Balaenopteridae; genus Balaenoptera; species Balaenoptera acutorostrata. The sequence goes on along the minus strand of NC_080071.1, from coordinate 31,350,335 downwards.
CACAACTACTGAAGCCCACACGCCTAGAGCCAGTGCTCCACAACAAGAGAAGGCACCGCAATGAGAAGCCCATGCACTGCAATGAAGAGTAGCCCCCGCTCACCGCAACTAGAGAAAGCCCATGCACGGCAATGAAGACCTAACGCAGCCAAAAATAAAATAAAAATTAAAAAATAAAAATAAAGGAGATCTACAAAAAACCTCTGCCTAACATCATACCTAGTGGTGAAAGGCTGAATACTCTCCCCTTAGATCAGGAACAAGGGAAAGATGACTGCTCTTACCATTCCTATTCAGTATCACACTTGACATCCTAGCTACTGCAATGAGGTTATAAAAAGTAATAAAAGGCTTACAAGTTAGAAAGGAAAAAACTGTCCCCATTCACAGACAGTATGATTGTCCTCAAGGAAGAATCTGAGAAAGTTACAAAAAGCTCCTAGAACTAATAAGTGAGTTTGATAAGGTCACAAGATACAAGACCAACACACAAAAATAATTCAACTTCTATATATTATCAATGAACAATTAGAAACGCAATTTAAAAAAAAAATACTACTTACAAAATGAAATCTTTATCAAGTACAAATATAATATTCAGCCTTAGATTATTATTCAAACTCCTACTATATGAAAGCCTTTAAAAGTTCTAAAGTTCAAAAATAGACAAAACTAAGCCATGGTGTTAGAAGACAATAGGTCTTTGGGGAGGAGAAAGGATGTAGCATTTGGGGCAGGTCACAGGGGGATTTCTGGTTTCTCTGGTAGTACTCCATTTCTTGACTTGGGTGATGATATGTTTACTTTGTGACAATTCACTAAAGTAAACAACTATGAATTGTGTGCTTTTCTGAATATGCATTCAACATCAACTTTTTAATAGTAATGATAAACATAAAAAGAAAATATAGAGGACTATCATTTGTTGAAACATTTGTAAAACTGCATTTTGAAATTGCAATTTGCATTTGGCATTAACCAGAATGATCTGAGAAGTATGTTGATTTAATTTAACCTTACCTAATTTACAAAGATCATTAGATCTCCATAAAATCCTTTTGTTTCATAAAATTTTCCTCGCCCTCACCCATATTTCCCTCACCATTATTACCTATCAAAGACAGCAACTGTTTTTACAATGGTAACGTTAATCATCCTCACAAAACTTGAGGATGCTTTCATTTGGGGGGGGTGGGGTCTTAGGGTCAGAGAGTTGGGATAATCATCTTCCACCTACACAATGTCCACCTTTTGTCTTGTTTCCAGCATCCCCAATTCTATTTCCCACTCTATCCTCCCCCTGCCCCCAAACCTAAGAACCTAGAGAATGTTTCCTTGAGATTATCTTTGGATGTTAATATATTCTTTAAAATTACAAAGGGTACAAAGTTACAGTTATACAGGATGAAGAACTTCCGGAGATCTAATGTACAGCATGATGATTATAGATAATAAAACTGTATTGTATACTTGAACTTTGCTAAGAGAGTAGATCTTAAATGTTCTCAGCCCACACACCCAAAAACCGATAACTATGTGAGGTGATGAATATGTTAATTAGCTTGATTGTGGTAACCGTTTCACAATGTATACCTGCATCAAAACATCACGTTGTACACCATAAATATATATATACATAATTTTCATTATATGTCAATTATACCTCAGTAAAGCTAGAAAATTGTTTTTATGTGTATACATTTTTAATTTACATAAATGGTTTGTGCTATATTATTTTTTTCTTTTTTCACCCAACACCACGGTTTTGAACAATCATCTCTCCAGCTATGTACGCTTATAGTTCATTATTTCTGAGTGCTACAGAGCTTACTCAATGTGTATCTACTACTTCTGTGATGAATAACAAAAAAGCACTGTAAACCTCCTACCCATGTCCTATGCAAAAAGATTCTCTGTAATAAATATCGGGGGTTGGGATAGCTGGGTCACAAATTATGTATATTGATCTTTGCTAGGTACTGCAAGAATACCACACTCTAGTAGAATATCTCATTATGCTTTCAGTTTGTATTTCCCTGTTAGTGAGGTTGAGTATTTCCTTCATAGACGTATTAGTCATTTAGGTTACTGGTTTTGTGAATTGCCTATTCATATCTTTTGCCCATTTTTCTACTAGGCTTCTAAGTACTTTTTACTGATTTAAATAAGTCTTCCCAAAAGCACAAAGTAAACAGTTGATAATTTTGACATCAAAATTAAGCATTTCTCTTCCATGAATAACACTATGGGCAAAACTCAAAGTAAACAGACAGTTAACCAAATGGAGAAAGATACTGCAGCATCTAAAACATCAAGGGAGTCTCCATTCTAACTTATTCAATCCTCCCAATGAGTCCAGAAGTCAGTGCCCTTAAAACTCTCATTTTATAGGTGAGAAAACTGAGACCAGAGACACTATATAACTTACCCATGATCAGAGAGCTAATTAGAAGATTCTTCGATTCAAAGGTCTATGCTCTGGGACTCCTGGTTTCTGTTTCCACAAGCAAGGAGCTTGAAGTAGCCACTTGGTCTTAAGAAGTAAAAAGCTGACAGGCTGAAATGTCAACTCTCTTGGATACATAAGAGAGGGGAGAACACCAGGCAAACTGCAGCCTCCAAGCCTGGAGAGACAGGAAAATACCGGGAGTTGCAGCTGCTGGAGCAGATTCACAAGCAGAAACAGCTGCGGGAGCCAGTGCTGGGGTAGGAAAACCTGAACTACAGTCGACGGCTTGCTGGAGGCTCAGTGCGGACCACAGCTCTGAGAGTTAAAACTCAGTAAGGACCTGGTCATGGGGGGCCCACAGTACTGTGAGATTTACCTCCAGGAGCTTGACCAGGTTCCCACAGCAAATATCAGAGAAAAATCCCTCATCCGTCTGTCGGGGGGAGGGGAAAAGCGCCACGCACTGCAATGCGCCAGAGGGCTCTGTTCTCTATAACGAGGCCTGAACTCGGCGGGGAAAGTAGTTATCAGAGCCTGACCTGCTGGGGTATTTTCAGAGTCTAAGTGACCAGGGGAAGGGAAATACCCAACTCCAGCCGGCTCTAAGCCATCCTGTACCACCTCAGGGGGGAGAAAAAAAACCCGAGAAACAACCAAATACATCACGTCTGGCTATCAAGAAAAAATTACAAGATGTACCAAAAGGTAAAAAAACACAACTTAAAGAGACAGAGCAAACATTTGAACCAGACATGGCAGGGATTTTGGAATTATCAGACCAGGAATTTAAAACAACCGTGATTAATATGCTAAGGCCTCTACTGGATAAAGTAGACAGCATGTAAGAACAGATGGAGAGTGTAGGTGGAGAGATGGAAATCCTAAGAAAGCACCAAAAAAATGCTAGAGATAAAAAAACATTGGAACAGCAATGAAGTAGGCCTTTGATAGGCATATGAGTAGACTGGACACAGTTGAAAGAATCTCTGAGCTAGAGGATATAGTGAGAGAATCCTCAAAAACCAAAAAGCAAAGAGAACAAAGACTGAGAAGAAAAAAAAAAGAACAAACTATCCAAGGACTGTGGGACAACTACAAAAGGTGAAACATACACATAGTGGGAGTACAAGAGGGAGAAGGAGAGAAAGGAAGAAAAGAAATATCTGAAACAATAATGACTGAGAATTTCCCCAATTTAGTATCAGACGCCAAACCACAAATCCAATAATCTTAAGAACACCAAGCAGGATAAATGCCAAGAATAAACAAATAAAACAAACAAAATAAACTACACCTAGGCATATCATCTTCAGAAACTACAGAAAATTAAAGATAAAGGGAAAATCCTGAAAGAAGCCAGAAGGAAGAAACCTTTACCTATACAGAGGAGCAAAGATAAGAATTACCTCTGACTCCTCCTCAGAAACCATTCAAGCAAGAAGAGAACAGAGTGGAAGACCTAAAGTGTTGAAAGAAAAAACCCATCAGCCTAGAATTCTGTACCCTGTCAAATCATCCTTCAAAAATGAAAAAATAAGGGCTTTCTCAAATAAAAATTGAAGAAATTTGTTGTCCAGTAGACCTGCCTTGCAAGAAATATTAAAAGAGGTTCTTTAGAGAGAAGGAAAATAATATAGGTCAGAAACTTAGATCTGCATAAAGGATGAACATCAAAGAAAGAATAAATGAAGTAAAATTAAAATTTTTATTTTTCTTATTCTTGATCTAACAGGTAACAGTGTTCAAAATAATAACAGCAACAATGTGTATTAGATTTTATACACACACATGCTTTTGTATACTTATATATAAGTGAAATGAATGACAGCAATGGTACAAGGGACCGGAGGAAGGAATTAGGATTATTTTGTTATTATAAGGTACTCATACCACCCATAAAGTGGTATAGTGTTATTTGAAAATGGACTTGGGTTAATTGTAAATGTATATTGCAAACTCTAGGGCAACCATTTTTGAAAGTATTTTAAAAAAGAAGTATAACTGATACACTAAAAAAGAAAGAAAATGGAATCATATAAAATGCTCAGTTAAAAGCACAAAAGGCAGGAAGACTGGCAGACAAAAATAGGAACAAAGAACAAGGTCAACAAATAGAAAACAGTAACAAATATGGTAGATATTAATTCAATTATATCAGTAATCACTTTGAATGTCAATGGTCTAAATGCACCAATTGAAAGAGATTGTCAGAGTGGGTCAAAAAACACAACCCACCTGTATGTTGTCTACAAGACACTCACCTTAAATATAAAGACCCATGTAGATTAAACATAAATGGATGAGGAATATGCCATGCTAATGCTAATAAAAAGAAAGCAAGAGTAGCTATACTAATTTCAGACAGAGCAGATTTCAAAGTAAGGAAAGTGATCAGGGATAAAGAAGGGCATTATATGGTGGTAAAGGGGTTAATTCTTTAAGAAGATGTAACAATTCTTAATGTGTATGTGCCTAACAACAGATCATCAAACAGGCAAAAACTAATAGAACTGCAAGGAGAAATGGATGAATCCACTATCATAGTTGGAAACTTCAACACCCCCGTCTCAGAAATGGACAGATCCAGCAGACAGATAATCAGTAAGGACACAGTTGAACTCAACAACACCATTAATCAACTGGCTATAGCTGACATCTACAGACTACTTCATCCAACAACAGCAGTAGACACAATTTCCTCAAGCTCTTATGGAACATTTACCAAGATAGACCACATTCTGGGCCATAAAACACACTTAAACAAATTTAAAATAACAGAAATCCTATGAAGTTTCTCTCAGACCACAAGGAATTAAACTAGAAAGCAATAACAGAAAGATAACTGGAAAATCCCAAAATATGTGCAGATTAAATAATACATTTCTAAATAACACGTGGGTCAAAGAAATCTCAAGAGAAATTTTAAAATATTTTGAACTAAAGAAAATGAAAACACAACTTATCAAAATTTGTGGGATGCAGCAAAAGCAGTGCTCAGAGAGAAATTTATAGCATTGACTGCATTTATTAGAAAAGAAGATCTAAAATTAGTATTCTAAGTTTCCACCCTAGGAAACTAGAAAAAGAAGAGCAAATTAAGCCCAAAGTAAGCAGAAGAAAAGTCTATGCTTCCAACAGTTACCTTCTATTCCCTCCTAGTAGATTGAGAACATGAGCCCTCTACTTGCCTATCTTGTATCTCTTGTTTCCTTTCTCCTCCTTCAAGGTCCATACTCCTCAAGAATATCAGTGTCTCCAATCCTAGGAAGTTTTTATAGAATTTTTTTTTTTTTACTATACTACATTTATAGTTGTTTGTTTTTACTGTACTACTAGCCTTTTGTGGTCCATACTATAAATGCATTGCTAATTACTGTTTATAGGTAAATTAATGTTTCACCAACCACAGCATAACCCCCTTGAGTATATGTACATTTTACTTCTTTTTATTCCCGGGAACAACCAACATAGGGTCTTGAATTTAAGGCCCTCAATAAGTACCTGTTGCTTTAAAATAAATAAATACATAAAACGCCTCTATATTCCTCTATCCTACTTCCTGTCATCAATTTCCACAGAGAATAAAAGAAACGTTTGATATTTCTTTTAGGCACACTGTCTGGTTTTCATTTGGTCCTTGTCATAAGTATTGGTGAGCTTCTTTTTTTTTTTTAAAGTGGCTAATTTAGTAAACAGTTACAGCTGAAATAGTTGAAAGATTTAATTCTGCCTTTGGCCTGACCATTCACTGGTTGAATCATCTTAGGGCAGTTACTTCTGTTACTGTTTTTAGTTTTCTTACCAGTAAAGGGTGGAAGATTGTCTGCGTCAGGGTCTTTAGGATAGAATAACACAAGAACATAGAGCCTACATAAACATGGTGGATGGGTGAGTTAAAAAAAAAAAAAAAAAAAAAAGCACATTGGTCATTGTTAAACCCCTTAACTGATGAAACTCTGTCCTATAAATTTATATATGTGGACATATGTAGGTATATCTTTTTATCATATATCTTTCTTTTTCAAAATAGTAAAATAAGTATAATGGTGAGGGACAGAGTATTATTGGAATTGGAAGCTAGCCAGTTAGATCTGGAGGCAAACGGAACTGAATCCAAGAAATTAAAAAAAAACAAAAACAAAAACTTCAAGTTTGATGCTTAAACACAATTAAGGGGTATTGAGAAGGGCCTCAAATTTGTTGTCAGTCAATAGGTCTAGAACAAAGATATCAAAGAGAGGTGGACTGAACAGAATCACCTGCCTTAAAAAATACAGATTTACAGGAAGTTGCAAAGATAGTACAGAGATGACCCTATATCCTGCACCCAGTTTCCCCCAATGCTTACATCTTACATAACAATAGCATGATATCAATACTAGGAAACTAACATTGGTAAAGTAGGTGTGGGTGTCACTTTATCACATGTGTGGATTTGTATAACCGCTACTACAATCAAATACAGAACTATTCCATCACCATGAAGATCTCCCTCTTGCTACTCTTTATAGTCCGACTTTGCTTTTAAGGAAGATAACAGTAAATAGAGAGTGAATTAAAAGCCGTGTCTGGGAGCACATCCAGGGAAGTGGGTGTGGAGAAAGTATGTGGAAGAAGACCTAACTGTCCCTAAGCCAGAATCTCCAGTGCGTCAGGGAATCTTGGTTGAGGACCTCCCACCTTTGCTGGTCGCTCCCATGAGAGGCAAAACTCTTTAAGTGGGAAGAGATGTGAATTTCCTGCTACATTGTCCCCAGATCTCCTGCACAATCTTCCTCATTTCCTGCCCTGCATCTCCCCCACCCTGGCCTAGTCACTCACTCTCTGGCCTCCAATTCACTAAGACACAAGTTGCACTCAATCCTCAAGTCCCTTAGGTAGGGACTAGTCTAACAAATACCACCACCTACCGTACAGTAACCAGACCCCACAATTACCTGCAGATGGAAGTATTCCTAAGACTCTGCCCTCTTTCACTGGGTTTTATCCTCATGGCCTCACAGAAGTCACCCCAGGTTTGCATCTCAAGCTCCAGACAACTTCCTGTGAGAAAGCTCCTAGTGCAGGTCATTGGAACCCCAGAACTATCCCAAGCTCAACCCTACACTCTAACAAAAACCTTCCCCCACCGTGCTGTTGTTGTGACTAGAATCGTTACCCACTCGGTAATTTAATAACTTTAAAAAATAAGTAATTTAAAGTAATTTTAAAAAATAAGAGTTTAGAAGGCTCAGTAACTCAATTCCCATGTCCCTCACCTCCAGTATCCAGTAGATTGGGCTTTTGAGCACCTTTCTGCAGTTCCTTAGTTTTCTCTCCATTTCCCTCAGAGCCTGATTATTTCTCACACGGACCACTAAAATAATGATTCAACCCCTCCTTCACAGTGCCACAGCCCTCTTTCCTTCACATCTCAGAACGGAGCACATCACGCCCCTGCAACACCTGGGATAGCTCATCGCTTTTCATGTGAAACTCTTTCTGGCATTTAAAGGCCTCCATTCCCCAGATACAGTGTGTGCTCTACAGCTAACCTGCCTTTGCTTCTGCTGCACTTTATCAGCCCGGAAGGCCCCAATCCCTTTTACCTGTTTAATAAAATCCTATGCATCCTTCAAGGCCACTTTCAAAGCCATCTTCTTGGTTGGGCCTTCTTTGATCTCCCAGATGGAACGAATCCTTCTTGGCATTCCCATGGCACTTCATTCTAACAATTATTTAAGTCTGCCTAGAAATATGGTTCGTGCACATTTTTAACATTGTGGTCACCTTAATCATTTTTGATATTGCAAAATACTGAAGACAGTAAGTTTGAGTTAAACTAGGGTTTGCATTCCAACTCCTTTACTGACTGTGTGATGTTGCACCAATTAGCCTCTCAGCCTAATTTCTTCATCAGTAAAATGGGGAAATCATGTCTGTCCAATAGGGTTGCTATTAGAATTAAACAGTATAATGTGGACAAAATGCCAAGCACAATGTCTTCTTACTCACAGTCATTAGCTCACTTCTCTGCTCTACATATCTGACATCTAAGGCAAGGCTTTACGAACAGCAGGCTGTTAAAATGTTTCTTGAATAAAACTGGCAATATTGATGGGAGAAAAGTGTATCAAAAGAGTCCAAGGGATTACAACTAGAGCCACAAACTGGCCAAAAACTGAGATGAGATCAGGAAGAAAATATTTTCAAAGAGAGAAAAAAAAGGGGAAGGATAAGCTTTAGGAAGTAAACTGATAAACAAGGATTCCTGTCGGGGGAGGGCAGTGTGTGTGTGTGTGTGTGTAACTTCCTAGTGAACACCAATAGTAATAACACAATCAACCTCACCTTAGAGGCATTTGTTCAAATTGTGCTATTTTCAAATGTTCTCCCATCTTTCTATCTTGTCAAAAATGCTGACCAGTGGGGACACTCCCACTCTTTATTCATCCATTTCAGATTATTTGCAACAGAGCAAGTGCTTTGACAAATCCTTTTCTCAATCACTAGTATAATTAGTTCACAGGCTTCGCTTTCCTCCTCCAGCAACTCAGGGTCCTGATCTAGTGCTCGCTCTACTGCGCCATCTAGTGGAGTTGGTATAAAGAATTACGGGATAGCTGAGATACGGGAAGTGTACTCCAATGTTAGGATAAAATAACTTTGTGTTGTAAAAATTTCCGCAACATACCAGACTAAATATCAGTGAGCTTACAAAACAGGGTTGGGAAATGCCTAAAAACATGTGTGATAAGAGACAGACCTGCTAGCTACCATGAAGTCTTGTTTATTTCCCTCTATAAAATAAAATCAGTATCCCAAGCACCAAATAGGAGAAAAGACATAGAAGAACCAAGAGTTTAACTTCCCTCATACATCTGAAAGAACCTTACTGCTTATATCATCTTATAGGGAAGTAAAATTATGGGATGAATTTTTTTAACAGCAGAGTTACTGTATGGTAATAATATCATAGATGAGAACCATATCATAGATGAGAATGGTAAAATAAACCATTTTAATTTTACAGGTAATTAATAGTGGAAAATTAGGGAGAAAGTAATTTCTTTGAAGCAGCTATTCCTTTAAATAAACAAGAACATTTAGGAGAAATTGCTTGCCTATAACATCCATTTTAGGCAAGCAATCAATGTGTAGACCTGGGTCTCCAAGATGATGGAATCATCTCTACATAGTCATTCACCAGGGATATCCCCTTTGGAAAAACTAAAACCAAAGTGAAGGGCATTGATCTGAAGAAATGTAAAGGTCATTGAAAAAAATGACCCGAATGTCACATAAGAAAAGACAAGCTTGGAGACAGTTATATAATTTTGATTCCTTTAGCATATCCATATGATACTCAGAAGCCTCAGATGACTGCTGCCCTGGCTGACACCTTGATTGCAGCCTCGTAAGAGACTCTGAGCCAGAGCCACCCAGCTAAGCTACTCCTGGATTTCTGATCCACGGAACTGTGACCTAATGAACACTGTTGTACTGCTTTAATTTTCGGGTAATTTGTTACACAGCAAGAGATAACTAAGAGAGATAACTAAGACAGTCGGAATCACTTAATCTGCCATTACTAGAATCCAGAAGTGTCTATATTCATTTAATCATGTATTAGCTATTGTCTCCCCTGCACAGATGAGAAACCGAAGCGTGGCAGGCATTTAATTAGCTATCTAAAAGCCACTCACAGTCTGTTTTTCCCCTTATATTTCTCCAGCACTGGGGCTCAAAAGCCAAAACACTTACCTTCCCAGATTTCTTTGCATTTAGTAGTGGCCATCTGACAGTACTGACTAATAGTATTTAAAAGTGTGCTGGGAAAGGACTTCCCTTGCTAAACAAAGAACAAAACCTTAGGAAGCAGCTTTTGTCCTATTTTCCTGCCTGGAAAACAAGGTTATCAGTCATCTTGCTTTCATCCTCATAGTAGCCATGAGGTTGAACGATACACTCTAACAATGTAGAAAAGAAAAATGGGAAACCTAGATCCATAATGATCTCCTTGTGCAGATGCCCCTTTCTGGTCTGCCTACCTTCCAATTTCCTTTTACTTGAAACTCATAAACCCCTTCCTTCTTCAAGCCATTGCTTAGCCAGGTTTTTGTTGTTTGAAAAAGGGCATATTCCTAACTATGCTGAGATAAAGAGAGGTAATTCAAACCCAGGTCTGTTGACTTTATGCCCTAGATTCAGATGGTAACATACCATCTGAATAAGAACAAAAACCAATTGGAAGTAGATTTTGATGCATACATGACCAGGTGTCCTGCAGACACGGATAAGTCCTGGACACTCTAGGGAGAGTTAGAAAATTGTGTTCTACGCCTCTACTTCATTCTCAATTTTCTACTTTCTCACCTCCAGAAGCTATATCTTGGCTTCTACCGCTACCATTTCATCAAAACTATGCTCATCAAGGATATCACTTAGTCCAAAATACAATGAATTCTTTTGTAGCTTATATGTCACTTAACCTCTCCACAGCACTTAATGTTTACTGGTTTCTCTCTCTTAAAATATCCTTCCTTCTAGGATTTCACTTTTTTTTTTTTTCTTCCTACTGGCCTCTCTTCTCCTTTTCAATCTGGTCCTGATCATCATGTAGAAGATAATCCATTCTTTACCTGTATACTAAAAACCCCACCGTATTGATTTTTTATAAGCCTTTTTACCTCTCTGTAAAAAATATATATACATAAGTGTATGACGTACATTTTAGTTCTTAACTTTTTTATGGTTTCTACTATGTATGACCAATGCAGCCATTGCCTTAAAATGTACCATGTAAATATAAACAGATAATATCAGAAAAAAAGCCCTGTTGATCTCAGGGCCCTATAAAGTCATAGAACCTTTCTAATTGCTTCCATTTAGATGTTACGGCTTCTAACCCTGCTGGGCTCTCAGTATGACTTCTGTAGTACCTCTCTTTATTTCTAGCCTATTCTCTCCTACCGTATGTCTAAACATTTAACTCAAGCTCCCAGATACACTAGGCCTGTTCCACTATCAACTCTTATCTGCTTCTCTGCACTAATAAGAGGTAATCAGATATGAACCCTCTTTGCTCTAGACTTTTTTCCTTTCTCTTGTCCCTTTTTCTTCCCCTCAAGCTTTCATTTGTGCTCTTGACTCTACTTCTCTAGCCTGCTCTTGGGCTCAGCTGCATCAATTTTGGTATTGCTGCATTTTACATTGATTTAACTCACACAAAGGCAGCTCTACATAAGGTCCCATTATGCCTTTTCATTGTGTTGCATCAATTGAAGTTAGCTTCACTCCACTGCTAGTTGATTACTGTATACTAGGATGGTAGGTAATACCGCTTCCATAGTTAATGTGCCTCATTATCAAGGGAGCTTGAAGTGCCATGAATACAGAAGTGATCACGTTGCCATTCAGCTCATCCCTGATGAACTAAGCAATGCTTGATATCATCCAGCCAGATCATACAGTTAAAGGAAAGAACCATGTGCTGTGAATGGGACTGAGACAGTCACAAGTCTTCTGCTCTCCCACTAACCATCAAGTGTCAGGCATAACCACCAGTGAATGCACCTTGTCTTTGTGTTTTGATTCTAGTGGTTAAAACCATGTTGTTTTGTTTTGTTTGTTGTTGTTGTTCATCATGACTCAAATGCAAGCCAACAACAGGAACCTGAGAGTTAGCAGTTACAATCCTGGAGACGTTACAGAAACCCTTGGGCCACACCTCCTCTAATACTGCTGTTACCTCCAAGCCTTCGGTGCTTTCAGTCAGCATCTTTTCTAAGTCACGGAAGTCAATATCAAATTACATAAAACAGAAAAAAAGGTTTGTGAACACAAATGGATTCCTAGTTGATAACTGGCTGGTGAGCTACAGGATGGAAGGGTAGGGGCAAGGACTGTCAATTCAAACAAGATACAGATCAATCAAAATAAACATTATCATAAAGCCTTCAGATTTCTGAAGTTTAGCTGGGGATTCTCAGAAAGCAGGAAGGACCACAGCAGTGTTCTTCAGATCTCCACTTCCTTCTCTAAAAACCCATTTCCTCTCCCTTCACCCATTTCCTGACTCTAAAAACACATAGAAAGAACACTTAGCAAAGGTTTTGCATTAGTTATGAGACAAAGACAGAAGAAACAGGAACTAGCTCCGTAAATAAGTGGTTAAAGGAAAAGCAAACCCTTTATATTAACTCTACCTTACAGCAACTATGATGTTACGTTTTGATCTTTTTATCTATGCTCACTTACATATATTATTGTCAATATCTTTGAAAAACAAGAAAAACATGTAAGAATTAAACATTTTAAGGACCTTTCACAAACCAAATGACAGTAGGTTTTTATTAACATATCTTACAATGTTGATTATTCCTAGTTTTGTAATTTCTGCTTGCTTATAAAGATTGATTTAGCTTCTACAGTAATGTACTGTATTTAAATGATCATTCATACAAGATATCACACCAGTACATTTTTTTGAATAATATACACACATCACTCTAACTTGGACCTGTTATTTTTAAAAGTGGGTTTATAAATGGGACTTATAAAAGTTATGGGGAAAAAATTAAAGTTCTAGTTTAGCAGCATGCATGTATGTAATTCAAGTACAATTTTCAACCAAGTGCTTTTTAAAATTTTACTGGTGACTAATTCACCAATATCAAAATAAACACTATCAAATACCCAAATTTTAATGTTAAGGCTAATATTTTCACTTCACATCCGTATGCACAACCATAAAACATTCCATTTTAAATATGTAGTAACCAAAGTCTGAGTACATTATACCATGTATATATAGCATCAGAGTTTCAAACTGTAGAATTATTCAAGTTCATGAATCCTGTAACAGTATTTACTAGAGATGTAAATTAGCATTTTGTTCTTCAACCACACTTGAAGAACAAAAGTATCTGGTCTGGTATCCATAATGACCGATGCAAAAAATAAGACAGGCTGAACTTATGATACAGTATTTAAAAAAGTAGCAATGTGTTGGAAAGAACAGCTGTTTAAACAGAATCATTCTAGTCTTTCAGAAAGTTAACTTAATATTTTGGAAATGTATATAAAAAGAGCAAGCTACTTCCATATTGTATTTTTATTGTAGAGCTATAGGTAATTTTTTGACTTTTTGAACACATTTGAATATTTACTGTTCTGTTTTAATGCAAGGCCATCGTTTAATGTCCACTTTTATATCCTGTAATATCATGTCATTCAATAATTTTTAGAACACAGATCTGACTTTATTTTTATAGTTTATCATTAGATGTTTTTTAGTTTATTTTTACATGTAAAAATGTAATTTTATATAACAAGCCATGGAAGTCCAAAGTACCAGGAATTGCTTGATAGCACTATATATTAAATAATCATCAAATTATTGAATCATTTGGAAGAAAAATTTTGGTAGCAATATATCACATGCTTTTCTGTCATCTTCCCTCTGTAAGTACAGAGTGGGTTTTAGCTCAATCATTTCCATTCTTACTAACTTAAAAACCCTACAAACATAAACTGCTTTTCACAGCAGCTTCTAACAAGAATGCAGATGTACAGCTCATTCATGAGGATCATCACCACTGAGCCCTTTTTCTTCCCTTTTAGGAAACCGAGCAGAAATAGCAGTGATAACACTGCACAGATACAATACAGATGAACCTCTTGAGCTGATAAGGAAAGTTCCAGAACTATGCTTCATTTGTGGGGAAGTCAGAGCATTTTTCCAGTCCAATCATTTAAACAAAAACTTGGTTGGTAATAAAAGGTGGGCATGCAGAGAATCAAAATCTGCCATGTATATGTTCTTAAAACTTCTGATTTTATAATAAAATCTGTTTGTTACTACCTCAAGTAATTCACCCAAATGAAATGGCAAATTTTGATTTTTAGGGACTCCCCCAACCACACGTCCCCCAAAATGTACTGTATTATATTAACAGCAGCTATCTACTTATTTTACAACTATTTCAATTATTTACCTGGGGAGAATATTTATGAAATTCCTGAGAATGAATTAAGTTTTCAGCAAAGCCTTAAACTTTTAACAGATTCCTCACAATAAGAAAAAATTGTAAAGTTCTACTATTAGACCAAATTTTACTATACAGTATTTCACATAAATCATGTTTTACATTGTTTTCTAATTACATACAGCAAAAATCTCAAATCAACACAAGAATGGCAGAGGGAAAGGATGCATTACGTTTAGCAGATGCAAATTAAAACACACAGATATAAAGAAGCAGTAAAACTTTAAATAAATCACACCCACTCTAAATATCAATGAATAGCAGATATGCATTGTTGGGAGAATCATTTTTAAATGATTTTGTCAACAAGTTGTGCTTCTTATTAATTGTGGACTTAAACAAAAAAAGGACCACTAAAGAATGATTTAACTTGTTACTTGTTATGCTCTCCATATACTTAAAAAAAAATTATTATACCATTAATGTGATTACCAAGCACCTAATTTTGGAAAGGCTTTATAATGTATGTTTTCTTTCTTTCCCTCAGCAAAAGCGTTAATCCCCCAAATTAAGTTAAAGCTTATTGTTGATAAATTCTTAATGAAAATGATATAATGCAATGCTAAGGTGGTGAGTCACAGCCCATTGTAATGTGGACCCCATCTTTTATTGATGTGATCAAAAGTATGAGAAATCCATTGTTGTTCAAGAACTTTGTATCTTTCTTTACAAATGTAGAGAGGCTTGCCTCGCCTAGAATAAAAAGGAAAAAACAAGTATTAAAAGTAATATAATACAATGAAGATTTTACACACATTTTTAAAAATAGATTCTTTATGGCAAAAATCTCACATAGTAATTTGGTTTATTTCATATTTCTTTAACATGATGATGGGGAAAATATCCCCCAAAATAGAAATAGCTCTAAATTAATGACTGCCAGAAATAAAAAATAATTATTATTATAATTACAAAGTCAGGAATGGTACATTATTCTTACTGGCAAAACTTCAATAAAACATGTGGATATATCCATGCACATCTAACCTAAGATCTCGGTCTTCCTCTCCATGAGCATCCAAATACACAGAACCCCAGAGACAGAAGCGGTGCCCTCGAATGATGATAATCACTGATGCATTGATCAAAAGGAAAATCCCTGTTCCAGCACCACAGTTCTGAGAATGCTAAAAAAATTAAAAATATATGAATGAACTTCATAATCAAATGGACTTTATAAGAAAATCAAGAATGCCTTATCTTCTAAATAATACAGAAATGTTTAAATGTTTTAAAATCAGATTTCACCTAAGTTAAACTTATTAACTCATTCTTAATACTTTATTAACAATAAATTAGGAGGAATTTGGATAAGGATTACCTAAGAAATCAATTAAGAGCTAACCTAAACCTAATTCAGAGGCTAGTGTCTACAACAGCATATATGACTACTGTTTCACAGCACAACATCTAAACATGTATACCATTAAAGGGCAGCGGGATTCGGGAGAGGAACTGAAGCTGCACTTACGATAAGTTTTACTCACTTAAATAAAACCCCAGGTGTTTTTTCGTTGTTGTCATTGTTTTTGTTTTTACCCTTCTACTGGATTTAAAACAACAACAACAAAAACAAGATCCTTATATGTATCGTGTATTTAATTCAAAGAGCAGTTAAATTTGAAGAGCTGGCTTGACCATATATAACACATTTCCATGTGGTATGAGATTTGAGTTTTCATAAATTTTACACTATTTACTCTTGCTTACCAATACACATTCACAGTAACTTTGTTGCTTGCAGCAAAGTCCTTTCAGGCATACAAAAGTACCACAAACAAGGCAAACGGCAGGATCTTTAGGAACCTTGGTGCAGACACTACAGGTTTTTCTGTGGTAGTACTGGAAAATGGTGTTATAATTTTCAGGCAACTGTAGTAGGTGTGGCAATTTCCATCTTGACTCTTGGAGAAGCAAGGCCTAAAACATTATTCAAAAATATTCATTAGTCCTATGTATTTAAGTCACTAACACAAAATATTTATTTTTTTAAAAGGTCTTTTTATTTTTAAAGAAAAGAAAATCTGTCTCCAAGAATGTGGCTTATTTTCTTTATTAACACTCTTCCCATTTCCATTTTACAAATGACTAAAATAGTACTTCAACAATTACTATTCTCTATTTTAATGTAATTTTCAATTAAAACATGATGTAAGTTTTTAGACTAAGCACCTAAAACATTTAAATTTTTTAACTTTAAAAGAAAAATATTAAATATAACTAAGCATGCATGGAAAATATACATAGATGTACTTGTTTTTAAATATTCTTAATACATAATTTTAAACAGTTATACACATTTTTCAAAACCAAGTTTTTGACCTTTCTTAGATAAACAATTCATTGGCTTTTTCTTTAGGGAAGATCATGGTTATAATTCATATTTCTATTTCAATACTTTATAATCTTTCCTTCCTAGAAGATGAAAAATCTTACACCTCAAGCTGTTAAGATCTTTTGTATCCATAAATGCTGGGGCTACAACTCTTTTCATAAATTTGCTCAGTAAGTGTGAAAAAAAAAACCCACAACAAATTAGTTAAATTTCCCTACAGGGTATTTTGTTCATTTTTTGCAGTTATATAAAAATACTGGAAATAGCATTAATTTTTTTTTCTAGATGCTAATTCATTAACACTTAAATCAGATAAAATGTAGTATGAATCTATTATCTTAAGAAACTGTATGGAGGCTGGCAATTCACATGGTGATCATCTCACATTACTTATAGCCATAATATATCTCAATCAGTCCAATAACTAAGTATCCAGCTTGGTGTTTATCAATATGTTCATGGATAAAGCAGCCATAGAAGCAAGGATAAGGACAATATATGGGCTTACAATATGCTGTTTGCCAGTACTCAGTGCCCAAGCCCGGACTCCAAAGACTGCATATTCTGTAACGGGTTCATTATATATGGAACCCTTACATCAGTGGAAGGAACAGCAATTTGTCCTCATTGAACTTGATACTTATCCAGATTAGGTTGTAAATTACCCAGTAGCACACACCACATGGTCTCTAATCAAAGAATTTTCTTCATAAAGATGTAACGCAATAGGTGGATGTCTATGGAATTAACTGATCTTAACATACAGTCAATCATCTGAAAAAAATCACTGGTCTTTTAAATGATGAACTACTTTGCTGATGAATTTTTAGATGGTACCAACTAGAAGGAAACACCTATTGAATGAGGTATATGCTCCTACAGAATGAGGTATACGAGCTAAAAAAGCAACCAGTACATAGGGTGATTGTTCTCTTACAGATGGAGTGCACAGGTTTGGGAACCAGGGGGTGGCATCTCTCATAAGTAGACCTAAAAATTCGGTCTTTAATTTCTGTTTCCCTGCTATTCTGGATTCTTCTGTGGTTTCAGTACTACCGTAAGGAAGCTGTGTGCTATCTGCCAACAAGGGACATAATAATAGTTCCACTGAATTAAAAACTAAATGTCATCTGACCACTCTAGTTTCCCTAATACCACTCGGAAAAGAAAGGGAATGGCTTACAGTATTGTCTGGAGGGAGTGATCTCATCAAATGAAATAGAAATACCCCCGGTAGCAGTATGTTCGAAACTAGAGATACACCCCACTCCCACCCCTAGTGCATTCAGGCCTGAAAGGTAAACATTTCACACAAAACTATTACAGTCTTATATAAGCATGACAGGACAAATCACTGAGCTCAGACCTCTCAGAATAAAGTTTGGATCACATCTTTGTTCAAATAAATCCAACCAGTTGAGGTGCTGGTCAAAGAAGGTGAAAGAAGAAAGTCATATACTTGACTGTATATTAGCTACAGTTTTATGACTAACTTAAAATTTTCTTGCTTGTTGTGGCATATATTTTTGTAATATTTTTCATTCTCTTTTCCTTTCTCCTACTACTGAATTCAGGGTGAGTAGGTGCTAATTAAAAATTTCCAGGCCATTGGGGTGTAAGAACAATAAATCACAGAAGGAATGGACATCTCCCAGAGCCTCTGGATTCAGGGAAGCTTGATGATATAACTACAGGATGTGACTTCAGGTTAGGTATTTGGGAAATGGTGGCTGCATCTGTGGTTGTAAAGGGAACAGTTACATCATTTTAAACAGGGGAAGAAATGAAACTCTGTGAATGAGGAGAAGGATGTCTATGTGCTGGGGAGGTAAGATGTGAAGGTAGCAGGCCACCAGTGTTTGTTTTTTCCAATTTGTCTAGCAACCTCATCTGCCTTCCTACATTGGCAGCATTATAACTTATTTTGGAAAATAACCACTTTTCCTGCTCCATACAGATCTGATGGTGTTGCCCCATCACAAGATCCTGCCCCATCACAGGGGTACACATATGATGCAAATTAGGCCAGTCAGAGTCTCTCTCCCAGGAATCTGAATTTGGAGCATATATACAGGGAAGGAAAGTGGTTGAGATGGAGTCATCTAGCAGTAGCGCTTCAGAGAAAACAGACCAGAGGTTTGCAACCAAACTGCCTGCAATCAAAGAATCTTAGCTGTTACAAGAAAGGAGAAGTAGTAATTCAGACTATCTTTCAAGGAAAGCTGTTGCACTATTCAGCTCCAATCACTGTTTATATTTATCTAAGTCTCTCTATTCAAATTTTAAGTTGCTGGTTAAAAAGAAATCTGGTTGACAAATGGACAGAGTTGAGGTTAGAGATAGAACAGAGTAAAGGGACAAGTGTAGGGATGCAGGTCAGATAGGGGTGCCTTCAAATAACATAAAAATTCTGCATAAGTATAAATAAATAAATATGTACTGTTCTCACTCTAAAACAAATAGTTATCACTCAATTTTACAAAAAGATGAAATATATTTAAATGGTAAATTCTTATTTTCTATCAATATTCACAACAGTAATCATTCATCTAAAAAGGGAGGCTTATTCTTATACTATCAAGTGATTTCATTTTTATCTATTGCTCAACCCATGGCACATATGAAGACAAAATAATTTTAAGTATGCTCATCACTTTTTCTCCTGTCCTGGTTCTACAATAATAACCAACTCTTACTCCAAGACATTCCTCATAGGTTTTCAGATACCAAAATATAACTTCAGATTATAGCTATAATTGTGAGTAAAGCAATTACTAGATAGGAAAATATTTTTATATATGATACACAAGGTTCAATTAACTCCTTCAATTTTCCTTTCCTTTTAAAAAATGTATAAAATGAGATAATATCTCTTTAAGGATTTCAATAGAAAATGAAAATGAACAAAAGCAGAGACATTTATTATTTATGCTTCCTTTGCCTTTGTTATTCACTTCAATGTTTTAAGAATTAAGTCTAGTGACAACCTCCAGCTGAAATACTAATTTTTCTATTGTTCCTTTGACATCAAAATTCTCGTTTTTCCTGAAATCGGTTCCCCTTTCATCAGTTCTATTTCTCCCAATGACATTAATCCACCATTTAATTGTTTCACAAATATTTATTAGGTGACTAGTCTATATCAGACACTTTCCAGAACTAGGGGTTCAAGAATAAACAAGAAACAATTTTTGCCTTGTGGAGCCCCCATTCAGACACATTAAACAAACAAAAGTGATAAACATGGCAACTATTAGAAACAGTGGCAAAAGTACTGTCATACATAATAGAGGGAGATGGACTCTCAGATAAAGCTTTATAGAAGAGGTAACATTTATCTTAGCAAAGCCTTTATGGGTGATTAACAGGAAAACAGTAGGAAGATTGCTTTAAATAAAAGTAACAGCAATAAGCAATAGCACAGATGTTTAAAAAATGCATAGCATACTTAACAAATAGTCTTCCGTGGTTTAAGCAAGGTGGTGGCTGGGAAGTGGTATGAAATGAAGTCAGAAAGGCAAGCAAGATGGTGAATGCCATGAAAAGCCATGAAAAGCTTCCTGTCTTTCTCCATAGCCAATGGGACATCCATTGTCAGTGGTTTTTAAGCAGGAGCAGGTTCCTATCAGGACTATGTATACTAGTTACTACTCCTCTGATGACTTGAGTTCAAGATTTTAAAGTCATGTCACCAAGGCCTGTATATTTTTCTCAAATGTGTCTCTTGCACTGGTTACATTCTGTCTAATTTCTGCTAGCTATCAAAACAATAATCCAGATTTTCTTCACCACTAAATAATCTCTGGTTTCCCTTTCTCCATAACGTCAATTTTACTTACTAAAAAAGCCACTAAAATTACCTCCCTAAAACACTACGTTCATCATATTATTCCATTTCTCAAAAAGTGTAATTCTAGATAGAAGAGAGTCTGAGCACCAAACCATGGCACTAAGAGCCACCCACCACTGCCTGTGCTCCACCTTTCCAATTCCCTCATCTCCAACACAACACCTTTACCCATCGAACTGGCAGCATAGAGTCAGCAAATTTTAAAGTTAAAGACATGATCTTTTAGATGTGCAAGTCCAAATCTTTAATTTTTATGTGACAGTCCTCTTTCCAATAAGCTTACAAGTTCCTTGTCTATCTTAAAATTCCTTTGTACCTTCCAAGTCTAGTGCTATGACTATTTAAGGTATTCAATAAAAACCTGATGACCTAAAACAAACTAAAAGTAACACACTATACCTTAGTTTTGTTAACTGAAACATTTCTGCTTTTACACTCATAGATAAATATAAGTAAACCATTCTTTCAAAATAATTAGTTTAATAAATACTGCCAAGACTAGATTACCTGAAATTTTAAATTCTTCATTATTCTCTTACCTATTAGCATGTCACCACTATAGCAAGTAAGTATTACTCTTTTTACATACCTTTCCTTGTTCGGCATGTCTTTCAGTAAATGAATTTATCTCAAAACACCACTGAGATATAATATCAAATGCTGGAACTGGCCAATCCAGACAGGAGGCACTGATGAATGGATGTTCTGTTTGGTAAAATGTTGGCAGAAGTCCCAGGCAGCTGGAAAGAACTGAAAATTCTTCTTCTTCCTTTTAGATATGAAATAGAAAATTCTCAAGACATTTCATCATGAACATTTCCCATTATAGATATTTTAAGTGTCATTCTCATCAATTGCTTCTGGATAGTAAGAAAACTTTAACTGAGTCAACTAAATAAAGTGAGGGGAGTAAGAGGAGCAAAGAAGAGAGAAAAAGGTTCCAAGCTGTTATATCCAATATTTCCATAATATTTCTCTTTGAAATTTAACTTCTAAGTGCCATAGCATCTGCTTCATTTATACATTTACTATAAAAATAGTGTTTTCACATATCTGATGAATATAGCCTATAGAACCTAGCTACTCTATGAAAGCAAATGTTAATTTGGGGCAAAGGGAAAGTGACTTTTGGTTAAAAAGACATAGACTGTCAGTGTGGATAAAGAAGAACAATAGCAAAAACATGGAATTCACAACAGACAGTGCTAAATCGTTTGCCTAGACCCTGAAAGAGTGTGAAACAAAGTCAGTATTAAAAAGAGGATAGAGGGCTTCCCTGGTGGTGCAGTGGTTGAGAATCTGCCTGCCAATGCAGGGGGCATGGGTTCGTGCCCTGGTCTGGGAAGATCCCACGTGCCGCAGAGCAGCTGGGCCCGTGAGCCACAATTACTGAGCCTGCGCGTCTGGAGCCTGTGCTCCGCAACAAGAGAGGCCGCGATAGTGAGAGGCCCGCGCACCGCGATGAAGAGTGGCCCCCGCTTGCCACAACTGGAGAAAGCCCTCGCACAGAAACGAAGACCCAACACAGCCAAAAATAAATAAATAAAAAACAAATACTTTAAAAAAAAAAAAAAAAGGATTTTCTTTAAAAAATAAAAAAAATAAAAAGAGGGTAGAGTTTTTAAAAACTTGAGAGCTCTAAGTGCCAGGTAATCTGAAGCTCTACTTAGTAATAACAGAACCAGTGGAATCAATGATCCAAGGACTCATATCTTGAAAGTTGATTTTTAAAGGAGTTTGTTAGTCTTGTAATCACCAAAATATACCCCCCACCCCTCTTTATTTAACTGAAAATCCATTTAGGAGGTAAGTTAGTCTACTTTCCCCTGTCCACTGGATCAATTAATTCCTAACATCCTTCAAATTCCAGCTCCTCAGGGAAGCCTTTCCTGACCCCACTTAATGACACCTTAGACTACCTAGTTCCATTGAGATAAAATTAGTACGTCCATACTGTGTAAACACTTCAGTTCTTGCATTTATACTTTCTACGTTAAAAATAAATTAGCGTGTCCTCTACAACTGTAGGAGTAGTCCCTGGGAGTAGGGGCTCTGTCCTCCCGGTGCTTGGCACATAGCAGACATTCAACAAACATGTTTGCAAAACAACTAATTATGTGGATTAAGTACAAAATTCTGAAATACGCTATAAAGAAGAAATAAAGGGGAACTCCCTGACAGTCCAGAGGTTAGGTCTCTGGCGCTTTCACTGCCAGGACCCAGGTTCAATCCCTGGTTGGGGTACTAAGATCCCACAAGCCGTGCAGCACAGCCAAAAAAAAAAAAAGAAATAAAGATGAAAAAGCAAAATGATATGCAGGCTGAAAAAGATGCTAATTTTTTAAATCACTAGAAATGAGGCCACAAATCCACCATTTGTATAGATACATTAATAAGGCATGTTAAAAACTAACTTTACTGAGGTATAATTTACATACCATAAAATTCACCCACTTTACGTGAAGTCTGATGAATTTTAGAAAATGTATACTCATGCAACCACTGCTACAATAAAATTTTAGAACAGTTCCATCCCCTGAAAAAGTTCCTTGGTGCTCTTTTGCAATCAATTCCAGCCCCTACTCCTGGCCCCAAACAACCACTTATCTGCTTTCTGCCATTATAATCTGCCACTTACCTGCTTTCTGCCAACTATAATCTGCCATTATAGTTTAGGGATTTTTAAAAATTCCATGTAAATGGAATCATACAGTATGTAGTCTTTTGTACCTGGCCTCTTTCACTTAGCGCAGTATTTTTAGATTCATTCGTGTTATTGCGTGTATCAGCAGTCCATTCCTTTTTATTGCTGAGTAGTATTCCACTGGATGAATACACCGCATTTTGTTCATGCATTTGCTTGTTGATGGAATTCTGGGTTGTTGCCAGTTTTTAACTACTACAAATTAGTCTGTTATGAACATTCATATAAAAGTCTTTATGTGGACATAAGTTTTCATTTATTTTGGTAGACACCTATTTATTTTGGGGTTGTACTGTAAGTATGCTTAACTTTTTAAAGAAGCTGTCAAACTTCTTCCAAATTTGACTATACCATTTTGCATTCCCACCAGCAAATGACTGAAGAGTGTCAGGTACTCCAGATCCTCACCAACACTTGTAACATTAATTTGTACTCTAATCAATAATGATGTTGAACACCTTTTCATGTATTGTTGGTCATTCATATACATTCTGATGAGAAGTGTGCCCTATTCAAATTTTTTGCTCACTTTGTGTTTTTTGCTTTTTTATTATTGAGTTATGAGTTCCTGATATATTCTGGATACAATAATTTCTCAATATATTTTTTGAGATATAATTTGCATACCATAAAATTCATCCTTTTAAAATGTACAATTTAGTGAGTTTTAGTATATTCACAAAATTGTGCAACCATCACCCACTATCTAATTCCAGAATATTTCCATCACCCTATTTTCTTAATTTCATTTTCAGACTACTCATTGCTAATGCACAGAAACACAACTGACTTTTTTTGTACATTTATCATATATCTTACAACCTTGCTAAACTCGTTTATGAGCTCTAATAGCTTTTTAGAGATTCCTTACAATTTTCCACAAACAAGATCATCTAATTTGCAAACAGAGGTTGTTTTCCCTCTTCCTTTCCAATCTGGATGCCTTTTATTTCTTTTTCTTGCCTAACTGCTCTTTCTAGAACCTCTAATATAGTGCTTGAAAGACAGGAAGAGGGCAGACATCCTTGTCTTATTTCTTATCTTTGTGGGCAAGCTTTCTATCTTTCACTTTTAAATGATATTAGCTATGGGGTTCTCACAGGTGCCCTTTATCAGACTTTCCCTTCTATTCCTTTTTTCAGTGGTTTTTTTTTTTTAAATGAAAGGGTGTTAGATTTTGTCAAATGGCTACTGAGATGAGCATATGCTTTTTAAAAATGTATTCTATTAATATGGTAAATTAAGTTTATTGATTTTTTATTGTTGTTGAGCCAATGTTCATTCCTAGGATAAACCCATTTAGTCACGGTGTATTATCCTTTTTACTGGTAATATTTTATTAAGGCTTTTGCTTCTATGTTCATGTGAGATATGGGTTTGTAGTTTTCTTTTCTCATGATGCCTGGATTGGGTATTGGTAAAACTGGCCTCATAAAATGAGTAAGGAGTGTCCCTTCTTCCTCTGTTTACTAGGTTTATATAATATTGATACAATTTCTTCCTTAAATTTTTCATAGAATTCATCATGATGTTATCTTTGCTGTTATAAAGTTGTTGATCTCATTTTTTGGCAGGATAATAACTGTAGAAGTTTAATAACTAAATCAATTTCCTTACTCAATATAGATCTATTCAAAATTTTCTATTTCTTCTTGAGTCAGTTTTAGTAATTTGCATCTTTCAAAGAATTTGTTCATTTTATCTGTTATCAAATTTGTTTGCAAATGTTATTCATAATATTCTCGGGACTTCCCTGGTGGTCCAGTGGTTAAGACTCCATGCTTCCATTGCAGGGGGCACGGGTTCAATCCCTGGTTGGGGAACTAAGATCCCACATGCCACGTGGCCAAAAACAAAACAAACAAACAAATAATATTCTCTTATGGTTCTGTA
This sequence comes from Balaenoptera acutorostrata, assembly GCF_949987535.1. Classification (NCBI taxonomy): domain Eukaryota; kingdom Metazoa; phylum Chordata; class Mammalia; order Artiodactyla; family Balaenopteridae; genus Balaenoptera; species Balaenoptera acutorostrata. The sequence continues at coordinate 31,325,075 of NC_080071.1, read as the reverse complement.
GGAACGTTTCCTCCTTCATTCCTGATATTGATAATTTGTATCTTCTCTTTTTTTTTTTTTTCCATATCAATCTAGTGAGGAGTCTGGTTCCTGGTTAAAAACCTATGTGTGTTTTTTCAGGCCTAACTACACATAATTACAAAGGTTTTACTTTGCAGGCCTCATGGTGGAAACTGTCCTCCCTCCACCAGACTTGGCACACAGTCAGTGCACTGCAGTCTCTGAAGGGATTTGCAATCATGGTCTCAGGCCCCCTGGCCAGTCATGCTCTTTCACACATTTACATTCCCAGGCCTGGCGCCTTTATTCCTAGGCCTCTCTATCTGAGGCCTTGGGCAGGGGTCACTTTGACACTTCTGCCAAGGCCACCTTATGAAGGGAAAAAGCTGAAACCTTCAAAAAACTTTTCCCCACTCTGACTCAGTAACCAGGACTCTTCCACTCCTATCCCTACCCCTCCACCCCCCTCTCCACCTCAGAGTTCATGACACTGCAAGAACCTTCTGCTTGAGGCTCCCTTAACAGATTCCCACATCCGTGCTGACCCACCTGATCCTTAACCGGTACACCATTTCATTCTATGAAGGTGATGGAACGGGGAATCAGCATTTTCTCTGATTTTAGCCTCTTGATTATACTATCACAGTAAGTGATTAAAGGTTTAACTCTTTCATTTGCGGCTTCCTGCTTTAATCAGCCACTCCAGTACCTAGCAGCTCAGTTCTCTCTCTCCCAGCTCAGCTGAGCTCCTGACATTTAGGTGTATCCATTTTATTGATCTTTGCAAAGAACCAGATTTTGAACTAATTGATTTTCTCTACTGTTTCTCCTTTACTATTCATTGACTTCTGCTCTGATTTTTGTAATTTCCTTTCTTTTACTTGTGTTGGGTTTAATTTACTCTTATTCTAGTTTCATAAAGTAACAATTTAGATAAATGATTTTAGACCTTTCCTCTGTTTAAATATAAGCATTTGAAGCTATATCTCTCCAAGAACTATTTTAGGGGCATTTCACAATTTTGCTATGCTGTGTTTTCATTTTCACTCAGTTTACGTGTTTTCTGATTTCCATGTGACTTCTGCTTTGATACATAAGTTATTTAGAAGTGTGCTGCTTACTTCTCACACATTTTGGGATTTATACATTTCTTTCTTTTACTGACTTCTAATTTAATTCTGTGTGGTAAGAAAATATGTTTTGTGATTTCAATTCTTTTAAATTTATTGCTACTTGCTTTATGGCTTGGCATATGGTACACTCTGGTGAATGGGCCATGTGCACTTGTAAAAAATATGCATTCCGATATTGTTTGGTGGAGTATTCTATAGATGTCAATCAAGCTGACTGATAGTATGGTTCAGGTCTCATTTATCCCTGTTGATTTTCTATCTACTTGTTATTGATTACTAAGAAAAAACACTGAAGTTTCCAGCTATAATTGCGGATTGTCTATTTCTTCTTTCAATTCTGTCAATTTCTGCTTTATGTAATTTGGGGTTTTGTTGTTTTGTGCATACATATTTACAGCTGTTATATCTTCCTGCTCTATTGAGAGAGGGCATTTATGTTCTAATGTAAGGCACAAAAACAACTTGAGACAATGGGAACTACTAATGGTAGGAAAATAGCAATACTTTTTCATCTTCTTTATGACAGGAAATCCAACAATGGATAAAAATGAACAAAGATCTACATAAATGTATTTTTCCCCCTGGGATTCACAGACTACTTCAGGATTACTTGGCCTCTCATGAAGCAGATGTTGAATCCAAAAGTGGGTCACTAAAATGAAAGAAACCTGAGGAAAAATGTATAAAAGAAGAAAAAAATGAAAGAAAAGTTTCTCATTCCTCCCTATCATTTGACTTGGACAAAACAGATGAGAGTAGCAGATTATTCTACACAAAGAAAAACTCATGAGATACTTTTTTGAAGATCAGATACTAGGGGGCTTCCCTGGTGGCACAGTAGTTGAGAATCTGCCTGCCAATGCAGGGGTCACGGGTTCGAGCCCTGGTCTGGGAATATCCCACATGCCGCAGAGCAACTAGGCCCATGAGCCACAATTACTGAGCCTGCGCGTCTGGAGCCTGTGCTCCGCAACAAGAGAGACCGCGATAATGAGAGGCCCACGCACCGCGATGAAGAGTGGCCCCCACTTGCCACAACTAGAGAAAGCCCTCGCATAGAAATGAAGACCCAACACAGCCATAAATTAATTAATTAATTAATTTAAAAAAAACCCTAATGACTTTAAAAAAAAAAAAAAAGATCAGATACTAAATGATTTTCCCAGTCATTTTCATTTCCTAATTATTTTCAAAAGAAGCATTATGTAACAAGTAGGTCATAGTAAAGAAAACCAAATGGCTCTGCATAAGGAAAATGCTCAACCTTAGGAAAAATGTAAATTGAAACAACCTTAAAAAAAAAAATCTACATGGAGATATTTTACCTAGACCAAAGATCTAGAGGCAAAGATTAAATAATATGATAACACACTAAGTAGACACAAGGACACAGGGAAACTTTCACACATCACTGGTGTTAACATAATTGGTACAACTTCAATGAAAGGTACTCTGGCAATAACCATCAAAACTACAAAAGTATGCAAATGCTGAAACAGCAAATCACTTCTAAGGATTTTTGTGTGTGTGTGTGTGCATAAACTTTTTTTTTTTTTTGGAGTATAATTGCTTTACAAAGCTGTGGTAGTTTCTGCTGTACAATGACGTGAATCAGCTATATGTATACATACATCCCCTCCCTCTTGGACTTCCCTCCCATCGCCCCCCCATCCCACCCATCTAGGTCATCACAGAGCACCTAGCTGAGCTCTCTGTGCTATACAGCAGCTTCCCAATGTGGTACATATATACAATGGAATATTACTCAGCTACTTCTAAGAATTTATCCTACAAATACAATCAAAAACATGCAAAATAACTTGTGCATACTATTATTCATTGCGGTATCATTTGTAAATAGCAACAGACTAGAAATAACCCAAATGTTTATTAATAGGGGACTAATTAAATACAGCCTGGTACATCATACATGAAATATTCTGAAACTGTAAGACAAAATGAGGAAGGTCTTCATGTATTGAATATGAAATGATCTCCAAGATACACTCTTAAGGGAAAAAAAATGCAAGCTGAAGAACAATGTATAAAAAGAGGACTAAAAGAAAAAAAAAATACACCCTCCCCACACACACATATTTCTTGTATATGCATAAAATGTCTCTGGAATAATACAGAGGAAGCTGATAGCAACTGGGCAGCAATCAAGTGGCTAGTGAAAGGGGTAAAACAGAGATTTTTTTCCATAGAATATCTTCTTGTACCTTTTGAATTTTAAAAAATGTGAATACATTACCTGTTCAAAAAATAAGTACTTTTTTTTCTATAAATTATTGCAGTGGTATATTTACACTATTTAAAAACTAGAAGTATAAAAAGATACTGTTTTTAAAAAAGTCTCTCCACCATTCTTTTTTCCCTTCTATCCAAATCTCAAACTCACTAACCCAACTCCTCGGTAAGAACTGACCATAATTCTTAACGTATTTTTCCAGAGTATCATACATACACACACACAAGCAAATATGAGTACCATTATTTTTCCTCTATTTTCATTTAATATAAGCACACCTTGCCTTGGGATACTTAATATATTTTTGAGAATTTTCCATATTAGCACATAGAAAACTTTCTATTCTTTTTTCTTCTGCAGAGTATGCCATTGTATGAATAAACCACAATTTATTTAACCAGTTTTTCATTGATGGACACTTGAGATGTTTTCAATTTTGTCTGCTATTCTTGTATGTCTATTCGACTATCAACAAATCAATCACTATATTATTATACTTTAAGAAATGTCTATAGAGTATTCATATTGAGATCAAACAGAGTATAATATGCAATAAGATAGTGGCTTTTACAGACTTAAAACTAGAAGAAAATAACATGTACTCCTCAAAAACTGATTTGTGTACTAAGCAGCAGCATAGCTCAGATGTTAACAGTACAGATTTGGCATCCAGACTAAATGTGTTTGAATTCTGGCAGCTTTACTTACTAGCTGTGAATCTTGAGCAAGTTATTCATCTCTCTGTGCCTGTTTTCTTGTCTGTAAAGTGAAGATTATAACAGCTACCTCATAGTTTTGTGAAGCTTAAATGAATTTAAATGCAAAGCACTTAAAACAATGCTTAGCATGTAGTCAGTGTACAATAAATGCTAGCTATCACTATTATTCGAAGAGAAACTACTTTTGACAGATAGAAGAAAGACAAAAGAATTAAAGGAGATATATTAGAGCAGTGGTTTTTCAACTTTGGAGGGTGGGTGGATAATCCACCTATAATAATCTGATAACTATTTTCTTCCAAGAAAAATACACATACACAAACAGTTTACAAACAATGCTATGGAATTCAAAAACTACCTCCAGTCCCTCTGATAATAATTCCAGAATTAGAGTATAAATAAGAGAAGATGCAATTAAGTTGGAGCAAAGATAAAGAGAACCACATGCGTTACTATAATCAGCCCTAATATGGTACTAGAAATAGTGTTAGACTAAGATATTTAACTAAATAAGGAAAGTCTAATAGATTTGTGTGGAGAGCAGGCTTCTGTGTCAGAACATGTACCAGGTACCATTCTTGATGATGTCCCATGGATAACAAAATGTTTGTTTAAAAAGTGTATTATTAAACTCAAGAGCGTCCTGGCTATTAGAAATAATCACTGAATTCATTAGCAAGGTGGCTAAATATAGAAGATTAACGTTCAAAAATTCCAACTGGATTTCTCCATTTTAGCAACATATTGGAAAATGTAATTTTAAATGATTCTATTTACAATAAAACAAACAGACATACACAGGAAACTTTAAAAGCATTCTTTTTGGGGTAGGGCACAAAAAAGGATACTGCCTATTACTTTCACTGCTCAAAATAGTACTGGACATGCATTAAGACAACAATAGAGAAATAAAGATTTGAAAGGAAGGGATGATACTGTCATTATTTTCAGATGATATGATACACAGAATACCTAAAAGAATCAACAGGCAAACTACTAGAATTAATAGAGAGTTCAGCAAGTGCCCAGTCACAAGAACATGCAAAAATCAATAGTATTATTTTAGGAAGGGAGGGAAGATGGCGGAAGAGTAAGACGCGGAGATCACATTCCTTCCCACAAATACAGTAGAAATACACCTACACGTGGAACTGCTCCTACAGAACACCCACTGAACGCTGGCAGAAAACGTCCGACCTCCAAAAAGGCAAGAAACTCCCCCCGTACTTGGGTAGGGCAAAAGAAAAAAGAAATAACAGAGACAAAAGAATAGGGACGGCACCTGCACCAGTGGGAGGGAGCCGTGAAGGAGGAAAGGTTTCCACGCACTAGGAGCCCCTTCGCGGGCGGAGACTGCGGGGGGAGGAGGGGGGAAGCTTCAGAGCCACGGAGGAGAGCGCAGCCACAGAGGTGCGGAGGGCAAAGCGGAGAGGTTCCCGCACAGAGGCTCGGCGCCGAGCAGCACTCACCAGCCCAGCCCGAGAGGCTTGTCTGCTTCCCCGCCGGGGCGGGCGGGGCTGGGAGCTGAGGCTCGGGCTTCGGTCGGATCGCAGGGAGAGGACTGGGACTGGCGGCGTGAACACAGCCTGAAGGGGTTAGCGCACCACAGCTAGCCCGGAGGGAGTCCGGGAAAAAGTCTGCGGCTGCCGAAGAGGCAAGAGTCTTTTTCTTGCCTCTTTGTTTCGCGGCGGGCAAGGAGAGGGGATTCAGAGCGCCGCCTAAACGAACTCCAGAGAAGGGCGCGAGCCGCGGCTATCAGCGCGGATCCCACAGCAACAGGGGCGCAGAGGGAAAATCGGAGAGACTCCCGCACAGAGGCTCGGCGCCGAGCGGCGCTCACCAGCCCGAGAGGCTTGTCTGCTCCCCCGCCGGGGCGGGCGGGGCTGGGAGCTGAGGCTCGGGCTGCGGTCGGGCTGCGGTCGGATCGCAGGGAGAGGACTGGGGCTGGCGGCGTGAACACAGCCTGAAGGGGTTGGCGCACCACAGCTAGCCGGGAGGGAGACCGGGAAAAGGTCTGCAGCTGCCGAAGAGGCAAGAGACTTTTTCTTGCCTCTTTGTTTCGCTGCGCGCAAGGAGAGGGGATTCAGAGCGCCGCCTAAACGAACTCCAGAGAAGGGCGCAAGCCACGGCGATCAGCGCGGACCCCAGAGACGGGCGTGAGACGCTGGGGCTGCTGCTGCCACCTCCAAAATGCCTGTGTGCGAGCACAGGTCACTCTCCACACCAACCCTCCCGGGAGCCTGTGCAGCCCGCCACTGCCAGGGTCCCGGGATCCAGGGACAACATCCCCGGGAGAACGCACTGCGTGCCTCAGGCTGGTGCAACGTCACGCCGGCCTCTGACGCCGCAGGCTCGCCCCGCCTCCTCTGTACCCCTCCCTCCCCGCGGCCTGGGTGAGCCAGAGCCCCCGAAGCAGCTGCTCCTTTAACCCCGTCCTGTCTGGGCGGGGAACAGACGCCCTCAGGCGACCTACACGCAGAGGCGGGTCCAAATCCAAAGCTGAACCCCAGGAGCTGTGCGAACAGGGAAGAGAAGGGGAAATCTCTCCCAGCAGCCTCGGGAGCAGCGGATTAAAGCTCCACAGACAACTTGATGTACCTGCATCTGTGGAATACCTGAATAGACAACGAATCATCCCAAATTCAGGAGGTGGACTCTGGGAGCAGGAGATATTAATTTTTCCCCTTTTCCTTTTTTTAGTGAGTGTATATGTATATGCTTCTGGGTGAGATTTTTGTCTGTATAGCTTTGCTTTACAATAGCTTTATTTTACTTCACTATATTATAGCCTCTTTCTTTCTTTCTTTCTATTTTTTCTCCCTTTTACTCTGAGCCGTGTGGACGAAAGGCTCTTGGTGCTCCAGCCAGGCATCAGGGCCGTGCCTCTGAGGTGGGAGAGCCAACTTCAGAACACTGGTCCACAAGAGACCTCCCAGCTCCACGTAATACCAAACGGCAAAAATCTCCCAGAGATCTCCATCTCAACATCAAGACCCAGCTTCACTCAACGACCAGCAAGCTACAGTGCTGGACATCCTATGCCAAACAACTAGCTAGACAGGAACACAACCCCATCCATTGGCAGAGAGGCTGCCTAAAATCATAATAAGGCCACAGACACCACAAAATACACCACCAGACGTGGACGTGCCCACCAGAAAGACAAGATCTAGCCTCATCCACCAGAACTCAGGCACTAGTTCCCTCCACCAGGAAGCCTACACAACCCACTGAACCAACCTTAGCCGCTGGGGACAGATACCAAAAACAACGGGAACTACGAACCTGCAGCCTGTGAAAAGGAGACCCCAAACACAGTAAGATAGGCAAAATGAGACGACAGAAAAACACACAGCAGATGAAGGAGCAGGCTCAAAACACACTGGACTTAACAAATGAAGAGGAAATAGGTAGTCTACCTGAAAAAGAATTCAGAATAATGATAGTAAGGATGATCCAAAATCTTGGAAATAGAATAGACAAAATGCAAGAAACATTTAACAAGGATGTAGAAGAACTAAAGAGGAACCAAGCAATGATGAAAAACACAATAAATGAAATTAAAAATACTCTAGATGGGATCAATAGTAGAATAACTGAGGCAGAAGAAAGGATAAGTGACCTGGAAGATAAAATGGTGGAAATAACTACGACAGAGCAGGATAAAGAAAAAAGAATGAAAAGAACTGAGGACAGTCTCAGGGACCTCTGGGACAACATTAAACGTGCCAACATTCGAATTATAGGGGTACCAGAAGAAGAAGAGAAAAAGAAAGGGACTGAGAAAATTTTTGAAGAGATTATAGTTGAAAACTTCCCTAATATGGGAAAGGAAATAGTTAATCAAGTCCTGGAAGCACAGAGAGTCCCATACAGGATAAACCCAAGGAGGAACACGCCAAGACACATATTAATCAAACTGTCAAAAATTAAATATAAGGAAAACATATTAAAGGCAGCAAGGGAAAAAAAACAAATAACACACAAGGGAATCCCCATAAGGTTAACATCTGATCTCTCAGCAGAAACTCTGCAAGCCAGAAGGGAGTGGCAGGATATACTTAAAGTCATGAAGGAGAAAAACCTACAACCAAGATTACTCTACCCAGCAAGGATCTCATTCAGATTCGATGGAGAAATTAAAACCTTTACAGACAAGCAAAAGCTGAGAGAGTTCAGCACCACCAAACCAGCTTTACAACAAATGCTAAAGGAAATTCTCTAGGCAAGAAACACAAGAGAAGGAAAACACCTACAATAACAAACCCAATACATTTAAGAAAATGGGAATAGGAACATACATATCGATAATTACCTTGAATGTAAATGGATTAAATGCTCCCACCAAAAGACACAGGCTGGCTGAATGGATACAAAAACAAGACCCATACATATGCTGTCTACAAGAGACCCACTTCAGACCTAGGGACACATACAGACTGAAAGTGAGGGGATGGAAAAAGATATTCCATGCAAATGGAAATCAAAAGAAAGCTGGAGTAGCAATTCTCATATCAGACAAAATAGACTTTAAAATAAAGACTATTACAAGAGACAAAGAAGGACACTATATAATGATCAAGGGATCGATCCAAGAGGAAGGTATAACAATTGTAAATATTTATGCACCCAACATAGGAGCACCTCAATACATAAGGCAAATACTAACAGCCATGAAAGGGGAAATTGACAGCAACACAATCATAGTAGGGGACTTTAACACCCCACTTTCACCAATGGACAGATCATCCAAAATGAAAATAAATAAGGAAACACAAGCTTTAAATGATACATTAAACAATATGGACTTAATTGATATTTATAGGACATTCCACCCCAAAACAACAGAATACACATTTTTCTCAAGTGCTCATGGAACATTCTCCAGGATAGATCATATCTTGGGTCACAAATCAAGCCTTGGTAAATTTAAGAAAATTGAAATCGTATCAAGTATCTTTTCCGACCACAACGCTATGAGACTAGATATCAATTACAGGAAAAGATCTGTAAAAAATACAAACACATGGAGGCTACACAATACATTACTTAATAACGAAGTGATTACTGAAGAAATCAAAGGGGAAATCAAAAAATACCTAGAAACAAATGACAATGGAGACACGACGACCCAAAACCTATGGGACACAGCAAAAGCAGTGCTAAGAGGGAAGTTTATAGCAATACAAGCCTACCTCAAGAAACAGGAAACATCTCGAATAAACAACCTAACCTTGCACCTAAAGCAATTAGAGAAAGAAGAACAAAAAAACCCCAAAGCCAGCAGAAGGAAAGAAATTATAAAGATCAGGTCAGAAATAAATGAAAAAGAAATGAAGGAAACAATAGCAAAAATCAATGAAACTAAAAGCTGGTTCTTTGAGAAGATAAACAAAATTGATAAACCATTAGCCAGACTCATCAAGAGAAAAAGGGAGAAGACTCAGATCAATAGAATTAGAAATGAAAAAGGAGAAGTAACCACTGACACTGCAGAAATACAAAAGATCATGAGAGATTACTACAAGCAACTCTATGCCAATAAAATGGACAACCTGGAAGAAATGGACAGATTCTTAGAAATGCACAAACTGCCGAGACTGAACCAGGAAGAAATAGAAAATATGAACAGACCAATCACAAGCACTGAAATTGAAACTGTGATTAAAAACCTTCCAACAAACAAAAGCCCAGGACCAGATGGCTTCACAGGCGAATTCTATCAAACATTTAGAGAAGAGCTAACACCTATCCTTCTCAAACTCTTCCAAAATATTGCAGAGGGAGGAACACTCCCAAACTCATTCTACGAGGCCACCATCACCCTGATACCAAAACCAGACAAAGATGTCACAAAGAAAGAAAACTACAGGCCAATATCACTGATGAACATAGATGCAAAAATCCTCAACAAAATACTAGCAAACAGAATCCAACAGCACATTAAAAGGATCATACACCATGATCAAGTGGGGTTTATCCCAGGAATGCAAGGATTCTTCAATATATGCAAATCAATCAATGTGATACACCATATTAACAAATTGAAGGAGAAAAACCATATGATCATCTCAATAGATGCAGAGAAAGCTTTTGACAAAATTCAACACCCATTTATGATAAAAGCCCTGCAGAAAGTAGGCATAGAGGGAACTTTCCTCAACATAATAAAGGCCATATATGACAAACCCACAGCCAACATTGTCCTCAATGGTGAAAAACTGAAACCATTTCCACTAAGATCAGGAACAAGACAGGGTTGCCCACTCTCACCACTATTATTCAACATAGTTCTGGAAGTCCTAGCCACAGCAATCAGAGAAGACAAAGAAATAAAAGGAATCCAAATCGGAAAAGAAGAAGTAAAGCTGTCACTATTTGCAGATGACATGATACTATACATAGAGAATCCTAAAGATGCTACCAGAAAACTCCTAGAGCTAATCAATGAATTTGGTAAAGTAGCAGGATACAAAATTAATGCACAGAAATCTCTTGCATTTCTATACACTAATGACGAAAAATCTGAAAGTGAAATTAAGAAAACACTCCCATTTACCATTGCAACAAAAAGAATAAAATATCTAGGAATAAACCTACCTAAGGAGACAAAAGACCTGTATGCAGAAAATTATAAGACACTGATGAAAGAAATTAAAGATGATACAAATAGATGGAGAGATATACCATGTTCCTGGATTGGAAGAATCAACATTGTGAAAATGTCTCTACTACCCAAAGCAATCTACAGATTCAATGCAATCCCTATCAAACTACCACTGGCATTTTTCACAGAACTAGAACAAAACATTTCACAATTTGTATGGAAACACAAAAGACCCCGAATAGCCAAAGCAATCTTGAGAACGAAAAATGGAGCTGGGGGAATCAGGCTCCCTGACTTCAGACTATATTACAAAGCTTCAGTAATCAAGACAGTTTGGTATTGGCACAAAAACAGAAATATAGATCAATGGAACAGGATAGAAAGCCCAGAGATAAACCCACACACATATGGTCAACTTATCTTTGATAAAGGAGGCAAGCATATACAGTGGAGAAAAGACAGCCTCTTCAATAAGTGGTGCTGGGAAAATTGGACAGGAACATGTAAAAGTATGAAATTAGAACACTCCCTGACACCATGCACAAAAAAAAACTCAAAATGGATTAAAGACCTAAGTGTAAGGGCAGACACTATCAAACTCTTAGAGGAAAACATAGGCAGAACACTCTATGACATACATCACAGCAAGATTCTTTCTGACCCAGCTCCCAGAGAAATGGAAATAAGAACACAAATAAACAAATGGGACCTAATGAAACTGAAAAGCTTTTGCACAGCAAAGGAAACCATAAACAAGACCAAAAGACAACCCTCAGAATGGGAGAAAATATTTGCAAATGAAGCAACTGACAAAGGATTAATCTCCAAGATTTACAAGCAGCTCATGCAGCTCAATAACAAAAAAACAAACAACCCAATCCAAAAATGGGCAGAAGATCTAAATAGACATTTCTCCAAAGAAGATATACAGATGGCCTACAGACACATGAAAGAATGCTCAACATCATTAATCATTAGAGAAATGCAAATCAAAACTACAATGAGATATCATCTCACACCGGTCAGAATGGCCATCATCAAAAAATCTAGAAACAATAAATGCTGGAGAGGGTGTGGAGGAAAGGGAACACTCTTGCACTGTTGGTGGGAATGTAAATTGATACAGCCACTATGGAGAACAGTATGGAGGTTCCTTAAAAAACTACAAATAGAACTACCATACAACCCAGCAATCCCACTACTGGGCATATACCCTGAGAAAACCATAGGTCAAAAAGAGTCATGTACCAAAATGTTCATTGCAGCTCTATTTACAATAGCCAGGACATGGAAGCAACCTAAATGTCCATCGACAGATGAATGGATAAAGAAGATGTGGCACATATATACAATGGAATATTACTCAGCCATAAAAAGAAATGAAATGGAGGTATTTGTAATGAGGTGGATGGAGTTAGAGTCTGTCATACAGAGTGAAGTAAGTCAGAAAGAGAAAAACAAATACAGTATGCTAACACATATATATGGAATCTAAGGGAAAAAAAAAAAAAAAAAGGCCATGAAGAACCTAGTGGCAAGACGGGAATAAAGACACAGACCTACTAGAGAATGGACTTGAGGATATGGGGAGGGGGTGGGGTGAGATGTGACAGGGTAAGAGAGTGTCATGGACATATATACACTACCAAATGTAAAATAGATAGCTAGTGGGAAGCAGCCGCATAGCACGGGGAGATCAGCTCGGTGCTTTGTGACCACCTAGAGGGGTGGGATGGGGAGGGTGGGAGGGAGGGAGATGCAGGAGGGAAGAGAAATGGGAACATATTGTATATGTATAACAGATTCACTTTGTTATAAAGCAGATGCTAACACACTATTGTAAGGCAATTATACTTCAATAAAGATGTTTGGAAAAAAAAAAAAAATAGTATTATTTTATACCAGCAAGGAGTAATCAGAGAATGTTACAGAAAACGAGATATCATTTAAATAGAAACTAAAACCATAAAGCCTCTAGATTAGCTTTATAAAAAATACCAGACTTTAAGATGACAATTTTAAAATTCTATGAAAATATTAAAAGAAGACTTGAATAAATGGACATAAAAACTATGTTCAATGCCTTAAAACGATAATTCAAAGAGATCCTCATCTAACAGCTTGTAGGAGTTTGGAAAGATATTTAAGAATTGATAAAACATTTATATATAAGAATAAAGGTGCATATATAGCTAACCAGAAAAAAATTTTAGAAAAAAGAATTTGGCAAAAAGATATTAGAAGGGAAAAAAAAAGTGAAACTCACCCTGCCAGATATAATGTCTATAATAAAACCATTGTTAAGAGTGTGGAGCTTCCCTGGTGGCGCAGTGGGGGCTTCCCTGGTGGCGCAGTAGTTAAGAATCCACCTGCCAATGCAGGGGACACGGGTTCGAGCCCTGGTCCAGGAAGATCCCACATGCCACGGAGCAACTAAGCCCATGCGCCAAGACTACTGAGCCTGCGCTCTAGAGCCCACGAGCCACAACTACTGAGCCCACACGCCACAACTACTGAAGCCCACACGCCTAGAGCCAGTGCTCCGCAACAAGAGAAGGCACCGCAATGAGAAGCCCGCACACCGCAACGAAGAGTAGCCCCCGCTCGCCGCAACTAGAGAAGGCCAGTGTGCAGCAACGAAGACCCAACGCAGCCAAAAATAAATAAATGTTTACTTTAAAAAAAAAAAAAAAAGAGTGTGCTACTAGTATAGGAACAAATAGGTCAGTAGTATACAACAAAGAATCCAGAAATATAGAAACATGTTAGCATAAGAAATTAGTATGAAAAAGTTAGGTTATTTTATAAATAGATTATTTTGTAAATAGTCTTAGGAAAACTGCCTCATCAAATGGAGAAAAAATTAAATCTTTACTTCATACCTTACTACAAAATAAACTTCAGATTAAATGAAAAACATAAATGTAAAGATAAAACTATAAAAATAAGAGAAGAAAATATAAAATAACTTTATAATCTCAGATTGGAGAAGGATTTTAAAAATAAGATTCCAAAAGCATAAGTCATAAATAAAAAAGTGATAGGTCTGACGACATTAAAATTAAATATTTCTGTTCCACAAAGGGCAATACAAATTCTGTTAAAAGATATCTGCAAATCTGACAAAGCAATAGCAAGACAGTGACAGAAAACCCAATTTTTTTAAATGCTCAAAGAATAGGAATAGGAAATATACAGAGGAAAATTTAAATGTCTAAAAAGTACATGGACTAATGATCAACTGCATTTGTATTAGAGAAATGCAAAGTAAATTAACCATAAGCATATACTTTACCCCCATCTGACTGGCAAATATTAGAACACTGGATAATAAGTGCTAGCAAGTATAGGGCAGAAAACAAGAACCCTCATGCAATGCAAATGGGAATGTGAACCTTGAGCAGCCATGTTAGAGGCAAGGAGGCAGAACGTATCCCATACATACATAGGCAATCCCATAGCTCGCTAGGTACAGAATCCAGAGAAAGTTTAAAAGTATACAAAACATTAGGTTCATTGCAGCAGTTTATTTTTTTTCATGGTAGCAAAGATTTGAAGGCAGCCTAGATGTTCACCAATGAGGAGTAAGTAAAATGTGGAATACACATATATTGGAATACCACTATGAAGAAATAAGAAAGAATTATCTCGAGCTACATGATTAGGTCTAAATGATATAATATTTAGCACGAAAAAAGTAAGAAAGATACAAGATTTATAGCACAATACCAGTTATACAAATTAAACAAACACAAAATAACACTATATGCAGTTTATATTGACATACACATTACTTCTGAGAAGTAAGGGATTAGATATCATGTGGGGAACAAAGGGAGAATAATATTAGAGGCACTATACTTAGTACGCCAAAGCTGAGGAGTGTGATCAACTGAATTGCGTACATATGCACCTCCATCTTTCCTCTCAAAATTGAAAAGATAATTTCAGTTTAAGAAGTGAACAAGGGGAACAATATAAATACTATCAGATGAATGTGGTAAATTCTACCTCTAACTGACTTACTAGCTTAGATGTGTCTTCATCCTTCAGTTTCCTCACTGTAAAGTGAAAACCTAGTTTATAAGCTAGTTAAGAAACAGCCAGCCATTATAAACTGCTTTGTAAATATCTCTGAACAAATAAATGTTTAGTCCTTTCTCCCCCAAATGAAACAAAGGGCTATGAATGAACGATTCCTGAGTTAACTTCAAGAAATAAAGAAGAAAACATTAAGGGAAAACTGCTGAGTGAGTAGATTTGCAATTAGAATCAAAGGGAGCAAAGGAATAAATTTTAATAAAACATTTTTTGGATAAAAGTATGAGATATGAATGGGTGAAACAAAATACTCCAAATGAAAGAAAGTGACATAAAGAAAAAAATGTCAAATCCACAAAAGTTAAAAGTAGGCATAATATTATACCCATCTATATCATACTACCATGATTAATAGAAACAAAAAAGCCAAAGTGAATAAAGTAGAAGAGCAAGCAAATATCTAACTGTATATTTATATTTCTATATTATATATTCATGTATTTCTATAATTACATACATTTTTAAGTATTACATATATACTTAAAAGCAAAAAAAGATTACACAGATGACAGAACTCTAAACAGAAAGAGCAGATTTCTATCTAAAGTTGTAATCTTACTTTTCTCACTTCAGGTGAATATATCCACTTAACTCAAATAATCCAACCAACCCCTCAAATTGAATATATGCAAAATACTTTCATCTCGGCCCACACAAAACTGCTCCATATTCTTCCTCCATCAACTGTATCATAACAGTTCAAATCTCCCAGGCTCAAAACCCAAGTACAGTATGCTTCTTTCTTCTCCCTTGACTCCTACATGTTCAACTAGCTGTCAAATCCTTACTATTTCATCTCCGAGATCTTTAATTGCTCCCTATCCTCTTCTATTTCTAATATTTCCTTTCCCAACTAGCTTTTCTGTTCCTAGTCCCTCCAATCCTCACAGCTCACAAAATGTCTTATATTAGAATGAGGTTTCATGCTGAAATAAAATTTGAATCATGTCACATTTTTGTCCAAAAATCTTTCAGTGGTCCAAATTCCTTTCATGTGAAATTCAAGATCCACCACAATTTCCCCTTAACCTGTCTTTCTGACGCTATGTCACACCATTCCTTTTCATGCCTCCTAATAGATAAATTTCTTCCTTGGTCTAAGTATATTCCCAGTGCTCTACTATAGGCATCACTGTACACCCAAGCCCCAGACTAATTTTCAGTGCTCAATACTAGAGCTTCTGCTTCCAGGTACTTCTCAGTTTACGGGAGAAAAATACCCTCCAATAAAAACAAATGACAAAATAAACCAAGAATACAAGAACACAAAGGTAACAAGAACACAAAGAACCACAGCCTTTGGCTTTTAAATGTGAAGAAAGCAAAGCTGATGAAGGAAGTAGCAGATTTTGTTTGGTTAACCTTCTCTATGCTTGAGGATGTTCACATGCCAGAAGGAAACATGCTTTTAAGTTCAAATTTAAAAATAAATAACTATGAAAGAAAATATCTAATGGATGAATATTTTTAATTTGTTCAATATCTTAGAATTCTAAATAGAATGTTTTGGGGACAAATGTGCAGAGTTTATCTTGAAACACTTGATAAAAACCAAGGAATCCAAACTATTTAATGCAATGGTCAATTATTTAAGAGAGAAGGAACAATCAACAGCTTAATTCTGATATACCGCATGCAGGCTTCAAAGACCATAAATATGATAAGTGACTTAATTCTCACATCAAATTCCCTGGAAATGAATGGCAGATAATGTCAGGGACATAATCCTATAAACACAGTTTGGTTTACTTACCTTCTGGTTTCCTACTCTGTCACTTTCTTGCCTACTCACACTGACCCACAGTTTTACAAAATGATTAAACCAGTGATAATTCATTCATCCAAGTTTTAATTGGCTACAAATTGAATATTTTGCAATTCTAAAATTACATAAATTCCATCAGATATTCAAACAACCAGCTTGCTGGCCAACATAACATCACACCCTTTAAAAAGGATATTAAAAGCCAATGACGATTAGTGATAAATATATTAATATGAATACTATCTTCTGTTCAAGTACTGGGCATTTATTACCACAGATCTAATCCAAAACTCCTCTAATGTCAAATATTAGTAATATTACTATAAAAATGGGTAGATGCTAACAAATACAAAAGTAACAATAATAGTAAATAATCTAAATATTTATTCCTTTGAGTTAGACTAACATATACTTGTATGACAGTTCTGGATATATAATAGATATAAGTTATTATATGTCAGTATATTTTTTAAAATTAGATAATTGTTTGAAAAAAAAAAAAGGCTCCCTACTTTCTACCACAAATTATACCTGGCAGCTAGGTAAATCTTCCCCAAAAAGGTGGTGCTGAAGAAGGCTGGTGATTCTGAGGAAAGGTAAGCAGAAGTCCTGTAAGTATTTTTCCGTGGATTCAGGAGACCAAGCAACAGGGCTAATCTAAAGTTAAAAAAGAAAATCAGAACAATTCGTTCTATAATAGACATAACAAACAGTAATATTCATAATGGCAAGAAAATCTAAATTTTTAAATAACCACTACATCTGGTCATAGAGAACATACCGTTGCACACTCCTGCGTTCCTTCTTCATGGTATAACTTTCCTTTAGATAGTTCCCTTATCACAAAGCTCAATAACACTTCATAAGACTTCTCTGCATCACATGTATTCTGGAAAAAATTAAAAATTAATTCCATTAGTCACTGAAAATTACAAAACCATTTACATTGGAAAGAATACCTTTTAATGAGTAGAGTATAATCATGATTACATTACTTTCCAAGCATGTAAACTTCACTTGCTCAAAATCTGTGTACAACAGTACACCTCTGGATTCACAATGAATTTGGATAGGTGATTAAAGCTATTCCAATACTTCTTTAAAACACAGCATATAAGTTACATAATATATGTGTAAATGAACATATCTATATCCTATCTTTTGTCCCAGTAATTCTCACTCCTGGAAATTCTTCCTAAGGAAATAATCTAAAGAGAAAAGAAGAACTTTATGCCCATGACATTCACTGAAGCATTATAATAGTGAAAAATTAGAAATGACCAACAGAAGTGAAGCAGTTATTGGACTTCTCCGGTTAAGAGTCCACCTGCCAATGCAGGGGACATGGGTTCAAGCCCTGGTCTGGGAAGATCCCACATGCCATGGAGCAACTAAGCCCGTGCACCACAACTACTGAGCCTGCGCTCTAGAGCCCACAAGCCACAACTACTGAAGCCCACGAGCCTAGAGGCCGTGCTCCGCAACAAGAGAAGCCACTGTGATGAGAAGCCCGCTCACTGCAACAAAGAGTAGCCCCCGCTCACCGCAACTAGAGAGAGCCCACGCACAGCAACGAAGACCCAATGCAGCCAAAAATAAATAAATAAATAAATAAATAGATTTATTTTTTTTAAAAAGGTGAAGCAGTTACCTAAATTATGCAATATCAGAATATTTTATAGGCAGTAAATATGACAAATGTGAGCTACAGAAAAAAATGTTTATAGAGTGGTGTGCAAAAAACAGAAGTATATATACACTCGTTACAGTGATAAAATCATACATGCATGAAATATAACATGGACCCCCAATTTTTTTCTTTTACAGTTTTACTCAAATTCCTTGAATAGAATTTGTTAAAACAACTTAATGTAAAAATAAATAGGACCATATGTTTATTACAGAATTACAGATAACATTAAATAACAATCTACAAATTAATTAAGCTTAATGACTATACTTTTTATAAGAAAGAAAAAAATGGCTATTTATAAATTTAAATTTATTTCAGTAAGGTTTTTGCACATAAAGAAATGCACTTTTTATATTCACTGAGATATTAAAAGTTGTTGCAAATTAGTATAAACAATCTTAACGTAATAACTTTGTTGTGATGTTTATTCATTAACTATATTTTTAATTTTTAAATTTTTTAATACTTTATTTATTTATTTAGTTAGTTAGTTAGTTAGTTAGTTAGTTATGGCTGCATTGGGTCCTCGTTGCCGCGCGCAGGCTTTCTCTAGTTGCGGCGAGTGGGGGCTACTCTTCGTTGCGGTGCGCGGGCTTCTCATCACGGTGGCTTCTCTTGTTGCGGAGCACGGGCTCTAGGTGTGCGGGCTTCAGTAGTTGTGGCTCGCGGGCTCAGTAGTTGTGGCTTGCGGGCTCTAGAGCACAGGCTCAGTAGTTGTGGCGCACGGGCTTAGTTGCTCCGCGGCATGTGGGATCTTCCCAGACCAGGGCTCAAACCCATGTCCCCTGCACTGGCAGGAGGATTCTTAACCACTGCATCACCAGGGAAGTCCCTAACTATATTTTTTAAATAGTAAAATATAAGCACTGAGTAAACACTATGGGATATAAGTTTATCCTGAATTTTTAAGGCACTAATAGTCAGGACCACAGAATTTGTTGTTTGATGATACTTTCTTTCTCACATGTTATTGTGCTCTCTTCAACTAGACTGTAAATTCCAAAATGTCAGGAACTATGCTTTATATTTTCTAAGTCTCCCTTTGCATAACAAAACTCTGAGCAATAATACCTGGTGGTTAATTGATGGAATTTATTTTGGTAATGGAGTTTTTGACCTTGGAACTTGCCTGGATGTCTCTTTTAATAATCAATTCTTTGCATTATCTTTAAATTACTCCTCTGCTTTCTGCCATATCATGCAGCCATGTAGTGTTATCATGTCCTGATAAACTATAAAAAGTCCCTGACTCAGCAACTGCTATCCTTATATCATGTGACCCACCCCACCCCTGCCTAATTAATCAACAGGATGATCACTTGCCAAATATGATGACTTGCAGGTTACATATAATTTACAAGAATCAATATCCCACTGAATATCAAAACAGCAACATGTTATGTTTTTAGAATTGATTTAATCAGAGTAGTTCTTGAATAGGCAATTCAAAAGAAAATATTACCACAATTTTGCTGCTTATTAATCAATGTGACATATTTAAAGTTGTGAAAATATACAAGACAGCCTAAAAGCCTAATTCAACATACTCTTTTGAGCATAAGATTTATAGAGCATAACAACAGAAAAGTATTTCAAGTATAATACTTTCCAAATTATGGGGGAAATATCCTCCAATAAGAAACAAATGATACTCAGATCACCCAAGCAAGTTATTGAGCAATAATTATTTTTTAAATTATTGTATCAGATACATTTTAAGTATTTTTTTTTACTTAAAGGAGGTACTATATCAGATCAGAAAGTCAAATATAATGTAGTAGTCACTGTTTTGTATTGAGAACTCTTCCCACTAGAAGAGTATTAGATAAGAAAATAATTTTATTTCATACATAAGAAGTCTTAGGAAACCATATTTTTTTTATAGCTACTTTATTTATTTATTTATTCATTTTTTTGGCTGTGTTGGGTCCCCGGTTCGTGCGAGGGCTTTCTCCAGTTACGGCAAGTGGGGGCCACTCTTCATCGCGGTGCAGGGACCGCTCTTCATCGCGGTGCGCGGGCCTTTCACTATCGCAGCCCCTCCCGTTGCGGGGCACAGGCTCCAGACGCGCAGGCTCTGCAGTTGTGGCCCACGGGCCCAGCTGCTCCGTGGCATGTGGGATCTTCCCAGACCAGGGCTCGAACCCGTGTCCCCTGCATTAGCAGGCAGATTCTCAACCACTGCGCCACCAGGGAAGCCCGGAAACCATATTTTATATAAGCAATATTTAAATAAAGCAAAGAGTAGGCTCCTTGGTAAAGCTAAGAAGATAAGCTTTAAGAAGTAAAGCTTTTCTTTTTTTTTTTTAAATAAAGAAAGCTTAAGAAGAGGATTTCTGAGACCATGGATGAACGATCCATGATCATGATCAGAAGAATCCTGTGGGAGAAGTGGCAGAAGTATGTGAGTTAAATAAAGAAAAGAATTAAGAGTTGAGAGATGCAACAGACGCTGTGTTGGGTAGATGCTTTGTCTAAATTATAGTGCTTCTAGGGACTTCTCTGGTGGCGCAGTGGTTAAGAATCCACCTGCCAATGCAGGGGACACGGGTTCGAGCCCTGGTCCGGGAAGGTCCCACATGCTGCGGAGCTGCTAAGCCCATGTGCCACAACTACTGAGCCTGCGCTCTAGAGCCCACAAGCCATTACTACTGAGCCCATGTGCCACAACTACTGAAGCCCGCGCGCCACAACTACTGAAGCCCGCGCACCTAGAGCCCGTGCTCCGCAGCAAGAGAAGCCACCGCAATGAGAAGCCCACGCACTGCAATGAAGAGCAGTCCCCACTCACCGCAACTAGAGAAAGCCCGCGTGCAGCAACGAAGACCCAACACAGCCAAAAATAAATAAATAAATAAATAAATTTATTTTAAAAAAGAAAACATTATAGTGCTTCTTAAACTTTTTGGGGTGACAGGCCCTTTGAGTATATGCTGGATGCTATGGTCCTACTCCCCAAAACAAAACAAAGGGAAAGGACCCCAGATTAAGAAATCCTGGTATAAAAACTCTTAACAGAAATTCCACTAACCGAAAGATCACAGTTTATACTAACTATAATGATGATTTTTCCAAACAACTAAACCTCATTATCAAATTAACTCTAAAATCCCTTTGAAAAATACACAGTACCTATGTATTTTATTTTACCAGATTAGATCTGTTTTCATTGGAATTATCATACCTGAGGATAAGGAATTATAAGGATGAAATGAATAAGACTCAATGAAGAAAGAAAAAAAGAAAGGGAGTGAGAGGAGGGAAGAACTAAAGGAAGGAAGGAAGAACTAAAGGAAGAAGGAAATTTTTTAAAGGAGGAATGAATGATACAGAATAATTACAGAAATCACAGTGATATTTCACTGTACATAAATATTATTTTTGCTATTATTTATAATCCTATATACCTAAATGTTTAGATTTATGGTAGAAAAAGCTAATAATGTGGCAAACCAACCTACAGAATATCATAATTTTTTGTTTTCATTCACTGAAGCAATTTATATGGCTATAAATTTCTAATTTATGTTCTGATAAGAATCTGCCTTATATTAAATGTTTTATTACGTATTTTAAAAAATAGCTAACAATGATCAAATTGAGAAAGAAAATTGACAGAAGTTACCTAAATTACTTCATGTTCCTTCCATCATAGATTTACAATTGTCTAATTTTCTGTCAGTAGGTCTCATTTTAGTGAACAATCAGATGAATAAATTTAGACCCAAACTATATCAGAAAATGTTTTAAATGTGTACTTTTTCATGGTTAGACAACTTACTAAAGAAACATTTAAACAATGACACAGCAGAGAAACCTGTTATACCTGATTTGAATACAAACAATCCCAATATCAGATTAGAGTGCACTCAGAGAGACTGAAAGAATATTTAGAAAAAAGAAAGATAATTGCAGAAGGCAAAATTATCCAAAAAACAACTAGAAACAAGGAGGAAAAAATCACTGAAGGAAAAGACAGAAACTCATTTTGTTATTTCCAATAACAGAATTTTAGAAATAGAGGGGCCCTTATAAATCATATGTTCTTAATTTCTCATTTACCTATGACAAGGCTGAGGTTCAGAGAGTTTTTATGTCTTGAACAAAAAAGTAATATCTTTATTTAGTGGCAGGAGCTTGGCCTAGTACTCAGGTTCAATGGCCAACAACCAGTATCCCTAAATTAAGATATAACAAACTTCATAATGATACTACATTAAATTTCTGTACACATAATCATGATTTGGGACTAAACTAGTGATAAAAGTGAAGGTTATATTGAATACATTTCATGTATCAATATCTACAATTGGTTTTCTCTCCTTTAATACAAGTAGATGTGATTTTAACAGAAACTTTTCAATGAGGTTTAAAACTTCTTTAAGAGTCTATAAACCAAAGAAAAGGTTCAATTTACACTATACTTATTATTTTTTCCTACCAACTTCCCCAAATAAACAGGGAAGTAATCTTCTTATTTCACCTATCTCTACGCCAAACTACTCACTCAGTTCTTTGGTTCCATAGTATCCCAACTGTTTTCAAGCCACTGAAAATACTTACATTTAACTAAACTTGCACAATTTTTCTAAATTGTTCATATAATTTTAACTGAAAGAGAATGCCTTTAAATTTACTAAGAATTTATATATCTATAGATTTTTAAACATGGGAAAAAAGTAGTTTTTAAAGAGGTATAACTAAGAAAAGGCCAGGATTTTTACATCTAGAAGTGGTGAGTCAAAAGCGATCTTTGGATTGTGATTGGGGATGAGGCAAGGAGAAGAAAAGATGACAGATAAGTAAAACAGGCAAGTCTACATACATTTTATTACTTGCTAACTGTGTTGATACAATTTTTATAACTTCTCTAAGTTTAAGGCTTGCAGCAAAAACAAAACTGTCCAGATACAAAGGGGAAAAGGCCAACTTTTAGAGACACAGAAGACCTCATTGTGCAAGGAAAACATTTTCAACGTTTATAGCCTGAAGGTGCTCCATTTCCAATTAAAATACTGTTAATAACTCATTTTGTGGACTTCCCTGGTGGTGCAGTGGCTACGAATCCGCCTGCCAATGCAGGGGACACAGGTTCGAGCCCTGGTCCAGGAATATCCCATATGCCTCGGAGCAACTAAGCCCGTGAGCCATAACTACTGAGCCTGTGCTCTAGAGCCTGAGATCCACAACTACTGAGCCCGCGTGCCACAACTACTGAAGCCTGTGCACCTAGAGCCTGTGTTCCACAACAAGAGAAGCCATTGCAGTGAGAAGCCCACACACCACAACAAAGAGTAGCCCCCGCTCGCTGCAACGAAGACCCAACGCGGCCAAAAATAAATAAATCTATTTTTAAAATTATTAAAAATAACTCCTTTTGCCTTTCAAACATCTAATCTCATTCATTCATATCACCAACTTAAATAAATTCACCTAACTACTAAATAACAAATTCAGACAAGACACTAACCTTTTTGAGAGCTCCCGTGTGTTTCCAGGCTGACCTATCTTCCTCACTGCATTTAACTGAAAGTGCCACAAGACCTTGCGTGTACAATAGGGTAAAAAGCACCTTCACAATGCAGGTGAAATGGTCTACAAGAGAAAGAGAAGATCATTATTTCTTTGGAATCTAGACATTTTGTACTCAAGATAATTTCACAAATACATGACTTTCCTTGCATGTGTAACTGGTTTTTGTTCAATATTTAAGTAATAAAATAACAATGTGATATTATATTTGCTACCCAACAGATCTGAAATTATGAAATCAAATCTCCTTTATTCATCTACACAATATGCCAATAAGAGGCTTTTAGCAGAATGAGAAGTGTGCTCTGTTTCAACCTCAGAATAACTGTGTACCCTTGACAAATCCCCTTACTGGGCATCATGTGCTTAATAACAATGTCTGGGAGTCTGAGTGTTTAAAACCAACACTTTATCTGCTTCTAATTTGATATATATCTTATAAAAATTAATACAATACAATATAGAACTTCTAAAGTAAAAAAAAAAAATCCCAATATTTTAAGTACTCTAATTGAATTTTAAAACTCAATGAAAATTGTAACAGTGCAAAAACAGTAGTAACAATATGTAAAATGCCTTGCACATATTAGGTACTTAATAAATGGTAGCTTAGTCATCATAATTTATGTTTATATACAGCTAATAACTTAGAAAATTTCTTCAAATGTCTCCTTTCAATTCTCATAACAGTCTCAGTTGGACAATTGAGCTTCAAAAGATGTGCCTGTGACAACAAAGCTAATAAGCACCCACATCTGAACTTGAATCCATACAGATCATTCAGTTATCCCTTCTATTATATTATGCTACTCCCCTAGTAAATAGTTACCACCACTTAATCAGTTGCTAAATTCAGAAACTTGTAGACATCCTTGATACTTTCCTGTCTCTTTCTCCCCACATTAAAACAATCACCAAATCCTGTCAATTCTTTTTAAATATCGTTCAAGTCAGTTCCAACACCCCAGACCATGCTTCCATCGTTTCTTGCCTAGACCGATAAATTCCAGCCTAAATAGTTGTGTTGGGGGTTCCCAAGACCACTTCCGGATTTGATGATTCACTAGGAAGACTCACAAACTCAGCATATAGTCCTATGATTTATTACAGCAAAAAAAAATATATATATATATAAAGTAAAATAGCAAAAGGAAAAGGCATATTGGGTTAAGTCCAGAGGAAACTTTCAAGAGTCCTCTCCCTGCAGAGTCACACAGGATGTGCTTAATTCCCCCAGCAATGTGTTGTGACAGTACATGTGAAATATATACCAGGGAAGCTCATTAAGAAACTCTGCCCAAGATTTTTACTGGGAGCAGGTCACATAGGTACCCACTGCCTAGCACATACCAAAGTTCTAGATTCCCAGGAAGAAAGCAGGTATGTTCAGCATAAACCACATTGTTTGTACAGTTTAGGCACAGAGAGCCATTCTTATCAGTGGGATGGTGGAAACTCTCCCAAAATCGAAGTTCCCAGATACCAGTCAAGGGCCAACCTTGGAAGCAGGCCTTTCAAAGGATAGCACTCAGGCCTTCTTTATTAACTCTTTTCTGTACAGTGGTTTATCAGCATTACCTGCCCCCTGCAATCTTTTTTGTCTGTTTATTACAGCAAGACTGATCTTTTGAAAAGAAGTATTTAGCATCCTTCTACTGGGTCTCTGTTCAAGTGGAATTACTCCCTCCTTGTAACCTGGTTAACTCTTTAATTAGTCAGATGACACCTTAAAAATCATGCCCTAAGGAAAATCTTGCCTAATTTTAAATTTGTGTGTGTTTCTGTGTGTGTGTGTGTATGTGTGTGGTGTGCCTGTGCACACATGCATACACATGCACATGCTTTCTCTTATCAATGTTTATGGGTTGGGGTGGGAACTTGATATAAGCTGAGCCAGTCAGAGTACCTATCTGGGATTTCTCTAACTGGAGGCAAAGGTGTAAAGATGTGAGTCTGGAAATATCAGAGGTCATGCTCCTAGTCTATGGCAGAGACTGTCTAAGGCAAGGCTGAATGAAGCAGATCCACAGAGAGAGGGATAGACCCAAGATGGCAAGAACCCTGCCAGCATCTGAAGCCATGGTTCTGGTCATCCCTAAGACTACCAATTCCTACAGTTTGGTTATGTGAGTCCATCAGTGCTCTTTCTTTGTGCTTATAAGCTAGTTCTAAATGGATTTCTAAATATCTTAACACCTAACGCATGCCAGGTTATAGACAATAAGGACTTGGAGCCTGGATAGTGAGAGAGACAGATGACTATATGTATGTACAGGGTGTGATGGGAGCAAACAGGAGGAGGAACTAATACAGACTAAGGGCAGGGAATAGAAAAAATTCAAGCCTCCTGCCCCAACAAGGAGAGTTAGTCTTGAATGATGAAGAGAAATAAGCCATAATAAGGAAGGCAAAGATGGAATGAGGCAAGGAAAGGGGGATTCCAGACAGAGGAAGCTGTTTGTACAAGGGTCACAAGAAGAGCCCAAGACTTACAAGAAATGTAAATTGTCCAATGTATCTAGACTATAAGTAGCGATCTACGAGAGATGAAGCTAGAAAAGTAATCTTTATGCCGAAGACCAAAGGTTGCAAACTGAAGGCTACCTGTCTGAATGCAGCCTGGAGAGATGTTTGGTTTGTCTTTACCCTGTTTTGTCTTTAGTTACTGACATTTAAAAATCAGATACTTCTTGTAAAAGTCCAGATTTCCACTTACTCTTGAAAAACAGGAAGATCTGACAATACTGGGTCCACATTCTTACATGATGACAGCTATCTGGAGCTGAATAGTTAAGTGTCCTCTTCGGCCAAGCATGCATTCTCTAACTTGTCACAGTCCCCAACTCCCATTTATATCAAACCAAAGACATTATTGTTAAGAATGAATTTAGGCTATGAAGGCAAATTGTCTAGATTTAAATTGACTCTTCTGATCTTAGGCAAGTTAAACACTCTGCTTCTATTTTTTCATCTGTTAAATGAGGATAATATCACCTGCTTTAAAGGGATTAAGTTAAATGCTAAAATAGTGATTGGCAATGGCAATCAGTAAATATCTGTTGTTATTAATATTACTATTTAAGTTACTTATTTGATATCTGTAAGCATTTGATTTATAGAATCTAGACTGGGCAATGAGAAGTAATTTTAAGCAGGATAGGGATAATATTAGATTTGAATTTTAAAATATTCACTGCTGCTTCTTAGGAGAAAGGGACTAAAACAAGACTAGAGGCAAGAACACCTATTAGCAGATAGCAAAAGTACTCTAGCATATGTCAAATTAGATGGTCTGATGGAAAGAATGGGTCGAATTAGAGAAGTATTTAGATGACAGAAATTACAGCATTTGGTAGAGCTTTGGAGGTAGAAAATAATGGTAGACTCTCATTCTACAAAGAGTAGCTAGTAGTAGTATTGACTAAAATGGAAGAGAGAGGAAGAGAGCAAGTTTGGATGGGAAGAAAATGAATTAATGTTATATATGTTGAGTTTGAGGCATGTGTAGAAATCTGCAGCTCACCAGGGAGCTGTAGACTGGAGCTAGAATATTTGGGAATCATCAAAGAACAGGTACAGATGATGCTATAGGAAAGAAGGTAAAACTGAGAAGGGGTCAGGAACCAAGGAACAACTCAAAGAATGGGAAGAGGAAGAGGTGAATGAAAAGGAGCCTTGAAAATGAGCAGAAAAATAGATACGAGGAAAACCAAGAAAGGATGGTATCATCAAAATTAAAAAAAGAGTATTTCATGACGATTAAATGTTTTAATAGAATGATAAAAATTAGAGAATTTTGTCTACTAAGCACAAAACAAAATGATTTTAACCACTAAGTCATTTACATGGCCTAGAAATATCACTCACATTTAGTTTCTTCTCATTATAAACTACATAAATTAATTCTTAATTAAAAAGAAATGATGCATTTAAAAAAATGACAATGACTTTTTAAGCATAATTTTAGCTTTTTGTTGTAGCAAACTACTAATTTTTTTTTGTTACTTTGCCTTGATTATCATCATTTTAAAAATATTTAAACTGGAAGTTTAAAGTCACAGATTAAGCTTAAGTTCTCACATTCACTCATTCATTTAAGAAATATTTATTTACTGAATACTTGCCATGTGTGAAATCAATGCATTTTAGGGACTTAGGGAAAAAACAAGGAATCACTCATTTGAGGTGTATACTAAGTCAACAGGTTGCTGTCTTCCAAGGTTACAACAGAGAGCAAAGCCCTTCACGTGTAATTATCAAAATTTAAAAAGGAGAAAAAGGAATTGGATATCTACTCTCAATCTGTTTTTTAAAAAAACCAAAAATCCACTATCAACCTACCTGTGGGTAAACAAAGGAAGATCAATATTTATTTTAAATGCCTTAAAAGCAAACAGACTTTAAACAATGGTACAGATTTTAAGTTTTATAGTGCTACTGCGTGACAGGAAAAAGGAAGCGGGTAGGGAGACAAGGCACTTTCAAGGGCTCAATAATTAAAAGCTTGCCCCTACTGATCACATAAGATAAAGAGTCTGGTAAGGTAGAAATGTTGGCCTGAGGCTCTTTAAAATGTGAATTTCTCCTTAGAATCACAAATGAAAATTATTTCTTTACTTCGTATTCTAAATTGCTGTGAGGACTGAACTAGGTAGATGCCACATCTATCTCATCACACTATTTCAGAAGATGAAGTCATCATTTTGTTGTTAGCATGCAATTCATCATTGTTAAAAATTTGCAACATTATAGTTCATGAAGCAACTTTTTAAATAGATATCACATGTAAATCTTTATCCATATTTCTGATTTTTTTTTCATCAAAATAAAGATCCTAAAACAGGAATATAGTTCAAAGGATACTGATGTCAAGCTGAGACAACAGCTTGACTCTGGAATGATATAAACAAAATCTAAGTAAACCAGATTTTCTTCAGTGGGTAAGGCATGAAAACACAAGAAATTTTCAAAAATCAGACAATTAAATATTTAGTGAGTACGCACTCTATGCAACAGTATTTGTGCTGTGTTTTGCAAGAGTAATCCAGGGAATCTATAATCTCCTGCAGAGATACAGTTATTCAACATCCATTTATTTACTGGCTTGCCTACAAGTACCAGGCTTAGTGCAGGTGATAAACAAGAAGACAAAGAGGATTGAGATGTCTGCAAAAGTTTCTTTTCCATAAACTGTTTTAGAGTTAAGGTGACATAAAATGCTCCAAGTTTCTTTT
The DNA here is from genome assembly GCF_949987535.1 of Balaenoptera acutorostrata. Lineage (NCBI taxonomy): Eukaryota > Metazoa > Chordata > Mammalia > Artiodactyla > Balaenopteridae > Balaenoptera > Balaenoptera acutorostrata. Next base: position 31,296,040 of record NC_080071.1, on the reverse strand, counting down.
AGGACAAGATAGAGTACATATAAAATAATAAAACCCAAATGTGAAAAATCATACAAGTAAATAGGACATAATCTGAAGGCAGTATCAGACTCTTTATTCTTTTCCTAAAATTACCATGAAAAATTAACAAAACAAAACAAAAAAGGTAGCCTACTGAATGGAAGAAGATATTTGCAAACAATGTATCCAATAAGAGGTTAATATCCAAAATATACAAAGAACTCACAGAACTCATACAACTGTGGAACAATAATTAATGTGTTTCTAATATAATATTAATTCTGTTAATATCATACTAGTATGATATTAACACTAATTAAAAATAATGGGTCATCACATTTTGAATAGCTCTATGATACTACTATATCAAAATATGTATGTATGCATGTAGATAAGGTACAGGCATTAAGGCTGACAGTTTGCTCTATTTTTCACATTTTGTATCATTTTAATTTTTTAAAAACAAAGAGTGATTTCCCCATGTCTTTACCTTATTATTGACTAAAAATCTAAAAATAGACCCATAAGGGAAAAAAACTAATTCACTGTCATCTTCTTTAGATATATATGATTACAATGCTATTTACCTCAGAACATTTCCATCAGACTGAATGCTATATTTATGCCTATAATTTTTAGAATATTCATTATATATACAATATAATCTAAGAATCTAAATTATAAAGACATACCTTTGCGTAAGGGTTGTGGCATTATTAAGATCTGGATAAGCAAAAGGGATGTAACGTCATGATAAAGAATTGGAACCACAGACTGTTGCTCCTCATTTCCCAGCCTAAAAGAAAAATGCATAATCACTTTAGACAGTATTGTATCTTCCTTCTAATTCATTTTATATTTCACATATATGTCTATGCAACAGAAATCAACTTTCATAAGCAACTGAGAAATCTCAGAAGAAAAAGTTAGAGCCATATTTTTGGCCTAAAAATAAAACCTTTTAGGCTAACATATTTCCTTGACTCTGCCTAATATGAAAAAATTACATAGAAAATTAGGTCTTAGGATATATTAACTTGATTATGATTAACTTTCTGATCTCTTAGATTACAGAAATCAAACAAAGCATTAAACGGAGCTTAAGAGAATTAGTTTCACTACAAATGGGGTGGCACTTAGGACACTTGTTATGACAAACTTCATACTAAAGAAGAAATATTCATGTTATAAGAAAAACAATTCACAAACAAGTTACATTGAAAAGGCATGGTCAATATCTCATTAAAAGTTGTTTCAACTTTATGACTAATATAAAATTCAAATAAAATCTTTAACAGTTTCAAAGTTTCAAAAAAAAATAATAACCAAAGCAGAACTTAAAATACACTATAAAAGATAAAATAGTAAATCTAAGGAATGTATAGTACTATAAAACACATAGAATATATTATAAAGCAGCTCTTTTCACTCTAAAAGAATTTTTAAAACTCCTTTAGAAGTTTCAATTTTTGGTCATAGGTTTTATTTTTAATGTCAGAAAAAAGTTAATCTTAAGCTTCCAGAATTGGTTAAATTCTGAAGCTACACTTCAGACTAGACTTGGGATAAACAAGAATCGCTCAAATCTTTTATTAGGCTCCATCACTCAACAAATATATAGTGATTACTTAACTGTATGCCAGACACTGGACACATATGTGAGTAAACCAATCTCTGCTGCTGTGAAGCTTAAATAACTGCCAGAGGACGACAGCTCTTTGAATGTCTCTATTCTCTACAAATATCTCTTTAATATACTTTTCTCTCCAAAGGTAACCTTCCATTAATGCCATGAATCCTAGTATTTCTTGTCTCTTAAGTCTCTCTGGCATCTCTTCTTTACATGACCAAAGTTCTTATAAAGAAAAAAATCGAGGGGACACCATTTCCTCACCTATTACTCAAATTCCCACAGAAATGGTTTTCCGTTGATTACACAAATAGTAGCATAAAGTACAGGTTTTGTACGTTTGTAAATTAAATTGGGAGTAAATAAATAAATTAGGTATATCGTTTAAAGAATTTTTAATGATGTGGGAATTTGGTTGGTGATATTTTTAAAAAGCAGATTCTAAAACTGATACAATATGATTCAAACAGCTTTTTTTCCCATTTTTATGTATGTATGTATGTATTTATTTATTACTGGAGTGTAACTGCTTTACAATGCTGTGTTAGTTTCTGCTGTACAGTGAAGTGAATCAGCTCTGTGTACACCCACATCCCCTCCCTCCTGGACCTCCCTCCCACCTCTCCCCCACATCCCACCCATCTAGGTTGTCACAGAGCACAGAGCCGAGCTTCCTGTGCTTTATAGCATGTTCCACTAGCTATTTTACACATGGTATTTCTGTGTGTGTATGTATATATATACACACACACAGAGAGAAAAAAAGAGACTGCAAAGAAATGTCTCTCACTTTTATGAGACATTATGTTTCATTTTTATGGTTCATGAGTTCATTAAATGTAATAAACTATATATAGCAGGTAGGTTATGAGATTTTAGATTGTTTCATTTTCTTTCTCAACATTTTTGTACATTCTAAACATTGTACAATAACTACAATTTTATAATCAGGAAAAATTTACTAAAACAATAACCTGGAGCTTGTTGGCTACTAAGATAATAACAATCATCTGAGGACACAGGAATGGATCTTTCCTGGCACACAGTAAGCATATATTCTGAATGAATGAATGAATGAATGGATACACCCCACTGTAGAGAAGACAACCACAGTTTTGATTTTTTTTTTTTAATAAATTTATTTATTTATTTATTTATTTATTTATTTATTTATTTATGGCTGTGTTGGATCTTCATTGCTGCACGCAGGCTTTCTCTAGTTGCAGTGAGCAGGGGCTACTTTGAAGTGTGCAGGCTTCTCATTGCGTTGGCTTCTCTTGTTGCAGAGCACGGGCTCTAGGCACGTGGGCTTCAGTAGTTGTGGCTCACGGGCTTAGTTGCTCCGCGGCATGTGGGATTGTCCTGGACCAGGGCTCAAACCCGCGTCCCCTGCATTCTTAACCACTGTGCCACCAGGGAAGTCCCAACCACAGTTTTTTAATGTGGGGTTTAATATCATCATTGCGATAAGTATCTGTTACATGCTTAGTATTTTAAAATACGTAATTATCTCTATCGCAAAGTTTTTAGGTAATCTTTAAAATCCAGATTATAAAAACTGTACAGTACTATTAATTCCATGGATAATAAGGGGAAATGGGTGGGTTAGACTTAATAGGCCTAATTTTCCCATTTTTTTTAAACCAAAGTGATTATCAACACAATGAAATTTATAGAAAATAAGGAAATAATTTTCATGAGGATTACAGAAAAAAGTGTATATGAGAAACCTATATCATCAGACATAGAATTTTATGTTGTAAAAGGATTAAAAGTGAGAATATAGAAAAAGATACTTCCATTTTTAAAACTCTTATACAGAAATGAAACACAGATGACATAATCAACTGTAATATTACAAGTTAGTGAACTAATGAACCATAAAAATGAGAGCAAATAAGAAGGGGAAAAATAATCAACCAGATTTTCCAGAAATTCCTCAGATCTCTCCAAATCTTTCTGATTCCAGAGCCTAAGTTTTTAGCTATTACTCTATGCTTACTTAGGTTCTGGAATCAGAAAGATCTGGATTCAGATCAGCTCTATTCCTTCACAGCTGTGTGCCCCTAAAGAACATGTTAATTAACTTTTCTAAGCCTCATGTTCCTCGTATGTAAAAACTGAGACAACAATGGTGCCTAGTTTATACAGTTATGGTGATGATTAAATGAGATTATATATGCAAAGCACAAAAATGTGTAGCATGATGTAAATACTGGATAAGTGTTCGCAGCATTTACTACTATCCTACTCGTCTTAGGGCTATAAAAGGACACAACCCAGCAATCAGTAATATGGAAAGCAGAGTACCTCTGTTTGGTCTTTAAAACTTTTAATTCACCAATACTACACTTAAGAAACCTCTTGTTTGCTGAGTATCTTTAGACTCAGAGAGTTAGGCATTCTAATACTTCATCTGCACACCATCCCTGTCCTTGAGTATGCAAGTCTAGCTAGGAAAGAAAATTACTAGCTACTATCAAGAAAAGTGATTTATTTTCCTTAGCCAGAACATACAAAATACTCAGAGCTTACTAATTTTGTCTACAAACACAAACACACAGACATACAATTTTTTTTTTCTGAGAAGTAGCGGGATTTATTCATAGCCTCAAAGTATACCCCCACCAGATAATTAGTAATTACAAAGGATGAAATAATGACTTTACGGTGGAAAAACTTGGCAGATACCACATTAGCCAAATGATCAGAGTTATTAACATCAATAACATGACAAATCAGTAGCATGTGCCTCCTGATGTGACACACGAAAAAGAACACAGTATTACTTCTGCGGTATTTCTGCCAGAAGTTTATTACCTGAATCTAACCACAAGGAAATACTGGACAAAAATAAACTGAGGGGTTCTACAAAATAATTGGCCTGAGCTCTTAAAAAAAAAGTCAATGTCATGGAATACAAGGAAAAAGTCAGGAACGATTTCACACTGAAGGAAATTAAAGACACATGAAACTAAACACAAACACAATCTTGAATTTTCTTTGCACTGCATTTGCATTTCCCAGGATATTACTGAAATAACTGGCAAAATCCGAATAGGTTCTGCATGAGGTAGGAGTCAATATTAATTACTTCTCATATAAATATCCAACTAACCCAGCTCCATTCACTATAAAGACTGTGCTTCCCCAACTGCTCCACAGTTCCATCTATGCTATAAATCCAATATCCACATATGCATGGATCTGGTATGTTTTGTTTTATTTTAACAAGCAAATACAAATTTATTTCTCATCTCCCCTTGATTACACAAGTGGTAGCATAAAGTACAGATTTAGTGCTCCTGAATTTGTTTTTCTTTTAATATTGTATCTGAATGGAGATCTTTCTATATCAGTAAGCAAAGCACTTTCGCAACTTTTCTTCCGTTTCTCTCTCTCCTCTCTCTTCGCGTACATGTCTTAATTTACTTATGTAGGGAAGGCAAAGCAGTAGGATATTTGATCTCTATATGGCAAAAAATAAGATTGAATCTATTCCTTATGCCATACATTATGAAAAATTCCAAATAGATTAGAGATCTAACTGTAAAAACTGAAGCCACAGAAATAGAAGAATCATATATCTGATAAAAGGTTAATATCCAAACTACATAAAGAACTCATACAACTCAATAGCAAAAAACAATCCAATTAAAAAATGGGCAGAGAATCTGAGTAGATATTTTGGTAAAGACATACAGATGATGACCAAGTGCATGAAAAGGTGCTCAACATCACTAATCACCAGGGAAATGCAAATCAAAACAACAATGAGATACCACCTCACACCTGTCAGAATGGCTATCATCAAAATGAAAATAAACAACAAATGCTGGTGAGGATGGGGAGAAAAGGAAAGAAACTCTGGTGCACTGTTGGTGGGACTGTAAATTGGTGAAGGCACTATGAAAAACAATACAGAGGTTCCTCAAAAAATTTAAAAAACAGAACTACTGTATGATCTATCAATTCTACTTCTGGGTGTTTATCTGAAGGAAAGGAAAACACTAACTCAGAAAGATATATGCACCCCCATGTTCACTGCAGCATTATTTACAATAGCCAAGACATGGAAACAACTTAAATGTCCATTAATGAGTGAATGCATAAAGAAATTGTGGCATATATATTCCATGGAATATTATTCAGCCATAAAAAAGGAAATCCTGCCATTGGTGACAACATGGATGGACCCTGAGGGCATTATGTTAAGTGAAGTAAGTCAGACAGAGAAAAACAAATACCATAAGATCTCACTTACATGTGGTATCTTAGAAAAAAACAAAGAAACTCCTCATAGATACAAAGAACAGACTGGTGATTGCAGACAGGGGTGGGGGATGGAGGACGGGGATGGGTGAAGACGGTCAAAAGGTACAAACTTCCAGTTATGTAATGTACATATAGGGATGTGATGAGCAGCATGGTGACTATAGTTAATGACATTGTATTGTATATCTGAAAGTTGCTAAGAGAGTAAATCTTAAAAGTTCTCATCACAAGAAAAAAGTGAATGAATCAATCCTTTTATAACCAGGTAGTGGGAAAAGACCTGAGTCAAAATGGATCGAGTTCCAGAATTAATTAAAAAAAAAAGATTAATAAATATGACTATATTAAAAATAAAATTTTGCATGGCAAAAAAAAATCATACACACAAAAAAAAGACATTAGACAATCTGGTGAAATATATTTGCAACTTATCACACAAAGGACTAATATCCATAATCCATAAACATATTTTTTAAATAAAGAAGAAAAAGACCAACAACTAGATTTAGGGAGTTCACAAAAAGAAATGCAAATGGACAGAAATGAAAGACATGTATCTCTGAATTTACTTCATTATATAGTTTTTACTTTGGAAAAAATATGTTTTACATAATTAAAATTTAAAAATCAAGGGAAAAATGGCAATCTTTTCAGAGTTAATAACATTCCATAGTTTGTTTTATTATTATTAAACAAAAATAGAATTATAACAATGATTTTGAAAATTTTGCTTTAATATATCTTTTTTTTGCCTTTTAAAAAAATTTTTATTTTATATTGGAGTATAGTTGATTTACAATGTTGTGTTAGTTTCAGGTGTACAGCAAAGTGATTCAGTTATACATATACATATATCTATTCTTTTTCAGATTCTTTTCCCATATAGGTTATTACAGAATACTGAGTAGAGTTCCCTGTGCTATACAGTAGGTCCTTGTTGATTATCTATTTTATATATAGTAATGTGTATATGTTAATCCCAAACTTCTAATTTATTCCCCCCCCCCTTTAAATGTATCTTATCGATCTTTCCAGCATATACAAACCTACGTTCTATTCTACAGCTGGGCACTATTGCTTTAAATATTGAGGGGGAAAAAAGAAAACAAATTAGCCTGACTATAAATCAAGCTGATAGCATAACCACACAAGAAAAAGTTACTTCAAATGACTTAGAAATTAGTATTTTGTCTGTACATCCCTAGTGGTATATATTCTAAGGACAAAAAGAAATTATAATTAGTACTAATATTGGTATTAAAAAAATAATTGTAGTTATACTGTAGGTTATGCAAATAGTAATACTGTTATTAGTATCACTAGGAACCAAGATTTCCAGAATAAGAGAAAAAAGATGTAAATAACAAAAAAGTTAAGAAACAAAATATAACCTTACAATCTTATGTGTGAATTGCAAACACCAGTAAGAACTCAAGATCTTTCTCCTTAAAAAAATATTTCCTAATCCTGTCCACTGGAATGGCCTATAAGCAATAATAGCACAGTAGCTATGGATACCCCTTAGCACCCAGATTGTGTTGTCTAAATACCATTTCCCATTAAAAGGAACTACATGGAGAAATGGCTGATTCCAGGTACAGAGTGGAAAATGTACAAAATAAACCCACGTCAACTTACTGTGTCAGAAAGCAAAGGCATTATCAAAGACTACTTTGATCATGTTGAAGTACAATAGCCAACCTAAAGGGATTCGCACTAACCTAAAAGGAAGCAATTTGCATTGAAAAGAATGTCTGAAATGGGGCTTCCCTGGTGGCGCAGTGGTTAAGAATCCACCTGCCAATGCAAGGGGACACGGGTTTGAGTCCTGGTCCGGGAAGATCCCACACACGGCGGAGCAACTAAGCCCGTGCGCCACAACTACTGAGCCTGCACTCTAGAGCCCACGAGCCACAACTACTGAGCCCACACGCCACAGTTACTGAAGCCCGTGTGCCCTACAGCCCATGCTCCGCAACAAGAGGAGCCACCACGATGAGAAGCCCGCGCACCACAACGAAGAGTAGCCCCTGCTCACCGCAACTAGAGAAAGCCCGCTCACAGCAACGAAGACCCAACACAGCCAAAAATAAAGAAAGGAAAAGAAAAAGAAAAAAAATTTTAAAGAAAAGAATGTCTGAAATGGAGTGAAACACATCAAGTATGTAAAAATCCATGAGATCATAATAACCACAACTTATCAGTCACCACTGGAAGTTGCTAGGGTATCAACTCATTTCTTTGAAGATTTACAAATAGGGAAGAATTAAGCATTCATCTTGCCAAACTATGTTTCAGGGTAACCAAACAGCTGATACTGGGAAAGTTTTTCTTTATAAAAACAACCTAGCTAATAAATCATAAGGAAAATTTTTTGTGGTTTTTTAAAATCACTATTTCTCAGTACCTAATGAAATACTGGATTTAGGCAAGAATAATCACAGGTTTCAAAAATCATTAGGTGAAAGGCTATGGGGAACTTTACAATGACAGGATCAGTCTATGGTTACCTGAACCCACTGATCAATTCTGACATAAAAAGAAAGACTACCAGCCATTATGTGCCTCTATCTGAATATTCTGTCTGCATAAAAACCAATGAAATTCTTTAAAAGACTTTCTCACTTAGTAGGAATTTTTAGGCAATTTTTACAGAAAGTATAATGGTAAACTGTTTTCAGTTTTTATTATATATTTCTGTGTTTCATAAGGAAAATTCACATATTTATAAAGAACTTCAATCCTATTTTTATACTTAACTATTTTTCAAAAACAGTTTTAATTGATTTTAATCTTTCAATAATACTTACTGTGAATTCATCTCTTCTAGTAACTGTGTGAGCTTTCTCCAAGGATTATACTCAGAATCAATGCTGTAAAGCCGCATGTGCAAGGCTAATACATGGAACAGTTGATCTAAAAAAATTGAAGAAAAGGTAATTAGAAGGTTCACAAAATTTGTCCAGAACAATATTCAGGCAAAATTTCTAGCTAATTTATAAGGAAATGTTTCCTATCCTTATAATTATAATTCACCAAGTTTAAGTACCAACTACTTCATGCTCTCTTTTAAGGTAAACTCTGAAATATATATCCAAATAAATTGTACTAGAATTTGGACTGTCCTTATGCTCAATCTTTTTTTTTTTTTTAATTTTAATACATAGATAAGCTTCTTTTTTTTTAATTTTAATTTATTTATTTATTTTAGTTTTTGGCTGTGTTGGGTCTTCGTTTCTGTGCGAGGGCTTTCTCTAGTTGCGGCAAGCGGGGGCCGCTCTTCATCGCGGTGCGCGGGTCTCTCACTATCGCGGCCTCTCTTGTTGTGGAGCACAGGCTCCAGACGCGCAGGCTCAGCAGTTGTGGCTCACGGGCCCAGTTGCTCCGCGGCATGTGGGATCTTCCCAGACCAGGGCTCGAACCCGTGTCCCCTGCATTGGCAGGCAGATTCTCAACCACTGCGCCACGAGGGAAGCCCTTATGCTCAATCTTAATACAGGAATGGTTTGTTTTCTTCATCTCCTGTCAGAGACCTACTTTTCCTTGGCTTTATGCTTCAGGCTTGGTAACTTGTACTTCTCACTATTGTGATCTCCTATCCAAAATTCACTATTATCTTCAATACCCTACTCTGAGTAATATGGACAATAACTTCCATATAAACCACTGTTAGGTAAATATCTTTCTTTACCTAATATTTTCTCCTAAGTATTCATTAGATTTAATTGTGACTTCATCATCTTTTGATTCAACATTAAGAAAAAATAATGGAAATAAGATTATTTAAGAGGATTATTCTGGCTATTTTCATTTCTTCTACCTAAACCATGATAATACTCTACCAGTCTTAGCTTTCAACAAAATTCTGCTATGGCATTTAGAAAGAAAATTTTGTTTAAAATTTTTTAATTATTTGGGAAAAAAATCCTAAATTCTGCTTTCATATCACATGTCCATTTTCTGGTATAAATGACAAGGACTGGACTAAATTATTCTGCTGCTATTACTCAAAATATTTGAATTAAAATGAATCAAAATTCACTTTCTAGAAAGTTAGATAATACTTTTTTGACATGTGATTAAAATTAATTCTTAAAACCAGAAAGAAAAAAGCCAAATGACACAAACATATTGTTGTCACCCTGTAAATTAAAATATTCAAAACTAAACAACATTTTGTTTCTCTGAGCAACTGACTTGGAAATTAACTATACTTGAGAATAACTTGAGATCCATCACTACGAGGAGGAGGAGGAGGAGGAGGAGGAGTAATATTAGTGGTGATAGTAGCTTGGGGAAGTTATTTGTAAGACATGAGAGCTATAAGATGAACAAAATAAATGTTCCACTCTGTGGGGCAGGGTAGAGGAAATGGGAGGTGGGCAGGGGAGCTGAACCTGACTAACACTCTGTACATACAACTGTTTCAATCTGGTGTCTCTATAACAAACAGAAGAATCTAAATACCATATCCTGCTTCACCTTCTGTCTATAAGTCAATGTATAGTCTAAATCCTCTTAAAATTTCTTCATCCTATTAATGGTTAACACTAGCTGAGTATTTATTAGTGCCAAGCACTACTTAATAATCACTTTATATGGATTATCTCAATTTATTTTCACAAAAATTCTACCAGGTAGGTAACACTGTTATGCCCAGTTTTGAGACAAGTTTCCCAAATTTTCAGTTTTTCTAGTAATCTGGTTCCATTGATAACACTAAGAACAAGAGACATTTTTAGCAGAGAAATAACATGATGAAAAATATATTGGTCATTTTAATTTTATTTCAATTCAATTACACATAAGAGACTTTTTATGAAGTATATAATTTATAACTTTTAAAAAAGTGTCTAAATCCTAAAAATGTTTCAAAAAAAATAAATTCCTCTAGCAGAAAATATTAAGATTAACTCAAGTTGCAAGTTGAGGAGTTTTGCATTCTTCTTATATAGGTTTTAAGTGAATCAAAGGGCTCTCTTTAATATCTCCTTTCAAGATGAAAGTCAATTAACTTGGAGTTTTGATTTAATCAAAAGCATAGACATTGCAATTTTACTAACCTGTTTTGCACTGAAACCATGGCCAGCATAAAAGTAATGTTGTAATCTGCCTACTTTCTTAGCCTTTACCATAATTAAAGAAATACAAATGTTAGAAGAAAACTTTTTTATCTTCTTACATTGCCTCATTCTACACATGAGGAAATAGGCCCAGAGAAAGGAAGTACCTTGCCAGGTCACCCTAATATTTATTGGAAAAGCTAAGAACAGAATTCAAGATTTCCTACTTGTTAGTTATTTCTACCATTCCAGTTCTCCTTGGGGTTTTTATGATTAAAAGAAAAGTATAAAATTCCTTTTGTAACACACACACCCCTTTCCATTCCTATGAAAAACTGAGACTGTAACCCTGCAGCATCTTCTAAAGCTATAATACAATAAATAACAAGAGTCTTTGGTATTAGTTTTAACTAGAACTGAAGGATGATAACATATCTAATGAGGTACATCTACCTTTCAAAAACAATCCTGGAAACTGCAGATAACTTCAACAGGAAACAGAATAAGCCAAATAACAATCAATGCTTTTCACTATGTTTATATAATTCACTGTGTTTTTAAAATTTAGTCTGAGACCTATCAGTAAGAATGAACTCTAATATTTATTTAGCAACAAAAATATCTTTGAGGGAATTCCCTGGCGGTCCAGTAGTTAGGACACTGTGCTCTCACTGCCAAGGGCCCGGGTTTGATCCCTGGTCGGGGAACCAAGATCCTGCATGACATGTGGGACGGCCAAAAAAATAAAAAATGATAATAATAAAATAAATACCATTCTCTAATAAAGGAATCAGGGCTTTAAAAAAAATCTTCTATAGTAAACACATATTGACAGTAGCAGACATAGGATGAAGAGAACCTTTGATCATATCAAAAAGTTAAAGACTAAAAAATAATAGAAAAATGTATTAAACACCAACTATGTTCATGACATTTTAAAAGTTGAAAAGCAATTATACCAAGAAAGCACATTATTAAAATTTTGAATAATAACAGCAAAAGAAATAGATAACTTTTTTTGGAATGACAGATTTTACAGTTCTAAAGTTTAGACCTACATTTATAAAAGGGTTTAGAAATGAGAAACATCATTAACTTATAGGTGTGCTGTGATTTCAATAAACAGGCACCACTGCCTAGTAGGACCCAGGAAGTCCTGGCTTTGAATCCAAGCTCTGTACTAGCCATGTGTCCTTGGGCAAATTACCTTATTTTTATTATCTGCAAAACGGGGATAATACCAACTTTCTGGGCTGTTTTAAGTGATAGTAGTTATGGTAATAGCATACATCTGTAGCATGTAGACAGTGTTTATATACATGTACATACATATATAGTTTCTAAGGATAAATTCCAAAAAAATAAATTTAATACTTATAAATGAGATAATACAGCTAAATTAGAGATTATGACTACATTAGACACATTAGGTCTCCACATAAAACTACCACTTTATACAAAATATTAACATATATTTTTAACCTCTTCTCTCTCCTCCCCTGAACTTTTGGTACCACTCTTCCTTGGTTCTCCCCCAGCTTCTTCTCAATTACTTGTAAGTGTTCTTCTTCCTCTACTGAACTCTAAAAGGTGGCACTCTCCATAAGAAAGGAAAAGGGATCCCTTTTAAGCCCTCTTTCCCTCTCATTCTGCACACGCTACTTCACATAAGCTCAACTTCCACTTCTACCTGTAAGTTTACAATTCACAAATTTTTCTAGCACTTCAGATGTTTGACAGGCACCGCAAAGATCAATATATCCAAAACTAAATTGATTATATAGCCCAGCCTAGCTCCAATATTCATTTCCTCTTATAATTCCATCTGAGTGAATGACATCACTGCCCATACAAACATCCAAGGAAAAACTTGGGAGTCATCTCCCACATTCTTGCCCTCCGTAGCCAGTTGATTACCCATCCTATTGGTTCTGCCTCCTATGACCCCTCTTCTACTCTACTCCACCCCTACATCACTTCTCAATTAGATTACTCAACAATGTCCTCATTCAGTTTTACGTCTTTTGTTTCACCCCCTTCCAATTCCTGTAAACAGGAAATCTATATTCATATTATCTCATAAATGGTTGGTGAACCACTGAAAGAACAGGCATAGAAAGCGCTTCATGAGATAACCCCTATCTTCTTTTTCTGGTTTATTACTTAACCTTCTTTCCTCCCTTTACTTTAGCAACTATTCCCTAATGTGTCATATTGTCTCACTCTGTCTTTGCAAGATGTTCTCTCAGCCTAGAATAGCATCTTCTTGTTCTCCAGGCAAACCTGATTCATCTTTCAAGAGCCAGTTCAAGTGCTCCTCTGTAAATTTTTCTCTAATACCACACCTGAGACAGATGTGATCATCCCTTGCTTTACGCATTCTCTACACTTGAGTTACCTTTATTTTAGCACTTCTAATACAGCCCTGTAATTATTTTTCACATTTTCCTCTCCTATGAGACGGTGAAATCTCCCTGAAAAAGACAATTGTTTCTTTTCCTCTTTGTACTTCCCAGGCTAGCACAGTGCTTGACATTTAATAGGATTTTTTTTTAAGCATGCTGAATATTGTATGAATATGTCAACAATCCTATTTTTTAAAATCATACAATATAAGCCTAAAATTCATGATGGATTTATACTCTTCCTTTTCTGCTGTAATGACACACTGGCTTAGTAACCAAGAAAGAGGCCAATTAACTAGCCCTAATTTCACTGCCCCAAAGAGAGTGACCTCTCAACTCTAACTACTAAAGTAGTGCTTGACTTACTTGCTCCCACTATCTTCTTCCCCATGTTGGTTGCCGTGACAACTCACCTGGGACAATGAACTCTATTTTCTGCAATACCTAATCAAATTCTTTACAACCGGGACAAGTCTAAGGTATTATAATGTACTTAATCACAAGAGAAACATATCATTACTAAAACAGAAAACACCATTGAAAGACTGATTTGTCGTTGAAAAAAACCAAAGATTTAAATATAAGAACTCTCAGCTGGAACAAAAAGGTAAGATTTAGCAATCTCTTTTATCTGTATCAGTATTAAAGTAAGACTATTATACCAAAAAAATCTATAAAATAAAAACATAACTCCAACTTTATTGTAAAATTAAGAGTTTTACACGTATGGCTATGAATACCATACACACATACGAAACACCGTTATGCCAATTTTTATGACTTGGGGAGTATCCACTTAAGGAAATTGAACGCAAAGTTGTTACATACGTTTTTGTTATATGTTATATGTTTTTCATAACATATTTTTCAAAATGCTTTCGAAACAGATGTTTACTGAGCTCAGTACCAGCTTGGAAATTCTGTGTCTCTGTCAGTCATTTCTAAACATGTAAGAGTTCTAAACAGGCAGATTATTTCTTAGTATAACACTCATACTGGTCATTAAGACAGAAATACATATTAAAGGAAAGACTTATCCTAAAGACTTTTAGAAATTGGTTCTGTCTAAAATTGTACCACTGTTAAAATTTACCTAAGGTAAACTTAACTGGGTCTGCATTTCCAGATAATTCAAAATTTTAGTTCTATCAGTGCAGTTATCACTGATTAAATACTTGTCAATGAAAAAACTTTCAACTAGCCAAATGACTCTCTAAATTACCATGAAAAAAAAAATTTCAATTTCTCTCTAACTGAATAATCAAAGTAAGGAAATGGTTCTGACCCATTTATCCTAGGGGGAATATAATTGGTGTGGGTATACACCTCTCACAGCAGAGTCAGCTTCCTCGGTTCCTCTACACAGTCCTGAGAAATGACCTGTGGAAAGATGGAGGGAACTCCCAAGTGAGAACCTGAAAACTTTTTTCAGCTCCTGCTGAAAAAAGGAGCTGCCCTGCCCTAAGCCAACCAAGATCTCAGGACCCCTACGCCCTGACAGTGGAAATTATTATCTGTGGAACTTAGTTCCTGGAATAACCACACCATTAACACAGGAAGGCCTACAGGATGGGCCACAAAGCACAGGACCTGCAGAAAAACTTTAAAGAATAGCTGAAGCCACTCTTCTTAGCTCAAAATCTTAAACCATACCTCTAACCCCAAATTAACAATGTATTTTGTTCCCAATAAATAAGCCGTATCAATCTTTAATCCCATTCTGTCCTTCTAACCCCATCTTTTAACAGGTCAAACTTAAGGTTTGTTAAGTGCTTTCTTTAAAGAAAAAAAAGACTAGGCTGAAAATTAACTTTTATCTTGCTTCTGGCCCCCTTACCCACCCCCACCCCCAATTTGATGATGGTAGTATTGAAGTAGTAGAAACAGTAATGTTGAGATTTACAGTCTATGAAGACTTGAACATACATTGTAAAACTGAGTTCTTACAACAATCCTCTGGTTGGATACTATGAAGAACAGAAGCCATGAGATTAAATAAGCCTGCCATTAAACTATCTGCCCACTCATGAAGAGTGGAGTCTGAAAGCAATTTCTACATTTTTGTATTAATTTATGTACTTTGACCACTATAATAATTTGGTGGCCAAATTTTCTTCTTGTTATGGGGTAACAAAAAGAACAGAACAAAAGTTGTGATCCAACCTATTTGTAGAATTCATAGTTTTTTAAATCTGAAAGGACCTTACTAAGCCATGGATATCAGAATTTTACCACTGTTAAAGAATAAGATTAGACTACTTAATAGCAATTTTGTGATATTAAACAATATCTTTATGAAGCCTTACTGCAGGGTGAAATTAACATCAAAATAATTTTCTCTAACTCTGAATTCTCCAAAAATTCATTCTTTGAGCCACTAAAACTACTTTGAGCTGCATGCTGCATGCACACATCTAAGCTGGATGCTTTCTATGAATAACAAACACAGGGGGCAGTTTTCCACTGTGTGCATCATTTCTTGAAAGGATCATATATTATGTCAAAATTAAGTTAAAGCACCTCAAATGAAAATGTCAAAGCAAGGGTTTGCCTCAACCTTTCTTGACTAAAGTTTAATTTTTATCTCTATAAAATCATGAAATCCATTTGTGATATGAACTTTGGCTCCTTAGTTAAACTACAGTAATAAGCAGAAAGCTCAGACTCAAAGATATAGAAAGATGTTGATCTAACTAAAGATAATTTTTAAAAAATTATCCTCCAATATTAATAATTTATCAATGACACCTCTTCCTCCCAACCCCACCCCAGCCACTGGTTTCAACAATTTCTGTTTGAGAAATACACTAAGAATATCATGGCAAAAAGTGTTGAAAGCCTGTGAACTTCACTGGAATCTATGGCGTTCCATGTCTATTTTCAAATCACTTGAATGAAGAAATTAACTGAGTAACTTTAATAAAATATTCTTAATAAAAAGTTATGCCTTCAATTTTTGCATCTGCTTTGTCCTACATCTATTGCTAACCAAGTTGGTGGTACTTATCAGTATATATACCAATTTGTAACAAAAACTCCAAATTCACTTATCTTTCAAAACCATGTGCAAATGCCATGTCCGCCAAAAGCTTCACTGATTTTACAAGCTAGATATGATCCCAAACCTCCAAATTTTCTAGAACTTTATCCATACCCCACTTTAGAGCTTAACAGTTTCTACCTTACAATAAATTATCTAGAATCAGTCTTATCTGCTGAATACAAGGTCCTTAATGCCTGACCTTCCAGTGAATAAAGAGGAGGTCCACAGCTTGGACCTAGGAATCAGGAGCAGAGCTGCGTGTGGGAGCTGATGAGATGGCTCACACCAGGAGCAAGGGGGAACCAGCCAGCAAACTGGTGAAAAATAAAGGAGAACCAACTGGTATCCAAGGAAGAAGGAATGAGGACTTGAGAAAATGTCTGAAGGAGTGGCCCAAAACAAAAATAGAATTCACAGTGAATGGCTGGCAAAAGAAAATATGCAAGATAACAGGAAGGATAGCATGGGAGATCCTGGAAATATTCTAAGGCAACAGTGTGCAGTAGGATATCCTTGACTAAGCCCAGGGGTGAAAGTTTTTAAAGGTTCTGCATCTTCTGGGACACTTAAGGGCAAGAGATATGTCTTACATAACTGAATTTAATGTCAGAGAACTGGGTTCAATTGCAAGCTTTGACATTTCCAACTATATGACCTGGCAATGCAATCACTCTGAACTCCAGCTTCCTTTTCTATGAAAAAGAGATAACACGTACTTAACATGGTCATTCTAAAGACTAAATAATTTATGTGAAAGCACTTTTTAAACTTTAAAACTGCAAACGTAAGGTATAATTAAAATACCATAGTATGCTGCTATGTGAATTAATTTTGCTCATTTTTTACTGTGGAAAATTTCCCAGACATATATTTAGGAATGAACTTTTACTCTGATTGGACTGGTCATTTTATCTCAATACTTCAAAAATTTGTTTGAATATGGAAGTGCTGAATGGCATTATTCCACGACAATTTGATTTCTCAGTATAAATTTGGCCAGTAATATTTTCTGCTTTTATTGTTGTAAATAGGTCAATCTTGTGCCCTGCCCCACCCACACTGTGTGTGTGTGTGTGTGTGTGTGTGTGTGTGTGTGTGTCCATCCATAATTATCTATTGGGCATTACGCAAGCCATTCAAGACAAAATTTATTAAATTTTTTCTCGACTAAACTAAACTTCAATTTCATCAGGAATTTGTGATGGAACATTACTCCAAAAGTATAACTTCCATTACCATTTGCTTAATTAGTGGAGCATTTTCTCATTCTCTTTCACCAAAATATTATGAAAATGAGAAAAGACATTTTAAAAATGATATATTTAAGAGGCCGTAGAAAGTAAGGAATGGGAAAAGGAAAATACTAACTTATGAATAGGCTCTAGAGAAAAAGTGAAATTTTTGTTTATTAATACCATTAGAGTTCTACTGGAAAATGAAAAAAATGAGATATCTGATCTAAGATCCTATGAAACACCTTCAATATGCTCTTGCATTAAACTTAAATTAGGTTTGAGTTAGGCTTGAGTAAATAACAAATACATTAAGTTTATATACTTGCAAAATAGTGGGATTTTATAGAACATATAACATTCTGCATACATGATTTATAGAGCTCTTTTATAAATAATTAGGATAAATAATGCATAAGTAACTGAACAATACATCATATGAAAACTAAAATCAAAAAAATCATGTACAACCTAAATATATAAAATTTTTTATTTGTCAATCATACCTCAATAAAGCTGGGGGGAAAAAGAACTAACATAACTGATAAGGAAAAAAAGAAAACTAAAAACAGTATTAACTTATATTTAGGATAAGCTTCATCACAACCTCTTCTATACTGGCACCTTGAAATCTCTTATTCACTAAAGGGGAAAATAAAAAGAAACAAAAGTCTGGAAGTAACTATCAATTTAATAATTTAAATTAAAATTGAGGGTGATAATTGAAGTGGCTGCTGCTAGACTTTTACTACTATTTTTAGCATTCTGGTTAAGTTCATCATTTACAAGCCTCTGTATAAATTTAAGTACCTCAGAGGGGGGAAAAAGTAGCTTTCTAGCATAAAACTAAAATTCCTTTACTAAACACTTTCTCACATAACAGTTTCTGGAATATTATCAGACAATGCCAAACAACAAATTAACAAGAAAGAATAATTTATGCAAGTGAAATTATAGTTTCTGCCAATTCAAACAGACTAGAAGCTAAAACTCCTATTTATCAACAACTTCTATAAAACATACTAAATCACTGGGCACAAGTAGGGTTTAAGTATATACATCAAGGGGTCAGTAAATACTGAATACTCAGTAAAAAATAAATTCCAAAACCTTAAATTTCCAGGAACAAAGTGATACCACAAAATAAAATATCAAAATCTAGTACAACTAGTAAGAATTTTAAAAGTAACTTGGTTAAATTTCACATAAGTTCATATCTTTATGTTAGAAATTTCAAGGTGTTTTTGATCAGTCCTTTGCTCTGAAATCATTCCAAAATTACATATATATCTTCTTAAAATAATATACATGTATTTTTGAAAACCTAATATATATTGATAATTTTAAATAATTACTAATATTTTTAGCATTTAAGAAAATATATTCATTTTTCAAAAAAATACATTATGTTTTAAACAATTTTTATTTCCCATATCAATCACATTAGGAAGTATTTTAACTCCATTGATTTGGGACCAATAATTAACTGTACATGACATTAAATAATATTACCCCTAATATTCACATTAATTCTCTAAATAATGACTACACAGTGATAGCATCAAAACCATGCTCATGAAAAATCTACTTTAAGTTCCAAATGATACTTCTCAGAAATATACCCTTACAAAAAGTACTGAAGAATCATGCTCAGTTTACAATATAAAGCATATTCGTCAATAAAAGTAAACATCTACAATTTTAATACATTTTAATACATTTGTGCACATCAAAATACAGTACAAATGCCTTCACTGATTAACAGAAGCTATTTATATAGAAATCTGTAGGTGACACAAATTGTCTTTATAAAAATTTTCTTAAGTCCAGACAACATAAAAATTCTTTAAAAGAATTTAAGTTTGAGGAAAATTTTTTATCGTTGAGAATAATACACTGTTTTAATTTTGAACCAACGTAATTCTGATTAATTACTATGACATTTATTTACTGACCAATCATAGTATAGAAAGAGCTAAATGTTCATGATTCTTCTAAGATTAACCATTTAAAGCATATAATCACTATTAAAATTGATTATACAAAACAGAAAAAGAATTTGAAAATACATCAAAAGACCACTTTGCCTTTATATGCTTTCAAAATGAAATAATCAGAAATTTTTAAAAATTTAGCACTGCTTAAGACTTACTTAAACAAGACCTTTTACCAGCTGTGCTTGCACCACCTGAACATAAATTCCCTCCTCGATGAATTAATTCAAGTTCCAAATTGGTTCTGTAAGCAAAGCATTAAAAAATATCTCAGTCATTAGATTGAAGTAATACTTTTTGTTCTATTGATATGTCTGAATAAACCTAAAGTTCTTCAACTTTATTATTTGAAAAATTATAGTTTATGCAATATCAGTAATAATCATATTTTATCTGATATTTAGAAATTTAAAAGGGGAACAGTTTATCTACCCTTACTTATATGTTCATATTTATACCTGCAAAACTGCACACGTCACAGTGTAATTGTTGCAAAATCCCAGATGTTGGCAAATACTAAAAACTAGGCCTTAAGGAAAAAAACTGCAGCACATTTCAAAAACCCGCATATGAATCTGATGGAAGAATCTGTACTCTGGCAGCCACTGATTAGGTGGTTACTGGCATATAACACACAAGGGCATACCAATTTTTCTATCAGAGAAATGGTTATCACTCACTGGAGCTCAGATGGCATCTAGAAACCATTATTAAGAAACAAAATCACTAACATCAAAGTGGCTATAAACAACACATATAATTAAACAGCAGTCTCCTTTATAGACTCCTAAAATTACAGTTTTATTAAAATACATTGTATAACTATTAACACTGCTAAACAACACTATTGTTCATATAGATTTGAAATTATATTTAGCAATTATTAGCTTACAGAATAGCAATAATTAGTAAACTGACATTTCAAAAATCAAACTGATACAGAATCTAAAGATTTACTCAAAAGCAGTAACAGTAAAATAGCCAATCAATTTTGACAAAATAATAAACGAAAATTCTGAGTGACAGTGTGTATTTTTATTTCAACAGTATTAATAAACTTAAACACACCTTTAATTGCCACAACTAAAACTGAATAAACTAGTTTATATCCAAGGTATGTATATATGACACTAAGAGTGAGATATCCCCCATCTTAAAAAAAAAAAAAAAAAAGGCAACGTTTCAAGCTTACTCTTTACAAGTGAATTCAGGAAAGAATAGAACCCTATTTTATTTAAAACAAAACATTTTGAGCTGGTTTTGGTTGTATCTTGAACACAGAATGTTTTGAAATGTTATTTTCATATATTTACTTATAAATGCAAACTGTTAAAAATATTAATATTTCTAAACCTGTATATTTGCCACCCATTTCTAAAGGAATGCTTTAATCCTCTCTACTCAGGAGGGAGAAAAAGCAATTTAACATTGATAATGTTCCTGTTCAGAGCTCCATCTGGTTGCCGCTGATAAGGGCATCTGTGTGACAAGGGAATTTTCCACCCTTCAGGTGATTTGCATTGCTCACTGAACTTCTAAAAACCTACCAGCAAGGAAGCAGGGACAAGGATTTCATATTAGTGGACAGAAAGCGAGCGGAGACCAGCATGTGTTCCTTCATCAAGGGAATATAAATGAGATCAATACATTTTGTTTTCACAAATCTTCTGTTGCCTAATCTGTAGAAAAAAATTAATGGCTATATTCTCTTATAAAAACTAAGATTTCCTAGATAGTACTTTTAAAAGAGCTAACCAGAAACGCGATTAATTCTTACAAATGATCGTCAGAACCAGAATGTCAACTTTTATTTCAGCATAATATGCAAAAATATTCATTAAAATATAAATACAATAACAAGTCTATTTATTTAATCATCAAATAAGATACTTTAAAGGATGATAAACATGTTACCAGAAATTTGATTTTAAAGAATACTTGAAAGAAAACTACCAAATGTAATTAATTACTTCAGATTATGGTTGGAAGATCTCCTGTACAACATTCCTTCTGAGTTAAGAAAACAAAACTGCCTATCCAAACTGTTCGTATAATATCTAGGATTTAAAAAATCAATATGTCAGAAGCCCTAGCCATCAGCTTCTCCTTATTTAATTTATAACAAAATTGGCCCTTTAAGTCTTGCTAGAGAAAAGAACACACAAATGTGTCACATGCCCCATGTCTGCTTTTCCCTCACTGTTGAAAATCATAACGCAATATTCTGTTTCTGCCCTCCTGAATGGATGATATAAAAATTAAGATGTATTGGGAGCAGAAGTTTTCCAAGCCTTTTTGTTCTTGGAGAAAAGTAGACTCAACTTTCTATATTTTCTAACACAAACACATTCAAATTAGTTTGGACAGAGAATAAAAAAGAAGAGAAAATCTCTACATTTGAAAGAAAGATTGCTTAAAGCCTATCATGGTGGCCACCTAGATACACCCATATAAAAACTCCTCCAACTATGCTCCAGTTTCTTTTTGCTTGACTAAGTATGCCTTCTACCCCTTGTTTGGCACTAACTTATATTTTTAGAGCTATAATTTGAAAAACAAACGTGTGTACAAACACACACACACAGAGACTCAAACACATACTGGTATAGTGTGGGTTCAAGGCCTGAGCCTACCCCTACTAGATGACCAATTAATTCAATTTCTCAGAGAAGAAAAGATCTTCATCCATACCATGTCCTGGCCTATATTATCGAATACTCAGCTCAAGCTCTAACTCCTCCAAGAGTTAGGGAGAACTAACTCCCTTTTCTTGGAACAGGAAAGAAGCGCTTCTACACACTTTATATTTCAATTTGCTCATCTTCCCTTTTGAAGTTCTACAGCACTTTCTCAATATATCCATTTAAAATATATATATATTTTTAATATTTATATTTTTAAATATTTTGTAAGTTAAAAAAAATTATATTGTTTTATACAGATTGATGTATATTAGTTTTGTTTCTCCAACTAAACTGTAAATTCCTGGAGACCACGGACCATTTCAGATGCAGCTTCTATATCCCTGATGGTACATAGCAAAGTGCTCAAAAAATTCCCAGGACCTGAACACCTCTTTGTTTTGATATGTAGCCAGTGATAAGATTCTCTAATCCCTGCAGTTTATTATCTTTATCTTGTTGACCCTTCCTTTAGTTTTAAAAAGGATTCATAATTTGGTGTTTTAGCAGCATTCTTCATATTTCAAACATAATTAGTTTATAAAGTTTAAACTTATAATGCAACTAATGTATAAAGCAAGCTGCATTCACTCTACTGAACAGTTTACCCACTTATGACTTAAAGATGTCTCTCCATCTACATCTCAGTTACTCACATTTCACCTTCTTTCCATTTCCATGTTTCTCACACATACAGGCTAAGTGCTACTTACTAATAACTCTAGGCTATACATAACTTGGGTCCAAAATCTTTGGAAAAATCAATTACTCAAATTAGTGTGATTCATTGTTTCAATAATGAAATAATGAATTGGCATTGAAGTGAAGAAAGCTTTCTTCTCCAAAATTAATTTTCCATAATCCATTTGAATGACTGATATTTGCAATAGAATGTTTTTTGGAAATACATTAAAACTTGAATATAGTAATTTTGATTAATTTTAATGCAACAAAAAGAGATCATTCCAACAATTTCTTCTTTGCTGCCCTCAGAAAATCCTCCAAGGCTTCACCTTGCAAATAAAATTAAAAACAAAGAGATACATATTGTCCTACCAAAATATAAAAAATAGCTCAAAAACAATTATTAAAGGACACAGCTTTACACACTAGTTACCCACTAGAAATATTTTGTTTCTAAACATCAAAAAATTTAAGCTCCCCAAAGAGCAAACAAAATTACTTATTCAGCTGGGAGAAATTCAGTCCTGGGAAACTAGGGTTGTAGCCCATTCAAATTACTAATGTCAAATACAAATACATTTGCACGTTCTAAGGAACTATACATTTAAGAATCAAAACATTTAATTCAAAAGTTAAATAACTGAAATTAATTTTACTTCTAAATATTTTACTTACTTAACCATTTTAAATACTGCTAAATATTTCAATGACTACCTTTTAGGCATAAAAATGATCATAATCTGTAATCATAAGTATTTAATGAAACAAGGTTCTATGCCAGGCAGAAGATAACTGTAAAGACCTGGTTTCCTACCTTGAAAAAGTTACATCTTATTCAAATAGAATACACATGCTTTTTTCCTTTAACTCATGTTTTTGTTAATTTTTGAGTCAATTTGGTTTTTGTGTTTCTTTTTAATGATTAAGTAAAACTTAGAGAAGGCATGCAATCTCACTGTGAGAACATTGCAATGCCCTGGGTAATTTTAACCAAGGATAACGTTTTTAAAGGGAATATACTTTCACTTTTGGAATCATTATATTGTTGCTTTAGAGTTTACCACTAAGGATCAGAGAAGGATGGGAGGATGGGAGAGCATATTTTCTCCACTTCTCTATATACACCCTTAGTAAATAACATTTGACATCTGTCCCTGCTTCTATATAAAAGAGAAAAACAAAAATATGTTGATTCAAAAAGTCTCCCATTATCACAGCAAGCTTTCTATAAATATTTCTATTAAAAAATTATATATATATTCTATAAATTATTTATATATTTAAACAAAGAAATAGGAATCCAAAACTTCTACCAAACTAAATTTAAATCAAATTATTTGATTTATCATACTACAGCAAAATTCCATGTACAGATCATTCCCATTCAACCAGGATTTTCTTACAAGGTCAATACTAATAAAATCAAAGGCATAAATGCACAAGTGACATAAATATGTGTGTGTATATACATGCATTGAGTTGGTCTACATCCATGTCACTTTTCTACAACATTATTACCATAATATTGTACAGAACTTTATAAAACCTTGAAACCTGGCAAAATTAAATTATATTCAATTTAGTTTTCACATAAAGTATATTTTATTGCAAGTATGTAATTGGTAACTCTTCAGAGACAAAATGTTAAATTAACTGTTATATCTTTCCCCAAAGCATTCTAGATAAATAACAATAGACTAGGAATACACAGACTAGTTACTTCCCAATCCATTAGATCCTTTTACATCAATCCATGTCCAGCATTTGCATTCTTAGACCAAAAACTAATGTTTCCTTATCCTGAGGTCTAACTTGCTTGCTGCAATTTTCTTAAGTCTGGTTCCATTTCTCCTGGGTTCAAAAGAGTACATAGTTCATTCACTCTTTTGTTACCCTCTGTTCCAGGAATGGGGCAGAGAGAATGGTCATGATGAACTTCATGTATATATGACTTATAAAAGCTGAACTAAGGAGAGGAAAAAGGAGAACAGTAATTGAAAGAACACTATACCTCAGCTCAAGAAATCTGAGTTCTAGTCCTACTCTACCACTAATTTGTTGCATGACTTCAAGTCACGTTATTTCTCTAAATCTTACCTATTACAGTACTACTTGAACAAAATACGAAGTATGCTTCTAGAGATATCCAAGGGTCTACAATATCAGATCTGGCAGAATGTGTTTACAATTGTGCCTGCTTCTCTCCTATATTTTTTTTGTTTACGGTTCTCCATTTTCATTCAATTAAGTTTTCTAAAATTCCTATTTGGAATTATTTCTTAGGTATTGAACACCTACTCAGTAGATTAGACTATTTCTACCTAATCTGAAAGATGAGAAGCATTTACCTCTGTTTTCTTGAGATGCTGGTAGCTACTCACAGAAGTTTAGAACATGCCTGATCTCTTGTTTCCTCTCCTTTATCTGATTTTCTAAACCACCTATAGTCTTCTAGGACATTACTAGATCTTGCATGAGCTTAAAACAAAGTTAGTTCTTCTTACTGTTCTTATTTTTTTATAAATTAGAAGTATTTAACATATTACAATGTTTTAGTTCTTAGTATTATCACTTTTTTGACAGGGCTTAAACAGTGATTTCTGAACAACACCCTTCATATATAATACTCACATGCTTTGAGGTAGACATCTGTCCCAAATATTAATAATATATTTTTCCTCATATATCCTATAATGCTTAATAATACTTAAACTAATATGCCATTAAAATAAAAACTCCTCAGAAAAATGAAGGAAAACTCTACTTTTATAGACCCTCTAGCAGGTTCTAAAACTAGCCATAATTTCAACCAACATTAAAAATATGCAACCTTTTTTCAAATAAATATGAATGAGAAATAAAATAAAATAAACTATTAACATTAAGTAAACATAAAAGTATATACTATGTATACCTACCTAGCAACAGAATACATAAAGAGAAAATCATTATCTGGTGAGCCTGGAGTCTTGCTATAGTCTCTATATTTCTTCTGAGTGGTATTTTTGATATCTTTCATTACAGATTCCATTTCTTTACTTAAGTTGGTTTCTGACTGTAAAAAACACAAACATACATATAAAGTTTATGTATATTCATTTTCTCTAATAATAGTCTAACACTACATTGTTTATTGTATGAGCACACTAGGAAATTAAGGTTTAAAAGTCAAAACAGATGTACATTAGCTATGCACCATAAATATATTAAGTGCACAAAGATAAAACAGATCAAGAGGTATTTTCTCTTATTTTAGGGACCTTTTATTCTAATTTTACATTGTGATCCAACCATGAATTAACCACACAAACTATACTCTAAACAAATGAGTGTATGTCATTAAAATATCTTAGAACAGTTTCCATGCTTTTAAAAAATATTTCATTTAAGCTCGTTTTTTCAAGATTAATATTGATGTCCCTTACTTTAAGCATATTTTAATCACATAAAAATCTGGATTTAGAAAAGAAAAAAAAAACCACATAGACTCAAAAATTAGTCTTCAATTGAGGAAAGGAGATGAATCTTTCTGATTAGCTTTAAACTATGAATTTCTGTTAAAAAAGTCAGATATTCATAGTTTTCATAAATTTACTGCATATACTGGGCATAGCTGTCACTCCTCTCAGGGACCATAACATAAATCTATAATGAAGGTGAAATATTTAAGAATTTAAATCAAATAACTCCTACTGGATGAGATAAAAGATGGGTTCACTTAGACCAAATCTCACAGTAAAATAGACTGACTTATGGTTCGATCATATATACAATATTTCCTCTCTCTAATACACACACACATACACACAAATGTATGTGTAAGTCTATAATTACACACACAGAAAGTTTGCATGTGTGTGTGTAAATACATCATCTAAATTTTAATATACCTAATGGGCATATTTTTAAATGATTAGATTGTGCTTTACATTTCAAGATACATCTATATAATGCTGGACTTTGTTTTTAAATATTTCAACATAACCATATCTAAGCTTATAGGATATTTCATGATCTGGAAGATGTATATTAAAACTATAACAATGTAGACTAAGGAAAAGCATAGCCTTTAGTAATAATTTTGTTCTATTACTCTCATTTTTGTTTTTAATAACCACCAACAGAAGAGTAAAACCTCTAAAAGCAATTTCTACTAAATATATAAGGTCCAGAGTAATTTAGAAATAGAACAAAAATTAAAGCTGAAAAGCAGAGCTGAGTTAACCAGGATATTTCTGCCTTACACTGATGCTTACTGGGAAAGCTCCCGGACGTCCCTGCAGCTCCTCCACTTCCTTTATGAGATCTTGTATGCTTTTGTTACTAGGACGTTGCCAAAGGTTGTTTTCGACATTGCTTCCAGGATAACAAGGAAGAACACTGTTAGCAAACTGCCTACAGAGAGGACATGTGAATTCTCCTTTGTCCACTGAGAAGCCCTGAAGAACCTGGTCATTCTAAAAGATGAAACAAACATACAGCTATATGATGCACACGTTTACAGAAAACAAAATTAACACCACTACATTTTATAGTAAATAAATGAACCATACAAAAAAGGACCTCTAATACATGTCATAAAAGCATAAAATCATTTAACTGAAGATTATCAAATCACTTCTTACATCATGGCAATCATGCAACACTTGCCGTCACCAATGAACTGCTTAAGTATCCTATTCTTCTCTCAGTATGAAACATTTAAATAATGATGCAATCAATCTGAAATGTGGATTTAAGATAGAGAATAACTCAAAAAGCAGGCCACATTAAAGTGAATCACCTTCCTCTTACCCCATGCCCCTGTTTTCTTCACCTATAAGTGACTACTGGAAAGATTCTCCCAGTGCTCATGTTATTTGATGTAGGATAGACAGCTTTTGAGAGTATTTAAGCCTAAAAAAATGTAGTGTGTCTTCCAAGGTGTCTAATGGCCGAACACAACTGATTGGACTTGATGCAGTGGGTTTGTTTAGGTTTAATGGATAGGGGAAAGATTCAGTTAGAATACTCAGAACATAAGGGTGATAAGGAGGGGAATTAATTTAACATCCTCTCCTTCAGATGTTCCTGATAGGAGAAGGAAGAAAAATGAGAGTTTTTGAAACAGAGACACATAAAGCACATATGCTTAGGAGGAAACTCTTGCTCATGAGAGATTGCAATTCATGCTAACTAACCAGGATTTAAGGCAGGAATCCAGGCTGCTATATTTGTTCCTTTCTTTTGCCTGACACCACCCACGTGTATTTTGCTCTTCCAGGCTACTTCTATTGTGTAGTCCTAACCACTATCTTACTCTTTTTTTCCAGCAGTCTCTCTTATTCTGCCACTAACCTAATGCTTTATCTCAAAATATGTTTTTAATGTACTAATATATGTATGAATGCTACAATATGACCATTATTACTAATAAGACAAAAATAATGAGAAAAAAGGATACAAAGAAGAAAAAATGAATTTACTTGCCCATGGTTACAAAGGTAGTTAATGACAATGTCAGAATGAACTTAGGTTTCCCAACTCTTTAATTTAGTGTTCATTTCACTGTATCTTGGATTTCAAGTACTTTGGCCAAAAGAACTGAATTCTTTTTTTTTTTTTTTACTCTGTGACACTTATTTTTTCAATTCCTTAAAAATCTAACACCATGTCTTCTTAAATCTAATTCTATAAACAAATGCTAAGCTCCTATCATGTGTCAAATACTGCACCATGTGACAGCAAAAAGAGTTAAGAGACATCTTCATTTAAGGTACTGACAATTTAAAAGCAAACAGAAACAAATTATAACAATAGTGTGATAAATGCAACAGAGAAGGCTTCCCAAAGAAGACTTGTGAAGTAAGTTTTAAAGATATATAAGAGGAGTTTACTAAAAGGTTGGGGCAAGGGTCCTGGTCGTTGAAGGACATTCTATGATAAGCTTCCCTGTAGCCATAATTTTAAAGAATGCTAGGTCCTCATCCTAGCCTTGACTGAAACTAGGTTCTTTCCTGAAGCATCACCAGAAGCCCTCTCAACTAGGCACTGCTCATTTTTCCACATCTCTCAAACCTCAGTATCTTTCTCATCTCCAGTGCTGGCTCAAGATCATTACTCTTGCATTCCCAGTGTGGCTCATGCCACTTAGTGAGATCACCCCTTTTCCTTCCTTTTTACTGTCATCCATTGCCCTTAATATCTGAAGACTTTGGTACCTAGATCAGTTTTCCTCATCACTCCAAGTCCTGCCATCCTCATACACAATTTCAATGTATGTAGACAACCAATCTTATATCTTAGTCCCTTAGCTCCTTGACCTCATCAACTCCAATGGCTTTGACCTCCACTCTACCCTAGCACCTGTTACCATGACCACACCCTTATCTTGTAATGGCCAAAAATTGTCCATATCTGAAAATATTAAATTCAAACATCTTATATTCTGTCAACTCCTATCTCTTTTAGTCCCTGCCTTTTTCCTCAGTTTATACGGTCTTTCCTATCCTACCATACACCATGATATATCATTTTAAAAACTCTCAACACTTCTCGTTCTCCCTCCATATGTCCTTCTATGATACACACCTAAACAAAATCTTCATACAAAATTAATCCAGTGTATGACTTCCAATTCTGCATTCAAACTGAGTGCTGTTAGAGAAAACTGAAGTAGCTTCTTGCTACAAACTGCTTCCCACCTCAACTTAGCCCTGAATACTTCCTGGCAATCTTTCTCCAACATCCTATGAAGCATTCTTTCACCCAATTCCAAAGTGGTTTTTCTAAACCGTCTCCTCACTTGTCAAGTCCCTTTACCTACCCCAGCTTTGCCCCCTCTACTCTAGGAACATAAAGCTACACCTCCTACTTCAGAAAGAAGAGGGTCATGGCAGTGAGACAGGAGGAAAGGGGGCAGGGCACAACTTTTAAAAGAATGACACAGCTGTTGAGGATACGACAAACTGGTTAGAACCAACTAGGTCCAAGATGGTGTAAGATTCGACTTCCAGTAGACCTTGAGCCTCAGTATATGCTCACTGTAATACATTAGCATATGCTAAATCACACACCCACCAGTGCCATGACAATTCCAAGGCTAACCATAAAAGGCCAAAAAGTGGGTGATGGCCCAATTCCTGGAAATCCCCACCCCTGCCCCAAAATAGTTGGAATAATCCTCCCACTTGCTAGCCTATGAAATTCCCAGTCCATAAAAACTAACCACCCCTATACCCTAGGGTGCTCTCACCCTCTGAGAAGGACTGCATTCTGCCTATGGAATGTGTACTTCCCTGAATAAATCCCTTTCACTTTATTATGGCTCGCTCTTGAATTCTTTCCTGAACAAAGCCAAGGACCCTCACTTGGCGGTCTGCCCCAGGGACATGCCCGAGACCTGGGACATTGACCATTCTCTCGTGCCTGCCCCATTCGCCTGCAACAGCAGCTCCTTCAGCTTCCTGCCTTCTCCCACCCCAAATATCTGATTAATAAATCCCATCAGTCCTTCCACCCACTTTCTTCCTTCTACTCCCTTTGCTAGTATCTCCTAACTAGTCTCCCAACCATATCACTGCCAGTATGATCTACCTAATGTGAGATACTTATTCCCAGTCAAAATCTTTCAGTGATCACCATCACCTCTTACCTTAATTCTTTCCTCCCTCTTATGCTCCACATGCAATCTCTCACCAAGTCTAGAAAATCCTTCTCTAAATATATTTCAAGCAACCTAAGTGTCCATCGACAGATGAATGAAGAAGATGTGGCACATATACACAATGGAATATTACTCAGCCATAAAGAGAAAACAAAATTGAGTTATTTGTAGTGAGGTGGATGGACCTAGAGTCTGTCATACAGAGTGAAGTAAGTCAGAAAGAGAAAAACAAATACCGTATGTGAACACATATATATGGAATCTAAAAAAAAAAAAAAAAAAAGGTTATGAAGAACCTAGGGGCAGGATGGGAATAAAGACGCAGACCTACTAGAGAATGGACTTGAGGACGTGGGGAGGGGGAAGGGTAAGCTGGGACAAAGTGAGAGAGTGACATGGACATACACTACCAAATGTAAAATCGATAACTACTGGGAAGCAGCCGCATAGCACAGGGAGATCAGCTCGGTGCTTTGTGACCACCTAGAGGCGTGGGATAGGGAGGGTGGGAGGGAGGGAAATGTAAGAGGGAAGAGATATGGGGATATATGTGTATGTATAGCTGATTCACTTTGTTATAAAGCAGAAACTAACACACAATTGTAAAGCAATTATACTCCAATAAAGATGTTAAAAAAAAAAATTTCAACTCTCTAACCTCTTCTCCATCTTCACTGCCATGACTAAGCCCAAGCCACCATCATCTCTTACCTCCTAAATAATATATGCTATCACCATATTCTTTCTTATTCTCCTGCAATCTCACACCCTAAAATCTACACAACCACCACAATAACCTTTCTGAACGTCATCTCTCTGCTTAAGAGTCTTAAATGGTTTTAATGGCTCTCTGTAAGGAATCTGTCTAAAGTACAAATTCCTTACATGGACCACAAGACCCTTTACAATATAACCCCTAATTACTTCTCCAGTCTTCTCTCTTATCACTCAAGCACCTTACTTCATCAAATTCTGGAACTTGCAGATGTCCTAATAAGACCCTGTGCATACCTCATAACTCTTAGCACCTATACCACAACAATTTGTTTATTTCTGTCTCACACAATGCATAGTAAATTCCTCGAGGGAAGAAACTGTCTTATTCACTGATGTATCCCCAATGTCTATCACAGTGCCTGGAACACTGTAGGCACTGAATAAATATTTGTTGAAAGATTGACTGAATACAGAAGTATGAAAAATGCATAATGTGCTTAAGTAACTATTAATTAGTTTATTAAAGCTGAATTGATGGAAGACGAAGCTAAAGTAACATGCAGGCCCAGATCATGGAGTGCCTTGAATGCCATTCAAAGAAGAGTGAACTTTATCCCAACAGGAAGAAATCAGTAAAGAATTTTTAAGCCAACAACTTGTCACCAGATTTACATTTTAGAAAGATCGATGTAATGAATAAATTAGACTTGGAATAAGGAAACTGATAAGAAAGCAATTGCAATAGTCAAGATGAAAGATGAAGGCATACGCAAAAAAGAAGTGGGAATAATGTAGGCAGAATGTAGTCAAGTGAGATTTAGGAAATGGAATCAATAGAATTTGTTATGTGACTTAATGTGAGAGGTAAGGAGTAGGAAGGGAAAAAGAGAACTCTTCTGCTTCTGAGTTAGGAATCTGGGAATAGGGTAGGCCATGCTTTTAAGAAGTTGAGCTGAGAGAAAAAGAAAGACTGCAGCTACATGGGAACGCAAGGTCAAGGGAAGGAATTTTGAATGCCAGAGGCTTGAGCATCTTTATGAACTGAAATGAAGAGACAGAATGGGCAGAAAAACTGAAGACACAGAAGAAAAAGAGGTTACTTATTGATAGACCAAGGCCCCTGAGGTGATGGGGAGAAAGGAAAACTAGAGCATAAACAGAAAATTATTCTTGAACAGAAAAAGGAATACTACCCTCAAAAGTAAAAAAGAGGGGACTTCCCTGGTGGTGCAGTTGTTAAGAATCCGCCTGCCAATGCAGGGGACACAGGTTGGAGCCCTGGTCCAGGAAGATCCCACAGGCCGTGGAGCAACTAAGCCCATGCACCACAACTACTGAGCCTGCGTTCTAGAGCCCACGTGCCACAACTACTGAAGCCTGTGCACCCTAGAGCCCGTGCTCCGCAACAAGAGAAGTCACCGCAACGAGAAGCCCGCGCACTGCAATGAAGAGTAGCCCCTGCTCACCGCAACTAGAGAAAGCCTGCACACAGCAACGAAGACCCAACGCAGCCAAAAAATAAATTAATTAATTAATTTTTTTAAAAAGTGAAAAAGAAAGGATTGGCTGGGATGCAGTCACTTATCGGGGAACAGAAACGCAAGGTAGGAAGCTAAGGTAGTATGTGACAGACAGCCACTGTTGCCTTGGTGCCATAGGAAGAGACAGATCTGGTGAGAGGAAAGGCATCTTGGGATTTAGGCAAAGAGTCTGGGATAGAGGAGGCAAAGGTCTGGAACAGCTGCTAAGGAGACTAGGAGAGGAAACTGATCAAAGACAGGTAAATGAATTGATAAGCAATATCTACAGTCCACAACCCCAATCTAAGCCACTATTCTAAGAAACCACCGATTTGTGGAGGTACCAGTTCACCTAGTTTTATGATTTTCCTAACAGTGCTAGCTGACTGGGTATAAAATCAAAGGAGGAGGATTAAATGACTGGTATTAAGAGCGAATGGGCATAGTACAAGAAAGTGAGGCAAGGAAAGAGCTAGTGTACTAGGAAAATGCAAGGGGCTAAAGGACTAGAGATCTTGAGGTCAGAAGTAAAACACACTAATAAGAATAAAAATAAGAGACTTTGAAGAAAAATCACATAATGATATGGCAGGATGTTAAAGCTTACTATTTTTGAGCTGGAATAGCAAAGTCTAAAATTACAGCTGTGGAAGTAAGTTGCTAATGTGAAGTAAAAAAATGAAATCCTTAAAATTGAAGAGGTCAAGGAAATGTGAGGCTGAACAGTCCAAATGGCAACCATAATCACCCAAGATGAATTAGGATGTATATACTGTAAAAATATTTAATACCTGGAAAGACACATACACCTTTAAAATGTTTCAACTGACTTACCCGTAATGATTCCATATAAGATTTATGACAGTCTATATGTAATGTGTGGCCACAGGTTTGTACATAAACACCTCCTTCCCAGCCAATTGATACTGCCAAGAGACAAGAACTCTTAAAAAAAAAGAAAAGGACAAAATACAATTAATTTTAAAGAAGTAGAAACATATCTAAACAAATCCACATAAACCTCTCAAAGATTTCATATTGTTATACTAATGTGAGCTTTGTATTCCTGTGATGTAAAGAAACACCTGACTTGACAGCCCTGAGGCAATATCTTTAAACTTGGAACAGAGTTTTAGCTTCCAAATAACTATACTCATAATGAAAGAGAATAATTATTAACTAGCCTTTCTCTACCCCATAAGATATAATAAACTATACTGCTACTGATTATTTTACCTGTTCGACATGGTACTTGATTTCTCTGTGATATCTAACCTTAACAACTGCCTTCTTAAAGCACCTACTTCACTCTAGCTTCCATAATGCTACTCTCTTTTGGTTTTTTTCCAATCTCTTTAACCATTTGGTTTAGGCCTCCTTTTAAGACTTTTCTTTCTTCGTCTGCCCCTTCAAATGTTTAAATTCCTCAAGGTTCTATTCTTAGTGCTATTCTCTTATTAAAACTATTCTCCCTGAGTGACTTAATCAGTAAATTCAACTACCCTCCAAGCCTGGGTCTCTTGCCTGAGTGCCAGATAAAAATGTTCAGCTGCCAACCAGAAATCTCCAATTTGAGGTCCCTCAGATAACGTAAAACCAATGTGTCAAAAACTTTCATTTTCTCTATGAATCTTTCGCTTCCTATTGGTTTAAAAACTCCACATCTGTTTAGTCACCAAACCAGAAAGCTACAAGTTATTCTACATCACCCCCTTTCCTTCACACCACAGAATCGGTTCCCAAACCATATGAAATCCATCTCCTAAATAATTCATGATTTTGGCCTGTCCTCGCAAGCCTGTGTCATTTGCTGTGGGGACAGGGTTCTTAAATAAAGTTTCTTGTCTCCATGATGCATCCTGAACACATCTTTCTAAAGTACAAATGTGGTCATGAGAATAACCCTAAAAAGTGACTAAACATTTACAAGGGTTTAATATAATAAACAATAAAAAAGGGACCCAGATTATATAAGCAAACTACATACCCTTTTGAAATTTGTTTTAAAAGTTAATTGCTTTCATCTTCTCTTTCTCTTTCAAATTCTTCTCTGCTAATTCCTTCCCTTTGACCTATAAACAGGCTTATTAGATTTTTCCTCCTAAAGTAATTTTCTTTGAATTTCATTTGGCCTCTGTCAAACAGCATTTCAGCCTGAACTTAAGTTCACCCTCTAGAGTCTGTAGCAAATAGATGGCCAAGCCAGCGCAATATTACGCACGAGGTCTAACATGACAGCATATGATGAAAGATTTGAGAGCCATCAAAACTGAGTAAACAATTAAATTTTATTTTTATGTTGGAAAAAAATTTATACATTATAATGTAAGATGACCAAATCATCTTTAAACAATAGTAAACAGAGTTCTAATATTAAATCAAGACTCTTCACGAGTATCTGAAAGTTAAAAATATTACACAGTGTAAAATGCCTTCCCAGACAATTCAAAGACGTGCAACAGCACAAATCAAACACTCACAGCAGGTGAGCTAGCTTCTACTGTTACACATCAGAAAAACAACAAGAGACCGGCTCATCTCTGTTTTATGTTTTGGAGCCATTTGAAGTAGAAGCAGATTTGGGTATTAGATCATTTTAGAACAGTTGGTAGGCAGCTAATAAACAAGCTGCTCTCTTTGGCAATGTATTATTAAAATGTAATTAATCTTTCTTTTTAATAAAAGCAGTTAGCTTTTAAAACTGCAAATAGTAGGTCATTTGTCTACGTAACTGTTAGATGTCTTATTTTAATCTGCTAGAGCCAAAAAAAGCAGGAAATCACTTACTAATATGAGACCTATATTTTAGGAAGACCTATATTCAACAATGTGCTCACCACTGTGCTGTGTTTCACACTGAATCTTCACAACCTCAATATTTATTAAAACTTCATACGGTAAGTGGTCTTATCCCTTTTTATAAAAAGGGAGTGAAAAGCTGACCAAGATCACTCAGTTAAAAGTGGTAGAGCCCAAGTTCAACCCTAAGTCTATCTGACTCCAAAGCTCAGGTTCCCTCCCTACTGTGTCATATCTCTCAATAACACTTCCAATTTCACTAGTAAACATACCATGTTACATGACTGAAATTCCACACATCAACTCTATAAAATGCATGCATTTGGTATGAAGAGAGCAGAATTCATGCAGTTTAATTCTGTAATCAGTATCAGTGTCCACTGATAGCTCTTCTGCTCTGTATGGTCTGTCTGGCTACAAAACTGAAATACAGTAAGCATCCACAAGACACAAGCATGTGCTAGTCCCTGAGGGGACGATAACCAATAGAAGAAATGGCCCTAGACCTCCAGAGGTATACAGTCCAGGGAGCACACCATTTATAAATAAAATAACCATTATGAAAGTACACAAAAATATTAATGTAGAAATAAAATCTCACAATCACTCACAAAAGCAAAACAGAGATTCAGTCCAGTTCAGAGCTTTTTTACAAAAAAGATTTTTTTTCTAGAAATGAATAGCTATTCTGACTGCAAGAAAGAGATACCCTACTTTTTCTCTCCTTTATTAGATCTCCCCTTCAAAATTATTATGCTCTTAGGTCTGGGTTATATTTTGACTGAATAAGTTGAAGAAAAAATATAAAACTCTGGAGAGAAATAACCATCAGTTTTTCAGACAAAAATACCATTTAATAAAAAAGGTTACTTACATCCTTAAAATAACGCTGTAATAATGAGAGCCTCACGTCATGAACTGCTGCACATGTATCCCAAGGGTAAATCTGCTCCTCTTCAGTGATAGGCAACTTTTTT
Organism: Balaenoptera acutorostrata; assembly: GCF_949987535.1. Classification (NCBI taxonomy): domain Eukaryota; kingdom Metazoa; phylum Chordata; class Mammalia; order Artiodactyla; family Balaenopteridae; genus Balaenoptera; species Balaenoptera acutorostrata. Next base: position 31,259,375 of record NC_080071.1, on the reverse strand, counting down.
GGCTCAATGTTGTCACGGCACTGCCCCAAAACTACATTAACAACAGAGATAAGAGCTCATTAAAAAACCTACATGTAGACTTTATAAAACCAAGAAAAGCAGAGTTATTTACCATAAGCTTCACTCAGTTTTTCACCATTACAATATTTTTAAAGACCTAAAAAAAAAGTGATATTCTAGTTTTCTTCTACAGAATAAATAAAGCTTTACATATGGCAATACTTATTTTCTAAAATAATACCAAAATATGAGTATGAACTCTGGATGGTTTCCAAAATCTATCCAGAGAAAAAGCCTAGAAGTTATGACTCACCAGTACAAATAAACTTCATTTCTAAATATACTATTTTTCACCAAAAGGAAACAGGTATCACTGGAGGAAAAGCTAAGTCCAGGGTTGGGGAGAAGTGCAAGGTGAGCCTGGAATTGTGTGTAATAAAGAGTAAGGAGGTATTCAAACACTGAGGGGGCAGGTCATGAGGACCTAAAGGAGTTCTGACTAGCCAAATTTGAGAAAATTTGAGAATCAAAAAGAATGATGACAGTAAGAGATAACACATTTCATTGATTCGGGCAGGGAACATCAAGTAAAAGGGTATGATGTTAGACTCTCAATGTATCATCCTATAGAATACCGACCAAGTGATTAAACTTGGTTAGCATCACCAATAATGGAACAAACTGTCACTATGAGCCTCCTAATGTGATGCAACGGGAAGGAACATCATCATAATAGTGCCCTTGCCAAAAATGTTTAAGTTGAATCTAATCATAGGGAAACAATCATAAATCCAGAAAATGACACAGTCTACAGAACTGACCCGAACTCTTCAAAATTTTTAAAAGGGCCTGGAGAAACTGTTCTGGATTAGAGACTAACAGGAAATGACAACTAAATGCAACACATGATCTTTGCTTGGCTCTTGGATCAAGAAAAAAATATAACTGCTATAAAAAATATTATTGGGACAATTGGGAGAATTTGAACATAGACTATTTGATTTTATTAATATTAAATTTCTTGGGTATGATAATGGTACTGATGTTATATAAAAGAATATCTTTGTTCTTAGGTGATACATCCTAAAGTATTTAGGGATAAAATGTCATGATGTCTGCCATGTGTGTGTCTGTGTGTGTGTATGTATAGATAAGTATGGGAAAGAAAACATAAATATGACAACATATTAACAATCAGTGAGTATAGGTGAAGGGTATTCAACTTTCCTGTAGATATAAAACTCTTCAAAATGAAAAGTTGGGAAAGAGGTATTTTTATAATTATAAAACATCATAACGCAAAAAAAGGAAGTGGGGATATAAGCATACAGTGCCACACATTACTCTAAGATTCAATAAGCATGGGAAGAGCAATTCTTAGAGAAGGGAATATCAGGCACAGCACCGTGGGCCCCAAGTTTTGGGGAGATTTATGGCAGCAGCAACAGAAAGAATAGACAGAAGCAGGTAGATGCTAGCAACTAAAATATAATTAGCCATGATGTATAATCCTCTTAATACACTGCTGAATTTGGTTTGCTAGGATTTTGTTAAGGACTTTTACATCTATATTCATAAGGGATACCAGTCTATCATTTTCTTTTCTTGTGATGTCCTTATCTAGCTTTGGTATCAAGGTAATGCTGGCCTCAGAGAATGAGTTACGCAGTGTTCCCTGCCTCTCTTTTTTTTTTTAAATATAGAGTAGTTAGTTGGGTTTTTTTAAATTTATTTATTTTATTCATTTATTTTTGGCTGCGTTGGGTCTTTGTTGCTGCGCATGGGCTTTCTCTAGTTGCAGCGAGCGGGGGCTACTCTTCGTTGCGGTGTGTGGGCTTCTCATGGTGGTGCCTTCTCTTGTTGCAGAGCATGGGCTCTAGGTGCGCGAGCTTCAGTAGTTGTGGCACGCAGGCTCAGTAGTTGTGGCTCTTGGGCTCTAGAGCGCAGGCTCAGTATTTGTGGCGCACGGGCTTAGTTGCTCTGCGGCATGCGGGATCTTCCTGGACCAGGGATTGAACCCATGTCCCCTGCATTGGCAGGCAGTTTCTTAACCACTGCGCCACCAGGGAAGTCCGTCCTCTGCCTCTTTTTTAATTTTTTTTTTTTTTTTGGACAAATCTAAGGAGGAATGGCATTAATTCTTCAAATGTTTGGAAGACTCACCACTGAAGCTACCTGGTCCCGGGCTCTTATTTGTTGAGAAGTTTCTGATTACTGATTCAATCTCTTTACTGGTTTAATGTCTGTTCAAATTTCCTATTCTTCTTGAGTCAGTTTTGGTGGTTTGTGTATTTCTAGGAACTTATCCATTTCATCTAGGACATCAAATTTGTTGACATAAAATTACTCATATGTCTTTCTTATGTCTGTAAAGTCTATAGTAATGTCTCCACTTTCATTTCTGATTTTAGTTATTTGTGTGTTCTCTCTTTTTTTCTTGGTCAGTCTAGCTAAAAAAATTATCAATTTTGATGAAATTTTCAAGATTTTGGTTTTGCTGATTCTTTCTATTGCTTTTCTGTTCGCTATTTCATTTATCTAGGTGTGGTATTGGCACAAAAACACACATATGCATCAATGGAACAGAATAGAGAGCCCAGAAATAAGCCCACACACCTAATCAATTAATCTTCAACAAAGGAGGCAAAAATATACAATGGGAAAAGGACAGTCTCTTCAGCAAGTGGTGTTGGGAAAGTTGGGGACAGCCGCATGTAAATCAATGAAGTTAGGTTAGAACACACCCTCTCACCATATGCAAAAATAAACTCAAAATGGCTTAAAGACTTAAACATAAGACATGACACCATGAAACTCCTAGAAGATATCATAGGCAAAACATTCTCTGACATAAATTGTACCAATGTTTTCTTAGGTCAGTCTTCCAAGGCAACAGAAATAAAACAAAAATAAACAAATGGGACCTAATCAAACTTACAAGCTTTTGCACAGCAAAGGAAACCATAAACAAAATCAAAAGACAACCTACAGAATGGGAGAAAATATTTGCAAACGATGCAACCAATAAGGGCTTAATTTCCAAAATATACAAACATCTTGTACAACTCAACAACAAAAACACAAACAACTCAATCAAAAAATGGGCAGAAGACCTAAGGAGACATTTCTCCAAAGAAGACATACAGATGGCCAATAGGCACATGAAAAGATGCTCAACATCGTTAATTATTAGAGAAATGCAAATCAAAACTACAATAAAGTACCATCTCAAACCAGTTAGAATGGCCATCATTAAAAAGTCTACAAATAACAAATGCTGGAGAGGGTGTGGAGAAAAGGGAACCCTCCTACACTGTTGGTGGGAATGTAAATTGGTGCAACCTCTAAGGAAAACAGTATGGAGGTCCTCAAAAAACTAAAAATAGAATTACCGTAAAATCCAACAATTCCACTCCTAGGCATATATCCAGACAAAACTATAATTCAAAAAGATACATGCAACCCTATGTTCACAGTGGCACTATACACAACAGCCAAGACATGGATATAAACTAAATGTCCATAGACCGATGAATGGATAAAGAAGATGTGCTACATATGTACAATGGAATACTACTCAGCCATAAAAAAGAACAAAATGTCATTTGCAGCAACATGGATGCAACTAGAGATTATCAAACTAAGTGAAGTCAGTCAGAAAGGCAAATACCATATGACATCACTTATCTGTGGAATCTAAAATATGACACAAACGAATCTATCTATGAAAGAGAAACAGAATCACAGACATAGAGATCAGACTGGTGGCCGCCAAGGGGGAGGGGGTTGGGAGATGGATGGAGTGGGAGGTTGGGGTGAGCAGATGTAAGCTTTTATATACAGAATGGATAAATGACAAGGTCCTGCTGTAGAGCACAGGGAACTATGTTCAATATCCTATGATAAACTATAATGGAGAAGAATATTCTTTTAAAAAAGAATGTATATATATGTGTAAATGAAGCATTTTGCTGTACAGCAGAAATTAACACAACACTGTAAATCAACTATACTGCAATTAAAAAATATTGATTAAAAAAATGTTCAATGAACCAATTTCTTCAAATGGTAAAATACATTTGGGGGCAGGGAGACAGGCACAGGAAAGATGAAAAGGGAACCTATTAATTAAAAGACTACAAGGGGCCCCTACAACTATAAATTAATTAATTAAACAAAATAAATAAGAAGCAATTAGGGAATTTTGAACACTGACTATATATTTGATGATATTGAGGAACTAAGTTACTTAGGAGTGACTATGGTTATGTTTTTTAAAAAAAAAATCCTTTCTATTTAACAGAAACAGTGAAATATTTATAGATGAAATAAAGTGATATCTAGAATCTGCTGCAAAATAATTCTAGGGGGAGGGAATAAATAAGTTAAAATTAGCCACAAGTTGATCACTGTTAGAGACTGATGGGGACATGGAGGTTCATTTTACTAGTCTCTTTACATCAGTACATGGTTAAAAGTTTCCATATTCAAATGTAAAAAGATAAAAGAAAAAGAGAAGAGACAAATCAAAATAAATAAAGAATTCAAAAGTAAGGAAAAAGTAAAGAGGGGTAAAAGGTGAGAGGATGTCAGTGGGTGGGTGAGACTCAGAAGGAAAGGAAAGAAACAGCCAGAGATTTCCCCGGCTATAATTCCCAGTTAAAATCACCCTTGAGGTTTAATGCTTTTAATGGTAGTTTCTTATTCTTTTTCTCCTATCTTGAAATGATAAAAGAGCTGTGGTATAGTGGAATTATCTAATATCAATAAATTTAGATAGTGTACAAAATTGTTAAAAGGGGATTAAATGAAGTAACAAGTCAAAGCAACTTTAAAAATATAAAATAATGAACAAGTAACAGTCTAAAACAATAACATAAGCTTCATTAGGGCAGGGATATTGTTTTGTTTTGTTTATTGTAACAGTGGTGCTCAGTAAATGTATGTGAAATGAATGAATGAATGAATGAATGAATAAAACATTAAGTTGGTGATTATACAGTATTTGGTGAAGAAGTTATAGAAAGTCAAGTGGCAATAATCTAATAAACTGATTTCCTTACAATAGTAGAAAAGATAAGTAGCTGCAAAATTAGTCAGTACTCCCACACATTTCCTTTTTAGTAGGCATTTCTGGTCTTGACAGCTCTACTCCAATGTCCTATTCAGTGAGGGTTTCCCAGATCAATTTCATGTTTAAACAAGGAGAGTAGTAAGAGGAGAAACTAATCTACCAGGCACCATATTAGATCCTTTTGCCTATATTACATTACTTAACCAACACAACAATCCTCTGAAGTCAGTATTATCTCTATATTTAAAAGAAAGCAACAAACTTGGCCAGATTATGTCAAGCAATACCTGTATTTGAATTCAGAGGAATGTCTTATATCTTAACTCTTTCCACTTTACTAATTCAGAGAGTAAACACCCTAGAAAAAAATGCTCTGGAGAAATACGTTAAGTCTTTTATTTCTCTTTGCTCCACACATACTCCTGTGGAAAAAGGATTACATCCATTAGGACTGGAGTGTCATAGTTATCACTACCTCAAAATACTTCAATATGGCAGAGGATAGAGAGCATTCAGACAAATCCTTCAAATTTTTTTTTAATTGTTCTAACTATAGATTGGCAAACATATCAATCTGCAGGCTGTTTCAAGAACGAATGCTTCTAAGCTCAAGAAATAAGGGCAAAGCTACCTGAATATGCCTTATATAATTAAAATATTTAAATTGACAATATTTATGAGCTTAAAATGCTACTAGATTTTAGATCAATTAAATTGCCAAGAAAGCTGAACTCAGTTTTTGGCCACCTAGCATTGGTTATAGTCCATCACACTTTAAAGAAAAAGATTGTGTAGCATATTCTCTTAAAGGCTTCTTCCAACACTCATGTCCAGGAAAGTGAGATAAAACCAGATTAAGAATCTCTGCTAAACAGATCTAAATAGATCCTTGCTATAGATCTATAATTATTATCTAAACAAAAATATAGCTTTTAGTTAACAGAGATATTTATTAATCTATTGTAAATACTTCATCTCTAAAATGGTCCCACTAAAAAATTACTTTGATTTTACCTGAGGATGCTTGTAACAGTACAACCAATCCTGTAGGTCTGTCTTCAGAGGAGGGGCCACTCTGTCCACAAATAACACAATCATATACTGCCTCAGAAACTTGTGGTTCTGCTGTGGTGATCTCCATAGGAATATCACTCTCTGGAGAATCTGAGGGGAAAAAGTTGCAGCTCTTAATTCCTGAAAAGAAAAATCTCTCTTCGATGAAATTATGGAAAACAAAAAAAAATCAAGCTAAAATAATTTTGAACTTCAATATCAACAAATGCATATAGTAATAAAACTATGGGAAAGTTATCTTGCTAAAATACTCAGAAAAAGACAAAAAATGCAAAGAATTGATATAATGAAAGACTTTAAATAATATATGGTTAAATACACTTGATGTTGTATCATTCACACATAAAATTAAATCTTAAAACACAGACGCAAAGATACTTGTATCCAAAAAAAATTTTTTTATACTATAATTTAAGGAAATAAGGGGGAGATCATTTGTCTTAATTTTCTTTGAGGCACCTCAGAGGGGAAATTTATAATAACATGGCAGCTCTTGGAAAGAAATGGCAATATTTATTAGGAGATAAAAGAGGAACAAACTATTTCTCCTTTCTTTTAATTGTAGTGATTATATCTTAGTGATAATAATTATCAATATATATTTATTTATGTAGGGAAAACATTTATATATGACCATATATATTAATAAAGGAGAACTATTATAGAAAATAACAGTAATCTTTTGGTGATATGTCATTAACAGCAAGAAATAAAATATTGAGTCAATAATCATTTCCAGATAAAAATTCTTAAATTCATGAAGATCAGTGACATCCATAGTGGCAAAGAAAGGAGTAGGAGTAGAGGGGACTAGGAAGATCAGGGAAGCAGAAATGATTTATGACATGTTTAAAAGATGGAAGCATATCTAAATAAATATGTTAAAAAATGACAGACATCGAAAAAGAAAGATGTCAAGTTAGCATATGTTTTAACAAGAATTCATGCAGATAAACATATATCTGATATTTATTAAGACTGAGAGGAAAAGGGGCAGAAACCTAAAACAGAACTTTGGATAATGCTCAAAATTAATGGAAATTAAAAAAGAAGCCAATGAAAAAATCAGAGAAAAAACAATCAACAATATTTGAACAGAATCAAAACCAGAAAGCTCAACGTCTATGAAAACAAGATTAATGGGTCAAAATGAAAAGAAGATTTCAAACGAAGTACCAGGGGCCATTAAGATTTGACATGTGATTACTTTGTTTTTTAAGGGAAAATTTTTAGTACAGAAAAGAGGGGATGTGTCTGACTGATCTCAAGTTTCAAAGAGGGGATGTATCTGATTGCTCTCAAGTTCAAATACAGAAATACCTGATTAAAGTGACATGAAATAATTCAGTCTCACGTTAAGTGCCAAAGAACTAGAATTTCATTAACTGTATGTCACACACAAAGATATTTTTCCTTCTTTTATATCTTGGTACAATTAACTTAAAACTTCAAGGAAATCCTAATACCAAAATTGTTATCAAAGAGACTGCTAAGTTACCTTTTCTAGAGTTTTTAAAAGTAAGGCTTTACAATCTTCTACACGCACAGTATTTTTATTTTAATTCTAACTTTAATAATTACAGACACTAATGTCCCTTTTTTCCTTCAAGAAACTAAAAAGATTATAGTTTACTTCTTAAAAGAGGAAAATTACTGCCTTATAGAACTCGTTAATCCTACAATGAATTAAAATACATTATTGGTAATTTATGATTGATTCTATCATTCCAGTACCCAATTTCAAAATTTTAGTTAAGATTTTAAAAGGACCTATGACCAAATGTAATTACTGTTTCTCACCTATAGATAAAGACATGAAAAAATATCAATTAAGAGCACCCTATTCTGAAGAAGTCAGGCTCAAAAGAATGCATATTAGATATAAATGGCTACATAAAGAACAAAAACAGGCAAAACTAATGTATAGGATTAGGAGTAAGGACACTGGCTACTCTTGGAAGAGACAGTGACAGAGAACAAGAAGAGGGATTGTGGGATGCTGGTAATGTCCTGTTTCTCAATCTGGAGGCTGGTTACACAGTGATATTGTTTTTTTTTTTAATTATTTTTTAAAATTAATTAATTTATTTATTTTATTTATGGCTGTGTTGGGTCTTCGTTTCTGTGCGACGGCTTTCTCTAGTTGTGGCAAGCGGGGGCCACTCTTCATCGCGGTGCGCGGGCCTCTCACTATCGCGGCCTCTCTTGTTGCGGAGCACAGGCTCCAGACGCACAGGCTCAGTAATTGTGGCTCACGGGCCCAGTCACTCCGCGGCATGTGGGATCTTCCCAGACCAGGGCTCGAACCCGTGTTCCCTGCATTGGCAGGCAGATTCTCAACCACTGCACCACCAGGGAAGCCCGATACTCAGTTTTTAAAAACTCAAAGAGCTCTATACTCGTGACACATGCACACTTATATGTGTAATAGCTCTATACTCATGATAAATGAGCATTTCTATGTATATGCTATATTTCAATAAAAAGGTTTTTTTAAGCCCAATTAAATGAACAGCATAACTGGGTATATTCTGTAATAAGTATTAAAATAAAGATACTTAATTCTGCCAACTACATGTACACATCAACATCTGCACATATTTTCCACACCAAATAAAATCTAAAAGGATGTGTCCTACAAATTGACACAATGAAGAGATTACAATGATTTTCTCTAGGTAAACTAAATGGAGGCAGATACAAAACTGATAGAGTAATAGTCAAAGATGATAAATGTAAGTGCTATCAGAGGCCATTCTAATAATGAAAACATTCTTGCTACTAATAACCCTTTCAATTCTTAAATTCTACTTTGACTTCCAATACAATTAAAATTTTAAATGCGTTTCGGTGTAAAATTGACACTTTTAAAACAAAAGTGCCTGTTTTAAATTACTGTAATTAATATTATTACAATAAGGCAAAAAAAATTAATAAAGCGATAGTTACCTCATCTGTTTGGTTTAACATGAACAGACAAGAATCTATCTGAATTAAGTAGGTGATTCTTCTGAATGTTATTTCAATTCACCAAGTTCTACTTACAATCATTCTGTTAGAATGACTGCAAAATGGTCCCAATTCTCCACTCCTCCCTGTATCTAAGATCTTTGCAAGTTAACTCTGCAACTTCTCCAAAGAGGTAGAATTTATTCCCCAATCTTTGTACATGGGCTGCCTTGATTTGCTTTAGACAAAGAGAATGTGGCAGAATAACATGCCTTTCCAAGACTAGGCCTAAAGTGGTCTTGTATATTCTCTCTCAATAGCTCTCCCTCAAAATCTCTCCCCCAATATCTCTCTTTCCCTCTCTCTCTCGACCATACCACTTACGTGAGAGTAAGTCTGGGGTAGCCTGCTGGAGAAGGAGAGAGCCCACCTGGAACACAGCCAGGTTGTCCCACCAGCTCAGGCCAATCCCAACTAACCAACTATCAGATCATTCTTGGCACATGTTTTGTTTTTGTGTTTATGGAGTTTTGTGGATGCATGGAGAAAAGAATGGGAAAATGATGTAGGGATGATATATTTAGTGCCCTCAGAATCATGGGAAATATATTTTTATTTGAAAACATTATCCCTCCCTGAGGAATAGTCAACTGCCATACACAAGTATCACAGGGCAATGTGTGGTCTGCAGCCCAGTGGTAGGCACGGAGAATTTTCTTTATTGCATAAATTGATGCTTGGTTTTAAGAACACACAATACACTTTAATTTTTAACTACAACTGAGTATTTGCTAGTAACCTACCAGGTGAGTTACTATTTATAAACTAAGCACAATACTAGAGTTTACTGTTTTCTACTACGAAGCCTGTGACAACTGCCACTATTGTAAAACTCCTGCTGTGCAATATCATTAATTCTGGTAAAGATGTACAGGGCTGTCCTGAACTGATCGTCATTTTTATTACTAACATTCTTGCTTTCCTCTTCTTCTTTTTACTTGGTACAGAGAGGAACTTCTCATTCCCTTTTTAAAAATAATACCATTTTAAAATAATTTTAGATTTGCAGAAAAGTTTTGAAGCTACTACAGAGTTCTCATATGCCTCACACCCAGTTTCCCCTTAAATCTTATATTAGCATGATATGACTGTCACAGTGAACTAATATTGATATATTATTGAGCAATTTGTATTGATATAGATTAAAGTCCATATATAGATTAAATATAGATTAAAGTCCATATTTTCTTCAGATTTTGTTAGTTTCTACCTAGCGTCATTCTTCTTTTCCAGGATCCCATCCAGGATACCGTATTACATTTAGTGTCATGTCTTTTCCAGGATCCCATCCAGGATAGCGTATTACATTTAGTTGTCATGTCTTTTCCAGGATCCCATCCAGGATACCGTATTACATTTAGTTGTCATGTTTCCTTAGGCTACTCTTAGCTGTGACAGTTTCTCAGACTTCCCTTGTTTTTGATGACCTTGACAGTTTTGAGGAATACTGGTCAGGTATTTTGTATAACACTCCTCAGTTGTAATTTGTCTGATGTTTTTCTCAAGATTAGTCTGAGGTTATGGTTTTGAGGGAGGAGGACCACTGAGGTAAAGTACCATTCTCATCAACATCCTATCAAGGGTACATAATATCAGCATGATTTATTACTGTTGATATTGACCTTGATCATCTGATTTAGGCAGTATTTGCCAACTTTCTCTCCTGTAAAGTTACTTTTTCCCCTTTTCCACACTGTACTTTTGAGAAGGAAGTCGCTAAGCACAGCCCACACTTAAATAGTACAGAGTTAGGGACTTCCCTGGTGGTCCAGTGGGTAAGACTCCGTGCTCCCAATGCACGGGGCCTGGGTTCGATCCCTGGTCAGGGAACTAGATCCCGCATGCATGCGGCAACTAAGAGTCCAATGCCACAACTAAGAAGTCCGCATGCCGCAATTAAGAGCTGGCATGCTGCAGTGAAGGTCTCGCGTGCCACAACTAAGACCCAGAGCAGCCTAAATAAATTAATTAATTAAAAAAAAAAAAGAGTAGGGAGTTATGTTCCACCTCCTTGAGGGTGAAAATCTACATAAATTACTTGGAATTCTTCAGCATGGGAAATTTGTCTATTCTCCCTCATTCGTTTATTTATTCAATCCTTTACTTATGTAAGTATGAACTCATAGGTATTCGTTTTATACTTAGGGTTATAATCCAATACTACTTTATTTTCTTGTTCAAATTGGTCCAACTTGGCCTTTGGAAGTACTTTCAGTCAGCTTCTGAGTCCCTCTGACATACTGCCCCACCTCCCACCCACGTGTGTGTGTGTGTGTGTGTGTGTGTGTGTGTGTTTAGTACTTCCTAACTTTCTAGAGCTACGAGATGCTCCAGGCTCATCTTGCATATTCCCTGCCCCGGTTCTAGAAGTAACCACTTCTCCAAGATCTGCTTCCTTTTTATTTTAATTTTTCATATATTTTTGGAGAACTGTATTAGAAACCAAGATCTGGGGCACTGGGTGTGCTTGTTTCTACTGGAGTATCTTTACTTCTAGACCCTCTCCACTGACACAGCAAGGAAAACTATGTCTGCATACTAACTTGTGTATATGCACGAACCCATAAATATTTATACATATGTAATTTCACCTGTATCTATATTAACCTAAATGTGAGTTCATACTGATGTCTCCAACTCTAATCCATTAAAACATGGACATTCCAGCTTCTTCCCTTGCTTAGCTGTAACCTCCCACTCCAACAGTGAGAAATCAAGTTCCAATCATCTGCCATCTATTTACAGGCATACCTCAGAGATATTGTGGGTTCGGGTCCAGACCATGACAATATAGCAAGTATGGCAATAAAGTGAGTCACATGAATTTTTTGGTTTCCTGGTGCATATAAAAGTTATGTTTACACTATATTGTAGTCTATGAAGTATGCAATAGCATTATGTCCAGAAAAAACAACGTACACACCTTCATTAAAATATACTTTATTGCTAAAAAATGCTAACCACCATATGAGCCTTCAGCAAGTCTAATCTTTTTGCTGGCGGAGGGCCTTGTCTCAAGGCTGACAGCTGCTGACTGAGCAGGGTGGTGGTTGCTACAGGCTGGGGTGGCTGTGGCCGTTTCTTAAAATAAGACACCAGTGAAGTCCGTCATATTGATTGACTCGTCCTTTCATGAATGATTTCTCTGTAGCACGCAATACTGTTTGATAGTATTTTACCCAGAGTAGAACTTCTTTCATAATTGGAGTCAATCCTCTCAAACCCTGCCACTGCTTTATCAACTAAGTGTATGTAATATTCTAAATCCTTTGTTGCCATTTCAACAATCTTCACAGCATCTTCACCAGGAGTAGATTCCACATCAAGAAAGCACCTTCTGGGCTTCCCTGGTGGCGCAGTGGTTGAGAATCTGCCTGCCAATGCAGGGGACACGGGTTCGAGCCCTGGTCTGGGAAGATCCCACATGCCGCGGAGCAACTGGGCCCGTGAGCCACAACTACTGAGCCTGAGCGTCTGGAGCCTCTGCTCCGCAACAAGAGAGGCCGCGATAGTGACAGGCCCGCGCACCGCGATGAAGAGTGGCCCCCACTCGCCGCAACTGGAGAAAGCCCTCACACAAAAACGAAGACCCAACACAGCCAAAAATAAACATAATAAATAAATAATAAATAAAAATTAAAAAAAAAAAAAAAAAAAAAGAAAGCACCTTCTTTGCTCATTCGTAAGAAGCAACTCCTCATCTGTTAAAGTTTTATCGTGAGATTGCAGCAACTCAGTCACATCCTCAGACTCCACTTCTAATTCTAGTTCTCTTGCTATTTCCACCACATTGTAGTTACTTCCTCCACTGTAGTCTTGAACCCCTCAAAGTCATCCATGAGGGCTGGAATGAACCTATTCCAAACTCCTATGTATGTTGATATTTGACCTCTTCCCATGAATCATGAATGTTCTAAATGGCATCTGAATCCTTTACAGAAGTTTTCAATTTACTTTGCCCAGCTCCATCAGAGGAATCACTATCTATGGTACCTATGGCCTTGTGAAATGTATTTCTTGGGACTTCCCTGGTTGCACAACAGTTAAGACTCTGTGCTCCCAATGCAGGGGGCCCGGGTTCGATCCCTGATCAGGGAACTAGATCCCACATGCGTGGCACAATTAACTAAAGAAGCTGGCGAGCCGCAACTAAGGAGCCTGCCTGCTGCAACTAAGACCCGGCACAACCACATAAATAAATAAAATATATATTTTTTTAAAAAGAAAAAAAGAAACGTATTTCTTAAATAATAAGACTTGAAAGTCGAAATTACTCCTTGATCCATGGGCTGCAGAATAAATAGTGCAGGCGTGAAAAACAACATGATCTCATTCATCTTCATCAGAGCTCTTGGGTGACCAGGTGCATTGTCAGTGAGCAGTAATATTTTGAAAGGAATCTTTTTTTTCTGAGCAGTAGGTATCAACAATGGACTTAAAATAGTCAGTAAGCCATGTTGTCAACAGATGTGCTGTCATTCAGACTTTGTTGTTCCATCTATAGATTAGACTTAGAATGGCTCTTAAGGGCCCTAGGATTTTTGGAATGGTAAATGAGCATCGGCTTCAACTTAAAGTCACCAGCTGCATTAGCCTCTAACAAAAGAGTCAGCTTGTCCTTTGAAGCTATGAAGCTAGGCACTGACTTCTCTCTAGCTATGAAAATCCTGGATGGCATCTTCTTCCAATATGAGGCTATTTCACCTACATTGAAACTCTGTTGTTTAGTGTAGCCACCTTCATTAATCATTTTAGCTAGATCCTCTGATTAATTTGTTGCAGCTTCTACATCAGCACTTGCTGCTTCGCCCTGCACTTTTGTGTTACAGAGATGGCTTCTTTTCTTAAACCTCATGAACCAACCTCTGCTAGCTTCAAACTTTTCTTCTGCAGCTTCCTCACCTCTCTCAGCTTTCACAGAATTAAAAAGACTTAAGGCCTTGCTCTGGCTCAGGCTTTGGCTTAAGGGAATGTTGTGGCTGGTTTGATCTTATATCCAGACCACTGAAACTTTCTCCATATCAGCAATGAGGCTGTTTTGCTTTCTTATCATTCGTGTGTTCACTGCAGTAGCACTTTTAATTTCCTTCAAGAACTTTTCCTTTGCATTCACAACCTGGCTAACTGTTTGGCACAAGAGGCTTATCTCGGCTTTCGACATGCCTTCCTCACTAAGCTTAATCATTTCTAGCTTTTGATTATAAATGAGAGACGTGCAGTTCATCCTTTCACTTGAACACTTAGAGTCCACTGTAGGATTATTAATCGGCCTAATTTCAATATTGTTGTGCCTCAGGGAACAGGAAGGCTCAAGGAAAGGAAGACAGACAGGGGAATAGCTAGTCAGTGGAGCAGTTAGAACACACAAAACATTTACTGATTCAGATCACCATCTTATATGGGTGAATTCGTGGCACCCCAAAACAATTACAATAGTAACATCAAAGATCACTGATCACAGATTACCATAACAAATATTATAATAGTGAAAAAGTCTGAAATATTGTGAGAATTACCAAAATGTGACACAGAGACACGGAGTGAGCAAATGCTGTTGGAAAAATGGCACCAATAGACTTGCTCAAAGCAGGGTTGCCACAAACCTTCAATCTGTAAAAAACACAGTATCTACAAAGTGCAGTAAAGCAAAGCACAATAAAATGAGGTACGCCTGTACGTAAGTGCTCCATTTCAGTATACATGTACAGTGGTTTCAGAACAGTTAACCCATTCACCATGGCAGAAACTTTATCAACTACAGTACAATGCTTATGTGCAGTTCCTTTTGCCTTCAGTCTTAAGCAATTCCACTCATTTCCAAGTTAAGTACCTTTTCTCCCATCCCCTTCAGTGAAGTTGTTTCATACATTTGTAATATACAGTTAGATTCTCTTGATACATTCTGTATTCCATCCTGAGACCTCCAACCTCCTAAATGACTTTTTAATTTGCATACTTAAGATTCACTCTGTTACAAAGTTCTATGGGTTTTGACAAAAGCATAGTGTTATGTACCTAACTTTACAGTATCATACAGAATAATTTCACTGCTCTAAAAAATCCCCTATGCTTCACCTATTTAGCCCATTACCACTCCCAAACTCTGGCAACCACTGTTTGCTTACTGGCTCTATAGTCTTGCCTTTTCCAAAATGTCACGTAACTGGAAACATACAGTATGTAGCCTTTTCAGACAGGCTTCTTTCAGTAAGCATACGCATTTACGATTCACCTACATCTTTGCACAGCTTGATACAGCAGTCCCTTTTATTGTTGAACAGTATTCTATAGTATGGATGTACCAGAGTTTGTTTATCCCTTCACCTATTGAAGGACATCTTCACTATTTCCAGTTCTGAGCAATTATGAATAAAGCTGCTATAAACATTCATACGTAGATTTCCATGTAGATATAAGTTTTTATACCAGTTGGGTAAATACCTCAGAACATGATGGCTGGATCATATGGTAAAACTAAGTTTAGCTTTATATGAAAGTGTTTAATTCCTAAATGAAAAAATTTCGGGAGAAAGAACTTTTTGTATCTTTAATTGACAATACATGGAAAAAAACCTGAGTTAATGTCAGATTTACATCACTGTAACTGGTTCTTTAAAATTATTAGTTAATAGGTATTAAAACTATATAAACACTTATCTCCATCTAGTGGCTACCAAAGAGTAGATATATAAAGTGAAATACCAATTTCAGAAACTTATGTTGACTGTTTACCACAGCACTGTTAGTTATAGCAAAATAAAAAACAAACTGAAAACAAAGTGAATATCCAATAATAGAGAGGTGGCTGAGTAAAGTACTTCATTATGGGCTATTATGAGCTTTCCCTCCATCCCCTCAAATAAAGGAATGGAAGGAAAAGAAACAAATTAGAGCAGTGGTTCTCAACTCTGGCTGCACATAAGAATCAGCTGGGAACTTTCAAAAGGTTCCTATGACTGAGCCCCACTCCCAGAGACTCTTCTTTAACTAGTCTATAGTGGATCCCAGGCACAGATATTATTTTACGGGGGATACAATGATTCTAATGTGCAAAGTTGAGTACTACTGAATCAGAACTACTAGAGAACACCTGGAGGTATTACTGAGGTAGAGAGCAGCAAAAAGTGATCCCATTTGGTAAAGCAAACAATGATCAAAATCAAGGAAGAAAGAAAGGGGGAGAGGGAAGAAGGAGGGGAAACCTGATATGAACATCTAATTGTAGTATGTTTGTATATAATTATATAAATACAGAGAAAAGCACAAGAATACACAAACCAAGCTGTAATCATGGGTCATGGAAGAAGAAAAAAATAATATGGATTAAAAATATTTATATTAATCCTGTGTATATAACATTGCATACATATGCAAGCACATGTGTGCATAATGATATCTGGGATTAAAAGAGATCTACAGATACTAATTTGCAGGGATATTCATGATACATTGTTAAGTTTTTTAAAAAGGAAGCTGTACCCCAATGTTCACAGCAGCATTTATAATAGCCAAGATACAGAAGCAATCTAAGTGTCCACTGACAGATGAAATGGATAAAGAAGATGTGATATACATACACACACACACACACACACACACACACACACACACACACACACAGAATAATACTCGGCCATAAAAAAATGAAATCTTGACATATGCAACAATATGGATGGATCTAGAAGGTACTGTGTTAAGTGAAGTAAGTCAGAGAAAGACAAATAACTGTATGATCTCATAAGTGGAATGTAAAAAAACAAAACAGGGCTTCCCTGGTGGCGCAGTGGTTGAGAGTCTGCCTGCCAATGCAGGGGACGCGGGTTCGAGCCCTGGTCTGGGAGGATCCCACGTGCCGCGGAGCGGCTCGGCCCGTGAGCCACAGTTGCTGAGCCTGCGCGTTTGGAGCCTGTGCTCGGCAACGAGAGGCCGCGATGGTGAGAGGCCCGCACACCGCGATGAAAAGTGGCCCCCGCACCGCGATGAAGAGTGGCCCCCGCTTGCCGCAACTGGAGAAAGCCCTCGCACAGAAACGAAGACCCAACACAGCCATACATACATACATACATACATACATACATACATACATACATAAAAAGAATGTAAGCAGACAAGAATAGCATTAAAAAATAAATAAATAAATAAATAAAAAACAAAAAAACAAAACAAAATGAAAACAGAATCATAGATACAGAGAACAAATGGGTGGTTTCCAGAGGGAAGGGGAGTGGGGAGTGGGAGATAAAATAGCTGAAGGGGATTAAGAGGCACAAACCTTCAGTTATAAAATAAATAAGGCAGTGGGATGTTATATATAGCATAAGGAATCTGGTCAATAATACTGTAGTAACTTTGTATGGGGGCAAATGGTTACTAGACTTAAAATGATCATGTCATAATTTATGCAAATATCAAATTACTATGTAGTACACCTGAAACTAACATAATATTGTACACTAACTATATTTCAATTTTTTTAAAAAAGGAAGCATGGGACTTCCCTGGCAGTCCAGTGGTTAAGGCTCCGTGCTTCCAATGCAGGGGGCACGGGTTCGATCTCTGGTCGGAGAACTAAGATCCCACATGCCGCACTGCGCAGGCCAAAAGGAAAAAAAAAAAGGAAGCAAACTGTACAGCATTATATACAGTAAAATTTTATTTCAGGAAAAACAAATAGAAACAAAATGTATTCATGTGAAACAAGAAAGCCTGTTTATAATGGTTTATCCCGGAGGGGTGAGATTTAAATGGGAAGGTAGGAAGAGATGATAAGCTTTGCTTTCATACAGTTTTGTATGATATGTTAAGCATATTTTTTTTTAATGTCTTGGATTGGTATCAGTGGGTCTTATTTATGGAACAAATAACCAAAACATAACTTACATATATGGGCTGTATTTTTTTTTTTGAAATATACCACAGCACAGATGACTGACTTGAAATGACAGATGCAGCACCATCCCTCAAAAGTGAACAAATTTACAATCAGAGCGACCAACATAAAAAGTATTCTATCCACGAGATCTGCTTTCTAATTTAAGTGAAAAGAAATTCAATTAGTTTCTATTTAGTTGAGAGAATAAGAATTTCACAAGTTAACACAGCAAAATTTACAATAATTTATAAAATAATAACATAGATGCAACAGCCATAGATACATAGGACTAATGCACTATATGCATTCCAATGTCACAAGTAGATCGGTCCTACCTAAAACAGAGCAAGTCTACAGCTGTGCCTGATTCCAAGGAAATGTAAGAATATAAAAGAGGCTAATTTATGATAGAATCAAACCCTAAAGCAGCAAAAAGATGTGTCAGGGAATAAGAAGCAGTTAAAGATATAAACAGCATCCTTTTTCATAATAAGAGAAATGCTAATTAAAATTAGACCAGATACCACTTCTTTTCACCTACCAGATTAGCAAAAATACAAAAGTTTGACAACATATTCTAATGACAAGTATGTAGGGAAATTGATACTCTGACACACTGTTGATGGGAATGCAAAATGGTACAACCCCGTAAGGGTAACTTGGCAATATCTAGCAAAATTACACATGTGTTTACCCTTTGACCCAGCAATCCCACATCTAGAAATCTATCTTACAGATATATTATCAAAATACAAAAAGATACATGCACAAAGATATTCACTGCAGTACAACTTGTATAACAAAAGACTGGAAATTACCCAAAGGTCTAATAATAGAAGACCATTTGAATAAACTATGGGGGGGTGGTGGTATTGAGGGGAATCTACTATACAGGTAGAAAAAAGAATAAAGAACATCTCTATACACTGCATGATGGGTTCTCCAGGATACAATGTTAAGTGAAAAAAGCAAGGTAGAAGAATTATACATAGTATGTTATGATTTACCTAAGAAGGGGACACTGGGGATGTAATTATTTTTATGTCTCAATATATATATATATCCCCAACCCCCTTTCTTATGTAAATTATTAAAAAATAAAAGGATAAACCTCAAATTAAACTGTATTATTAAATAGCAAAATAAACAGCTCCCTCCACAACTAACAACAATAAGAGGTCAACCAAATCCTGATCTATGCCAGCTCCTGCTTGGACTACCCCACTTTCCAAATGAAATCTTAAAGGATGGGTACTGTGGACAGTTACTATTTCTATCTATCTAGTATTTACTGTTCCATCTGCTAACAGCAGGACTCAATTTTTGCTTAGAGAATCATACCATCACCACCCACTTCTGATTCATATGACTGGAGTGGGGCTGACCTTATAACTAGGCTAGACTCATAGTGTCACACCAAGGATTTTTGTTTCAGCTACTGGAAAAGAAGTATTCTTTTCATTCTGGTTTAAAAATAAATAAATAAAACTTTCCAAACACATTGAATATCCCTTCTATCTTGTACCTTGTGCCTCAATCAATCAATCAATCATCAGTCTATTAATTCTTATTTTGCAACTATTCTCATAACTGTCCCTTTCTATCTCCGGGCTACCAACTTGGGGGAGTAGGGGAGGGGAGGGACTTAACTGCTCAATTTGCTTCAAATATGAAGAAATAGTAAAGAGCAGGCAAAGCTTGTTGATTAACAGCCCAGACTCCACCATTTACTACCGTATAACCTCAGACAAATTTCTTAACCTAAATTTAGGCATCTTTACTGGAATACTACCATCGATCTCATGGGTCTATCAGGACAAATAAGTCAATATACAGAATGTGTTTAGCATAGTTCTGGTTACACAGTTAACATACAAAAATATATATCATCATCATCATCATCCCCCAAAATTCATACTTAGACCCAGACCCAAAATACAGACAAGGTTTTGTATATACAATGCTTATAATAATTTAAAACATTTTAAAACTAAAGTCCAATTATGATGGGATGATTAAGTAAATTATAGAATAAAAGTAATAACAGTAATAGCCAACGCTTATAAACACTTATTATGTGCGAAGCACTCTGTCTTAAGTGTTTTAAATGTACTAATACATTCAATCTTCACAACAACCCTATGTGGTAGGCAGTATAATAATCCCTTTTTAACTATGTGGAAACCAATGTAGAGAGAAGTTCAGTAAATTACTCCAGGCAATGGAGTGGCTGCAATATGAACTTGGCAGTAAGGCTCCAGAGTCCATGATGATAACCACTACCTGCTACCTCTCCAACGAAGTAAAGCCTTTAAAAATCATAGTTACCAGGAGTTTTAATAATAATATAGGGATATGTTTACACTAAAATGTTGAGCAAGAAGACATGAAACCAAATTGTACTATGCAGTATCATCTGTAATGTACGTGTCTTCTGGATGGTGGGATTAGGGATAAAATTCATCCTTCTTTATGTTTTTCTGTACCATATAACTTCCACGATTAAATGTAGTATGTTTAAGATAAGAAAATAATTTCCAAAATAAATTTACTCTATATTAAGCATCTAAACTCTCACTTGAAACAATTATGTTGGATTTCAGTCATATCTATCTGATAAGCCTTAATGAATCAAGGTCTAACATCCTGACTTCTATACCTAGATGGCTAGTAAAAACAAATAATGGGGTATAGTAATCAGGAGACAAAGACAGAAGGAATTGCAGAGGGAGTCTTTTCATATAGAAAATTTGATAACTACAAAAAGGCATTATCAACATATAAGAGTACTAATCACAGAGTAGAAATCTGTTGCATTCAGAGAGAAAAGCATTTGTCCTTAAATTTTTACCTAATGATGTACAATATTTGATTAGAGGACTTGTAAAGTACTGTATGTTATAAATTCGAAATACTCTACATGTTACTAGACTAGAAATCTTGGGAGAACATCCCTCATACACAAAGATAAAGGCAAAATAAGAAAGAAGCAACTACAGAATGCTTACATTTACAACACAGATGGGAAATAAGGCAAGAGGACAAAAGGTATCTGACAAATAAAGCAGAGGACTGGACTGAGATTAAATTGTGTCTGTATTACTGCTAAATAGTACCTCAGGTGTGGGCCCTGCTTCATGTGTTAATAATATTATAATACATAATATCAGATGTAAATAAGCAGAGTAATCAGAGGCAGTGAGACATACAACTCTGTAATTTTTATCTTGGGCATTGTATGAAAATGGGATCTCAAACAGGTTCTAGGGGTCAAACAGATCTCTTTGGGAAGGGAGTGAGATATAAATAAAAGGAATATGCAAATCTGAATGGTCCAGAATCCCACTGGCATGGCCATAAGCAACATAAATAAACCAAATGCTCATGAATCTATATTACCTCACCTGTCACCACTGCAGCATGCAAGAACCGGGACTAGGAGAGAGCGGAGCCCATTATCCTGATGGCTTCTGTGAATTGCCTCTGTTTGCTAGCAATCATGTCTGCCTGATCCCTCAATTGTTGTTCCTGTGCCCTGGCTACTGCCAAAAAAGATCAAACCTTCCAAAAAGTAGTAAGATTTAGGACAGCGAGTCAATAACTTTGCAGACTAATGACATTCAAATATATGATTGTGAACATAACTGGTTCCTAAGCATTGCTTATCAATTTTTATACTTAGCCTGGGTGAGCAACATCTCCCACTCTCATTAGCAACTATTCCAAACCTCAGGTGGCATTCTTTTCACTCAGCAGAACTCATGTTTTACTTAGCCCTGAAAACTGAAGCAACTGAGTGATCACCTGAACTTCCCACTTCCCCTGCCCCTAATGGAACTTACCTCTATCTCCATCCACTCTTTCCCTCTTCCCTCCAGTCTCCCCAGGGAATGCGGTGGCCATTCTCCTATTCAAGACAGTACTACCTAACATCCTCTGGATACTTTGCTTAATCAATTCCTTAGAAAACTGTTTTTGTTCTGTCTCACTTGGGAGTGGGAGGCAACAGATAAAAACAATTTCTAAAAGCAGTATTAACTAAGCTTTTTTTCTTAGTTCCTAAGGTTGCCAACAAACAAACAAACAAACCAAACTGTACATCAAACTGGTTACACTACCTCCCCCCAAAAGACTGCTCTCAAGTGACTTCAGAACACAGAGCTTTTGACTACATACCCTTAGTAGAATTACCGAAGGACAAAATGATCTGTAAACAATTTTAAATTTTTTAAACTTAATTCAATGATTTCATTGTTTAAATCCAGGTTGGTATTTGAAGCTATTTACTTTGAAAGAAAAAGTAATTTTCTTACATATGATGTATTGTGCTTGAGTAGGAGAATATTCTCAATCCTAGGACACGTATGTTGAAGTATTTAGGAGTAAAGTGTCATGATGTCTATAACTTACTTCATTTAGTAGAGACAGACAGAAAGAGAGGAAAAGAACAAATAAAGAAAAATGTTAACTAGGGGAGGGTTATAGTGGTACATGGGAATTTATAATACTATTCCTTTAGCTTTTCTGTATGTTTGAAATTTTTCATAAGAATAAACAGCATGTGTGAAATTAACTCATTTTGGTTTAAAAAAAAAAAGCATTTATATACATATATACTCAGAAAAAGATTTGTAAGGATACAGCCTAAGTTAGGAAATCTGATAGTAAAAATATAATATTATTTTCTTATTTTTGATTATATGTGTTTTCTAAGTTTCTATAATAAAAATTTAATGTTTTTGTAATAACAAATTTTAACTTTATATATTATAATAACAAATATTAGTAAGTATCTAATCAAGACTGCAGACTCAGCACAGGCTTTTTTCTCCATTCCTTCTAAAAAACCACTGAAATAAAAGTAGAGAAATACATAAAGAAATATTTCCACAAGAATATAGAAAAAGGATGGAGTTGTGGAAGAGAGTTTCACCAATCAACAAATAAGAAATGTCAATAAAATTTCGAAAAGATTGGAGAAGATGGAGACATGCTGACAATGAAAGAAAGTCATAAAAGCTGCAACCACTTATGTATTATGAGAAAGTTACAGAAAGGAAGAATTGATCTGTCCATTAGAAGAATGTCAACTCTGGGCTCAGAATCAGTCGGTGAGGCAGAGGATAGGAGTCATAAGTATTAAGCGACTCTGAAAACAGAGTAATTAATCAAAAGTCCATATACAGAACTTCACTACTCAGCACCCCAATTCCCTCCCCAACTTTGACTGACAGAGCACTCAGATAATTTGACATTTACCTCACGGAGGAAAAAAAGACTATTTTTCTCCAGAGGAACTGAACAAGTCACTTGGAGAGCACTGGAGTTTCTAATTGAGTGTTAACATCTGGGGGCCCAAACAGAGTAGTCTGCAGTCCTCCCACCAAAATCTAAGTCTGACAGTCGACACGCCTCATCCATACTCAGGCTAAAGAGAATTACTAGAATCAAACCTACTTAGACCTCAGCAGGGTAAACCCAAATTAACTACCCAGACCACCTTTCCAGGAGAGTCAAGGATTATCAGGCAAATAAGGAAAACTAACAACATGAAAGACTAACTTAAATTTCTAAGCAATTCAGAAGGATAAAGGATAATTGAGAAAGAGAGAGAGAGACATTCAGAAAGATTTGAGAAAAAATTCTATAGACAAAGTAAGACCAAGATATTGAAGAGAAGAAACCTCTAGGCACGTAAAGCAAAAAGAATACATGATATAAAAAAGACATAACTGATGAACCTAGTGGTAGGGCAGGAATAAAGATGCAGACGTTGAGAATGGACTTGAGAACACAGGGGGAAGGGGAGGCTGGGACGTAGTGAGAGAGTAGCATTGACATATCTACACTACCAAATGTAAAATAGATAGCTAGTAGGAAGCTACTGCATAGCACAGGGAGATCAGCTCAGGGCTTTGTGTCCACCTAGAGGGGTGGGATAGGAGGGTGGGAGGGAGGCGCAAGAGGGAGGAGATATGGGGATATATGTATGCATATAGCTGATTCACTTTGCTGTACAGCAGAAACTAACACAACATTGCAAAGCAGTTATACTCCAATAAAGATGTATTAAAAAAAAAGACATAAAAGATTAAAAGATCAATCCAGGAGATCCAATATCCAAGTAGTGAGAGTCCCACCAAAAGAGAATAAAGAAAATATAAGGAGAAAAGTATTATAATAGTTTCCTATTGCTGTTTCACAAATTACCACAAAATTCAGTGGCTTAAAACAACATTTATGGGCTTCCCTGGTGGCGCAGTGGTTGAGAGTCTGCCTGCCAATGCAGGGAACACGGGTTCGAGCCCTGGTCTGGGAAGATCCCACATGCCACGGAGCAGCTGGGCCCGTGAGCCGCAATTGCTGAGCCTGCGCGTCTGGAGCCTGTGCTCCGCAACAAGAGAGGCCGCGATAGTGAGAGGCCCGCGCACCGCAATGAAGAGTGGCCCCCGCTTGCCACAACTAGAGAAAGCCCTCGCACAGAAATGAAGACCTAACACAGCCATAAATAAATAAATTAATTAATTAAAAAAAAAAATTTATTATCTCACACAGTTTCTGAGGGTCAGGAGTCTGGGAGCAGCTTAGCTGATGGTTCTGGCTCAGCATCTCTCATGAGATCGCTATCAAAGTAACAGCTGGGCAGTATTCATCTGAAAACTTGAATGGGGCTGGCACTTTCACATCCAAGTTCAGTCACATGACTGTTGGCCAGAGGCCTCAGTCCCTAACCACACAGGCCTTTCCATAGGGCTGCTCACAACATGGCAGTTGGCTTTCCCCAGAATGAGTAATCCAAGAGCAAGAAAAGCCATCAAGAGAGAAGCCATAGTATCTTTCATAACCTAATCTCAGAAATGACATACCATCACTTCTGCCATATCCCAGTGATCATGTATACCAATTCTGGCACAATGTCAGAGAAGACTACACAGGGCATAAATACTAGGAGGTATGGATCGAGGGTCATCTTGGAAGATGGCTATATTAGTTATCAAGAAAATCATAGGAAAAATTTTTCTCAGAGCTTCTGATACATGAATCTTCAGACCGAAAAGGTCCGTTAAGTACTAAGGAGAATGAAAAAAGATCCACCTAGATACATATCATAAAACTTCAGATCTCTAAAGATCAAACAATTATAAAAGTGTCACAGGAAAGGGAAAAAAATGCTCACCCACAAATGAATAAGAATCAAACTACCACCATACTTCTTATCAAATTAATGGCAAAAGACAAGGGAGTATTGCTTTAACAGTTGTAACAGAAAATGTGTATCAACGGGGAATTTTATGTTCATCCAAATTAACAATCAAGCATGAGAGCAAACCAGAGTTCCATCTGGAAATATAAAGAATCAGAAAGTTTAGCTTCCAGCACAAGCATTATTGGGAATACACTTGAGGCTGCACTCCAATAAACAAGACTCCCCAAAAGACATAAGATGCAGGAAACCCCAGATCAACATGATAAGAGGAAAATCCTAAGGTAATGGCTGCAGAGCATGCCTACAGAGCAAATGGACCAGACTGGGATAGAATTCCATGCAAAGGACAGTATGATTGAGTGGGCAGAATAATAGGGATATCATAAAGGCATATTAGTTTGAAAAAAAGGCAGTTGGAAACTTCAGGAGAAACAAAAGACAATATAACAAAGTAATGGCCCAAACAGAAATGAATAAAGGATGGTATGGTTTTAGCAATTGCAAGACTGTGAGAAAAGAGGCTATATACTAAACACAATCTCCTTAAAGTACGCTAGGAGTCAGGCCACTGGACTCAAAAAAAGTGAATGAATACTAGGTTATCTTTTAGCCCTGTATTCAACAACATTCAAAAAGTTATCTTAACTGTTTTTCAACGTTTAGAATAAACCTTTGGATGGAAGACTTGACTGCAACTGCAAAACAAAATGTTGGCAACCTTAATTTAAAAGAAAAGAAGTAACTAATAAAATGTAGAAGGTAGAGATAAGGAAAAGAAAAATGAAAAATAGGGGTGCTTATTAGTTCATTTTATATGAAGAGATATGAAGAAACTGGCTACAGATAGAACACTTAATAGAACACTTAATTGTAACACTTACTACAATTATCTTTAATCTGTGAAAACCAAAAATTATATATAATTATTAATTTTTGGAAAGAAGGAAAAGAAAACACAATGGAAAAAGTGAAAGCAGTGTCAATGAACTAAATCTTCATATTTCTTATAAGAAAGTCAACTGATAGCAAGTTAATCCAATAAACAGAATTTAGTATACTTTACATGAAAGTTATGTCCTGAACATAAACTCTACTGTTGATGGTTTAGAACACATTATGCTAAATCTGGACTGACCCTCCTCTTCACACCTCTTCTGAACATTAGTTATATATTGAACATTAGTTAATATATATATATAACTTTAGTTACATGTGCTTATGTGCATGAGACTGTATTTGCATGTCTGAATGCACATATGTGTATATATTTTAACTAAAGGCACAACTTCAGTGTATTTTCTTTCAGCATTTTTGTCTAAAAGTTAAAAGAAAGAGAGAAATCAATGAAATGCAAGTAATAGTCAGGGAAGGGAGTATCCTGGTTAACTGAAGACTGAGATTAATTGAGATTTAATCTATTTCTCCTATGTTTGTAAAAGATTACTCATAGCAATCTACCATCACACAGGAAAATGGCATCCTCTCTCATTGTACAAATGCTAATGCTAATCCTAATGGAAGTGAGAAGTGCACCTGATTTTAAGAAATAGTGAAGGGGTGGGCAGCAGGAAGAGACACTGAAAGTATCTGAAAAGTATTTTAAGGATCTCAGAATAATTTCACAGGAAAAAATCAGAATAACTAAATTCATATTGATGAACCTCACAAATCTAAAGGACAGTTTAACAGAAGAAAGCAGCAGGAGAATACTGTATTACTACCATCAGGAAGAACTTTCTAACAACTGTAGCTACTCAACAACAGAATGGACTGTCTATAATAAAGGTCTGATCTTCCATCACTCTATTGTTTAAATAAAGACCAGAAATCATCTGTCTGTAATGTTAAAAACTGGTGGATGATTGGACTAGATAATCCCTAAGGTAATAACTGTAAGTATGTGAGTTCTAAACTGATAAATTTTGACTTACCAACATCCATTGCAGTTTCCATGAAGCTTTTCTGTCGTGAAGCAAATTCTGCAAGCAATTTCTGCTGCCTCTCTCTGGCCTTTTGTCGCCTAGATTAAACAGAAATAAAGTGATAAGTACCAGACGTGCTTAAGACATACCTACTATCTTTCAGGAGTATATAATGTATGAAAGGCCCCCGGCACACAGTTAAGAACAACCAATTTTCTGTACTATGTATTAAATTTCAGGTAAAATTTTACTGTCCTTAAAAGGATTCTGCTGCTTTAAAATAGTTTGAAAATCACTGGGCTTAAATAGGTAAAAATAAAAGCCACAATTTACTTTAAAATGTGAAATAATAATTAAAGTAGATAGAAAATTTGGATGTCCAACAACACAATTTCCTAAATATATGTCAGTTCATAGCAAGAGCAAGAAGAGTTTTAGCTAGGAATCCACAATTTAACCCCAGGTACAAATAATAGCAAACTCATTGCTAGAAGAAACTATTATGTTAAGCTATGAACAGAATCTAAAAGTTAAGAATAGTCAGATTTAGGGGACTTCCCTGGTGGTCCAGTGGTTAAGAATCCCCCTTCCAGTGCAGGGGACACGGGTTCGATCCCTGGTTGGGGAACTAAGATCCCACATGCTGCCAGGCAACTGAGCCCGCGCGTTCTGGAACCCACACGCCACAACTAGAGAGAAGCCCGCACACCGCAACAAAAGATCCCATGTGCCGAAACTAAGACCCGATGCAGCAAAAATTAATTTATTAATTTTTTAAAAAAAGAATAGTCAGATTTACTGTTACCTTAAGAACAGGTCTCTTCCTAAAAGAGAAATAGCAAAAAGCCAGGAAGTTTTCCAGTTTCTACTAGGAAATATTCCAAGTTTGGTTTATTTTGTTTGAAGTAAAAGAATATGAAAGAGTCTCAAATATAAGATAAAGATAAAACTATATTCCAAATCTAAGCATAAATATTCCTTTGGATTAATTCACTTTATTCTATTTATTAATTATCCCTTATCTACTTCCAAAGAGCATTTTAATTTGAGGCTAGTTGAAAAAGACAAAAAATGACTATAACATAAGTATAAGAAAATAAAAGTAAACTAATAAAGACAGGAGATAGGCTTCCCTACATTTAAAGATGCTAGAAATACTAATAAGCATAAAATTCTACCCCAGCAAGGTAAGGTTAATATAGTAATTCAAAACAAGAGAGGAGGGAGAGGAAGAAGAAAAACGTTGTAAGTTATATATTAACTCATTGGGAGAGACAAACTTTTTACTTGAACTAAACTCAAAAAGGGATTTATCATATCCCATGATACAAAGGACATTAAAAACATAATGGATGGAGTATACTATAGCAGTTTCTTTTAGTGACCATTTATTATATCTATATACTGCAAAAGAATTTTATTAAACTGAGATTCTATGAAGTAATTTCTATGGGAAACATGAAAGAATTCTGCTATTAGTCTGAAATGATTAAAGGATACAGAATATAGAATTTAGAAGAATGGAATGCTGATGGTAATTTTTAGATTATTCACACATCCACTCCGATCCATTTAGTGGAGATAATCACAAACGTCTATAAAATCAAGTACTGTGGTCCAGCTTACCATGAAAAGTTACATAATTTTGCCAATAAAGTTCAAGAGATTTTTAACACTCCTTTTCTAACATTTACTTTAAATGTAATTTAGGCCCCACTTAAGAAAACTCACTTTATTACCTAATTTATAAATACAACTCTTATTTTTTATATTATATTTTATATTTTAAGCCAATATATTATTATCCAGGTTGATCACTCACCTTACTCATCAAACTGGACTCCCAATGACATTAGCCATTTCAAAAAATTAAAAACCACTCCTGCGCTCTCTTTCCTTCCTGAACATGGAAGGTGGCACAGTGGCCTAGGACAGGGTGTCAAGACCCAACAGCCTGGCACAGGAGGGCATTCGTGTGGGGGAAAGTTACAAGAAATTGGTTATACACAAGGGAATTAATCAAAAATTAATACATATTAAGGATTATAGGGGCCAGGTTTCTCACTATGGGAGGAGAGCATTACAATTATGAAAAGAAGGAAAAGAAGAATAAATCCTATGGTGTTGGATTAGAATTGGGATTATCAGGTTGAACACACAGTCATAGTTTTTAATAACTCTCTCTCCCCTCCCTTTATCCCCCCCCATACACACACATTTTGCCCACTAGCAGGGTCTGTGAATGAGCTCATTAGAATGAGCACGTGGACTGTGGTTTCTAAATAAGATTCTTTACTAAAAGGAACCAGGACTCTTTGGAGAAATGGCTAATACCAAACACAAGATGAACCTGGGCTATCTTCTTGGCCCAGAAAATAACTGAAAATGCTCAAAGAATGGTGGGGAGAAATCCAAAGAACACAGAAACCAGCTTGAAGGGACTCCCACTGGTCTAATCTAGAACAATTTGAGCATCAAAATGATTAATGAGGAAGAAATTATAACCCATAAAATAAAATAGGAATCCATAACTCCAAACTGATATAAGTAAATAAATGAATAAACTGAAAGTTGATGGAGATCAGGATATTGCAGCATCTCAAAGTATCTCCCCACAAATTACATATTAATTACAAAGGGGGGAAAAAAGAGAGGAAAGTTACTAAGGGTAACTTGACAGTGAAGAAGTCTAACAGACACCCTCATAATCAAGTGATCAAAGTTAATCACCAGTAATGAAACAAATTAAAATCATGTGACACCTGATGGGATGCAGTCAAAAGAAAACAGCAACACTTCCTTTTTTTTTTGGGCCAGGCCGCGCAACTTGCAGGATCTTAGTTCCCCAACCAGGGATTGAACCCAGGCCATGGCAGTGAAAGCCCAGAATACTAACCACTAGGCCACCAGGCAACTCCCCAGCAACACTTCCTTGATATTCCTCTCAAAGGTGCATCACCTGAATCCAAACATAATGGGAAAGGAGACAAGCCCAAATTGAGGGACATTCTACAGTGTCTATTGCTCTATAATCTTCAAAAGTGCCAAGGTCAAGAAAATAAAGGAAAAACTGAGGAAACTATTCCATGCTGAAGGAGACCAAAGAAACATGACAACAAAATGCAATGAGTGATTCTGGACTGGATCTTTTTGCTCTGAGACACGTTACTGGGACAACTGTCAAAACTTGGGATCTAAGGATTTTTATCGTACTAAATAAAATGTTGATTCCCTTATTTTGAAAGGTGTATTCTGATTAGGTAAGAAAACGACCTTATTCCTAAAAAACACGCACTAAAGTATTCCAGGGTAAAGCAACTTACTCTGAAATGATCCAGGAAGTTCACTGTATTATCCTTGAAACATTTCTGTAAGTTTGAGATTTCTTCAAAATAAAAAGGTTTTAAAAATTAAACCCATCCTCAAAGGACAAAAATTCGTCATCAAGGAAGAAATGGAAACAAACAAAAATGTGCCGTAGATGCTCAAAGACATATGAGACCTCCAAAAATGTTTAAATAATAATAGCACTGATAGAATATGTTTGGTCTCCTATACTACTCCTTCATAAACTTATAATAAACTTATAAGTTTCAGTATGTTTCTTTAATTAAAACAATGAGCTACGCACTCTACAGCTCACCTTTAAATACATACATGTACATTTACATTTAGAATACATATGGCTGTCACCATGTGTATTCTAAATGTAAATGATAACTCAACCAACTCAAGCATGCTAAACGCACAAGCACTGACTATCTTTGATTCCATTTATCTTACCAACTAATCAGCTGATAAACATCCAGGTGATTAGCCTCAGATGGCCAAAAGTGGGGATGGGGGGTGGTAATATAAAATCTTCAACTGTACCATACATTAGTTTAAAGCATTAAAAATAAAAACTACCTTTCTTCTTTGTCCAGTGTTTTCTTCTCTGCAGCAGTGATCTTTTTGGGTGGTACAGGAGGGGTCACTTTTCTACATATCTCTTCAATGATGCGTTTGTTCATTCTGCTTTGCAATGCAGCTTTTAGTAAAATTCTTTCTACTGCAGTTATACCATCTCCATGACTATATTTAGGTATTTCCGGTTGGATTAAAATTTCTATGTCATCAAGCCAGGGAGGATAGTAGGAGTTTTGTTTTCCTGAGAGTTTGTGGTGAAGTTTAATTAACAAAGACAATATGCTTTCTTTAATTTCCAAAATGGCTGTAGTTAACTGTGGAGCTGAACCAGGTGCAGACCATTTATTTGAAGTTTTAGGACGAACCACCTGATTTGCTTCACTGCTACTGCGATTGATGATCTCCTGAAACTTCTTTCTACGCTCTGCTACTAAGCTGAAAACTTGAGCTGTACCAGAATTCTACCATTCAAAAGAGAAAGAAAGAAAAATCAAGAGAAGTTATTCAGTGTCAAGTTTAAAACCATATTAGTACTACATTTTCAAAAGGGAATGTTCAAAGTTTCATCCAAAGATTTATTTAATAGATTTGCTCTTTAAGTAAATCTGTCTCTTCACTTCTCTCAAATATACTTAGTCCCACTCAACCTGGAAACATCAAGGAGAAAGGCAATTATCCACAGTAACACCTCTTTTACAACCTCCTGGGCCTACCTACTAGGGAAAATAGACAAAGCTTGAGTAGTTTCTACAGCCATATTAAAGAGGAATCATAAACAAAGTCCTTCATCAGATTAAAGGAATAAAAGCTATTCTATCCAACATTCATCAAGAATACTATACTCTTTACCAACTTCTAGAAGACCACGATATCTTCCACTTAAGAAAATTATAAATTAATTTTTTTCCAAGTTAATGAATCTGAACTGCTAATTAATTTCATTTTTAAGGAACTTCAAAAGTTTGAAAATTAATTCTAACACAAATGCTTTAAGTTACTGAAATGAAATATAAAGATGAAAAATCAAACTAATCTCTTTCATATTTAAATATCACTATAATTTGTTATTTGAACAGATTTTTTAAAACCATTTTTCTCAATAATTTATCTTCAAACTAGCCTTTTTTGCTAAAGCAGTCAAACTGCATTAGGGCTCTTAGAAATCATCTTTTAATTAAGATAGAAGTTAGTTTAATGGATTTCATTAATTTTTTTTAAGCAAGCATAGAAAGGATGCTTCAATCAGTTGAGCTTTTTATGAGCTAAATTATAACATACATTATTTTTTTTTAACAGCCAAGCTGTTTTTCAACGTACTCTCTACCAGCATTAGAGGCAAAGGCTGCCGCTTATAGATTCCAATATTTTAATCAAAATTCTTTATGGTGTTCACAGCAAAAACATATTGTCAAAGACAAAGAAAGTTCCTACAAATGGACTCTTCAACAAGAAATGTCTGATTCAATGTTCTTCACTTGCAAAAATCTATATTGTAGGAATTAGAGGTATTTAAGTTTAGTTACTTGCCCTGTCATATCAAGATTTTTCATTTCTGCTTTCTATAAATTAATTAAGCTACATGCAATGAGAGAGCTGATTTTCAAAATGAGTCCAAATACACAATATATGGAGTTTAAGATTTTTGTGGGCTTATTTTATCAAAGCTAACTGCCATAGGAGCAAAAAAAAAAAGTTGTGAATGGGCATGCCACCAGCAACTAAAGATTAAATTTATTTTGATTTAGGAAACATTCATTTTTAAGATGTTAGTAACAATGCTAAACGTAAACAGACTGAAATGTGCCGCTTATAATTGGCCCAAAATACTAACACTACTAAGAAAAATCCACTATTAAATATGCAGTATTATTTTTTAAGTTCAATAATATGAATTTTCTTTAAAATTAAGCCTAAATTACTGCATTTAAAACACACACACACACGTTAAACATTTTTTTAATCTAACCATATTAATTAAACACACACATATACACACAAATACTTCAGCATTTGTCCCCATTTCCAGTTAAAGCCATATTGCTAGTTAATGCAAATATTATATACATCTACCTCTCTTTGAAGAACTTTAGGCCGACGTGAACTCTGGCAGATTAAAGGAAAAAGATGGGTGAGGCAAAAGTTGCTTAGATATATCAGAGGAAATAAAAGACAATTTACAGTTATCTACAACCACATTTATTTTTCTTTTGGATATGATAGGATGATCTAAATGACACAACCCAACATAACAAAGTCTTTCCTTTTTTTTCTCTCTTTTACACTTACTTGTAAAGAACCCAAGCTATCAGAGCTGGTACTTGCAGGTGAGTCTCTCTTCACTTCCGGAGCAGTCTCTGGAACTCTCACTCTAACATAATTTATAAAGTGTCGCATGTTCAATACTAAGTTACTACCAGGAAACCAACTGTCATGACAACGTTCTGGTCCACCTACTGATGCCTAAAACATAAACATAATGAATATCAAACCTTGCCAATCTGGTCTAAGGTACAATGGAAATGTAACAAGCCCAAATAATAGTCTATTGCCTGTCATATTCCTGAATCCCTTATAGTCTCATTCACAAATCACAAAGTGCTAATAAAACCAAATACAAACACAAAATTTTAGAACAAATTTCTCAGTACTAATATAGGTAAGTCCAATGGAAGTCAGCTAAGCTTCTCCAGAAAAAAAAAACATTTTTCAATTTGGAAATACTTAGTACAGAATATTATTCATCAACCATTAGGAATAACTCATAATACAGTCAAATAATGCTAATTTGGACTAACTGTAGAAGAAAGTCTGAAAAATCAACCAAAAGTCTGACTTAAGTCTTAGAGGAATCGTAATGACCTTTTAATATCTATGAAAGAATATATGTTGACTCAACTTAGAATATAAAGTACAGTCTAGTCTTTTTACTTGTCTGATTTTTTCTTGTTTGTTTTTTTGCTGTTATTATGTTGTGTTGTATTCTGTCTTTTTGGAGGGAGGGGATGAGGAAAATATCAATTAATTATAAAATCAATTAGTGACAATTACTTTTATGGAAGTGATACTTATAAAATCCTGAAACAGATTAACAAACAACTTGCATTCTTAAGTAAACATTCTCCCTTATAACAATACTTACTCCATTAACTTAAAACTTTTACAGAAACAATTTGCTATTCAAAATTAATCCCTAATCAAATTAGTAGAATTTCTAGACTGAATTCCTAACATAACAATTATTTACCAGTAATCAATGCTATTAGCATAACACCAAAAGTGCACTAACCACGTTTCTTAGATCTACATATTATGAATTACGAATTTCAAATTCAATAATTCTACAAATGGAGTTTAATGTATTAGTGAAACCTCTAAAAGAACATATGTATGTGAAGATTAAAAAGGGCCTTTTCCAGTAGTTCTTAGGAAGATTTTCATCTGAGTATGATGAATCCATAAATACCTTTCAAGATGACATACAACCTTTTATTAAGGCATGTCATAACTTTAACATTTAAAAATACAAGAAACTACTTACCTCTTCATCTGATTCCTCTTCAGCTGAATTTTCAAGTCCTAATTCAATCAGATATAAAACCATGCAGAGTACATGTTCTGACAGATTTTGATGATCCATCAAAATCTTTAAAAAGGGAAAAAATGCCCTGTAATTACTTTTTTCCATAAAACATATTTCACTTAAACATCAAAAAATATTTTAATGTTATAGATGAAAGTAACATAAAATATATATACACATATATATGTGTATGTATGCATATGTATATATATACATATATATACAAAATTCATAATCAGATACGTAAGTAAAGCTATACCTTGGTGAAAAGACAAAACTAAAACCAGTAAAACAGGTTCCCTCTCAAGATCACACAGTATTTTAGGCAATATCCAGAAATATTAGTTCACTGATTTCCTAAAGGTTAAGACATTAAATAATCCACTAAAACCATTATTATAAAAATACTAGTATCTAATAAAGTAATTTAACAAGACTATTTTACATCCTAAGTTGCTGACACTCTTCTCCTGATGACAAAGATATCAGATAAATAAGTTTGTTAAATAGGATAATTCATGCAAATGTGTTTGGCATAGTACTTGGCATATAATTGGGAGCAAAATAATTGTTTATGGAACATTAATATTTTTAAAATCTGTCTCTAAAATTAAAGTTCTGAACCTCAGTGTTTTGTGCTGTTGTGTAAATGTGTACGCAATGTGTGGTTTATATGAGTGAGAAAGGAAAAAGGAATGCAAGTGGTTAGGAGAGAGGCTTCTCTAAGGAAATACTGATACATCTGACCTTATACATGGAATACACAATGCAAGCCTTACACATTTTATGCAGGACTTTGGGGCTAACCTACACCAATCACTCATTCAATATGATGCAACAAACTATTAACCAGAAGACACATAAAATACCATAAGAAAAAAACAGCCTGGTAGCTATCATGTTGTCTTCATTATTTAAAAAAAAAAAAAGCCATCTGGTCAAACTATGGAAGGGGTAAGAGGAAGAGCTTCTGCAGGGAGTGGCATTGTCAGCTGCAGATGAGACTAAAGAGAACAAAAAAGAGGCCGGTCTAGGCTGAGCCTAGCAGAAACTGCCCAAACGGCAGAAGGAGCTTGGAAAGGACTTAGTCACTTAGGAGCTAATCTATTGTGACTAAAAAATAAAGACTTTCAGTTCACTGACTTTTTAATGCTTATTCTGACTACTGAGAAGGCTTTTCCATTCATATTTTGTGTGGCACAGTGGTGAGGAGAATAGACTTTCAAAACCTTTTAAAACCCTGATTTTTTATACAAATTCTGTATGTACTTAGCTATTTGACCTTGAGCAACATCTGGCCTTAAGTTTTCTCATCTTTAAAACTGGAATAGTAGTCCAGAATTATTGCAAGGATTACATGATTACTATCTGTAATTTGCTTCATACAGTATCTAGCGATTGGTGTTCAATAAATAGTAGGTAGGTGGTATGGATAGTGGGAGGAGCAAGAACAGCAGTAAGAGGGGACTGAAGGCTGGGAGGCAACAAAGGTCATTTTTTCTAATCCAGTACTTTACAGGGAGGAAACCAAGGCTCAGCCACACACTCAGCTAGCACAAGCAATACTAGAACACAGTTTCAAACTCCCAAGGATTGCCTATCATTACTACTCTGCCTCCTCTTAATAAATAAAGCATTACTGGCTAAAATCAAATAAATTTTGGCTTGAAATTCTATGGCATTACATCTTACAGCTTCAAATGAGTAACTTAAAGGCTAAGAAAAGAAAAAACTTTATTAGGTACTACAAAAAAAATAAATGGTTTCTGGGGATTTTTATCAATATGTTCTATATTAAAGTTTTTTAATATTAAACATGGCAGGAGATGAAATGGTTTACTGACACTGATTTTTAGAAAGTTGACCTGCCAATGCAATGTCAATTAAAGGTTCTTCTATTATCATAAAAGTCATGAAAGCTATTACAAAGTTGAGATTTTTAAAAATTTGTTCATAATAATCTTGCAACAATTAAATACTGCCTTTCTATTTTTCATGAAATATTCTTTTTACAGTAAGCAAATAAAAAGGTTGAAAAAATTTAACTTGAAAGAGGACACAAATCATTTGCAGTAGGCTTCTTTAATTTTTAAATCAAGAATTACTGACATTTATTATCCCTAAGATGTTACAGAAAAACACAAACTTTTTGCCCAACCCAATATATGTACTTAGCTTCACTATCTGAACTAGTTATTTAATCTCTAAAACTTAAAAATCATATCTGAAAAATGAGAATAACAACAGAACTTTCACTCATAAGGAAGTTTCCTAGAATTAAACAAAGTAATGTATATAAGTGTATATAAAGTACTTGAAACAAAATCTGGCACTAAGTAGACATTCAAAAAATATCTATTTGTAAAAAATCAAAACCACAAATATCTTCTTAGTAAGAAAAAATATTCTACCTTTCTTAATGAAAAAAAGAACATTTTAAATCATTTTACTGAATAATTCTCTTAGAAATTAATGAAAATAAACCATTCAAGATGTTTTTTTGAGGCGCATGTCTAAAATTTTAACAGGAGTAATTTTTACAAGTAAAACGAAAAACTGGTCATGGGGTAGAGTTAAAAAGAATAGGGGGTACAGAAATCTAAAAGCTATATTTGTTTACACAGCAAACAAGAAAAAAACTAAAGTGTCTACTTAACTAAATTTAATGTATATTTTCTTAAGTAATTTAAGTAATGTATATGTAGTAATTGTAAATTTGCCTAACAAATAGGCTTACTTTTTTATTTAATTTAATTTTTAATTTTTCAAATTCTAATTAGAAAGAAGAAACAATAGTTTTTTTTGTATCTAACTGTATAATGTTTATTGTGTCTAGTTACTTTATAAATGTCTATAGTTATTTTATCTATATAACATGAGTATAGTTTGTCTTTCATCTCTTATCCAGGTTAGAACATAAATATGCCTGTTATATATATATACACATATTCCATGACATTATGTATACAATTTTTGAGTACACAACTAATGTTAGCCAAATAAGTAAGTCAGTTCTGTGTGAGAAGACCCAAGGATAAAACAAATTCTAGGTAACCAAAAAGTAAAAGCATCACCTTTTGAGTTTCTAAGGTATTTAACAAAAGAAAATCCTTAATGTTGTCACATAGGAGCCCATTCAAATCCCTCCATGTCACATTCCTGATCAGAGGAAGAAAGCCAAGAGAACAAGCCTAAACACAGGGTCACTGGCTCCTATGGCTGCCATGTTAGTTTTGTCATTTTAGTGGATTCTGGTGGTTGTTTGGTCCCTACTGTTCATTTCATTCTTCCTGTACTCACATAATATTTCACTTCTTGTGGCACAGAAACCATAAAAAAAATTCCTATCTGAAACTGATAAGATGAATAGTTTCCCCCCAAAAATGGTATAGCTTTATTATTTTCAACTTAGATTTGAAATTACATAAAGAATACAATTCATATATATGTGATTATGAAATATCCTCACACATCTTAAACATATAAATACACTTTGCTTTATAAACAGTATTTTTATGTAAATATTATCCTTTAGCACTTTTATTTAAAAATTATGGCAATAAATTCTAATCTGAGTCTTTCTATTCAAATTACTACTGTACCTTGTAAAGCAGAGTGAATAGCACAATGTGTAAAGTTTTACAGTGCAAAAGTCTCATGAGACCTTTATAGCTGGGATGGAGTGGCGTCCTTTTCTTATAGGGAGGCCAGGGATTTCCAGGGAATTTTCCACTCTGTTTTAAACTGTAAAAATAAAACAAAGCTAAAATTAGATGATAGACTCAAGATTAAAATGTAATTTAAATGGTGATTCCATAGCTTCATCACACACTATATATATGTTACCTCAGCACTTTTTGGAATAGCCTTAGGTACAGATCATAACTTCCTCTACCTTTTTCTGGATGTATCATATTAGTGATTCATTACCATTGAACTCACAGCCAACAGCACTATAACAGCCTGAACAAAGCTTATCTGACTACAAATTTTCTCTGTAAGGCACATGAAAGCCTTCTTGCCCTCCGGAACACTAAACAGCACTTTGGCACTACACTTGGGGACCATTTTAAACAGTGAAATCACCAAAGGTCAAAAATGCAAAAACATAGCACTAAATTGACCATGAAAAGGACACATGTTTACAGTATGAGCTGGAACAAGAGGGTAGAGTTTTGCTTTGTTCCACTTTAACCTAGGCGCCCTCTGCATATCCACCGAGATCTGTGACTAACCAAGAAATTGCTCCGAGTACTGATTTCGGGCATAAACATAAATTTTACCAAGTAGCCAAATTTGCAAAATAGAATTTGCAAATAATGAGGATCAATTGTATATGACAGAATTAGCATTACAAATCAATGAGAAAAGGATGGATTGTTCAATAAATAGTCCTGGAGCTGGTTTTCTGTAGGGGAAAAAAAATACATAAATCACTACTTCACTCTCTATATAAAATTCAACTGCAGGTGGATTAAAAATCCAAATATAAAAGTAAAACTTTAGAACTGATAAACTTTAGACAATCTAACAGAAAAATCATCGAAGAATAATCCATACACCAATCTCATACCAAGAATCATGAAGGGAAATTAATAAGTTTTTTTTAAAGGCTCAACCTCACCCAGTAATCCAGAGAATGCAAGTGAGTTATACATTCAGCACTTGAAGTTAAAATGACAGAATGAACATAAATATTTAATTTTACTTTCACTCAAAACTCCAATAAAAATATAGTAATGGTATTTCTTAAAGGATGAAAAGCACCAGGGTGAAGAAAATCCGAAAAAAAAAAATGCAAAATTTTGTCAATCGGAAAGCAAATGGATACATGTTGACTCTAGTAAACCTAAGAAAGCCGAATCACAGGAAGGCAATGGGGACAGCTGAGAATCAACCCCAATTACACTGCAGAATCCTCAAAAGGCTCAGAAACTGGAAACACCTGGTTCTTCAATAACTGGAGTTGGGGAGATAGGAGGCTAAAATGAGGATTGGATGAAAACTGCTTCTCCCCGACCCCAACAGAATTCTGGCTAGAGAATTCATCTCTGGAGAAGGTAAAACGCAAGCACAGTTAAGGGTAGGAGGATGGGCGATTAAAATCATCGTATGCCTAGAAAGTCCAGGTGTCCTTTGAGAGCCACTGAGATTTCACCCTCTTTATGCAAATTCCTTCTTAGAAATCTTTGTCTCTGAAGTTTTCTTAAGCTGTGGTATTGACCTAAAACAATACGAGGAGGTATGGCCAGGACCAAACTGCTTGAGTCCCATTATTCTTGCATTTGGAACACTCTCTACGGCAGACTGTATTGTTGTTCCCAACTGTTGGATCACTTCCTTAAAAGAGGAGGACATCCCTGCTCATTGCCATATGACATAAGGTGCCTCACTGCTGGTATATTACATATTTCCACCCCATTACCAGGCTTGATGTGAGCCAGTAGAAAGTGAGAAAAATGACAGAGAAAAAAAAGAAAGTCATCATATGCATTTTGACTCAGAGCACTTAGGCTCTGACTCCATTCAGTTCACAAAATAATGGCAGCCAGACCATTACCTTCTGGGCAATATTTGAAAATACTTCTCTGAGGAATCTGACAAAACCAAAAAGGAAGTTCTAAAGAGACTAACATAAGGGCTTCTCAACAAACCTGCCTACCCAAATCACACTACATTAAAGCTCAGAATCTACAAAGATCCAAGGCACTGAGAGCTCCTCATCACAAGCAGCCAGAATTATCAGACATCCAAAGAATGCAGCTAACATAAAAGCTAGAGACTGAACAGTAGAAAACTCAACTTGGAGGAAACAAATATCATGTAGGGAGGGGGAAAAAAATCTTAAAAATAATAAATTACAAGGAGAGGCAACATGGTTTCCTGTTACATGGGTCTGGAAGGGGAAAGTCAGTACAGCCCACATACCCCGTGTTAGCAGAATTTCCTGACATCTATATGAGGTGAGAACACCTAGAAACAGGAAAGAATGAATTCAGAGTTTGGTCTCCATATAGGAGATGATTTTTCCTGAATATCTTCTGAGACAAGGACAGGAAAAGTTGGCCTTTTCAGCATTTCCAGATCCTTCTGCCTGTGGGTATGTTAGGAGCAAAGGCATATTCTCAAGATGCTGATGTGATTCCTCAACGTAATATCGATGAGAAAATGACCCAGACAAGAGGAAGAAGAGGAGGAAACGGCAGCTTCTCAGGGACTGTTGACATTCCAGGATGTAGTCATAGAATTTTCTCAGGATGAGTGGGAATTTCTGGACAGCACCCAATGGGAATTGTACAGGGATGTGATGTTAGAGAACTATAAAAACCTGGTCTCCTTGGGTCTTGTCTCTAAGCCAGGTCACCTGGTCACCTTTATGGAGCAAAAGAAGGGTCCCTGGGATGTGAAGGGAACGGAGACAATAGCCATACACCCAGGAACTGGGGCCCCCCCACCCAGGTGGAGGATGGTGACTTCAGGCTGAGCATAAGATTCCTGGGGCACCACCCCGTTACCTCACCACCAACCAACCAGAAGAAAGTCACACACCCTACAGCCCTCACCTCAAATTTTGCCTATAAAAACTTCTCCCTGAAAACCATGGGGGAATTTGGGGTTTTTTACAGCACAAGCCACCTGTTCTCCTTGCTTAGCCCTGCAATAAACCTTTCTCTATTCAAAAAAAAAAAAAAAAAAATTACCATCTACATACCAGAGAAATGAATTGCATCTATGATTCAAGAAGAGGATGCCATTAAGTTTGCTTTAAAAAAAAAACTGGTTTCTATATAATACTATAGTGGCTACATATAAGCATAATTTTCAAAGCAATCCCAATAGCCTATGATTAAATGTTTCAATTATTCTATTTCATTCGGCATAGAAAAGCAATTTTTCGTTTTTATTTTATTTGTTTGTTTGCTTTAAGTACTAGGCCCCTAAATATGCAGCACCTAGATTAATAAAGTGTTCTGAAATAAAGGTTATAGATTTGTTCAAGGCAGCAGGTAATAACATCATTCTGACTGCTCTTTTCAAAATCATTAATGAAATAATGCAAATGAAAAGCTACATGACAGCCAAAAAAAATGTTAAGTGACTCAAACCAACACTTAATTATTGAGACAAAAATGACATATATAAACTCATACATCATACTTTAAAACATGGGCCAGCAGCCATTAACCTTCAAGATGGGAGATGGGAAGCAACAGAAATATCAGAAATTACAGTTCAAAAAAATTTGCTTTC
The DNA here is from genome assembly GCF_949987535.1 of Balaenoptera acutorostrata. Lineage (NCBI taxonomy): Eukaryota > Metazoa > Chordata > Mammalia > Artiodactyla > Balaenopteridae > Balaenoptera > Balaenoptera acutorostrata. The sequence goes on along the minus strand of NC_080071.1, from coordinate 31,217,477 downwards.
CAGCTGAATTTAAAGTAACCACTATATAAAAATCACATTTGTCTTTTGGAAATGGTCTAGACAATAGTTCCAACACTGCCGTTAACAAACGTATTCCACTGAACTTCTCTGGACCACAATGTCCTCATATGTAAAATATAACACTGAATTGAATGGATGGTTTTCCAACTGTTGGTTTGTTTTTGCTCTTGTTGTTTTTTGTTTTTGTTTTTCTCATTTTAAAAGCTGAATTGCCCATTAAGGGGTATTTGGAAGGGAGTGAGGAAAACGGGATGAGCCACCTCCACTCTCTTAGGCCTTCTGTTGCTGTTGCCCAACCCCCTCTTCCAGTGATGGCTCCCAAGACATTTCTACAGAAGCTGGAGAGAAGATCTTGAAGGGCTTTTCCAGCAATAAGATCCTAAAATTCTAAAGGTCTAAACATCACACAAAGAAAATGGCTTATTTTCACTTAAACTCTCAGCACAAAAAAATTTTAAGAAACTTACTTTTCATTCATTTAGCAATTACTGATTATCTACAAAGTGCCCTGCATCAAGGTAGATTCTAAAGACACAATAGCGGGACTTCCCTGGTGGCAAAGTGGTTAAGAATCCGCCTGCCAAAGCAGGGGACATGGGTTTGAGCCCTAGTCCGGGAAGATCCCACATGCTATGGAGAAACTAAGCCCATGTGCCACAACTACTGAGCCTATGCTCTAGAGCCCATGAGCCACAACTACTGAGGCCGTGTGACACAACTACTGAAGCCCGCGCACCTAGAGTGCGTGCTCCGCAAAAAGAGAAGCCACCGCAATGAGAAGCCTGTGCACTGCAACGAAGAGTAGCCCCCGCTCGCCACAAGAAGAAAAAACCCACACTCAGCAACAAAGACCCAGTACAGCCTAAATAAATAAATAAATAAATAGAGAGGGGCCTTCAAAATGGCGGAGGAGTAAGACATGGAGATCACCTTCCTCCCCACAAACACATCAGAAATACATCTACATGTGGAACAACTCCTACAGAACACCTACTGAATGCTGGCAGAAGACCTCAGACTTCCCCAAAGGCAAGAAACTCCCCACATACCTGGGTAGGGAAAAAGAGAAAAGAAAAAACAGAGACAAAAGAATAGGGACGGGACCTGCATCTAGGGGAGGGAGCTGTGAAGGAGGAAAAGTTTCCACACACTAGGAAGCCCCTTCACTGGTGGAGACGGGGATTGGCAGGGGGGAAGCTTCAGAGCCATGGAGGAGAGTGCAATAACAGAGGTACAGAGGGCAAAGCGGAGAGATTCCCGCACAGAGGATTGGTGCCAACCAGCACTCACCAGCCTGAGAGGCTGGTCTGCTCACCAGCCAGGATGGGTTGGGGGCTGGGAGTTGAGGCTCCTGCTTCGGAGGTCAGATCCCAGGGAGAGGACTGGGGTTGGCTGCGTGAACACAGCCTGAAAGGGGCTAGTGCACCACAGCTGGCCGGGAGGGAGTCTGGGAAAAAGTCTGGACCTGCCTAAGAGGCAAGAGACCATTGTTTCAGGGTGCATGAGGAGAGAGGATTCAGAGCACCGCCTAAATGAGCTCCAGAGACGGGCGCAAGCCGCGGCTATCGGCGGGGACACCAGAGACGGGCATGAAACGCTAAGGCTGCTGCTGTAGCCACCAAGAAGCCTGAGGGCAAGCACAGGTCACTAACCACAACTCCCCTCCTGGGAGCCTGTGCAGCCTGCCACTGCCAGGGTCCCGAGATCCAGGGACAACTTCTCCGGGAGAACACACCGTGCGCCTCAGGCTGTTGTAACATCACACCAGCCTCTGCCGCCGCAGGCTCACCCTGCATTCTGTACCCCTCCCTCCCCCTGGCCTGAGTGAGCCAGAGCCCCCTAATTAGCTGCTACTTCAACCCCATCCTGTCGGGGCGGGGAATAGACACCCTCAGGCAACCTACACGCAGAGACAAGGCCAAATCCAAAGCTGAACCCCAGGAGCAGTGCAAACAAAGAAGAGAAAGGGCAATTTCTCCCAGCAGCCTCGGGAGCAGCAGATTAAATCTCCACAATCAACTTCATGTACCCTGCATCTGTGGAATACCTGAATAGACAACGAATCATCCCAAAATTGAGGTGGTAGAATTTGGGAGCAACTGTAGATTTGGGGTTTGCTTTCTGCAGCTAATTTGTTTCTGATTTTATGTTTATCTTAATTTAGTATTTAGGGCTTATTATCACTGGTAGATTTGTTTATTGATTTGGTTGCTCTCTTTTTTTTATATATATATAGATATATATATATTGTTTCCTTTTTCTCTTTTTGTGAGTGTGTATGTGTATGCTTCTTTGTGTGATTTTGTATGTACAGCTTTGCTTTTACCATTTGTCCTAGGGTTCTGTCTGTCCGTTTTTTTTTGTTTCTGTTTTTTTTTTTTATTTATTTATTTATTTTTGGCTGTGTTGGGTCTTCAGTTCGTGCGAGGGCTTTCTCCGGTTACGGCAAGTGGGGGCCACTCTTCATCGCGGTACGGGGACCGCTCTTCATCGCGGTGCGCGGGCCTCTCACCACCGCGGCCCCTCCCGTTGCGGGGCACAGGCTCCAGACGCGCAGGCTCAGCAGCTGTGGCTCACGGGCCCAGCCGCTCCGCGGCATGTGGGATCCTCCCAGACCAGGGCTCGAACCCGCGTCCCCCGCATTAGCAGGCAGACTCCCAACCACTGCGCCACCAGGGAAGCCCTGTTTCTGTTTTTATTTTTATTTTTTAGTATAGTTTTTAGCACTTGTTATCATTGGTGGATTTGTTTTTTGGTTTGGTTGTTCTTTCTTTCTTTTTCTTTTAAATTACTCTTGTCTTTTTTTAATTTTTAATAATGTTTTTTTATTTTTTATTTTAATAACTTTATTCTTTTTTAATTTTCTTTCTCTCTTTTTTTTCTCCCTTTTCTTCTGAGCCATGTGGCTGACAGGGTCTTGGTGCTCTGGCCGGGTGTCAGGCCTGAGCCTCTGAGGTGAGATAGCCCAGTTCAGGACACTGGACCACCAGAGACCTCCCGGCTCCATGTAAATTCAAATGGAGAAAGCTCTCCCAGAGATCTCCATCTCAATGCTAAGACCCAGCTCCACTTAACGACCAGCAAGCTATAGTGCTGGACACCCTATGCCAAACAACTAGCAAGACAGAAACACAACCCCACCCATCAGCAGAGAGGTTGCCTAAAATCATAATAAGGCCACAGACCCCCCAAAACACACCACCAGATGCGGTCCTGCCCACCAGAAAGACAAGATCCAGCCTCATCCACCAGAACACAGGCACCAGTCCCCTCCACCAGGAAGCCTACACAACCCACTGAACCAACCTTAGCCACTGCGGACAGCCACTAAAAACAATGGGAACTACGAACCTGAGGCCTGCAAAAAGGAGACCCAAACACAGTAAGTTAAGCAAAATGAGAAGACAGAGAAACACACAGCAGATGAAGGAGCAAGGGAAAAACCTACCAGACCAAACGAATGAAGAGGATATAGGCAGTCTACCTGAAAAAGAATTCAGAGTAATGATAGTAAAGATGATCCAAAATCTTGGAAATAGAATGGAGAAAATACAAGAAACTTTTAACAAGGACCTAGAAGAACTAAAGAGCAAACAAACAATGATGAACAACACAATAAATGAAATTTAAAATTCTCTAGAAGGAATCAATAGCAGAATAACTGAGGCAGAGGAATGGATAAGTGACCTGGAAGATAAAATAGTGGAAACAACTACTGCAGAGCAGAATAAAGAAAAAAGAATGAAAAGTATTGAGGACAGTCTCAGAGACCTCTGGGACAACAATAAATGCACCAACATTCGAATTATAGGGGTCGCGGAAGTAGAAGAGAAAAAGAAAGGGACTGAGAAAATATTTGAAGAGTTTACAGTTGAAAACTTCCCTAATATGGAAAAGGAAATAGTCAATCAAGTACAGGAAGCACAGAGGGTCCCGTACAGGATAAATCCAAGGAGAAACACACCAAGACACATATTAATCAAACTATCAAAAACTAAATACTAAAAGCAGCAAGGGAAAAACAACAAATAACACACAAGGGAATCCCCATAAGGTTAACAGCTGATCTTTCCGCAGAAATTCTGCAAGCCAGAAGGGAGTGGAAGAACATATTTAAAGTGGTGAAAGGGAAAAACCTACAACCAAGATTACTCTACCCAGCAAGGATCTCATTCAGATTCGATGGAGAAATTAAAACCTTTGCAGACAAGCAAAAGCTAAGAGAATTCAGCACCACCAATCCAGTTTTACAACAAATGCTAAAGGAACTTCTCTAGGCAGGAAACACAAGAGAAGGGAAAGACCTACAATAACAAAACCAAAACAATTAAGAAAATGGTAACAGGAACATAAATATTGATAACTACCTTAAATGTAAATGGATTAAATGCTCCAAGCAAAAGACACAGACTGGCTGAAGGGATACAAAAACAAGACCCGTATACATGCTGTCTACAAGAGACCCACTTCAGACCTAGGGACACATACAGACTGAAAGTGAGGTCATGGAAGAAGATATTCCATGCAAATGGAAATCAAAAGAAAGCTGGAGTAGCAATTCTCATATCAGACAAAATAGACTTTAAAATAAAGACTATTACAAGAGACAAAGAAGGACTCTACATAACGATCAAGGGATCAATCCAAGAAGAAGATGTAACAATTGTAAATACTTATGCACCCAACATAGGAGCACCTCAATACATAAGGCAAATGCTAACAGCCATAAAAGGGGAAATCGACAGTAACACAAAAATAGGGGACTTTAACACCCCACTTTTACCAATGGACAGATCATCCAAAATGAAAATAAATAAGGAAACATAAGCTTTAAATGATATTTTAAACAAGGTGGACTTAATTGATATTTATAGGACACTCCATCCAAAAACAACACAATACACTTTCTTCTCAAGTGCTCATGGAACATTCTCCAGGATAGACCATATCTTGGGTCATAAATCAAGCCTTGGTAAATTTAAGAAAATTGAAATCGTATCAAGTATCTTATCCAAACACAACACTAAGAGACTAGATATCAATTACAGGAAAGAACATGTAAAAAATACAAACACATGGACACTAAACAATACACTACTATATAACCAAGAGATCACTGAAGAAATCAAAGAGGAAATCAAAAAATACCTAGAAACAAATGACATTGAAAACATGACGACCCAAAACCAATGGGATGGAGCAAAAGCAGTTCTAAGAGGGAAGTTTATAGCAATACAATCCTACCTCAAGAAACAAGAAACATCTCAAATAAACAACCTAACCTTACACCTAAAGCAATTAGAGAAAGAAGAACAAAAAAACCCCAAAGTTAGCAGAAGGAAAGAAATCATAAAGATCAGATCAGAAATCAATGAAAAAGAAATAAAGGAAACAATAGCAAAGACCAATAAAACTAAAAGCTGGTTCTTTGAGAAGAGAAACAAAATTGATAAACCATTAGCCAGACTCATCAAGAAAAAAAGGGAGAAGACTCAATTCAATAGAATTAGAAATGAAAAAGGAGAAGTAACAACTGACACTGCAGAAATACAAAGGGTCATGAGACATTACTACAAGCAACTATATGCCAATAAAATGGACAACCTGGAAGAAATGGACAAATTCTTAGAAAAGCACAACCTTCCAAGACTGAACCAGGAAGAAATAGAAAATATGAACAGACCAGTCACAAGCACTGAAATTGAAACTGTGATTACAAACCTTCCAACAAACAAAAGCCCAGGACCAGATGGCTTCACAGGCGAATTCTATCACACATTTAGAGAAGAACTAACACCTATCCTTCTCAAACTTCCAAAATACAGCAGAGGGAGGAACACTCCCAAACTCATTCTACAAGGCCACCATCACCCTGATACCAAAACCAGACAAAGATGTCACAAAAAAAGAAAACTACAGGCCAATATCACTGATGAACATAGATGCAAAAATCCTCAACAAAATACTAGCAAACAGAATCCAACAGCACATTAAAAGGATCATACACCATGATCAAGTGGGGTTTATCCCAGAAATGCAAGGATTCTTCAGTATATGTAAATCAATCAATGTGATACACCATATTAACAAACTGAAGGAGAAAAACCATATGATCATCTCAATAGATGCAGAAAAAGCATTTGACAAAATTCAACACCCATTTATGATAAAGACCCTCCAGAAAGCAGGCAGAGAGGTAACTTACCTCAACGTAATAAAGGCCATATATGACAAACCCACAGCCAACATCATCCTCAATGATGAAAAACTGAAACCATTTCCACTAAGACCAGGAACAAGACACGGTTGCCCACTCTCACCACTATTATTCAACATAGTTTTGGAAGTTTTAGCCACAGCAATCAGAGAAGAAAAAGAAATAAAAGCAATACAAATTGGAAAAGAAGAAGTAAAGCTGTCACTGTTTGCAGATGACATGATACTATACATAGAGAATCCTAAAGAGGCTACCAGAAAACTACTAGAGCTAATCAATGAATTTGGTAAAGTAGCAGGATACAAAATTAATGCACAGAAATCTCTTGCATTCCTATACACTAATGATGACAAATCTGAAAGAGAAATTAAGGAAACACTCCCATTTGCCACAGCAACAAAAAGAATAAAATACCTAGGAATAAACCTACCTAAGGAGAAAAAAGAACTGTATGCAGAAAACTATAACACACTGAGGAAAGAAATTAAAGATGATACAAACAGATGGAGAGATATACCATGTTCTTGGATTGGAAGAATCAACATTGTGAAAATGACTCTACTACCCAAAGCAATCTACAGATTCAGTGCAATCCCTATCAAACTGCCAATGGCATTTTTCACAGAACTAGAACAAAAAATTTCACAATTTGTATGGAAACACAAAAGACCCCGAATAGCCAAAGCAATCTTGAGAAAGAAAAACAGAGCTGGGGGAATCAGGCTGCCAGACTTCAGACTATAGTACAAAGCTGCAGTAATCAAGACAGTATGGTACTGGCACAAAAAAGAAATATAGATCAATGGAACAGGATAGAAAGACCAGAGATAAACCCACGCACATATGGTCACCTTATTTTTGATAAAGGAGGCAAGAATGTATGATGGAGAAAAGACAGCCTCTTCAATAAGTGGTGCTGGGAAAACTGGACAGCTACATGTAAAAGAATGAAATTAGAACACTCCCTAAAACCATACACAAAAATAAACTCAAAATGGATTAAAGACCTAAATGTAAGGCCAGAGACTATAAAACTCTTACAGGAAAACATAGACAGAACACTCTATGACATAAATCACAGCAAGATCCTTCTTGACCCTCCTCCTAGAGCAATGGAAATAAAAACAAAAATAAACAAATGGGACCTAATGAAACTTAAAAGCTTTTGTACAGCAAAAGGAAAACATAAACAAGATGAAAAGACAACCCTCAGAATGGGAGAAAATATTTGCAAACCAAGCAACTGACAAAGGATTAATCTCTAAAATTTACAAGCAGTTCATGCAGCTCAATACCGAAAAAACAAACAACCCAATCCAAAAATGGGCAGAAGACCTAAATAGACATTTCTCCAAAGAAGATATACAGATTGTCAACAAACACATGAAAGGATGCTCAACATCACTAATCATTAAAGAAATGCAAATCAAAACTACAATGAGGTATCACCTCACACCAGTCAGAATGGCCATCATCAATAAATCTACAAACAATAAATGCTGGAGAGGGTGTGGAGAAAAGGGAACCCTCTTGCACTGTTGGTGGGAATGTAAATTGATACAGCCACTATGGAAAACAGTATGGAGGGTCCTTAAAAAACTAAAACTAGAACTACCATACGATCCAGCAATCCCAGTACTGGGCATATACCCTGAGAAAACCATAATTCAAAGAGTCATGTACCACAATGTTCACTGCAGCTCTATTTACAATAGCCAGGACACGGAAGCAACCTAAGTGTCCAGTGACAGATGAATGGGTAAAGAAGATGTGGCACATATATACAATGGAATATTACTCAGCCATAAAAAGAAACGAAATTGAGTTATTTGTACTGAAGTGGATGGACCTAGACACTATCATACAGAGTGAAGTAAGTCAGAAAGAGAAAAACAAATACCGTTTGCTAACACATATATATGGAATCTAAAAAACAAAACAAAAAAACAAAATGGTTCTGAAGAACCTAGGGGGAGGACAGGAATAAAGACACAGACGTAGAGAATGGACTTGAGGACACAGGGAGGGGGAAGGGTAAGCTGGGACAAAGTGAGAAAGTGGCATCGACATATATACACTACCAAATGTAAAATAGATAGCTAGTGGGAAGCAGCCGTATAGCACAGGGAGATCAGCTCGGTGCTTTGTGTCCACCTAGAGGGGTGGGATAGGGAGAGTGGGAGGGAGACGCAAGAGGGAGGGGATATGGGGATATATGTATATGTATAGCTGATTCACTTTGTTATAAAGCAGAAACACACCATTGTAAAGCAATTATACTCCGATAAAGATGTTAAAAAATAAATAAATAAATAAAGATTTTTTTAAATGCTAAAAATAAAGACACAATAGCTTTAATTTACCTAATTATTTTTCTCTATAATTTTTCAAAATGCCTTTCTATTACCTTCTTGAAATAAAAAAGAATCACACTAAGTAAATCAGTTTTGCCACTTTTGTTCCTTAAAACTAAAAGAAAATGAAAATGACCAACAGCCAATAAGCCCTACACTTTAGGGTTATTTCCCAGTTGTGTTATAATAAGAACTGAAATGGTCAATTATACAGTCATATAAGTGATATCACATAAAGGAAAGACATGTTATATTTCATATACAAAATAAATTTCAAAAAAATTTAAGTTTTACATGGAAACAAACACATTCTTCACGGATATATTTATCTTAAATATACAAAATATTGTTGGATTAATATCATATTGCACATAAAATTTCAGAAATTAATTTATAAGAAAATGATTTTAATCTGAAGTTAAAGTGTATTTGTTATCTGCTACTATTCTTTTATTTAAATACACATTTCTTTAAACAAAGATTTTTAAACTGCCAAGAAACATTACAGCAATTCAGACATATTTCTAAGAAACTATAGAGACATTGTACAGGAACTCAAAAGCCAAATGAGGAGAATGAGATTATGAGAAAAAATAGACAGCAAAATAGGAAAGAGGAAAATTTAATAAAAATAGCTCTACAGATATGGTTTTCATTTTTCAGCATGAACTACTCAAATTTATTTACTCAACAAATGTATTCTGAATGCCTATTATGTGCCAGCACTGAGATAGATTCTGAAGATATAAAAGAGACACAGAGACAAAAATATCTTCCCTCAAGGAACTAAGAGTCTAGTAAAACCCTACAAAGCAAACAAATAGTTACAAAGCTACACAAAAAGCATAAAAAGAGGTTGCTAAGAAAGCAGGGAAAGGAGAATCTCAGACTATTTCCCCACGGGTTTTAGAGAAAGGTAGAGAGAGATGCTGAACTAAATTTTGTTTTTAGTTTTTGTCTTTCTTGGGGTGGGGTGAGGGGAGGGGAGAATATGCTAAACTTCTACACTATAAACTTTCTTCAGAGGTATCTATGATGGTTCTTAAATTCAGCATATATCTATTACTGCCAAGTCTTGGCAGAAAGAAGTTTCAATTACACCCAATATCTGTATTTACACTTTGATGGTTATATGAACAAATATTTTCTCAAGATCAAAGACATTTATATCATTTTAAACTTGTTTTCAAAATGTTTAACTAAGCACAAATAAACTGAGCACAAATAAAAGGTGATATCCTATAATGTTCAACAATAGATTAACTAATGTTTTAAAATAGGAGGAAATAATACATTAAAAAATAGTCTACAACAATAATATATAAAACTGAATTCTCCATTAAAAAGATATCCTTCAAAATTTTTCAGCAATTATCAACATTTTAACTACTTTGTTAAATATTTACAAATGAAATTCATTTTACTTTGGCTGTTTTCCCAGTTGTCAAGAACACAGCAATATCACCACACTTTTTGTACCTACCCATCATCTCTGACATCAATTTTATTCTCTTAACTTGTGCCTCCTCTACTGCTTTGAAAGTAGAACAACACAAAACCAAGCTTTGAATTCTGCTGGTCAAAGAGCAACTAAATAAGTTTGTTATTTTTTTACGTTTATTTGTGATGTTTTATAAAATTTATTTTTATCAGATTAATGTCAGGTTTTTGGATCAAGATCTTGAGAACATAAATCTCAGCCAGATTATTTTTTTAATCTTAAAATATTTTCTCCTCTAAAGATTGAGTATATTTTAATGAGAGCATATCATTTGTCTTATAACTGAAATTTTTCTCTATAAACACAAGATATCCATTATTTTACTGACTAATATAACGTACTTACAATGCTGTGTATCTGTCCATTGCAGACTGCACGTCTCTACGGTAAACTGTTCGAAGAATGACCATGACGGGGTCAAACTCGTGATCCCAGACTTCAGCTATTATTCAAAAGAGAGTAGAAACAAAACACTGACTTCTTAGGAATAAAGTCAATCTCTAATGACTAATCACATTTAAGTATATCTTATATTTAAAAGATGGGAAAGTTTAATTTGATTATATATGTGCCTTAATAAGCTTGATGCAATGACCACTTTTCTAAATCAAAAATCATTATTTCATCATTATAATGTTCTCTTAAGTTCAGCAAGAACTAGCGAGCAAAAAGTTTTATAGGGCTTCCCTGGTGGCGCAGTGGTTGAGAGTCTGCCTGCCAATGCAGGGGACACGGGTTCGAGCCCTGGTCTGGGAAGATCCCACATGCCGCGGAGCAACTAGGCCCGTGAGCCACAGCTACTGAGCCTGCGCGTCTGGAGCCTGTGCTCCGCAACAAGAGAGGCCGCGATAGGGAGAGGCCTGCGCACAGCGATGAAGAGTGTGGTCCCCACTTGCCGCAACTAGAGAGAGCCCTCGCGCAGAAACGAAGACCCAACACAGCTAAAAATAAATAAATAAATAAATTTATTTAAAAAAAAAAAAAAAGTTTTATAATGTGATAATGCCTCACCATAAAAGTTTAGCTCACTTTTTTTTGTAAAGTGCCAACAAGTAAGAAACACAATGCATTAACATTTTTGAAAGTATTCGAAGATAAAAATGTGAAAGCTAGATTAAAAAATTAATGAGCCATTGATTTTCAAGAGCTTAGTTTATAAACACTTTTTGGTTTATAAAAGATTTTGTTCTTTTGCTATAATTGATAATTGATCTCCTTACCTTCTCCACAATTAGGAATCATTATCCCATGTGTGGTATATGTACAATTGGTGGTACACAAGATGATTTTAAGTATTAAGTGCACAAAGCTTATGTTAATAGCTATATAATTACATTAACGTGTAATAGAAAATTGCACATTGCAAATAAAACCTGTGATCTCATTAATACTCATGCTTAGGATGAGGAGAAGTTTAAAAATGTGAATCCTTTTAAGAAAACGCAGCATACTAAGTATATAATAGTAGAGATGGTATCTGGATGTGATAAAAAATCTAAAACATGGCCTGAGAATAATTTTAGAAACCACTGCCTTAAGAGTGTCTCTTCCCTAGATAAAATTTTCTCCCCTCTCATTCTCTCCAGCAGAATTCTTAACATTTCTTAACATTTGAACCTTAAGCATCTCTCTACACATCTACTATAATTTCAACTTTCTGGCATTAAAAAAAAAAATGTTAACAACTGTCCCTATTTCATGTAACAGGCCATCTTAAATTATCCTAAGTATGATTTAAGATCCTTAAGATAGGCCTTCAAAAAGACATAGGGGCTTCCCTGGTGGCGCAGTGGTTGAGAATCTGCCTGCCAATGCAGGGGACACGGGTTCGAGCCCTGGTCTGGGAAAATCCCACATGCCGCGGAGCAATTGGGCCCGTGAGCCACAACTACTGAGCCTGAGCGTCTGGAGCCTCTGCTCCGCAACAAGAGAGGCCGCGATAGTGACAGGCCCGTGCACCGCGATGAAGAGTGGCCCCCACTCGCCGCAACTGGAGAAAGCCCTCACACAGAAACGAAGACCCAACACAGCCAAAAATAAACATAATAAATAAATAATAAATAAAAATTAAAAAAAAAAGACATAGAACCTTTGTTATTAATTCTATTATCTGTTTTTGTCAGAATTATAAAACCATTGAAATGGAAGAAAACTTCAGTGATTAACTAACTGGTCCAGGAGGCTTCAGTGTTCCAAGAAGTTGGATTTCAACAGAGGTTTACCAGGGGCCACTTTAGGAGCAAGGAGATGGTAAAACAGATGAGAAGCTATGTCCACTAACCACACTCACTTTAACAAGAGTAGGTTTGCTTTTATTGCTTTTGTATAACAGAGGCTTAGTTCACTTAAGGCTTAGTTCCCCAAAACTAAAGGCTTATCTTAAACACTTTTTAAAAAAGCTTAAAAATCACTCATCTATTCCAACTCACTCATTTTACAAATAAGAAGTCAAATCCAAAGATAAAACACTGACTTTCTCAATATCACACAACTGGCTAATACAACTCAGTACTGCATCTGAATATGACACCCAATTTCTTGATTCTAATCTTCAAATGTCAAGTGCTCTGTCTCAGTGTCTCAAACTTTATTGTGCATGACAATCATCCTTTAGAGCTTGGTAAAAAAGCAGATTTCCAGAATTAATCCCCAGAGATCTGGATGAGAGCAGACTGGGGTTGAGGCATAGGAACCTGTATTTTAATAAGGACCGCGACTGAGTGACACAGGTTATGCTCACATCACACTTTATTAATAAGCACTGCATTATACAAGAACATCACTCTACTTCTAAGCTCATCTAAATTTTAGACACAAAGTGTTCTCTACAAGAAAGAAATACTGTGCTTTTCCTTTAATGGAATACATTCTAACCAGAGACTCTGGATTGTTCTTGCTACCTTTGTGAACTCTCTGAAAAATCACACATGATAAGGTTTATTTTGGTGTGTTTTACCAAACACGGTCCATGCTATTTACAACTACAAAGTGGGCATCAGTTTTTCACTTAGACAATGAGTGCTGAGGGGGGCAAGAAACATGTAACTGCTACTTCCTTCAAAATTTTAACTTAGATTAATGAAAATGTGAAAGAGAAGAAAAGACCATGAATCAGGATTTCACCTATTTCTGGCTTTTGTCAAGCATGTCATCTACAAATCCAGGGGGGAAACTTTAGAAAACCAACCACTTACGGAAAAGGTTTCTATGTATTTACACAGGTTCAAAATGTATGAGAATGTTATCAGTATTCCACATAGATTTTTAACTGTTTCTAGTTAAAATTTGGGTAGTGAGAACTATTTCAAAATCAAATTTAAAGGGCAAATACATTCAGAATGTCTGTAAGTATATATTTTGCTTCATAATTTCTGGTTCATTTACAGTTCATTCACTTACAAAAATAAACTGGAGTTCATATATAAAGTTCCTTTTATAATTCAGAGTCATCTAAGAAGTTTTACTGTAATATAAACCATAGGTTTGTAAATAAATGGAACCAGTATCACTGTACACCATAAAAGACAAACATACATCTATAAGAAAGTTGAGGGGAAAAACCAAAGCTGAACAAATAAAAGGCAAACATTTTGTTTCAGTATACACAACGAACCTTCAGAAAACTGATATTTGAAAAAACACATTTATGTATATAAACATACCTTTAGGAGTATACATGCCTTGTTGCATAGAACCTCCAGGTTCAAATACAGGAGCCTTAAAATCAGCTACAGCTGATAAAACTGATTCAAAGCTATAACTTCCTGGAATAATGCCACTTTTGGGATTTGGATTTTCTGGAATATGATGTATGTGTCAAGAAAAAAATTAATAACTAAAAGCCATATATTTAATCTTACCAAGGTATTCTAGTTTCTAACTTCCCTTGCTAAAATATGCAGAGTAATTGGCTGTAATACATAAAGTCGGCCACAAGAGGGCTATATAATACAACAGTTCAATAATAACTTTTTATTAACTGTGAATTTTTAAGATAGCTTAATCTAGAAGCCTACTAATAAATTACATGCTGAAGTAGTTCTGAAGTATATTTCCCCCAAAACAAATTAATACAGTTTCATGAATTTTAAAAAAAACTTTTAAAATTAATCTCCATTTTCATCCTTTTGCAAATAAACTTGTACTTTCCCTTAGAAAATCAAACACAGTATACTAAAAATCAGCCCAGATTTTTATGAGCAAAGATTATTTTTCCAAAAACACAAAATGTCATCCTCAAAATAAGAAGGAAAAAGATACTAAGCAAATTTTTTAAAAAGAAGAAAACCACAAAGATTCTTTCCTCTTGGTTTCACATTAAAGCTATATAATTCTTCTAAATTCAAAGTTACAGAGAATGCTTTTGCTCTTTTACAGCACTAATACACAGTATATAATGGCTGAATGACATCATCAAACAGTATCAAATTGTTGGCTGCTTAAGAAAATCTTCAAGGTTATCAAATATGCATTTCTAATAGGAGCTATTTCACAAAATTTAGCCAATTATTTCAAACATAATCATAATGTACAAATTAAATTTAGTCCAAAATTCACAAAATAAATTTTATCACAACATGATGATCTTTGTCTAAAATTTTATAAACAATAAATTAAAAAATAATAAAGTGTCCATTGTATGCTCAGTCCTATACAGGGAACCATAAGTTTTTAAAGTTTGTAGACAACAGTCTTTGCCCTTAAAAACCTCTTGGTTTACAACTGAATTCTAAGAAAAAAATCCTCAGAATGCTTAAAGCTCTGGTAATAATAATTATACCTCTAAATTTTAACCATGAATTCCAGCCTGGCTATAGAGATAAAGTAGACCTAGCTGCCTTTCACCAAGTGTCCAGCTCCCTTTCACTATTGTTGTCCTTAAAGGTCAGATCCTGGGGTGCCCAGAGCCACCAGTCCTGATGCCTAACCAAGGTCTAACAAGAGTACCCTGAGAGACGACAGAGACAAAAAAAATCTACCAGTGGTCTTGAACACAGAATTTAACAAACAATTGGAGTTTTTCTCCGTATCATTTTTCAACTTCAAAAAAAAAACGTTTTAATCAAAAAGTGATATATCTCTAATCTATAAATATTACTTACAACTTAGATCCTGCAACTAACAGAAAATTAAACTTTTAAAAGGATATGAGGTCCAGCAATGAACTATGTGTTCTGTCATTCATACACAGCTGGGCTACCATCTCTGCTCTGAGAATCTCATCATCAGACATTCCTAAAATTAAAAATAGAATTAATAAATCTGAATATCTATATATTATAAAGAAACAACTTACCACACAATTTATTAAGCATAAATACCAAAAATGAGATGCTTCCAAAATTAAAGAGCAAAGAATACAATGCCCCAATATAACTGCAGTTTAACTACCCTGATATTTGCAGTTCCCTTAAGGGGTTTTTTAAAGGATATTCTAAAAGGAGTGTCAACGGTAATACATCCTTTCCTTTTTTCCCATAAGCCAGTTACTACCACAAGGAGAGGGGAGGAAAGGGAGGTTAATAGTTAATACCCAAGTATTTGTATTAGTGCTTTTTACCTAAATGTAAACGAAGACTCAAAAGAATCACAAGAAATGTAAGAGCGCCTTCTAACATGGATCTCTCATGCTCTGCATCAAGTACTGTGTTTTGATGTTGTGAAGCCATTGTCAACAAATCCACTACCTTAAATCTAGTAAAAAAATATTTGAGACAGATTTTTTAAAGTTAAAACAAAATTAGTTTAAATTCCAAATACTTCCTAATACCTGTCTTAATAAAATTATGCTTACCTTTCAAAGACAGATGAAATAAAATAATCTGGATCAAGTCTAGATGCACAAACCTTTAAAAGACAAAAAATAAAACCCACAATCTTTATTTCTCAATATTCAGTTTTACTTCTTTTTTTCTTTTTCCAGCCACGCCATGTGGCTTGCAGGATCTTAGTCCCCCAACCAGGGATTGAACCCGGGCCACAGCAGGGAAAGCACCAAGTCTTAACCACTGGACCGCCAGGGATTTCCCCAGTTTTACTTCTTGTGTTAATCATGTTTTTTATTTTCTGTATCTTCTGATGTTCTGGCATCTAGGGGGGCCCTACAGACCAGGAGAGAAACTACCCTTCTAAAGGCTAGCTAATTCCAAAAGACAGTAAACAGCTTACCTGGGAGCAAGTCTCTCATATGCAAGTCACTCATGTCCTTTATTTAACTCACATACCAAGCCAATATTCCCCCTGGCCCCCTGCCCAGGGCAGGTACCAGATAGCCTTTATGCCCCAGAACCCACCAAGATTATTCAAACTAGCCAATCCTAAACTACTTCCCCTGCCCTGCCTTGCCATTCCTATGGAAACCCCAATAAAGCTTCTGGTCTAGGATTTCCCCTCACTCCTCCTTCTGCCTCCTGACCAAAATCTAACGCTTCCCCTCTGGTCCTGCGTAGTGTGGCATGCCTCCTTCCTTTGGAAATTATAAGTAATAAAATTCTTCTTTCAATAGCATTGACCTCTCCATGTCATCATTTAGTCACCTCTATAAATTAAAATCCCACAGGTACAAATGAGATACTTCTAAAGTACAACATCTGCATCATCAAGTTGGCTTACCTGTAATAGGTAAATGTCAGGATCAATCATGGAATTACAGAAATGAGACTGGACATAGGTCATGGCTTGTCCTTTGATCTGCAGACCATTTCTTACCCACATATTGCTATGGATTTCGGCAAGACTTGCCTAGTAAAACAAAAATTAAGTAAATTGGACAAAGAAGTCATCTAAAGTCAACCTTTATAAAATCATGTTACAATAAACAATCATTTCAAAATATTTCATAACTTAATCACAGCATAAGCCTGACATTCTGTCCAATGTTTAAGATATTCAATTCAAATATATAATTTTAAATTTTATGATGATCATTATATTTTATACAGTCCCTTCTTCTGGAGTTTATACATGAGTCAGTTTTCCATGATGACTCCTGGATACATTTATAACAATATTCACTGAAATCTTTAATGAGGAATCACTGACAATTATATTTAACTTTTTCCTCTTCAAAAAAAAAAAAAAACATACATAATGCTTAAAGAAACACAGGAATAAGCATCAAACAAGCTAACTGTTCACTGTTCAACATCAATGAATATAATCTATGTCTTTAATTCACCCTAACTCAACCTTCAATCTAGTCATTTTCTAAAATTCGGCAAGAGCAGATCAGAATAAATTTTCTTACTATATTAATATTTAATTCTTCATGTATTTATGTCCTGTATCAACTAAAACTAAGCACAGTCATAACCTTATCTCTTATTTGTTGCTAACTCCCAGAGGTAAAGTTCAATAATGATTAACAAATCTAAAATTTCCAGGAAAAATAAACTGAAGTGCAAATCCCTCTAATGTATATAAAAGGTGGTCCACAAAATCACAGTGTTAGAAATGAAAGAAACCACAGTGCATATGTAGGCTAATTCTTCTCTCTCTTTTCTCTCCTCTCACTTTATAGATGGGGAAACTTAGAATCAAGTAGGTGAATCACTCCAAACAACGTAGATAATAAAATAGTGGTGGCACCAAGGCTAGAATTTGTTGGGTCTCCTGACTCCCAAAACAGTATTGTAGTATGTTAAACGCCCCCATAAGTAAATATAGTGAAAAGAATTCCTGGGGAAATTACAACTAAATGTAAATCTCATTTAAAAACAAAAAAAAAAACCCAAATATAATCTGGCAAAAATACAAAAACTAAATTTCTTTTAAAATTTCAAACATTTTGGCTATAATAACAATGATAAAGGCATACAAATAAAATAAAGGAAGAATCACTTAACCAAGGAATTCAAAACCTTGTAAAAGCCTGAAAACATACCTGAATTTGGAGTGGATGAATCATTAGTTTCATTAACATTTCCTGATCTGGTAAAACAGAATCCAAATCTAGTTCTTGACATTTCACAGCCTAAAAATTATGATAAAAAATGTTACTAATTCAATATGTATTTCCCAATATTCAAAAAACAAACAAACAGAGTTGTTTAATGACACTCTTACCTTACTCAAAAACATAGCATAATAACGATGTAGTGGCAGATGAAAAGTGACTTGGTTAGGTGCTGGCTGGAAATAAACAAACAAAATCCACAAGTCAAAGAATCCTTTACCGAATTCAAAGAAGGTTTTAAAATGCTAAAACCACACTTTCACCTTGATTTATTCCCCTATACTTTCTAATCAAAAAGTACAATTTTAGAAGTTATAGCTTAAAAACCCACTCTACGTAGATAAAATTATTCCATTTTAAATGTAAGTTCCTTAAAGGCAGAAACTGTATACTCCTCAACATTGAATCCTCTGAAGCATCTAGCACAGAACAAGGGATGGAATAGATTTCCCTTTACAGTAGGCCATTTGGGAATCTTCAAATGCATGCATACCAAACATGACGATAGTAACAAGAACAATAATTACAGCTAACATTCACTGAGCACTTACTATGTGCCGGTCACTGTGCTAATAAGCACTTTATTCAGATTTAGTTTAATCCTAGGAGAACCCAATGGGGTAGAAACTGAATATTCCATTTTATAAATAGGGAAATTCAAGTTTAAAAAACTTAAGTAACTTCCTAAAGTTAACAAGTAGTGAACTGAAAAGCTAGCCTGAACTCCGCTGTTATATTCAGAACGGTAAGAGGCTCTGACTACAGCCCTAAACTGAGGTGCAGTTAAAAGGCTTACCTAGTTGGGTGAGATGCTCCCCATATCAGTGGTGAACACACAGTTTCTATAGGAAAGCTTAGTACAGTATACATCAAAGACCTTTGGTATCCTTGTGAATATTATAAAAACTGTATTTTAAATCTGTGACTCCCATGGGTCACGCTATCACTACAGGGAAAAAGTACAACACAGTTGTCCTTCTCAAACAGACAAGAAAAATTAAAAGGTATTATTTGTTTTTAATGCTTCTATAAGTTTTTAGTAAAGTTTTCTCCTGTTAAAAAGTTTCACCCAAAACACTCAAATACCAGTATAGAGTTATAAAGATGTGCAATATGTCCCCATCCCTGAAACAGTCTTTTCCAAAACCGATATGAGGAAAAGATCTTCCTCAACATGTGAATAAATGTCTAAAGAAAGTTGTTCTAATAAATAAACGTTTGGCTTCCATAAAAAGGAAGGAATTTCTGACACACACTGCAATATGGATGAACCTTCAAGACATTATGCTAAGTGAAATAAGCCAGTCACAAAAATAGATATACTGTATGATTCCACTTATATGAGGTACTTAACAGTACCTTATAGAGACACGAAGTATAATGATGGTTGTCAGAGGCTGGGAGGAAGGGAAAATGGGGAGTTTATTGGGTATAGAGTTTCAGTTTTGCAAAACAAAAAGTTCTGGAGGTTGGGTGCACAACAATGTGAATACACGACTGAACTGTATACTTTAAAAAAGGTTAGTAAGATGATAAATTTTATTTTATATGCATTTTACCACAATCAAAAATAAAATTAAAATAAGTTTGCCCTCCATTACTATAATCATTTTAGTAACATAAACTATACTAACTAGCTGAATCAGAATCTCCTGCCATTTCCTTCGAAGGCAGGCATCAAGAACAGTGGTTAAGAGCAGACTCTTAAAAGCTGGATTTGCAGGAGTTCAAATCCTGATTCTGCCACCTACAGCTGTAAAACTGTGAGCAAGTTACTTAACTTCTCTGTGTCTAAGTTGCCTGACCTGTAAAGTGGAGATAATAAGCAGTTGGATGGCTGTGAGGATCAAGTAAGAGAACATAGTACCCAACACACATTTCTATTAATTACTAAGCCATAGACTCTATCTTGTCTTTTAAGGCTTGAGCATATGCTAAACACACATTCTACTACAGTGTTATATTCCATAATCCCCTCTTGTCCAATGTCACAAATTAGTTACTTGAAAAACTCTTCTTTCACTCCTTCCATATATACTGAGGTGGTCCTCAGATTCCATTCTTAGCTTTCTACTCTTCTTATTCTAGGTGACTTTATCCAGTTCATAGCTTCAATTGCCAACCCAAGATGACTCCCAAATCTCAGCAGAAATCTCACTCCTGAACTCCAAACCCTACATTCAAGTGTTTACTGAATATCAACACTTAATATCCCGTGGGGACCACAAATACACTGTGTCCAAACCAAACTCAGCATCTTTGCCCTAAAACTCAATCCTCCTCAATGTTTCTTCTCCAAATTCCCAGTAATACAAATCTGAAATGTAGACTCCTTCCTTCGCTCAAACCTCCTACCTTTCATAAGGCACCAAAGTGTGTCTGATTTTCTAAATACCTCTTAACTTCACTTCCTCCTCTCTTTCCATACTGCCCCTAACTAACCTTAGCTCAGGCCCTCAACATTTAGTGCCTAGATTTCAGTGCTAGGCTTTGCTTCTATTCTTACCCTCTGTAAGAAACGTTCTGTGGTATCTGCCCAGCTCACAACCTTCCCCATCTTCTCAGAATGTCCCCTCCTACACCACCTTCCAAATACACACACACAGGGACTGGAGCCGGACAGTCAAGTTCCAGTAGCCACATCTGACTGGATCAGGGCAGTAGATACCTAACCCATCGTGGGCAATGAGGCTCTCTCTTCACTTGAAAATTGAACTAGATTTAAAGACATCTGCAGAGAGTCTTAGAGTATGGCTGAAACTGCAATATTAGGCAACTGTAGGAAGGTAATATTTAACCACATAGGCAAAAAAGCACAGAAAACCAATCGACAGAAAGGGAAGAAAAAATGAGGCAGAAAGGCCACAGCAAAAGCAAGAGACAGGAGTTCCTGTTCAGCTTTCCACTCAGTTCCTGAAGTCCAGGTGCCATAAGATCCCTGGAAGACCTCTCTGTACTCATAATAAATTATTCCTCCTTTAAATTAGGCTGCCTCAAAAATGTTTTTTTTCCTTGTATTCAAAAGAACCTTAATTAGTACATCTATTTAAACCTTGATATATTGCCAGGAGGTGGTCTTACCAAAACATTAATTTAACCTTGTACTTCTCCATTCATCATCTTTTAATGGCTCCCTATAGTTTTAACTTCCTTTAACCTTCTGACTCTTGAGAGACAGGGCTTACCTCTCCAGCCTCATCTCCTGTCATATAAACTCATGCACCATAGGTAGCGCCTTTGTATATGCCTTTCCCTCTGCCTCAAATACTACACATCCTTGCTCCCACTGGATTAACATACCTTTAAGACTTTGCTGAAGTGACATTTCTGCTAGGAAGCTTTTCCTGAGTCCCTCACGGTAAATCAGATGCTCCACTCTATTCTCCTCCATAGCACCTTGGTCACAACTTTACAGAAGCCCTCTGATCAAATTAGCCATTTATTTGTCTTCCATTTCCTTAAATTGGGCACCGTTTCATCACTGTATCCCCAGTGTTTAGAACATAGTAAACATTCGATAAATATTTGCTGGATGAACACATGTTCTACTTCCATCTTATAAGAGACGACTCTAATCAAACCACTCATAAATGTTGCTATATACTCATAAATGTTGCTCTGCTACATACTCATAAATGATATTCAGTATTTGAGGATTCTTAAATGGCCTGTACTTTGGGAAAATTTATTCCATCCTGTCTTTCTAAGTGACTGTTTGATTTGGCTTAATCCAGTTCAAAAAAATATTATTTGCTTATTCTGTGCTGGATTACTGCAATAACTTCTGACCTCCACTCTCAAGGCTGAAAGAAGAACAAATATTTATCACACATAAAATATGTGCCTCTTAGTCAATCCTCATTGGCTAATATTAGTATCTTGAATAAATAGATGAGGAGATGGACTCGGCAATGCTTTAAAAAAAAAACAAAAACTGTCCAAGACCAAGATCACATAGTGTCCACTCAGGTATGCCTGACTCTAAAGCTCCTTCCACTGCCAAAGCCAGTACAGTTGAAATACGACCAGACGAGAAGTTGAGAGACGTGGGATCTGGACCCAGAAATACCAGGAGTTTGCCATACAACTAGAGGCAAGTCATTTAATATCTCTGCATCTCCATTTTACATCTGAAAAAAAGGGAGTGATAGTATCTTCCCTACTTCACAGGGTTGTTTTGAGAAACAAATATATCAAAGCACTTTAAGAAAGAAGAAACTTTTAAACATCGTATAAGATATATTGGTTGATTCCTTAAATTCTACGCTTATTTTCTTTTCTATTAAAAATCTATATAAATTTTTGCAACATTCGGGACTTCCCTGGTGGTCCAGTGATTAAGACTCCATGCTCCCAATGCAGGGGGCCCAGGTTCGATCCCTGGTCAGGGAACTAGATCCCACATGCCACAACTAAAGATCCCACATGTCGCAACAAAGATCCCACATGCTGCAACTAAGACCCAGCGCAGCCAAATAAATAAATAAATATTTTTAAAAAATTTTTTTACAACATTCAGTATCTTCCTAAAATATTTCTGTGTAAAAAACAAATATACTGGGGCTTCCCTGGTGGCACAGTGGTTAAGAATCTGCCTGCCAATGCAGAGGACACGGGTTCAAGCCCTGGCCCGGGAAGATCCCACATGCCGTGGAGCAACTAAGCCCGTGCGCCACAACTACTGAGCCTGCGTTCTAGAGCCCACGAGCCACAACTACTGAGTCCATACACCACAACTACTGAAGCCCGCTCACCTAGAGCCCGTGCTCCGCAATGAGAGAAGCCACCGCAATGAGAAGCCCGTGCAACACAACGAAGAGTAGCCCCCGCTCGCCACAACCAGAGAAAGCCTGTGCGCAGCAACGAAGACCCAACACAGCCAAATATAAATTAATTAATTAATTAATTAAAAAACATATGTGTGTGTATATATATACACACATATATATGTGTGTATATACATACACACATACACACACAAGCTATTTCCTTGAATTCAGCTGCTCTGTATACCATACTTGATTCTAACTATCCGTAAATCCACCCCAAGTTCAACCGTGGATTAATTTCATGTCAAATACTACCAAACCCTCTGTGTGTAATAATAATTTCCCCCTAGTTCAATCTTCCTGTTGTCTTAGTGATGCCACCATTTCAACAATAATTCCTAAAGTTTCAAATACTAATGAGAATTGGATTGAGAGAAGCTCCAGCTGAAGCCCCAGCTGACGGACCAATCCTCGGACGGGGTGAAGAAATAGTGAAGCAGGTTAAAAGCAGGATGGAGCTCTGTGGAGAATGGAGAATGTTTTCTTTAAAGACTGACTCATTACCATTTATATAAACAAAGCTTAAGCTTAAGTACCAACATTTAGACAAGATAAGAATCGGTGATTCGGGTGAAGGCAGAATCAGAATCCAAATGGACAAAATGGCCAGGTTGAAGGCTAAAGGCAGGCACAAATACTGGAGGAGGAGTCATCAGGGATGGAAGATAAATTAGTTTGAGGCAGGAAGGATGAGAGTTAAAGACAGTAGGAGGCTCTTCCCTTCATAAATAATTCAGTCCTAAAGCCACTGGTGGGGGAGGTGTTAAGAGGCGAAATAAACCAAAATAGGCATCTATAGGTGAGGAGCCTGAAAAGGGATATCAGAGCCCAGGGTGAGGAGGACAGCTGTGTGTGCTGGGGCAGGGTGGGGGGAAATGTCAGTGGTCTTCCAGGGTGAAGAGTATCTGCACAGAAGCGGGGTGTGGCCTGGCATACGGAGTCAGGGCATCCACACAGCAGGGCAGAGCCAGTCGGGGTGAGGAGAGTGGGGACTGACCAGGGATGAGAAGCCAGAACCTGGCAGAGGTAAAGAGGGCAATGACACAGGGCGCCAGCCTGGAATAAGGAATCAAAATTCAAGCAAGGTGAGGAGATTATCCACAGGTGGAAAGGACCCAGTATGGGGCATCAAAGCCAAAGCAGGATGAGGAGGGCAGCCAGAATGAAAAAAATGCCTGGTGTGGGAATTCAAAGCACACACAGGGCGAGAAGGATTCTTCACGGAAGGGTAGTCCAAGGTGGGGAGTTGGAGTCCAAGTGGGATGAGGAGGGTGTCCATATGTAGGGCAGGGCGGGGGACAGAATGCAGGGAGAAGAGGGCATCCATGTAGGGAAAAGGGAGGTAACTAATACGAGAAATTGGTTCTATATAAGAGGATTGGTCAAAGAAATAAATATATTAAGGATAATGGAAGCCAGGTTTCTCACTGTTAGAGAAAACTAGAATTAAGTCCTGTGCTATACGGGAATTTAAAGTATCAGTTTGAACTCACAGCTTCCAATATATATAATAGAGAAATAAATATAGATGCAGATATGTACATGTATATACATAAATGCATACATATATTCTGAACCTCTGTTCACTGAGAAGGCCTGGGAGCAGTTAATACCTCGATAGCAGTGAGCACACCAAGCATCCAGATCTTGCTTTCTCAATACTGTTTTCTCTACTAAAAGTAACAAAAGATCCTTAAAAAAATGACTGATTCCAGGGGTGGAATAGGGAACATATAAGGTGAGCCTGAAACATCTTGTTGAGCCACTAAGAATAGAAGTGCTCAAAGAATAACGGGACAAGTAAAAAGGACACAGAAACCTGCTTGAAGGGGCTCTCACTGGCCACATCTGAAACAATTTGAGCATCAAGTAATAGTAGTATTGGATTATAACCCAGTGAATAAAAGAAACTATGAATCTCCACAGAAAAAAATTAGTGAATGAACTAAAAATTAGATGAGAAAACAGATGTATTTAAATAGCTTTAAAGCACGTCCTCACAAAATACTTTATTAATTACGATGAGAAAAAGGGTAACTTTATGGTGAAGAAGCCTGGATGGTACCACCTAATCAAATGAACAAAGAGAACATCATCAGTAATAGGACAAACAAAGATCATAAACCACTAAAGAGGGTGCAATGAAAAGACTGCAACATCACTTCTGTAATATTCCTGCAAAAGATGCATAATCTGAACCTACTCATAAGAAAACCCAAATTGAGGGATGTTCTACAAAAATAACTGAGCTGTATTCTTCACAGCGTTATTGTCCTGAAAGGCAAAGAATGAGAAATCATTCCAGGAGACTAGAGACATGATAACTAAATGCAACATGTGACTCTAAATAGGATCCTTTTGCTATAAAGGGCAATCAACGGACAATTTGTAAAACATGAATGAGTTCTAAGATTTACATAGTAATAATATAATAAAGTTAATTTCCTAATTTTTATGGGTGTCTCTGTTTATATAAGAGAGAGAATGTCCTGGCTTATAGGAAATGTATACTAAAGTATTTGGGAGTTATGGGCATCAAGTTAACATGTTAACTCTCAAATAGTTCAAGAAAAAGTTCTGTACTCCACTTCCAACTTTTCAATAAGTTTATGATTGTGTAAAAGAAAAATTTTTTAAGGAAAAGAAATAAATAAAAGCCCCTCCTCTCCGCGCCCCGGCCTAAGACACCAGGAGTTGCATCTGCCCAGAGTTCAGAAATCAGATAAGGAGTGCTCTTCCTTCCACATCTGGCAAATTTTGACCCCACTTCATAAGAGGAATAAAAGGGGCTTCTGATAGGAAACTTGGCTGACTAATTAACAGCAAGCCCTTATTTAATTCTTCTCAGTTCATTATCAACAACAATCATCCTTACTCAGCCATAAAAAGAAACGAAACTGAGTTACTGTGGATGGACCTAGAGTCTGTCATACAGAGTGAAGTAAGTCAGAAAGAGGAAAACAAATACCGTATGCTAACACATATAAATGGAATCTAAAAAAAAAAAAAATGGTTCTGAAGAACCTAGGGACAGGACAGGAATAAAGACACAGACATAGACAATGGACTAGAGGACACAGGGAGGGGGAAGGGGAAGCTGGGATGAAGTGAGAGAGTGGCATGGACATATATACACTACCAAATGTAAAACAGATAGCTAGTGGGAAGCAGCCGCATAGCACAGGGAGATCAGCTCGGTGCTTTGTGACCACCTAGAGGGGTGGGATAGGGAGGATGGGAGGGAGACGCAAGAGGAAGGAGATATGGGGATATATGTAAATGTATAGCTGATTTACTTTGTTATAAAGCAGAAACTAACACACCATTGTAAAGCAATTATACTCCAATAAAGATGTTAAAAAAAAAAAAATCATCTTTATTCATGCCCAGAGGAGAACACTGACCAATTAATAAAGTTGTGATACCCTTTCCATCAATCTCCCCTATTCTGTTCACATTTGCACTGTCACTTTTATCTCTTTGAATGAACTCCTGAGAAATATACATTTAATAACATTAAAAAAATTATGCCCTTCTCTAGGAAATAATCAAATACAGTTAATGCACTGTAGAATCTCCTAAGTGTCAAACAACTGGTCTCTTACATCTCCTTTTTTAAAGCCTAGTGATTTTATGTTTATTCCAACACCTTTCCCTTATCCCATGAAAAGATATTCATTATTTTCAATGTTAAATGAGATCTAACACTTTTCTTAAATGCTTTTACATATATCAAAAATAAACATACCTCATCTACGAAGTTAATAGCATCAAACCAGTCTTGAAGAGCTTCAAGGCAGTATCTCACAACATTTCGGGTATATTCTTGAGTTTCCTAAAATAATAAGTTATATAAATTTACAGTATATAAATACGTATATGTTCAACTTCAAAGTATATGCAATATATAAAAAGTTATGTGCATTGTATATATAATGGTAAAATATACATATTTTCAAGATAACCACATTTGTCATTTCAAGGAATCATCTTTTCACAAACTAATAGTAACAACTAGTGACAGTTATGAAAATGAACTAACCTGAAATGAGTCAAAGGTGAAATAAATTTATATGATGTAAATTGGGTTCCATTTCAAAAGATCCTAAAAATATAAGTTCCCTACTGTTATTAATGGGTAGAGTTTCTTTTGGGATGATAAAAAAGTTCGAGAAATGGATAGTGGTGATGGCTGCACAACATTGAGAATGTATTTAATGTCATTGAATTGCATACCTAAAAATGGTTAAAGTGTTAAAAAATTTATATATATTTTGCCACAGTAAAAAAAAAAAAAAGAGGGCAGAACATATGAGTACTGTAAGCAGCCTGTGAATATCTTGGCTTGCAAAAGAATCTAAAAGAAGGAAGAATAGGAATGTGCCACTTAAAATAAAGGTATTGTGAAAGAAAACTGTAATGTTTTATGGAGAAATTGATCCAGTGAAATAGGCAAGCATTAAGTTAAATGGAAAAATAAATCGTGATAGCCTCTCTTTAAAAAAATAGGCAAAGATTTGAACAGACATTTCTCCAAAGAAGACCTACAAATGGCTAATAAGCACAAGAAGAGATGCCAACACTACCAGTCACTAGGGAAGTGCAAATCAAAGTCACAATGAGATACCACTTCACACCTACCAGTCCGGCTATAATTTTTTAAATGTAAAGTAAGTGTTGGCAAGGATGCAGAGAAACTGAAACTCTCATACATTGCTGGTGGAAATATAAAATGCTGCAGCCATTTTAAAGTTAAACACAGCATTACCATATGACCAAGCAATTCTACTCTTATATACCCAAGAGAATTGAAAACATACATTCACACAAAAATCCATATACAAATGTTCACAGCAGTGTTATCCACAGTAGCCAAAAAATGAAATCAACCGATGAATGGACAAATAAGTGTGATATACCTATGCTATAGAATACTATTCAGTCATAAAAAGTAATGAAGTACAGATAAATGCCACAACATAGTCAAACCATGAAAACATTATACCAAATGAAAGAAGTCAGACACAAAAAGTCACATATTATATGATTTCACTTATATGAATGTCCAGATTAGGTAAATTTATAAAGACAAAAGGGAGATTAGTGGTTTCCAGTAGATGAGAGGAGGCTGGAATTGGGAGGTACGAGTTTTCTTTTTTGCCGGGGGTAGGGGCTTAGAAATGTTCTGGAATCAGTGGTGATAGCTGCACAACTTTGTGAATATACTATAAGCTACTGAACTGTATAGTTTAAAATGATTAAAATGGTGAATTTTATGTTATGTGAAATTTATCTCAATAAAAAGTTTTTTAAAAAGACATTTTGGGACATCAATGCAGAATAAAAGGTATCGTCACAGTCTCATCAGCTACATGTATAAATTACTCTGGACTTAAAAAAAAAAAACTACAAGCCTCACATCCATATCTAAAAATAGCATCTCTGGGGACTTCCCTGGCGGTCCAGCGGTTAAGACTCTGTGCTTTCACTGCCAAGGGTGTGGGTTTGATCCCTAGTGGGGGAACTAAGATCCTGCAAGCCAAGGGATGTGGCCCAAAATTAATTAGTTAATTAATATAGCATCTCTTATAAAGTAGATATTATCATCCCTTTCTTTCAGAGATTTACTTCTCCTTCACCCAGTTCAGTCTCCATATCCTGTTCATTCTTCCTCAATATTGTCATGTAGGTTCACTTCCATTTTCTCCTATTTCTGATACCATTCAGACAAAATATCACTTAACTAGTTCCCCTGCCAACAGTCTCACCCTGTTTTAATCTATCCTATATGAGATTTATCCTTCTCAAAATATTATTTTATACATTCTGTTCCCTATCTCTTACTGAAAAAAATGTAATGACACTTTAAGTTACCATAAATAATGTGTCATAACCAAACTAAAGTTGCAGATAATTCATGTATAAAGAAACATTTAAAACCAAATGTTTTCCTATTTAATCAAAGGTTTGAGTAAAGGGACTCCACTATATCCTCTTTACACAAGTGTAAACTGATAAACTCTTCCAGAGAACAATTTGAAAAGTAGGTATATCAAGAGTCTTCAAAAAGGTGACCAACTAATTCCATTCCTAAATACAGCATACTTAATAATCATGTTCAGATCATCTCTCTCACCTCCCCATCACTATCACACCCACCCCTAAAAATTCAGTATGCGTGACTTACTAGTGTTATGACCTTGAGGAAATTACTTGTATTTTATGAGTTTCAGTTTCTCCATACGTAAAAACGGGCATAATACTACCTACCTCCTAGTACTGTTATGAAGAAGCAAATGAAATAATGTACATAAAATGCTCTATGTCACAGTCTAGCACTACATCTGACAAGTACTACTTAAGCGCTCCAAAGATTCATGGCCAGACTTAACTTCTGTCAAGCCTGCAGTAATGTAAAGTTGCCACTAGATGGAGATTTTACAGCTTATTTGTTCTGTTCAGAAAGCAAAAATTAGTAAAATTCTAGAAATGTGCCATCCCTTTATCCAAGCTATCTGTTATTAATCTAGTATAACTTGTTTAACTATCCCTTAGCATTTTCAAGAACCAAATAGCATACAGGGCAATCAGACAAAGAAAGTAAGCTATCAGGTGAAGTTCCTTTTTTCTATTGCTAATCCTTTAGTTTTATATTTTATAATTAGAGAACATAAACATAAAGCAATAGTTTTGTTTTACTTAAAATAATAGTCTTGGGGCTTCCCTGGTGGCGCAGTGGTTGAGAATCTGCCTGCTAGTGCGGGGGACACGGGTTCGGGCCCTGGTCTGGGAGGATCCCACGTGCCGCGGGGCGGCTGGGCCCGTGAGCCACAATTGCTGAGCCTGCGCGTCTGGAGCCTGTGCCCCGCGACGGGAGGGGCCGCGATAGAGAAAGGCCCGCGCACCGCGATGAAGAGCGGTCCCCGCACCGCGATGAAGAGTGGCCCCCGCTTGCCGCAACTGGAGAAAGCCCTCGCACGAACCGAGGACCCAACACAGCCAAAAATAAATAAATAAATAAATAAATAAATAAATAAATAAATAAATAAATAAAATCAAGTAAAACTTTAAAAAAAAAAAAAAATAGTCTTTCTTCTAGTTTACATTTCTAAAACCTGACAACACTGCTGCTAAAAAGCTCTAGACAATCTTGCCTAAGAGACAATTATAGCAAAGTGATAAAGAGCACTGGTTCTGAAATCAGATGGATTTGTTTTCAAACTCAAGCTTCCACTTGCAGCTGTGTAAATGTGGGCAAATTATTTAACCTCTGAAAGAAAGGGATGATACTATCTACTTTATAAGAGATGCTATGAAGATTAGATACAAACATAATGTAAGCAATATAATGTAAAGAACAATGTCTGGCATAGTGTAGGCTCTCATCAAGAGAACGTCTTATCTAGGAACTAGATGCTCCTTTAGCTAAGAAACTATTCTCAGATACTACCAGAACACTATGAGCTCGTTTTCTCTCTGTTGTCTTCACTTCTTAGATTAAGAAAACCATAACACATTGCAATCCTGGCCTTCAAAACTGAAAAATAAACTACTGCCTGAAAACAATGATTTCTCATTATCACATAGATAAACATAGCCCCAGCCTTATAATCCAAAATCATCCTAAACACAGTTGTCAGAATAATCCTCCTAAAATACTGACCTTTTCATATCAACATCGTATCAATCCTCCCTCCTAAATCACCATCTTTTCTGTTGGCTTATATGATGTTGCATTCTCCTGGTTTTTCTCCTCTCCCTCTCTGATGTCTAAATGTTAGTTTTTTCTTCAAGGTCCATTTCTCTTCTCCCCCTGTTTGACGTGATCCCATCCCCTGGCAATAAATGCCATTTTTATTCCCAAGGGTCTAAAATTTATAACCCTAGTCCAGATTTCTCTTTTGAGCACAAAACTCATATATCCAACTGACTATTCACTATTT
Source organism: Balaenoptera acutorostrata (assembly GCF_949987535.1). NCBI lineage: Eukaryota > Metazoa > Chordata > Mammalia > Artiodactyla > Balaenopteridae > Balaenoptera > Balaenoptera acutorostrata. The sequence goes on along the minus strand of NC_080071.1, from coordinate 31,186,658 downwards.
TCACTTGGATGTTTCAGAGTCATCTCAAACTTAACATATCTAAAACTGACTGTGATCTCTCTAAACCTTTTCTATTGATCTTTTTCACCTCTGTAAAATTACCTCCATACATAGTTACCCAAAAGTCTATTTCACTCATCAATAACATACAATCCATCACCAAGGCTTTTGGTTCTACCTTCAAAATACATCTTCAATATCCAAAATGCACCTTTAATGCACCTTGAATTTCAAACCTGAATTTCCTAGATTATTATCACAGCATCTTAACTGGTCTATTTGCTACTAGTCATGATGCTCCCCACGCTCCCCTCAATCCAGTCTTTCCAGCAAACAGAAGGATCTTTTAAATGTAAATCTGATCACATCAAACCCCTACTTTAAAATATTCACTGGCTTGTCCTTAAAATTAAATCTAAGGCTCCTTCACACGTTCTGTAAGAACCTGCATTAATAATACAATCCCTGGGGCTTCCCTGGTGGCGCAGTGGTTGAGAGTCTGCCTGCTAGTGCGGGGGACGCGGGTTCGAGCCCTGGTCTGGGAGGATCCCACATGCCACGGAGCAGCTGGGCCCGTGTGCCACAACTGCTGAGCCTGCGCGTCTGGAGCCTGTGCCCCGCAACGGGAGGGGCCGCGATAGTGAAAGGCCAGCGCACCGCGATGAAGAGCGGTCCCCGCACCGCGATGAAGAGTGGCCCCCACTTGCCGTAACCGGAGAAAGCCCTCGCACGAACCGAAGACCCAACACAGCCAAAAATAAATAAAAAAGATTTAAAAAAAAATAAAAAAATAAAAAAATAATACAATCCCTGCCTATCTCTCCAACTCCATCTTGTTCTGTGGCTCCAACCACAAACTCCTTAAAACGACCAGTCACTTTCCTACTGGAGGCTGGTTATTCCATACTATCTCCCCTATTCCCACCACTAACCCCACTTTTATACTTCATATAGCTGGCTTCTTCATTCTTCAGAAAGGCCTTCCCTGGTCCTCAAACGTAACCAGCCTCCACACTCATTACTCTCATAGCAATCTGATATTTTCCTGTAGAACACTTACAAAAGCTTACAAAATAAACCTGTGTGCTTGCTTACTTAATGTCTATCTCTCCTATTAGACTGCTCCATGAGAGCAAAAACCACATCTATTTGGTTTGACACCAAAAACCCCAGCATCTAGATAGCATCTGGCATAGAACAGCATTCAATAGATACTTTTTTGAATGAATGAACAAACGAATCTCATATTAGACGACAGTTTTTTTTGATAAATGCTACAATGGAGATTAAACGAGGTACTATAAAAACAGAGACTGGAATCATAAATATGAAAGAATTTAAAGGAGCAGATTACATATCAGCTGAGTCTTATGAGTACAATTTTTGAAGAGCTCACACTAATTGTTCTTCATTCCAGTTAGAATCGCTGCCAAAGTCCTACTGCACATCAAACCAAAATCTCTGACAGTGAGACTCAGGCACATGTATTTTGCAAGCTTCCCAGATGATTCTCATATAAGAGAAGCACTGGACTAAGCAGAAAGAATGAGCTCATTTGTCAAAAAAGGGACTAACTTGAACAAAACCACTGGAATCAAGAAAGGAATTGCATGTTGAGGAATGGTAATCCAATGAAGGCACAGAGGTAGAGGGGGTATAGGAAGGTGAATTACGATAAACAAGTTGAGGGCAAACTGTGGAAGGTCTTAAATGCCTTTATAGGAAATATGGACATTATCCTGTAGACATAAGAACTTGAATGATTTTTAAGCAAAGGAGAGATAAGCACAGAGCTTAGCGGTAACTTCGGTATCAGGAAAAATTACAGTAGGAAGAATCTAGAGGCAGGAAAACCAGTTAAGAAACAACTCAGATTTTAAAAATATAAAGAAATAAATTAAGACAGAGGAAAGAAGTGGTAGAGAGACATTTCTGGTATGAGAGAAAATTCATGGTATCTGATTATAGCTTGAACACACCTGGTACAGCAAGGGGAGGTTTCTATATTGGATAACTGCATCATTTAAAACACCATACATAAAATGACATAAAGAACACAGCACAGGGGCTTCCCTGGTGGCACAGTGGTTGAGAGTCTGCCTGCCAATGCAGGGGACACGGGTTCGAGCCCTGGTCTGGGAGGATCCCACATGCCACGGAGCAACTAGGCCCGTGAGCCACAATTACTGAGCCTGCGCGTCTGGAGCCTGTGCTCCGCAACAAGAGAGGCCGTGATAATGAGAGGCCTGCGCACCGCGATGAAGAGTGGCCCCCACTTGCCGCAACAAGAGAAAGCCCTCGCACAGAAACGAAGACCCAATACAGCCATAAATAAAATAAATAAATAAATAAATAAACCCAAAGTTTTAAAAAAAAAAAAAAAAAAAGCCAAATATTTAAAAAAAAAAAAAAAAAAAAAGAACACAGCACAGACAAATGTTTTTAAAAAGTTAGTTTAGGAACCTGAGAAAATTCATGTAACCTATAAGGAGATCTACATGAATAACCAGAGCCGTTGTAAATTTCAACCTGGCTAGACTGTAACAAAGCTGTGAGTCATCTGCATTTAGAGAAAGCTGGAGTCATGAAAATAGAAATCCTCGGACACCAAGGGGGGAAAGTGGAGGGGGGTGGTGGTGGTGGGATGAACTGGGAGATTGGGATTGACATATATACACTGATATAATAATATAATAATATATAATATATAATTTTATATATATAAAATAGGTAACTAATAAGAACCTGCTGTATGAAAAAATAAATAAAATTCAAAAAGAAAATAGAAATCCACTTAAAGGAACACATACATTTAAAGAATATATGTAAGAGAGTCTCATAATAACCCTGTGAGGAAGAGCAGGCTTTGCTGTCCCATTTCTATTTTGTTTCCTTTAGTTTTTTAGAAGAAAAGGAGAAAGACTAAGAAGTTCAAATAGCTTTAAATGAGTTGACCAAGTCACCTAAGTCAAAAAAGGCAGAGCCAAGACCACTATAAAATCTTGTGCAGCATGCTTATTGGTACAGGCTAGCAGGTTGGACTTCATGGGATCCATACAGCAAAATCTTAGTCAAGTCCTTAGTTTAGCAGGGTCAGGAGATAACAAACCATCCAAGGATTCTGGAGACCCATCAAACGAATACTTTAAAATGCAAAGGTAAAATATATATTTGTACAGAAAGACATAAATGCATGCAATTATAAGCGAGCACTTCTTAACCAATTATAAGAATTTATGTTGTTGCTATGTACCCTTAGGTTCTTTTTACAAACAACTGTAAGTTGTATGAAATGTATACTGATTTTGTGCTTGGAATCTTAAAAGTGTAAACTTTATTGAGGACTATCCTCATCCCTTGAGAGACAAGAAACATTAGGCAACTAACTGATAATGGGTAAAATGAAACAATAAAGATGAATGTAGAGACTTATAAAGCTCCAGAGACTATTCACAATAAGGGAAGGCTGGAATGATATGATAATTCATTTATATAAATGAATTCTAACCTGCCTAAGAATAACAATTAACTGTCTCAGGTCAACAAGGTGAATTCAGAATTAAACACTGCATATTATTACACACAAGTAAACAAATCAATGTTTTCACAAATAATTTTCTTAAATAATTATTTTAAAGGTAAACACAGAAATTAACAAAACATACCCTAATTTTACAATGTGATAAGAGTCCCCACATTGGCTGTGCACAGGCCTCAAGTTCAGCAGCAAAGGCAGCATAGTAGGTCTGAGATTCAAATTCCACATGCTCATTTAGTTCTCGCTTATTTAAGTTCATACCTTGCAAAAATTAAAACAGATATAAACCTTGCCAAATGGAAATAAACACCCATATTAAAAATCAAGTAAAATATTTCCTAGTACCAAACATATTTTAATGCACACAAATGGCATAATGACACAATATATATAGAAATTAATAAATTATTAAAAATAAAACAATCTGGTCCTTTTGGAATTCTTTATAAACTACGTTTTCTTAGAAACATTTTGTGAACTGTCTCTTTCTTATATAATATAATTGAATATATTAAATAAAGTCAAAACTATTTTAATTGATGCCAGTTGAAATTTTTATGAAAGTATTATGAGTCTTTCTTAGAAAACAGATTAGAAATTTCTAGATTAATGCTTTCAAATGCTTTTAAAAACTACACTCCTATTTCCTATGTAATAGTTTGACCTTCTTCCTAACTCTGATATGTTTTCATGAACACTTTATCAAAATACTTACAAATATCAATTAATTAAAATGAGACATTTCACATGTAACTGAATGATGTGCTATTATCTTTTAATTAGTGTTTGACAGTTTAACATTAGGCATTTTGTAAACTAAAAAAAAAAAAAAAATTAAGAAAAAATCTGAAATTGATACCTTGAAAGAAAGATACAAAGTTCATCCATGTCACTAACAAACCATGGTCCTCCAAAAACCTCTTAGCCACACTTTGATGAGAAAGGATATTAATAAAATCACTGACAAGAGGCCAATAAGTGTTATTCTTCAGTAATGCTTCTCCACAATTCACTACCACATGTAAACTATTTTCTTCATCTAAAATAGACACACACACACAAAAAAAATTAGTTTAAAAAAATAGTTTTACCAATGATACAGATTATACATTTTAGAATCAGTCACCTAAATTGAAACCCCAGCCTGCCATTTAATAACTATATGGCTTTAGGTATATTACATAGCTCTGAATCAATTTCCTCATCTGTAAAACAGAAAAAGACACATATCTTAAGGGAATTAAATGAAATGTTAACGTAACACTTAGCACATCATTATAATAATTATTACCACATGTCTAACATATTACATGATATTTAGTTACATGTTTATAAAACCTTATTATTTTCTTGATTTTAATGATATAATGCAATATTTTCAGTTCTAATCAATAAAATGTTTTTATCCCTAGATTAATCTCATTCTATCTTTTCAATCAAATCTGTATGACTTAAATGATATATATTTAATTGCTTTCTTCTATTCAAAGGACATGTAAAAACAATTTTTAACACAGTATTTCAAAAATGAAACAACAAAAAACACACATAAATCTCTTAAGCTTTAAAAAAAAATCCTCAAAGTTTAAATACATTGCTGGAAGGAGGAGATGGGGAGGATTAGGCTTGTACAAAAACTTTACTATTAGAAGTGATAGCATGTATGCATTAGCTCTCTTGACCTATTCCAGCTTAACTGATTCACTGGACAAACAAGCCCCCCATTCCCACTGTAAAACACACTAATACCCATAATACACAGAATGCTCAAAGCTTGTAGCCTATTCCCTAGTACACAAGCCCCAAGGTATAAGCTTATCCAGAGTCTGTTTTTGCTTCTGTTCATACTAATTGTTCTTTTTACTATAATTATAAATTTTAAGTTACAAATAATCTGATAAAATATGAATGCATAAATAGAGGTATAACCAAAACTGGATCATAAGCTTTTGAAAGACAATAAAAGTGCCTACAAAAATCTTGGAGGAGAAAAATCACAAAAGTCTAGAAGGATTTTGCACTCAGATTGCTTCATGAAAATCTTTATGTTCTTACTCTACTTTAAAGAAACTGAAAATGAAAATCACAGATGCTGCTTTACAGATGTGGTATATACAAGAAGGACAACGGAGAACTCCAGTAAAGAAAACCATACCTTACAACTGCTTTGCCCAAAATTAAAAGGTTGGAAAACAAACATACATTCCCGTGGTTTAAGTTAAAATCCACCGTTTAAGATACGTATGTATCACTTTTTAACAATGCCTCACTTTAACCTACTTTTCAAATAACCACCTCATTGTCAAACTCATCAGTGAAGAGGGCTTCTACTGCACTTATTTCCATAAGTTAAATTTAGGTTTCAGTCCATGAAATTACTTTACCCAACTCAAATTTAACAAGACATAAGAACAGGACCCACAACAGGATGAGAGAGGGTATAACTGAATGAGGAAGTGGGAGTAAGGGAGCTTTTATAAATTACCCACACCTGAGATTCAGAAACGCCCTCTCTGACAACTACTGCCACTGTGAGTTGGTGAGCAGCTGATGCTGATGGGACAGTGCCTAGGGATGCTGGGATTTTTTAATTTTTTAAAACATTGAGAATCACTGTTCTATTTAATTGAAATCAGAGGATGAATAAGCAGAATATAATTAATCAAAATCACTATTTTCCTGACACTGCTTTAACTACTACTGTTCTTGCGAAAAATACCTTGGAATTTTTTATGAAATAAAATGATTAGAACTTCTATTTTTATCCAACTGATACTTTTCCAAATATAGATACAGAGAGAGCAATGATTCAGTGTTAAATGCTATTCACTCATCAACAAATATTTATTGAGCTCCTACTGAGGGTCAGGTATTCTAGTAAGCTCTGAAAATAAAGCGGTAAATAAATCAAGATTTATACATTCTCTCTCTCCACTGAGGTTAATATCTAAGAAGACAGAGTGTGGTAAGGTCTGTAATAGGAAAAGTACAAGAAGTCATAAGAACAAATAAAGCTGGTCTACAATTCAGGAAAAGAGTTTCCTGAGGAAGTGATGTTTAACTGAGATTTACAGAATGAAGCAGAAATTGGGATTAGCCAAATAAACTAGAGATGGAGAGGAAATGGTGTTCTAAGTAGAGGAAGCAGTATGAAAAAGGATGGAATTACTGGGACAAAGAATGCAGAGAATAGGTGGCACAAATGAGTCTAGATGGCCTCATAAATCAGCTTCAGGAGTTTGCAGTTCATGTGAAGAGAATGGCAAGCCACAGAGGGGGTTTTAAGAGAGAGGACATGACTAGATGTTTAGTGTGGAGACTGACTATACAGGAGGGTGCTGATGACTAGTAGTAGAAGGCCTAGAGATGGCGATGGCTTGAACTATGGTGTTGGCATGAAGATGCAGAGATGAAAAGTTGGCTATTCTAAGATATTCAGAAGGATTTAAATGACAGACCTGGTGATGTTCACTATTTCTACAAAGAGTAAGAAGTCAAAAATGACTCCTAGGTTTTTAGGTTGGGCAACTCTGTAGATGGTTAGAGTGGTACCAACACACCGACTTGAGTGCTAATACACACATACATATATACACATACACACACATGCACAAATGCAATAGAAAAGAAGCAGGCTTGATAGAGACAGAATGGGTTTTGGTGTTGACACTGTGTGTCTGAGTTGCTTGTAGACATCCAAAGTATATAGTTTAATAAACAATTTGATATGCAGGACAGAAGATCAATCTGGTATTATTAGCAACTACAGACATTGCTATAGTTATGCAACACATGGTTTTGTTCTGTTTTTTTTTAACTTTATTCCTTTTTTTTTTTTAAGTTAACCTTTTTTTTAAATTTATTTATTTTTGCTGTGTTGGGTCTTCGCTGCTGCACGGGCTTTCTCTAGTTGCAGTGAGCAGGGGCTACTCTTCGTTGCAGTGCACAGGCTTCTCATTGCAGTGGCCTCTCTTGTTGCAGAGCATGGGCTCTAGGTGCGCAGGCTTCAGTAGTTGTGGCACAAGGGCTCAGCAGTTGTGGCTCATGGGCTCTAGAGCGCAGGCTCAGTAGTTGCGGCACACGGGCTTAGTTGCTCCACGGCACGTGGGATCTTCCCTGACCAGGGCTCGAACCCATGTCCCCTACATTGGCAGGCAGACTCTTAACCACTGCACCACCAGGGAAGTCCCACAACACATGGTTTTAAGTTTCATTTTAAACAGACAGTTTCATAAGACAAACTGTAAACTTTCAGGGATATGGAAAGTTATGAGTTATATTTGGAATCACAAAGTAGTATGGTGCAGAAATGAATACAACAAAGTAAAAGTATAAGGAAGGGACCACATACTACTAGAGGCTTTTTCCTTTTAATCTTCAGCTATTGCTGTGGCCATGTGAATTCTCATTGTATCAGCTCCTACATTTACTAACAGTGTGGACAGAATTTTCAAATATTGTCTAATGACAATGTATACAAAGGCTAGATAGGGGCTATTACAAAATAAGAAAAGAAGTATAAAGAACTTGTGCAATATCTGTAGCTAGTTCAATATATTTAAAGCTCATTCCAATACTCTTCATGTAAAAACAGGGAAAACATATGGTGCTTTTAGAAAACCAGTAAATATGTAACATGAAATGTTATGTTACTTTTGAAAGAGGAAGAAAAACAGCATAGGAGCTAAAGATAGTTTTAGACTTGGCTTAGAAATAATGTAATTTATTGCTAGAAAAAATACATTTATATTTAAAGATCTTAGCAATGTTACTTATAGCTACTTAGCTTTTGGAAAATTCAATTTGTGTAAGAATTTCCAGGACAGACTAACTGCATTAGAAGGAGGTATGTGTAGAAAGCAACTAAAACCATGTAATACGATTTCAGAAAATATGGGAAAAGTGAGAAACACAGAGACAGCAAGACCAAGTGCCAAGAAACACCAACACTGATAGAACAAGTAGAAAATAGTTTCATGCCACACAAGGAACAGAGAATCAACAGTGTAAAATGATAATGAAAATCAAGCAAGATAAGGTCCAAAGTGTTGCCACTGGCTTCCTTATCATGTAGTCATAGAAAGGGTGACCATATAATTTATCATATAAACAGGGACACTTCTGAGAGTAAAAAGGACTGTATGAAAAATGATGTCAAAATAACAGGCATAACTTGGAGCTGTTCTGGGGAAAGTAGGACATGTGGCTACTGGAGTCGTGGACAATTTTGGAGACAGCAATAGAATGACGGAAGCAGACACTAGATTGAGGTGGGTTAATGAGTGACTGGAAGATAAGGAAATGAACATAAAAAGTCTCTCAGGAAAGATGCCTATAGAAAAAAGTGGGAGGCAGACTCATATACCTCTTCCTCCCAAACATTCTCCTCTGAAATGCAAACCATATAAAATAAGCATAGCTAAACCACTTAGTCAAGAAAATAGACTCAAGATTCTTTTCAAAAGAGTAGATACTTTTAATTTTTTTAAGTTTTCCAGTTTATAAATTAAAAATACTATACTTGTGAAAAGTCCTTTTCTAATTATATAGTTCTACACGTAAGAATATCACTGATATAGCTGAATGATGATAGACACTATTTCAAAAAAGAAAAGAGAAAGTAATATACGTAGCTAAATCTCTAAGAAAGAAAAGGTCATCCTACACAAAGACAGGAAAATGTACAATACAAAGCAGCTTTTAATTTTTCTTTTAAAAAGGTAAAGAGGTATACTGTTCAATGTAAATAATGTATTATTCTCCCACTATACCTACAATGGGAAGGCAGTTACGCAGTGGGTCAGAGTATGAGTTAGACACCTAGCTTTACCACTTACAGCTATAAAACCACAGATCACTGACTTTTCAACTTCCTAAACCACAAATGCCTCATCTATAAAATGGAAAAAACAATATCTACTCCCCAGAATTACTGATAAATTAGATAATACATATAAAGTACTGAAAAAAAAAGCATGGTATACAGTAAGTGCTCGAAAGATGGTAGCCATCATCATTATTAGCAAGCTATTATTATATATAAGGCATCATGCCCTGTACTGAGCCCTATATAAATTTTCAGGCTATGGTATTACATCTGAGAATAGGCAGACTATCAGTATAAAGAGAAAATAGGAGCTGATATGCAAAAGGAGACAACAGTAGAAGGCAAGTCTCAAGTATAAGATCTCCCATCCAAAGAGAATGGAAAGGTCCTAAGATTTAATTTGAGGCATTATTTGTTGTTATTTTTTAAGTTTAGCTCCAAGTGCCAACAAGTTAAGACACAGTCCTATTAATGTTGGCCTGGCTGTATTGTGGCTAAGAACAAAGATTCTGACATCAGGAGATATAAAGTCCTTCTTGGCTCTGTCATCTACTAACTATATAATCTACAGCAAATGACTTAATTTCTCTAAACTTCAATTTACTCATCTTTAAAGTGGAAATAATAATAACGCCAATCTAGAGAGCTGTTCAGAAGCGTAATTGAGACAACATATAAATAGTATTAACACAGTGCCTAGTACATAGCAAATACTCAAATAATATAAATTATTACAAGGAGGTGAAGTCAAGATGAAAGACCACAAAGAAAGAAGAATGGGAGGAATTCCTAGAAATGTTATGGCAATTTGAGGAGGCATAAAGGAAGAAAATTAAATATCACACTAAAGGAACATATAAAAAAGGCAAGATTTATTCCAACTTTTAAATTATAAAAGTATATGCATATAAAATGTCTAAAGCTGACAGTAACAAATTCATGATTAAAAAAACAGAAACATATCTAATTAATAAGAAAATGGTTAAATAATGGTAAAGTCATATATTACTACCTGCAATCATGAAAGAACATGTTCTTGATGTGTACACTTGATAGCATATTTTACAGTACATATTCGCATCTGTAAATATACTCACATCACACAAAAAGACAGAAAGAAATATCCCAAAATATTTGTTAATATTAAGTTATTTGTGAATAACAAAACTATAGGTGATTTTAAAGTTTTTCTTTAAATTTTGCTGAAATTTTTATAAATTTTTCTTTAACAAACATGTATTATTTTATAATATTTTTAAAAGCTATTTTTAAGCATAAAGGGAGTTTTTAAGATTAGTTATACAAAGTATACTTATAAAACTAGTGAAAATAATTCTGTGTTTACCTTGTAGCTCACTTTTAATAAGGCAACTTTCCATCATGTATAACAGCACAGTGACCATAATATCCAGCAGCTGACATTCTTCTGTTACCTGTCTGGCTAGCTCCTCATTGCTGAACAACTGAACACTAATATGCACAATTCTGTTAGACATTGTGTCTGATTCATGACTTTTCTTCAGTGTTTTCATAATAAAAGCATAATGCTGAACAAAAGTTTTTGTAAAAGCAACCTGTAAAATGTTTTAAATAGGAAGAAAAAAAACACAGTTTAAGTTTTACAACACATTTTCCAACATATTATACTAGCATTTTTAAGCTATGATTAGCTTGTGATGATATCCAAGATAACTGGAAAAATAATTTCAGTAATGATGGTAGTCGTACATTTGTCCTTTTTTGGAAAATTAGCAAAATACTTTGATGGTTAAAAAAATGTTCAATATGCATTTTAAATTATTAAAGTTTTAAAGCAATTACAAAGATAGTCTAAAAATACAAATCTTCACTTTGCTCACAATATATCAATTCACTAATGTCAAAGTATGTGTCTTTGTCCTGTGCTACCAACTTTAACAACAAAATCTAAAGCCTCACTTGAAAACCATCAGAGTTGTTTATATAACTAAACAATAAGTGAGTCAACGTGACTACTCCGAAAGAAATAATATCTTTTCCTATTTGATATGAAAGCCAACCACCATTCTGACTAAATATTCTCTTCTGTATACCATATACACTTCCTCTATTGTTTTCTTAAGCAGGTATAAAGACACAAAACAACAGCATTATTAAAGTGTCACTCCTAAAGAGGCTTTACTACCTAAACCATAAGAACTATAGCATGATTTATTGTCTTTTCAGACACTAGGTTGTGCAACTTTGCCATAACCATACAGTAGTAACAGGTGAGTCCACACCCTCTGAAACTAGAGACTTCACCTATGTACATGTGTACATGAGTCAATACCACTGTGTCTTTAACAGTCATGGCCAGCAGCTACAAACTCCATGCTTTTCCCATGCCTAACCATACAATCTAAATTCAGTTGCCCCCATTAAACATTCTCATAGCACCTTGTACCTTTCTCCTTTAGAGAACTTACTACAATTTGTAACTACATATTTATTTGTGCAACTGTGTTTTTGTTTGTCCCCCAGCAATCCCTTTGGACCAAGTTTCATGCACAAAGGCAACCCTTAGAAATCCTGCTCTGTAATGGTGCTTTGACTCAGATCTACAATACTGTGCTTTTTGTGCAGGCCCTCTTTTGGCAACAGAGCTGAGAAATATATCAAAAAGATTTAGTATTGAAAAGGCAAAGAAAGAGGAGCAAAGTTCATAAAGGAAGGAAAAATTGTAGATACCTTATACTCTTGATCTGGAAGCATGTTGAGTAAGAAAGTCACCATCTTCTGAGGAAATTCATACTTTATAGTCCAAAACAATAGTTCTTCTAAGAAACTTTTGTGTTTCAAAACATCCATTATGGATTGATCTACATAAGAAAAATAAAATTTATCACCCTAATGATTTAAGTTGCTCATCTCAGTAAACCTTACTATGATTAATAACCCATCAACCTCAAACATCTGAACGTACCTAAAAATTAAGGCTATCCTTTCAATAATTCAAATGATAATGCTAACAATATCAAGCTAAATTTCTATAATGTCCACAGTATATAAATAGTAAAATACTTAATCCTTATAATTTAATATAAAGCAGTTACTAGAAAAATAAGTAATTACTTGCCCTTAAACATAAGCCATTTATCTAAAACTTCTACTAAGATTTAAAACAATTATCTTACAAGAACAATATTCATGGCACTTAATTTAAAATAGTAATAGTAATTTTAACCTAAAAACATACTTTTAAGGACATAAACTCCAAAGTTATCTAAATTTTTTATTTTTGAAAAAAATCTTTATGGATGAATAATTGATTTCTCTAAAATTATCCTTCATAAATGAAATATTAACTTCACTAGAGAAGATAATCACTAGTGCATTGCTTACTCTAGTATACAGAAGCAGTTACTTTCTTCTGGTAGGAACATACCAGGAAACACATAGAACATTAGATATGCTTACTGGCACTGGACTCAAGATACCCTCTTCATGCATAGAGGAAACAGGAAATGCATGCCCCTTTTGAATAAAGGTATTCAAAGGGGGGAATAAAATTATTTACTGGAAAGTCTATTTTCTAAAGCCAAGTGCCACTCCTTGAGGGTTAGGCCGTCTCTTGCTTATCTCTGCCTCCTTGCCATGCTTAATCAACAAAAAGGTCTCAACTAGTATATGATGAATTGAAATTTTTTAAATTTTTATTTTACACTGGAGTATAGTTGATTAACAATGTTGTGTTAGTTTCAAGGTGTACAGCAAAGTGTGAACTGAATATTTTTAATACTTTGGCTATCTCTTTCTCTCACTTTCTCTAATTTTTTTCCCCTCAAAATGAACTAGAAAATTCTATTAATCTTTATTGGAGCAAATTATCTTGGGATACTGCTCTGGATCATCAGCTCTATATAAGGACATCAAGAAGATAAGGGCATCAAGTGTCAACTATGAATGGACTGTTTCAGTGACAGTGCTTAAGCAGAGACTAGAGTTAGATGAAAGATTTGAAAAACCAGTATCACATGAACCAAAATACTCGGATACAGCCCTAACTATATCACAGTTGAAGTAGTCTTGCAGGGTAACCCTGTAGTTTTTTCAATTAACCTTACCCCAATCCTACCCCAGTGTCACAGTTCTTCTATTATTGAGTAATGTGTTCATACCACATCTCCTCAGGTAACGGGTCTAAAAGAGTAACAACTCAGTATTTAATCACTCTCTCGATACTTCTGTAAAACACTGAGTTTAATAAGACTTGAATCAGATATTAAAGTTAGATGTAACTTTAACCCCATGTTCGATTAATAATTAATAATCCATTGCTTTCAGAATAATAATTTCATTAATCTAGAGACACTACGATTTAGATTACAGAGAGACCAAAGTATCTGCTAATCCCCTACCTAATTCCCTTTCAGTGGTGCCTTTACTATAAGCCGTATGTAGTAGGAGTAAAAGTATAAATACAATTACACTACACATCCCTTTATTGGAAACAATAATTCTTTATTTTCCAAATCTCAGAATTTTCTACTTGTAAAACAGAAATCTCTTCCTCCTGAAATAGATCATTCCCAGGATACGGCAATGATTCAAAAAGAGACATAAACCAGTCCTGCAAGAAATGAGGTAAAATATATTCAAAGGCACAAGCTGACAGATTCAAAGCCAAAAAAGTAATAAAATTAGGGACCAAATGAATCAGGTGACAGGAATATAAGGATTACAATTAACAATTAGAATATAATCCACAGCACACATTGCTGAAGTCAATTTAATTCTCAAAATTCACTTGGTACTAACATGACTGAAAATTTCACAGACTACCAAAAAAATAAAACCCTCACAGAGAAGTGCTTCTGAAAACAATTACAAAGTTGAACAAAACTAGCAGTATTTATCCTAAAATTCAGTTATAACTCTCTGCAAGCTTGTATTAGCCAAAGAAAAGCCTGAAGCTACCATAATTATTATATGTCAAGCATTAAAAAAGAAAGATACATTAACTTTGTTTTAAATAAATAAAACAATCTGAACGTACCAGAAAAGCTATAGCTTCTACTAAAATGCTGCAGTTATGCTGAAAATAGCTGCAGTTATGTACAATCCAATTTTTCTAACTTCAGACATAAAAAAGAGGGAGAAAAACCCACAATGTCTTCACTGTTATTCTTAAAATAAATGATATCAGTTTCCCAAGATATTTAAAGCATGTGTTATGTGTTTTACATGTTATGTTATGGAAATGTGGTTAGAAATGCTTCCATTAGTTACGTATGATTATTTACCTTTAAAATCTTGATTAAATTGTCATGACCTTTACAACGCCTAAACAACTCAAGCCAAATTGTAAAAAGAGATTTCTGAAGAATCAGTATGTGGTACAAATGCATGACAGCATTTAATTTAGACAGTAGAGTCCAGCCTCTGCAACTCACGAGCTCAATAATCTTGGCCATGTTAGCTGAAGCCCTCTAGGCCTAGGCCCTTCACCCTTAAAATTGCGGTTTTGAGAATAGGCAGTGATGTGTTTGTTAGCACAGTGCCTCTCCTCTTGCCTATCATTACATGTTTTATTTTCAGCTCACTTTCAAACTTCTGAATCAAATTCTTACAAAAACTAAACCACTCCCTGAACTTCAGACATTTTCAAAAGCAACAATCACTTTTTGAAAACAGAGGTTCTACTAATTCAAAAAGCCTCACTTTCTACTTTTTCAAAAGCCACTTCTTCCACATACATACTTAAACCAAACATGATAACTGATCAAGTCTTAAATCTCTACACCACTTCTTACCAGTAGAGGAAGGAAGAGAAAACAATCAATCTCAAATGCAAAAAAATTCATATAATAGAAAATCAACTTCAACATAAAGTCTGCATAAAAAGTAACTTCAGCCAGAGTTTGATCAGGCTGAAGGAAAACAATGACCTCTTACGCCATAACAGGTATTTTCTGAACATCCCTGAAGCTTAAACTCAAGTATATGCCTAACAATCTCCTCCAACTCAGATGTGTCTCAAGGACTCAGGTAAACACATGGACAACTCTGGTAAGTCAAGGGGCCAGTTAGCCATATGGATTTCTAATTTCTTTCAGGCATTAGAGGTTCTCTGCTGGGCCACGAAGAAAGGGAAAATGCGCATGTTGGCCAGCAAATCAAATTTCATGCCCTTTGCTAACAGTCTGTAAGTTAAATGCAACAACATGAGTAACTAAGTACAGACTTACAAAATGAGCCTCAACGGAAACTGCCTGCTTGCTCCACCTTCCAAGCAGTCCTAAACTTTCCACAAGACACACTTAGCACCAGAAGTAAGAATCTTTTCATCAAAATAATATTTTAACCTCTGGAGACTTTCTAACAGACCATACTAACCCAGAAAATAGACTATGTTAAGATTTGGAAATCCATGGCAAAAATCCAGAGCACAGGCTGCCAACTAATAATAAGTACTCTAGAAAAGCTTTTAGGGAGGGTCAAGAAAATATAGTGACAAAGCATTTAAACTCTGGGATTTGAATTAAGGACCTACTTCTCATTAGCTGTTAAACCTAACATGCCTCCATTTCCTCATTCATAAAATAGTAATAATAATAAAACCCGCTTCATATGGTTACTTGGAGAATTAAATGACACAATGCATGTGATGTGATTAGCACTACATCTAGCATATATAAAAAGTTCAAGGGCTTCCCTGGTGGTGCAGTGGTTGAGAATCTGCCTGCTAATGCAGGGGACACGGGTTCGAGCCCTGGTCTGGGAAGATCCCACATGCCGCGGAGCAACTAGGCCGGTGAGCCACAACTACTGAGCATGCGTGTCTGGAGCCTGTGCTCCGCAATAAGAGAGGCCACGATAGTGAGAGGCCCGCACACTGCGACGAAGAGTGGCCCCCGCTTGCCGCAACTAGAGAAAGCCCTCACACAGAAACGAAGACCCAACACAGCCAAAAATAAATAATTAATTAATTAATTTAATTAAAAGTGTCATTTTAAAAAAAGTTCAATATATATTACTTATTACTAATCTATTCCCTCACTACAGGCATATCTACTTCTTCCTTTGCAACAATATGTACTGAGTCCTTTCTGAGCCCTTAATATGTGGTAAGTGCCATTCATTCTCATTCTCACTCTCTTTCACTCTTGTTACTTTTTCTCACACAAACACCCAAAATCTCCCTCTTGCTCATCCTTTAAATCAAATTAAAGCTTTACACCAAATATGCTGGATCCAAATCAAAGATTCAATGAAGAGACTATTTTTCTGGCTCAAATATGATGTTGCTCATTTTATAAAGAAAACAAATGAACAAAATCCCAACAGTAAGGGTTTTACTTGCTTTCGAGGTCCCCCACAATCATGCTCTAACAACACTTTCTCCATATTAGACAAATCTAATAACATTACTCTCCCTTCAAGTGCTCTTAATGATTAAGCATTTTTTTTATACAAGGAAAAAACAAAATATAAATACCTTTGGTGTTACTGCTTAGTTTGACCCTCTTTCTCTTGCCCAGACCTTGACTCCCATCCTGATCCTCCTGGAGAAAAACAAAATTAGCATTATCTATAGTCCTATTCATGAATTTATACATTTTATGTAAATATAAATATGCTTATAAATTATGTTAAATATAAAATATAGGCATGCTTACATATTATTAACCAACGATTTTATGTATTTGCTGTCATAAAATATATTTTAATGCTGCTAACTTTAAATTGAAAATTAAATTTAAAATTAGCATTATAATTAAAATATATCATGAAAATCCTTAGGATTAAAATATAAGAGTTCTTGAACTTAATCTGTGCTTCTAATGAAAGACTCTTAAATACCCCAAAATGCCAAAATAAAAATTTTCCTAACCTTATAAATATAATATCAAAGAAGCTAAAGGTGAGGAGGGAGCAGATTAGCATCGGAAGGAAGGGGAGAAGGAGAAGACGGTTAAAACAATGAATAGAGGAAAGGCTTTGAAGAGTCTAACACAAACAAAATGAGTTCAAGAGATCAAGTTCTGAAAAATAAGCATAGCATATTAGAAGCTGGAGTTGACAGTCAAAAAAATAATAATAAAAACAAATTAAAATGTGCTTAGGAAAAAAAGCCAAGAAGAAAATACATGCATTTCTGCTCACATGTGATATATCCATTCCTGAAAAAAACCTCACATTAAAAACAACAAGGCAGACTTCCCTGGTGGTGCAGTGGTTAAAAATTTGCCTGCCAATGCAGGGGACATGGGTTTGAGCTGTGTCCAGGAAGATCCCACATGCTGTGGAGCAAATAAGCCCACGAGCCACAACTACTGAGCCCGCGTGCCACACTACTGAAGCCCGCGCGCCTAGAGCCCGTGCTCTGCAACAAGAGAAGCCACTGCAATGAGAAGCCCGCGTACCGCAATGAAGAGTAGCCCCCGCTCGCCTTGACTAGAGAAAGCCCACGTGCAGCAACGAAGACCCAACAACAGCCAAAAATAAATAAATAAAATTTTAAAAAAATTTTAATTAAAAAAAAAAAGGCTTATAGGAAATAAAAGGGTGAGGGGCAGACCACTCACAACCTATTTTGTAACCTAGAAAGTTTGTAACCAAAGAAGTAACAGAAGCAATAATCAGTACCTGGGGAGATCATTTGGATGCCCAGGCAAACATCTTGGAGTGATCTGAGGCTGTCTCAGGGGACGTTAACAACCTACCACAACAAAAAAGTGGGAAGCTGGCTGGCTGAGACAACACAGAGGGAAGAGGAGCAGAGGAAGCGGCCGGCTACTAGAGAAACCAACAGTGAGGCTAGCGATGTGCCTCTTAGGGAGGGAGCCGTGGGTGCAGATGCTCGTTTCTGATTTCCTCTGAATGTTGCTAAAAAGGTTCCTGCTGCCTTCACAGTTCAGGGTTTTCTCCCCTCCAGCTAAAGGATATGATTCTACCCCACTATCCCAGCTCTCCTGAGCTAGGAAAGATTGCATAGGAATCCAAAACTTCCATGTTATACTGACAGCTTTTTCCTATATTTCCAAAGATATATGAGCCAACTGGTATTATAAAGACATGTGGTAGCATTTTGGCACACAGTCTGTTGTGCTAACCAATTATGTTGGTGGCAGGTTAGAAGCATGGTACAAATTCCCAGACACTTGCTCAATTAAATCAAATCTCCAAAGCAGAAAAGCCTCGGCTTTAAGCTGCTGCTCTGCCCATTGGTGTAGTCTCCTTGGCCTGCGCACCACAGACTTAACTCCAGGTTTCTGCCAAGTCCAGCATCAGTCCTCAGGACCAGTCTGGGGTTACCCAAAGACACTACTTAGCTCAGTCATTCAGCATTTACTAAGCACTTCAATATGCTCTCCCTGTTAATTCCTACCAAAGCCAGGCCTCTATGGTCTACCTGGCAGCAATACTGACAGTCAAACTACACTCTCCTCTTCCTCTGCCACCCTCACCTTGCCCTTAGAGAAACTCAACCAGTATGAAATTTGGAGCCATAAAAGACAGACATAAGAATGTAAAACTATGCCACAAGACCCAGAAGGTTCTAAAATTCGAGATTTTAGCTAACAGCCATTTATGAAACTGCTCTCCCAGCCCTGAGAGAAAAGAAAAAAAAAATAAAATTCTAATGTTATATTCCAGGTTAGGATTACTTCATAATTTCAAATACAAACTTCCTATGAAAAGATATCCTTGATCAAGCAATAGTCATGGCAATACAAGTTTTATAAATTTCCCAACCTTACACTTTAAAGGACAAGTAAAATTAGCCAAGCAAAGGAAAGGAAAGTCATTCCAAGAAGACACCATGAATAAAAAGCACAATGACAAAAGTCTAGAAACAAAGATCAGCTTGACATCATCATAGGTATCAAACTCAGCTAGGAAGGGAGTTTATCTTCATCTAAACTGGTGGGAAAATGTGTACTCTTGTACATCGCTTGAGAGAGTATATAATAAAACTATTATCCTGAATGGCAATTTGTCAATACACATGTCAAAAGTCGTTAAAGTATATCTATCACTGGAACAGAAATTCCAGTTCTAGGAATTTATCCTGAAAAAATAATCAGACAAGTGAATAGGGACTATATGCATAGATACTCATCACAATGTTATTTATAATAGAAAAAAAAAATCTTTGGTTTCCAACAGCAGAGCAGGGGATTAGGTAAATAAATTATAGCACACATATATCCTATGAAGAAAAACAATACTAGAGGGCTTCCCTGGTGGCGCAGTGGTTGAGAATCTGCCTGCCAATGCAGGGGACGCGGGTTCGAGCCCTGGTCTGGGAAGATCCCACATGCCGCGGAGCAACTAGGCCCGTGAGCCACAACTACTGAGCCTGCGCATCTGGAGCCTGTGCCCCGCAACAAGAGAGGCCGCGACAGTGAGAGGCACGCACACCGCGATGAAGAGTGGCCCCCGCACCGCGATGAAGAGTGGCCCCCGCACCGCGATGAAGAGTGGCCCCCGCTTGCCACAACTAGAGAAAGCCCTCGCACAGAAACGAAGACCCAACACAGCCATACATACATACATACATGCATACATAAAAAGAATGTAGGCAGACAAGAATAGCATTAAAAAAATAAAAAATAAAAATTAAAAAAAACCACAATACTAGAGCACTATATTCACTGTGACCAGATAAATGTTCAAAAACTATTACTATAAATGAGAAAAAAAAAAAACATGCTATGAAGAATAGCATATGGAGTAGGAAACCATTTAAGTACTGATAATACACACAAATAAAATCTCTTAAAATATACCCCTTGCTACAGATGTTGAAAACTACCATTAGTAAGAACAGCAGGTTACTGAACAGCATATATAGCATGGAGCAATTAAAATACACTATATATAGAATCTGTTAGAATATATTTATTTACAGTAAGTCACTTCTAAGTGATAAAGTAATAGGTAATTTCATCATCTTTTTGCTAATATTAATTTTCTATTTATTCAATGATGACAATGAATTATAGCTTTAAGCTAATAAATATGTTTTTAATACTAATTCTGATTGCCAATCCTAACTACAACAATCTGCTCAAGATAATGGATTACTGTGTTACCTATTACAAGTCCCATTTTTTTTATTTTGAGAAAGAACAAAACTTTTAACAAACAGGAATAACTTCCAGTGGTGGGATATTCAGGCATTAAGGAAGATGAAAACAATTCCATTATCATGACAAGACCCCACCCACCCCAAATTCATGATAAGGAGTTATAGTTCTTTCCCATTTATCCATGAGAAAACAGTACAGAACCCTGGGAGAAAATGATGGTCCAGCGGACAAAAGAGGAAATAAATAACCTCAACCCAGACAGCATTTGTACAGCCCTCAGAAACACTTTCCAAACCTTAACTAGTTCCTGGGCACAGAAGTAGACAATATTGCTATGTGTGTTTCAGGCATAAAATACATATACAAGTCCAAAACGAGAGAAGAAGACCCCCCCCCCAAAAAAAAATCAGATTCAAACTCCTACCCTGCAAAATTTACAAATGGTTTTTCAACCCAAATTAACCTTTCTTTCTTTCTTTGATGAATTTACTGGACAGATGAAAAAAAATGTGAGCTCCATAAAACGAAGTCAAGTAAATTCACAGCTGGTTAAAACAATACTCAGAGAATGTTAATACAGAATACACAAAGCTAAAAGGAACATTTAACATATAAGGTTATAAAAATAAAATCCAAAGGAGATCTTGAGAGACTAGAATGAAATGAAAACAACATTTATGTAAGCCGCTGTAATATGAGACTGTTTGCTTTAAATCAATTCTACAAATACAAAGCAGAGAGGGAGCTCTCAAACTTGTCTGAGAGGTGAAGGGGTGGGTGGGGTGGGGGACCTGGGCATTTCATTTGACCACTGGGGCTCCCACGACAGTCTAGCATAGCTGCTAAAAGGCTAACAAAAAACCTTGGGCCTTAAGGAAGCCACAACATGCTTCATGACAAGATGTCCTTATGACTCTATACCAAATCAGATCATAGATTTTAAAAGGGAATAAACAGGTGAAAGAGCTATGAACAGCAGGGGTGTCTTAAAGGGGTGTCTTATGGGAGTAAAAATTAAAATATTTCTACAGGGGAAAACAAGAAGAAATGTGTGAAAATTGTAATATTTAACACAGTATTGAGAAGAGATTCCTAATAATTAGAGCTATCAAACAAAGGAACAAGTTGCTTCATAAACTGGGTAAGCTCCCAACCACTGGAAGTGTTTATGGAGAGGGTTACCAATTGTCAGGAATGTTGTAAAATCAATTCCTAAACTGGAAAAGAAATATATTAGATATTTCTAAGGCCTTCTCACCAAAAGTTTCTGTGATTCCCCACCCCACCCTTTACCTTTAATGTAATTTATGATAACTAACTAATTAAAATCAAATCTTATACCTCAAAATAAAACAGTATTTTTCTTTTACCTATTCATTTATGAAAAGCTACTCTGGCTTTCAATTTCAATAATCCTGCTTTTGCTGCAAGTTTTGACCAAATTAGTTTTAACTTTTCATTGCATTCTATCTCGAATAAAGGCAAGAATATCGACAGCACATCTACATAGTAACTTATTTTATTTTGTTAAGTGCTTATTTCTCAGTTATGTAAGAGTATGCAAAACAGAAGACTAGAGGTAAACAAGCAAAATTAATAAACAATGGTTATCTCTGGATAGCACAGCTGAAGGTAAATGTTTTCTTTTTTTATTCTGTTTTTTTCAATTTTTCCACAACGAACATTCATATTTTTATAGTTACACAGGGGGTAAAGTGTTTTAAATGATTTCACACAGAGATTAATGATCTGGTCATTGCACACAGAAAAATGGACATTGCTATGGTAATGGCCACAGTGAATATAATCTTTCCTTGAAAAGCTATCTTGATCTAAGAGGTCCTATTTTCTCTAAGAAACTCTATTACACCCACGTACATATAATTCTAGAGGTAATTTTCTTCTGAACTGAATTATGTGATGGTTATAAATAAATCTAAACAAAAAATGAATAAACACAAATTTACATTTTAAAATACTTAATGAAGTTAAAATGTGCTATTTTCTTTTCTTTTTGGTTCCATACAACACAAAGAACATTTTCTACTCTTATTACATATTAGCTACACAAAAGAAGAGTAAGAAATAGTAGTATGGGGCTTCCCTGGTGGCACAGTGGTTGAGAATCTGCCTGCTAATGCAGGGGACACGGGTTCGAGCCCTGGTCTGGGAAGATCCCACATGCCGCAGAGCGGCTGGGCCCGTGGGCCACGGCTGCTGAGCCTGCGCGTCTGGAGCCTGTGCCCCGCAGCGGGAGGGGCTGCGATGGTGAGAGGCCCGCGCACCGCGATGAAGAGTGGTCCCCGCACCACGATGAAGAGTGGCCCCCACTTGCCGCAACTGGAGAAAGCCCTCGCACGAACCGAAGACCCAACACAGCCAAAAATAAATAAATAAATAAATAAAGTAGCTATAAAAAAAAAATTTAAAAAAAGAAATAGTAGTATGAAGAATGTCATGTGTATAAATAGCCCTGCTGAGTACATAATGTTCTCTTACTCTAGGGACAGCAGGGACAAATACCTGACACAACTTGTGTGAATAAAATTAAGTAGACAGTAATAGTATACCCATTCAAGTAAAACTTTACAAATAGGGAAAATCTTGCTGCTGTTAGAGTTTCAAACCTGTTTCTTCATTTTTAAAACAAAGTGGTAGGACTAGATTACCCCTAGGATCTCTTCCAATTCTAACTTACAACATTTTTAAAATTGTTACAATTCCCTCTCTATAGTAGTTTTTGAGATGTCACTGCCCTCTTCTCATCCTGTCTTCCTTTTTATATAATTTGTTAAATTATAAGAATGAAATCACAAAAAGGGTTTGTTCAATAATCCCATGGGCCTGTAAGGTAAGGGTGTAGAAATTCCAATCCTTAAGACATATTCAGCTCTTCATTAAATTTCAAATATAAATACTAAAAGCAAACAATCATTTGTGCCTTTAGTTGCAAAATAAAATGCAATATGGCTTTAAAAGCTTTAACGAAATTTTTAAATGGCATAAAATAGGTTTTTGTTCAAGAACATCTGTATCTGGGTACTCTTCTTCTATCATACTCTTTCCATCTACCTTATCCTTTCATCTACTTTCTCCTTTATCTATTCCATCCTTTATTAAATTTAATTTGCTTCCATTTTCACCATTTATATATGTAAAAAGTGCTTTGAAAAGAAGTACAATACAAATTTAAAATATTAATGTCATTAGTTTTTTTAAAATATCATTAGTTTTTAAGTGAGTAGGTGGAAATTCTTGCATTTTCCCTCTGAATATATCACACTAAAACTCAATTAACTTAATTCTTATTTATGATATCTAGGCACAAAAGGAAGCTTTTTCCATGTAGGTCACTGGTCCTATTAAAATAATGTTTCTCTTTTAAAAAATAAAAGCAGAATAGGAGACCCCAAGAAGAGATTAGCAGAAGAGTTACACTAATTTTATAATTTCAGTATAAATTAAATGCAAATTTATAATTTCAGTATAAATTCAATAATTTCAGTATTAATTAAATTCAAAACTATATTTTGTTCCTTAAACTGCAATGAATGCTTGTAAAATTTTATTATATCCCCTTTTGTTTTACAAAGGTAAAGATCAACTTTTTTAAAACTCTTACAACTTCAAATATAAGCTTTCACTCTCTTGAGGTACAATAATAACTACTATACTTAAGGAAAACTTTGTGATCTTAGTTAAAACCCTACAGTAGCCATTTCTAGCTACAGTGGTATTTCATTACCATGTTATAGTTTTTCCCAACAGACAAGTACCACTGAAATAGATGGAAAAATACATACTCAATTATTGGTATGTTATTTAGCTATAATCACGAGTCATTTCTAGGATATCAAGAGAATCCAGGGAAAAGAATGGCAAATGTCACATACTGGTTGTGGAAGTTTTGAAATGTATTTACAAATTCATTGACACTCCTCCCTTCGAGAGACAGGATTTACCTCCTTTGCCATTGAATCTGAGCCCATCTTAGCAACTCACAAGGAACAGGATGCAGTGGAAGTGATACTACGTAACTTCCAAGGTTAGCTCAGAAAGGGCTCCACAGCTTCTGCTCTTGAGCTACTCATCCTGGGAGAAGCCGTAACTATATGAGAAGTCCCAACAACTTGAGACCACCATACTGGAAAAGCCACATGCAGGCTGAGCTCCCTGTGCACAGTCGGCATCAACTGCCAGCTCTGTCCATCAGCCGTCTTAAATCTCCATCTCAGCTGAGCCTTCAGATGACAGCAGTTGCAGCCAACAACTAACAGGAATCGCATGAGATAACCAAGTGAGAACTGCCTGGCTGCCATTCCCAAATTCCTGAGTCAAAGAATTGTGAGCAAAACAAAAAATGGTAATTTTAAGCCACAAAGTTTAGGACAAATTTGCTGTATAGAAATAATAATAAGAACAGTGGCTTATCTACTTCACATAAAAAACTCAAGACCAGCAGGGAGGAGACCTAGCGACCATTTGCAACTCCACTACTAACTAGACGAAATTCACTTGCCTGAGTGAATCAGTTAATTCTTTGGAATTCAGCTTCCTCATCTATAAGAGAGTTAGGCAAGATGAACTTTAAGGTCTCTTTTAGCTCTAGCATTCATTAAATTTTTAAACCTGCAAATTGCCTCCTCCTGATTCTCATTTTTGTTTTGTTATATTATACAACTTTTCGATTTCTAACTCAAGATTTGACTTTGTAGTATATAAGTCAATAAAACATAAATGAATTTTTTGTATAAAAAATTATGATCACAATCTTAAAATAGAAAATTTCCTATCACTAAAACCCTTCTATGATTGGCCCTGGGTAATGTCTTAACTTTGTACTTTTCCATACTTCTCATTTTAAATATGTGTGTGTGACTTTTATAATCAGAAAAATAAATCTAATAAAATTTAAGATATGCCTACCCTGTAATCTAGCAATTCCATATCTTAGAGAACTATTTGCACATCTGCACAAAAAGAAATATAAGCATTGTATCTTTAATTAAAAATTGGAAATCATAAAAATGATTGGATAAACTGTTGTTTATTCATATTTCAGAATACTGGCAAAACAACTACAATGTATTTGTGTGATATTTGGGTAAATTTTTAATTTAAATTTTTAAAGATAAACTTCATTACTCTTAAACCATGCTTTAATAAACTATTTCCTCTGGAAAGATGAGCAGAAACATCTATCATATGACCTATGATAGCTCAAAACTTCAGTATTTGAATCCCTTCTACATATAAAGCACTAGGACAGAAAACATTTATCAGGAGCCTAATATGTATCTGGTTCATAATAGGTAATCCATATGTTATCCCATTTAATCCTAACATTAGAATTATCACCATTTTTTCATGAGGAAATTGATGTTCAGAAGTTTAAAACCTGGCAGAAGGCACAGCAATATTATGAGGCAATATTCAAACTCAGATCTGCCTAACTCTGAAACTCAAATTTCTCTTAAAGAAAAACCAAAATAGATATCCCTTCAATCCACGTCCAGCTAAACAACTCTACTTCAAATTCTTAAGCTTTCAGATGTCCAAATGACCCCATTTTCATCCCAATTGGAAAATATGATAAATATATAAACTATAAAAAGTAATTTTAAATAGACTAAAAGTTTAATTATAAAATATGATTTAAAGATCAAAAAGTCTTACTGTTTTTAAATATGTAAGTTAAATATAATTCACATACTCTAAAAGTAAGTGTTCTCAGCTACTATTATAAAAATAGTGTTTTATGAGAAAACATACTGAAATGAAGTATTTTTTTTTAAATGAAGTATTTTGAAGTTGTCACCATCAAAAAGCATTTACTACAATATTTACACTGAGACATAATCATAATTAAGAAACAAATGATTATATAAATTATATTATACACAGAAGTTGCTGAAACAAAGAATCTAAGAGAAGTGAACAGAAGGAACAGAAGAGAGGACCTAAAAAGAACAGAGTAAAAGCAATGGTAATGAGCAAAGAAAGGCCTATTTCAAATCCTCTGATATCCCTCGAGAAATTATTTCTAGAAGAAATTCAAAAGCCATCCCCCAGCCCCTCCCCCCACTACACACAGGGATCTCCTTCTAGCACCCTACCGTAAAATATGGTGTTGCTGCAATGCAGTTATGTACAATTAAAGTAGCCACTGGAGATTTAAAAGCTAATCTGGAGAGCTTAGGCCAACAAATGACTGTAACGTTTTTCCTACATAGAGGAAAAAGTATCTATATTGAAGATCAGCTTTCTGCATTCTCCAAAATCAAATTCAATTCATAAAAATAAAGTAGAATTATTAGCAGACCACTGGATGCATAAAATAGGTATACTAAAATAGTATGAAGGTTTTAACCTACCATATAAACACAAACATAAAACTAGATTTTTATTTTTCTAGATCACATGAGGATGTTTAGATTATTTTAATAAAGTGTTTTGTAATATCACTAAACCATTTCATCATGTAATAAATAGTCTTCTAAAGTTTCTACTGATGGGACTTCCCTGGTGGTCCAGAAGTTAAGACTCAATGCTTCCACTGCAAGGGGCACAGGTCTGATCCCTGGTCAGGGAACTAAGATCCAGCATGCCACGCAGTGCGGCCAAAAATAAATAAATAAATAAAATAAAGTTACTACTGACAGTTACAGAAAGACAGAGAAGATGAAAAGGCAGAGGGCTATGTACCAGATGAAGGAACAAGAAAAAACCCCAGAAAAACAACTAAATGAAGTGGAGATAGGCAACCTTCCAGAAAAAGAATTCAGAATAATGATAGTGAAGATGATCCAGGACCTCGGAATAAGAATGGAGGCAAAGATTGAGAAGATGCAAGAAATGATTAACAAAGACCTAGAAGAATTAAAGAACAAACAAACAGAGATGACCAATACAATAACTGAAATGAAAACTACACTAGAAGGAATCAATAGCAGAATAACTGAGGCAGAAGAACGGATAAGTGACCTGGAAGACAGAATGGTGGAATTCACTGCTGCGGAACAGACTAAAGAAAAAAGAATGAAAAGATATGAAGACAGCCTAAGAGACCTCTGGGACAACATTAAACGCAACAACATTCGCATTATAGGGGTCCCAGAAGGAGAAGAGAGAGAGAAAGGACCAGAGAAAATATTTGAAGAGATTATAGTCGAAAACTTCCCTAACATGGGAAAGGAAATAGCCACCCAAGTCCAGGAAGCGCAGAGAGTCCCATACAGGATAAACCCAAGGAGAAACACGCCGAGACACATAGTAATCAAAGTGGCAAAAATTAAAGACAAAGAAAAATTACTGAAAGCAGCAAGGGAAAAACGACAAATAACATACAAGGGAACTCCCATAAGGTTAACAGCTGATTTCTCAGCAGAAACTCTGCAAGCCAGAAGGGAGTGGCATGATATACTTAAAGTGATGAAAGGGAAGAACCTACAACCAAGATTACTCTACCCAGCAAGGATCTCATTTAGATTTGATGGAGAAATCAAAAGCTTTACAGACAAGCAAAAGCTAAGAGAATTCAGCACCACCAAACCAGCTCTACAACAAATGCTAAAGGAACTTCTCTAAGTGGGAAACACAAGAGAAGAAAAGGACCTACAAAAACAAACCCAAAACAATTAAGAAAATGGTCATAGGAACATACATATCGATAATTACCTTAAACGTGAATGGATTAAATGCCCCAACCAAAAGACATAGACTGGCTGAATGGATACAAAAACAAGACCCATATATATGCTGTCTACAAGAGACCCACTTCAGACCTAGGGACACATACAGACTGAAAGTGAGGGGATGGAAAAAGATATTCCATGCAAATGGAAATCAAAAGAAAGCTGGAGTAGCTATACTCATATCAGATAAAATAGACTTTAAAATAAAGAATGTTACAAGAGACAAGGAAGGACACTACATAATGATCCAGGGATCAATCCAAGAAGAAGATATAACAATTATAAATATATATGCACCCAACATAGGAGCACCTCAATACATAAGGCAACTGCTAACAGCTATAAAAGAGGAAATCAACAGTAACACAATAATAGTGGGGGACTTTAACACCTCACTTACACCAATGGACAGATCATCCAAAATGAAAATAAATAAGGAAACAGAAGCTTTAAATGACACAATAGACCAGATAGATTTAATTGATATATATAGGACATTCCACCCAAAAACGGCAGATTACACGTTCTTCTCAAGTGCGCACGGAACATTCTCCAGGATAGATCACATCTTGGGTCACAAATCAAGCCTCAGTAAATTTAAGAAAATTGAAATCATATCAAGCATCTTTTCTGACCACAACGCTATGAGATTAGAAATGAATTACAGGGAAAAAAACGTAAAAAAGACAAACACATGGAGGCTAAACAATACGTTACTAAATAACCAAGAGATCACTGAAGAAATCAAACAGGAAATAAAAAAATACCTAGAGACAAATGACAATGAAAACACGACGACCCAAAACCTATGGGACGCAGCAAAAGCGGTTCTAAGAGGGAAGTTTATAGCTATACAAGCCTACCTAAAGAAACAAGAAAAATCTCAAGTAAACAATCTAACCTTACACCTAAAGAAACTAGAGAAAGAAGAACAAACAAAACCCAAAGTTAGCAGAAGGAAAGAAATCATAAAGATCAGAGCAGAAATAAATGAAATAGAAACAAAGAAAACAATAGCAAAGATCAATAAAACTAAAAGTTGGTTCTTTGAGAAGATAAACAAAATTGATAAGCCATTAGCCAGACTCATCAAGAAAAAGAGGGAGAGGACTCAAATCAATAAAATCAGAAATGAAAAAGGAGAAGTTACAACAGACACCGCAGAAATACAAAACATCCTAAGAGACTACTACAAGCAACTTTATGCCAATAAAATGGACAACCTGGAAGAAATGGACAAATTCTTAGAAAGGTATAACCTTCCAAGACTGAATCAGGAAGAAACAGAAAATATGAACAGACCAATCACAAGTAATGAAATTGAAACTGTGATTAAAAATCTTCCAACAAACAAAAGTCCAGGACCAGATGGCTTCACAGGTGAATTCTATCAAACATTTAGAGAAGAGCTAACACCCATTCTTCTCAAACTCTTCCAAAAAATTGCAGAGGAAGGAACACTCCCAAACTCATTCTATGAGGCCACCATCACCCTGATCCCAAAACCAGACAAAGACACTACAAAAAAAGAAAATTACAGACCAATATCACTGATGAATATAGATGCAAAAATCCTCAACAAAATACTAGCAAACAGAATCCAACAACACATTAAAAGGATCATACACCACGATCAAGTGGGATTTATCCCAGGGATGCAAGGATTCTTCAATATACGCAAATCAATCAATGTGATACACCATATTAACAAATTGAAGAATAAAAACCATATGATCATCTCAATAGATGCAGAAAAAGCTTTTGACAAAATTCAACACCCATTTATGATAAAAACTCTCCAGAAAGTGGGCATAGAGGGAACCTACCTCAACATAATAAAGGCCATATATGACAAACCCACAGCAAACATCATTCTCAATGGTGAAAAACTGAAAGCATTTCCTCTAAGATCAGGAACGAGACAAGGATGTCCACTCTCACCACTATTATTCAACATAGTTCTGGAAGTCCTAGCCACGGCAATCAGAGAAGAAAAAGAAATAAAAGGAATACAAATTGGAAAAGAAGAAGTAAAACTGTCACTGTTTGCGGATGACATGATACTATACATAGAGAATCCTAAAACTGCCACCAGAAAACTGCTAGAGCTGATTAATGAATATGGTAAAGTTGCAGGTTACAAAATTAATGCACAGAAATCTCTTGCATTCCTATACACTAATGATGAAAAATCTGAAAGAGAAATTATGGAAACACTCCCATTTACCATTGCAACAAAAAGAATAAAATACCTAGGAATAAACCTACCTAGGGAGACAAAAGACCTGTATGCACAAAACTATAAGACACTGATGAAAGAAATTAAAGATGATACCAACAGATGGAGAGATATACCATGTTCTTGGATTGGAAGAATCAACATTGTGAAAATGAGTATACTACCCAAAGCAATCTACAGATTCAATGCAATCCCTATCAAATTACCAATGGCATTTTTTACGGAACTAGAACAAATCATCTTAAAATTTGTATGGAGACACAAAAGACCCCGAATAGCCAAAGCAGTCTTGAGGCAAAAAAATGGAGCTGGAGGAATCAGACTCCCTGACTTCAGACTATACTACAAAGCTACAGTAATCAAGACAATATGGTACTGGCACAAAAACAGAAACATAGATCAATGGAACAAGATAGAAAGCCCAGAGATTAACCCACGCACCTATGGTCAACTAATCTATGACAAAGGAGGCAAAGATATACAATGGAGAAAAGACAGTCTCTTCAATAAGTGGTGCTGGGAAAACTGGACAGCTACATGTAAACGAATGAAATTAGAATACTCCCTAACACCATACACAAAAATAAACTCAAAATGGATTAGAGACCTAAATATAAGACTGGACACTATAAAACTCTTAGAGGAAAACATAGGAAGAACACTCTTTGACATAAATCACAGCAAGATCTTTTTTGATCCACCTCCTAGAGTAATGGAAATAAAAACAAAAATAAACAAGTGGGACCTAATGAAACTTCAAAGCTTTTGCACAGCAAAGGAAACCATAAACAAGACGAAAAGACAACCCTCAGAATGGGAGAAAATATTTGCAAATGAATCAACGGACAAAGGATTAATCTCCAAAATATATAAACAGCTCATTCAGCTCAATATCAAAGAAACAAACACCCCAATCCAAAAATGGGCAGAAGACCTAAATAGACATTTCTCCAAAGAAGACATACAGACGGCCACGAAGCACATGAAAAGATGCTCAACATCACTAATTATTAGAGAAATGCAAATCAAAACTACAATGAGGTATCACCTCACTCCTGTTAGAATGGGCATCATCAGAAAATCTACAAACAACAAATGCTGGAGAGGGTGTGGAGAAAAGGGAACCCTCTTGCACTGTTGGTGGGAATGTAAATTGATACAGCCACTATGGAGAACAATATGGAGGTTCCTTAAAAAACTAAAAATAGAATTACCATATGACCCAGCAATCCCACTACTGGGCATATACCCAGAGAAAACTGTAATTCAAAAAGACACATGCACCCGAATGTTCATTGCAGCACTATTTACAATAGCCAGGTCATGGAAGCAACCTAAATGCCCATCAACAGACGAATGGATAAAGAAGTTGTGGTACATATATACAATGGAATATTACTCAGCCATAAAAAGGAACGAAATTGAGTCATTTGTTGAGACGTGGATGGATCTAGAGACTGTCATACAGAGTGAAGTAAGTCAGAAAGAGAAAAACAAATATCGTATATTAATGCATGTATGTGGAACCTAGAAAAATGGTACAGATGAGCCAGTTTGCAGGGCAGAAGTTGAGACGCAGATGTAGAGAATGGACATATGGACACCAAGGGGGGAAAACGGCGGTGAGGTGGGGATGGTGGTGTGCTGCATTGGGCGATTGGGATTGACATGTATACACTGATGTGTATAAAACTGATGCCTAATAAGAACCTGCAGTATAAAAAAACAAACAAAACAACTAATACTAAACTTTCATTGGGTTATTTGTATGGAAATATGTTAATATAAATGTTTCAGACATTACATGAAGTTTCTAAAAATCTTATATTTGTATTTGTATGGAAATATGTATGGAAATATGTTAATATAAATGTTTCAGACATTACATGAAATTTCTAAAAATCTTATATTTGTATTTGTATGGAAATATGTATGGAAATATGTTAATATAAATGTTTCAGACATAACAGGAAACTTCTAAAAATCTTATATGTTCTGGTATAATGTTATAAGTAATAATCCTAGTTATTACTTTAAAATGTATATCTCAGGAATAACTAATTTTCTTGTCAACTGCATTATTATGAACTTTCATCAAATCTTTAACGATGGTCATTTTTAAGTCTTTTGTCATTTACAGACAGTTCTGGGTGTACTCTGATGATTTTGCAAATATGTTCCTATAAAAGGGTTTCATCTTCAAGAAATTCATGGAAAAGACTCTGACAAGTACAGGTTTCTGGTAACTGACTGTACTGCTGAACTGAATGAATAAGCATTTTCAGAACTCTAATGAAAAACTGATGAACTCATAAAAGTGCTACAATATCCACACAGAGACGCCACTGCTGGACCTCATGAACGACGCGCTTATCATCGCCAAGCTGAAAGGATTTGATGTATTCAATGCGCTAGATTTGATGGAAAATAAGACATTCTTAGAAAAACTCAAGTTTGGCATAGGCGATGGCAATTTACAGTATTACTTGTACAACTGGAGGTGTCCAGGGACACAGTCCGAAAAGGTTGGACTCGTATTACAGTAGATGGATATTTCTATTTCTAGAAAAAAAAAAAAAAAAAAGAAACTGGAAAATGAGGAGAAAAACTCAAAGTCAGTTGCAGAAAGGAAATAATGAAGAACAAAGATTAAATTAATTAAATCAAAGACAAAAAAGCGATATAAAAAGTCAATAAAACCAAAAGCCAATTCTTTGAGAAAATTAATAAAATTGATAAACTGCTAGCCAGATTGATCAGGATGAAAAAAAAAAAAAAAAAAAGTTACTACTGACAATAGATTCAAGGTTTCCTTCCTGTCTCGCTGGCTTTAGCCAAGGAAGGGTCCCCCTGCACCCATTCATATTCAACTACTAGTATTCCGAAATCTCGCCTTTGAGAGATCATTCCACCTCCCCACAAAATGCCCTTAAAGAAAGCAGAATAACCAATTTAAAATCATATGTCTATCTATTATCTAATCACTTCCTTCTTCGACATGTGAAGAATTAGCATTCTTACCCCCATTACTCGCTTCCCCTAGCTTCAAAACAAAATTATTACTGTTTTAGTCAATAGTGTATGTATTTTTGAAAGTCTATTTTAAATATCAGCAAGTTTTCCCCATTTGTCATTACAGCAGCAGTGTTCTTAGAAGTAACTCTTTAAAGCTAAAAAAAAAAAAGCAAAAATTATAGCTAACCATTTACACAAATTTTTTAAAATAATTTTATTTTAACTTATTTATTTAACAAACATACATATAGTGTTACAATATGCCAGGCAATACTGCTCTTAAGTGCTTACATATATTAACTCATTCAATCATCATCATAACCCCAGGCATTAAGTACTATTATTACCTCCATTTTACAGGTGAGGAAATTGAGGCATGGAGAAGTTGGTACCTGTCCAAAGTCACACTACTAATTGGTACAGAAGCCAGATTCAAACCCAGACACTCTATTTCCAGAGTCCAACTCGGAAGCAGTATACTAAACTACGTAGGGACTTCCCTGGTGGCCCAGTGGTTAAGACTCCTCCTTCCAATGCAGGGGATGCGGGTTCGATCCCTGGTCCGGGAGCTAAGATCTCACATGCTGCGGGGCAATTAAGCCTGCATGCCACAACTACTGAGCCCACGCACCACAACTACAGAGCCCGCGCTCTCTAGAGCCCACACACCAAAACTAGAGAGAAGCCCGGGCCACAATGAAAGATCCCACGTGCCACAACAAAGATCCCACGTGCCGCAACTAAGACCCAATGCAACCAAATAAATAAATAAATATTTCAGAAAAATAAATAAATAAACTGCCTATCCAATTTGTTGAAAACTCTTTAAAATTGTTAGTCCAGGGACTTCCCTGGCGGTCCAGTGGTTAAGAGTTCGCCTTCTGATGCAGGGGGTGTGGGTTCGATCCCTGGTTGGGGAACTAAGATCCTACACGCCTTGCGGCCAAAAACCAAAACATAAAACAGAAGCAATATTGTAACAAATTCAATAAAGACTTTAAAAATAAATAAATAAATTTTTAAAATAATAAATGAAATAAAATTGTTAGTCCAAAATGAGACTCCACAAAATGTTGCATTTTGTGGGAGCCTTCTTAGAGGGGAAATATACTATTACAAAGTTTAAATTATAAGGCATTAGATCAATTATAAGACCTCCATAAAAGAAATCATGTTTTCAAAAGAAGGATATTTGGCTTAGTTCATATGATATTATCAAATCAAAATGGGTTTTCAAAGGAAAAACATGTAAATGTTTAAATGTTTAAAAACGATTTAGTTTTTAAAATTTCAATCGTTAAATATATAAATCAATAAAAATATGAAATTTAGGTTTTACAGAAACCAAGATTATAAACAGATATAAGTCAAAAACCAATATTTGCTTATAAATTGTATACTAACAAAATACAGGAATGTTATAAGGAATTTATTAGAAATATTTATTATTAATAAACACTATAAAAGTTGAAATTACAAATTTCAAATTGACATTCTATTTCCCAGTACATTGCTTTTTTTTAATAACCTTTGACATATAAGATATAACTTTATTATGAGATTAGAAAAGAAGCTACATTTCACATTCTTCTAGTAAATTATTCTAGACTTAGCTAAATTTTTTAAAAACAATTTCATTGTGCATATGACAACTTGGATAAATTTGGGGATATTTTCATAGGAGAAATATCTCTATGTCTTTCTATCTCCCATTTCTAAACTGTGAAAAGAGAAATGAATTTACAAACAATAAGTAAAAATCTAGTTGTAGTTCTCGTCCTGTCACTAAGTAACTGTGTGACCTTGACTAAGTTATTCCACTCTGGGGTTCAGTGTCCATGTCTATAAAATAAGGAATTCCAACTAGATAATATCCACAAATCTGTATGGTAGTTCTAAAACTTTTAAAATTCTACTTTTAAAAAGTTTCAAAGGTTAAATCTCACCTCATCTGAAGAATCTAGTTGTCCCAATGTTCCTGTTGCACCTGCAAAACCTTTGGAAAGGAGAAAAAAGGTTGCCCTTCATAATTGTTATATATTGCTTTACTTTAAAATTATTTTGAGACATAACAATAACAAAAAACTAAGTTTTGTTAAGACAACTCATTCTAACAGTTATTTTGGCAGAATTCAACATTTATCTTTAATAAATTTGAGCCTAATAGGCTTATACTTCAATAGGAAATCTCCAGTGAAAACCCAGATTTAATAATCACACACATGGTGTTTCAGAAGGATTGCTTTCTTTTACTTTTAAACCATGGTTTACTAAAATATTGAACTACTAAACTTTAGGGCTACTCTTAAATAGCAACTGCTATATTTTTCATGAATTAGAACCAGAACCTCTGATAAACTAACCGAATTCCGCTTAAGAAAAATGAAATATCGTCTTTGACCGACTCTATCCTTTCTTGCTTCCAAATTTTTACTACTTTTACTACTTTCTTACAAAGAATGACACAGCACTTAAATTTCTTCAATGAGTAATGTTTGAAGGGTTTTTTGTTTTAGTACAGAAAAGTTATCCTTGTTCAAATTAAATATTTAAACAAACCTTGAACTGCCAGAGTGCTAGTGCCAGCAGATGGTTCTTGTATACCATATACAAGTTTATCCTCAGGATATGTAAGTCCAGAGCTCTTCAAAGCTATAAGGTATTTTTCATGACTTTTCCTTGCATAAGCATTTTCTCCAAGACCTAATATTTAAAATAAATTTAAAATCAGAAAAAATATTCCATTCAAAACATAAGTACAGCCATCTCAATAACTAATGTATACACATATAAAATAGATGAATATTCTAATGGAAGGGAAACCCTAGAATGAATAATATAAGATAGCTTCAGACAACATTTTTGTGCTCATGTTTGGCATTAACAATCTCAGAATGCACAGCATGTTTATAACAAATAATGAAATCCACTAACTGGGCATCTAGAATATGCCAGAGATTACATACAAAATACAGGGGGTGCAAAGATTAATAAGACATGATTCCTGCCTTCAAGGAACTTAAAATTACTGTAAAGAAAGGCAGATAATATGGTAAATGACAATTATGTAGCAGACTTCACCATCTGGTTTAACAACTGTGCTCTCATAATACCGTACAGCCAGACTTACCCAAAGCAGTTTTTGGAAAGGCTTCCTAGAGAAGATAATGCCTGAGTGGAATTTTCAAACAGTAACTGAGATGACTAATTTCTGTTTTACCAAGCATAAAATGTTTTTATAATCACATTTAAGGATAAAAGTATAATTTCTACGGAAGTATCAGTTAAAACAAATTTATTCCAAAATTTTGAGAAGTTTAGGTTCTAGAATTAAACAATCCTAGGTCTTTCACTTTAGCATTTGGGCATATTAATGCCAATTTTGTCTTTTGTTTTTTAATATATTATGGAAAATAGAATAACAATAAAATAAAAATACTGACATTTGAAAGTTCTTTAAAAGGAAAAATTATTCTCTGTCTGAAAGCCAAGTTACCATGTCATTTGCCACCTCTTAAGCAGATTATATATCTTTAATTAAGGTTTCAATCTCTCTGATTATAAAAATATATAGTAAATGAGTTTCTTTAGTATTTGTTGAGCTTTTCTCAATTTCCTCTCTTTGCTAGCCTCAGTAATTGCAATAGATTAGTTTTGTTTTTTAAACCTCTGCCCAATGTCTGTCTGGGATAGTTTAAAAAAAAAACAAAAAACAAAAAAACCTTCAGCACAGATTAAACAGATAGGAATACATCTATCCTTCAATTCAAGTCCAAAACTAAAAACAACCACAGTTAGTCTATAAAGAATAAAGGACTCCTAGGGGTCCTATGTAAGAAATGACTAAATGTCTCCTGAATAATAAAGGCCATGTATTTATCTCAATAATAATACATGAAATTTTTGTAATACTTTTAATTAACAAAATACACTTCATCAACCCCTTACAACAAGCCTGAGAAAAATGAACATATTATCACCATTTTTATAAGTGAGGAAACTGAGGCTTACAAAGATATAATAACCAGTGAGTAAGCAAGCAGTGATTAGAAATGAACCTAGACTACAAATTTTAAACTTCTGAATCAAACCTAATGTAATTTCCATCACTACAAGTTAGCTAAAGATTTCTGTTGTTTTGTTTTTCAATTTCAAGAAATAAGAATTTAAAAGAATTGCAGAACGAAAAGAAGACAATTACCATAAATCATTCTCAAGGAATACATTCTTACAATGATTAAGAACAACTTGCTGTTCTTTTTCCCAACAGTTGATAGTTTCTGAATAAAGAACCATATTCTAGGTTGAAGAAATAACAGACTTTCAGGTATAATTCTGATATCTCTCTAGCATCATCACCAAAACTCAAACACAAGTGACCATCATTTTATCCTAGGTTGCTGCACTTGAGCTTCTGTTCTTGCCTCTTCCCATCTATTCTTCGCAAAATAACAAGCCATCTTTTTAAAGCACATATCTGATCATGTCACTCTTCAGATTAAAATATATCCATGACTTCCCACTACATTCAGGATAAGATATAAAACCTTAAATAGCTAACAAGGGCCTACCTAATCTAGATCTAGCCTAATGTGGTAGCCTTATTTGGGCCACTATCCCCCTACATTCATTTCATTTCAACCACGATAGCCTTTTTTAGTACCTTTTAAAAAAGTAAGCTCACTCTCACCCATAAATATTTCCACATGCTGGTCCCTCTGCATGGAATCTAGGAGGTGCCTAAGTGTTATGTTCTTTATAAATATTTATCATGTTTGGGGTTCAATAAGCATCCTGAATCTATAAACCAATGTTTTTCATCCAATTTGGGGAATTTTAGTCATGATTTTTTCAAATGTTTTTTTCTGCCCCATTCCCACTCTCCTGTCCTCCTGGGAGTCCAATTACATGTACATTAGGTCATCTGATTCTATCTAACAGGTCCCTGAGGCTCTGTTGTGTCTTCTCTCTGTTCTCTAGATTGAATAATGTATTAATCTGTCTTCAAATTCACTAAGTCTTTCTTCTATCCTCTCCAAACTGCTGCTAAGTCCATCCAGTGAACTTGTCAATTGCATTCTACAGTAATTGTCAGTTCTAGAATTATTTTTTGTTTACATTTCTTCACTAAGATTCCTGATCTCTTCACTCATTAACATATTTTCCTTTACTTATTTGAACATATTTTCCTTTAATTTCTTCAACATATTTATAATAGTTGCTTTAAAGTCTTTAACTGCTAAATCTAACATCTAGGCCATTTCAAGGTCAATTTCTATTACTGTCCTTTTTCTTGGACATTCTAATGACATGTTATCAAAGATTCTGGATTCTGTTACCTTCCTTTGAAGAGTATTAATTTTAATTCTACAAGACATTCAATAAACAGCCTGATCACCTAGAACTCATAAAGACTTGGTTTTATACTTTGTAAGGGGCAGATTTATAGAAAGCCTGAGATTCTTAAAAAAGCCCTGTAAATTAACAGCAGTAATCTCCAAACTCTGTCAGGGTTCTAGGCTTCATTAAGGCTGACCTAGAGTAGAACTTACTCTCAGGTGTGGTCTTCTGGTGTGTCAACTTGATGCCTAGGGTACTGGTAAGGTCTCTCTAGTCTGGTTGAGGTGATACTCCAATGTCTCCCAACACTGCCTAACCTTTATCTTTAAAAGCTGCTTTTAACCCCATAGCAGTAACCCCACAGCACTCTCTAATAAGCCTTAGGTAGTCTCATCCTGTACATGTGTATCTCAGTTCTCAGCCAAGCACTTTTAGGGGTCCCTCATACATGTACCCCACAAACTCTTGCTATTCTGCCTCAAAGATTCCAGTTTCCAACTGTTTCAGCTGCCCTAAACTGTGACCTCTGCCTCCTTAACTCGGCTGGACCACCACGCTCTGCTTCAATACCAGCCCTCTATACTACACTCAGGAAGTTATCCCCAGACAGAGATTCAGAGAATTGTGAGGCTCATCTCATACTTTTCCTTTCTCTCAAAGATTTACAGTCTTGTATTGCCTGCTGTCTAATGTCTGAAGACAACTGCCTCACATTTTTTCCAGTTTTATGTTATTTATGACATAAGGGCTAGTCCAGTAGTCAGAAGGAGAAAATGTTATCTACCCGGAATCTAACTCCACCCCGTTACCACCCAACTCGCCACATCCTCTAGCTAAATGACTTTCTCTCAGTGTTTTACTTCAAATGTCACTTCCTCAGTGAAGCTTTCCCACCTCCTCCATCAATGAAATCAGGTCTCCCTTTTATAAACACTTGTCCTATCCCTTCACAGTTATTTACTACAGTTTATACTTACACAATTTTTTGGTTTGGAGACTTTGTTAATGTCATCTCACTCATTAGACCATAAGCTTTATAAGGGCAGAGATAGGAGTACCTGGCTTACTACGTACCTTCCCTACTCCAAGCTCTAATACCTAGCCCAAAGCCAAGCACACAGTGGGTGCTTAATGAGCACTCACTAAAGAAATAAATACATCAGATAAGACTATCTCTAAATAATACATGGTTAACAGTACACATAAAAACTTCACCACTCTAAAGAAAGAAGATACACTTCAATTTTCAAAACATGCTGTTCATGAGCCAGCATAAAGAACACTATCTAAACTATTTATAAGATTTTTAAATAATTGATATATTTACCATACTATAAATTTGAACTTAAACTAAAGGTTTAAAAACTAAATTATTTTATATAACAGTACAAATATACTTAATAATTCCAAGTTTTATAACTTAAACTCTACGTCACTATAAAATCCTAGGCCACACAACACAAACGTTTAGAGTAACAAAAATGAAGACACAAAAGCGGCTGCTGTTATTGTCTGGAGAAGGGGAAGTGGAACATAATTACGAATATGTCAGACCAAATTTAGGAAACCTGGGTTCTAGTCCCAACTCTAAAATCAGTGAGTTGTGAGGTCTTGAACTGGTCATTTAATTTTTCTGGGGTTCAATTTCTTCATCCATAAACTAAGAAGTATTCTTAATAACTTCCAGCTTTAGCATTCTATTTAAAAAAATCTACATTTTACTTTTAAGTTCTAAAATACACAACTTTTTAATTATTTTAGTAATATAAGTAAATTTTAACTTTCTTCTCTTCTAAATTTTACTCACCAGAAGTCAGATCTTTGTAGCTTTGTTGGTTTGTCAAAACCTGAGTAAGAACAGACCGCATTGCTCCTCCCATTTTAGTTAGATCTTCTAAAAAGGAAATTTGAGGTTCCAAAAGCTGAAGGACTTTGTTAAGGTCTTTTTCTGATGGTACATCAGCTGCTAAAAAAAATATAATCAACGTTCTTTAAAATATTTGCTAAGAACAATATTTTTATTCTTTAAAATTATGATGACTTAGATGACAGTATTTTATAATCAAAAAGTTAATATAAGAATTCTCTTTAGAAAGCAGGCACCCACCAAGCACCCAGCCTAGGATAGACTTGTTTAGGAAGTCAGTCCTCTGAGAAAAGATTGATGGGGAAAGAGATGACTTCATAAGGTATTAAGCACTTAATTTGTGTAAGAAGCATTCAATTTAGGGTCCTAAACTTCCAGATATATATATGTGATCATAAGATCATCTCAAAATTAGATAAACAGTGTTTAAGAAAAAAGTTAAGATCACTCTCTAAAATAAAACAGGAGAAATGAAATATATTGAGATAGCATAAGAATATTAGGACAAAATTAAACCTGTGTAGCAAATAACCCATCCACTATCATATTCCAAAAATACAGATTCATATTAGCTAGAGGTCAAAGCAACTAAAATGAAAAATATGGATGTTTTTACTAAAACAATTTTAAAATACAAGGCGAGATATGCTGCTAGAGGGGGAGAGAAGAAACCTGGACAGCAACTAAAAAAGAATATTTAAGAGGAAAAGAAAAAAAGATGTTTTAGAGAAACTGAGGTCTAAAAGGAAGAAGTGAATAGAGAGATTTAGAGTTTAGCCATAACTGGTTAAAAGAAGAATACATATAACGGAGCTAACAGGGGGCCTGTGTGCCCAGGAAAGGGGTCATCAAGTTCATTCAATATTTATTCAGTATCTACTACACAACAGGCACTGAGAAGCAGAACTAAATAAGACAGTTCCTACCCCCAAGGAACTCACAACCTAGTTCAAAGATAACCTGTGAATGAAATTCTAGATAACTGAGTCATGGGACCCAAGCCAAAAAACCTTACTTTCTCAGTGGAAAACCAATACCATATATTATTCTTCTTTATATTCTCCCCAATGACTTATGTAGTAACATAGTAGATATTTAATTAGCATTTGTTCTTGATTTCCAAGGGCTCTAACACTGGTCTAAGGATGGTAGGGTGAAATGGGAAATGGAATTCAAGGCAACTGTCAAACCACAAGATTATCTGAGCTTCCATATCTCAGATTAGATGATTTCAAGTCCTTTCTTTAATTTTAAACAGTGATCTCTGCAGAAAGTAATGCAGAGATTTTGCATAGACAGAAGAAATTAATGCTGAGCACAAGTGGTAATATAGAGAGGAAGACTTCATGAACCTAAGTTCAGGAAACTCATCTTAAGACAAAAAAAGTACTTCCATTCATTCCTTTATGTTTTCAGATAATGGTAACATAATTATCAAAGCTATGTACGTATGTCATCTACCACTTACAACTGCTAAATGTCACCAAGGAAAAAATAAATATAATACACTCATATGAATTACTCTTTGATTAAACTAATGGTAAGCTTTATGGTTCTCACAATAAATGATTTCTACCTACTACTTTTCTAAAATAGAACACTTGTAGTACAAAATGTAAACATCCAAAAAATCTGTTAACTAGCATATGAGAAATAAAATGGAAGGCAATTTCAATAATCCAGCTGGTCTCCACTTCCTTCATTCCAAAGAGAGAGCAGTTTGGGACTAAATCAAAATAGTATTTCTTTCTATACTTTAAGACATACTCTGAGAGGAACAGAAGTACTTGACAAAAGATTGTATATTTTGCTTAAAATGTAAAAGTGAAGAACTATAAGTATTTGCTCACAATGCAAATAACATGATAGTTCTAGAAATGATGAAGATACTATATTTCTTCACACTTTTAGGACGGAAAATAGAAGATAAACATGTGTGCCATAGTTTCAAATTGGATTTAAGATTTATAGAATTAAATAATTTAAAAGCTCTAAAAGTAATGCAAATGCAGTCCCTTAAATGATAAAAATGCAAATATCACTAAAAAGGTAAAAGACATCATAAAAAGTTAATAAATTCGTTTCATACCACTAATTGATATCTGTAATTCACAATGTCAGACTGAGAACTTTAATAAATGTTATCTAAATACAAATATTTAACTAACGCATATTAATCAAGATTGTGACTAAATCTTAAAAGGTAAGAAGAATATCTGTAATTTGCATGGTTTTTTTCTCTTTTCAATACTATTAGGATGCTTACACCCATGCATTCTACCGGTAATATGGGAGTGAGCAATTTGACCCTCTCATAAGTTATTATATATGGAGGGGAATAAAAATGCATAGACCTCTACAAAAAAGAGGCGGGGGAGGGGAGAGAAAGATATTGGTGAAATTTTTATCTT
The DNA here is from genome assembly GCF_949987535.1 of Balaenoptera acutorostrata. NCBI lineage: Eukaryota > Metazoa > Chordata > Mammalia > Artiodactyla > Balaenopteridae > Balaenoptera > Balaenoptera acutorostrata. The sequence continues at coordinate 31,143,667 of NC_080071.1, read as the reverse complement.
CTAAAAATCTAAGTTAAAGTCAAACATTCCCAGGACTTCTTAATTATGCTCTATTATAACATAATCACAAATAAAGTCACTTTAATCCCATAAAATAATTATTTCCTCATCTGCAAAAGGCCAAATAAGGTTGATCAGAAACATTTAAGATCCCAGCGGCAGAGATTGCCAAACTGTGCCTACTAGAAGTATCAATGAGGTTATATAATTGATATTTAGTGTGTTTTTATTTAGTCTCTGTATTTCATAGTCATTACATAAAAAGTGTTAAGCAAAAAAATGGTATCTGAAAAAATTCACCTCATTATTAGTGCTAAACTTTGCTGAGAACTTAAAAAGCGTACTAACGAAAAGTGGATTAAACATACCTGGTTCATTATAGCCTTCTCTTAAGTACTGAATAAGACAAAAAATAAATCTTGGAAGAACAAATTCAGACATCATCAGTAAGTCTTTGGGGACACAGGGAATATTTGAACTTGATTTAATTTGATGCCTTTTGCAAAACCTGTAATATGAAAAAGAAAAGAATTAATGGCGATGTCGAATCTGCTAAGAATCTATTACTTCTATTTACAATATCCATAAACAGAATGTGGGCCAATATCAAAGCCAATGTATTACTATTTTATGATTTTTAAGGCACCAAGTTAAAAGAATATAGTTTTAATTGGTCTTTAAATAAAAATTGGCACTTAGGAAGATTTCTTCCTAATAAAAGACCATTCTAGTTAGATTCCAATTAGATTACAAAACCAAAATCTCATTAAAGAGTTTATATTTTTTAACTGCAATTTATTACTTGCAAATATTACTTTATTACTTTTACCCTTTATAAACCATTAAGTACAAATTGATCATTCCCAAGAATTCGCATTTTCTATTCCTTAACTATTTCGAACTTATTGCATTAATGAATAGATAAGTGATATCAATACTTAAAGTTTATTTGAAAAGTTTATATACTTAAGTATGCACATTCCTTCTAATCTTATTTATACTTATTTTAAAGTATGGTTGGTATATCTGAGCAAAAATGAAATAAACTATTCTATGTTCACAATCCAAATAGTCACAAATAAGGTATTTTGTGACCAAACACAAAATAACCACACTAAACACACAACATACCTAGAAAGAAACTTATTATGATGGGTGGAGAAACTATTTTAGCTGAAAAACGTAAGAGATATGGATAGAGAAAAACTACATTCCCAAATGGAAAAAACTTTTATTTTTCTAAAAAAAGTCACTTCCACCAAACTTAATGACATTAGATTTAAATCCCAATGGGACTAAACACAAACTAATTCTAAAGTTCAAATGGAAGAATATATATGTTAAAAAAAAAAAAAACAGTAAAACTTATAAAAAAAAATTAATGATAGTGACCTAGACTTTAAAACATAGCATAAAGCTAACATAATTTAAGATCTGTAGTAATCTCTCTATAATGACCTATATGGGAAGATAATCTAAAAAAAGAGTAGATATATGTGTATGTATAACTGATTCACTTTGCTGTACAGTAGAAACTAACACAACATTGTAAATCAACTATACTCCAATAAAGATTTTTAAAACTTAAAGTAAAATCTGTGGTAATGTGATAACATCAATGGATCACAATGGAGTCTAGAAATAGACTATGTAATGACTATGTTAATCAATGTGGGGGGCGGGGGTGTGTGTAGAAGACTTTCAATAAATTGCTATAGGACAATTGATTCCATGCAGGAGATAAATTTGATCCTTATCTTACACCATATACAAACTATTATATATTCCATACAGATCAAAAATCAAATGTGAAAAAAGTTACTAGGAAGAAAATAAACTATTCCCCTATATTATCTCAAAGAACAGAAGTCTAATAAGTAAGATTTGAAACCGAAAGTCATAAAAGAAAGATAAAAATTGGCTACATAAATCAAAAGTTTCTATGCAGAAAACAATTACAAACTGGAAAAAATATTTACAATAGATAAAATAGATGAAAGATTAATATCTATGATTTTTGACTCTTGAAAAATGGATTAAAAAAGAAAATAATTCAATAGAAAAATCAGCCAAAGTCATAAACAATTCACCAAAAAAGTGAATGGCCAAGAAACATATGAAAAGATGATCAAGTTCTCTAATAATCAAAGAAATGAAGTTTATTAAAATAAAAAATGAATAATTAGAGAATCACCATTTTGTGATACCTACTAAAATAACTGACCCATGCAATGGAGCCATTAAAGGAAGGCTTGAGGGGAAATTTTCCACTTAGAGATCAGACTATTACATACTTATCAATCTCAGTATCACTAGAAGTGAGAAAAAATCAGATGCTATGATGCTTGTGAAGTACAGAGCACCATTTACAAAGAGTTTTTACCAAACAAGTTGACCTTGAATGACACCAAGTCTCTAGAGCTAACTTCCATTTATAGGAAACATAAGAGATAAGAAACAAGTTAAATGACACCACAAAAAAAAAAAAAAAGACAAATCATGAATGTAGACCATTATACAGGACAACTGACTCCATTTCTGCAAACTGTCAGTGGCAGGGAGAAAAAGGAGGTAGAAGGATCACTTATTAAAGAGGCCTGAGAAACCCAATAACCACGTGTTTACTGATTCTAACAAACCAACTTGAAACAGGCATTTTTTAGACAATAGGGGAAGTCCAATTAAGAACTGGGTACTAGTTCGTTACATGATTTTATTAGGTAAGATAATGGCACTGTGATTATGTAAGAAAATGTTCGTGGATATTTAATAATATTAAGGAATTATCTTGTGTAGGTATGACAACAACATCGTGGTTATCATTGAATAGGAAAGTCTTGTCTTACATGTATCTATATAAATATTTATGAATAAAATGCTACAATGTATGGGACTTGCTTCAGAATAATCTGGTTGGGTGAAGAAAAGTAAGTCGGAGTATACCAAGCCCAGCTTGAGTTGTTAATTGTAGAAACTGGGAGACTGATAAAGGGTTTTCTTATATTACACTCATTAAGCAGAATGTGGGGCAGTATCAAAGCCAGAAAAGTACCACTCCCTTTAGATTTTTAAGGCACCAAATCAAAAGAATGTAGTTTTTGATTAAACATCACCAAACAGGGCTTCCCTGGTGGCGCAGTGGTTAAGAATCCGCCTGCCAATGCAGGGGACATGGGTTCGAGGCCTGGTCCAGGAAGATCCTACATGCCACGGAGCAACTAAGCCCGTGCACCACAACTACTGAGCCTGCACTCTAGAGCCCGCAAGCCACAACTACTGAGCCCATGTGCCACAACTACTGAAGCCCGCACGCCTAGAGCCCGTGCTCTGCAACAACAGAAACCACTACAATGAGAAGCCCACGCCCCGCAACAAAGAGTAGCCCCTGCTCACCGCAACTAGAGAAAACCCACATGCAGCAATGAAGACCCAACGCAGCCAAGAAAATAAATAAATAAATAGCACCAAAGGAGTTTTTTCCTAATAAAATGTCATATCAGTTGGGTTATACTCATTGCTTTTATATCTCTCTGAAATTTTCTGTACTAAAAAATTAAAAAATTTTTAAAAGAAAGGAAATATTCATATTTTTTAAAGATGAATAGTGAAGCGTGTCACACAATGTTTGGGATTTGTTTGAAAATACTTTAGCAAAAGAGAAAAAAGGGCAAATGAGCCAAATGTGGCAAAAATCTTGATAAACACTGAGTCCAATGATGGGTATATGGCGGTTGAATGTTCTGCTGTCTCTACCTTTGTGTATGGTTGAAATTTTTGGTAACACAAACATGTTTTTTCATCTTGCAGATTAGGGAAAATTCACTTTACTAATTCATTGTTGGAAAGCATGTTCAGAAATTTGTTATCATACACATGGAAGTGTAAATAAATCCAGTTTTGGGTGTCATTTTGACAATATCTACTAAAACTTAATGTGTTCATAACCCTAGCTTAGCATTTCTATTTCTAGTAATTTATTATACAGAAATAATCCTAAATTTGCAAGATATATCTACAGATATATTCACTGTACCACAGTTTGCAACGCAAAAAAGTTAGAAACAACTCACGTGTTCAGTAACAGAATAAAGATTAACCAAATTAGAGTAGATCAATAAAATACTTTGCATTTATTAAAAAGAATGAGGGAGCTCAACAAGTACTGAAATAGAATTATAACCAAAATAAGTGAGAAAAAAATTACATAGCATATATATATATATATATATACATATATATACACACACATATATAATAATCTCTTTTATAAATAAAATTTTGGAGAAAGAATAGAAAAAAATATTAATATATGTAAGGAGAAAAATATTTAGAGAAATGTACACCAAATTTTGTGTAAATTAACTGAAAGTGGGTTATAGCATACTTTTACTTTCTACATTAATTCTACTTACAATGTTTGAATATTGCATGGCAAATATATGTAAAACTGTGTAATCAAAAGAAAAAAAATTTACTCCAAAAACACTAATAACTTATGCCATTCATTTGGCTTTAGTTCCACAATTTGAACATTAACTCTTAACCTTTTTTGACTCATGGACACCTTTGAGAATCTAATGAAAGTTATAACTCTTTCTTAAGAAAAATATACACAGGTGGTCCAGTGGGTAAGACTCTGCACTTCCAATGCAGGGGGCCCAGGTTCGATACCTGGTCAGGGAACTAGATCCTGCATGCATGCCGCAACTAAGAAGCCCGCATGCCCCAAGTAAGAAGTCCGCATGCCTCAACTAAGAGTCTGCATGCCACAACTAAGAGTTGGCATGCTGCAACTAAAAGTCTGCATGCTGCAACTAAGAAGGCTGCATGCTGCAATGAAGATCCTGAGTGCCACAACCAAGACCTGGTGTAGAATGAATGAATGAATGAATGAATAAATAAATAATTTTTTTAAAAAAGAAAAATATACACAACACACAAAAAATAAAACCAAGTGTTCACATACTACTGAAGTCTATCTACTCTTAAGACAGAGCTTCCAAACATCAGGTCAAAAGATTACAGTGTGGAGACATGGATTTCATCAGTCATCAGACTGACAGACCAGGAGGGTCCGGGCAGCCTCCTCAGTTGTCTGTGTGTCCCATCCAAATATCATTTTCATATTTATCATATAATGAAAAAAATTAGAACGTATCACACCTTAAAGTCCAAATCTTTATTTAAAGGGAAATAGAAACTTAAGAACTTCTTTCAGATGGGGTACACAAAATCTAAGTAAAATCAAAGAAATTTTTAAAATCCTACTCTATTTTAAAAACCTTTAAAGATTAAAAAAAAAAGAATCGGCCCTGTGAAACCTGTGGTGATCTAAGATAATTTAACTGAAGTGCTTACAAGCATGAATGTGAAGGAAAGAAAACAGATGAAAGGAAAGCCAGAAGAGAAGAAAGGGAAAACATACTGGGGCACAAAGACTAAAGGATACAACGAAAAAGCAGGAAGAGAGAAAAGATTAGATAAAGGAGGGCACAGAAAGCTCTCTTAGACACTTTCTGTGTAGGAAAGAAATTAATTCAAAAAGAGCTACTGGACAGAGAGTGAAGAACATTTGAACAGTGTGCAGTGGCTTCAAGGAGTGACAATTCAACATGGAACTAAGCTGAAGGAGCAACAAGAATGGTCTAAGCAACCTAGGGACTGAGTTTACAAGAGTAACTATAAGATACTATAAGATCGACAAACAAAATTGGTTTGTGTATTTTACGCTGCGAAAATAGTGTGGGGAACTAAAGCATCTTACATATTACATAGCAAGTGCTCAATAAAGGCTTGGTGAAACAAAGATTTAATCTAATAGTAGAACTCCAAAAATGATTTCAAGGGCGTCCAATTAAAGGAAAAACAGAAACCCATTTAATAATCCCAGATTTTCAAATATGTTTTTAAGAACCACTATATGCCTGGCACTTAGGCCTTAGGAATACAGAGGCCTTGCTCTCATGGAGGTAACTTTCTACTGGAGGAGCGGGGAGGGAAAGAGGGCAGGGCAGAGGAGAGAGAAACAAAAATATTAATATGAAAAATATGCTCTACAAAAATAATATCACAGCATGATTTATAGAATGCAGCCACTAGGTGCCTTTAAATTCAGTTTGCCAGGGAAGGCCTTTCTGAAGTGGTGATATTTGGGCTACAGACCAAATGAAATGAAGGAGCTACTCTAGGCATGCAGAGTCTGTGGGTAGAACATATTGTCGAGAGGTATGACAAATGCAACTGCATATAATCAGGTACTAAAGATCTCTCCCCAGGCGAACAGAAAAAGGGCTTTTTAGACAACTGGTATGGTTCCAAAGGAAAAACGGCGGGAAGTAATGTGTTTGCATTTACAGTTCACAGGTCACAGATATTTTCTTCAAGGAATCCAATGGTTTTGAATGAGTAAGAAGGCTAAATATTTCTTAAAGAAACAGGATGTTATGGAAATAAATAGAATGGTCAAATAGAAGTATAGAAACAGTTGATAAAATAATCTCTCCAAATTTAATTTTACCTCAACTTTTAAAAAATTTTTCATTGACGTATAACTGACAGAAGATTGCTCAAAAGCTAAGTGTGCAGCTCAATGAAGTGTCACAAACTGAACACACCCATGTAGACACCGATCAGGCCAAGCCACATAATATTACCAGCATTCCAGAAACCCTCCTTGTGATTCCACTGATACCAAATTTAAATGACTAAAAGCAGAGTTCTTGTATGCTGAGAAAAAGAGAGGGGGCAGAATAGGACAGGAGGGAAAGGGATAGGATGAGAAGAACAGAGAAGGGAGGAAAGAAAAATGACCAGAGCATTCTGGTCATCCATTTCCAAATTACTGAGACTTGGTTGGGGGCAGAAAGGCAAGGAGAAGCCAACTCAAATAACTCAACCACACATTTCAAAAATTAGAGAAGCATCTGAAATAAGCTCCCCTAAAAATTAGACTGTGGCATGTACATTACATTCCCAACTTAGCACAAATTACATACAAATACATGATTTTGCATATAATTTAAGGTAATTCATAGAGATCTCTGGAGAGTCATGCATCCCAAATTAAAAGCCCCTGAAATAGGGGTTTCCCTGGTGGCGCAGTTGTTAAGAATCCACCTGCCAATGCAGGGGACGCAGGTTCGATCCCTGGCCCGGGAAGATCCCACGTGCCGCGGAGCAACTAAGCCCATGCACCCCAACTACTGAGCCTGCACTCTAGAACCCATGCTCTGCAACAAGAGAAGCCACAACGAGAAGCCCGCGCACCGCAACGAAGAGTAGCCCCTGCTTGCCTCAACTAGAGAAAGCCCATGCGCAGCAACGAAGACCCAACACAGCCAAAAACAAAAACAAATAAATAAATAAATAAATTTACATTAAAAAAAAAAGCACCTGAAGTATTCTCTTCTCTTCATTTTACAGATACGGAAGTATCAGAAACACTAAATGACACACCTAACCAATAAAATTGTTAAAAGACTCCTGAAGATCACAGAAGGCATATCGTAAAGATATATCTAACTAATCTATGTATTTAACATGACCTCAGAAAAAGTATCAGTAAGGAACAAACAAGATGATTCTGAAGTTCCAACGGAAAATTAAGAATAGCTAAGAAAATTCTGTAAAATAAGTGTAATGAAAGTAGAGTAGTTTTATCAGGTATTAACTTATTTTGAAGTTTAAAATCATCAAAACAGTGTTGTTGGAACTTCCCTGGTGGTCCGGTGGGTAAGACTCCATGCTCCCAATGCAGGGGGGCCCCGGGTTCGATCCCTGGTCAGGGAACTAGATCCCACATGCATGCTGCAGCTAAGAGTCCACATGCTGCAACTAAGAAGCCCACATGCCACAACTAAGAAGTCCGCATGCCACAACTAAGATCCCACATGCCACAACTAAGACCTGGCACAGAATGAACGAATGAATGAATGAATAAATAAATAAATATTTTTTTTTAAAAAAGAAAGAAGTGTTTAAAAAAAATGTCTTGTTATCCAGCTTTTAGGGAGCTTACATTCTAGAGAGTAGACATTAATGATAAATGCAATTAAGTAAACTATAAAGTAAACCAAGTGGAAGTTGGGACAGAAATTCACCTATGTGTGTTCTTACACCATTTCTCTAGACATACATTTCTACATCTTTAATATGTATGGCTTGATTAAGGTACAGATTCATCTCATGTCTAAAATTGTTAGATTACATGAATAGTTAAGAAACAAAAGAAAACATTTTAAATTCCATCTATGTAAGTTTAATATTATTTATTGGAGCCTAAAGTACTAGAAAAACAAAAGTAAAATATTTATGAAAACTAAAAGTTCTAAATTCAATTAGAGAAGGCATATAAGATCAGAAAATTTGAAAGCAAAATTAAAGATGTCAATGTACTTAACTTTTAAGATAATAAATTATAAATTGAATGCTTGAAGGCAGAAATAAAACAATGTGGTAATGGTACATGAAAAGACATTACCAATGGACAGATTAATTGCTGTGAGTCCAGAAACAGAATCAAATATATGTGGAATTTATGACAAAGGCAGATTTCAAATCTATGAGGAAACATGACTCATTCAGAGAAATGGTACTGAGATGAATAACCAGCCAGTTTGTGGGTGGCAGGGGAGAATCTCCTCACACCTTACACCATGATAATAAATAAATAAGACCCATATCAAACTTCTACAGATGAAAAATACATTAGAAACAAAAGAAATATACCTGATGGGATAACGGTAGATTAGACACAAGAAAGAAAAGATCAGTAATTTACTGACAAAGCAATAAGAAACTATACAAAATAAAGCATGGAGACTGAGAAAAAGATCAGAGTCTTTGTGAGGTGTGGGATACTAACAAGCAATATTGCATTATATTGGAATCCCAAAAAGGGGAGAAGGTGAGACAGAACAAACATGTGAAGAATGGCCAAAATTTTTCCAAATTTGTTGAAAACCATAAAATCACACATGTAAGAACTCATCAAACCCCAAGCATAAGACACTTTTTTTAAGCCATACCAAGTCACATCATAATCAAATTGCTGAAAACCAGTGACAACAAGAAAATCTTCAAAGCAACCAGAAAACGATCCATTATGTACAGAGCAACCAAGATACAATAGATAGCAGACTTTTCATCAGAAATCACACAATCCAGAACACAACGGAGAGACATATTTAAAGTGCTAAAAGAAAACAAACCTGCAAATCCAGAATTCTTAACACAAAATAACTTTCAAAACTGAGGAGAAATAAAAACTTTTCAGAAAAAATTTAGGAAAATTCATTGTCATCACACCTGCACAAAAAATGAAAGTAAGTCTAATAAGCAGCCCTATGATAAGCCCACATTTTGAGAAACTGACCCTCCTATTAACAGCCATGTGGGTGACCCATCTTAGAAGTGGATCCTCCCATCCCAAGAAGCCTTCAGAAGACTGTAACCCCAGCCAAGATCTTGACTACAACCTCTTGAGAGACACTATGCCATAACCACACACCTAAGCCACTTCAGAATCCTTGGCATACAAAAAGTATAAAATAATAAATGTTTGTCATTTTAAGCTGCTCAGTTTGGGAGTGATTCGTTACACAGCAATAGATAACTACTAAAAGTATTATCAACCAATTAGACCTAACAGAACACTACACCCTACAACAGCTGGATGCTCATTCCACTGCTCATAAAATGTCTCATTTCATTTTAGATTTTTAAGAAGCAAGTGGATATTATTGACTCAGAATTATATAATTAACTTAAACATACAGATAGTATTTCCAAATAATCATTGTATACATTTATCAACATATACATTGACTACATTGCATAGGATTAACACAAGACATATATTTCCAATGCATATACCCACTCTCCATGCCCCTCCTGTTATTAAGAACTGAATTGAGGCCTCCTAACATTCATACATTGAAGTCCTAATTCCCAGTGTGACTGTATTTGGAAACAGGACCTTTGAGAAGGTAATTAAAGTTAAATGAAATCACAGGGTGGGGCCCTAGTCCAATAGGACTGGTGTCCTTATAATAAAAGAAAGAGACACCAGGGATACAGAGAGAAAGTGGTCATCTGCAGGCCAAGGAGAGAGGCCTCGGGAGAAACCAAACCCACCAGCACCTTGATCCAGCCTCCAGAAATAAATTTCTGTTGTTTAAGCCCCCAAGGCTGTGGTAATATGTTATGGCAGTGAGTAGACTACTACACTCCCTCAATAAGACATGACTGCCTAAACACACAATGGAGCCAGTCTTATCGCCGGAACTGAAATTAGACCAGACCAGAGATTTACGGCAATACTGACAAGCAGAAAATATCAAAAAAGGATATATGGATCTTACCAACTTTGTGGAATTGAAGCATTTTAAACTGACATTACATAAAGTATGCTCTCAGACCACACATTAAACTGGAAATCAGTAACGGACATACCTAAAAAAGTTCCCCAAATTTGGAAATTAAATAACACACCTGTGAATAACACATGGACCAAAAAAGAAAAAAAACTACATTGGGACAACTTTTTTGAACCTATCATATTTGCAAAGACCAAAAGTTTGATGATATAGTGTCCTGACCAGGTAATAAAGTGACGGATATTCTGATTGTACTGTTGGAGAGAGTGTAAATTAACATACCAAATATGAGGACTACCAAAAGTATAAATGCACATCCATTTGACCCAATAATCCATGGGAGATTAGAGTCAGGACTGCCTAATTTCTAATCTGGAACTCTTTTCCACCATACCTATGAAGACATTTTCTCAAACCACAGTCAAAGAAAGAATTCTCATACAGTGTCCAGATAAAAGAGATAAGCTGGAAGATGTAGGCTAGCCAAAATAATGAAATATTGTAATTCCCTTAGCTTCCAATGGTTTGAAGAAACAATCAAAGAGAATATCAAAATCAGGGCTAATTAAAAAAATCTGACCCAACAGGAAGTACAGACCGCATCTGGCCAGGGAGCACAGCCTTGGGACCCACCCAACCAGCGGTGATTAAGAACCCAGACTGCAACCCCACCCAATCACAGAGTCCAAACAGATACACCACCCAGCCAGGGAACCCAGTGTGTGACCCTGCCCAACCAGAGGTGATTATGCAGCCTGGACAGTGGCCCCACTTGACCATGGATCCAAGCCAGCAGCCCCACCCGCCCAGGGAGCCTAACCAGTAGATTCATCCAACTACGGAACTGAGCCAGCAGGCCCCTCCAACCTCAAAGCATGGGCAGTGGCCCCACCTCACTAGACATGTTGAAAGCAGATGCTGCCTGCTAGTGTACACTACCAGTTGGCCCATCCAGAATCCCAAACTGGACTGACTGGAGGTCTCTCCCTGACAAAGTGAACCTAAGAAGACCACTTCCTCAAATGCACAGATGCCAACACAAGGATAGAAGGATCACAAAGCAATCAACTAAACCTGAAACCACCAAAAAAAATTAATAAAGCTCCAATAACTGACCCTGAAGAAATGGAGATCTATGAACTGAACAACAAGGAATTCAAAATAATACTCTTAAAGAAGTTTTGTGAACTATAAGAAAACACAAACAGATAACTGAAAACAGGGTGAAAATACATGAATAAAACGAGTGCAAAAGATATGGAACCCACTTTAAAAATAAACAGAAATCCTAGAGCTGACGAATATGACTGAACTAAAAAATTTAACACAAAACTTCAACAGCAGACTTCAACCAAGCAGAAGAAAGAATCAGTGAACTCAAAGACAAGTAATTTGAAATTATCCAGTCAGATGAGCAAAAAGACAAAGAAATGAGAACGAATGAGGAAAGCCAAAAGGACTTACGGGAAAACATTCAAAGAATCAGTATATGGGGACTTCCCTGGTGGTCGAGTGGGTAGGACTCTGCACTCCCAGTGCAGGAGGCCCGGGTTCAATCCCTGGTTGGGGAACTAGATCCTGCATGCATGTAACAATTAAGATTTCACGTGCCACAACTAAGAAGTCCACATGCCACAACTAAGAACCCACATGCTGCAACTAAAAATCCCACATGCCACAACGAATATCCTGTATACTGCAACTAAGACCTGGCACAGCCATAAATTAAAAAATAAATAAAAAATTTTTTTAAAGAATCAATATATGGATTATGGGAATCACAAAAAGAGAAGAGAGAGAAGGGGATCAAAAGTTTCCACAAAGATAAATGGCTGAAAACTTCCCCAATTGGGGAAATAAATGGACATCAAGATTCCTGAGGCCCTGAAGTCCCTAAACAGGTTTAGTCCAAAAAGGGCTCATTGAGACACATTATAACTAAGTTATCAAAAGTCAAAGACAGAGAGAGAAATTTGAAAGCTGCAAGAGGAAAGTGAATCATCACACAAGGGAGCCCCCCATAAGTCTACAAGTGGATTTCTCAACAGAAATCTCACAAGCCAGGAAAAAGTGGGGTGAAATATTCCTCCAGATTCTTTTTTCTTTCTCAGGATTGCTTTGGCTATTTGGGGTCTTTTGTGTTTCCAAACGAATTGTAAAATTTTTTGTGCTAATTCTGTGAAAAATGCCATTGGTACTTTGATAGGGATTGTACTGAGTCTGTAGATTGCTTTGGATAGTATACTCATTTTCACAATATTGATTCTTCCAATCCAAGAACATGGTATATTTCTCTATCTGTTTGTCATCTTTGATTTCTTTCATCAGTGTTTTATAGTTTTCTGAGTACAAGTCTTTCACCTCTTTAGGTAGGTTTATTCTTAGGTATTTTATTCTTTTTGTTGCAATGGTAAATGGGATTGTTTCCTTAATTTCTCTTTCTGATCTTTCGTTGTTAGTGTATAGAAATACAAGAGATTTCTGTGCATTAATTTTGTATCCTGCAACCTTCCAAATTCATTGATTAGCTCTAGTAGTTTTCTGGTAGCACCTTTAGGATTTTCTATGTACAATATCATGTCATCTGCAAACAATAACAGTTTTACTTCTTCTTTTCTGATTTGGATTCCTTTTATTTCTTTTTCTTCTCTGACTGCCTTGGCTAGGACTTCCAAAACTATGTTGAATAAGAGTGGCGAGAGTGGACATCCTTGTCTTGTTCCTGATCTTAGTGGAAATGCTTTCAGTTTTTCACCACTGAGTATGATGTTTGCTGTGGGTTGGTCATATATGGCCTTTATTATGTTGAGGTAGGTTCCCTCTATGCCTATTTTCTGGAGAGTTTTTATCATAAATGGGTGTTGAATTTTGTCAAAAGCTTTTCCTACATCAATTGAGATGATCATATAGTTTTTATTCCTTAATTTGTTAACATGGTGTATCACATTGATTGATTTGTGTATACTGAAGAATCCTTGCATCCCTGGGATAAATCCCACTTGATCATGGTGTATGACCTTTTTAATATGTTGTTGGATTCTGTTTGCTGGTATTTTGCTCAGGATTTTTACATCTATGTTCATCAATGATATTAGTCTATAATTTTCTTTTTTTGTGATATCTTTTTCTGGTTTTGGTATCAGGGTGATGGTGGTTTCGTAGAATGAATTTGGGAATGTTCCTCCTTCTGCAATTTTTTGGAAGAGTTTGAGAAGGTCTGGTGTTAGTTCTTCTCTAAATGTTTCATAGAATTCGCCTGTGAAGCCATCTGGTCCTGGACTTTTGTTTGTTGGAAGATTTTTAATTACAGTTCCAGGTTCACTACTTGTGATAGCACTATGTAACACCATACACAAAAATAAACTCCAAATGGATTAAAGACCTAAATATAAGACCAGACACTATAAAACTCTTAGAGGAAAACACAGAAAAAACACTCTTTGACATAAACCACAGCAAGATCTTTTTTGACCCACCTCCTAGAGTAATGAAAATAAAAACAAAAATAAACAAATGGGACCTTATGAAACTTAAAAGCTTTTGCACAGCAAAGGAAACCATAAACAAGATGAAAAGACAACCCTCTGAATGGAAAAAAAATTTGCAAATGAAACAACGGACAAAGGATTAATCTCCAAAATATACAAACAGCTCATGCAGCTCAATATCAAAAAAACATACAACCCAATTAAAAAATGGGCGGGGCTTCCCTGGTGGCGCAGTGGTTAAGAATCCGCCTGCCAATGCAGGGGACATGGGTTCGAGCCCTGGTCCCGGAAGATCCCACATGCCGCGGAGCAGCTGGGCCCATGAGCCACAAGTACTGAGCCTGCGCGTCTGGAGCCTGTGCTCCGCAACAAGAGAGGCCGCGATAGTGAGAGGCCCATGCACTGCGATGAAGAATGGCCCCACTTGCCACAACTGGAGAAAGCCCTCACACAGAAACGAAGACCCAACACAGCCATAAATAAATAAATAAATAAAATTTAAAAGAGATAAGCAAAACATTCTCTCTATAAATTTGATCTTTAAAAAAAAAAAAGAATAAAAGAAAAAAATATCTAATTTGTTAAAAAAAAAAAAAAAATGGGCGGAAGACCTACATAGACATTTCACCAAAGAAGACATATATATGGCCAAAAGGCACATGAAAAGACGCTCAACATCACTAATCATTAGAGAAATGCAAATCAAAACTACAATGAGGAATCACCTCACACCAGTCAGAATGGCCATTATCAAAAAATTTAGAAACAATAAATGCTAGAAAGGGTGTGGTGAAAAGGGAACCCTCCTGCACTCTTGGTGGGAATGTAAATTGATATAGCCACTATGGAGAACAGCATGGAGGTTCCTTAAAAAACTAAAAATAGAACTATCATATGACCCAGCATTCCCACTACTGCACATATACCCTGAGAAAACCATAATTCAAAAAGAGTCATGTACCACAATGTTCACTGAAGCACTATTTACAATAGTCAGGACATGGAAGCAACCTAAATGTCCATCGACAGATGAATGGATAAAGAAGATGTGGCACATATATATACAAGGGAATATTACTCAGCCATAAAAAGAAACAAAACTGAGTTATTTGTAGTGAGGTGAAGGGACCTAGAGTCTGTCATACAGAGTGAAGTAAGTCAGAAAGAGAAAAAAAAATACCGTATGCTGATACCATATATATGGAATCTAGAAAAAATAAAAAAATAAAAAGTTACTGATGAACCTAGAGGCAGGGCAGGAATAAAGACACAGACATAGAGAATGGACTTGAGGACATGAGGGGCAGGGGGAAGCTGGGGACAAGTGAAAGTAGCATCAACATATATACATATACACTACCAAATGTAAAATAGCTAGCTAGTGGGAAGCTGCTGAAGAGCACAGGGAGATTAGCTCGGTGCTTTGTGACGACCTAGAGGGGTGGGATAGGGAGGGTGGGAGGGAGGCTCAAGAGGGAGGGGATATGGGGATATATGTATGCATATGGCTGATTCACTTTGTTGTACAACAGAAACTAACACAGTATTGTGAAACAATTATATTCCAATAAAGATATATTAACAAAAAAACTACAGTTTTAGGTAATTATCACCTTTAAAAAGGTAGTTGTAACTATAAGATACCTTATGAAAGTCTCATGGTAAAAATCACAATGGAAAAACCTGTAGTAGATACACAAAAATTAAGAGAAACAAATCAAGGCATGCCACCACAAAAAGTCATCAAATCACACAGGAGGACGGCAAGAGAGGAAGAAAGTGAGGAAGAATGTGACAAAGGAATTACAAAGCAGCCAGAAAGCAATTAACAAATTGGCAATAGTAAGTCCTTACCTATCAAAAAATACTCTAAATGTAATTGAATTCAATTCTCCAATTAAAAGACACAGGCTGAAGGGGGGAGGAAGAAGAGGAGAAGGTGGAGGAGTAAGAAGAGGAAGACAGGGGGAAAGGGAAAGAAGAAGGGGAGGAGGAAGAGGAAGAGGAAAAATACGAAGAAGATGAAAAAGAAGAGAAAGATGAAGACAAAGAAGATCCAACAATATGCTGCCTACAAGAGGTTCACTTTAGCTTTATGGACACAAATAGGTTGAAAGTGAAGAGATGGAAAAAGATATTCCAAGCAAATAGTAACCTAAAGAGATCAGGAGTGGATGTACTTATATCAGACAAAACAATCTTTAAGTCAAAAATAATCAAAGAGACAAAGAAGATCATTCCATAATAACAAAGGATCAATTCATCAAGAAGATATAACAATTATAAAAATTATGCACCCCCCCCATCAGAGCACCTAAATATATAAAACAAATACTAACAGAACTGAAAGGAGAAATAAACAGAAATACAATAATAGTAGGGGACTGCAATACTGTACTCTCAACAACAGATAGATCATCCAGACAGGAAATTAATAAGGAAACAGCAGATGTGAACAATATAGATCAAATAGATCCAACTGACATATACAGAATATCCCACCCACTAGCAGCATACATATTCTTCTCAAAAATGAAATGGAACATTCTCCAGAAAAGATCATATGTTAGACCAAAAAACAAGTCTTAACAAATTCAAGAAGACTGCAATTATATGAAGTATCTTTTTCTGAACACAATGGTATGAAACTAAAAATCAGTAACAGGAGAAAAACTAGGATACTCACATATATGTGAAAATTAAACAACACACTCCTGAACAACCAATGGGTCAAAGAAGATATCGAAAGGAAAATCAAGAAATATCTTGAAACAAATGCAAAAAAGAAACAAAACAAATCAAAACTTACAGGATGCAGAAAAAGATGCTCTAAAAGGAAAATGTGTAGCTATAAATGCCTACATTAGGAAAAAAGAAAGATTTCAAATAAACAACCTAAGCTGACACCTCACAGAACCAGAAAAAGAACTAAGCCCAAAGTTAGCAAAAGGGAGAAAATAAAAAATAGAGCAGAAGTAAATAAAATAGAGAATGGAAAAATAGAAAAGATCAACAAAGCTAAGAATTAGTTTTTTGAAAAGATAAAAATGACAAATCTGTAGCTAGACTACAAGAAAAAGATAAGTCAAATTAATAAAATTATAAGTGAAAGAAGAAAAATTACAACTTCTACCACAGAAATACAAAGGATCGTAAGAGACTACTAAGAACAACTGTAGGTCAACAAATAGGACAACCTTTAAGAAATGGATAAATTCCTAGAAACATACAATCTATGAAGAATGAATCAATGAAGAAATAGAAAATCTGAACAGACCAATAACAAGATATTGAATCAATAATCAAATATCTCGCAACCTAGATAAGCAACAAGGATTTACTGTATAGCACAGGGAACGATATTCAATATCTTGTAATAACCTAAAATGGAAAATAATCTGAAACATATATATACATCTGAATAAGATAAATATATGTATATCTGAATTCAGATGTATATTTATATATGTATATATTTTTTTAACTGAAATATAGTTGATTTACAATATTGTGTTAATTTCAGGTGTACAGCAAAGTAATTCAGATATAAGACATTCTTCATTTATCTCCTTTTCATCACTTTAATGCTGGTAGAGAGTATTTTACACTCAACTTGTTTTGAAAAATGTTTAAATTTAGTTGAAGATCTAGTTACTTAGGAGCCATCTACTTATGAAATAACTGGCTTTTTCAGATGCAAAGTAGGATATACAGACTGGATAAACAACAAGGTCCTACTGTATAGCACAGGGAACTATAGTCAATATTCTGTGATAAACTGTAATGGAAAAGGATATAAAAAAATGTATATATATGTATTTCTGAATCACTTTGCTGTACACCTGAAATTAACACAATATTGTAAATCAACTATATTTCAATTTAAAAAAAAAAACCTCGCAACCAAGAAAAGCCCAGGACCAGATGGCTAGATGGCTTCACTGGTCAATTCTACCAAACACTTAAAGAAGAATTAATGCCAATCCTTCTCAAATTTTTCCAAATACTGAAGAGGATAGAACACTCCCAAATTTATTTCATGAGGCGGCATTACCCTGATACTGAAGCCAGATAAGACACTAGAAGAAAAGAAAATTACAGGCCAATATCCCTGATGAATAGTAATGCTAGCAAACCAAATTCAACAGCACATCAAAAGATCATACACCAGTATCAAGTGAGATTTATCGCTGGGATGTAAGGATGTCTCAACATACACAAAACAGTCAATGTGACATACCACATTAACAAAATGAAGAATAAAAAACATGATAATATCAACAGATGCAAAAACAGCCATCTGACAAAATTCAATATCCATTCATGATAAAACTTCTCAACAAACTGGGTATAGTGGGAATGTACCTCAACATAATAAAGGCCATACATGACAAGCCCAGAAACATAATACTGAATAGTGAAAAGCTGAAAGCTTTTCCTTTGAGACCAGGAACAAGATACAAGTGCCCACTCTCACCACTTGTATTCAACATAGCACAGGAAGTCCTAGCCAGAGCAACAAGGCAATAAAAAGAAATAAAAGGTATCCAAATCAGAAAGGAATATGTAAAATTATCTCTGTTTACAGATGACAAACCATTATATATAGAAAACTCTAAAGACTGCACCAAAAAACTGTTAAAACTAATATTACTGGTTACAGGATACAAATCAACATATAAAAATCAACTGTATTTTATATACTAACAATGAATTATCTGAAAGAAAAATTATAAAAGAAATCCCATTGGGCTTCCCTGGTGGCGCAGTGGTTGAGAGTCTGCCTGCCAATGCAGGGGACACGGGTTCAAGCCCTGGTCTGGGAAGATCCCACATGCCGCGGAGCAACTAGGCCCGTGAGCCACAACTACTGAGCCTGCGTGTCTGGAGACCGTGCCCCGCAACGAGAGAGGCTGCGACAGTGAAAGGTCCGCGCACCGTGATGAAGAGTGGCCCCCGCTTGCTGCAACTAGAGGAAGCCCTCACACAGAAATGAAGATCCAACACATCCAAAAATAAATAAATTAATTAATTAATTATTTAAAAAAAAAGAAATCCCATTTACAACTGCATCAAAAACAACAAAAATACGTAGGAATAAATTTAACCAAGGAGGTGAAAGATCTGTGTACTAAAAACTATAAAATACTGATGAAAGAAATTGAAGAAGACACAAATAAATGGAAAGATATTCCAAGTTCATGGATGGGAAGAATTAACAGTAAAAAGTCCATTCTACCCAAAGCAATCTATAGATTCAATGCAATCCCCATCAAAATTCCAAAGGCATTTTTCAGAGAAATACAATACTAAAATTCATATGGAACAGCAAAAGACCCCAAATAGCCAAAGCAACCTTGAGAATAAAAGAAATAAGGTGAAGGCATCACACTTCCTGATTTCAAACTATGTTATACACCTACTGTAATCAAAATAGAATGGTACTGGCATAAAAAAAAAAACATGGATCAATGAAACAGAGTAGAAACCCCAGAAATAAACTCATGCATATATGGTCAACTAAAATTTGACAAAGGAGCCAAGAATACACAATGGGTAAAGGATAATCTCTTCAATAAATGGTGTTGGGAAAATTGGATATTCATATGCAAAGGAATAAAACTGGATCCCTATCTCAGCCACGCACAAAAATTAACTCAAAATCGATTACAGACTTAAATGTAAGGCCTGACACCATAAAACTTCTAGAAATAAAAAAAGGAAAAAATTCCTTGACATTGGCCTTGGAAATGATTTTTTGGATATGAAACCAAAAATATAAGCAACAAAAGCAAAAATAAACAAGTGCAACTATCTCAAAGTAAAAAGTTTCTGCACAACGAAGGAAGTAATCAACAAAATGAAAAGGCAACCTAAGGAATGGGAGAAAATATTTGCAAACTATACTAAGAGGTTAATATCCAATATATATAGATATAGAATTCATACAACTCAAAAGCAAAAGAAACACAAAAATCTGACTTTAAAATGGGCAGAGGACTTGAATACATGTTTTTCCAAAGATGACATACAAACCAACAGGTCCATAAAAAGGTGCTCAACATCACTAATCATTAGGGAAATGTAAATCAGAACCACAATGAGGAATTTTTGGTTGTGTTGGGTCCTCGTTGCTGTGCACAGGCTTTCTCTAGTTGTGGACTGCCACTTATGAGTAGAGTACAGGCAAGCCTGAAGTGTGTTGCTGCTAACAAATGCTGTGTCTGGGAAAGAGCCTTAATTCACTCAGACTGTAGCAGTATGGTTATTGTTAGAGAAAGACAGTCTGGAGAACCCTCCTCATATGGGCCTCAGTTCTTCGATATAATTCAGGAAGCTGTGGGAAATTAGATTGGAGAAGAAAGTTTAGGACATGGGATGAGGAGGAAGAAAGTGAAGTCTTAAAACTGGGAGACCTTCAAGATGGAGGAGGAGTGAGACGTGGAGACCACCTTCCTCCCCACAAATACATCAGAAATACAACTACATGTGGAACAACTCCTACAGAACACCTGCTGAACACTGGCAGAAGACCTCAGACTTCCCAAAAGGCAAGAAACTCCCCACGTACCTGGGTAGGGCAAAAGGAAAAAGAAAAAACAGAGACAAAAGAATAGGGATGGGCCTGCACCTCCAGGAGGGAGCTGTGAAGAGGGAAAGTTTCCACACACTAGGGAACTCTTTCACTGGTGGAGACAGGGGGGTGGCGGCGGGGAAGCTTCGGAGCCACAGAGGAGAGCACAGCAACAGGGATGCAGAGGGCAAAGCGGAGAGATTCCCGCACAGAGGCTCGGTGCCGACCAGCACTCACCAGCCTGAGAGGCTTGTCTGCTCACCCGCCGGGGCAGGTGGGGGCCAGGAGCTGAGGCTCGGGCTTCGGCGGTCAGGTCTCAGGGAGAGGACTGGGGTTGGCTGCGTGAACACAGCCTGAAGCGGGCTAGTGCACCACAGCTAGCCGGGAGGGACTCTGGGAAAAAGTCTGGACCTGCCTAAGAGTCAAGAGACCACTGTTTCGGGGTGCACGAGGAAAGTGGATTCACAGCACCGCCTAAGTGAGCTCCAGAGACAGGCACGAGCCGCGGCCATCAGCGCGGACACCAGAGGCAGGCATAAAACACTAAAGCTGCTGCTGTAGCCACCAAAAAGCCTGTGTGCAAGCAAAGGTCACTATCCACACCTCCCCTCCTGGGAGCCTGTGCAGCCCACCACTGCCAGGGTCCCGTGATCGACGGACAACTTCCCCAGGAGACCTTACGGTGCACCTATGGGTGTTGCAACATCACGCTGGCCTCTGCCGCTGTAGGCTCACCCCACATTCCGTACCCCTCCCTCCCCCCGGCCTGAGTGAGCCAGAGCCCCTGAATCAGCTGCTCCTTTAACCCCGTCCTGTCTGAGCGAAGAACAGACACCCTCAGGCGACCTACACACAGAGGAGGGTCCAAATCCAAAGCTGAACCCTGGGAGCTGTGCGAACAAAGAAGAGAAAGGGAAATTTCTCCCAGCAGCCTCAGGAGCAGCGGATTAAATCTCCAAAAACAACTTGATGTACCCTGCATCTGTGGAATACCTGAATAAACAACGAATCATCCCAAAATTGAGGTGGTGGACTTCGTGTGATTTTGTCTGTATAGCTTGGCTTTTACCATTTGTCCTGGGTTCTGTCTGTCTGTTTTTTTGGTTACTTTTTTTTTTAAGCATAGTTTTTTAGTGCTTGTTATCATTGGTGGATTTGTTTTTTGGTTTGGTTGCTCTCTTCTTTTTTTTTTTTTTATTACTTTTTAATTTTTTCCTTATTTTTAATTATTTTTTATTTTTTATTTTAATAACTTTATTTTTTTTTTCTTTCTCTTTCTTTTCTTCTCCCTTGTCTTCTGAGCCATGTGGCTGACAGGGTCTTGGTGATCCGGCCAGGTGTCAGGGCTGTGCCTCTGAGGTGAGAGAGCCAACATCAGGACACTGGTCCATCAGACACCTCCTGGCTCCACGTAATATCAAATGGCAAAAGCTCTCCCACAGATCTCCATCTCAATGCTAAGACCCAGCTCCACTCAACGATGAGCAAGCTACAGTGCTGGACACCCTATGTCAAACAACTAGCAAGACAGAAACACAACACCACCCATTAGCAGAGAGACTGACTAAAATCATAATAAGGTAACAGACACCCCAAATACACACCACCGGACGCAGTCCTGCCTACCAGAAAGACAAGATCCAGCCTCATCCACCAGAATACAGGCACTAGGCCCCTCCACCAGGAAGCCTACACAACCCACTGAACCAACCTAAGCCACTGGGGGCAGCCACTAAAAACAATGGGAACTGCGAACCTGCGGCCTGCAAAAAGGAGACCCAAACACAGTAAGTTAAGCAAAATGAGAAGACAGAGAAACACACAGCAGATGAAGGAGCAAGGGAAAAACCTACCAGACCAAACGAATGAAGATATAGGCAGTCTATCTGAAAAAGAATTCAGAGTAATGATAGTAAAGATGATCCAAAATCTTGGAAATAGAATGGAGAAAATACAAGAAACTTTTAACAAGGACCTAGAAGAAATAAAGAGCAAACAAACAATAATGAACACCACAATAAATGATATTAAAAATTCTCTAGAAGGAATCAATAGCAGAATAACTGAGGCAGAAGAACGGATAAGTGACCTGGAAGATAAAATAGTGGAAAAAACTACTGCAGAGCAGAATAAAGAAAACAGAATGAAAAGAATTGAGGACAGTCTCAGAGACCTCTGGGACAACAATAAACACACCAACATTCGAAATATAGGGATCCCAGAAGAAGAAGAGAAAAAGAAAGGGACTGAGAAAATATTTGAAGAGATTATAGTTGAAAACTTCCCTAATATGGGAAAGGAACAGAGAGTCCCATACAGGATAAATCCAAGGAGAAACACACCAAGACACATATTAATCAAACTATCAAAAATTAAATACAAAGAAAAAAATACTAAAAGCAGCAAGGGAAAAACAACAAATAACATACAAGGGAATCCCCTTGTTGACAGCTGATCTTTCTGCAGAAATTCTGCCAGCCAGAAGGGAGTGGAAGGACATGTTTAAAGTGGTGAAAGGGAAAAACCTACAACCAAGATTACTCTACCCAGCAAGGATCTCATTCAGATTCGATGGAGAAATTAAAACCTTTGCAGACAAGCAAAAGCTAAGAGAATTCAGCACCACCAACCCAGTTTTACAACAAATGCTAAAGGAACTTCTCTAGGCAGGAAACACAAGAGAAGGAAAAGACCTACAATAACAAACCCAAAACAATTAGGAAAATGGTAATAGGAACATACATATCAATAACTACCTTAAATGTAAATGGATTAAAAGCTCCAGCCAAAAGACACAGACTGGCTGAATGGATACAAAAACAAGACCCGTATATATGCTGTCTACAAGAGACCCACTTCAGACCTAGGGACACATACAGACTGAAAGTGAGGGGATAAAAGAAGATATTCCACGCAAATGGAAATCAAAAGAAAGCTGGAGTAGCAATTCTCATAACATGTAAAATAGACTTTAAAATAAAGACTATTACAAGAGACAAACAAGGACACTAAATAATGATCAAGGGATCAATCCAAGAAGAAGATATAATAATTGTAAATATTTATGCACCCAACATAGGAGCACCTCAATACATAAGGCAAATGCTAACAGCCATAAAAGGGGAAATTGAGAGTAACACAATCATAGTAGGGGACTTTAACACCCCACTTTTACCAATGGACAGATCATCCAAAATGAAAATAAATAAGGAAACAGAAGCTTTAACTGATACATTAAACAAGATGGACTTAATTGATATTTATAGGACATTCCATCCAAAAACAACAAAATACACTTTCTTCTCAAGTGCTCATGTAACATTCTCCAGGATAGATCATATCTTGCGTCACAAATCAACCCTTGGTAACTTTAAGAAAATTGAAATCGTATCAAGTATCTTTTCTGACCACAACGCAATGAGACTAGATAACAATCACAGGAAAAAAACCTGTAAAAAATACAAACACATGGACGCTAAACAATACACTACTAAATAACCAAGAGATCATTGAAGAAATCAAAGGGGAAATCAAAAAATACCTAAAAACAAATGACAATGAAAACACAATGACCCAAAACTTATGGGATGGAGCAAAAGCAGTTCTAAGAGGGAAGTTTATAACAATACAATCCTACTTCAAGAAACAAGAAACATCTCAAATAAACAACCTAACCTTACACCTAAAGCAATTAGAGAAAGAAGAACAAAAAAACCCCAAAGTTAGCAGAAGGAAAGAAATCTTAAAGATCAGATCAGAAATCAATGAAAAACAAATGAAGGAAACAATAGCAAAGACCAATAAAACTAAAAGCTGGTTCTTTGAGAAGATAAACAAAATTGATAAACCATTAGCCAGACTCATCAAGAAAAAAAGGGAGAAGACTCAATTCAATAGAATTAGAAATGAAAAAGAAGTAACAACTGACACTGCAGAAATACAAAGGGTCATGAGACATTACTACAAGCAACTATATGCCAATAAAATGGACAACCTGGAAGAAATGGACAAATTCTTAGAAAAGCAAAACCTTCCGAGACTGAACCAGGAAGAAATAGAAAATATAAACAGACCAATCACAAGCACTGAAATTGAGACTGTGATTAAAAATCTTTCAACAAACAAAAGCCCAGGACCAGATGGCTTCACAGGCGAATTCTATCAAACATTTAGAGAAGAGCTAACACCTATCCTTCTCAAACTCTTCCAAAATATAGCAGAGGGAGGAACACTCCCAAACTCATTCTAAGAAGCCACCATCACCCTGATACCAAAACCAGACAAAGATGTCACAAAGAAAGAAAACTACAGTCCACTATCACTGATGAACACAGATGTAAAAATCCTCAACAAAATACTAGCAAACAGAATCCAACAGCACACTAAAAGGATCATACACCATGATCAAGTGGGGTTTATCCCAGGAATGCAAGGATTCTTCAATCAATGTGATACACCAGATTAACAAACTGAAGAATAAAAACCATATGATCATCTCAATAGATGCAGAGAAAGCTTTCAACAAATTCAATACCCATTTATGATAAAAACCCTCCAGAAAGTAGGCATAGAGGGAACTTACCTCAATGTAATAAAGGCCATATATGACAAACCCAGAGCCAACATCGTTCTCAATGGTGAAAAACTGAAACCATTTCCTCTAAGATCAGGAAGAAGACAAGATTGTCCACTCTCACCACTATTATTCAACATAGTTTTGTAAGTTTTAGCCACAGCAATCAGAGAAGAAAAAGAAATAAAAGGAATCCAAATCAGAAAAGAAGTAAAGCTGTCACTGTTTGCAGATGACACAATACTATACATAGAGAAGCCTAAAGAGGCTACCAGAAAACTACTAGAGCTAATCAATGAATTTGGTAAAGCAGCAGGATACAAAATTCATGCACAGAAATCTCTTGCATTCCTATACACTAATGATGACAAATCTGAAAGAGAAATTAAGGAAACACTCCCATTTACCACTGCAACAAAAAGAATAAAATACCTAGGAATAAACCTACCTAAGGAGAAAAAAGAACTGTATGCAGAAAACTTTAAGACACTGATGAAAGAAATTAAAGATGATACAAACAAAGGGAGAGATATACCATGTTCTTGGATTGCAAGAATCAACATTGTGAAAATGACTATACTACCCAAAGCAATCTGCAGATTCAATGCAATCCCCATCAAACTGCCAATGGCATTTTTCACAGAACTAGAACAAAAAATTTCACAATCTGTATGGAAACACAAAAGACCCCTAACAGCCAAAGCAATCTTGAGAAGGAAAAACGGAGCTGGATGAATCAGGCTCCCAGACTTCAGATGATACTAAAAGCTACAGTAATCAAGACAATATGGTACCGGCACAAAAACAGAAATGTAGATCAATGGAACAGGATAGAAAGCCCAGAGATAAACCCATGCATGTATGGTCACCTTATTTTTGATAAAGGAGGCAAGAGTATATAATGGAGAAAAGACAGCCTCTTCAATAAGTGGTGCTGGGAAAACTGGACATCTACAGGTATAAGAATGAAATTAGAACACTCCCTAAACACCATACACAAAAATAAACTCAAAATGGATTAAAGACCTAAATGTAAGACTAGACACTATAAAACTCTCAGAGGAAAACACAGGCAGAACACTCCATGACATAAGTCTCAGAAATATCATTTTTCACCCACCTCCTAGAGAAATGGAAATAAAAACAAAAATAAACAAATGGGACCTAATGAAACTTAAAAGCTTTTGCACAGCAAAGGAAACCATAAACAAGACAAAAAGACAACCCTCAGAATGGGAGAAAGTATTTGCAAATGAAGCAACTGACAAAGGATTAATCTCCAAAATTTACAAGCAGCTCATGTATCTCACTATCAATAAAACAAATAACCCAATCCAAAAATAGGCAGAAGACCTAAATAGACATTTCGCCAAAGAAGATATACAGATTGCCAACAAACACATGAAAGGATGCTCAACATCACTAATCATTGGAGAAATGCAAGTCAAAACTACAATGAGGTATCCCCTCACACCAGTCAGAATGGCCATCATCAATAAATCTACAAACAATAAATGCTGGAGAGGGTGTGGAGAAAACGGAACCCTCTTGCACTGGGTGCATTCTTGGTGGGAATGTAAATTGATACAGCCACTATGGAGAACAGTATGGAGGTTCCTTAAAAAACTAAAAATAGAACTACCATATGACCCAGCAATCCCACTACTGGGCATATACCCTGAGAAAACCATAATTCAAAAAGAGTCATGTACCACAATGTTCACTGCAGCTCTATCTACAATAGCCAGGACATGGAAGCAACCTAAGCATCCATTGACAACTGAATGGATAAAGAAGATGTGGTACATATATACAATGGACTATTACTCAGCCATAAAAAGAAACGAAACTGAGTTATTTGTAGTGAGGTGGATGGACCTAGAGTCTGTCATACAGAGAAAAACAAATACCGTATGCTAACACATATACATGGAATCTAAAAAAAAAAAATGGTTCTGAAGAACCTAGGGGCAGGACACGAATAAAGATGCAGACGTAGAGAATGAACTTGAGGACACAGGGAAGGGGAAGGGGAAGCTGGGATGAAGTGAGAGAATGGCATGGATATATATATACACTACCAAATGTAAAATAGATAGCTAGTGGGAAGCAACCGCATAGCACAGGGAGATCAGCTCGTGCTTTGTGACCACCTAGAGGGGTGGGATAGGGAGGGTGGGAGGGAGACACAAGCGGGAGGAGATATGGGGATATATGTATATGTACAGCTGATTCACTTTGTTATACAGCAGAAACTAACACACCATTGTAAAGCAATTATACTCCAATAAAGATGTTAAAAAAAGAAAAAAAGGGAAAAAAAAACGACAATGAGGTATCACCTTACATCTGGTAGAATGGCTTTTATCAAAAAGACAAGAAAGAACTAGTATTGAAAAAGATGTGGAGAAGGGAGGACTCTTGTTCACTGTTAGTGGGAATGTAAACTGGTACAGCATTATGGAAAACAGTATGAGGTTTCTCAAAAAATTAAAAATAGAACTAGCATATGATCCAGCAATCCTCACTTCTCGATCTATCTGAAGGAAATTAAATCACTATCTCAAAAAGATATCTGCATCCCCATGTCCACTGTACCACTGTCACAACAGCAAAGATATAGAAACAACTAAGTGTCAGCTAAAAGATGATGGATAAAGAAAATGTGATACACACACAATGGAAAAAATTATTCTGCCATAAAAGAGGGAAATCCTGCCATTTGTGACAATATGGATGAATTTAAGGGGCATTATGCTAAGTGAAATAAGCCAGAGAAAGACAAATATTGTATGATCTCACTTGTAAGTGGAATCTAAAAAAAGTTGAACTCAGAGAAACAGAGAGTAGAATGGTGGTTGTCAGGGGCTTGGGATGGGGGAAATGGATTGTTGGTCACGGTGTACAAACTTCCAGTTGTAAGATAAATAAGCTCTGGCGATCTACTGTACAGCATGGTGACTACAGTTAACAATACTGTATTATATACTTGAAATTTGCTAAGAAAGTAGATCTTAGTTTTTACCATGAAAAAAAGGTAACTATATGAAGTGATCAATGTGTTAACTAAACCTTACTGTGGTAATCATTTTGTAACATATACATCATGTTACATGTATATAACAATCATGTTATATACCTTAAATGTATATAACTTTGTCAATTATACCTCAATAAAGCTAGAGAGGAAAATCTAGGCTGCATAGCCCTTCTAATTAAATGACAATGAGAAATTATCTTGCTTTAAGAATCTTTTATATATAGTATTTTAATACCAGCATTAAGGCTAACCCTTTCTAACCTCTTCCTAATCTCAATGCTTAATCCCTTAATACTCTCTAGAGCTTTTTTTAGTCTTAAAAAACGAAACAAAACAAAAAAAACTTTCATCACCTTGAAGTTTCATATTAACTTGAATTCATTTTCTATTAGAATTAAGGTAATATAAAATATTTATCAATAATCTATTTCTTAATGTAGATAGTGGTACATGAGTGTTCCTTCTACTAAAATTCTTTATACTGTATACAGACATTTTATACATACTTTCCTGTGTATGTAAATTTGATAACATAAAAAACACTGACTTACTTATACAGATACTCAGAATCTGAGTTAAAACCCCTATTCAGTATTACTCCAAATAAACCTAAGACAAGGCATCACTTCCCTCTTTCTCAATGAGAAGGGTTAACCTTAATTGCCAGTGTTAAATTTCAGTGTTATAAAAACCTAAACTTCTTTTCTTTTAGAGTACCTAACTGCAAGATGGATAATTGAGCAGATGATAAGAAATATAATTACCAAAATTATGGTAAAACATTAAGTTAATATTCTCAGAGATAAAGAAGAACACCTACCTTAAAGGATTTTTTCTATTACTGTTTAAAAAATAAACTATATCTCAGGGGATCTTTTGACCAGAATTATTTAATAGGTTTCTCTTTTTCTTTCTTCCTTACTTCGTCCTCTGCACATATATATACACACAAACAACACACATAAATTCATGCGGAGTTCAAAGGAACTAAGTTCCGTTAGAGAGAGAAAAGAAAAAAGTGTACTTACATTTTAAGAACCAGCACATTTTGTAACCTACCTGACAAAAATACTCTGCTCGTAGCTTACAATAAACCCTGATCAATGATAGTGAGTCATTTTCTAGACAAAATGGAACGTCGTCAAAAATTGTCTGCCTCTTGCCCAGTTCCAGTCCTCTATGATCTCTGTTCACCAAAACTGTTCCCCTCTCCTGGGTTCCTTATCTCAGCTTATGGCAGCAACATTTTCTCAGGCATCCGTAAGTAGTTCCTCCCTCTCACCTTTCAAACCAGAATTCAAGTGACTAAGTGATTTTTAGTTATGCTTACACTAGTGTATGATAAGAAAAAAGAAAATATTAAAGCCAAACACACATCTGTTGAAAATTTACATTCTTTCATGGTATTTTGGTTTGGATGAGATCTCAAGTTATTTATTTAAGTTAATAGTTATTCACAGGTTTGCTTATAATTTTAATTACTTGGTTTAAAATAGGCATTTTTAGATCCACAAAAATCCACAGCTCTATTACAGAAGCCAACAATTTTTTCTTAAAGGGCCAGATAGTAATATTTTAGGCTTTGAGAGTCATACAGTTTCTGTCAGTACTCAACTCTGCCTTTGTGAAGTGAAAGCAGCCATAAACAATATAACTAAATGAATGCGGTGTGTTCCAAAAAACTTTTTTACAAAAACAAGCAGCCAATTCCTGGGAAGTAGTTCGCCAACTCCATGTTCTAGAAGAATCCAAAGGATATATAGCCATGGAATAGAAAAATGCAAGTCTACCTATTCATTAATCAAATTAATCCATAATCCACTGATCTGTCAGTCAATGAGGCCAGTGCTCTTAGATTATGAAAGTATTTAAAATACAGTGATCTCAATCACTGCTTAAAAAGTCTAAGATACATCTCAACTACAAAATGAAGAGCTGATAGTAAATGATCTCTAGGGTACATTCTAGCATTAAAATTCTACATGTGCATTTAAAAATAGGCAGCCTGGGGACTTCCCTGGTGGTCCAGTGGGTGAGACTCTGCACTCCCAACGCAGGGGAACTGGGTTCGATCCCTGGTCGGGGAACTAGATCCCGCGTGCATGCCGCAAATAAGAGTCTGCATGCCACAACTAAAAAATTCCCACATGCCACAACGAAGATCCCGAGTGCCACAACTAAGACCCGGTGCAGCCAAAATAAACAAACAAACAAATACATAAATAAATATTTCTTAAATAATAATAATATAAAAAAATAGGCAGTCTAGCCTCTTCAATAAGTGGTGCTGGGAAAACTGGACAACTACATGTAAAAGATTGAAATTACAACACTCCCTAACATCATACACAAAAATAAACTCAAAATGGATTAAAGACCTGAATGTAAGACCAGACACTATAAAACTCTTAGAGGAAAACATAGGCAGAACACTCCATGACATAAATCACAGCGAGATCCTTTTAGACCCACCTCCTAGAGAAATGGAAATAAAAACAAAATTAAACAAATGGGACCTAATGAAACTTAAAAGCTTTTGCACAGCAAAGGAAACCATAAACAAGACGAAAAGACAACCCTCAGAATGGGAGAAAATATTTGCAAACCAAGCAACTGACAAAGGATTAATCTCCAAAATATACAAGCAGCTCATGCAGCTAACTATCAAAAAAACAAACACCCAATCCAAAAATGGGCAGAACACCTAAATAGACATTTCTCCAAAGAAGATATACAGATTGCCAACAAACACATGAAAGAATGCTCAACATCACTAATCACTGGAGAAATGCAACTCAAAACTACAATGAGGTATCACCTCACACCAGTCAGGATGGCCACCATCAAAAATCTACAAACAATAAATGCTGGAGAAGGTGTGGAGAAAAGGGAACCCTCTAGCACTGTTGGTGGGAATGTAAATTGATACAGCCACTATGGAGAACAGTATGGAGGTTCCTTAAAATACTAAAAATAGAACTACCATACGACCCAGCAATCCCACTACTGGGCATATACCCTGAGAAAACCATAATTCAAAAAGAGTCATGTATCACAATGTTCACTGCAGCTCTATTTACAATAGCCAGGACATGGAAGCAACGTTAAGTGTCCATTGACAACTGAATGGATAAAGAAGATGTGGCACATACATACAATGGAATATTACTCAGCCATAAAAAGAAACGAAATTGAGTTATTTGTACTGAGGTGGACAGACCTAGAGACTGTCATACAGAGGGAAGTAAGTCAGAAAGAGAAAAACAAATACCGTATGCTAACACATATATATGGAATCTTAAAAAAAAAAAATGGTTCTGAAGAACAAAGGGGCAGGACAGGAATAAAGACACAGATGTAGAGAATGGGCTTGAGGACACTGGGAGGAGGAAGGGTAAGCTGGGATGAAGTGAGAGAGTGGCATGGACTTATATATCTACCAAATGTAAACTAGATAGCTAGTGGGAAGCAGCCACATAGCACAGAGATCAGCTCGTGCTTTGTGACCACCTAGAGGGGTGGGATATGGAGGGTGGGAGGGAGACGCAAGAGGAAGGAGATATGGGGATATATGTATATGTAGAGCTGATTCACTTTGTTATAAAGCAGAAACTAACACACCATTGTAAAGTAATTATACTCCAATAAAGATGTTAAAAAATAAAATAAAATAAAAAACAAACAACCCAGTCCAAAAACGGGCAGAAGACCTAAATAGACATTTCTCCAAAGAAGATATACAGATTGCCAACAAACACATGAAAGGATGCTCAACATCACTAATCATAAGAGAAATGCAAATCAAAACTACAGTGAAGTATCACGTCACACCAATCAGAAGGGCCACCATCAAAAATCTACAAACAGTAAATGCTGGAGAGGGTGTGGAGAAAAGGGAACCCTCTTGCACTGTTGGTGGGAATGTAAATTGATACAGCCACTATGGAGAACAGTATGGAGGTTCCTTTAAAAACTAAAAATAGAACTACCATACGACCCAGCAATCCCACTACTGGGCATATACCCTGAGAAAACCATAATTCAAAAAGAGTCATGTACCACAGTGTTCACTGCAGCTCTATTTACAATAGCCAGGACACGGAAGCAACCTAAGTGTCCATCGACAGATGAATGGATAAAGAAGATGTTGCACATATATACAATGGCATATTACTCAGCCATAAAAAGAAACGAAATTGAGTTATTTGTAGTGAGGTGGATGGACCCAGAGACTATCATACAGAGTGAAGCCAGAAAAACAAATACCGTATGCTAACACATATGTATGGAATCTAAAAAAAAAAAATGGTTCTAAAGAACCTAAGGGCAGGACACGAATAAAGACGCAGACGTAGAGAATGGACTTGAGGACAGGGGGAGGGGGAAGGGTAAGCTGGGATGAAGTGAGAGAGTGGCATGGACATATATACACTACCAAATGTAAAACAGATAGTTAGTGGGATGCAGCCACATAGCACAGCTAGATCAGCTCAGTGCTTTGTGTCCACCTAGAGGGGTGGGATAGGGAGGGTGGGAGGGAGACGCAAGAGGGAGGGGATATGGGGATATATATATATACGCATAGCTGATTCATTTTGTTATACAGCAGAAACTAACACAGCATTGTAAAGCAATTATACTCCAATAAAGATATTAAAAAATAATAATAAAAAAATTTAAAAATTAAAAAAATAGGCAGTCTAAGGCCTAAAGAGATTAACACATTGCCCTCTAATGATAAATAATTACCAGGAAGAAAATAACTATGGAAGGCAAATTATAGGGAATATGAGCACCTCTGAAAAGGTGTTTTTTTTATTTATTTGTTTGTTTGTTTTTGACTGCATTGGGTCTTCATTGTTGCACTCAGATTTCTCTAGTTGCAGTGAGCAGGGACTACTCTTCATTGTGGTGCATGGGCCTCTCATTGCGGTGGCTTCTCTTGTTGCCGAGCACAGGCTCTAGGCGTGTGGGCTTCAGTAGTTGTGGCATGCGGTCTCTAGAGCACAGGCTCAGTAGTTGTGGCGCACAGGCTTAGCTGCTCTGCGGCATGTGGGATCTTCCCGGACCAGGGCTCGAACCCACGTTCCCTGCATTGGCAGGCGGATTCTTAACCGCTGCGCCACCAAGGAAGTCCCTGAAAAGATGTTTTAACACAGATGGTTAATCAGTAAGCAAAAGAGTGGTTCACATTTCAAACCAAGATTTATTCAACAGACTCCAACTCAAAAGACCTGGATCCCAGCTATGCCAATACTATTCATTGAGTAAGACTCACTCTTACCCCAATTAAATTACTCCTCCGTGAAATGAGGACAATAGTATCTACCTCAGAAATTATTATGAGTTGGAGAAGCGTAAAAAAAATGTAATAAAAATAGAGAACAACAAAGCTGGTGTATGTTAATAAAACCATATCAAGTATTAAAATAAATGTGAATAGTCTAAGCATGCCAATTAAAAGACAGAGATTATCATAGTGATTTGCAAAAAGCAAAATCCAAATATATCCTCTATACAAGAAATGCACTTTCTTTGAGATATTACTGACATACAACATTATATTAGTTTCAGGTGTTCAATATAACTATTAGGTATTTGTGTATATTGTGAAATGATCACCAATAAGCTACTTAACGAAACGCACTTTAAATATAAATATATAAAGATATATTTAAGTTAAAAGTAAAGGGAAGGAAAGATATATACATGCAAATTCTATCTAACTTATGAACGTCAGACCAACCTTATAAATGACAAGCTCAAAGTGCCTAACTTAAATATTAAGAAACCTGACATTACATGTTTTCAGGAAAATCCACCAATGAACACAGATGAGGGTAAACGTCTAACAGGTTGTGGGCCCTCTTCTCTAAAAGCAAAAGGTACTCTTCCAAAGTTAGAGCAAAATCCAATAGATTTTCTGAGAGCACATATATAGAAAACAGTCCACTTAGGTGACTGGTAAATATAGCTATAAGAATACAGCATATAATACTGTACTACAAATATGTGCATAATTAGAGATAAGCAACCCATTTAAAAACATATTCTCTAAAAAAGATGGGTAATATCACTTTTTCCTCAATTTTTTGCAAGCAAAGTACTATTTAACTCAAAAGTAAAACAACATTATGATGATACTATTCTTTACTCCAAAAGTATACTTTATTAATAAGAGTTAATAAAATCTGTTATCAGAATAAAGGCTTTTTAAAATTTTGCATGTCAGTGTCTTTGTACCTCAGCCCAAGATAGAGTAACAAATACTGAATTTATCCCTTCATCCAAAAACAACCAAAAAAAACAGACAAAATACATGAATCAGTGGTTTTCCAGACACTGGACATCAGGCAGTGAAAGACCATGATCTCTAACAGATAGGAAGCAAATGAAATGAGCCCCTTCAAGTGTCACATCTTACTGCCTTGAGGGTTTCAAGGCCACAACTCGAGGAAGCAGGACCAAATGGAGCCAGGCAAGCTTCCTGAGTTAAGGGAGGAGGCAGAACTGAGAGTCTAGGAAAATCAATGCCACTAAAGTGAACAGGACGGAGTTCCAAACAGAAAAGAATTCCACAGAGAAATAATTCCAGAAATCTATACAGGGAATCCCTTAGTATTCACCAGAGTACAGATCAGCACATAAGTATAAAGAAAACTACCCAAGGCCAGGGGAAAAAAAAAAAAAAAAATTTTTTTAATTGAAAAAATTAGAACACAGCACATGTTCACATATAGAACCTAGAACAGTCATTTCCATCAGCCAGCCTGCAAAAACTCATAATTCATGAGATATTAGGTACTTTCCTTGGTAATGGGGAGGGCGTTTCCTTGGTAATGGGAAATAATTAGCCCTAGACTGAGCAATTCTCCTGACCCACCTAACAAACCATAAAGCAAAACTTGAAAGAATCAAACTGTTTCCAAAAAATTAACTACATGCCAAATCAAAGTTCAAAAATATTCGTAAATAGAAAAAACATCAAGCACCTAAAAAGGTAAAATTCACAGTGGCAGGCATCCAATGTTTGGAGTATAAAGAAGCAGGAAAAAACAATCTATGATGAGGAGAACAATCAATCAAAAGTGATCCAAAATTACCACAGATGTTAGATTAGCAGAAATAAACATTAAAAGTTATTATAATGGCATTCCATATGTTCAAAAGTTAAGTAGAGATATGGAAGATATTAAAAAGTTGAACTTCTAGGGATTAAACTACAATGTCTGAGATAAAAAATACAATGGATTGGATTAACAGATTAGACAGGACAGAAGAAAAGATTAGTGACCCTAAAGACATAGAAAGAGAAACTAGCAAAAACAAAAGACAAGAAAAAAACAGACCGCCAAAAATGAAAAGAACAGTAGTGAGCTATGCTTCAAGCAGCTTAATATGCATATAACTAGAGTCCCCAAAAGTAGAGGAAAGTAGAAAAACATATAAAGAAATAATGTTCAGGGACTTCCCTGGTGGTCCAGTGGTTAAGACTCCATGCTTCCACTGCAGGGGGCACAGGTTTGACCCCTGGTTGGGGAACTAAGGTCCCGCATGCTGCACAGCGCAGCCAAATAAATAAAAGAAATAATGTTCAAATTTTTTTCCAAATTTGATTAAAATAATAAACCCAAAGTCCAAGAAGCTCAACAAGCCCAAGCACAAAAAACATGAAAACAAAAAACAAAACAAAACCCCTACACTGAGACATCATAATCAAACTGCTCAAAAGCAGGGATAAAGAGAAAATGTGAAAAGCAGCCACAGAAAAAGACAGGTCAGAGGAGCCAAAAAACAAACAACAAAAAAAGGATGACAGCAGCGTTCTCCTTGGAAACAATGCAAGCAAGAAGACACTAGTATATCATAAAGTACTAGAATCCTTAGAATCTTTCAAAAACAAAGGCAAAACAAAGCAAAATAAAGACATTTTCAGACATACCAAAAAAAAAAAAAAGAAAGAATCCATCACTAGCAAACCTGCACTATAAGATATATTAAA
Organism: Balaenoptera acutorostrata; assembly: GCF_949987535.1. Taxonomy (NCBI): domain Eukaryota; kingdom Metazoa; phylum Chordata; class Mammalia; order Artiodactyla; family Balaenopteridae; genus Balaenoptera; species Balaenoptera acutorostrata. The sequence continues at coordinate 31,107,614 of NC_080071.1, read as the reverse complement.
GGAAGTCATTCAGGCATAGGGTGGAAACATGGACCTACACAAAGGAACAAAACACTGGAAATTGTAACTAGATAAGTATGATTTTTTTATTATCATTTAAATCACTATTAGAAATTATTGACTATTTAAATAAAAATAACAACAATGTATTCATGAGTTTATGATATATGTGAAAATAAAATGTATGACAACAGTAAGATAAAAGCTGGGAAAGGAAAAACAGGAACAAACTATTAGAAGATTCTTATACTATACATAAAGTAGTATAATATAACTGAAGGTAGACTGTGATAAGTTAAAGATATACTGTACACATTATAAGCCATAAGGCAATCAATAAAATAACAATGACAAGCTAATCAACCAACAAAGGAGATAAATGGAAACATAAAAAATAATTTGAAAGGAGGAAAAAAGCAAACAAAGGGTAGATGGGATAAATAGGAAATAAACAGCAAGATGATAGACTTAAATCTAACCGTATCAGTAAGCATATCAAATGTGGTCGAAATACCACTGTCAGAGATTATCAAATTGGATAAAAAAAGATAGGCCCAACAAGATCAACTGCCTACAAGAAATGGACTTTAAATAAAAAGACAAAAATAGTTTAAAAGAAAAACATTCTTTGTTTTTTGGGTTTTGGTTTCTGAGTTTTTTTGGCCATGCCACACAGCTTGCGGGATCTTGGTTTCCTGACCAGGATCGAACCCATGCCCCTGCAGTGGAAGCTCAGAGTCCTAACCACTGGAGCACCAGGGAATTCCCAAGAAAAAATATTTTTAAAAATAGATACCATCCGTGGAGAAATTGTCTTCCACAAAACTGTCCCTATTGCCAAAAAGGTTGGGGACCGGTGATACAGAGGACATATCACTGAAATTAAGAACCACATGGGGGAAAAAAAAAAGAAACAGAAAAATCAATAAAATCAAAAGCTGGTTGCTTAAAAAGAGCAACAAAAGTGACACAGGAATGAAAAAGATGATATCATTATATATTCTACAGACACTGATAGAACAATAAAATATTACAAGCAACATTTTGCCCATAAATTCAACAACTTAAATGAAATGGTCAAATTCCTTGAAAGACTGAAACTGCCAAAGCTCACACAAAAACATAACCTGAATAAGTAGTACATCATTAAAGAAACTGAATTTGTACTTAAAAACCTTCCAACGATAAATACTCCAAACTTAGATTGCTTCACTGCCAATCTCTGCCCAACATTTAAGGGAGAAATATATTATATTCTACACAAAATCTTAAAAAAATTCAGAAGAGGTGGGAACCCTTCCAAACTCATTTTAGGAAAGTAGCTTTACCCTAATACCAAAATTAGACAAAGATATTACAAAAGAAAACTATAGTTCAATATCTCTCTTGAACACAGATACAAAAATCCTCTTATCAAAATACTAGAAACTTGAATCCAGCAATATATAAAAAGGGTAATACATCATGACCAAGTAGAGTTTATCCCAGGATGCAAGACTGGTTCAATACTCAAAAAATTACTTAATGTAATTCACCATATCTACAGATTAAAAAGAAAAATCACACAATTACCTCAGTAGATGCAGAAAAAACATTTGACAAAGTCCAGTAACCCATTGCTGATAATTGGGGGAAAAAAAACCAAAACCTCTCAGCAAACTAGGAATAGAAATTACTCAATTGGATAAAGAGCATCTACAAAAAACCTACAGCTAATATCATACTTAACGATAAAAGACTTATTTTCCCCCAGCATCAGGAACAAGACAAGGATACCCACATTCACCACTTCTGCTCAACACTGTACTGGAGGTTGTGCCCCATGCAATCAGGAAGGGAGGGAGGGAAGGAGAGAGAGAGAGAGAAAACAAAAGAAAGAAGAAAAGAAAAGAGAAGAAAAGAAAAGAAAGAAAGAAAGGGAAAGAAAGAAAAAGAGAGAAAAAAAAAGAAAGAAAGAAAGGAAAGAAAGAAAGAGAGAGAGAGAGGAGGGAGGGAGGAAGAAATACAGAGAGAGAGAAAGAGAGGGAGGGAGGGAGAAAGGAAAGGCACTAAGATTTGAAAGGAAGAAGTAAAACAATCTTTATTCACAGTCAACATGTTCAACTACATAGAAAACCTAATGGAATCCATCAAAAGCTACTAGAACAAATAAGTTTAGTGAGGTTGCAAGATGTAAGATCAATACACAAACCTCAACCTGAATATGAATGTTCATAACAGCTAAATTTGTAATAGCCAAAAACTGGAAGCTACTCAAATGTTCATCACCAGATGAACAGATATACAAATTGTGTTATATCCTTACAGTGGAATATTACTTAGCAATAAAGGAATGAACTACTGACACACAACAACATGAATGAATCTAAAATAGTTACACTGAGTGAAGGACACCAGATCAAATATATGCGTGTGTATATATATCCACATCAGACTGACTTAATGTGTCCTGCCTTTGAGGATGATTTGTAAGAAGTTGAATTATCGATAATAGAATGTTTTGGGTGCTCTGATAAACATGAGAACAAAGTAAGAAAAATGGAAATGGGAAAAGGTGTTTTCCTACTATCATTGAAGCAATAATGCATTAACTTTTGAATAATTCAGGGTTAAAAGGTAAAAACAAGATGCTGAAGTTCTCACTGAGAAAGGCTAGAATTTCCATGCACTGTTATTTTCCTGATGACTATCTAAAAATGCTGCCCTGATTTAGGTTTTCGGAAACATTAAAAAAAAAAAAAAAAGCCACCATATGAGAGTGTTTTTGGTGAACTATTATTTTACATTTATAAATGTGGTGTTAGCATCACAAAATATAAATATACGCACATACACACACACACACACACACACACATATTCCACTTAAAGCTCTAGAAATGCAAATTAATCTACAGCAACAGAATGTAGATCATATACACACACACACACACACACACACACACACATATATTCCACTTACATAAAGCTCTAGAAATGCAAATTAATCTACAGCAACAGAATGTAGATCAGTGGTTGCTGGGGGAAGAGGCACAGAAAAAAGGCAGAAGGTAGGGACTACCTTGCAGGTGGTTGCTATGTTTACTATCTTGATTGTGGTGATAGTTTTACAGGTGTGTGTGTGTGTGTGTGTATATAGAGAGAGAGAGAGAGAGAAAGAGAGAGAGAGAGAAACTTAATGTACTTTAAATATGTGCAACTTATTATAAATCAATTATGCCTCAATCAAGCTATTCCAAAAAATGCCTTCAAAATCATATGCAATTGCCTTGGTCAAGCATTCCAATCCAATGCTTTGATAAAAGGCTTTGCTTTTTAACAGTTCTATCACCAGTATAATGGAATATTAATATAGCGTGTCAATGTTTCATAGTCCTGGGTAATCAATCACATAAAATTGGAATAATACCTTTCTATTTATGTTTCGAGTCTCATTTAGTTAAAAGAAAAATTGAAGTAGGCAGGTCAAATACTGCCCCCATTTTACATGTGAGAAAAACTACAGCCTAGGAAAATTAAGTGATTTACCCAAGGACTAAACGATAACAAATGCTGGGAAGTGAGACCAAAACATGGCCTCATAGACAGTTATGTTCTCACAAATTCTAAACTGAAAATTAGCAAGACCAACTTCAAAGGTCCCCCTGGTCAAAAAATGAGTGTTCTCTAGAGATGACTGATAAGCTACCTGGAGTTTTGTGATAATGAAAATATCACTGTGAATAAATCAGAACTATAATATTCTTGCCAACCAGCATTCTAGGAAATTATTTCCACTATTACAGGTTAGATTTCCTGAGATTCTTTAAAGAATATATTCCAGGACTCCCCTGGTGGTGCAGTGGTTAAGAATCCACCTGCCAATGCAGGGGACATGGGTTCGAGCCCTGGTCCAGGAAGACTCCTCATGCCACGGAGCAACTAAGCCTGTGCACCACAACTACTGAGCCTGTGCTCTAGAGCCCAGGAGCCACAACTACTTAGCCCGCATGCTGCAACTACTGAAGCCCGTGCGCCTAGAGCCTGTGCTCCGCAACAAGAGAAGCCACCGTAATGAGAAGCCCGTGCACCGCAATGAACAGTAGCCCCCGCTTGCCACAACTAGAGAAAGCCCATGTGCAGCAACGAAGACCCAATGCAGCCAAAAATAAATAAATAAATAAATGTATTTTTTTTAAGTTTAAAAAAAAAAGAATATATTCCATTAATTGTCCCCATCTCTCCCAATAAAATCACCTACAAGCAGGATTATCTCTACCTGAGCAATGGGCAAGGCTTAAAATTCCCTTAAGAAATCAAAACCCCAAATCTAGGCTTCATGCAAGTTTGGGGTTCAAATTTACATTACTCATGTGGCACTGGAACTCCCCAAACTAAAAATTAATTTTTAAAACTGGCACTGGGCCAATGATGTCTGTGATGGCTTAGAAAACAGCTCCCAATCTCCTTCCAGGTAAAACTCAAATTTCTTGTAAAATTTTCCTTAAAGATTTTTTCTAGAAATGCAAATTAAAAACTTAATAGACAAACTGGACAGCAGATTAGACAGAACTGAAGAAGGAATTACCTAGAAGACAGATCTGAGGAAATCACTCCCAATTCAGGGGAAAAAAAAAAAGATAAATGGATAGAAAATGAGTCAGCTCTATTTAGAAAACAGAATGAGAAGATCCAACAAATATGTTATAGTAGCACAGTATCCAAAACAGAAGATAAAGAATGGGAGAGAGTTGAAATTCAAAGAGACAATGGCTGAGAATTTTCAGAATTGATGAGAGACACAAATCCTCATCTAGAATCAGCTCAACAAATGAAGCCACACCTAGACATATCAAACTGAAAGCACAGATCACCAAAAAGTAAACCTTAAAAGTAATTAACAAAGTCAGATTACTTACAAAAGGACAATTAGATGGAATTTAACTTCTCAACAACAGAGACCAGAAGACAACAGAAAAGCACCTTCAAAGTGTAAGGGAAAACAAATGTCAACTAAAATTCTTAACCCAGTTAAAATATTATTTGAGAGTGAGGCTGAAAACTACTCTAGTACCTGATTACATCATGTTCTTTCAAGCCTGTGAAGCTTTATGTTTTCTGTTCCTTCTATCCATAATGTCCTCCTTTAACTCCCAATCTCCTTCCAAATCAAATTCAAGTTCTTTGTAAAGTTTTCTTCAGCTTTCACTAGTATGCAGTATCAACAGAGACCACAGAGGCTAAGAACACAAGATTTGGATATGCACAGAAATGGGTGTGAATAACAGCTCTGTGACTTTGGTCATGTTGCCTCCCTGAGACTATATTTTACTTATGTAGATGATAATATCAACCCCTAAGGCTTGTTAAGAATGTTTAATTAGATATATGTAAATTCCTGACCTACAATAAAACTCATTAATAAGAAAATGTACAGATTAGCTATTAGAAGAGACTTCAGAATATTGCTTGATCAACATTAAAAAAATAGCATTTGAAAACTTTTATAATATAAAATATTGAGAAAAAGCAATAAACAAGGAATTAGAAAAAGTAATTTTTTAAATGATATCATTTATAGTAGAAACAAAAAGAAGGTATTGGGGAACAAATTTAACAAAAGATACACAATTTATGGAGGAAATTACTTTATTGATAGAAAAAACAATTTACACTACTCTCACGGTTAGAAAGATTTAATACTACAAAGATGACAACATGTGTTTTCTACTGAAAAGAATTCCACTGCATGATTAAACAACAGTTTGTTTCTATATTTTCTCATTATTTCTATATTTTTCCTATTTCACATAGTATTATAATGAATATCCTTGTAGAGACTCCTTCTGCAATGTCCTCAAATTTAGCATGATTCCAAAAAATAACTAACAGAATTTTCCACAGAACTTGACAAGCTGACCCTGAAATTCAAATGAAAAAGCTAGGGACCAAGTATAGCCAAGATTCTTTTGAAGAATTATAAGGGAAATCTTGCCATATTGAGATATATTCTAATGTTATAATAATTAAAATAGTATGATATTGTTGCAAGAGACATATTAATACAACAGAGAGCTTAGGACATATACAGGAAACTGATACATGACAGATGTGGCACAAAAATCAATGAAGAAAAACATGGCTGTTTAATAAATGGTGCTAGATGTTTACAGTACCCAAGACATGGAAGCAACCTAAACATCCATTGACAGATGAATGGATAAAGAAGATGTGGTACATATATACAATGGAATATTACTCAGCCATTAAAAAGAATGAAATAATGAAATAATTCCATTAGCAGCAACATGGATGGACCTGGAGATTATCATACTAAGTGAAGTAAGTCAGACAGAGAAAGACAAGTATCATATGATATCACTTATATACAGAATCTAAAAAAAAAAAAAAATGGTACAGATGAACTTATTAACAAAAAAGAAACAGACTCACAGACTTAGAGAATGAACTTATGGTTACCGGGGGGAAAGGCTGGGGGGGAGGGACAGACTGAGAGTTTGGGATTAAAATGTACACACTGCTATATTAAAATAGATACCCAAGAAGGACCTACTGTAAAAAAAAATTTTTTTTAATAAATAAACGGTGCTAGAATAACTGGATCCTCATATTGAAAAAGATAAAATTAGATCTCAATCTCACATTATATGTAAAAATAAATTCCAAATGGACTAAAGACCTAAATATGAAATACAAAATATCAAATCTTTCAGAAGAAAACTTATAAGCATTTTTTTAAACCAAGGTAGAGAGGATTGCTTTAAAAAGACAAATAGGACTTCCCTGGTGGCAGAGTGGTTAAGAATCTGCCTGCCAATGCAGGGGACACAGGTTCAATCCCTGGTCCGGGAAGATCCCACATGCCACGGAGCAACGAAGCCCGTGTGCCACAACTACTGAGCCTCCGCTCTAGAGTCCGTGAGCCACAACTACTGAGCCCACACACCGCAACTACTGAGCCCGCGTGCTGCAACTACTGAAGCCCGCGCGCCTAGAGCCCGTGCTCTGCAACAAGAGAAGCCTGCACACCACTATGAAGCGTAGCCCCCGCTCGCCACAACCAGAGAAAGCCCACATGCAGCAACGAAGACCCAACGCAGCGAAAAAATATATAAATATTAAAAAAAACACAAATAATACAAACTACAGTAGTAAAACTAGATTTTTAATTTCAAGCTTTTTACAACACTATTATATATTACAAGGTGAAAAGACAAGCCACAGGCTAAAACAATGAAATTAGGAATCCAAAGATCAGTATCTAGCATACATTAAGACTCAGTAAAATAAAATTTAAAAACCCAGTAGAAAACAGACAAAGATGATGACTGATTAAAAAAAAAAAAAATTTATGAGTGTATGCAAAGGTCAAGAATGGTTGAAAAATCTTTAATAAAAAGAATAAAGCGAAAGGACTATCTGAAATTTAAAAAAAAAGAAAAGAAAACAGGCAAAGAATATGAACCAGCAGTTCACAAAAGAAGAAACTAAATGGCCTAAAAACAAATGAAAAGATGTTCAACTTTACCTAGCAGTCAGGAAATGCAAAATTTTTAAATATGCTTATAACCAACAGACTGGCAAAATATTATAGATAGATAGATAGATAGATAGATACATACATACATACATACATATATATATATATCACCAATTTTGGTAAGTAGAAAAACAGGAACTCAAATTCCTGGTGGAAGTGTAATTGGGAGTAAACTGGATAAACCAACAGAAGGCACCTCTTGACTATCTAGTAATGCCGAAGAATAGAATGCACACTCTATGATCCAGTGATTCCTCTCCTAAAAACATTCTGGTATATCTATACAAGGAGACACATGCAAAGATATTCACTATAGCCCTTTTGGAAACAATGAAAAATGTAAAGCATCTAACTGTCCTTCAGCAAAGAAACAGGTAAGCAAACTATGGTTTAATCATACTAAAGAATGTTTAATAGTAGTTAGAAATGAATGAACTAGTCTATTTTAGCAACATGGTAAATAAAAAAGGCAAGCTGCAAAAGGATTCATATAATGTAAAATAATTTATGTAAAATTTTCACATAAATATTGTTTAAATGTAGTACATTTAAGTAAATGTAAAAAGTAAATATAAAAGTAAAACATGCATGGATATGACACAGGAATTTCAGGATAATGGTAACCCCAAGGGAGGGAAAGAGAAAGGGAGGGAGAAGAGGATAACCTTTATTTTTCTGATTGAAAAAAGCTCTAAGGAAAATATGACAACAGGTTGACCTCTATTAATCTCAGTGGTGAGTACAAAGGTATTTGTTATATTATTTTTATACTTTTATGTATATTGAAAATGTTTCATAGTTGAAAATAGTTTTAAAGAATTTAATATGAAATAAAAATGATTAGAAAAAAAATTACTATTTAACAACACTTCTAAATTGCTCTGTTGTAGTTAAACCTCGTAACTATGAAGATGACTAGAAATTACACTTCCAGCTCAAGGAGCATCTTCTCCACTAAGTAGAATCTGTCTACATTATTTCTAGTAAATTAGCAATGACAAAAAGTACAATGAACACAGAAAAGAGAACAAAGATTTCTTTAACTCTTCTTCCTCCAAGCTCTCAGAACAGGAGTGTTGTGCTCCTTTGTTTGAATTTGTGACTTGAGTTAGACGGATACTGCTGTAGAGAAAATTTCAGATTCATAGGAAAGAAAATTTCACAAGTAATCCATGTAAACACATAGATAACATACTAAAACTCTGAATATGTGCAAAGAGAATATAAATAAAAGAGATAAATATGGCACAGGTCTTCATCATCAAATCTTTATTGAAAGTTTGTTACTTGTAGCGATATAAACTAGAAATGAAAAAAATTGTTAATTCAGAAAATCAAATCCTGCAGTATGGTTTCACACTGTACTTATGCTATAGCGGTGTTGCCTCTACACATGAGCTTCACAGTGAAGATAAAACTCACCACTGGACTTTGCAACATGAGACTTGAAGGACAGGAATACATACAGGGAGCTAAAAAAAATAACAGAGAGGATCCCACTGCAAAGGAGATGATAAGGTTGGCAACGTAGGTAGAGGCCACGTTGTGGAAAACACTGACGCCAGGCTAAGGGTGTCAGACTTTAGCTTATAAAAAATGGGAAGCCATTTTTTTTTTTTTTGGCTGCGCCAGGTCTCAGTTGCAGCCCGCAGACTGTTAGTTGCAGCATGCAGGGTCTTGAGTTGCAGCATGGGGGCTTCTTAGTTGTGGCATGCTTGCGGGATCCAGTTCCCTGACCAGGGATCTAACCCGGGCCCCCTGCATTGGGAGCACAGAGTCTTACCCACTGGACCACCAGGAAGCTATTTTAAGCAAAGTAGTGACATATGTAAAGCAGAATTTTATATGAGTGAAGGTTAGACTGAACTGTGAAATTATTACAGGCAGGAAAACAGTAAATTATCATGGAATAGGTTATGATGTGATGAAGGCTTGACCTAAGGTAACAGCAGAGAATGAAAAGAACAAATCTAAGAGAAAACAAAAGAACAGGTCTTGGTACCAAGCATGCAAGGAAAGGGAAAGGGAAGAATCAATAATGACACAAGGAGACACTATTAGATATCTACCCAAAATCCATTCCTCTGTTTTTCCCCAGACATGAGACAACAAAGACCAAATGTAAACAAACTAAGTGATGGAACAAAAGTTTATAAAAAGCCTGGGTCCTCAATAACACTAATAAGCTGCTGAACTAGTCCTGAGATGCAAAACAGTAAATCTCTTCAAGGTTTAAGCCACTAGTACCTGGGATTTCTGACTGGGGGAAAAATAATACTAATTTAAAAAGAAACAAAGGGAATTCCCCAGCAGTCCAATGGTTAGGACTGTGCTTTCATGGCCAAAGGCCCAAGTTCAATCCCTTGTCAGGGAACTAAGATCCCACAAGCCTCACAGCATGGCCAAAAAAACTAAAATAAAATAATAAATAAATAAATAGGAAAAAAAAAGGAAAATCTACATGGAAGTATTTTGGAGAGCGATATAATTGATTCAATTTAGACATGCTGACATTAAGGTAATGGGAGGGTATTCAAGTGGACAAAAGTTCCCAAACTGGTATGACTCAAAATAATAGCTTCCTAGATTTAACCAATGAAACTTAGATTAGTCAAAGTTACAGATTTCTTTACTATAGGATTTCTTTAAGATGTTACACATTGCAGATAGTCAAGAAGATACAACATGAGGTGTTTCCCAAATTTGCTTGGCCACAGTACACCCCTCTGTAGTAGAAAATCTCTGTAAAACATGTCTAGAGAAATAGATAAAATATAGCTGATCCTTGAAACTTTAAGAATAGAGTATTCTAGGGACTTCCCTGGTGGTCCAGTGGTAAAGAATCTGCCTTCCAATGTGGGGGACATGGGTTCGATCCCTGGTCCGGGAACTAGGCCCGCACACCACAACTACTGAGCTCGCGCACTGCAACAGGAGAGCCCGCATGCCGCAAACTACAGAGCCCATGGGCCCTGGAGCCCGTGCGCCACAACTAGAGAGAGAAAATCCACATGCCACAACTAGAGAGAAGCCCGCACGTCAACAAAGAGCTTGGGCCACAACGAAGGATCCCACGTGCCGCAGCTGAGACCAGACTCAGCCAAATTAATTAATTAATTAAAAAGAATAGAGTACAAAGAACTCACTAATACATGAAAAGATCATACAATTAGAATATCACCATTTTGCAGCCCCTAATAAAATAATAGATCTAGACAATGATAATCGATAGCTGCAAATATCTTTAACATGACAGGGAACTTCATGACAAATGGATTGGGCTGACAAACCTGAACCCACCGATCAACCTAACATTTATTAAAGAACAGACGAGGAGACATTCTATGGCTCCAGCTATGATTCAACAGGAAGTATAAAACACCATGATAAAGTTTTCTTGCCCCCTCCCCAAAAAAAGAGAACCTAAAATTTGATCAAGACTCTAGATCCAACTACTAGTTTACAAGAAATAATGGGCAGAAGAACAAGTTAAATATCACAGAGAGGCAATCAGTAAAGCCCAGAATGTCGGTTTCTTTAACAAATAAATTGCAAAGAAGGAAAAAAGAAGGGGGAGGGGGAGACTATAAATTAAGATTCTTAAGAGAAATAAAAACCAAATACAACATTAGGACATTGTTTGCATCCTACTCCTAAATTAACCCTAAGAAATCATTTATGAGACAAGTGGGAAAATCTGAACACTCACTTGCTATTTGAAGACATTAAAAAATCACTGTGAATATTTTAGGTACTATAATTGTGGTAACAGTACTGTAATTCTTTTAATTGTGATAAAATACACATAACAGGGACTTCCCTGGTGGCGCAGTGGTTAAGACTCCGCCTGCCAATGCAGGGGACAAGGGATCGATCCCTAGTCCTGGAAGATCCCACATGCCGCGGAGCAACTAAGCCCGTGCGCCACAACTACCGAGCCCGCGTTCCAGAACTACCAAATCCCGTGCGCCTAGAGCCCGTGCTCCACAACAAGAGAAGCCACCGCAGTGAGAAGCCTGCACACCGCAACAAAGAGTAGCCCCCGCTCACCGCACCTAGAGAAAGCCCACGCAGCAACGAAGACCCAACGCAGCCAAAAATAAATAAATTTAAAAAAAAAAAATACACATAACATAAAATTTATTTAACCATTTTTAAGTGGTATTAAGAACATTCACATTGTTGTGCAACCATCACCACCATCCAAACTCAAGAACAGTTTTATCTTCCCAAACTGAAACTCTACCCATTAAACAATAACTTTCCATTCCCCCTTCCCCCCAGCCCCTGACAACCACCATTCTACTTTGTCTCTGCTAATGAGACTATTGCAGGTACTTCATATAAACAGAATCATACAACATTTGTCTTATTGTGTCAGGCTTATTTCACTTAGCATAAGGTTTTTAAGGTTCATCCATTTTGTAGTATGTGTCTGAATTTTATTTCTTGTAAAGGCTTAATAATATTCCATCTTATGAATATGCCACATTTTGTTTATCCATTCATCTGTCAGTGGACATTTGGGTTCAGTTTTATTTTTCAGGGTTCATATCTCTTTACTGAGATACATACTTAAACATTTATAAACTGAATTATAAGACACCTGAGATTTGCTTCAAAACAGATAAAAAAGATATCATTTTTCACTTATCAGGTTAACAAAGATCAGAAACACTGGTAACACCATATACATTGGCCAAGATGTGTGGAAACATGCTCTTTCAAACACTGTTGGTGGGAGTGTAAATTAATCTCTTTGGAGGGCTCTATCAAAGTTTAAAATGCACATTTCCATTAACCAAGATATAATATAACTTCTGATAATTTATCCTCACACATATACTCACACACATACACAAAGAAGTGTATACAAGAATACTGACTACAACAAAGCTTATATTAAGCCCAAGACTGGAAACAATTTACATGTCTATCAGTAGGGAACTGACTGAATAAACTACAGTAAAATACAAAAATATGAAAATGCAATAGAATACAATTTAACTTTAAAAAATAAAATAAAATGGTTCTATGTGTACTAATAGACAGAATCCAATAAGTACATTCACAGGAAAAAAGCAAGAAGATTCAGAGGAGTATAACACTGTTCAAGCAGACATTCACTGCTTTGATTTCTGGCATTGCCACACCAAATAACGTAAAAACTTCCTACAACAAGACATCTTAAAATGCTGAGTAAATTATAACTAAAATCTTTTAAATGTATAACTAAGCTCAAAAGTAAGGGAAATCTCTCACTGAGGTGTGGGATGGAGGAAAGAGGAACCTTTACTTTTTACTTTTCCACCTATTTTTATGTTATAACCAATAAGTATTACTTTTGAAATTAAAAAAGAAATCATTCCTGAAGTACGCTGAAAAAAGATGCTATAAATTTAATAATCCATGCCACTCCCTGAATAACTAAAGCAATGTAATCTCAGGGCAAATTTTCAGGTATAACTGCTACTATTTTATCCAATTTAATTCAACCTTTACTACTAAGTACAAGAGCCTTTGAATAATAATAGCAAGATGAGGTTCCTATTTTTTAAGGAGTTTAGAATCTGTGAGGAAGAATAAGGAGGCAAAAGAAATCAATAATACACGATAGAACATGAAAATGGTCATCCTCTGCATCAAAATTTGAAAACTAAATGTTTAAAATTCCAATTTCTGGTTCATAACATCAGAGCCCCAAACCAGTCTGGCATTACTTTAGATTTTCCATTACTTTTTTTTTTCATTACGTTTTTTGAACTCATCCATCCATTAATCATTTGTGACAATGACTGTACTTACATTAGTGGCAACATACAATTATTAATACATAGTTTCTATAGGCTTTGTGATCTCTTCCCACAAATGAATTCTCAGTTGTTTTCTTCCTTTGATTCCTATACCTGTTAATAGGTCACATTTATTATATCAGTACTACTAATCAAAAATAACTGAATTCCCTGGTGGCACAGTGGTTAAGAATCTGCCTGCCAATGCAGGGGACACTGCAGGTTCGAGCCCTGGTCCAGGAAGATCCCACATGCCACGGAGCAACTAAGCCCGTGTGCCACAACTACTGAGCCTGCACTCTAGAGCCTGTGCACCACAACTACTGAGCCTGTGCTCTAGAGCCCACGAGCCACAACTACTGAGCCCATGTGCCACAACTATTGAAGCCCGTGTGCCTAGAGCCCGTGCTCCGCAACGAGAAGCCACCGCAATGAGAAGCCCGCGCACTGCAACCAAGAGTAGCCCCCACTTGCTGCAACTAGAGAAAGCCCGTGCGCAGCAACGAAGACCCAACACAGCCAAAAATAAATCAATTAATTAAAAAAAAAAAAAGGGAATGCTACTTGTAGAGGCAATAGAGAAAAGTGCTGAACTGTCAGGCTCTGGAGCCAGCATGCCTAGCCAGCTACCTGTGTAATCCTGAGCAAGTTTCCTAAAACTCTGTGCCCCACTTTCCTCTTCTGTACAAGGGGAATAATAACAGTAACAATCTCAGAGTTATTGATTAAATGAGTTAATGTAAAACAGATTTTAATATTTGACCACTATTTTCCAAATAGATGAATAAAAATCCAAAATTTTAATAGCACTCTGTTGTTGAGGCTGGTGTGAAACAGAGAGTCACATGCTCTGCTTACTCCTAAGCCTTATGGGGGGCAATCTGGAAATCCCACTTTGAGAATTTATCCCACTGATATTCTTGCACAGGTAGGCAAAGAGAGGTATACCACTTTTTTATTTCATACTGAAACCGAAATGTCCATCAAAAGTGATGACTGGGCTTCCCTGGTGGCGCAGTGGTTGAGAATCTGCCTGCTAATGCAGGGGACACGGGTTCGAGCCCTGGTCTGGGAAGATCCCACATGCCGCGGAGCAACTGGGCCCGTGTGCCACAATTACTGAGCCTGCGCGTCTGGAGCCTGTGCTCCGCAACAAGAGAGGCCGCGATAGTGAGAGGTCCGCGCACCGCGATGAAGAGTGGACCCCACTTGCCGCAACTAGAGAAAGCCCTCGCACAGAAACGAAGACCCAACACAGCCTTAAAAATAAATAAATAAATAAATAAAAATTAAAAAAAAAAAAAGTGATGACTAAATAAAGAATGGCAAATTTATGACATGAAACACTATGCAGCAGATTTTTTTTTCTTTAATAGAGTGAGTACACTGATTTACTGACATGGAAAGATCTCAAATAAGTGAAAAATTCAAGATGTATACAACAGTGCATATGATAGGTTATCTTTTGCATAAAAAGAGACTGAAAAATCAAAATACATATTCATCCTTGTTTCTTTTTGCACGAAGAGAAACTAGTAACGGTGTGAAGAAACTGGGCAGATGGGAGACAGGATGGGAGGGAAACTTCAAACTGTGTATCTTTTTATTTTTTTGCTTTTTTAGCTACATAAATATTTTACCTATTCAACTGTCAATTTTTACAGTATTTTTAAGTGTCAGGCATACACTTTAAGCTGGCAAATGTTAGCTGCAATTATTACTATTGTTGCTATTAGCAATAGCAGTATTATAAGTATTATTATCATTAACAAATAGCTCCTTTCTGGAGCTTTTTTCTTACTCCCTCTGCACAGAGCCTCCTCTAACTCCCAGACTATTTAAGGAATTTATCATTTTCTACTCTAGTGTAAGCGGCTTAAGGGGTAGGTCAATGTCTTGTTCATTTTTAATATCCTAGGAGCCTTGCTTGTACCTAGTCGATACAAATATTCTGGAATAACAGTAACCTACAAGTACTCCAAAGAAAACAGTGACCATTTCTAACGGGATTATACTCTATCATTAATTATAAGACCTGAAAATTGAAAAACTTGAATAACTGGATTTGCTAACATTCTTTCGGCTACTGCCCAGCCAAAATCTCCTCTCTTTGACTAAGTTTTTTCTTTTCCCGGGACTTCCTCAGACACTGACATCATGTCCCAAGCCAAGACACAACATGTACCAACTCTTTAACTCACTGCAATCTCTGAAATGTCTTTTGTCCTAAATCCCAACACCCTGGTACATCATTCCTATCGAAAAAGATTTGAGTGTTTCCTTTTAGATAGAGGTTCACACATTAGTCAGTGTATAAAGTGCCCTTTTAACTGGAGAAGACCTAACACTTGATTCCTAATTCGCTCAGGGTTTTGTTTGTGCTGGTATGGAAGGTATTCTATAATTGACTGCTCGCTCAGTAAGCTCAATTCTAGATGTCATTCCAGAACACCAAATACTCCACTGACAGCTCAACAGTCACTTTTCATACAGGCCCCTCCCCTTCCCTCCTCCCTCAACCCCCATCAGCTCAAGAGCTCCTTCCCTCATACTGACACACTGACAGTTCAGAAGTCCCTTTCCACAAGCTGTCCTCCCCTGCAGCTGCAAGACCACCTCCCCGAGTCGCATCATCCAGCGACCCAATTCGGTCCCCAATATCATCCCTCTCCCAGCCAATCCAAATCACATCATCAGTCTCTTCCCAAGAAACAGGCAGCTTTAAAGCCTTTCCCAACAAGTACGCAATTGACAGCTCGACACCAGATTCCCCAAGTATCCTTTCCTCTTCTCTCCGCTCCTACTCCACGCACTGGCTCTTTTCTCTCAATCACTCGTTCGCCCTGGCTTCCCTGAAAATTCACGGCCTTGTTCCCTAAATATGCTCTCCGCTCTCCCCTCCTCCCCATCTCCTTCACCGCTGACAGCTCAGTCACTTCCATCCCCATGTGGCTGCAACCTCCTGCCCCACTCCTTTCCCTTGACAGCTCTGGGTCGGCTCCAAGCTCCCCCTCCCCAAGGCCTCCCCAGACCTCGGCCTGGGCCTCCCGCGGTGCCCCCCGCCCCGGAGGACAGCTCCACTCACCCACTCTCCCGCATCACGTTGCTGTCCCCGCAGTCGCAGGCACCGCCGGCCTGGCTGCGGAACATGTTGAAGTCGTGTCCGGTGTGGTCACCCTGGTGGAAGCACTCGGCGCACAGCGACATGCAGGGAGAGATGCCGCACGTCCGGCAGCGGTAGGCCACGAAGTTGGCTGTCCAGACCAGGCCGCAGAGCGCCGCGGGGTCGTAGGCCCGCACCGCCGCGCAGAACTCGTCGTAGCCTCCGCCGCCCGCCAGAAGGCACTTACACCACTCCAGGGCCTCCTCCTCGGCCGCCTCCGGACCGCCCCCGCCGCCGGCCGCCGCCGCCTCCTCGCCGTCCGCAGCCGCAGCCAGCGGCCGCTCGGCGCTCAGCACCCGCTCCAGCAGCGCCTGCAGCTCCTCGGCACCTGCGCGGTTGTCCGGCCGGCTGAGGGCCGCCTTCAGGTGCGCGGCGGTGGCCGCCTTGTCGAGGGCCAGCCCGGGCGCGGGCATCTCGGCTTGGGGTGGCTGCGGACCCCCGACGGCCGCCGCTGCCGCCGCCGCCGCCATGATGAGAGCTCAGAATTTGGAGAGTCCAGGGCCGGCGGCTCCTCCTGGGAGGGTGGGGGAATTGGCTGCTGCGATTGCTCGGCCCTCCCAACTCTCGCGATACCCCGGGGCTGCGCGCACCTCTGCCTGTGTCCCCGCCCCTGCACACGCCCCCTCGCGCTGGGGTGCCTGCTTCCCGACCCTCTCGCCTGGGACGGACCTCCAGTTTCTTCCTCCGACTTCTTGGCTCTCAACTACAATTGAGAGCCACTAAAATAAGGGACCCGACTTTAAAATTATTTAATATGGAAAATCTTTAATATGGACCATTTTTCCTCTATTTACCTGGGCTACAGGAATACAGACAGCATCTTTCAGCTGTTTTTTAGGCATCTGCATTTCGTTCTGAGATGTAGATCACCACTGTTATCAAACCCTTAATTACGATTGAATTACTATTATTATTGAAAAACCCTCCTAATTTTTCGCCCTGTATCAATTCTTACCCTCACACTATTACCAGTTTAATCTTCTAAAGTACATTTTTTAGAGGATTAAAATATATTCTTACTCTCACTCTCCTGTTCAAAATCTTTAGTGGAAACAAAAGTCAAAACCTCCTTGAATCTTCTCTTAATGCCCACCACCAACCTATCTTTCTATCATTATCTCCTTGTGCTACTCTAAGTTTGCCATTTGAAAGAGACCAATGGGACTCTTCAGTGTTTTCTGAAAGATGCTTTATGCCTGTAGTCTTTATTGTTCCTAGTTCCACCCCTACTCCACCCCATACAGTCGCCCCACACTCCTGTTCTAGCAATGTCTGCCCATTTCATTTACCTTCTTCAAAAATGGCTCTGAGTTGCTCCGTGGGTCGGTGGCCTATAGCTCGGTTCTCGGCTCTCATGTTCGGAGGTGGGAGGGACACGGGACAGGCCCGCACACCTGAGCTGCCCGGGAGAGGATCCCCGCACCCAGCAGGAGAAGGAGGAGACTAAGCAGGGAAAAGGACGCATAGCTTCTGATGCGAGTCACGTGCTGGAAGCTGCCCTGGAGCAGATGGACGGGATCATTGCAGGCACTAACACAGGGGTGGATATTAGCTATGGTACCTGTGAGCCTGCACTGGCTTCCGCGGCTTCCTACATGAACCCCTTCCCGGTGCTCCATCTCGTCGAGGACTTGAGGCTGGCCCTGGAGATGCTGGAGCATTCTCAGGAAGAGAGCAGCCCTCCTGAGCCAGATCCCAGGCCCCACAGCTGCCTACATAAAGGGGTGGTTCGAGGAGAGCTGGCTGCTGCTTTCCGGCTCACTTTACACCTGGCATGGGCGCCGATCCCTCCCTCCAGTCCTGCTAAGTACTACTGACTCAGGCTGCAGTGTTTACAGAAAACGTTATGAAGCTTCAAGAAAATGATAGGTCCATAATTCCTCAGTCTGAAACCCTTAATTCCTCAGTAGGAAACCCTTGGGTCCACGTGCATTTTAGAACTCAGAGCTTATTAAACTTTAGAAAGGTGAGACAGTGCATGTGTACTGTACTGTATGTACCATCTCTAGCAGATACAGGGCAGGAAACACGTGAACATTTCTTCAGCAAAACTTGTGAATATCTGCATGAAGTGGGATAAACAAAGACTACAAATACATAATTTACAGTGACTATGTATTTTTACCTTGTATAGATGTGCCTGAATTTATGAAACCATTTCTCTAATATTGAATTGAAATTATTTTTAATCTTTCACTAATAATATGGCATTGCTGCACACACACACACACACAAAATGGCTCTGAACTTATTTGATGATACAACTTTTTGCTTTCGCTATAAAAACCTCATCCCCACCGCACTACTAATTGGTAAATTTCTTGAGGGCAAAAAATGAATCTTCTTCTTCATTGCCCATAAGTGTTCAAATATTTGCCTGATTACTGTTGTTAAATGGAATATAATTATAATAGATAATTTTTGTTGCATATTTATTATGTGCCCCATTCTTTATATATGTTATTTATTTTAACTCTCTCAATAATCCTATGAAGTAAGGAAACTAAAACTTACAGAGGTCGTTTATGTGTCCCAGAAACACACAGCTGGCAATCAAATGAGATGTGACTAGAACCCAGGTCCATCTGAATCCAAAGTCCTGCTCTTCCTACCACATCAATGCTTCCCAAACCTGCCTGATCCTAAGACTCACCTTAAGTTCTTACAAAAACAAATCCAGAGCCCCACCCCAGACCCAAGGTATCAAAATCTCCAGAGGTTACACTGCCCTATCTAACAGAATCTGAATCTTGAAAAAGATTATCATTAATGATCTTTCCAGAACTAAAAATCTACAGCTTTTTAAGTTTCTATAGCTCACCTCCAGAGAGCTGGGTGTACTATTAAAAGTAACTTAGTAACACATGGCAGAGGAAAACCAAGAATGAAAAAAACTGTAGGAGAAGCGATCCAAGGAAGTAGAATGAGTATTTCCAATCCATAACCAGTGATATAAATGAACCTAACATAACAAAAACATACTATATCACATGTGTAGACTCTCTACATTAGTAAAGCATTTCACAATCATCATTTAACAGTGATAAATAATTCAAAAATTGCTCAATAATTCTCTTTATGAATCACCAAATTATAAACCAAATAAAATCCAGGAGCAATTCAAACTAAGGTAAAACTAGTGTGTATTCACTAATCAGTGTCTGTGGGTTCAGGCAGTTGGGGAAGTGTGCTGGTATCTCTCCAGGATTGCTTTCCTGTGGAGAATAACAAAGGCGCCTGCTCTGCTTGACCACGATGATGCATGCTGCACATGCAGCCTTTTCAGCATTCCTTAGTGGTCTCTACGCGCGCTCTGTGAAATTCCTACAAATTTCTACAAAATTCCACCACTTGTCACCAGTGCCTCTTTTTTTCTGTAACAAAAACAAACAAAAAAACTTCAAATGCCACCCCCTGTTTCAGTTACATAGACATTGCAGTGCACATACAGAAATCTGGACATTTGCCAGATTGCCCACCAACTTTGTTCATGAGGATATTAGATATGTTCAAAATCAGAGAACCATTAAAAATAACTGGTAATAACAAGAATAGAAATAACCCAAGTGAAAAATGGGCCAAAAATGTGAATTGACACTTTACCAAAGAAGATATATAAGCGGCCAATAGACATAGAAAACATGCTCAGCATCATTAGTCATTAAGAAAATGCAAGTCAAGGGACTTCCCTGGTGGTGCAGTGGTTAAGAATCTGCCTGCCAATGCAGAGGACACGGGTTCCATCCCTGGTCCGGGATGATCCCACATGCTGCGGAGCAACTAAGCTTGAGTGCCACAACTACTGAGCCCACGTACCACAACTACTAAAGCCCACATGCCTAGAGCCCATGCTCCGCAACGAGAAGCCACCGTAATGAGAAGCCCACGCACCACAACAAAGAGTAGCCTCTGCTCACCGCAACTAGAGAAAGCCCATGCGCAGCAACGAAGACCCAACGCTGCCAAAAATAAATACATAAATTAATTTTTTAAAAATGAAGAAAATGCTAGTCAAAACTATGAGACACCACTATACACACTAAAATGGCAATAATCAGAAAGAGAGACAGTAACAAATGTTGGCAAGGATATGGAGAAACAGGACCCCTCATACAACATTGATGGGAATGTAAAATGGTACAGCCTCTTGGGAAAACAGTTTGCCAGTTATGTACTTAAAATGTTAAACATAAATTTACCATAGAACTCTACAATTCCATCCCTAGGAATCTACCCAAGAGAATTTAAAACATATACCCACACAAAGACTTGTAGGTGAATATTCAGAGCAGTATTATTCATAGTCAAAAACAGAAACTGGAAGTGATCCAAGGGTCTATCAATTTGTAAATGGATAAACAAAATGTGGCATATTCATATAATGCTATACTATTTAACAATAAAAAGAAATGAAGTACTGATGCATGCTACAACATGGGTGAATTTCAAAAATGTTATGACAGTGGAAGAAGTCAGACACACAAAAAAGTGTATATTGTATTATTCCATTTATCCGAACTGTCCAGAAAAGGTACATTTATAGAGACACAAAATAAATTAGCAATTGTTTGAAGCTGGGGGTTAAGAACAGGGAGTGCCTGCAAATGAGCACAGAGATCTTTTTAGGTTTATAGGAATGTTCTAAAGATGGATTGTGGTGATGGTTGCACAACTATGTAAATTTACTAAAAATAATTTATTTCTACTCTAAAAACAGGTGAATTTTATGGTATGAAATTATACTGTAATAAAACAGTTAATAATAATAATTAATATACTTGCTATTTGAGATGAGTGAAATCATCAAATTTCTGTCCAGGTAGAAACTGTATTACTGCTTTAGCTTTCAAAATCAACATGACAGGCTCTCAAATCTTAGCCTCTCCTAGGATGTCTGGGGCTTGTATCATTTGAATCCAGAAAGTCTGACATTTTTCTCTTTCAACTCATTAGTGTAATAGAAAAACTCTTCTTCTAAATTACCTCTCAAGTCACCGTGCTGTGTCATGGGGAATTCCTACAACGATCATATTTCCATGAGGGAAAGCCAGATTGAAATTCAGCTGCACCCATTTAAATACATTTAAAGGCTAAACCTCACAAAATTACATGGAATCACTCTGTTACTCTATGGAAGACATTGAATAAATAACAATACAACATACTGCTGTTAAAGAAAGCCACAAAATAACATCTAAAAAATTATGTGCATTTATGTACTGCATCTTAATTTATGTGAATAGGAATCTTGTGATACTTCTAAATTGGCTTTTCCAATTGAAATAAACCACACACAGATAAGGTAAAAGCTATAAATGATAAATAACATAATTGCTTCCAAAATTAGAGACCCTTAACAGAGAACTTATAAATGAATGTAAACTCTCCAAAGTTGGTGTTTTTTGTTTTTGTTTTTTGTTTTTGGCTGCATGGCATGTGGGATCTTAGTTCCCCACGAGGGATCAAACCCATGCCTCCTGCAGTGGAAGCACAGAGCCCTAACCACTGGGCTGCCAGGGAATTCCTTCCAAAGTTGTTTTTGTATTTATCTGGACTCTCTTGGTTTCAAGAGACAAAAACCTTGGGCTTCCCTGGTGGCGCAGTGGTTGAGAATCTGCCTGCCAATGCAGGGGACACGGGTTCGAGCCCTGGTCTGGGAAGATCCCACATGCCACGGAGCGACTAGGCCCGTGAGCCACAATTGCTGAGCCTGCGCGTCTGGAGCCTGTGCTCCGCAACAAGAGAGGCCGCGATAATGAGAGGCCCGTGCACCGCGATGAAGAGTGGCCCCCACTTGCCACAACTAGAGAAAGCCCTCGCACAGAAACAGCCATAAATAAATAGATAGATAGATAGATAGATAGATAGATAGATAGATAGATAGAGACAAAAACCTGATTAAGCCAAAAAGAGGATCGTGTTAGATCATATAAACAACTGCGGGAAGGGAGAGGTGAACCTGGGTGCATCTCCACCTTTGCTTTCAAAGCAATGGAGCATTGGCTCCGTTGTTCCCAGCTCCAGGTCACATCTCCACAACCTCACAACAGAGAAAAAGGGTCTGTTCTCTGCCAGATCCACTTAAAACCCTGGAGAAGAATTCTGACTGGCCCAGCTCAAGGCCCATGCCACCCTTATCACCAGAAGGAAGAGGAGGAAATACCTGCTGGGAACATAAACATACAAGATACCTACAACTGTATTAACTTCTGAATTTCTGCCTGGCCTCCAAATACACACTGAACCTATGCACACAGCAAGCTCACCAGTTCTAATGGCAACTGTTGAAATTCACACCATAAGAAACATTGTGCCTACTATGTACAAGGAATTCTGCCAGATGATCACATTTAAGATTCATGACAACCCTGAGAGGTAATTATTATTATCCCAATTTTACAAGTAGCAATGATACCCTTCAATTCATAGCCTTCAAAACATAAGAAAGAACCCTGGAAGAGAATTCATTCATTGTTCCTCTGTGTGCCTGTCTCTCTTTCTCCTCTCTTCCTCCCACTCTTTCTCCCTTTCCCTCCTCTCTCTCTCCCTCCCTCTCCTTCCTTCCTTCCTTCAGAACTGAGTCCGTTAAGACCTTGAAACTATACTTACTGTGATTCTCTCATTTGTTTAATATTAAAACAAGGACATTTTTAGTAAGTGTCTCAACTCATGCTTTACAAATATTTTGGGGAAAAAAGCATGACAGTACCTAAAGGACTTGACCTATATTAGCTCCTCTACAGACTGGTCTGTGCAACTTTTCCAAGGTTATAAATGCTTAACAACGCTCTGGGATCTTTTTTATTATCATTTAGTACTGTTACAAGTTGTCTAAACCTAATTTTCTCCCCCCTCCCTTTTTTTTAAACAGAGGAAAATTTCCTTCTGTGCATCTCTACTAAAGACTAGAAAAAAAAAAAAAAAAGACTAGAAGATTTTCACCCACTGCCTTATTCATGCAACAAATTAATTCAACTCATATTTATTGAGCCCCTACCAAGTTGCTCTCTGCAAGAGCTGAGGATAGCACTGTGAACAAAACAGACATGGTCCATGGCATGGCCTGGCATGACACAACTCCAGGGGGCACCATTCACACAGAATACAATGCTCCTGACATGGAATTTACAGACTGATGGAAGTATATTATGAATTGTAACCTAATCTATAAATACATTATTACTGTTGCTACAATTATTATTACTTCTGATCTTGGAGTGAGAAAACATTTTTTTAATGGACACAAAAAGTACTAACCACAAAAGGAAAGGCTTACTAACAAAATGGGTCACAATACTGTAACTTTCTGTTCATTAAACGACACCATTAAGAGTTACAGAGCTTCTGTTTGGGATGATGAAAAAGTTTGGAAATAGATAGTAGTGATGGTTGAATATTATGAACATAATTATTGCCACTGAATTTTACCCTAAGAATAGTAAAAATGGCAAATTTTGTTATATATATTTTACCATAATTTTTAAAAATTAATAATATACCAAAAACTATTGAATTGTACACTTTAAATTGGTGAATCATATGGCATGTAAATTATGTCTCAAGAAAGCTGTTAATAAAAAGAGACCACTAAGAGTAAAAAGGCAAGCTAAAGAGTAGGAGAGAATATTTGCAACGTGTCTGACCCAAAAAGGATGTTCCTCTAGAATATATATTGAATTCCTACCAATCAAAAAGGAAATGAAAAAAAAAAAAAAAAAAAAAGGAAATGAATCATCCCAATAGAAAATTGTACAAGCAACTTCAATGGACATTTCATAAAAGAAGATATCCAGATGGCAAATAAACATGTGAAATTAGTAATCAGAAAATTGCTAATTAAAACCATACTGAGTGTACTATACATTCAACAGGATGGCTAAAATTTAAAAGACTAATAATACCAAATATTGGTGAAAATGTGGAGTACCTAAAACTATCAATTAGTGCCAGAAGTAGTGCAAAATGGTTCAGCCACTTTGGAAAAAAGTTGAGCAGTTTCTTATAAACACCTACTCTATGATCCTAAAATTACACTTAAGGGAAACAAAAACTTATATATCCAGAAAAAAAAACATTATGCAAGAATATTCATAGCAATGTTATTTATATTATCCAAAAACTACAAACAATCCAAATATCCATCAACAGATGAATGTATAAACAAATTGTGGTATATTCATACAGTGGATAGTGCTCAGCGATGAAAGGGAATGAACGACGTACATCAAGGGTGAAGCTCAGAAACCTTACACTAAGTGAAATAAAGCAAACACAAAAAAGCATGTTTGCATGATTCCATTTATATGAAGTTTTATAATAGGCAAAAGTAAGCTATGATGATCAAAATCAGATCAGTGGTTGCCTGTGGGATGGCAGTAATTGACTGGTAGGAACAGAAGGGAAATTACTGTGATGAATGGAACTGTATCTTAATTGGGGTGTTGTTTACATGGTACATTTGTTATTCACATTTCATCAAACTGTACATAAGATTTGCGCATTTTATGTAAACTATATCTTAATTTTAAAAACTGAAACTAAATATCCATAAACAGTAGAATAAATATAGTATATTCATATAATGAACCACTATACAACAATGAAAATGAGCAAACATGGATGAATCTTACAGACACAATGCTGAGCAAAAGAAATCTGACATAGTGGGTATGATTTCACTTGTATAAAATTTTTAAAAAGGCAAAATTAATCTATGGTATTAAAAGTCAGGAGAGTGATTACTTTTGGAGAGCGGGGCAGGGGAGTGATTGGAGGGAAGCCTGAAGGGGATGTCTCTAGGTGTTGATAGTATTCGATCTCTTCTCTTCTATGTCTTCTTTTTTTTTTTCAATAAATTTATTTATTTATTTTTGGCTGCATTACATCTTTGTTGCTGCACGTGGGGGCTTCTCTTTGTTGCGGTGCGCGGGCTCCTCATTATGGGGGCTTCTCTTGCTGCAGAGCACAGGCTCTACGTGTACGGGCTTCAGTAGTTGTGGCACATGGGCTCAG
This sequence comes from Balaenoptera acutorostrata, assembly GCF_949987535.1. Taxonomy (NCBI): domain Eukaryota; kingdom Metazoa; phylum Chordata; class Mammalia; order Artiodactyla; family Balaenopteridae; genus Balaenoptera; species Balaenoptera acutorostrata. The sequence goes on along the minus strand of NC_080071.1, from coordinate 31,082,108 downwards.
TGGTTGTGGCTCATGGGCTTTAGAGTGCAGGCTCAGTAGTTGTGGCGCACGGGCTTAGTTGCTCCGCGGCATGTGGGATGTTCCCGGACTAGGGCTCGAACCCGTGTCCCCTGCATTGGCAGGCGGATTCTTAACCACTGTGCCATGAGCGAAGCCCCTCTTCTATCTCTTGATGGTGGTTATACAGATTTGTTCACTGTATTCACTTGTTCAGTGAGCTATTCATTTATAATTTGTGTTTATATATGTTATATGTCAACAAAGTTTTTTTAATTAGTACTACTGGTGAGGAAGATACATATTTTGCACTTAATAACTTATGAATAAGTAAATGAACATTCAGCACTGAATAAGAAACATTCCAGGGACTTCCCTGGCGGTCTAGTGGTTAAGACTGTGCTTCCACTGAAGGGGACATGGGTTCGATCCTACTCAGGGAACTAAAATCCTGCATACTGCATGGTGCAGCCAAAAAAAAAGAGAGACAGAGAAAGAAACATCCCAAATTTGAAAGTTAAATGTGATTATGAATTTACTTAAATTGAAATATTAGGAAACATACTTTCTAATATTAGAAATATTAGAACAGTTCATATTTAAATTTCAGTGAGCCTCTTTGCCTCTCTTTCACACATATAAAGGAGAGACTATAAAGGTCATTTCCTGACAACAACACAATATGATCAAGAGTCAGAGTGAGAATTCAAAAAGAGTTCCTATCTCCAATGTGCCCGTGCAGAACACATGCATAAATATTCCTAGAACACATATTTTTGCCTGCTACAGAAAGCAGGTAGAATTCCCTAAAAAGAAAAAAAGGAAAGAATATTAAATTATTGAAGTAGTGTAGAAAGAGAAAGGGAAACAACTAGGATATGTAGAACAAAGCCTGAGATAAATATTCATAGAAGGATGTTTGGGGAATGATCAGGAGGCTTTCTACTGTAAGAGTCCCTGAGGCTATGCCCCTGGCCCCTAGCACAATTGAACTGTGTTTGGACAATTCACACTACTTGTCCAATCACACTGACTTGGGCAGTTCATCAAATATGATTTGATAATGTAATTTGAGTTTTTTGAGAACCAGGAAGCGTGTCTTTTTTTTTTTCTTTTTTTTTAGGCTGCGCCATGTCTTAGCTGCGGCACTCTGGATCTTCCGCTGTGGCATGCATGCAGGATCTAGCTCCCCGACCAGGGATTGAACCCCAGCCCCCTGCATTGGGAACGCGGAGTCTTACCCACTGGACCACCAGGGAAGTCCCAGGAAGCATGTCTTAATTAAATATTTTCCAGAACTTAACACAGTATCTTACAAATTCCAAACATTCAATATTTGAATATTTACTAATCAATTCTCAAAGTATGGAGTGCAGACTCTTGAGGGGACCGAGACCCTTGCAGGAAGTCAAGATTATTTTCATAATAGTAATAATACATTATTTGCTTTTTAAACTCTCATTATTTCAGGAGCATACAGTGGAATTATCCAGATGCTACAGGATATATGATGATGTCATCATTCTGGCCATGAAATGTGTTCTTTGTATTCTTATGTTTTGTTTTGGTTTTTTTTTTCAATTTTTTTTTTAAATTAATTAATTAATTTATTTATTTATTGCCTGTGTTGGGTCTTCCTTTCTGCGTGAGGGCTTTCTCTAGTTGCGGCGAGCGGGGGCCACTCTTCATCGCGGTGCGCGGGCCTCTCACTGTTGCGGCCTCTCTTGTTGCGGAGCACAGGCTCCAGACGCGCAGGCTCAGTCGTTGTGGGTCACGGGCCTAGCCGCTCCGCGGCATGTGGGATCTTCCCAGACCAGGGCTCGAACCCGTGTCCCCTACATTGGCAGGCAGACTCTCAACCACTGCGCCACCAGGGAAGCCCTATTCTTATGTTTTTTAGAATTCTCTGAGGTAGTAGGATTAGAATTTAAATTCTAAATTATATTTTCAGATATTAAGTTTTTTCTCAGTACTTCTATCATATTCTTGCTGGCTTTATTCAGTTATTTCTGCTATAGTCTCTGCAATCTCATTATCATGGACTAAATTGTTATTTTGAAATTATTAAGTTATCGCACCTATGCAAACAAAAAAAAGTCAATACTATTTGTTGTCTCATTTTTCAACAATTTTTTAAATTTGAAAACATTTCTAAATTTTTAATTTTATCTAAAACTGTTGCTTTTAAGAAGTTAATAATATTTTTTTCTAAAATAGAAGACTTAACATTTAAGAATGACTCTGGCTTAAAACGGGGAGATTAAATCTACAAACATGGCTAAACCTGCTATTTTCCTCGTATTTGAGCAGATTCAGTGCCATATAATCATCAAACAGGATCTTCAATGTGAATGTTAGACAGTAAGCACATTCCATGTTGAAACACTCTGAGTATTGAATAACTTTCTTGAATCTCATGGTGTATCCTGGAACAACTGCATTGACATTTGCACTGATGTTGCAAAAGCCAACGATGGACAAAACTGTTTGTAACTTAATATGAATCAAGGCAACGGCACTAAACTATCTAGTTGACATTACATTTGTCTCTGTTAAATACTTGCAGAAAAACAAGCCAGCTTCCCTTTAAAATAGCCTCAATAGGGCTTCCCTGGTGGCGCAGTGGTTGAGAATCTGCCTGCCAATGCAGGGGACACGGGTTCGAGCCCTGGTCTGGGAAGATCCCACATGCCGCGGAGCAACTAGGCCCCTGAGCCACAACTACTGAGCCTGCGCGTCTGGATCCTGTGCTCCGCAACAAGAGAGGCCGCGATAGTGAGAAGCCCGCGCACCGCGACGAAGAGTGGCCTCCACTTGCCACAACTAGCGAAAGCCCTCGCACAAAAACAAAGACCCAACACAGCCATAAAATAAATAAATAAATAAATAAATATTTTTTTTTAAAAAATGGCCTCAATAAGGCAGCAAAAAACATTAATTTGATTACATTTTGATCCGTGAGGATGCATCTTAAAATTCTCAATGACTTAGTGATTTCACATAAAGCACTTTTATTGTATACTGAAATATCCTCGTAGTCTCCAGGAAAAAGCACATTGGCAATGCTGTAAGCTGAACCAACAGCTTTTAAAAGAAAAAAGTGGCAAAATATACATAACATAACATGCAAATGAACTTATTTGCAAAACAGAAAGAGACTCACAGACACAGAAAACAAACTAATGGTTACTGAAGGGAAAGGGGGGTAGGGGAGGGATAAATTAGGAGGCTGGGATTAACATATACACACTACTATGTATAAAATAGATAACCAACAAGGACCTACTGTATAGCACAGGGAACTCTACTCAATATTATATAATAACCTATAAGGGAAAAGGATCTGAAAAAGAATAAATAATTATATATATATATATATATATATATATATATATATATATATATATATGAATCTCTGTGCTGTACACCTGAAACTTACACAATATTATAAATCAACTATACTTACATTTTAATTTTTTTTTAAATTGTGGCAAAATACACATAACACTATTTTAATCACTTTAAGTGCATAATTAGGTGGTATTAAGTACATTTACAATGTTGGGCAACTATCACCACCCATCTCCAGAACTTTTTCATCAGCCCAAAAAAAACTTTGCACCTGTTAAACAATAACTCCCCATTTCCCTCTTTCCCTAGCCCCCCAGTACCTCTATTCTACTTTCTGTCTCTATGAATTTGCCTGTTCTAGATATTTCACAGAAGCAAAATCATACAATAGCTGACATTTTGTGTCTGGCTTTTTTTCATTTGGCATGTTTTCAAGGCTCATCCAAGTTGTAGCAAGTATCCAAATTTCATTCTTTCTTATGGCTAAATAGTATTCCGTTATATGTACACCACATTTTGTTTATCCATTCATCTATTATTCACACTTGGGTTGTTTCCACCTTTTGGCTATTGAGCATAATGCTAAAATGAACATTGGTGTATAAGTATCTGTTTGGGTCCCTGCTTTCAATTCTTTGGGGTATATATCTAGAAGTGTGATTGCTGGATCTTATAACGACACTATGTTTAACTTTATGAGAAGTTAATTGGTGTCCACAGCAGCTGTACTATTTTACAGTCCCACCAGCATTGCGTAAGAAATCCAATTTCTCCATATTCTTGCCAACACTTGTTATTTTCTATTATTGATAATAGCCATCCTAATGTGTGTGTGAGCTTATTGTGGTTTTGACTTATATTTCCCTAAGGACAAATGATGTTGAACATCCTTTCACATGCCTATTGGCCTTTTATATAGTTTCTTTGGAGAAATGTCTACTCACATCCTTTGCCCATTTTTGAATTGGCTTGTTTGTCTTTTTGTTATTGCGTTGTAGGAGTTCTTTACATGTTCTGGATAGTAATCACACAATTTTACTTGCAAATATGATTGACAGACTAACTATGGTTATTCAGACTCGGTATTTGGCAGCCATTTTCTGAAATGGATGAAGTAAGCCTTTACTTTCATAGAAAAAACCAGGAAGTATTTTTTTGCCAATGAAAAAAATTTTAAGCAAAATTTAATATTTTGGAAAATTTGTATATACCACCATGAGCTTGACAGTGTTTCTAACACTTAAAAAATTTTTCTGGGGAGATCAGTAGGAATATTAATAAATGTGATTTTTTGATATTGTATAAAAATAATGTCAGAAGACTTGGAAAATTCAGTGAATCAATATTTTCCAAATGATTGATACATAATGTTACCAAATTGGGTGTGGGTAAAAAAATCTATTCAAAGTCCAAGAAAGACTAACGGATTAAAACTTACTAGTATAAGTTCCTCAATATGGCTAAAGTTTCCACAACTAAACCTCAAGAAGTTACCTCTTTCAAATTGTGTCACAACAAAGAGGAATATCTACAATCATCTGAATAGGCAATGAAAATACTCCTGGCTTCTCCAACTAAATATCTTTGTCAGGCTGAATTTTCTTCAAATACTTCAACCAAAACAACATATCACAGCAAATTGAATGCAAAAACAGATACAAGAATCCAACTGCATTCTATTAAGCCAGACATTACAGAGATTATAAAACAAGGCTTCTCTTCTCACTAATATTTTTTGTTTTGAAAAACAGAGTTATTGGGGATTCCCTGGTGGTCCAGTGGTTAGGACTTCGCACTTTCACTGCCGAGCCCCAGGGTCCAATCCCTGGTCAGAGAACTAAGAGCCCACATGCTGTGCAGTGCAGCCAAAAAAATTTTTTTTTAATTTCTCAGTATTAATTTCCAGTAATATAAATATATCAGTAAATAGATATATCAGCATATACAACCCATATAAACAAAATATTTTTTGAGATCCTTAATAATTTGAAAGAGTATAAAACTGTCCTGACACCAAAAAGCTTGAAAATTCTAAGAATAATGTATAAATAACTGGTTAGATATTGTCATAAACTTTTTTGTAAAATTAAGTTTATTAGCGTATAATTTACATGTAGTAAAATTTACCCTTTTTAGTTACATTCTATGAATTTTGGCAAATGAATACCCATATAATCACCAAAGTCCATCATCCCCAAAAGTTTCTTCATATCCCTTTTATAGTCAAGCCCTCCTGAAGCCAGTCCCTGGCATCCACTGATCTGCATTCACTTCTGATAGTTTTGCCTTTTCAGAGTGTCATATACATGAAATTATACAATATGTAGCTTTCTGAGTTTGGCTTCTTTTACTTTTTAAAAAAATTTTTATTTTATATTGAAGCATAGTTGATTAACAATGTTGTTTTAGTTTCAGGTGTACAGCAAAGTGATTCATTTATATGTATACATGTTATCTATTTTTTTTTAATTAATTAACTAATTTATTTATTTTTGGCTGTGTGGTACATATATACAATGGGATATTACTCAGCCATAAAAAGGAACGAAACTGAGTCATTTGTGGAGACGTGGATGGATCTAGAGACTGTCATACAGAGTGAAGTAAGTCAGAAAGAGAAAAACAAATATCGTGTATTAACGCATGTATGTGGAACCTAGAAAAATGGTACAGATGAACCGGTTTGCAGGGCAGAAGTTGAGACACAGATGTAGAGAACAAGCATATGGACACCAAGGGGGGAAAACCGCGGTGGGGTGGGGATGGTGGTGTGTTGAATTGGGCGATTGGGATTGACATGTATACACTGATGTGTATAAAACTGATGACTAATAAGAACCTGTAGTATAAAAAACAAACAAATAAAAAAAAGACAACTAATACTAAACTTTCTTTGGGTTATTTGTATGGAAATATGTTAATATAAATGTTTCAGACATTACATGAAATTTCTAAAAATCTTATATGTTCTGGTATAATGTTATGTAAGTCATAATTCTAGTTATTACTTTAAAATGTATATCTCAGAAATAAAAAATATAAAATAAAATAAAACTTAAAAAAATAAAGAAAACAATTTAAAAAATAAAGGAAAAAAATAGAAAAAAAAGAAAAAGAAAGGAAAAAAAAAGAAAACAGCGGGTGGACGAGAACTTCCCAGCCAAGCTGTAATAGTTTTTGCCTGGTCATCAAACAAACATGCAGTCTTGCATTATCCTGATGGAAGATTATGCGTTTTCTGTTGACTAATTCTGGATGTTTTTCTTCTAGTGCTGCTTCCAGTTGGTCTAATTGGGAGCAGTACTTGTTGGAATTAATCGTTTGGTTTTCTGGAAGGAGCTCATAATAGAGGACTCCCTTCCAATCCCACCATATATACAAGTTCACCTTCTTTGGATGAAGACCGGCCTTTGGTGTGGTTGGTGGTGGATCATTTTGCTTGCCCCATTATCTCTTCTGTTCCACATTATTGTACAGTATCTACTTTTCATCACCCGTCACAATTTGTTTTAAAAACATAACATTTTCGTTATGTTTAAGTAGAGACTCATATACGGAAATACGGTCAAGAAGGTTTTTTTCGCTTAGCTTATATGGAAACCAAACATCAAAGCGATTAACATAACCAAGCTAGTGCAAATGATTTTCAACTCTTGATTTGGATATTTTGTGTATGTCGGCTATCTCCCATGTGATGTAACATTGATTGTTCTCAGTTAATGTCTCGATTTGATTGCTATCAACTTCAACTGGTCTACCCGACCGTGTAGCATCATCCAGTGAGAAATCTCCAGCATGAAACTTGGCAAACCACTTTTGACACATTCAATCAGTCACAGCACCTTCTCCATACACTGCACAAATCTTTTTTTGCGTTTCAGTTGCGTTTTTACCTCTCTTGAATTAATAAAGCATAATATGCCGAAAATGTTGCTTTTTTTCTTCCATCTTCAATATTAAAATGGCTACACAAAAATTCACCAATTTTGATAAGTGTTTTTTTAAATGCTTGCTGATATGATAGCTGTCACAATACAATCTAACAAAATTCGAAAACAAAACTTCGAATGAAGTTAAAGACAACTAAGAGATACTAGAGCCATCCGAACTCTTTGGCCAACCCAATATTTCTATATATCAACAATGAACACACGGACAACAAAATTTTAGATGGAATACCACTTACACTTGTGCAAAATAAAAATTAAATACTTAGGTGTAAGTCTAACAAAATATGTAGAACACATACGCAGAAAACTACAAAACACTGATGAAATAAATCAAAGGCTTAAGTAAATGAAAAGAGACTGTTCATGGACTGGAAGATTCAATGTTGTTAACATATCAATTCTTCACAAACTGAAATGTAGATTTAACCTAATTCATATTAAAATACCAAGAACATTTCCTGTAATATAGACAATATTACTCTAAAATCTATATGGAGGGACTTCCCTGGTGGCGCAGTGGTTGGGATTCCACGGTCCCAGTGCAGGGGGTCTGGGTTCAATCCCTGGACGAGGAACTAGATCCCACATGCATGCCGCAACCGAGAGTTCACATGCCAGAGCTAAGGAGACTGCATGAGCAACTAAGGAGCCCTGGAGCCGCAACTAAGGAGCCAGCAAGCTGGAACTAAGGAGCCCGTGAGCCGTAACTAAGACCTGGCACAACCAAATAATTAATTAATTAATTAATTAACTATTAAAAAATAAAATAAAATCTATATGGAAAGGCAAAGGAATTAGAATAGCTAAAATACTTTATAAAAAGAAAAATAAGGACTTCCCTTGCAGTCCAGTGGTTGATACTTCGCCTTTCAATGCAGGGGGTGTGGGTTCGATCCCTGGTTGGCGAGCTAAGATCCCACATGCCTCACAGCCAAAAAAACAAAACATAAAACAGAAGCAATATTGTAACAAATTCAATAAAGACTTTTAAAAAATGGCCCACATCAAAAAAATCGTTAAAAATTTTTTTAAAAAAGGAGGAGAAAGTGGGAAGAATCAGCCTACCCAATTTCAAGATGTATTATATAGTTTCAGTAATCAAGACTGTGTGGTATTGGAGGATGTATGAATACACAGAACAATGGAACGGACTAGAAAACCCGGAAATTGACCCAAACAAATACACTCAAATGAATTTCCACAAAGGTGCAAAAACAATAATGGAGAAAGTATAGCCTTTTAAACAAATGGTGCTGAAGCAAATGGACATTCATAGGGAAGGGAACAAAATCCTTTACCTAAACATGACACTTTATACAAAAAAATACCTCAAAATGGATTAAATAAAACATGGAAAACTATAAAACCTTTACCAAGAAAAAAAAACATAGGCGTAAATCTTTTTTAGTTCTAAGATTAGACAAAGAGTTCTTAGGCTTGACATCAAAAGCAGTATATGTGAGGGACTTCCCTGGTGGTGCAGTGGTTAAGAATCCGCCTGCCAATGCAGGGGACGTGGGTTCGATCCCTGGTCCGGAAAGATCCCACATGCTGCGGAGCAACTAAGCTCACAACTACTGAGCCTGCGCTCTAGAGCCTGTGAGCCACAACTACTGAAGCCCACGTGCCTAGAGCTCATGCTCCACAACAAGAGAAGCCACTGCAATGAGAAGCCCGCGCACCGCAATAAAGAGTAGCCCTCGCTCACCGTAACTAGAGAAAGCCCGCACACAGCAACGAAGACCCAACGCAGCCAAAAATTAATTAGTTAGTTAATTTTCTAAAAAATCACTATACATGAAAAGAAAACTTGATAAATTGGACCTCATCAAAATTTAAAACTTTTGTTTTCCAAAAGATTCTAAGAGGATAAAAGACAAGCTGCAAACTGAGAGAAATACTTGGAAACCACATATATGACAAAGGTCTAGTATCTAGAATATATAAAGAAATCCCAAAACATAACATTAAAAAACAAAAACAAAACAAAACAAAAACACACCCAACAATTCTACTAGAAAATGAGCAAAAGAAATGAACAGACATTTCACCAAAATGGATACACAGATGGCAAAGTACATGAAAAAAATGTTCAACATTATTGGCCATTAAGGAAGTGGAAATTAAAACCACAATGAGATATCACCACATGTCTATCTGAATAGCTAAAATTAAAAATAGTAGTAACACCAAATGCTGGCTAGGATGCAGAGAAACTGGATCATTCATATATTACTGGTGGGAATGTAAAATGTTATAGCCACTCTGGAAAACAGTTTGACAGTTTCTTAAAAAACTAAACATGCAATTATCATAGGGCAGTTGCACTGAGCAATTGCACTCCTAGGCATTTATCCCAGAGAAATGAAAACTTATGTTCACACAAAAATTTTACACAAGTTTCCATAGCAACTTTATTTGTAATAGACAAAAAGCTGAGGCAACCCAGATATTCTTCAATGGGTGAAAATTTAAACAAACTGGTACATCCATACCATAGCAGTAAAAAGGAACAAACTATTGATACACACAACTTGGATCTCCAGAAAATTATGTTGAGTAAAAAAAAGCCAGTCCCAAAAGTTTACATACTGTATACTTCCATTTATATAAAATTCTTGAAATGACAAGATCCTAAAAATGGAGAACAGATTAATAGTTGCTAGGAGTTAAACTGGGAGTGGGGGGGCTGGAGTGAAGTGGGTGTGGCTACAAAAGTGCCACATGAATGATCTTCAAGGTGATGGAAATGTCTTGACTGTATTTGTCAATATACTGGTTGTGATACTGTACTACAGTTTTGCAAAATGTTAGGGGAAACGGGGTAAAAGATACACAGGATCTCTGTGCTGTTTTTTACGATTATGTATGAATCTACAATTACCTCAAAATAAAAGTTTTAATTTAATTTTTAAAAATTAAAAAAAATGCCTTTGCCTCAGATGGGTCAACTGTCCTTCCATATACTCGGCTAGTCTGGATCATCCATTTAGCTCAAACTGCTCACTCTAGCTCCTCCCTCTCAACAGATACCACCACCACCAAACATTTACTGGGCATTTGTTATGTGACAAAGAACTTTATGTACTAACTTTATGTGCTAAGAACTTTACATGTATTAACTGATTTAATCCTCATAACAAATAACTTTGAATTCTGTTTTTCATAGGACGTAGCAGCCTCAGACACTCTACTTCATCCTCATCCATCCACTCCTTTTTTTTCCCCTTCCTTTGATAATGAAAAGAAGGGTCCATTCCCCAAATTAAGGGCAATCCTTTCACTTAAGCACTGGATCATTCCTTCTCAGGATCCTAACTCCATCCAATATCCTCTTTCTTGCGTTTTGAACCCCTGCCTTTCAACTACCTCTATTCTGTCTGAATTTAGGTATGTTCACAAATCCTTCTATCAGTTAAAAGGTAAATAAAAAACTTCCCCCAGCCTAAGCATCAGCCATTCTCACTCCTCTTAGCCATTTTTCTTAAGAATTGTTCCCATTTACTCTAATTCCTTAACTTGCATTTAGTTCTCCATCCGCGACAACTCAGCTTCTGCTTCTACTCTATGAAAGCCTAACTTCTTTCCAGCATTTGACACCACTTCCCATTCCTTAATCTAAACTCTCTCTTACTTGGGCTTCTCGGACATCACCACGCTGTAGGAGCTGAGGTAAGTGACACAGTTGACCTAAAAAGAGGGAAACAAAGTAGGGCATGCGAATGGCAAGGAAAGCAAAGGTGAGTGGAGGTTGCTACTCTGAGAGGGAGCTTGGGAGACAGGAGGCAGAAAGGACCACAGTGGGCATTAAAACAAATCGACCGTGACTTTCACCCTCACCTTCACCCTCTTTCTCCCCACTTCCTTCAAGGACATGACAGTACTCAAGGAAAAACTAGACGGTAATGACCACGCGACATGTGGCGGGGGCCGGCCCCTGGCGGGAGAGAAGGGCGGACTTTCCTGTGGGCGCCGACGGCACCGCTGTGCAGGCGAAGGAAGCGCTCGGCTGCCATCGGAACCCGTGCGCGGGACCGCGGTTGCAGCTCGGCGTGGGACCGCTGGATGGCGGACGCGTGTGCGCGTGCGTGACGGCGCTTCCGGTCCCGGCCTAGGCGAGAGCAGCTTCTGGAAGTGCGGAAACGCTGCGTGAGGATCCCTCAGCGACTCCAGTCCAGTCTCGGCGCGGGGTACCCTGGAGGCTGACCGAAGGCTGGCCGAGGACTCTGCCCACCGCTGGCGCGGGGAGGAGAGCGAGAACCGCCTAAGCCGGGTGTACCTTTCGCGCCCTGCGTTTCCAGCCTGGCCCTCAGCCCGCGGCGCTGAAAAAGGGGCGGGGGATCGGAGTTGGCGGGGAGATCAAGGTGAAGTAGGTTTCTCTGCAGATCCAGCGCCGTTGAACCCTGCGAACGCACACTTTTTGAAACATGAAGAAATTAAGGCTTAAGGAACTAGAGAGTCACCTGCAACAAGTGGATGGATTCGAAAAGCCCAAGCTCCTTCTAGAACAGTATCCAACCAGGCCGCACATTGCAGGTAGGGCGGCTGCTGACCATGCCCTTGTCTCGCAGGTTAGTCCTGTCTACTCACTCCATTGTGAAAATAGAACAGTTATTTGGATACAGAGAACGTCTAGAGGAATTCTGCCCTAAGATTTCATGTTGCGTTAGAGAGGACTTGCTTGACATTGCACCTGAAAACATCCCGCGCACAAGACACTCTATCGTTTTACTGTTTGTTTTTCTGCATACCCCTCAACACTGTCAGACACTTTTTAATGTGTTTGTTAATCTTATTACACTATTAACTCCTTGAGGGCAAAAATGTGCTGGTCTTGTTCACACAATTCCCAGAGCCTAGAAGAGTTCCTGGTACCACTTAGCAGCTCAGTAAATACTTGCTAAATAAGGATCCATTTCCCGGTGTAACGAATTGCCAGTACGAGGATTCCTACGCGCTATACTCTGCCCTAGAAATGAATACTAGAGTTGGTAGTGGAAGGACTGAGTTTTAACAAATCCATAATAGGTGCTATATTAAAGATGAGGATGCATTTCAATTTTAACAAATGATCGGAGAATCAGCAGTGTTGCTTGATGTGAGAGATTGATACTGGAAGTAAAAGAACACAGGAAAAACCATTTATATTTAATAAACATATTACCAAAGTCATTGAGGGAGTCTTAGGAAAATTAATTTGTTGGGAACATCTGCAAGGAGGAGTCCCCCTAACTTCAACATAGTTCTGTTTCTAAGCTGCCAAAGAAAGTCAAGGAAAAAACGTGTATACCTGCACTTAACTCCCAACATATTGTCATAATTCCAACCAAAAATTGCACAAAATTGTGTCTGAGGTAAGACCAGTTATCTCAATTTAGATAATGATTTCTTTAATGTCTTCTGGCTGCAGGGTTTCTTAGTGGAATCCATTTTTTTTTTTTTTCCCAAATAACAATCAGTTGTTTCAAAGCCAGTGTGTAACATACACATGGTTGTGCTAATTCTTTGAGATACTAGCTTCAAAGTCACTAACACCTGCAGTAATAATCAGAACAGCACAGTCAGCCTGACACATCCCTGTAATTGTGTTTTTGATAAAACCTCTAGATCCTGGGGCATCAGTGATGGCCAGCAGCCCTTGGTGGGTTCAGATATCCACAGGGAGATGTCAGTGAAGTTACTCATGCTTAACCTTCAGTATAGCCCCAACCTTCATGTATTTGAAAGATCCCTTTCTCATCTCAGCAGCTTCTGTTCTGCTCCTCAATAGTTCTCTTATCAGGTCTCATTAGTAGATACATGTGTCTGTAGATCATGAATATATGTGTGTGAATATATGCGTCTAAAGGCCATATTGTGGATGTAGGTCTTTTCCTTTCCCATTCTAGCTTGAACTTACAGTACCTGTGTTATGGTGACAAACTTGCTGCAAAAAAAGTTCTGTTTTAATGTTAATGCTTGTTCAGTATTAGTGGTTCCCAGACTTACAGATTTCAAAGATCAGTAAAATTTAACAATTTTGGAAACTGATATAGGGTTGCCAGGTCTATATTTTGACAAGGAAAGATATTTTTTAAACCTATTTACTCTTACCATCCTTTCATAAAAGTGATATTTCAATATCAAAGAAAACTGATATATGTATATGTGTATGGCAATGTTTTGAACAGGTTGAGGAAAAATAAAACATTTTGACCTTATTTTTCTCATTTTACCTCAAAGTTTTGTCATTCTTGGCGTTGTCAGCAGAGACTAGTTTGGGGGAACCACTGGTATGTGTTATTATCCTTAACTACATACCAAGTTATTATACCTTACTATTTTTTAATAATCTGGCACACGATTTAGGGGAGGTGTAAATAATGCAAGATAAGAAATTGTTTTACAAAGAGTCATTTGCACAAATTGGATTTTGGTCATCAACTTGCCTACTTATTCCTTAATATGTTTTTTTTTTATCATTCAGCATGTATGCTGTATACAATTCATAACACATATGATGACATTGAAAATAAAGTGGTTGCAGATCTAGGATGTGGCTGTGGAGTGCTTAGCATCGGAACTGCAATGCTGGGAGCAGGGTATGTGATCCAGTACATACTGTTTGGGTATGGGATGGTTTTAATAAGAAGAGTAAATAAAATCAACTGATTTATATTTATGGGACTCTATAGTGTGAGATGAGAGGAGCAAGAATCTAATACCGAGTACATTTAGAATGGGCAGAACATCAAAACAAACTAAAAAAAAACAACAACAAAAAACAGTAACAGCAGAAGTCATATGCCCCTCTTTTATATGAACCTGAGTTTCCAACCCCTGACAGTTTGGGAAATCATGCTGTTAAAAGACAACACTCACTGTCACTTGGTCAGTTGGGTTACAAAGGTACATGGTTTTGGTTTTGTTGTTTTGACTGGGGAGCTTTAAGTAGTTGTCACTTTGTGTTTTATATTTATAGGTTGTGTGTTGGATTCGACATAGATGAAGATGCGTTGGAAATATTTAATAGGAATGTAGAAGAGTTTGAGTTAACAAATGTTGACGTGGTTCAGTGTGATGTGTGCTCATTATCTAACAGAATGTCCAAGTCATTTGATACAGTAATTATGAATCCTCCCTTTGGGACCAAAAATAATAAAGGTTAGTAATAAGAATCATGTGTACTGGTGTCTTTGTAGAAAAGCAAGTTTTAAAAACCATTTTCTCATTGATTGTTTGGGTTAAGTGATTTTATCACTGTTCATTAAATAAACCAATCTCTTACCTGTATAGTTATTACAGTTTGAATTTCAGTTTGTTTAATGCATGGCTAGGGAATTGAATTTTTCAATCTTTGTTTTCATAAGTTTGTGCTAAGTGAACAAATTTATCCACTTACTATTCTTCATCTGCTTTCTAGAATGATTTACCTAACCCTTATGAATGAGTATGAATCCTATAAAGGCTTTTATATTTTTAGAACCTCTTTTTAATGTCTCAACATTTGAAGGTTTCAACATGTGTCCATCAGTAACAGTGACTCACTGTGGCTATTTATTTTATGTATTTTGGGGGCAAGGAGGGTAAGAAGTCAGAAGACGAAAAGACAGGCATAGTTTAAAAAGTCCTCCTTCCACCTGCCCCCAGCATTCTGATTACTACTTTACTTGTTTGCTTCTGCCCTCTTTGAATGTTGTTAATTTGGAATATAATATTAAAATTTTTACTTTAGCCTCATTTAAACAAGACAGTATAATTCTGGTTTTATTCCAACAACCTTAAAAGATATTTAGATATCTTGGTTATTTGTACCCTGTCTTGTTACAGAAAGAATTTGAAATGGCTATTTTGGAGTTTGGAAAAAAATGTTTCTAAATACCTAGTATTCCTTTAATCTTCTATTTTGTTAACAGGTATATAATGTAAATAGGAGCTTTTTCTACTCTTAACAGGGACAGATATGGCCTTTCTGAAGACTGCTTTGGAAATGGCAAGAACAGCAGTATATTCTTTACACAAATCCTCAACTAGAGAAGTAAGTTCAAATCATCATAATATTCTGTGTCATTTATTTTTAAATTCATGACAGTATTTTAAGGATTTACTGTGAATACTAAATACCAGGGTATCTAATTCTCCTGAACTTTTAAAACATCTGGCACTTAGAAAGTAAGTTTTCCCTTTAACTAGCTAGCATTTGTGATTAGCTTTATTTTGTCAAAGATTTGTTCAGGCAGGAGCTGTTAACAGGAGAGTGATTATATAATTCAGGAATAGAGGAGTAGGCGTAACGGTGGTTCCAGTATGTCCTGGTTTGCCTGCGTAAGCCCTGGTTGGTGCGTCCCAGTGGCCTGGTGTGGCCTGGTGTGCATAAGGGAGGCAAGGGCGGCCTGGTTTTTCAGAACACTGAGCCTGGGAGGCTGAACTGATCTGAGTTCAGAACCCACTTCTTCCATTGTTCTTCACTGTCAGCACATAACACATAAGGCTGTGTAGGATGTATTCCAGAAAATTGGGGGTGGGACGGTACCTTTTTTTAGTGTCAGTTTAACATAGTGATCAAGAACATAGACTATAGAGCCAGCCTACCTAGATTCATATTTGAACTCTGCTGCTTCACAGCTGTCTTATCTTGGTCAAGGTACTTGAGTTCATTTTCATCACCTATCCTGTACTCACCTATACTCTTACAGCATGAGGAACTAAGAGCACCTTATACTTTGCAGGGTTGGTGTGAGGATTAAATGAATTAATATTTATAAAGCACTTAAATAGTGTCTGGCAGTTGTCATGTTAGCTGTTATTATTTTAAATCAGACATGTATTAAGAGATTTTAAAGTAGTTTTGTAGGAAAAATATTTTATTTGTATAAATGCAGTGTACTGGAATTCAGTTGGAAACAAATTATGAATATATGGTAATCTAATAACCTTTAAAAATATATAAAATTACATAGCTAAAAATATATACAGGCATACCTTGTTTTATTGCCATTTGCTTTATTGCACTGTGTAGATAATGCATTTTTTTACAAATTGAAGGTTTGTGGCAACCCTGCATCAAGCAAGTCTGTCAGCACCATCTTTCCAATAGCATTTGCTCACTTTGTGTCTCTGTGTCATGTTTTGGTAATTCTTGCAGTATGCCCAACTTTTTTATTATATTTGTCATGGTGATCTGTGATCTTTGATATTACTATTATAATTGTTTTGGCATTGTTTAGCAATAAAGTATTGCACACTTAATAGACTACAGTATAGTGTAAACAGAACGTTTATATGCACTGGGAAACAAAAAAAATCAGGTGACTCACTCTTGTGATATTCACTTTATTGCGGTGGTCTGGAACCAAACCTGTAATATCTCCGAGGTATGCCTGTATACTGTTAAACAATTAGTAGTGGTCCCTGCAGGTAAGCAGCAGAACACAACATGACTTTACTGGTAAATAAATCCCCATTCAGTAAGTGAAAACAAACACCAGGAATTATTGGTATCTAAAAAGCCTGTGTTGAGGAGGTCCCCAAGATCATCTTCAGGTTTGATGATTCACAAGGAAGTCTCATAGGACTGAGCATATCGTCATACTCTTGACTGGGATTTATTACAGCTAAAGGATACAGAGCAAAATTAGCAAAGGGAAAGGTGCATTGGTCACAGTCCAGGAGAAACCAGGTGCAAGCTTCCGGAGTTCTCTCCCAGTGAAGTCATACAGGATGCACTTAATTCTTCCAGCAAAGAAGTTTTGTGGGGGCTTCCCTGGTGGCGCAGTGGTTGAGAATCTGCCTGCCAATGCAGGGGACACGGGTTCGAGCCCTGGTCCGGGAAGATCCCACATGCCGCAGAGCGACTGGGCCTGTGAGCCACAATTACTGAGCCTGCGCGTCTGGAGCCTGTGCTCCGCAACAAGAGAGGCCGCGATAGCGAGAGGCCCGCGCACCGCGATGAAGAGTGGCCCCCACTTGCCACAACTAGAGAAAGCCCTTGCACAGAAACGAAGACCCAGCACAGCCATAAAAAAAAAAAAAAAAGAAGTTTTGTGACAAGGCATGTGAAATGTTGTCAACCAGGGAAGGTCACTGGAATCTTGGTGCCAAGGGTTTTTATTGGGTATTCATCACATAGGCACCCCCTGCCTGGCAGATACCCAAATTCCAGACTCCCAGTAACAAAACATGTACTCAGCATAAACATTTTAAGCACAGTGAGCCACTATTATTAAGGGATGGGGAGTGGAAACTCTCCCAAAATCTAAGTTCCCATACTCTAGCCAAAGGCCAAACTTACATGTAGACCTTTCTACAGATAAGCAGTCAGGCCTGCTATGAACTCTTCTGCAGTTTGGCATAACATAAATTTTATATTACTGATATACAATTCATGCAAACCAAGTAAAATATGCCAATAAAAAGTGCAGTTAAGCAGCAAAGTCTAATTAATTGAAAGAATTCCTGCAGTCACATTACCAAGGAACTCCCATCTTCACTGTTTGGTATTGCCATGTTCCACCACCAGGAGGCAGCAGTATCAGCATTGTCTTGATCCGCTTAATAGAATTTTAAGCAAATATTTACTTAAATCCATTTTTATTTTGGCAGTGTAGAAGTATTTCCATTAGCACAGCAACTAAATAATTTGAGAAATTAATCTGGTATGTATTGTGCATACTGTGAAGGAGGTATGATAATGAATGAACTTCTAATACTAAGACAGTCCTTAGTTTATGCTGTAGATATATCTGCTCTAAGCTTTGTGATAATTTTGCTTGTTTTAAGTATTTTATATGACTAGTAACATTGTTATTGAAGCTTACCTCAGACCCCTTAACTGTAGACCATTGTCTTTTAAAAGTGCTTGGCCCTCTGTCCATAATAGAGGTGCATTTGATAGAATTTTTTGATAGAAATACTTAGGTAAAATATAAGCGTATCTTGGCAGATATGTTAATAAGCTGGATGACTCTTACGGCTGTTGCCATATCTTCTTTCATTAGGCATTGTGAGAATTTAGTTCTTGGCTTATAGTTAAAGCAAAGTAGGTAGGCAGGCACTGTTCTTTCAGTGTTTATCCCAAGCTTACCCCATTTATTCTTTGACATCTCTGCCAGAACCAACCACATTCCATTGTATAATCTAACATCTAAAACCTCTTTCACTAATCTTAGGGCTCAGATAGCAAAGAACTGTCATCATACTTTCTCAAAAATTTACCAAGGATCCTAGGATTCCATTAAATAATAATATTATTTGTATTAAAGTCTATATCTTTTTTTAAAAATATATATGCTAG
This sequence comes from Balaenoptera acutorostrata, assembly GCF_949987535.1. Taxonomy (NCBI): domain Eukaryota; kingdom Metazoa; phylum Chordata; class Mammalia; order Artiodactyla; family Balaenopteridae; genus Balaenoptera; species Balaenoptera acutorostrata. The sequence continues at coordinate 31,063,538 of NC_080071.1, read as the reverse complement.
GTATTATTTTTTTTAATTTTTTATTTATTTATGGCTGTGTTGGGTCTTCGTTTCTGTGCGAGGGCTTTCTCTAGTTGCGGCAAGCAGGGGCCACTCCTCATCGCGGTGGGCGGGCCTCTCACTATCGCGGCTTCTCTTGTTGCAGAGTGCAGGCTCAGTAATTGTGGCTCACGGGCCCATTTGCTCCGCAGCATGTGGGATCTTCCCAGACCAGGGCTCGAACCCGTGTCCCCTGCATTGGCAGGCAGACTCTCAACCACTGCGCCACCAGGGAAGCCCCTAAAGTCTATATCCTTATACAGAAATTTTAGGTCTCGAAGTAGGGGAAAAAATATGCCCAGAACTGGGATTATTTATTAAATTCAAGAACAGACTACAAGCACAAACATATTGTATTATTTATAATGGAAATATTTGAACCTCAAACATAGGGATAATTGAGTATTTTATCAATCAGTTTGAGTACTGTGAACACTACCAACATGAACAAAATGCTTATACCAAATATTGCTATCTCTACTACAGTAGTTCTAGAAAATTATGCATAAAATTTACTTAGGGGATTATGGGCAACTTTTTTCCCATTTTTATTAATGTTGGAGTGTTGTGTATATATTTTAATTCATAAAGCAATTTTTATAAATTAGTAATCAAAAGTTTTATGAAGTGGTTCAAAATTCTTAGACCTATAAATAGCTAACATTTAGTACTTGCTCTGTATGCCACCACAGTTCAAAGCATTTTTCACACTCTGCAACAATCTGATGAGATATCATGATCATCCTCATTTAACGGACGAGGGAACTGAGGCACACAAAAAAATGCGTAATTTGCTCAGGGTTACATAGCTAATAGAGCTTCAGTTCAAATGCAGGCTGTCTGGTTCCAGAAACCATGTCCTTAACCTCTGTACCATACTGCCACTGAATTGCTCATGGACATAGATCTCTGCTGAATGGTTTCTAGGATACCTGTATGTATTGATGAAATGATGCTGCAGAAACCATGAGTACATTATTTACTTTGATGCACTTCTGAAATAATAGCTTTATTACTTGAATTTAATTATGTAATTTGGCTCAGATTATTAAATGGCTTGGTTTCGTATTTTCAATATATTATTCATCCAGTTGAAAAAATTTTAAGGGTCTAAATTCTAATGAAATTTTGAAAGCTTGAAAACTTACAATCAAGTATTAGTAAAAAGCAATTTTTAAAAAATTGTTTAAAGATCAGCTCACATTAACATGTTATTTTATGTTCAGCATATTCAAAAGAAAGCTGCAGAATGGAAAATCAAGATAGATATTATTGCAGGTAAGACAATTATGTTTCTCATAAATCTCAACCCTAATTATCTAAGAAGGCCAACAGGCATTAGCCTAACCAGAATTTTTACATGTGCTGAGAAAAGATATTGTAGAACATGTATTTTAGTGTGGCAAAATGTGGGTGGTTGGTAGTGGGTTGGAAATGGAGTAAAGGCAGGGTATCAGTGTTTGTGCAAGACTGTCCCAATTTATGCATTTTACTGAAAACTTTTAATGGCACCCAAGTATTTGTTCTTTCCAGGCTCAGACAGAACCTTATAATCATCACAGTGACTTAAGAGCTTGGGCTTAGAGTTTGTCAGGCCTTAGTTTGAAATTCATTCCTGGAAAATACCACCAGATTATGCCTGGATTACCCTTCTATTTCAACTTTCTAATTGTCCCTAGAGTCAGATAACATGAAGCTTTTAATTTTTTTAGTGGGGGATAGAATATAATCATCCACACCATGTAAATCATGTTTGATACATTTTTATTAGTAAACTAGGTAATATTCACAAACATCAAAATGGGAAAAGCATGTAACTAGAAGCTAACTATAAACCAAGTAATTCTGAAAAGCCTGAAATAAGAGTACAATAAGGGGGAAATTTTTTTACACAATAATAAACTGACTGGATTAGTACTAACAGGGTTAACCACATAACTAGATCTATTGCCTTCATAATAATTAGTAATGTAATGTGTAAAAGTCTGTCTTCCTAGTATATTTGGTATTGTCATTCCTTGCCTAGTTTAAGGTATTATAATATGCAACATGCAGACCTTAGAACAGTTCCAGTAGTAGCACACCAAGCCAGAGCCTTGCTACTCCAAGTGTGGTCCTCAAATGTGGACCATCAGCATTGACATCCCTTGGGAGCTTGTCAGACTTGAAGAATTGCAGGCTGTGCCCAGACCTACTGAATTATAATCTGCATTTGAACAGGATTTGATTTGATTTGAAGGTGATTTGATTGATTGCACATTAAAAGTTGAGAGCTGTGATTTAGGGAGTTAGAATTTGTTGCAAAATATGAAGCATAGGTAGGTAGACTTACTGCCATCCCTCTAAAGTTGATCAGTGCTAAGTTTTGAGAACCTACATTATCCTTTAGAAGAAAAGAATGTGAAAAGTGGTTTTTCATTTGAGAGCTCAGTAGGAAAATAATTAGCTACTTACTACCATTACTAAAATCCAAACCGGAAATTTTAAAAATAAGCATGGTTGTTATGCAACTGGTAGCTATAGATTACTTAGGAAATTAAAAATAGGAAAATACTATCATCATATTTTCATAGGATATACTTTTTTGTCCACTTGTTAACCTTCTATACTCTTCCCCATAATCTCAAATTTTGATATAATGACCCAAACAAATGCCGGGCTCAGTTTGCCATGGCTTATCGTGGGGATATATCAAATCAGTCCTGGATAAATTAAGTGACAGGTCTGAAATGTTTGGCTTATCAGCATTTAGTACTTCCTTAATTTTTTTTTTTCCTAAGTCAAGGGCGGTAAATGTTTGGAAGTATAATTTTTACCCTTAGGTGGCTTTTGTTTTGTAGAGCTACGATATGACCTGCCGGCATCATACAAGTTTCATAAAAGGAAATCAGTAAGTCTCTTGATTCTGGTTTATCTACATTCAGTACTGAAAAACTTCACAGTAAGTAATTATTTCTAATGTTATCAAGTTGCTTGAGTGAATACAGAAAGCCAGCCTAGAAGATAAGTACTTAACTCTGGGATGGGCCTATAACCACAACAGCCAATATGCTGGTTTAAGATAAATTCTCAAATACTTTGGGCACAAAAATAAAAAATAAACTTATTTTATTTTTATGCAGTATACATTTTATTACTTTGTACTAATACATTCTCATATTACAAAGGCAATTTAGTGGAAGAATGTTTCTTTTGATATTTGAATAATCTGAAAGAACACAAACAGAATTATACATAAAAAAATACTCATTTTGATAACAATAACAACAACAACAAAAAGACAAGTTAAACAACAACAAAATTTTCCTTTCTTACAGGTGGACATTGAAGTGGACCTAATTCGGTTTTCTTTTTAAAAGCCTCCAAAGACAAAAGCAGCTTAAAACCTAATTAAAATGAATAAAAAATGTTTACTAAATTACTGGTCTCCAGCACCATTTTCTGTTTTCTGTTGTTTTGATGCAGGTTCTTCTTCTTTGTCTGTTTCTTCTCGTGCTCTTTTTACTGGTCCTATACAATGACAATTAATTTTTGTTAAGTTCACTGTAAGCATTACTCTATGTTAATATTGAGCATAACTATAAAAAATAATTGTTTAAACAGATTAGCAACAACTTTCCTACACCAATGAGAAAAGGCTTTTCCTTTAGTACGGACCTGCTCTCTAAACTTAGCTTCCAAACATCTTTGTTTTCCACGTGTAAAATAGCATAACCAAGGTCAATCACAATCTGAGAACATCACTTACACAGAAGTTGTAAAACCATATTTGTTTTTCTCCCACAAATAATTTCTCATCAAAGTACCAAAGGACTTAAAAAAACTTACTAGATGCACCATCTTCATCATGTTCATCATCACTATCAAATTTAGTTTTCTTGCCCTGAAACTGTACTTTTCCTTTAGCAGACCCAATCTGGGCAGCTTTATTTCCCTTTCCTTTTCCTTTAAATCTGCGACCTGTAGAGACAAAATTGAGAAATCCGTAATGTTTTAAACCTCTTGTCAATGTCTTTTAACACCAATTAAAATTTTTACCAAGCAAATGAGTTAAATAGTCAAAGAAAATCAGAATTAACGACCTTTTGACTTCCATTTGTTTAGGGATTCTTGTTGATCTTCTATTATTTTTTTCAATGCTTCTTTTTCCACATCTCCTTCTAGTACTTCCCAGGTGACCTCTTTGTTCCTTAATTGTAGGTTACCATTATTTGCGTCTTTTGCTTTATCTAGTGCTTCCTTAGCTTTTTCTTTAAACAGAATTATTCCCTACACCAAAGACAGAAAACAAAGGCCAGGGAATTTTACTGAACATCAGGAAGTTATTAAAAAACTTGAAGTCACTAATTCCAACAGTTATTTATAGCACAATTCAGAAAATATCAGACATCACATCCAGTTACAGCAATAATAAAACAGAAAGTAAATGACCAAGTAGAAACTATTTTCATAAACATACTAACAAAAAATTGCCTTCTTCTACTAATGTCATCTTCTAAAAGATAAGTTTCTATGAACTTTTAAACTGAGTGGTAAAAAGCATATGAATATTTCCAAACCTCTTTGGCTCCTCTGACAAAGTCTATCCATTTTATTTCACCATGATTTGAGAAAAGGATATGCAAATCTTCTCTACACGTCTGATCATCTAAGTCCCCCGAGAATTTCAGCAAGCAGCCAATCTTTTCTTCTAGAGATTTCTATAAAAATATATAAGGTGATAAAAGTTTCTTAAAAGCAACCACAAACCAGAAATGGCATATACCTCTCTCTCTCTATATATATACACATACAAGGAATAAGCTAGAAACTAAAATGCTATTTTGAAGTAGTATAAATTTAAATAGTTTAAGTAGTTGGTACATTTTCCTTTATCATCCTCTGTTCTACAATGGCTTCTGATTTTAACTTATTTAACTTCTCCAGCAAGTAATAATTAGTTATTATATAAATCTTACTGCGCTGGATAAATAATAATTTTAGGCAATATTTGGCTAGTACTTCAGTGATATGACAACTGTAGACTTGCTTACATATTTTCTTTAGAAAGTCCCCAGGCTTTTTATTCTCCTAAATTTGAATTACAGATTTCTTAGTAATATATACGTACCATTTCAGCATTTTCTGCTAACTTTTGTTTTTCTTCTTGCTCTCTACAAGTAAAAATATCATTAGAACGTTTCCATTTACTTCATGTATGAGAAAATTAAACCCTGATAAAGTTAACCTTAAGCATGATGACTAAACTACTTAATAACCAAAGCCAGTCCTTAGGCTTTCTGACTGTCTGATGCTAGACTGCAACACAATGTGGCCCCAAGATTATCAAGGCAGCTTAAGACCTCAATGTTTCATTAGCAAAAGGAAGGCCTACTGCTACTCATTTCAGAGCTCATCATCAACCTCACTTCCCAGAACCAATAACTTTACTACCTGTCAAAGCTTTAAGGAACTAAAATGTTATGATTAGCTCAACATACTTACTGTTTAGCTCGTAATTTAGCTTCGATTTTATTTTGCTTTCTTTCTTCATTTTTTTTTGCAAAGTAATCTTCCCTGAAGGACACAAAATATAAAGGCTAAGTTCATGAGAACAAAGAGGACTGCAAATTATATTGAATGATTTAAGACATTGCACAGGAATGAATGTTACATTCTTTATCAACAAAATTACTTATAAATTCAAAATACATTAAGGAAGTTACTCTTATTTTTTAAAATAACAGCTTTACTAAGAAATAATTCACATGCCATAGAATTCATTCTTTTAAAGCATATAATTCAATGACTTTTAGTATATTAAGAATTGTACAACAATCATCACTACTAATGAATTTCAGAACATTTTCATCACCACAAAAAAGAAACCCTACATTCACTAAGAATCTCATGCTGATTTTCATTTTTCATGTGTAGAAAAAAGAAAGTATACCAAAAGTTATGCAACTACTTTGCTTCATAGTTTTTGTGTTAATTTCACAAAAGCAAAAATTCTGAAATCCCTGAGACCCAAGAATAAGCAATTATGAAAATCACAAGTCAAAAAAATCTGAGAGTTTAACACTGACAGCATGATTTATCACTGTGCATCTCTAAGTCCATCAGGTTTAGTAGACAGCATTTAGAAGACTATGCAATGCAAAAGTAGGGGATTATGGCCCTACAACTATATCATGAAAATGTCCTGGTTTGTCCTAATTTTTAGACACACGCACAGGTGCGCACACACACCAAGAATGTGATTCAAATCTCTATTAAATAATCCTTTGTACTGTATAAAAATACAGGCATATATAGATGACGAGAAGAATAGATAAAAATTGTACAGTGATTTATTCTCTAACCACACCAAAAGCTCAGATTTTAGCATCAAGCCTAACTATAAGTTTCACATGCAAAGTTAAGTCCTAAAACTTAACCTCCCTTATTAATTGCGTGAAAAGGTCCTAACACTTCCTTATAGTCTCAAAGGACTAGTAGTTCCAGTGAGCAAACTTCAAGCATTTCTCAAAGGATGCCTAAGGATACTAAAAATACTGGTCTTACTGTAGAGAATGTTATTCTATACTCCTTACCCCAGTGTGTCAATTCCAGACAACTAAGTGGCCAAAAAAAAAAACATCAGCAAGCTGACTTACTTGAAAAGTATTAGCAGGTCTGTGTCTTTGTACTTCTGGCCAGGGGTCTCGACAAACTTCTTAGCAGATTCAATGGTATCAAATACAGCAAATATTGACCCCTATTAAAAGTGGAAGAAAAGTTGGGGTTTTTTTTAAAGTTACATCCCAAGTATTTTTCTACTAGAAAAAGTCTGTTACATCATACAACCATACCTTAAATGCTTTGTGCAATGTTCTTCTCATCTGAATATTTAGTACCTGACCTTTATCTTCCAACCATTCTTTTATGTCATCAAGGGTTGCATCAATTGGGAAGCCTTTCTGTTAAGAGTAGGAAGAAATGTACAAATGACAACTCAAGTAAACGATTTGTGAGAAATTCTGATTTACTGTGTCTTGAAGTGAGGATATATATATCTCTCTTTCTCTGTCTCTTAAATGTTTAATAGCTCTGGTTAAGAGCCATTGTTGACCAGTGCAATAGAAGTGACTCGTTTATCTGGGATTCACTTCAAAATAATCCAGACAGGCCAAAGATAAAACAAGATTAATCACGTTAGTAACTGTTGAAGTTGGATAATGGTACATTATATATTCAATCTGCTTCTGTATGTCTGAATTTTTGCAGAATAAAAAAATCTACTTAAAAATTAATGTGCTAAAGAAAACAGCTAACAAGTTTAGCTGTTGATAAGTAAGAACAGTTGATGTGCACTGAGTACTTACAATATGTATGTCAAAGATTTTGTCCAGTGTTATATGGGTTTTTTCATTTAATTCTCACAACAGTTCTATAAGGTAAAAAATATTATCCCCATTTATGAAGATAAGGCTTACAGAGGCTAAGAATATTGCCCAAGGATATACAGTAGGTGGTGAAGCTATGATTCCTGAGCCCTTATTCTCATCCACTCTATGTGCTTTCTAAATAAATTTAAGATATAATTAAATGCATTAAAGGCCCACTTACAATATAAACAGATCTGTTTTTTACATCATTTTTATACTCATCAGTCACTTCAGGGAGGGGTTTGCTTGGAGATCTTCTAATTTTAGTTTTATCTTCACTTATTTCCATGAGTTCCGCCTTTGATTTGCTCAATGCTTCTACTATTACATTAAAGTCTGTTGTTAGACGGTTTAACCTGCAAAAAAATATATATAAAAGCATTGCAAAACTTAGTAGTAGCACTTGCTGTTAGCAGAAAATCTTATAATTTAAAAAAGGTTTTTACCTATTAAATTTTATCATTATCTCCAAAGGTACCCAGCCTTCATCCAGTTTGATCTGTTCCTTTAAAAATTTGTCGCGTGGCAAATTGAAGTCACCAAAATAATACTGCAAGATAATTACAGTATATTGCAGAGCACTGTATAATATTGAGTTTTAAAAATTACCATTACATCACCAAATTCTAGTCTTTAAAAATACATGTCAAAACTTAACTGGTGGGACTTCCCTGGTGGTCAGTGGGTAAGACTCCGTGCTCCCCATGCAGGGGGCCCAGGTTCAATCCCTGGTCGGGGAACTAGATCCCACAGGCATGCCACAACTAAGAAGTCCCCATGCCACAACTAAGACCCAGCACAGCCAAAATAAATAAATAAATATTAAAAAAAAAAAAACTTAACTGGCAATAAACATTTTCTCTCAAATACACTATAATATTTATAATGCATATTAACAGAAAGATAAAACTAAAAATAATTATTGAAACAATATAATTAGCAGATGTGACAATAGATTAGAAAGCCTTAAAACAAAAACATATTTAAGGATTTGGTATATGAAAAGCCTCTTATTTCAAGTCAGTGTGGAAAGAATAGATTGTTAAATTTAAGAAACTAGAATAATCTGATTAATCACTCTAATTTTTTAAAAATTAGAAAAATTTAAAAGTTAAAAAATTAGGTAGGCTGGGATGAAGTGAGAGAGTGGCATGGACATATATACACTACCAAATGTAAAATAGATAGCTAGTGGGAAGCAGCCGCATAGCACAGGGAGATCAGCTCGGTGCTTTGTGACCACCTAGAGGGGTGGGATAGGGAGGGTGGGAGGAAGACGCAAGAGGGAGGAGATATGGGGATATATGTATACATATAGCTGATTCACTTTGTTATACAGCAGCAACTAACACACCACTGTAAAGCAATTATGCTCCAATGAAGACGTTAAACAACGAAAAAAGTAGTATACATGAAAGGACCCAGGTGTGACTACTTGGAATGCCAAAAGTAGCGTAAAAAGTAAAAGACAAACACAAAAGTTTATTAATACTTCTTATAAATCAACGAAGAAGAAGAAAAAACTCTGAAAACCTTAATAGAAAAATGAGTAAATGACACTTTTCTTTGGCTGCACCACACTTAGTTCCCCAACCAGGGGATCTTAGTTCCCCAACCAGGAATGGAACCCACACCCCCTGCATTGGAAGCATGGAGTCTTAATTACTAAAAATAAAAATGTACTATAGGGGCTTCCCTGGTGGCGCAGTGGTTGAGAATCTGCCTGCCAATGCAGGGGACATGGGTTCAAGCCCTGGTCTGGGAAGATCCCACATGCCACGGAGCGACTAGGCCCGTGAGCCACAACTACTGAGCCTGCGCGTCTGGAGCCTGTGCTCCGCAACAAGAGAGGCCGCGATAGTGAAGAGGCCCGTGCACCGCGATGAAGAGTGCCCCCCACTTGCCGCAACTAGAGAAAGCCCTCGCACAGAAACGAAGACCCAACACAGCCATAAATAAATAAATAAATAAATAAATAAATAAATATTTTTAAAAAATGTACTATAAACGTTAAAAAGTTCAAGCTCACTATTAACCAAATAAATTCAATTTAAAGCAATAAAAAGCATTTAGTCAAATCTCTAAAGACAAGAATACCCAGTACTGGCCTGAACATGGAGAAATGGTCATGCAGGTAGAGATGTTAACTGGCAGTAAGTATCAAAAATCAAAAGTTCTAAAAAAACGTGTATAACCCTTGAGGCAGTACATCTCCCTCTAGAAATTTTATCTTAGAGAAATCAGTGAACATGTTTAATAACATTTATATATGAAGATATTTATCATAGAATTACTACAGCTAAAAAATTGGAAATGTCCTACATATCAAATAGGGGATGGTGTAAATTACTGATGATACAAAACTACTCCCCCATAATGCATCCTATGTTTGGTGGAGGGAAAGGGGAAAAAATTATGTTACTGTGAGCACTGACCAATTTGTGAAAAGGTATTCATCAGGCTTTTAACCTTGTCTTACCTCAAGAGGGTGAGATTTGAGAGGTGGCAGGTTGTGGGACATTATTAACTTTTTCTATATACAGTTTTCTTCACGATTATAAAGAAATTAATTTTTAAAAAAAGCTGTAACACAGGAAATTTAAAATAACAGAGAAGTGCAACTTTAAAAAAGTTCTGAGAGTTGCAAAAAACACCGAACAGTATGATCTTAAGTTCCTCACTTAAGAATATAAAACATAAAATAAGAGATAATTTCCCATGTAGCCATTACTGATACTGTAAAGCACCAACTTAAATACAATACCTAAATTCAAAAAAATTGTTAAGAGAAAACAGATACTCTTAAAAGTTACAATGGCTGGGACCTCCCTGGTAGTCCAGTGGTTAAGAGTTCGTCTTTCAATGTAGGGGCTGCAGGTTCCAGCTAAGGTCCCACATGCCTCATGGCCAAAAAACCAAAACATAAAACAGAATATTGTAACAAATTCAAGAAAGACTTTAAAAATGGTCCACATCAAAAAAAAAAAAACCCCAAAACCAAACAAACAAACAAACACCTTTAAAAAGTTACAATGGCTGAGAACACCTAATTGGGCAGGAAAAACTACTAGGACCTGCAAGAATAAAGTGCTATTTAACAGGGAAGGTACTTTACAAAGGATTTTTAAAATTATTTTACTATGTGCTAGGCACTATTCCAAATGTTTTACATTTTGTGAACTAATGTAATCCTCACAACCACCCTATGAGGAGGGTACACTATTATCCTTGCTTTACAGACTAGGAAACTAAAGCACAAAAAAAGTTAACTAACACTATAGTGTTACCTTTTGAAATGTCTTTGTTCTTGAGTTTCAGAAACAGGCTCCATTAATATAAAACTGTATACTACTGTATATTTATCTAACTCCAAGAATCAAAGACAAACCAAAAGTTCAATAGGTCAATACACTGAAATTAAATGGTCTATCTGTATTTGTTTTGAGGCCCTAAATTTCCTCTCAAAGAGCCTGGTTTTGCAGTGTAACACCACAGGAATCATACCTCGATTTGATGACAGATTTTGGCCTCCAGAGCAGCCATTTTTTCATTATCACCATTTTCTGCCATTCTGGCTATCTGTAAAATTTCCCAAATGGCATAAAAAAGTTATTTACTTTTTACATAAAACTCAAGACCATTAAAAGAATGTTTTAAAATTATCAATATCCCACTGTTTTCCTAAAAATCAGTAATTTTTAATTTCATGGGTTAAATTTCTCTACTCAATTCTCAAATTTCAACAAAAGAAAACTCTGAAATTAGTGATGAAAAACTATGGCTAATCCACACCCCTTCCAGTAAATCACTGTTCCATCTTCTATAACAAAGTGAGTGGTTATCTTCATTTAGCTGATCTAGAAAGCTTTGAGGGAAAAAACTCCATTCAACCACTTACCAATCATTACCAGGTTTAAGTAGATCATCATCTGTCAGTATATTACTGTGGATCTCAGTCTTGTTTGGTGTGGGCCAAATTTCGTTTAAAATTAGTCATACCTGACTTACCAAAAACTTGTCATCAACAAGATTATGTATCAAAACTTTAAGGTGAAAAAAATTCAAACACTACATACAGTCAGGGTTAGATTAAATAAATACTAATGATAAGGAACATATGAAAATGATCATTTGAGAACCTGAGGACACTAAAACAACATTAAACTGGGTGTATGCCTACTAATTTACTAATACATTGGTTAACCTTACAGCCAGTTTCCTGTTTCTCATCCCTGATAATAGCACTGTAGGAAAAAATGAAGCTGTGAAGTTGGTTTGCTAGGGATAACAAAGTCTCCTGACTTCAAATTACTTGCTTCTAGTGCTCCATTAAAACCATCCAAACACCGTGTACAAAAGTATATTTAAAAGAATTCATCAAGGATATCTGCCATTCATTAACTCTAGCGATGAACTATGACTGGTACACTTCTTGGAGGCATGGCTTTACAATTTGTAATTGCTATGCAATACAACCTGGATGCACACTGGAAGCTCTCCTACGGTGCTACATCTCACTACAAAATTTGCCCAATCTTACGCATTGGTTGTCGACCATAATTCCTAAGTTATTACTGTGATCTAGGGCCCCCTATAAAACAAAGGGTGAGATAAAAGACGTATTTAGTCCCTGTAAGACTTCTTTGGCCTACCCAATATTGGAACTTCGTTTCATGAGATACTTTCTCAGAATGTACATACAACCAGAAGTGAAATATTACCCTCACTTTCCAATTTCGCTCAGAAGCCTTGATGTGAGTGAATGAGGACCATTAAAACCCAAGAGAGTGACGCCCGGGGAACACCTGCGGCCCCGATTCCCCGGCCTCCAATCTGTCCCACACGATCCAAGGAACCTTCGGCGTTTAACCCACGTCGACCTCTCCAGAAACTTACACAGTCGGACCGAAACATCCGCTTTCGGCGACACTGGAAAGCGGTGGAGGTACGAAACCTTAAAGACGCAGTGGGGATGCGGGCAGCCTGGGTCCAAAGAACCCGCCACAGCCCGTCCCAAAGCAACCACTCGGTCGCCTGGGCCCCAACCACGTGCGGGGAACCCTAGCTCCTGCGAGGAACGCAGAGACCGGCTCCCCACCTCGCGGCTGCCCGCGCCCCTCTCTCCCCAGCCCAGCGCGCCGCCTCCGGCTGCGGCCCACGAGGCGCTCGCCCCGAACGCGAGGAAGGCGAGGAGCGCACGCAACCAGCGTGAGGCAGCAAGGAAAGGGAACGCGCCGTCGCGCACCACGCAAAGCAGACCCTTTTGTACCTTCTTCTTTTTAGCCACCTGGAGTTGCTCACCTTTAAGTTTTCGGTCCCACAGAGAGGCGCCCCAGGGTCACTAAAAGCGACAGCAACCTCTCCCCTCCCCAGCACCGCCAGCTTGCCCAACGCGCCTAAAGAAGATGGGGGTTGTCCCGGCAGCCCTTGCGGCCAGGGTGGGCGGGACTTCGGGCGGACCCGAGCCGGCTCCGCGCTCTGAGCATGCGCGGCGGCCGCGGACTCCCAAGGCCGGAGAAGTCCCGCCCTCAGTTCGAGGAGTTTGGGTTAAAATGGCAAGCGGGACATTGGAGGGTATTAGGTTAAATATTTATTTTTAAGTATTTCTGGACAGAACTTGTATTTCCAGCCCTTCCTTAGGCTGTCCATTCACATGAAGTGGTTGACTTTTTTTTCAGATTATACTTTTGAAAAAATTGTTTTAATTATCCGTAATAGTTCCCCCTTAAAAAAATGACAAGTAAAATTTTTTAAAAATGAAAAATTCATGGAATCTTAGAGTTGAGAAAACAGTACAGTAGAGAGTGTAAGAGCTGGAACTCTGAGGACTTCCCTGGCGGTCCAGTGGTTAAGACTCTGCGCTCCCACTGCAGGGGGCACGCGGTTGGATCCCTGGCCCAGGTAAGATCCCGCATGATGCGCAGCCCCGCCAAAAAAAAAAAAGAGCTGGAATTCTGAAGCCAGACTGCCTGCATTCAAATAACGGCTCTCCAGTTTACAGGCTGTGTGATCTTGGGCAAGTTACTCAACTTCTCTATCCCTCACATATAAAATGGGGCCATTGCTAAATATCTTACACCTCGTACAGTTGTCGTGAGCATTAAATGTGATACAACATATGTACCTTGCTGGGAACTGTGCCTGGCATATAGGAAGAGGAGCAGCATATATTAATTTAAAACAAACAAAAAACGTCATTAAAAAAAACTGAAAGGCCATCTAGTGCAGAAGCCTGTTGGTCTGCTAGAGCCTTCTTTTTTTTTAATCTTAGTTCTCCCACCAGGGATTGAATCCCGGGCCAACGGCAATCAAAGCGCGGAGTCTTAACCACTGGACCGCCAGGGAATTCCCAAGAGCCCTTTTCTATTAGTATACTTTTTGCACAATAATTTTAGTCACTTAAAGGAGTTTTTTCTTGTGGTGAGGCAATCTTTTATTTTCCCCTGAGTTTTCTTGAAAATTTAAAATTTTTATGCCATTGGTGAAATAGCCTGTTAAGTGATTTCAGAGTTTTTTGCAGTCCCAAAACAGATCAAATGAATTTATTTGGGAAAAAATTCAGTTATATGTTCAATCCAGACATTACATCAAGCCAATGAGAAAAAATTAATAGAGTTATGCTGAGGTAGTTTAAATTCAAATGAATCATGTTCTCTTTTATCCACTCAACAAATATTTATCTAGTCTCTACTTTGTACCAGACAAAATAAAAACTTAATTCACTTTTTGATCAAGTCAGTGAGAATATAGGTATTTAACAGGGCAAATCATAGGCATGTCAGCGTATGCCCACTCAGCTGTTCAGCATACTATTTACTACATGCCTACTAATGTCCTGGTGTGGAGCTTGGCAGTGGGAATGAAAGGACCCAGACTCTGCCTAGAGACAGTGACACCTAAACAAATGACCCTGCTCCTTTTATGCCCGCACAATGTCTGGGTAGAACTGCAGATACAATCTGTTACCAGAAACCACTTACTGCAAAACATTTAGTGTTCCCGTCAGGTCCCTGATCCTTTACTTTCTCTTTCTTCTTTTCTTCTCTTTTTCTTTCTCTGTCTCTGCCTCTATCTCTGTCTCTGTCTCTGTCTCTCTTCTCGGAGCCAAGCTCCATGCAGCCACCACCCTTCAGGGAAAATGGATTCCTGGCTGCATACCAGGAAGGTTCTTTTTTCAGATGAAGCATCAAGAAGACTCTCTCTCATGCTGATGTCCATCTCTTTAATAACATAATTTTGTAGGATAATATACTAAAAGACCTTCTGTTTGAGTGTAGATTTAGTACAACTATTTTTGAGAGCAACTTGGTAATACCTGCTAAAATTTATGATATGCATAGCTGATGGCCCCAAAGTCTACTCCTAAAAGTATATTCTAGGGAAATTTTTACATCTGTGCATAAGAAGACATGTTCAAGAATATTCATAGCAGCATAGTATATAAATGCAAAGAATTGGAAATCCATTAAATGTCCATCAAAAAAGAATGGGTAACTAAATTGTGGTGTAATTAAACCATGAAATAATAAACTATACAATGATGAAAACAAATAAACCAAAACTGCATGCATTAACACTGATGAAATTCACAAACATGATGCTGAGTAAAAAAAAAAAAAAAAAAAAGTTTTAGAAGAAATATAAGTAGCACCCCTAGCCATCGTGGCAGTGAAAAATCCCCTTACATTTCTAAATACTAAGAGATGGTTATTGCTTTTTCCCTGCCCTTCCTCCAATATTGAGAACAATTAGTCTAGGATAATGGCATTATTCTAGCTTAGACATTTAGTTTGAAATACTTGTTAGCCATCCAGGTAGAGATGTCAAGTGGACAGTTGGTAAATGAGTTTGGAACTTAGGGGAGAAGTCAGGGTTGGAGATACAAATTTTGGAGTTATTAGCATATAGAAGACATTTAAAGCCATGGCATTAGATGAGCTCTCCTAGAGAGAGTACAGACAGTGAAGATAAGAGGGCCCAGGACCAAACCCTCTAGCATTCCAACTTTTTGGATCCTGGGTAAAGGAAGAAAAGCATGTACAGGAACTAGAATAAGCACAGCCTGAGAGGTACTAGGAAAATATGGTGCCATAGATGCTAAAAGGGAGGATGTTTCAAGGAAGAAACAATCAACTGAGTAAATTCTTCTGAGAAGGGTTGCAGCCTGACCAGTTTTGTCATTATGGCAGAGACTGTTACTTATCCCCCAGTATTGGCTCTCCCCTTCCTCTATAATAATAAGATCACCCCTGATTTTTAACCAAACACGTGGCCAATCAGAGATTAAAACTGCATTTTTTCCAGCCTCCCTTACAGCTAAATAAGACCATGTCTGGTCAATGAGATGGAAAAGTGATATGTGCAATTTCTAGGTCGTTCTTAAAGAGAATGAGTTTGTTCTTTTCCCACTAGCTAGGTGTGGATGTGGTCATGAGCAAAATTGGACCAAGAAAATGAAGGCAACACCATAGGTATGGCAAAGCAGCAATAGAAGGGAGCCAAGTCCCTGACAGCCTAGAGTGTCATACCAGCCCTGATGGCCTCCTAGAATGGACTTACCATTAAACGAGATTTAAAAAAAAAAAAAAAAAGCAATATTGCTAGATTTTTGGTCACAGTTAGGCAACAGATCTGTCACTAAGTGGCAGAATACTCAAATAAATCAAAGCTCCAGGCCAAGAGCACCACTCTGAGGCTGCTTGGCTTGTGCTAGACTTTTCTATTTTTGTGTGTGTGTAAGATGAATATCAGAGTGCCTAAAAGCCAGAAATCCAGTGTCTCCCTGAGCTTTGGGAATGGGTTGTAGGACCGGTTTTTTGTCTTCCTGCTAATAGATATTCAAATGTATGACAGAATCTTGTCTGAGACCTGCCTTCACTGTAACAGATCACCTGAGCATGAGGTTATTGGGGGGAAACCTAGAGCCCAATCCTATGTCTGACAACTGGAGGCCTCTAATATTCCCCCCAATTATATAATAATTGTGAGTAACCAAATTTTCTTGGGCCAATATGCCACATTTGACCCAGTGAACAGGTTGGTATATACGTAAATTATAAGCAGACCTTTTATAGGCGACAACACGTGGAAATTCATAAAACAGCACAGGTTCTGTACTAAGACTTTGTCTAAAATAAAATATTTGTGACACATAAAGGGAAAAGAAGGAGTCTTTGGGGGGGTAAACTTTAAAAATTGAATTATAACATACAAACAGTGAAGTGCATGAATTTTAAGTGTATGGCTTAATAAAGTTTCACAAATGAACACTACTTTGTAACCACCACCCAGACTGAGATAGAGAACATTTTCAGGACTCCAGAAAGTTCCCTCTTCCAGTTAATAGCCTCCTTAAAAGTAACCAGGAGAGATTAGCTTTGCCTGTTCTAGAAGGTCATGTAACTGGAATCATGTAGTAAATATATATGTGGTATATGTTTGTACCACAATTGACTTACCTATTCTTCTGTTGATGGACATTTGGCTGTTATGAATAAGCTTCTCTGAACACTCCTGTGCGTGTCTTTGGGTAGATACATTCTGTGTGAATGAAATGAAATACACTCATTTCTGTGAGGTGTATAGTTAAGAGTGAAATTACTGAGTCACAGGGCAGACATGTGTTTAGCTTTACTATGTACTGCCAAATAGCTTTCTAAAGAGGTCAGATCATTTTTCACTTGTACCAGCAATGTAACTGCTAAACATCCTAGACAACATCCTATCATTCTTTTTATTTTACTTTACTTTTTTGGCTGTGCTGCACAGCACGCGGGATCTTAATTCCCCGACCAGGGATTGAACCCGGGCCCTTGGCAATGAAAGCTCAGAGTCCTAACCACTGGACCACCAGGGAATTCCCCTTACATTCTTTTTACTTTTGACCATTCTAATGATGGTGTGGTGGTATCTCATTGTGCCTTTAATTTGCATTTCCTTGATGATTTCTGATATTGAGCACTTTTTATATGCTTACTTTCCATTTGGACATCCTCCTTTGTGAAGGGCCTATCAAGTGTTTTGTCCATTTTTAAAATTGATTTTTAGGAGTTCTTTACATAATCTAGATACAAATCCTATGTCAGATATATGTATTGTGAATATCCTCCCCTAGGCCATGGCTTGCTTTTTCACTCTCCTATCTTTGGATGATTATTGCTTTTTATATTTAAGAAATTATTGCCTACTCCAAAGTCATGACAATATTCTCCCCTGACTTCTTTTAGAAATTTATTGTATTATTTTCACGTTTAGTTCTGCCATTCATCTCAAGTTAATTTTGAAATATAGTATAAGGTACATGACCAAGTTCCTTTTTTTCTATATGGATAGAAAGTTAATAGCTCTAGCATCATTTATTGAGAAGATTGTTACCATGACTAGTTCTAGAATGGCTATCCAAATTTATCCAACCTTTTTAAAACGTCAAGACGTAAAATAGCCACTTAAAAAATCCAGATAGTACATTCATGTTAATAGCAGCATTATTTACAATAGTTAAAACAAGGAAGCAACCCAAGTTTCCCCTCACTGATGAATGGATAAGCAAAATGTGTAATATACAGGCAACGGGATGGATTTCAATACATACAATGGAATTCACATTGAAAAGGAAGGAGGGACTTCCCTGGTGGTCCAGTGGTAAAGAATCCGTCCTGCAATGCAGGGGACACAGGTTCGATCCCTGGTCGGGGAACTAAGATCCCACATGCCACGGGGCAACTAAGCCCGTGCACCACAACTGCTGAGCCCGCACACCTCAACTAGAGAGTCCGCATGCTGCAAACTACAGAGCACACGTGCTCTGGAGCCTGCGCTCCACAACTAGAGAAGAGAAAACCCATGCGCCACAACTAGAGAGAAGCCCACGTGCTGCAGCGAACCCAAGTGCTGCAACGAAAGATCCCACATGCCGCAACGAAAGATCCCACATGCCACAGCTAAGACCCCACGCAGCCAAAAAAAATAAACAAAATTTTTTTTTAATTAAAAGGAAAAGGGAAGGAAATTCTGCAATATGCTACAGCATGGACGAACCCTGAGGACATTATGCTAAGTGAAATAAACCAGTCACAAAAATACAAATACTGTGTGATTCCACCTATATTATAAAAACAAAGTGTAAATGTGGTGGCCAGGGGCTGGAGGCAGGGGAGAATAGGGAGTTATTGTTTAATGGGTGTAGAATTTCAGTTTCACCACATGAAAAGAGCTATGGGGATGGATGGTGGTGATGGTTTCACAACAGTGTGAATGTATTTAATACCACTGAACTGTACATAATTAGCTGGAATTATTCTATTTAAAAAGATTACCACGTTCATGTTTCAGTTTCCTTGACGTACAGCTCATACAGGAAAGGCAGGATATATGCTTGATTTTTTTCTTCTCTTCAACAATTTTCAGAATAATGAGTTGGTTTCTTAATATTCTTCAAGAGTAACCAATTAGGCCTGCAAGTTTTGAGATTAGGTTCCCCTAAGCAAGTCCTACAATGCTGAAGATGGCACTAAATGGCATCATCTGAGAAGGTAATTGGCCCCTGACCCTACCCAACTGATAAATTCCACTAGGTAGACATGAACCACTCAGCCAGCGGAGTAGGGAGGGCAGCAGACAATTTCTCACACACTATCCAACAATTAATTGACTTTTTGAAAAACTGCCAAAAATAATCCTCATTAATAGACAATAGATTTCAAGTGGTAACTCTTCTGGGAAACCCAAAATTTTTAGAACAGCCAAGAAGATAGAAATCCAAGGTTTTAGTAACCTGCAGTGAAAAGTAAGGCAACACTGGAAATAGGGGGCAAATCAGGGAATTTGGGGCGTCAATGGCCAGAACCTCAGAATGAAAAATTGGAATCAGTGTTTTGGGGCAAATTTTTTTTAATTGGGAGAAATAAAAGTTCAAGATTTTATGGTTATAGGGGATGCTAAATAGTAGTTTGGTAGAATTCCCTCTGTAAAGTACCTAGCTCAGAATGAGGAGAGAACTGCAGCCCTCATTTACCTACTAGAGGCTACTGATATCTACAAAAGAACCTAATAATTGAGAAAGGTCAAACCAGCTTAGATCAGTTTTCACAAGACCTCCAGTAAAATGAGGAAAAAGAAGTGTTTATGGAATTTGGCAACATTAAAGTCATAGGTGACTTGATAACATTTTCAGTGATGTGATAGGTATGGAAGTCCTGGAGTGGGTTGTAACAGTGAATAGCAGGTGAGGATTTGGAAACAGAGAAGTACTGACAATTATTTTAAGAAGATTTGCTATGAAGGGGAACAAAGGGCTGCTAGGAGGAGATCTAGAGTCTATCAATCATAATAATAGAGGGAGAAATTGGTGATCCATGAGAGAACAATTATAAGAGTGATGTCCTCGAGAAAGCAAGAAAAGACAGAATCCAGAATATGAAGGGACTGGCCTTCAATAGAGCAATGGTGCTTGTCTTGTACCAAGTGGGAAAACAGAAGATATTGATAAAGATACTGGAAGAGTTGGTGGTTAGAGGAATAGAGTCCCTGTTTAGTTGCTAAGTTTTTTCAGTAAAGCATATGGTAGGTCATTATCTGATAGTAAGGGAGGGTTGAAATTTTTAGGATTAAAAAAAAAAAAGAAAATGTAATATAGTTGACTCAGACAGTGAAATACTGACTTTACTAGGAAAACCTTTTGAGATTATGGAACAGATACTGAGTGCTCGTTTCAACTCTGTGGTTATAAATTTAAGGCACTGGTTCAGTGTTCAGCTACTCTGCTGCAGGCCCAGAGAATATCTGGAGTTATACCCAGAAGGGCAGGTAAGTGTATGAGCTAGAGTTGCTTTTCATAATGATGGATCAAGGAATCAAAGATAGACAAGGGGAGGAAGAAGACAGGACAAACATAATGGACAGTTTAAAAAAAGAAGTAGTGGGGTCAGTGGACTGGAGAACCCAGGGTGTTGGATAGGAAACTATTTGGATAAAAATGATAAGAATAGGGAATTCCCTGGCGGTCCAGTGGTTATGACACGGAACTTTTACTGCCGAGGGCGAGGGTTCGATTCCTGGTCTGGGAACTAAGATCCTACAAGCTGCGCGGCACAGCCGAAAAAAAAAAGTCAAGTCTTCAGTGAATGTGGGGGAGTGACTGGGAGATGGGAGATCATTCAGTTGTAGAAACAAGGAGCTGGAACTTTTGAAGAACGAGGAAGAACAGTTTGAGTGAAATGGGAAGCAAAGAGAAAAAACAAGCATGCTTCATTCAAGCCTGGAATTATATAGGATATGAGAGAAATACTTACTTCACTTGAAAAGGCTATAGAGGAGCCAGTGTCCTCAGGAGATCAACAGGTCATGCACAGTAAGGTCAAGGAGTCAGAAGCAGCATTGATGAGGAAGGTTAAGGTTAGGGGGCAGAGTGTTTACCACACATCTGGAACTCCAGGGTTCTAGAAGGCACGTAGAAAGGTTTCGGAGGGCCTGGAAGGGTGGGGGGTTTGGTCAGATTGGGAGCTGTGCTAGCAGAATGAGCGTGACCATACAGAGGAGGCGACCAGGGAGGCTTGGGCTTCCAGTGACTGTAGAAAAGAGGGAGGTGGGGTACAAGGGGATTGCTGGCTGGGTGGGAGAACAAGTCAAGTCAGTCATTTTCAGGTCTCAGTCCAGACGTTAGTTCTTCTATGCTGCCACAGCGCCCCACACTTCCCCAATTGGGGCACTTCTTCCTGTTTCTGTATATGAATTAAGATTCTAAGTCCAAGTTCGATCCTTTGTACCTTATCAGAACCAACACATACGTGCTTCCTCATCTATTAAAGGACACTATATCATATGCTAGGACAAACACATTAGGGTTCACTCGGTATAAACCCCTGAGCTTTCCTAGCTTGATGATGCTTGTTCCCATGGGAGGGGTGCACACTATCTCCCCACTCTCCTAACCCTGGAAACCGAGACTCTGGTCCTCATCTCTGTGAGACCTCTCATACCATATCCAGGCCATGGGGACAGCTTAGGTTGCTGCCTGGGAAAGAGAGAACCCACCTGCACAAGGTGACCAATGAGCCACTGCAGGCCCCAGGGCAAGGTTAAGTACAGTGGCCTTCTGCCCCGGCCCCAAAGAAATATTGGAATCAGAGGTAGAAGTGTGTGGTATTGTGGTATACTCATACAGTTTAGATAGATTAAATAATTCCGTACTGGATAATCTTATGTTTTAAAATTCTATTAAAAATAAGGGGCTTCCCTGGTGGCACAGTGGTTGAAAATCTGCCTGCCAATGCAGGGGACACGGGTTCGAGCCCTGGTCTGGGAAGATCCTACATGCCGCGGAGCAGCTGGGCCTGTGAGCCACAACTACTGAGCCTGCGCGTCTGGAGCCTGTGCTACGCAACGTGAGAGGCCCGCGCACCGTGATGAAGAGCGGCCCCCGCTTGCCACAACTAGAGAAAGCCCTCGCACAGAAACGAAGACCCAACACAGCCATAAAAATTAATTAATTAATTAATTAATTATTTTTAAAAAGTAATGGCTACCATTTATTAAAAAAAAAAAAGTGATTTGAGGAGGTAGGTTTACACACTGTTACATTCAATAGAGTGAATGACCCATGGTTCATCATAGGTCTCAGCCCCCATAGCTTCGACATGGCTTTCAATGGTAAAGGTTTTTATACTTTTTGTCTCCCTCACTGGAAAGTGAGCTCTTTCAGGGCATGAGCCTATTCCTCTAGCTTCTCTTAAAATAATACTCACTGTGCATAAATTGTCATCTTTCATTAAATACGTTTACTGTAAAAACAGAGCTGGATGATATAATGTAAGCTGAAAACTGGACCATGGAATCTGGTCTGGGTTCAGGGAATGGAGCGAATAAATACTTAGCCTCCACTCAAGTTGATATTACCTTGGTTTTGTTCCGGATAAGCTAACAAGCAGAGCGAAGGATATAAACAGGATATACATGCCGGAGGGTGAATGTGGCTCCCCATAGCCTCCCTTGAATCTTTCAGAGTGCACCCAAAGTTTGCCTTTCTTAGCAATTCTGTAGGGTGGGCTATCCCTCAAGTCAAAGCCTCAGGAACAACTTAGGCTACCACAGAAGGTGATTATTCTGAGAGTCAGCGAGCCATGCCAACCAGGCCCGTCAGGTTCTGGGCCTTGAAATTCTTGTGATGCCCACAGTCAGGCAGTCTCCCATTTTCTCTGAGTACGAGGCAGGGCCTGGGAGTTCTCCATTTCATCCTCTTGAGTTTTTCGTGAGCAGGCCTTTTGAAAAACAATGAGAAACCCTGATATCAAATTGAACCCAAGTATCATCAGGCAGTGTAAAAGAATTATGGTTGCTATTGCTTAGTTTAACATTAATTATTAATTCCACAAATATACATGGTGTGCCTACCATGTGTTTGGGCCTGAAGATACAAAAGTAAATAAAACAGGCTCTGCCTCCTGCCTCAGGAAAGCTCGGAGTCTTGTTAAATTCATCAAGCTTTTCTCTAATGACCATTTCTTTACTGAGGGTGGACAGGATAAAAACAGGATACACTGCTTTGAAACTTTTTAAAAAGTTTATTATCATTAATTCCAGGTTGTTTAATAACGCTTTGATCTCTTTTGGTTTTCCCCTATCCCTCTGTCCTGTGCTGTTTCCCTTAAAATAATACTCAGTGCAAGTACACGGTCTGTTTTGATTAAATGGATATGTTTACTCTAAAAACAGAGCTAAGAGTTACCAACTTGAAGGATTCTTCCTCCTTTGACTCTGGATAAAACAAACTTTGGGAGACGCACAGGAAGATTCAGAGGTTTGTTCTGGTTCTGAGAGTCAGACAGCTAGAAAGGACCACAGATAACAATAGAACTTCAACATTTTAGGATTTCAGGAGTTCATTGTGGGAGATCAAGTGCAGACATGTGAGTCGGCCAGTATAGGCTTTGTACAATCTTTTTTTTTTTTTAATTAATTAATTAATTTTTTGCCGCCACACACAGCTTGCTGGATCTCAGTTTCCTGACCAGGGATCGAAACTGTGACTCCTGCAGTGGAAGCGCAGAGTCCTAACCACTGGACCACCAGGGAATTCCCAGCTTTGTACATTTTTAAAAAATATTTATTTATTTATTTGGCTGCACTGGCTCTGAGTTGCAGCACGAGGGATCTTCGTTGCCACGTGCGGGATCTTTAGTTGTGGCATGTGATCTAGTTCCCTGTCCAGGGATTAAACCTGGGCCCCCTGCGTTGGGAGCTCGGAGTTTTAGCCACTGGACAACCAGGGAAGTCCCGAAGCTTTGTACAATCTTAACTTTCAGATTCATCTGAAGAAAATGAACTTGTTTTCATGAAAATTCACCCTTTGTATTTCTTATGAATTTACTGCTTAATGTGTGCATGTACTTATTCATATAATTGTTCCTGGTTTTTGGAGATGTAAAATATTCTAAAAGAAGTAACTAAGCCTACGAAAAATCCTTTTACATAATAAGTATACAGAAGATCTCACAGTTTACATGCCTCAGGGCCTTTGCACTTGCTGTTTCCAAAGTCCTAATCCTTCTTCTTTCATGCCTGAGCACAAATGTCATCTTATCAGAGAGGCCTTTGCTGACCACCCTATATAAATAGTACCTCTCTCACAATTATACCACTCTATCTTCTTCATCCTGATTTAATTTTTTCATAACATTTATCACCACTATCTTTTTTTTCCAGTTTTATTGAGATATAATTGACATACAGCACTGTAAGTTTAAGGTGTACAGCATAATGATTTGACTTACATATATCATGAAATGATTACCACAATATGTTCAATTAATATCCATCATCTCATATAGATACAGAATAAAAGAAAAACAAAAAAAAGGTTTTTTCCTTGTGATGAGAACTCTTTGGATTTACTCTCTTAACTTTCTTATATATCATACATCAGTGTCAACTATAGTCATCATGTTGTACATTACATCCTTAGTACTTAATTTTGTAACTAGAAGTTTGTACCTTTTAACCACCTTCATCCAGTTCCTCCTCCCATCACTCCCTGCAAATGGTAACCACAAATCTGATCTCCTTTTCTATGAAAAATTTTTTTTTACATATAAATGAGATCATACAGTATCTGTCTTTCTCTGTCTGACTTGTTTCACTTAGCATAATGCCCTCAAGGTCCATCCATGTTGTTGCAAAATGGCAGGATTTCCTGGTTTGTTTGTTTTTTTACGGCTGAATAATATTCCATCTTATATATATAAACTTTTATATATATAACTTCTTTATCCATTCATACATCAATGGACACTTAACATTCCTTCCATGTCTTGGCTATTGTAAATAATGCTGCTATGAACATGGGGGTGCAGATATCTCTTTGATATAGTGTTTTTGTTTCCTTCTGATATATTCCCAGAAGTGGGGTTGCTAGATCTCACTTTTAATTTTTTGAGAAATCTCCAAAAAATTACTACTGTATTCTATGGTGGTTGTACCAATTTACAATCTTATCAGCAGTACACAAGGGTTCCCTTTTCTCCACATCCTCACTAATATTTATCTCGTCTTTTTTTCCCCCCTAGCAAAGGCTCCAACACCATGGGCACCCCAAGCCTTTTGTCCTTCTAAATTTTATAATTTATTTATTTATTTTTGGCTGTGCCACACGGCCTGCGGGATCTTAGTTCCCTGAGCAGGGATTGAACCCAGGCCCCCTGCAGTGGAAGTGCAGAGTCCCAACCACTGGACCGCCAGCAAATTCCCTTCTCCTTCTCATATATGTTGCTTCATTGGTCTTTGGAGTCTCATGTCACAAAACAACAAAATGAGCACAAGGCAAATAGGGTTGGACCAGGAGCACACCTAGAACATTCTACAACCCTCAGCAATTCCCAGCCTTCCCAGGGGTATCGTGGTAAATCTGACTTTGCATTTTACATATTGACTTGATTACTTATTGTCAGTCCGCCTCAATAGAATGTCGTAAGCTTTCTGAGAGCAGCAACAGTGTCTTCTGTTTACTGCTTTATGACCAGTGTCTAAACACAGTCCTTGGCACAGAGGGGCATAATATATGTTTTTAATAAATTTTATCCACCACCCACTAATTACCTTGGGAAAAATAATACTTCTTCTTCTCCCACTTTAGTCACTCTGTCCTCTTAGCTCTGCTTTATTTTCTTTTAGCACATGGCTTTTTAAAAATTATCTGCTTGTTTACTTGTTTATTGTCTGTGTGCCCTGTTAGGGGAGCTCTACTAAGAACAGGGACAGTGTCTTGCTCGCCTCTATCTTCCCAGAGTTTAGAGCAAGGCTTGGCACAGAGGAGGCTCTCAATAAGTAGTTCCTGAATAAATGAAAATAAACGGATAAATAACTTTTCATGATGAAACTTGCCAGATAGGACAACTCTTCATGTACCTATGTTTTTATTCTATTTACTTGAAATTTTCATTTAGGTTCTCAATTACATGTTGATTTATTCAAAGGTAAATTAAGTTTTTTTAAAAAGTCAAATTGTAACAATTGCCTCAGTTTACATGACTAAATAAGTACAACTGCATTCTGATTGGCTGAATAACTGAGTGATTGATTTAAACCCATCT
Organism: Balaenoptera acutorostrata; assembly: GCF_949987535.1. NCBI lineage: Eukaryota > Metazoa > Chordata > Mammalia > Artiodactyla > Balaenopteridae > Balaenoptera > Balaenoptera acutorostrata. The sequence goes on along the minus strand of NC_080071.1, from coordinate 31,037,509 downwards.
TCTAAACAAATAAGATTTGAAAGATGTATAGGTACTTAACACTACTTTGTGACATGTGATTTCTGCTTTGAATTTGCACTCACCCATTATTTCTGTGACTTTAAGAAGCAACAAATATAAAATGCACCTCGCTACTGAGTCCCTTTCCCCTGAGGGAAAGTAAGTAAATAAAGTCACCAGTTTCTTGTATATCCTTCCTGAAGTATTCTGTGAATGCACTGGTAAACATTTGTGTATTTTTCCTTTTCTTACACAATTAATAACATATTATACTATAGTTCTGTACCTTGTTTTTGTTTTGTAGCTTTTTTTTTTTTTTTTACTTTATATTGGAGCTTGCTCAAGTATTATGGCTGTATAATACTCCATTGTGCAGTGTGTCTTAATTTATTTAAATAATTCTACAGGGACATTTAGATTGTTCTCAATCTTTTCCTGTTCCAAACAATCCTGCAATGAATAACTTTGTACACATGTCATTTCACACATACGTAAATACATCTGTAGGATAAATTCCTAGATGCGTCTTTAGCTCTTAGAGCAATAAATAACACTTCTCATCCTCACCCAGCTTCTGAGCCAATTGGGAAATAAGACAAAAGAATTAGGCAGATAGTTGATCAAAAGTATGACCTGTATCACTGATAAAAGCTGATGCTGAAGAATGTGACTTACATTTGCATATAAGAGGGCTTCCTAATTCTAAATCTCTCTCCATTTAATCATAGGCAATGTTGGTCAACTATAGGCCTCTCAGTGCAGGTGTTGGGAAGAGAAGGGGCTGAGTGGAGCCTTCCCAGTTTATTCTTTACAAATGTAATAATTAGAAAAGTCATCTTTGGTGCAGCCACTATGGAAAACAGTATGGAGATTCCTCAAAAAATTAAAAACAGAACTACCATATGACTTAGCAATTCTACTCCTGGGTATTTATCCAAAGAAAATGAAAACACTAATTAGAAAAGACATAAGCACCCCTATGTTCATAGCAGCATTATTTACAATAGCCAAGATACGGAAGCAACCTAAATGCCCATCAATAGATGAGTGGATAAAGAAGATGTGGTGCATATTAAAATAATGGAATATTACTCAGCCATAAAAAGAATGAAATCTTGCCATTTGCAGCAACATGGATGGACCTAGAGGGCATTATGCTAAGTGAGATAAGTCAGGGAAAGACAAATACTGTATGATTTCACTTATATGTGGAATCTAAGAAACAAATGATCAATGGAACAGGATAGAAAGCCCAGAAATAAACCCACACACTTACGGGCAATTAATCTACAACTAAGTAGGTAAGAATATACAAAAGGAGAAAAGACAGTCTCTTCAATAAGTGGTGCTGGGAAACCTAGACAGCTACATGGAAAAGAATGAAATTAGAACATTTTCTCACACCATACACAAAAATAAACTCAAAATGGATTAAAGAACTAAATGTAAGACCAGACGCTATAAAACTTCTAGAGGAAAACACAGGCAGAACACTCTTTGACATAAATCGTGGCAATATTTTTTTGGATCTGTCTCCTAAAAGCAATGGAAATAAAAGCAAAAATAAACAAACGGGACCTTATTAAACCTGAAAGCTTTTGCACAGCAAAGGAAACCATAAGCAAAACGAAAACACAGCCTATGGATTGAGAGAAAATATTTGCAAACGATGCTACTGACAAGGGATTAATTTCCAAAATATACAAACAGCTGATACAGCTTAATATCAAACAAACAAACAACCCAGTCAAAAAATGGGCAGAAGACCTAAATGGACAGTTCTCCAAAGAAGACATACAAATGGCCAACAGGCATATGAAAAAATGCTCAATATTCCTAATTATTAGAGAAATGCAAATCAAAACTACAATGAGGTATCACCTCACACCAGTTAGGATGGCCATGATTAAAAAGTCTACAAATAATAAATGCTGGCGAGGGTGTGGAGAAAAAGGAATCCTCCTACACTGTTGGTGAGAATGTAAACTGGTACAGCCACTACGGAGAACAGTATGGAGGTTCCTTAAAAAACTAAAAAGAGAGTTACTATATGATCCAACAATGTGATCCTCAGGTTTTTAACCTTGCTTCTTTACTTTGAAATATAGCACACCAGATTTTTAATACATGCCCATGACTCCTGGGCATATATCTAGAGGAAACACGAATTTGAAAAGATACATGCACCCCAATGTTCATAGCAGCAGTATTTACAATAGCCAAGACATGGAAGCAACCTAAATGTCCATCAGCAGATGGCTAGATAAAGAAGACGTGGTATATATACAATGAAGTATTACTCAGCCGTAAAAAAGAATGAAATAATGCCATCTGCAGTAACATGGATGGACCTAGAGACAATCATATTAAGTGAAGTAAGTCAGACAGAGAAAGACAAATAGCATGATATCACTTATATGTGGAATCTTAAAAAATGATGCAAATGAACTTATTTATAAAACAGAAGTAGACTCATAGACAGGGAAAACAAACTTATGGTTACTAAAGGGGATAGCAGTGGGGAGGGATAAATTAGGAGTTTGGGATTAACAGATACACACTACTACATATAAAGTAGGTAAACAGTAAGGACCTACTGTATAGCACAGGGAACTATACGCAATATGTTGTAATAACATAATGGAAAAGAATCTGAAAAAGAACATAAAACTGAATCAGTTTGCTGTACACTTGAAACTAACACATTGTAAATTAATTACACTTCAACTAAAAAAGGGTAAAAGAAGTATTTGCACTTGTAATTTTGATACATTTTTCCCGGTTGCCCTGAGAAATGTACCAATTTAAACTCCTTCCATACACCTGAAACTAACACAACATTGTAAATCAACTATACTCCAATAAAAAAAAAAAACTCCTTCCATATGAGCATGAATATAGACCCAGACACATAATGAAAATGTAATATAAGATAAAGGTTTTCTGATGATCTGTTTTTCTATTCACGTCTCAGTACCTCAGGTTTTTAACCTTGCTTCTTTATTTTGAAATATAACACACCAGATTTTTAATTATAGTGGCTTTATAGCATTTTAGTATCTGACAGAGACTGTTAATGGTCCCAGTATCTGTTAACCCCTTCTCCCTGTTTCTAACAAGACTCTGAGCTTTTACCTGAGCATGTGGCTATCCATTTTTGTGTCTGTCTGCAACAGCACACATGCATACTATTGGAAAGACTTGGACTTTAAATAAGTTGGAGAGACATCACAAGGAACTGCACAGAGGAGTGACATGATCACAGTGTCTTGTAGACTATATTGTTTCTGTAGTCAGCAGGGATTTATCTGCTCATCAGCAAAGGCATTTCTCAAACGGAAATGAGTGCAAACTATCCTCCAAGACCAGAACTAAAGCTGCTCTACAAGTTGAGGAGAACAGGACACTGGACAACTAAGCGGGTGGCTCTCCTTTCCCTTAACTTAAATTATTCTAAATGTTTAGTTTTTAAAGAAAGGAAAGGGGAAAGAAAAGGGAAGGAGCCTGATGAGAGTTTCTGATCCTAGATTTATGAAATGGGATGCTGTGCTACTTCCACAGATGTTTTGTTACCTTTTCGCAGTTGTTTTCTCATAAAACTTTGAGTTTCCTCATTGAAAAAAGATTTCAAAGCTTCAGCTCATTCACTGCAGTGGCCAAGAACATCTTTATTTATAACTTACGGAGTAAAAACACAGGTTCACAGAAGGCGGATGTCATTATGGAAAGAAGCCCAGTTAGAACTACTTTTCAAAATATTACAGGTGCACAGATGAAAAACACAAATAGGAAATACAAAGCCACAAAACGCACTGGAAGACTGAACTTGTGTCCAGCCAAGAGGATAATGATAATTTATACTGGGCACGATTTTGGTTTAAACTTTCTAACAATTTTGTGAACCAGGTGTGTGCTGTGATTTTGGTGGGGCTGAGGGAATGCATGGACACAATGGGGCTTCTGAACTGTGGGCAATTCCTGCCCCAAACCTTTTTAGAGAACTTTCTTCTTGATTAAGAGACAAAGGTTATGGACTCCATCACATTGCCTTCCTAACTTCTTTTGAAAGCAAAGATACAAAAGACCATATATACATTGTTAAACCAATAACTTTGGGTTTCCATTCCTACTTAACAACACTGGAAAATAATTGTGTCTTTTGTGTTCATTGGACCTGCTATTAGGCCAACAAGGGGGAAATGTCATCTGAAAAAAGTCTTCTTATAAGCTCTTGGTTGAGCCTCCAAAAATAAATGCCTTTTGCTAGAAACTGGAGGATGGAAAAGCAGAAAGAAACTCTTAACAAGGATGGTATTTCAAAGACTTTCAAAAATTATGAAGAACAAAATGCTCTATAACTTTACTTTTTATGTATGTTTAGAGTTCCTGGCTGGGATTCCTTACCATTCTTTCCTTCTGTCTGATGTAAAGTCTCAGGTGGTAGTTAGCCAGTTTCAACCTCACCTTCCCATCTACTTTCTATTTGGAATTTTGAAGAAGTCCAAAATTATTGAAAATTCATACCCAAACTGCTTGTTGGTATTGTTATTCTGAGAACAGTGTGTGTGTGTGTGTGTGTGTGTGTGTGTGTGTGTTAGGGGGAGATAGACAGACAGACAGAGAAGGAGAGAGAGGAAAAGAGAAAAATGGAGAGAGAGATGTGGAATAAAACAAATGAGTTACATAGTGATTTTTAAATTTTATTTTCCCAGGTAACTTTGAGAACCAGAATACTTTCTGTGGGAAAAGGGGCTACAGATATTAGGATAGAAGAGATTAGGTGAATACCCTGTGGTGCTTTTACCACTTCCTAACGATGCTAGGACCTTAGAAAAATTTAACTCTAATTATCCCTGTCTTTAGTATTTTTATTGTTATGTATTTTAATTTTATGCCTAGAAACAAGAAACAATCTAGTAGCAGTAAGCATCCCTAGCGTCCAGACTATGGTCTGGAAATACCATTTTTCCCTAAAAGAAATCAGGGCTGCTTGGAGAAATGGCTGATTCCAGGTTTGAGGCGGGAAATGCACAAGATGAACCAGGAGTATCTGGTCATACCAGACAGCAAAGAAGCTATCAAAAACTACTGGAGCTGTGCCAAAAGGGAACAACTCTGGGAAGCGCTCTGCAGAGCCTTTCACTGGCTCAAGATGATAAACAGAGCATCAGTAAGAGTAACTGCAATGGGCTGAAAGACGCCAAGTACATTTAAATCCATGAGTTCAAAACAATTTAAAAGAAACAATAGGGACTTCCCTGGTGGCGCAGTGGTTAAGAATCCACCTGCCAATGCAGGGGACACGGGTTCGAGCCCTGGTCCGGGAAGATCCCACATGTCTCGGAGCAACTAAGCCCGTGCGCCACAACTACTGAGCCTGTGCTCTAGAGCCCGCGAGCCACAACTGCTGAACCCATGAGCCACAACTATTGAAGCCCATGCACCTAGAGCCCGTGCTCCACAACAAGAGAAGCCACTGCAGTGAGAACCCCACGCACCGCAATGAAGAGTAGCCCCCGCTCACCCCAACTAGAGAAAGCCCATGCGCAGCAACGAAGACCCAACGCAGCTAAAAATAAATAAATAAATGTTAAAAAAAATAAAAAACAATAAATCTAATAAATCACCTTTGAAGGATGCTAACAACTATTCATTTTGCAAACTGGTACATAAAGTTAGGAATCAAGCACTTCTTCTACCTTTCCTATACAAACTATACCTCTGGGTAAACAACCAGTAAGTGAAGGAAGGTTTTTCTTTATAGAAGTATTTCAACAAATACACCAAGAAGAGAGAGCACTGGAAATCACCATTTTGCAATCTCTAATGAATTAAGGATCTGGGTATTGAGCATCTATGGCTGCCAACATCAGAAAGAGACAATTATGTCTTTTGATGAATGAACATACCACCACCTGTGAAGTAATTTTGACCAAAAAAAAAAAAAAAAAAAATCAAACCTGAATCTGATTACGCTTCTGGATCTAACTACCAACTTATAGGAAACACAAGGGACAGAGGAACGTGCTAAACTACACAACAGGAACACAATCAGTAAAATCTCAACTCTGGGAAAGCAGAATGAATGATCTAGCTTCTTCAACAATTAAATAGCAAGGAGTTAAAAAAAGAAAAGATGGATGGGGAACTTACATATTAAGAGACCTAAAAATTTTTTCTATGCATATGAAAATAAAGGCTAATGTGCCTTTAAGCAAGTACCCTAGATATTGATCCTATTTCAGTTGTAGCTAAAAACTAAAAATAAGACTTGTGAGAAACAGCAACTTTCAAAATTTGGATACTTGGAGTCCTCTTAATTAAGTCATACTTAAAATCATCTCCACAACTTTAATTATTTTGTAAAATAGTGTTTGCCCTCCCAAAGCAATGGCCTGCATTTAATTACAGTAAAATATTTTTCATTCATACAACAGTGATTTGGAACTTGGAATAATTCTGACCGAAATGTTTACCTTTCTTAATTCTTTCTTGTGTGCATATATCAAGAACAAAAAAAGAATTTTATAGAAAATAGGAGCTGGAAATTAAATGCCTGAGATCACAAACTATTTTCAAGATCCTTAAGAATAAAATGGGATCCATGACCTCAAAATTAGCCAAGAGACATAACATGCACATATAAATGTTAAATTCTTTAAATGTGACAATGGGAGTTTTACTGTGGCTGAAACAGGAAAGAATTTCCAGAGGCTGGACTTTTTTTTTTTTTTTAATTTTTTAAAATTTATTTATTTTTGGCTGCGTTGGGTGTTCGTTGCTGCCATGGGCTTTCTCTAGTTGCGGCAAGTGGGGGCTACTCTTTGTTGTGGTGTGCGGGCTTCTCATTGCAGTGGCTTCCCTTGTTGCGGAGCACGGGATCTTGGTGCACGGGCTTCAGTAGCTGTGGCTCGTGGGCTCTAGAGTGCAGGTTCAGTCGTTGTGGTGCACGAGTTTAGTTGCTCCGCGGCATGTGGGATCTTCCCAGACCAGGGATCGAACCCGTGTCCCCTGCATTGGCAGGCAGATTCTTAACCACTGCGCCACCAGGGAAGCAGAGGCTGGACTTTTATAGGACCTAGATAAGCTGAAAGGAGGCAAAAGTGATTGCAATTGTTCTCATCCATTCATAAAAGAGATCTCTAAAGCCCTACTGGATAACATATTACTGGTTCAGCATTAAATGCAAATGTTCTTGAGAGCAATAAAATATCCTGTAATTCAAGTACAGATTGAAATACTCTGTAATTCAGTTGTTTCACTAATTCAGAAACTCAATTGTCCTTCAGTTCAACTGGCCCAAATTCAAGCAGCTTTACCACGTATGCAGTGATTTATTTATTTTTATTGAAAATACAAAGTAATATTAAAGGAAAACATTTAAATAATTTAAAAATCATTCCATATCCCCCTACACTAACACAATGAATTTCACTTCTGCATATTACTTTCCACATGCATAAAGATTTTACAGACACAATGATAGTGTTCATACCATTTTATATTGTGCGTATTTTACTTACCATATCACAGACATGCCCATGTTTCTACAGTCTTCCAAACAATTTTTTAATGGCAGTATAAGGCTTCACTCTTTTTATTAGCCCACTTTCTTCTTTGCCATTTAGATTATTTCCAATTTTTCGCTATTGTAAATAATGCAGACATAAACAACCTCATGCATTTACCTTTTTGTTTGTTTGTTTTGTTTGTATGTTATTCTTTAGGTTACAAATCAAGGAGTAGAATATATGAGGAAAAAATACGGTCATTTTTATGGCTTTCTATGTAGTGCCATATTGTGTTCCCAAAGGGTTGTATCTGTTTAAAATGCCTTCTTAAACGAATGTACTAAACAGGTTCTTTCTAAAATTTAAAAATAACTCAGAAAAATTAGGTAGTTTTACACTTACTTAAAGTTAAAAATAATTTTTGTCTCTTAATAAATGAAGAGTGTGGGTAGATGATCTAACAGATTACTAAAAGTTTAGATGAGTTAACTTAAGCTACGCTTCTTAACTTTTCTCAAGTTACGGCACACATGGAAAGTGATATGGTAGGCACACTGGAGAAAATGGACAAAGATGTTTCTGGCCTCGAAGCTTCAGCCACCCAGGCCACCTCTGGCTACTCCAAGAGCTGTGGGGATCCATATCTAGGCACATCTATCACCCAAAGAGCCAGTGTACATGGGAAGGGAAGTTCTAACTGAGGTTAGGTGACTCAATCCAAGTCACAAAATCTAGTTAGTGGAAAATGAATTCAAATTTCTTCTCATCAGTGTATTTTCTACTATGTCACAATGTTCTACATGCTTTCTGGCTCTAAATTTCAATTTCACATGCAGACAGGTACCTATACTTATGAATAAAGAGGATTTTCTGATATGCTTAAAGACACCTAAACTAGCAATTTACATCAAAGCTGAAAATTAAAAATAGCTCTTAGGATCAACAAATATTCAACTCTTTCCTCTGCAATTTTTCAGATTTTCCATTCTTTTAAATTTAGTTTGTAAACTCTGAATAGTAATAATCTTTTGCACAACATCTTGTATATCTCTGGTAGTCAGTAAATAAAGAATCATAACTATAAATAATACACACTACAAAGGAAAAACACTAGACTTAAGTCCATTCTAAATAATTCTAAGGTTGAAAAAAAATTTTAAGTATTGATTTTGTAGAGGTAGAGAATCTTCCCTCTTTATATTTCAAATCCCTTGTTAGCTAAATGGAACCTTAATGTACACTATTACATTACATTAATGTACACTATTACACTGTCATAAGAAATATTTCACTCCACAGAATGATTTTGACCTACACCCAGTGTTGATGCTACCAGGAGAAAAAAATTCACTGCAAAGACGCTTCACCTTTTACCAAGTGTCCAGCGTTCCAGATCACCTTTGATGAGCAGAGATTAAAGGTAGTAACCCCACTGATTCAACTGTAAATATACATAAGATGTTTCTTGACCATTAATCACAGGCTTGGGGTGCAGAGTGGGGGTTAGGCATGAGAATTTACCTAACGTGTGCCAGGCCACAATAACAAGTAAGACACTCCAAACCCTACATTGTTTTTCACTACACCCTGAAACAGTGATTACTTGGTCATTTCTATGGACTTAATCAAACATTATACACACAAACACACCCGTGGGACCGCATGGCACTTGGAAGATTACCCACGATTTCCCACTTATTAAGATCTGGATCATATTTCTCAATGCTCTGAAGATATGTCCCCTTTGAGTAGGAATACCCCCCAGTGACATAAATACATCCATTCATGATGACGGCACCACACTCCATTCTCCTTTCCATCATGGGAGCGATCTCTCTCCATTCATTCTGTTCAGGGTCATAGCATTCTGTGATTGTAGTTTGTCCACCAACTAGATAGAGCTTATTTTCAAATGGAACTGAACACAATCCATATTCTATTAAAAAGAAAAAAGCATATTTCTATTAGGATAACAAACAAAAGAGACACCTTAGGGTGGTGATATAATAATGCTTTACAATTTAGCATACAAAAATAGAGTAGCTGTGACATTTTGATTCCAGCACACACTACCACAACACGGAGCCTTAAAATCCACTCCCAATCACCAGACTCAGATGACCTATTCCTGCCACTGTCTTTCAGGTTATCCCTAAACTGGCTTTGCAGGATGCCGGGAGGAACTCATCCTCCGACCACTACCCTTCCGGGAACTTGCCAGCACAGGCACCTTTTTCTCTACGCCTGTGTGTAAAAGGTGGTAGCAGCAGAGTCCCTCTGCCATGAAGACGTCCCAGGTAACTGGTGTAGGGTCCTTCGGGTGTTAGCAGCTAACCCTGTACAGTATCTGCTGCCACAGGCGCTTGCCTCTCTCACACTGCTGGTCAAGTTAAAGACACAAGAAGTTAGAGAAATACAAGCCAGTTTAGTGGGGAACTACAGTCTGTGACCTTAAGAAGCTGTGGAAGGTGCTCAAAGGCCGAGGGCTGCCGTGTGAGGTCTGCATCCTGGGGCTGGGAGTCCACCTCTTGGGCGTCAGCTTTCCAGGCCATTTTAATTTTTTCCATTTTATCTCCCCCTCCACATCCAAACCTGCTGGCTCTTCAAGGCACCAGGATCTTTGGCAACTTCACTTCCTCTCCCTTCTTCCCAGGGCTGTGACTAGGGTAAGGCAAGTGAGGTGCCCAGAGCACAAAACAGGAGGAGACTCTTCCACTTCCGAGCAACTCCTTCAGTTCTGTGCCTCAAGGGTCTCACTTGCCTGACCCTAGTCCCAGCCCTGTTTCTTCCACGCCCTCAGTTCTAATATCGCTCCCAGCCTGTGAGTTCTTTCTCTGAAAGTATCAACCATTAGATTACACTTAAATACTTCTAGCTGCAGATCTGAAGAAAGAGCAGGAGTTGTCAGTGGCACTAATACTACGGAGAATAAATGAAGATTTAGCTTGCCATTGCTGAGCTGTTCCATCTGTCTGGAACACCTTCTTTTCCCAGGTCCTTGCACAGCTGCCTTCTCCATGTCATTCGGGTCTCATCTTACTCTCACCTCCTCAGAGGGCCTTCCCAGATCATCCAACCTGAAGGAGCCGGTCAGGCATCTCTACCACATCACCCTATTTTAATTCTCTCTGTAGTTCTTCTCATGATCCGATGTGGTTCCTGTTTACAGTCTCTCTCTTCCTTCTGACAGTGCAGGAACTGTGTCCTGCCCACCACTCCTCTCCCAACTGAAGGATGGCAAGTGTCTGGCATCTTGTAAGGACTCAATAAAAGTTTGTTGAATCAATGAATGAATTGTACCTTGTACCCTCTGTGCCCAAATATGCGCTCCCATTACTTCACGGAAGAAAAGCTTATAAGGCCTTCTTTAGAAAGAAAGAATGTACAATCAGAAATGTGATTTCCCCTTTCTTACTATTTAGGTTTCAAAGCCTAAGGAAAAATCTGAGAAGACTGGTATTTCTGCTTTGAGTCCACATACTGTTGTTCTCTGGTTTCTGACATTCAAGAAAAAAAGAATTCTCCTACCTCTGAAAACCCATTTATTACCTTTCAGTTATACACATGCAGAATTTTTATAGGATTTAGTTGTTTTTGAGTACTTGTGACACATTGTTTGTTTATATAAATTATGAGTCATTCTGTCAAATGGTTATTGTGAAAATTAATGATGATTCAAAACTTTTATCAGTTGGTATAAATGATTCAACAATGAGCTTATTAAGCTTTTCTTAAATTATTCAAATCTCACAAAAAATCCTCAATTTGCAATTCTTATGTTAAGAGAAGTATCTCAATCTTTCTATAGCAGTAAAAATATTTAAAATAAAGTGACTCCTGGGCTCTCTATTCTGTTCCATTGACCTACGTGTCTGTTTCTGTGCCAGTACCATACTGTTTTGATTACAGTAGTTGTGTAGTATAGTCTAAAGTCAGCGATTCCTCCAGCTCTGTTCTTTTTCAAGACTGTTTTGGCTATTCAGGGTCTTTTGTGCTTCCACACAAATTTTAAAATTATTTTTTCTAGTTCCGTGAAAAATACCCTTGGTATTTTTTAAATTAATTAATTAATTAATTTTATTTATTTTTGGCTGCGTTGGGTCTTCATTGCTGAGCGTGGGCTTTCTCTAGTTGTGGTGAGCGGGGGCTACTCTTCGTTGTGGTGTGCAGGCTTCTTCTTGTGGTGGCTTCTCTTGTTTCAGAGCACAGGCTATATAGGGCATTTCAGTAGTTGCAGCACACGGGCTCAGTAGTTGTGGCTTGCGGGCTCTAGAGTGCAGGCTCAGGAGTTGTGACACACAAGCTTAGCTGCTCCGCGGCATGTGGGATCTTCCCAGACCAGGGCTCAAACCTGTGTCTCCTGCATTGGCAGGCAGATTCTTAACCACTGCGCCACCAGGGAAGCCCTACCCTTGGTATTTAGATAGGGATTGCACTGAATCTGTAGATTGCCTTAGGGTAGTGTGGTCATTTTAACCATATTAATTCTTCCAATCCATGAACACAGTATGTCTTTCCATCTGTTTGTAGCATCTTCAATTTCTTTCATCAGTGTCTTACAGTTTGCCGAGCACAGGTCTTTACCTCCTTAGGAAGGTTTAGTCCCAGGTATTTTATTCTTTTTGATGCAATGGTAAATGGGATTGCTTCTTTAATTTCTCTTTCTGATAGTTCATTGTTAGCATATAGAAATCCAACAGATTTCTGTATATTAATGCTGTATCCTCATGATCAATTAATCTATGACAAAGGAGGCAAGAATATACAATGGAGAAAAGAAAGTCTCTTCAACAAGTGGTGCTGGGAAACCTAGACAGCTACATGGAAAAGAATGAAATTAGAACATTGCCTCACACCATATACAAAAATAGACTCAAAATGGATTAAAGACCTAAATGTAAGGCCAGATACCATAAAACTCTTAGAGGAAAAGACAGGCAGAACACTCTTTGACATAAACCACAGCAAGGTCTTTTTCGATCTACCACTTAGAGTACTGAGAATAAAAAACAAAAATAAACAAATGGGACCTAATTAAACTTAAAAGCGTTTGCACAGCAAAGGAAACCATAAACAAGACTAAAAGACAACCCTCAGAATCGGAGAAGATATTTGCAAATGAAGCAACTGACAAAGGATCAATCTCCAAAATATACAAACAGCTCATGCAGCTCAATATCAAAAAAAACAAACAATCCAATCAAAAAATGGGCAGAAGACCTAAACAGACATTTCTCTAAGGAAGACATATAAATCGCCAACAAATACATGAAAAGATGCTCAACATCACTAATTATTAGAGAAATGGAAATCAAAACTACAATGAGGTATCACCTCACACTGGTCAGAATGGCCATCATCAAAAAATCTAGAAACAATAAATGCTGGAGAGGGTGTGGAGAAAAGAGAACCCTCATGCACTATTGGTGGGAATGTAAATTGATACAGCCAATATGGAGAACAGTATGGAGATTCCTTAGAAAACTAAAAATAGAACTACCGTATGACCCAGCAATCCCACTACTCGGCATATACCCAGAGAAAACCATAATTCAAAAAGACACATGCACCCCAATGTACATTGCAGCATTATTTACAATAGCCAGGACATGGAAGCAACCTAAATGTCCATCAACAGAGGAATGGATAAAGAATATATGGTACGTATATACAGTGGAATATTAGCCATAACAAAGAACAAAATAATTCATTTGCAGCAACATGGATGGACCTAGGGATTGTCATACTGAGTGAAGTAAGTCAGAGAATGATGAATATTATATGATATTGCTTATATATGGAATCTTAAAAAAGGGTACAAATGAACTTATCTACAAAACAGAAATAGAGTTACAGAGTAGAAAACAAACTTATGGTTACCAGGGGGCAAGAGCGGGAGGGATAAGTTGGGATACTGGGATTGACATATACACACTACTATGTGTAAAACAGATAACTAATAAGACCTACTATATAGCACAGGGAACTCTACTCAATACTCTGTAATGGCCTATATGGGAAAAGAATCTAAAAAAGAGTGGATATATGTATATGTATCTGATTCACTTTGCTATATACCTGAAACTAACACAACATTGTAAATCAACTATACTCCAATAAATAAATAAATTTTTTTAAAATGATAAAGCCAAAAAAACCCAGATGAACAGATAAAAAAGATGTGATATATATATATAATATACACACACACACACAATGGAATACTACTCAGCCATAAAAAAAGAAAGAAATTTTGCCATTTGCAACAACATGGATGGACTTGGAGGGTATTATGCTAAGTGAAATAAGTCAGACAGAGAAAGACAAATACTGCATGGTATCACTTATATGTGGAATCTAAAAAATAAAACAAGCTAGTTAATATAACAAAAAAGAAATAGACTCACAGATATAGATAAAAAGCTAGTGGTTACCAGTGGGGAGAGGGAAGTGGGAGAGGGGCAAGATAGGGGTAGGGGATTAAGAGGTACAAACTATTATGTATAAAATGAATAGGCTACAAGAATATATTGTACAGCACAGGGAATATAGCCTATACTTTGTAATAACTATAGAGTATAAAATATTTTAACTATAAAAAAATTTAAAAATTATAAATCACTATGCTGTACGCCTAAAACATATAATATTGTACATAAACTATATCTCAATTTTTAAAAAGTATAAAAATAAATAAAGTGGGCTTCTCTGGTGGCACAGTGGTTAAGAATCCGCCTGCCACTGAAGGGGACACGGGTTCCATCCCTGGTCCAGGAACATACCACATGCTGTGGAGCAACTAAGCCCGCAAGCCACAACTACTGAGCCTGCATGCTACAACTACTGAGCCCGCATGCCTACAGCCCGTGTTCCACAGAAAGAGACGCCACTGCAACGACAAGCCCGCGCACTGCAATGAAGAGCAGCCCCCGCTCACCGCAACTAGAGAAAGCCTGTGTGCAGCAATGAAGAACCAACGCAGCCATAAACAAACAAACAAATAAATAAATAAATTCCTGGTAGTTTTTCCCGTTACCCAAATGCAACATAATGTTCTGTTATAGTTGATGGAAACTTCCTCAGCTATAACTGCCTTTTTTCTTGTTGGTCACTCTATGAAGCTACTGAGGCTAAGGGACTGTGTCTTGTTTATTGAGCTCCTAGCACTGTACAGAGCAAGCAGGAAGCACTCAGCAAATATCTGTTGGACAAATGAATGAATGAAAAATTTCAAACCAAGCATGAGGGATAGCACCATCTGTCATGGCTCAAAAGAGTTTACACACAAATATGCACTATAAATACATGGCAGTCTGTATTCAGTGTTACATGAGTGATAGGAACAAAGCCATGCAGGGATTCAGAGACAACCACAATATTTTCAGGTATTCAATATCCACTGAAATACTTTAAGATTTTTACCTAAGATTTTTTTCTCACTGAAAAGACCTGTAAAGCTTATCTAATCTAACTTCCTTATTTTGCTGGAAAGTAAGATCCAAGAGCTTAAGCTGCTGCCCAAGATTACACAAGTGAATAAATAGCAGAGCCAGGAGAGAACGTTTTTCCCCCTGGACACAGCTCTCCACGGATTTTCCCTCTCTATCACTTACTGCTTCTCCCGGGTTCTTCACGCACTCTTCTTCCTCAGCTCATCCTTTAACTAATGCTGTTTCCCAAGATTCTGCTCACTACTGTGTTGTTGGTCCCAACCTTCCAAGGCATCTCGTTCACCTCCACACATAGTCATCATCTCTAAGCAAACAACTCACAGATCTCTGCATTTAGCTGCATTCTTCCTCCTGCAGAACCACACTTCCCATCGCTTGCTGGACAGCTCTTCTGAGTTATCTAACTGGTCCTTGACATTTCACTACAAAACTGAGTTCATCATCTCTCCTCTTCTCCCCTCCCACTGGTTGCTACTTCAGTGCTCCTAGTCGATCAGCCACAGAGCCTGGAATGACTGTCAATTCCTTTCTCGTCCTCATCGCCAACGTCCAATCACCCAAGGGAGCGATCACTACCATTCAATCAATGATGAATCTGTAACATTCCTCGCACCTGCCTGTTTTCTACTCCTACCACTTCAGGATTTCAGTATTTCTCACCTGGTTTATTACAAGAGCTTTAGCAGATCTCCCTGCCATCTTTTACCCAGTCTATTCTCAAAGGAGTTCTTTTCTTGAAGCTAGAACTGATCACGCATCATTCTCTTGCTCTGAAAACTTTAAGCTCTCTATTTTTAAAATTCTCCAGGCTGCCATTCAAAGCCCTCCATGACATGCTCTTCAACTGAACTCTCCCATCCAGTCTCTCATCCTACCCTCTTGCATCTCATTAATATACTTTTACTCCCAGGAACTGGAATGAACCTGGAAATTTCCCTTCAGCCTTCCTTCACTGGCTAACTTTCTGCCAGAACGCTCTTTCTCAAAAACTACCTTCCTTAATTGTAGCTATTCCTTAAGGCCCAAATCATAACAGCCTATGCCTGGAAGCCTTCTAAGATTGTCAGAGTCCCCTTAATTAGACTGAAGCTCTCTCTACCCTCAATTTCAGTAGCACTTATTTTGTAAGACTGTCTTGTATTCCTGTTATGTATGTGTATTTACTACTAGATACTGAGTTCCTGTGGTAGTAAAATTAATCATCTTTGTGTCTTACGTAATAACTGTCGATAGAATGGTATCTTTCCCAAGGTAAGGTCTCAATAAATGTTATCTTGAATTTAATAGGATTATAGTCCCCTGTTTTTCAACTATACAAAGCAACCACCCTTAAAAGCATTAAGAAAAAAGATAACATTTAGATTACCTTTTAAAAATAACAGTAGTCATTTCTTTGTGGTCTAAGCTACACATCTATAAGGTAGACTCAAGACTGACATTTTACATTCTTCAGGAGGTGCTCCTAAAATGCATAAGAGGCATAACTTGCTATAATTCAGAGGATGTAGGTCCAAATGCCTGTTATCAAGGAGGTAACAGACTAGCTGAATAAACCAGGCTAGGGGTAAGAAAAACAGCAGCACGGGCCTCCCAAGTCTATGATGTGATGAGAATGGAAGAGACTGTGGTGAAACGGAACACATAAGCCTCATCTAAAGGGAACAGCCACTACTTGGCACCAATAATTGTTGCCAGGAAGGAATATGATCCAAGGTTGCCAGATCTTGCAATTTTTCTAAAGGCCAGAAATCATGATTTTTATTTGAAATCTCCTGAATTTTAAATATTGGTAACAAGCCAGTTAAAAAGTATTTTGAACACTGTGAGAGCCAAATAGAAGATACCACGTAGGGTGCTAATTTGATAACTTCGTTTCTCACATTATGTCAGGGAAATGTCCAATGTGAATCAAAATGCTCCATATGGAATTCTAATATTCATTTCTGATTGATTTTTTGATTTGCCATGGCTTTACATACTTTGGCTTAAGTCTCACTACCTTTTAAACTCTCAAGCAGTTAACAAGCTATACCCAATTTAAGTATGTTATGAGACCTTTATTTCTATATTTATTATAAAATTAATTAATTTACTTATTTTATTTTTGGCCGCGTTGGGTCTTCATTGCTGTGCACGGGCTTTCTCTAGTTGCGGTGAGTGCGGGCTTCTCTTGTTGCGGAGCACGGGCTCTAAGCGCGCGGGCTTCAGTAGTTGTGGCTTGCGGGCTCTAGGGCACAGGCTCAGTAGTTGTGGCGCATGGGCTTAGTTGCTCCGCGGCATGTGGGATCTTCCCGGACCAGGGATGGAACCCATGTCCCCTGCACTGGCAGGTGGATTCTTAACCACTGCGCCACCAGAGAAGTCCCTCAAGACGTTTATTTTTAAAGGAATCTCTTTATGAAATATAAATTAAGTTTGTAATGTAAACAACTGCCCTCTGATTTGTTAATCTGACTTTTCATATGTTGGATTTTCTTTGTAAAGATAAGTCAGGGAAGTATCTAACTCATAAGGTTAACATGAGGATCAAATGAAGTAACAGTGTTTTTGTTAAGAGCATGAGCTCCCAGCCAGACTGCCTGGATTTGAATCTCACAACAAGCCCTAGCTAGCTGACCTTGGGCAATATATTCACTCTCTGTGTGCCTCAGTGAACTACAAAATAGTAGCAGTACCTAGCTCACAGGATTGCTGTGAGGTTTCAAAGGATTAATACAGATAAAAGTATTGGAATAGTTAGTGCCTGGTACATACTTATTGAATAAATGTTACCTATTACAGGCATACCTTGACGATATCGCAGGTTGGGTTCTAGAGCACAGTAATGAAGTGAATATCACAATGAAGCGTCACACAAATTTTTTTGTTTTCCAGGGCATATAAAAGTTATGTTTAGGGGTTTCCCTGGTGGCGCAGTGGTTGAGAATCTGCCTGCCAATGCAGAGGACACGGGTTCGAGCCCTGGTCTGGGAGGATCCCACATGCTGCGGAGCAGCTGGGCCCGTGAGCCACCACTACTGAGCCTGCGCATCTGGAGCCTGTGCTCCGCAACAAGAGAGGCCATGAGAGCGAGGGACCCGCGCACCGCGATAAGGAGTGGCCCCCGCTCACCAGAACTAGAGAAAGCCCTCGCACAGAAACGAAGACCCAACACAGCCATGAATAAATAAATTAATTAATTAAAAAAAAATTTCAAAAAAAAAGTTATGTTTATACTATACTGTAGTCTATTAAGTGTGTAATAGCATATTTTTATGTCTAGAAAAACAATGAATATACCTTAATTTCAAAATATTTTATTGCTAAAAAATGCCAATTCAATTACATTAGAACATCAAAGATCACTGATTACAGTAACAAATGTAATAATAATGAAAAAGTTTGAAAGACTGCGAGAATAACCAAAATGTGACAAGACACAAAGTGAGCAAACGCTGTTGGAAAAATGGCACCGATAGAATTCTCAAGGCAGGGCTGCCACAAACCTTCAATTTGTAAAAAATGCAATATCTGCAAAGTACAATAAAGCAAAGCACAATAAAACAAGGTATGCCTGTACTCAGTATGACAGTTATTATTATTTTCTATTATAATTTCATTAGTTATCACAGAAAGTTGTGGGCAGTCTGGGATAATACATCTGAACTATTGGAGACGAAAGTCTACCTCCAAGATGTCTTCAGAGCCAGGACAGCGTGTGGCTGAAGTCCCTCCTTGTGTAAGTCCTGTGGTATATGGAGACATAGCACCAGATTCAGGTGTGCTCCCCCTGAACTGTGAGATGACATATACGATGTACGGTGGAACTAGCTGCATTGGCCAAGAGTAGGAGAGCCTGTTCCCTTATGGAGAGGCAGATTGCTTATCGGTTATAGCACAGGTCAATGCAATCAAACTGCCTGACTTTGAATCCTGATCCACCACTTCCAGACTGTGTGACCTTGGCAAAGCTAAGCTACTTATCCTTTCTAAGCCTTTACAAATATGTAAAACAGGGGTAAACAATACTTACTCACAGGATTGTAGTTAGAATTTAAGGTAATATTACATGCAAAGTGCTCAGTCAGTACCTGACCTATGGAAAGTGCTCAAGAAGGTTAGCTATCATTATTCTCAGATGGTTCAAGCTCGTGAATTCCAACTATGCTCTCCAGTGACTCACACAAAAGCCAGATGCTATATGGAAAATGATTCAAAGTAGTATGGTGATATGGTGATATGAATCTTTCCTAATGAAAAAAACCTTAATCAGATGGCTTAACCTTAACCAGGTAACTGTAACAGGTTTATCCTTCCCCCTGAGCTCTACCCAAAGAGACAAGTCAAAGAACAAAGGACACCACAGAAGGCAGGCCATTCTTTGTGGGTAGACAACTGTTAAGGCCAACACAGGGCCCTGCACATCACAGGAGTAAGTGCTTAATAGCTATTGAAACCCAGAAAGAACATGCTTCTAAAAAAAAAAAAAAAAATCATTTCCTGCTGAACTGAATCAACAGGTATCCTTCCCAACTATTTCATAGACTAGTGGTTTTTAACTGTTAATAAAAATTGTGTTTTATATAATGCATGTAGTAAATGAAAGAAAGCATATAACTAAGGAATAGGAAACACAAAAAAAGAATCTCAGTAAAAAAAATTTAAGAAGAAACTAATTCTTTTAACCACACAGGCTTAAAATATGTGTCATGTAAAGACATCAGGGAAAGTATTTGTAGATGTCATCTAGTTGGAATAAGCTAATTGTGATTATTGTTAGATGAACATGTGAATATTTTGAGCCTTTAATTATACCCACGTGTAGCCTACTACAAATTTAGCACTTTCTACTTCCAGCCCATTTTTAGCCATCCCTTATGCTAAGATGCATCACAACATGTACTATTGGAGACAGTAATTTGTTACCTGGATGTGGACTGGAGGTGACGAGGCTCCATTCATTGATGTCTGAATTGTAGCTCTGGACCTTGTCATAGGTGCAGCTTCCTCTGTATCCGCAGTGGCCGCCGATGACGTAGATAACTTCATGTAAGACACAGGCAGTAGCATTTCCCACGCCTGTGTGTTAATTAAAATCACATCTTCAGATTGCTCTTTCATTCGGTTTTGCAATGAATATTGGACTAAGATTATTATTGCTTTTGTTATTATTGACAGTAGATACAAGGCATTGTGCTAGATGCTATGAAGGATAGAAGAATTAAAAAAAAAAAAAAAGGCTCCCTGCACCTTTTTTCTAAAAGGGGTGAGACATTTACACAAATAATTAGAACACAGGGTAGAGAACTCCTGTGAACGTTCAGAGCAAGGGGAATCATGGCAGGCAGTGGCAGAATTTGACCTGGGCCTCGGTAGGTAGCCTTTGGCAGGCACAGGTGAGAGGAAGCCATCCTAGGCAGAGGGAAAGGTGAGTGCTTATTGGACAATGTCACGTAGCCGAGTTTGATTCCCAGCACTTGGGCAGGGCAGGTGGCACACCTGGGGCTGTTGTGTGGGAATTAAAGCTGACGTGGTAAACTGAAGCCACACGGCAAAGGATCCTGATGCCCAAGTAAGAAACATGGACTTAATTTAGCACGACTTTTAAGGTTTTTAAACAGAGGAAGGGAGGGACTACAGGAGTAGAAGGGCAAGAGTCAGAAAGAGCTAGGTATTGGCCCAGGTGCGAAGTACTGAGGGCCTGACTTTAGACTGGGCCTTGAGTCGGAGGGAAGGATACCAAGGTAAGAGACACCGGCAGAACAGATGGGCCTTGATGACTGACTGCGTCCAAGACAAACAAAACTCATTCTGAGGTCCTGAGCTCAGAAAACTGGGAAACACTGATGCCACAGAAAAATAAGGAAGAAATGGATTCAGCAGGGGAAGAAGACGTGAGGAAGAAAGATGAGGAGGCTCGTTTTAGTTGAAATTGTCAGTTTAAGTCTTTCAACCAACTTTTTACTTAGCCTATTAGATGGGCCGGTGCAGTTCAATCTCCCTGTGCATTTCTACTCCAAAACAAGAGTGAGTTTATAAGCAGGGCAGTTATGATGAGGGGAAAAAAAGTTAGGACTTTCTAAACAGCCAAGTATTTATTTCTTCTCTGTACACCCGTAAACTAAAAAAGGAAATGAATTTGAAACTTGACTCTGCCCAACTTCGGTGCTCATTACCAGGGAAAGCTGCTAGTTCACTTCATGGCTACAAAATAAAACAAACTGGGGAACATAGTGTTATCCTTTCTAGAGACAAATGGGAAACTTAAAGTTCAGCATGAGTCCACCCATCAGAACCAGTACTAGCAAAAAGTGCACAGAACTGACAGAAGTGTGACCCTTCCCTGGGATGATCAGATATAATCAGGAATCAAAACTTAAGTTAAAAGTATAAAACTCTGGAATTTCAAACCCAGCTGGGGGGTAGGGGAGGACTTCAGCATACGAGGGTCTTCCATTCCACTCAAGGCTAAGGCAAGAACACGTGTGGCCTTCTTCACAGTGGATACAACATTGCAGCACTTTCTTTTCAGGAAGCACTGTTTCACACATGATTTAACAACATTTCGTTAAAGTAATACATTTCAATCCTCAAAGAAATATACTCTAAACTGCAGAACCACTGAAATTGTGATCTTATCCTTAAGAAACAGAGGCAGAAATATATCCAGGTTTACAACAGCTGCTAAAATATTTGAACTTTCCTTGTTTCTTTTGTAGGAAATGAGTCAGGACATTAAGAGCCACCCTGGGGAGAGGACTGGGGGAATTAGTAAATTGGGGGGTCAAGCTCAGGCAGAGTCAAAAACCAGAGCAGCTGTCACAGCAGGCGTTAAGCCACCTTCTCCCATCCTGTCAACTACTTCGCAACCTTCGGATGTGCAGGAGAGCGGTTGTAATTGAATATGAAAGATATTTCTGCCCTGTCAAAGCTGACATGTTCTTCTATAAGATGTTCATGACTATAATGCCTAACACTTACTGAGTGCTTACTCTGTGCCAGACACTGTCCTAAGCACTTCACATGAATAAACTCAATTAATCCTTTCAGAACTAAGCTATGTAATATTGTGACCCCCATTGTACAGATGGCAAAACTGGGGCACAGGGAGATTAAACCACTTGCCCAAGCTCACCAGCAAGTAAGGTGAAAGTCAGGATTTGGATCCAGGCAGTTTGGCTTCAGAAGCAGCATGTTTGGTCACAAGGCCATTCTGCCTCTCAGGCTTCCTGTTCTCATCCAAGAATCATACCGGGTCAGATTCCCAGACCAGGTCAGATTCCCACACCCTCACTAGCATTAAAAAAGAAACAGAAAGGCCTGGGAAGAAACATCTGGAATAAAATGACTCAAATTTGGTAACAACATACCAGTTTGTGTGCAACTCCCCAGCACCAATGAATAAATGTAATGAAATAAGTGAGATTCTAGCTTAACTTTTTTTACAGTGGGAGAGAAAGACAAGGCTAATCTAGTACCAAACACAGCAGAAAATACAGTGTTTATCAGACAGATGCTGAGATCCAATAGCCACTGTGTGGGCCACGTGTGGGAGGTAGGGGACCTGCCCCTCTCCTTTACCCTCTAAGACAAGACTGGAATCCCAAAGAGCAGAGGGTGTTTGTCTCTAGTTTTTGAGAGAATGTAATTTGTTACACCCTATAGGGACCAAACCTTTCAAGGTTTTAATGAAAGACCTTTTAAAAGACAGATGATCAGATGATGAGAGGAAAAAAAGCTGAACATTTAAAAGCAGAATCAAAAAGGTTCAATGCCAAGAGCAAGCAAAAAAAAAAAAAGAAATTTAACATGAATAAAACTACCCAGCTTTCTCTCTTCATTTAGCCTTTGATTTAAATATAAATTCTTAAGACTCAAAGCAAGATGTAGATTCAAAACAGGCTGTAGAATAAGATGAATGAATTATACCGTTTTCTTATATAAATAATATTTCTTTTCTAGCCTGGGCAGCATACTCTGATCACATAACTCTCAGTCGGGGACTGCTATACTATATTTTCACTTGGAACATTCTGTGTAACATTATTTGTATAAGCCACTATAGTTCCTAGGTAGCATTCCAAAGTGATAAATTCTTTTCAACGTTATCTGTGAGAGAAGTGAGAGACCCTTGGCCTAACCTCAAACACCTAAAAAATACAGAATGAACACAATCTGCACTTACCTTTAATCATGTTTGCAATAGGAATCCATTTCTCTTTTAGTGGATCATAGAACTCGGCCTCTTCTGCTGGAGCCCCTTTTCTGTAACCACCTAAAGCATAGACACAGCCACCCAAGGTGACTGCACAGTGATAATACCTGGCATTGAGCATTGGCAAACCTTCTGTCCATTCATCACTTTCACTGTTATAGATCCACACTGTGTCAAGAGCTTCTATGTTATCCGTTCTGTAACCCCCGGTTACATAAATATTGGGTCCCAAACATGTAACACCATAGCTCTCCCTAGTGTAATCTGGTATTTCTGCTCCCTGGATCCAAACATTTGTCAAAGGATCCCATACGTGCACCTCTGATAAAGGATGCCAGTAATAGCCTCCAATGATATACATTGTGGCTGTGGACCTCTGAGAAATCTCTTTATGCATGGGATTCAAAGCATTGTATATGAGAGATCGGATCTTATTTTCAGTTAACAGGCAGCTTCTTTGAAGGCCCAAAGCTGTTTTTAAATACACTGGATCTATATCTATGTTGATATAGCTTAGTAGATTATACAGGCATTCAATTCGATTTTCTACATCATGAGCAGTCCACTTGATAACTGGCTCTATGACAGCTTCTTCTTTCCAAACACTGAGATTCTTTCTGGACAAGATAAAGAGAAACTTTTCAAGGCTGATTTCCAGAAATTCTTCTTGTTGCCATACTTCCTTAAACCTTGAGCATAGAATTCTTCGAGATTCCTTCTCTAGTTCTGGACACACGTGAAATTCTGCAAAGGAGTGCATTCCAATACAATTATCAATATCCAAGTGCCTTACCAAAAACTGCTCACATGCTTTCTTTACCGAAAGGAACTGTAGCAGATCTGCTGCTTCAAGCAGGCTTTGAACATTTCTTTTAGTTATCTCAATTTGGGACGTGTACGCATAATTTACAAGGCCTTCCAAGATATCATGGTGGATGCCAGAGATTTTTATTTTATTTTTAAATTTTTCTTTCATGTCAGCTGTGAACATTGCTTTAAAATAATTGCTGCAAGCAGCTAAAACAGCTCGGTGACAATGGAAGATTATGCCTGAAGGACACTGAAGGGTAATATCAGTAAATAATCCATCCAAGTAAAATGTTTTGAATGCATCCAGAAAATCCACTGGATGCGTCGAATCCTTGAAAAGGTAAATATAATCTTCATGTCCTTTTAGAGCCATGGCTGCAATAAACATGAAACAATACACGTGTTTTCAATTGTGCGCATTACCTCATAATCAATGCTAAATATTCCTGTCATTATAATGATTGATTAGCATCGAATATACAAAACTAGACTAAGTTCAGCACTCTGTCACAAATGCAAAATGTGGACACACTATTTCATAATTTATATGATGGTCAATTTCAATGCAGGGTAGCTCGGAGTCTGATATGAGGCCCCCGGATTGCTCAGGGGTCCTTTCGAGAAGAAATATTGATTTGCTACCCCATTCACCCCATTCACCCAGTCTCCGAGTTGCCGGTCCTAGAGAGAGCCCCCACTTGGCAAACCAAGTGTCCAAGAGGTCACCCCACTCGAGGCTGGACCTTGGCCGGCTCGGCTCGGCCCCAATTCAACCTTTTCCCCGAGTTCCGTCTCCCTTTCAAGTCGAATCGAGATGCCAGGAAAGGGATGATCGAAATATAACTGGACAGAAGAAATCTCGGAAAAGGGAAATCCTGTGCCTTTCTGCTCAAGGAAGGACGGAAAGGAAAACGGCCGGACGGCGGCCCCTCCATCCGCGTGCCCGCTCCCCGGCTGCCGCAGGGCTTTCCGCGCGCCGCGCGCCCGGCCCCCGGCCCGCGTTTCCGCCCGGAGACCGCCCCGCCCGGGGGCCTGGCACGGGGACTCGCCTCGAGGGCGCCGCGCGCCGCCGCCGGGCCGGGCGCCCGCGTCCCTCCACCCCGGGACGCCGCACAGGTGTGGGGAGGGCGCCGCGGACGGCCCCGCGCTCGGCCCGGCCCGCCGCCCGCGCGGCCATTGTCTCCGCGCCTCTGCCGCGGGCTGGCCTCGCTCCCCCGCGCCCGGCCCCGCTCGCTCCCCGCCGGCTGGCCTTGCCCTGCACTCACCTCCGGCGGCGGCTCCCGGTCGCGCTGCGGACCCGCGGGCTAGTGGCGAGCGGGGGCGGGGGCGCCTCCGGACCCTCTGACCATCTTTGGAAGAGGCGCGGCGGAGGCTGCCTGCTAGTGCAGCTCCAGCCCACAAGCGGCTCCTATTTTGGTGCCCCGGCTGCTCCCCGCCTCCAACCGAACGGCCCCCCACGCGGCTGGGGCGCGGGGCAACTCGCGGGAACTCCCGGCTGGCGGGGCCGCGCTGCGGGCAGGGGCGGGGTGGGCGCGCGGGCGCGTGGCTGCGGCCCCTCCCCGGCGGGCTCCCCGGCAGCAGGTGGGACGGCTTCCCCGAGGAGACCGCTTGCGCCGCTAGCTTTTGCCCTTCTCCCGGGACCTGTGCCCGCATCCCCACCCCACGCACAGACACTGCCGAGCGTTTTCTCTCTAGACAAACGCTCTAAGTCCTGAATTAGGACCATATATAGGAGCTGGGGGGCCCCCTTTTCCCTCTTTCAGTAGCTCTCCCCAGCCCAGGCCCTAAGGGTGGAGTGGAATTGGGAGTCGGGATTGGCGAGAATGCAGCAAACTTAAAGGTCTGGGGTTCAGGTTGCCTTCAAAATGCTATAAGTAGTTGCCGCTTTCCCACGAACTCCGTCCCGCCCCCAGCAGAGCACTCTGGAGGAGTGCTGGGGAAGCCCCTGGGACTGATGTGTACACGGTGGGTTAACGTGGAGCTTTGAGAAAAGCTGAGAGCAGCCAGGGCCAAGGATTCAGGTTACAGTATTTAGAACAGAGTAGCTGGAAGGAGCAGCCTCCAGTCTTTCTTCCTGGTGGCACAGTCCAATCACATAACGACGTACATATGCTACACCACAAAGTTCATGTTCTTGTTCCTACAAAAGCCAATATCAAATATTTTCATTTATCATTCATTCATTTGCAGGATTTTATTGAGTGCCTAGGCACTGGTAATAGCGTGGTAAAAGATGGCCTATACGGGGGGGCTTCCCTGGTGGCGCAGTGGTTGAGAATCTGCCTGCCAATGCAGGGGACACGGGTTCGAGCCCTGGTCTGGGAAGATCCCACATGCCGCGGAGCAACTAGGCCCGTGAGCCACAACTACTGAGCCTGCGCGTCTGGAACCTGTGCTCCACAACAAGAGAGGCCGCGACAGTGAGAGGCCTGCGCACCGCGATGAAGAGTGACCCCCACTCGCCGCGACTAGAGAAAGCCCTCGCACAGAAACGAAGACCCAGCACAACCAAAAATAAATAAATTAATTAAAAACAAACAAAAAGACGGTCCATAGCTCGCACGGAGTTTATAGTCTAGCCAGCTTAAAGGAGGAAGGAGACCAGGGTGAAAGGAACACGAGAGGCCCAGTGTGTTTCTCAGAATATGGTCTGAGAAACAATATACAAAATGGCCAGACTGTATATGACAAAAGAACTCTGAACCACACAAGAAGTCCAGGAAGCCAAACCACAACTTCTGCAGCAGTTGGACCAGGAGGTGGTCAATGACTGCCAACTTCCCTATTTTTACCCCTACTTTCAACTTGGGACCAGTCAGAGAAAGCCAAATATGCTCCCCATACCAACGAGATAAAATACTCCCTGATTCTAGTAGCTGGACTCCAGCTTTCCCAGGCCAACAACCTCCAAAGTATACCTGAGACCTTCCCCTTTTTTCCACTTTTATAAAGCTTTCCCACTCCCCTATCTGCCTTTGAGCTTCTATCAAAGGCAAATGATGGTCCTGACTCTCTTGCTATAGCAAGATCTGAATAAATGGCCTCTGTTCTCATTTGGGTGATTTTATTTTAATTCCGCATGTCAGATCACCTCAACTGAATTATGTGGGATACTAGAATCTGCATTCTAATCAAGGGCATCAGGTGATTCTTTTGCACAAATAGAAGAACATACGTTAGGGACTTCCTTGGTAGTCCAGTGGGTAAGATGCCGTGCTCCCAATGCAGGGGGGCAGGGTTCGATCCCTGGTTGGGGAACTAGATCCTGCATGCATGCCACAACGAAGATCCTGGAGTGCCACAACTAAGACCCGGTGCAGCCTAAATAAATAAATATATTTTTAAAAAAGAAGAAGAAGAACCTATATTGGACCCAAAATGGAAGAAAAATGAAAGGTTTACTATCTCAACATCTGGTAAACAGTTTAGTGGAGAAGAAAAGTATATGAGATTTTGTTTCAGGGTTAAGATTCTTCTCTGCCACTTATCTATCATGTAGCTTAACTAAACTTCTCTTATCTTGAGTTTTCTGACTTGTAAAACAGAAAATATCAGTACTTTCTCAACTAACATAAGGATATTGGAAAGATAAAATTATGACAGTGAAAGCACTTAGGATGTGGTATATAAATGTTAACTATTATAATGAAAGGATATTTACACTTAATTCTCCATCACAACCTCAATTTGGAAATTAATATCTTATTAACATTTCTTCAAAAATTATGAACTTTGTAGTTAACTGTAATATCAGACACTTTGTCCTTCATGGATAGTGATGTTATTGTTGGTGTTGTCATTCAAGGACACAATTGCGATTGATTGAAGATGGGGCATTCTTTCCATGGTTGTCATTGAAGTGTGGCAATGGCTGTTTGTGGCTATGGTGCTAAGTTTGATGTATAGTAAATATAGGCTCTACCTAACTCAGAGGAGGGGCTTCTAGAATCATAACAGCATGTAATAAATGATTCTCGAATAACAGAATTCACTATATTGTCATTTGTTCTGTTATTTCAGATTGCTGCAGAGAGCAATTCATACTTTTGCTTCCATTGCCTGATGTTCTCTGGTTGTGAATTATTGCTTAAAAGTGTATATCGGCTATATGTCAATTATATCTCAAAAAAAAAATGACCCAAAAAAGTGCATATCAGTATGTATTAGACTGCTTCAACCTGCCAAGAGAAGAGCAGGTCCTGAAGGGTATGGGCAGGAGCAGTTCCTCTTTACCACATGCTTTATCAAAAAGACCACTGCAAATGCTAATAGATTCGATGCACTCAGAAACATATAATTAGCATTCATAAGTTAAATAAATTAATGACACTGTTCAAGAAAACAAGTGTGCCATCTGTGAATCCAAGTCTTAGGGAAATAAAGAGCCACCGTGGAGATGAGACATAAAAGACTCTTGGCAGATACTGAGCTTGGCATGGGGTTGGAGTCCTTTTGACATCATACTGAGCTTTTCAAAAGACTTGGTTTCTAAAAATAACAATCTTATTTGTTGCTTTTACCTTATTAATACATCTTTCCACTAAGTATGTCATTAAATGTTCGGTATGCTAAGTAATTGTGATAATCATTATCAATATATGTAAACGTGCCAGTATATACAGAAAATTTTGTGTACTTCATTTAACGTACTGGATAGAACAAGTTGGTGTTAAGTAAAAAAAAAAAAATAGGAATAATTTAGAAGGCCACCACATACAACTGTGTAAGTTGTGCACTGCATAATTCCAGCTCATTCCATTCAAGTAGAGTGCCATGTGGACACTGTCTCAGGAGTTGTACAGTATACAGCCAGCACAGGTAGGTATATGTGGCTGCCCTGGAGTTGCTATGTCTTGGCAAAGCCTTTTTGGTATGCTTCCGGGAAAATAAAGAAAACGTTCTGATGACTGGGTAACAAGTGCTTTCACAAGTCAGAATGTTTCCAATTCCTTGTTTTCAACAAAAGTCAAAGAGCATTTTTGACAAATAACTTGGAAAGAATCCACAAAATGAGTGGCACTGCCATAATAAAATTCCTCTCATTCCCATCTAGTCTATGTGAACACATTTTCTCAGGGATTATATCTATAGAAATGAAAAACAGGAATATTACTGATCCTAAACTCTGTCTCATGCCAGCAGAAAACAATACTCAGCCAAAGATATATGGTCTCAATGAAAGGAAAATAGCCCAATTCATCAGACTGAAATAATATTTGATAAATTTTTACTTTTGATTTAAACTTATTTATGTTGTTTGGTCAATTATAGTAATAATTGTAATGTTAATCAGCTCAGAATTTTTTTACTACTTAAGAATCAAGGACATAAAACAGTTAAAATTCTAATTTATGTACATTTCTGTTGCAGAGAGGCTTAAGAGGTGACTAATAAAAGATTTTCAAGTATAAAAATACATGGACAATCCTTTCTTTGAATGTTTCCAATATGCATGAATTTCAGTTACCACCATTTTGTTAAATAACACCAATCCTTCAAACAGGGTTCAGATTTCAATTACTATGGTATATTAACTGTGAATAATTGCATAAAATAGAAATTTCGCCTTCTAGCTCTTCAGTCCACAAATCACTACATAAATAACAGATGAGCATCAAGGTCAGTGACCCATCATGTCTCTTCTTTCAAAGTCCTTGGTGATTGGTCACTGTGCATCTGTTATTCAGTTCACATTCAGACAACGAAGCTTGCGGTTGTCTTACCTCCTGTCTGCCAGTGATAAATCTACATAGTATTTTACAAAAATAGATGACTGAGAGAGGGCATTGGCCAACAAAAATGAAAATGTAGCAAAGAAGTAAAAGTGATAATGCCAAAAGTGGAATTTGAGTTGAACAGAATGAAGTTCTAGAAGAAATAGCTGAGCATGGGAATGTTAACAGTGCCACCAGTGAAGAGACTCTAGATCTGCAGCCAGCTGACCTTGGTGCAGGTGAACTTTGTGACTTAAAGAGGACAGTGGTTATTGACAAAACGGATAATGGTGTCCTAGAAGAAGTAATACTGGCAAAAAAATTTCATTTTAAAAGAACTCTTGGAGGACTTCCCTGGTGGCGCAGCAGTTTACAATCCGCCTGCCAATGCAGGGGACACGGGTTCGAGCCCTGGTCTGGGAAGATCCCACATGCCGTGGAGCAACTAAGCCCATGCGCCACAACTACTGAGCCTGCACTCCAGAGCCCGCGATCCACAACTACTGAAGCCCGCGCGCCTAGAGCCCATGCTCCGCAACGAGAGGAGCCACCACAATGAAGCCCTCGCACTGCAATGAAGAGTAGCCTCCGTTCACCGCAACTAGAGAAAGCCCGCACGCAGCAGCGAAGACCCAACGCAGCCAAAAATAAATAAATAAATTTATTTTTTAAAAAAAGTGCAAGGATAAAATGTTGGAAGCTGATCCAAACTTAGAAGTATGACAATTCACTAAGTCATAGAAAGATGATCACTCTGTATTGTAAGTTACAGGACAAAAAGAAGACGGTGAAAAGTGTTTACTCTTAATAAGTTTTTTACAGAAAAATAAAATACTTTCATTTCCAATGTTTCTAATTGCAGTGTACTAAGTAAATATTGGTCTCAATGTTTTTCATTTTCCTATACATTTATAACTGGCAGTAAGACAGTTTTTAATGTTCTGACAAAAAATTTAAAGGTCACAGGACAATCACAATTGTTCCTACTGATTATTAAGATTATTTTGCATGGTAATTTTGCACATTTTTATGCGAGGACTGCCTGTATTTTCAGTAGGACAACACTCTCTGGGAGAAGCGGAATGGAAATATGAGTTCAAGAAAAAAAAGAATAAGATAAAAATTTCCCACTGTTAAAGAACAACTTGTTTATGCATTTTTAAATGAATTTTTAAATTACTATAGTTAGCTTTTGCTAAATAGATTTTAATAAGTTATTTTAAAGCCTACTAAAAAGTCATTATTTACAATACTCTAGAAATTACAACCTTGGCAAATGTTTAAACTTATAATGAAAAGTTTTCAATATCAATCTGAAAATGTGGAAGTGAGTATGTATGTTACTCTTGGGGTACTTGTTCAAAAAACATATGGGGCTTCCCTGGTGGCGCAGTGGTTGAGAATCTGCCTGCTAATGCAGGGGACACGGGTTCGAGCCCTGGTCTGGGAAGATCCCACATGCCGCGGAGCAGCTGGGCCCGTGAGCCACAATTGCTGAGCCTGCGCGTCTGGAGCCTGTGCCCCGCGACGGGAGGGGCCGCGATAGAGAAAGGCCCGCGCACCGCGATGAAGAGCGGTCCCCGCACCGCGATGAAGAGTGGCCCCCGCTTGCCGCAACTGGAGAAAGCCCTCGCACGAACCGAAGACCCAACACAGCCAAAAATAAATAAATAAATAAATAAATAAATAAATAAATAAGAAAATCCTTTAAAAAAAAAAAAAACATATGAAAGACCACTGGTTTATTCTCATAATAGGAACTAGCTTACTACTCTTTGGGGGAGGGTCATTTAAAAGATAGCTGTTTACTGAGAATATGTTTTTGCGTGCCAGAGTTAGAGCTAAATTCCAGATAAAAGTAATACAAGGCAGAAGATAATAAACTAGGACCTTTATCAACTACAAAAAAAAAAGAAACCCAATTCTTCTGGCTAGAAAAAGAACAAAAGTAAGAGCATTGGCTCAAATCAACCAAGACAGACTGATACTCTTACCTAAGTTAGAGATTAAAATTCTCCAACGACTCCCTGTCTCATTCAGTAAAAGCCAAAGTACTCACAGTGGCCTCCACACCCCACCCCCAGCCCTGCTTCTGCCCTCACCAGGAACGGCACCGCCTCAAGGCCTTACTGCTAGCTATTCCTTTTGCCTGCACTGCTCTTTTCCCCATACTGCCACGTGACCTGATTGCTCACCTCCACTGGGTTTTTGCTCAATATCAACTTCCCAACAAGGCCTTCTTTTACCAACCTATTTAAATTTATCTCCGGGGGCTTCCCTGGTGGCGCAGTGGTTGAGAATCTGCCTGCTAATGCAGGGGACACGGGTTCGAGCCCTGGTCTGGGAAGATCCCACATGCCGCAGAGCAACTAGGCCCGTGCGCCACAACTACTGAGCCTGCGCGTCTGGAGCCTGTGCTCCGTAACAAGAGAGGCCGCGACAGTGAGAGGCCCGCGCACCGCGATGAAGAGTGGCCCCCGCTCACCGCAACTGAAGAAAGCCCTCGCACAGAAACGAAGACCCAACACAGCCATAAATAAATAAATAAATTAAAAAAAAAAAATTTATCTCCGTACCCTACCTGTTATTCCCAATTCCCCTTCCCTGCTTTAATTCATAATCCTTATCACTATCTATAATATCATATATTTTGCATATTTTTCCAATTCATTGTGGGATTTCTCCCACTAGAATGTAAACTCCATGAAAGCAGTGATTTTGTGTTTTGTTCATGGTATATCCCCAGTTCATTCTGGTATTCCTAGAACAGTGTCTGCCACATAACAGGTACTCAATAAATATTTTTTTATATCAGTGAAACTATGAGTGGATTAAAAGTAAGACTTTCAGGAGTTTCCCTGGTAGTGCAGTGGTTAAGAATCCACCTGCCAATGCAGGGGACACGGGTTCGAGCCCTGGTCCAGGAAGATCCCACATGCCGCGGAGCAACTAAGCCCATGCGCTACAACTACTGAGCCTGTGCTCTAGAGCCTGGGAGCCACAACTACTGAAGCCTGCAAACCTAGAGCCCATGCTCCTTAACAAGAGAAGCCACGGCAATGAGAAGCCCGCGCACTGCAACGAAGAGTAGCCCCTGCTCACTGCAACTGGAGAAAGCCCGCGTGCAGCAACGAAGACCCAACGCAAACAAAAATAAATAAATAAAATAAATAAATTTTTTTTTTTAAAGTAAGACTTTCAGAATTTCCTTTAAAAACTTGCTCAGGGCTTATAGTTCTCTAAGAAATTATATAAATGACTTAATCTGCAGACACTGCCCTCCTGTACCACATGATCTAAAAGTTTTGTGCTTTTTTTCATTTTCAAATTCAAAGCATCCAGTTTATCTATCCCTTCCTTTTCGTTCTCTCAGACAGCACGCTTATTGGGTCTTCATCACTTCTCACTTGGCTTACTGCAAGATTTCTCTGTGTCAGTCTCTCCCCGTTCCTCCCAAGCTGTACACTACCTTTCATCCTCTCCAAACAGCATTTTCTTGACATCACTTCCCTTTACTTGCTCCTAAAAGGTACCTGGAAGAAATTCAAATTCCACTGATTAGCTTTCAAACCCGTCCATAAATTGGCCAAATCCTACTTACAAAGCTTGATTCCACTACTCCCCAGTTTAAACCCTTAGCTTCATCAGGCCGGCCACATCATCACTATCTCAAGAATA
This sequence comes from Balaenoptera acutorostrata, assembly GCF_949987535.1. Classification (NCBI taxonomy): domain Eukaryota; kingdom Metazoa; phylum Chordata; class Mammalia; order Artiodactyla; family Balaenopteridae; genus Balaenoptera; species Balaenoptera acutorostrata. The sequence continues at coordinate 31,004,151 of NC_080071.1, read as the reverse complement.
CGCTGTGCTCACCCCCGTCTTGGCTCACATTATTCCTTTCATCTGGGAAGCTCTATCAAGTCCTTTCCATTTTTCCAAATCCTTTTCATCCCTTAAGGTATAGATTGCAGTCTACCTCTTTCATAAAGCTTCTCTTATATGACAATCAACTGACTGAGTACACAATACAATACTATATGGTCATCTAGTTCTTCCTTGACTTAGGTACTTTTTGTTTATGCTGATTACTAATATGCTTTATGAATCTTACTTGGGAATTATGAATTACATATGTATATGTCCCACCTCTTCAATCAAATTGTAAATGCTTTGAAGGACATCATTATTTGTAAGACATAGTCCTACATCCTACACTTATACTTCTACAAGTTTTTGTTTTGTTTGGATTTGTCTTCTTGCACATAGTAGCCCCTCAAAATATTTGTTTACTCTAGTATTTTTATCTCCCCAAATTGTGCAATAGGATATTTTTTCTGGATTTAAGCCTGAAAAGGGCTAAATTGTTAATAAATCCCTGAAAGAACATACTCTCATATTTAACTGAGGATAACAAAATATTGCATGGACCAAGCTGTGAGAACAGTTGAGATTCAGATATGTAACAAAATCCTGAATATGACTGTAAAGTGGTAGAAAAAAATGTGAAGGAGCAAGTTTGCACTGATTATAAAATCCTATGTGGCAAATGGTAGTTTAATTGTAAATATTTTTTACTAGTTGTTTAGACATACAATTGAAAATTTATTATATGAATATAAAAGACAAACTAATTTTTTACTAAGTAACATCTTCCATAAACAATGGGAGCTTCTAAGAATTTCTGTTAGGAAACACTTATGTTAATATTTTGTTTCCACATGAACTATCATCACACAGACATCAGTTTGTATGACATAAGTAAGATAGATTTAGTTTTTGGCCCAGAATATATTATTCCATAAGCCCTTATAGGGTACATCAAAAAATCTCTCTACAACAGAACTATCACATTGTCCACCTGAAAAAAGAAACCCATCAGGGAGCACAAAATGATAGGGTATAAGGTAAAAGAGTTAAGGCAATTAATTATTATTTATATATTCCCTACAACTGGTCTCATCTAAAGATGTACTGTGAGGTTATTGGGTCAGTAAAGGACTCTCCCTCTAATCTTCTGGGAAAAAAAAGTATATCTCATAATAGGGGTAGAAAGTGGCTATAAATTCCAGTCCCATTATCACACTATTAACAGAACTACTGGGGATATATGTATATATAAAACTGATTCACTTTGTTATAAAGCAGAAATTAACACACCATTGTAAAGCAATTATACTCCAATAAAGATGTTAAAAAAAAAAAAACAGAACTACTGTGGGAATGTAAATTGATACAACCACTATGGAGAACAGTATGGAGTTTCCTTAAAAAACTAAAAATAGAACTACCATATGACCCAGCAATCCCACTACTGGGCATATACCCTGAGAAAACCATAATTCAAAAAGAGACATGTACCACAATGTTCATTGCAGCACTATTTACAATAGCCAGGACATGGAAGCAACCTAAATGTCCATTGACAGATGAATGGATAAGGAAGATGTGGCACATATATACAATGGAATATTACTCAGCCATAAAAAGGAACGAAATTGAGTTATTTGTAGTGAGGTGGATGGACCTAGAGTCTGTCATACAGAGTGAAGTAAGTCAGAAAGAGAAAAACAAATACCGTATGCTAACACATATATATGGGATCTAAAAAAAAAAAATGGTACTGATGAACCTAGTGGCAAGGCAGGAATAAAGACGTAGCAATAGAGAATGGACTTGAGGACATGGGCGGGGGGGGGTAAGCTGGGGCGAAGTGAGAGTAGCATCAACATATATACAATACTGAATGTAAAATAGATAGCTAGTGGGAAGCAGCAGCATAGCACAGGGAGATCAGCTCTGTGCTTTGCAATGACCTAGAGGGCTGGGATAGGGAGGGTGGGAGGGAGACGAAGAGGGAGGGGATTGGGGATATAGGTATGCATATAGCTGATTCATTTTGTTGTACAACAGAAACTAACACAGTATTGTGAAGCAATTATACTCCAATAAAGATCTATTAAAAAAAAAACAACAGAACTACTCTTCTCAGTCTGGTGCCTGCCTTCAGTTGCCCTATTGATATATCAGCTGTCCCTTGGAAGCTGCTTATGAGACCATAAATGAAAATCCTCTCTAACTCTCCTTCAGGGCTAGTATTAACCAGGAGCTAAAAAATTCAAATGCTATAAAACTAAATGAATATGTAGGCATATCAGATAAAACATTTTTTTTTAAAAGTAGAATTAAGATGTAATTATAGGGCTTCCCTGGTGGCGCAGTGGTTGAGAATCTGCCTGCTAATGCAGGAGACACGGGTTCGAGCCCTGGTCTGGGAAGATCCCACATGCCACGGAGCAGCTGGGCCCGTGAGCCACAGCTGCTGAGCCTGCGCGTCTGGAGCCTGTGCCCCGCAACGGGAGGGGCCGCGATAGTGAAAGGCCCGCGCACCGCGATGAAGAGCGGTCCCCGCACCGCGATGAAGAGTGGCCCCCACTTGCCGCAACTAGAGAAAGCCCTCGCACGAACCGAAGACCCAGCACAGCCAAAAATAAATAAAAAAAAAAAAAAAAAAAAAAAAGATGTAATTATAACTTGTTCTGTAAAAGACTACACTTGCACTACGAAAGCAGATTTAAACTAATAGATTTGTGCCACAGTACATATAATACCTGGGTAGGGAAAGAAGTCTAATATGTATCTAACACAGGAAGGAAGTGATTGAGTTAGGCATCAACAATATTTATTAAACACTCAGGTGGTGATTGCTATGATGTGACAAGGCTGTGGACTTGGTGATAAGGAGATTATTACCTGGGGGAAAATATTTTGGATCTCTGGCTTTAAGAGTAGTGGTATTCTGTGCGTACAATATCTCTTCACTTGATCCACAAATAAAACATATGGACTTTTAGGCATTAAGTAGTTCTCAAACAGGGATTATTGGCAAAGTCTAGAGATGTTTTTGGTTGTCACAATTTGCCAGGAGGATTGCTAATGGCATCTAGTGAGTAGAGGTCAGGAATGCTGCTTTCCTACAATGCACAGGAAACACACATTCCTCCCCCAGCCCCCAGCAAGAAATTATCCAGCCTAAAAGTCTATAGTGCCAAAGTCAAGAAAGCCTATGCCCACTCTAGCAGTTAATTTCTGTGTCCAGTAATTCCTCTTTGGTGACCAAGTGCATAGGAGCTGGGTTAGGCTATTCTGTGGCAGGTAAATCCGCACATCATCACATTTTGGCTGCTCATTTAGAGGGCCAGGTTGGACTCAGTTTTAGGGGTTGATGACTTTCAGATTATTTCTATGGCACCCAAACTTGACCTATAAGCCAGTCAAGATTGCTTTCTGGCTTTTATTGTCCTTACAGGAAATGGTGCTAGATTCAGCAGGTTAGGCAATCAAGAGCCATCTGAGTATTTGAAGTATTTCATCTTTGAGTGTGTTAGAAAAGCAGAATCTCAAGTCCCACCCCAGACCGATTGAAAACAATTTGCATTTTAACATGATCCACAGAGAAGCACTGTTCTAATATACATTGAGGAAAAAAGGAAGAGAGAAGAAAGACAATGCTTATATGAGCAAAATGAGATAGATAATCAGTGTCTTGATCCTTGAATACAGTACTCTGTCCAGTTCAGGGTCAATCTTACAGAGGACTGTCAGTAGGTCAGAGGAGAGTTCTGAAAATAAAAACTGCTTTCTGAGGATCAGATAAGGAAATCATAGTTATTTAGCTCAAAGACAAGAAAACTAACCAACATGAAGAGTTCAAACCTGTGATCTATTAATATGCTAAAAATTAAAAGGCTGACCCCAAAATGGTTTTGTGGTAAAATGAAAACCTTCTAAAGGCCTTAAAAATAGGATGACTTAACTTTACTTAGAGGATCGATTTTAAAAGCTCTTTGTAGCCAAACCTAGAAAGCACTTAAATTCATAATGATTTTAGAATTACAGAATTTTAGAACTGGAAGGTAGTTAGGGATAAAACTCACTCAGTCTAGTCATTTTACAGAAAATAAAATGAATTCCAGAGAAGCAAAATAATTCACCAAAGTCACAGAGCAACTTAGCAGTTAGAGCTGGGACTAGAATTCAGGTCTCTTGACTCAACATCACCTGGTTTTGAAGAATTCTTTTATTACTTAGTTCTGTGACCTCACCAAGTTTGTTTTCTTATATAAAAACATTGGAGAAATATTCCTATTTTGAAAGATATTTGAAGATAAAATGAGTTTATACTTAAATTATGTGTGTAGTAATGCTTATCCCTTCCTAATATAGTAACCATGTCACCCGTCAATACTGTCCTCTTATTTTACTATATGAGTTCCTGAAAGGACAGGGATCTTTCCTCTCTCCCTCCCTTCCTTCCTTCCTTCCTTCCTCTTTACAATTCTATCAATTTTTTACCTCTTCATTCCATTTAAAGTGCAAAAAATGTGAATTTAGATTTAAGATTTTAATCTTAAACAATATTTATTAATACAGGTAAATACTTATAGTTTTAAGTGGCAAAAGCAATTTAACAATTATAAGAATAATCCATCTATGTCAAAGAGCACATATATATACATATACACCTATATGCATATATACACAGACACACACACATACATATATACAAACACCCTTGGAGAAAATTCTGAAAGGATCTGGTGTATGGTGACATTGTGAGCAATCAGTTTGCAAATGTTACCCAAGCAGTGAAGAAGCACTGGGGCCTTTGGACTGTAAGCAGTTCTTGGTAAAGCTTTTATCTGGAAGTTGCTGGAGAAGGTCTGGGCACAGATCTGGCTTCATGTGTGACCTGTGCAATCAGAAGGCCCCACTCTTGGTTTAATGCTTTGCTGTCTTGAAATTCTCAATAATCTTTGAACAAGAGGTGCCTCATTTTCACTGTGTTCTGGGTCTCTCAAATTATGCGTAGTCAGTCCGGTCTGAGCAGCTCAGCTCTGGCCCATTCACTGGTAGATGGTTGTAGGGTGAGCTCTATCTCTCAGGAGGTCTTGATTTCTTTAAATTTGTTTTTCTTTTTAAAAAAGTACAGTCGTATTATAAAAAATTAGAAAATAGATTAGCAGAAAAAATTAAGTCATCCTCGAAACTCTCAAAGGCAGAGACATTTTCACAAGCATCTCTTCATACATCACAATGTTCAGTGTCTAGTCAGAAGAATAAAAAGCGATTCATTATAGTATGAATTGCCAAACATAATTACAAAATAGGTATGTGTATGAAAATTAGGCAATTCCTTGAGATTAGCTTTTGTGTTAGTTTTTTATTGCTATGTAACAAATTACTACAAATTTAGCAGTTTAAAACAACACAAAAACATTGTCACAAATATCTGTAGGTCAGAAATCTGGGCATGGTGTGAGTGGGTTCTCTGCTCAGGGTCTCACCAGGCTGAAAACAAGGTGCCAGCCTGGGCTGTGTTTCTCATCTGGGGCTCACAGTCCTCTTCCAAACTCAAATGGTTGGTGGTAGAATTCGTTTCCTTGCAGTTAATTGTAGGATTGTGGTCCCTGTTTCTTTGCTGGCTGTCAGCCAGGGGCTGCTCTCAGCTCCAGAGGCTGTCAGCATTCCTTCTATATGCCTTCTTCCATCTTTAAACCAACCATGGCATGTTGAATCTTTCTTGGGCTTTGAATCACTGACTTCCTTTTCCGCTACCAGCCAGGAAAACTCTCTGCTTTTAAAGGGCTCGTGTGTTTAGGTCAGGTCCACCGGACAATCTATTTTAAAGTCAATTGTGCCATAAAACATAAGCTAATCATGGTAGTAAAATACATCAAATTCACAGTACTGGGGATTATGCTTGGCATGTACACAAGGGTGTGGGAAATCTCAAGGGACCATTTTAGAATTCTGCCTACCACGGCTATCCTAGAGTCTCGTGCGAAAAACAGGAGGTTCCTCTACTTCTCTATCCAATAGTCTGCTTCAATTCCCATTTTTAACTCTAGCATCTCTATTTTATAAGTTCACAGTTCAGCATAGTAAAACTGGTCACAAAGAATTTGCTTAGCTATGAGGGGAACAGAGATTCTTTTGTTTTCAAAGGAAAAATTTTAGAGAACAAGAATCTTACGTTTTATTGTAAAAAGCCTAGTTAGTGTGTATCAATATATTTGTTTCATTAACTCTAACATTATCTAATGAGACAATAAGGCACATATTAAATTTAGATATGTTTATATTTTAAAATAAAGATTAAGACCAGATTATCTAGAAATAATAAAACATAAGATTTAGAAAAGATTAACACAATTTAATGCCAACATGTTTGTATCTTCCATATATGAAGTACTCAGGAAAACAGATAAGCAGAACACAAGACCCTATAGATAAATGAGCAAAGGACATGTCCAGACATTTAAAAAGAGGAAACAGAACAGACTAAAAGTTGGACTTCAGTGAACTAACATTGAGTGCATCGTATGTGTGTGAGGTGCTGGCATATATGACAAGTACAGGGCTGCTATTCAGACACAGGAACTGTTATGTCTGTGGCCAGAATCCAGTCTTGTTTGGTGCTTCTGTTCTGATTGGTTGGTGCCTGTATTGCAGTGGTTGCATGTCGCAACTAAAGATCCCACATGCCGCAGCGAAGATCCCAAGTTCCACAACTAAGACCTGGTGCAGCCAAATAAATAAATAAATAAATAAAATTGAAAAAAAAAGAAACTTGAGGTGTTGAGAGGCTAGTAATTTACCCAATCCAGGGCTAGAATTCAAATTCAGGTCTTTTAATCTAGAGCAGAGCCTTTAATCACCATGTTACATTAGGAATGAAAAATGAGATACTACAATTTCTGTTCCTGGAGGAACTGGGACTGGACTAACCATTCCACTGTAAACAATAAGAAAACTGGACAAAATATATGAAATAGCAGTTTTCAGGCACTGGGCAACAGGCAGTGCAGGAATGTGATCCCTGAGAGAAGGGAAACAGATGAGGTGAGCCCTGTAATTGCCTGCATTTCTGCCTGGAGACATTTTCCAGCCTGAGGTGCAGGGAGGGAGAATCCCAAGCGGACCATGGTAGTCTCACTGAGTTGAGGAGATGGAGATAAGTTTGGGGAGGCACAATTGGCTTTTTGTAGGACAGAGTACCAGAGAGGACAGAGCTAAATGGAGAAAGAATTTCAGAAATTTGTAAGAGGGGTTGTCCCCATGAGTCTATGGTTGGATACTAAGACACACATGCATACGGTGAAACACTATAAGTCTGGGCAAAGAATGATTCCAAGAACTATAAATCAAATAATTCCCAGAGTTCACATAGAGCTTGAGGATAACTGAGTTCCAATCAGAGCCAGAGAAGCACATGGTTTTATACATTGGGGAACAAAGAAGGAAAGGGGACAAACAATGCTTATGTTAAAAAGGCAAAACAGGGCTTTCCTGGTGGCGTAGTGGTTGAGAGTCTGCCTGCCAATGCAGGGGACACGGGTTCGAGCCCTGGTCTGGGAAGATCCCACATGCCGCGGACCAACTGGGCCCGTGAGCCACAACTACTGAGCCTGCGCGTCTGGAGCCTGTGCTCCGCAAGAAGAAAGGCCGCGATAGTGAGAGGCCAGCGCACCGCGATGAAGAGTGGCCCCCGCTTGCCACAACTGGAGAAAGCCCTCGCACAGAAACGAAGACCCAACACAGCCATAAAATAAATAAATAAATAAATAAATAGCGTTCCCTTTAAAAAAAAAAAAAGGCAAAAGAAAAAAAAAAGATGGATAGATAGAGGAATGGACAGGTATGTGATAAAACAAGCAGAGTAAAATGTTCTTTGGGTTTTTAAAAAATATTTATTTATTTATCTATTTGGCTGCGTTGGGTCTTAGTTGCGGCATGCGGGCTCCAGAGTGCTCGGGCTCGGTAGTTGCAGAGCATTGGCTGTAGAGCATGCAGGCTTAGTTGCACCGCAGCATGTGGGATCTTAGTTGCCTGACCAGGGATCAAACCCGCATCCCCTGCGTTGGAAGGGAGATTCTTAACCACTGGACCACCAGGGAAGTCCCCAGAGTAAAATGCTAATGGTAAAATCTAGACAGTAGATATCCATGTGTTGACTGCAAATTAAAGGATTAATACGGGAGTATTATGAAAAACTTTATACCCATAAATTTCACAACTTACATGAAATGGACAAAGTCCTTGAGAGACACCATGGTGGTTTAAAAGTATGTCCAACACCATGGTGGTTTAAAAGTACCTCTACTGAAAGGTAGAGCCTAATTCCCCTCCCTTTGAGGGTGGGCCTTTGTACTGTTGTGTTTTTTTTTTTAAGATTTTTTTTTTTTGATGGGGACTATTTTTAAAGTCTTTATTGAATTTGTTATAATATTGCTTCTGTTTTATGTTTTGGTTTTTTGGCTGTGAGCCATGTGGGATCTTAGCTCCCCAACCGGGGATCGAACCCGCACCCCCTGCATTGGAAGGCGAAGTCTTAACCACTGGACCACCAGGGAAGTCCCTGTATTCTGTTTTAGAATACAAATAGAATACAGTGGAATGGATGGTGTTTGATTTCTGAGACTAGGTCACTAAGGCATCGTGGTTTCCTCTTTGCCTTCTCTCTTGGATTGGTCACTTGGCAGGAAACCATGTCTTTAGGACATTCAAGCAACTCTCTAGAGATGCCCATGTGGTTGGAAATTGAGGCCTCCTGCCAGCAATCAGCAGTAAATTGAGATTCCTGAAAACAATCAGTGAGGAACTGAGGTCTCCTGCCAAAAGCCATGTGAGCCAGCCACCTTGCAAGCAGAGCTTTCAGCTCTAGTCAAGCTTTCGTATGACTAGAGCCCTAGCTGACATCTTGCCCTATTAGAGATCCTGAGCCAGAACAATCCAGTTAAGGGCTCCTGAATTCCTGAGCCACAGAAACTGTGAGATAATGAATGCTTAGTTTTAAGCTGTTAAATTCTCAGGTAACTTACTATGTAGCAAGAGATAACAAATACAGTCACAAATTACCAAAGCTTCCTCAAGAAAAGTATACAACCTTTACCTATAATCTACAAAAGAAATCAAACTAGTAGTTAAAACCTTCCAACAAAGAAAACTCCAGGCTTAGACGGTGTCCTTGAATTCCATCAAACATTTAAGAAAAATATAATATCAGCTGTTAGTTTAATTGTTGCTCCTTTCAATGTCATCTTTTTTTTTTTCCCTTCTAGCTATCTGATGCTTTTTCCATCATTGGTTATTGGCAGTTTTACAAGAATGTGATTTCATGTGGTTTTCATTTTATTTTCCTGTTTGGGGTTCATGAGGGCTCTTGAATCTGTGGTTTGATGTATTTCGGCAACTGTGTAACATTCTCATTATCTCTTAAAATACTGCTTGTTTCATTTTCTTTCTCCTCTCTTTCTGGGATACCAATTTCCTAAGTTAGATCTTGCTATATCTTCTATGTATTAATTTCTCTTCTGTATTTTCATTGTTTTGTCTCTCTCTGCATTATTCTGGATATTTTCTTCTAACTTGTGTTTATTCACTAACTCTCTCTTCAGCTATGCCTGTTTTACTGTCAAATCCATCCATTAAGATTCTAATTTCAGTCACGTTATTTTTCAGTTCTAGTATTTCCGTATTGTTTATGTCATTTTCAGTTCTTTGCCAAAATTCTCATAAGTTTAGTTTGTGTCTGTAAACTCCAATACTCGGAGGTCATGCAGATCTATTTAAATAAAAACTTCTGCTGGTGTTCATTTATATCTCTTGGTGTAGCTACTTTTTACTATGTGCTTTACAATGTAAACAAAACTGTTTAGATTTTGAGGCCTATTGCATTAATTTTCTATTGCTGCTAACAGTTTTACCACAAACTTAGCATCTTCAGACAACACACTTTATTATCTCATAGGTTCCGTGGGTTAAGAGTCCAAGCACAGCACAAAGGGCCTCTGTTTCAGGGTCTTACAAGGCTAAATCAAGGTGTCAGCCTGAGCTGTGATCTCAGCTGAGGTTCCACTATGAAAGGATCCACTTCCAAACTCACATGGTTGCAGTATTCAGTTCCCTGCAGACTATTGGACCAAGGACCTACTTCTTGCTTTTGGCTAGAGACCACCCTCAGTTGCTTGCCATGTGGCCCTCTCTGAAGGCCAGTTCACAACATGGCAGCTTGCTTCTTTAAAATTAGCAAGGGAGAGAGTTCCCTAACAAGATGGGCATGAGGATCTGATGTAATACAATCATATATACATAAATAATACATCCCATCATCTTTGTGGTATTGCATTAATTAGAAGCAAGTCCTAGATCACCTTCTCCACACATACACCTCCCCGCCCCCCCACACACAATACGAGCTCATAGGGGTCATGGGGGGTTACCTTAGAGTCTGCCCACCATACTAAGGATATTAACTTCCTCTAAGAGAGTTCAGATTTGCTTTAGTCAAACACCTGGGAGTTCTAAAAATCTTAGATAACTTCAGTCCAATTTCAGGGATTGAGAGTATTCAGAGTATTCAAAGGTGAGCTGCCAGCCCTTTGAAGGCCTGTTTACTTCTAAATCACTCTTACTCATGATGGACAGCCTTTTGGGATCCTTATTCAAAGTAAGGGGAAGGGTTTATCACTGCAGGCCTCATACTCCAATACCTCTGCACCTGGGTCCCATTAAGACTGTCAAGATAGCCACTCAATATGTCAGACACCACTTACAGAACTGGCCAACCCTTTCAGGGAAAAGCAGCTCACCTACCTAAGTTTCTGTGCTTCCTTAGCTGACAGTTATTGTCAGCTCTCTCATGTCTTTAAGCAGATATTTTAAAATTTTTGTTCAGCTATCAGCTTTTCCAGATGTACTCTGTAGATCTGGTCCAAATTACTTGATCTACAACTACTAAAAATAAAATCTTATTTTTTTTTTTACTTGCATAATTTATAATTTGTTACTGGCCTCAACTTGTAGAGAAATCACAATCTATGAGTGTTTCATAAATAAAATAAAATTCAAAAATTAAAAAAAAAAGAGTAAGTGTTTCAACATAATCTAACCTATTAATTTAAAGCAAAACAAAGTTTACTTTTTCAACCTGGAAAAAAATAGAGTACCAATTTTTTTCCCATAAAATTACATTGAACATTTTTATTTCTGGAGCTTTCTATATGGAAAAGAAAATCCTAACATTATTACATAAGGGATATTTATGCCTAAAACATGTGAGCCTAGAAATTAACACAGTACTGTAAAACTTTCTAGGTCAGTTGATATTTTGCTAATATCCCTATATGAAACAGTTTCTTAAATGTTGTGTATTCCTACAAACTATATATTGTATCACTCAATATTTCATTGCCAAACAGAAATAACATACTGATTAAATCATCATTCTGGAATTACAGTCTGTAATAATGATATAAATTAAAAATACTTGAAGAACATTAATTTGTATTTCATTTCAAAAGGAAAGTGTGAAATTAATGAACAACTTGGGCAATAGATACTGCATCCCTATCTCTAAAATTAACTGATTTGGAAGTAGTATATTCTTTTTTTTTTTTAATTTTGGAATTCACAGCGACTCTTTTTTTTTTTTATTATTTATTTTTGGCTGTGTTGGGTCTTCGTTGCTTCACACGGGCTTTCTCTAGTTGTGGCGAGTGGGGGCTACTCTTTATTGCGGTGCGCGGGCTTCTCATTGCGGTGGCTTCTCGTTGCGGAGCACAAGCTCTAGGCGCGCGGGCTTCAGTAGTTGCGGCCCGTGGGCTCAGTAGTTGTGGCTTGTGGGCTCTAGAGCGCAGGCTCAGTAGTTGTGGCACACGGGCTTAGTTGCTCCGTGGCATGTGCGATCTTCCCGGACCAGGGCTTGAACCCGTGTCCCCTGAGTTAGCAGGCGGATTTTTAACCACTGCGCCACCGGGGAAGTCCCAGGTAGTGTATTCTTATGTGAACTAAGCATTAGGCTTATTTTGAAGATTTGTAACTGCTAGACATACTTTGGAAATAAATACCAAAGAAAGTAAAATATAAGACTATTCTCTCTGGGAATAAATTTAAAAATATCATCTACCTATTAACCATCTTTGGTAGAGACCACTAACTGCATTTACCTCAGTTCTGTACTCTACTTTTTTCCCAGGCATATGACCATCTGAAATAAAAGCTATATTTTTCATCCTTCCTTGCAGTTAGGAAGGAGCATTGTGACTAAGTATTGGCCAGTGAAATTTAAATGAGGGTGCAACCTTCTCTCTCACTGTCCTCCTTGCTGGCCAGAAAGTTGAGGTGAGGGAAGGAGCTTGAACAGCAATCTTGGATCATAAGTTGGAAGTCAAGTGCTGAGGTTGGTAGAGCAACACAGAAACTTTGAGATACTTAACTCTGAAATTCTTTTAAGTGAGAGGGAAAACTTTTTTTCTTTTTTTAAAGCCACTGTTATTTGGGGTTTTAGTTTTATGCTGCTGTATTTAATCTTAACTGATACACATTGCAATTATTGGCATATTACTCCTTTATTAGAAATTGTAAATGAGAAATTATTTCAACACCTGAAGACCAAGATACAACAGAAGACTCCATAGGCTCAAGATTTTGAGACATCCTAGAAAGAGTTTTCTGTAAAGTATATCCTTTCCGTGGCATTGCAACATCATTCTTCTTTAAAAAGGTTACTGGACAGACATCGTTTCCGCCATCACCTATATAAACAACTCGTGTATAATTCACTCCTCGTTGTAACTGTTTACCTACAAATTCTACCAAAACTACATTTTTGCAAAGATTAGGGGGGCACCTAGTGCAAGAATGAGCATGATAATTTTCCACAGTGAGATGACCATCGCTATCAAAAGCTGCTGGATTTGTAAAGACTTTATCAAACACGTCATGAAAATTGGTAGCTTCTAAAACCCAATCTATGAAGACTGAATTTGAATCTGAAATAATGATGCAGTCAAATTTATCCTTGTTCTTTCTTATAAAGTTTAAAAGTTCCACCATCCCTGAAGTGAAAGGTATTGATATCATTGCTCTTTTCATTTCATCTTCTCTTACACCTTTATCTCCCAAATACTTAAAGACTCTGCCCATAAATTCTGTCCAAAATCCTTTTTCATAAGAATCTTGTAGTTCAATAGGAAGCTTTTTCTCTGGAGCACATTGTACAATCCAGGTATCGCTATTATCATCTATGATTGTATTGTCAAAGTCAAAAACCAACAAAATTTTCATGGTTCCAGAAACAGATTTGGGTTACCCTGGAAAAGAAGAAATATTATTCCCTAAACATACTCGGTTTTACATATCTAGCTATAGTATCTATTTAACAAAATTACTCTTAATCTGCTCAAACAAAGGGTGAATATAAACAAGTTAAAATGACTAAGCATTCTAAGACTACCATTTAAGTACTTTTTCCTAAGAAGCAAAGTTCATATTTGAGTATGTTAAATGAATGGAAAACAGAATATATAGAAAGGATATTCATGGTATTATTGTGTTCCTGAGGGGGTGATTCTTTGAGCACTCAGAATTAAACTAGAGAGCAATCCAATGAGAGAAGTAATGAAACAATTATTCCCTTACACTTTAATTTAGAAAAGTTATAAAATAAGACAGAAAAAAATGTAGGCTAGTCATTCTTATTGTCTTTAAATTATCAATCACAAACTTATTAGTTTAAAATGTTTACAATGACCCTCATTTTAAATAATAGGTCACGTACAGTACATATTCTCTGTGAACTAACCAAAACTCTGACCAAATTTAACATAATGTGAAATCTTGCAAAATTTAAATAATTTTTTAAAAAAGGTTTTTAGCTTGACATCATCATTGTCAATGTTATAACCAAATGGTTGCTTGATGTTGTACTTGAAAGTCTAAACAAATTACTTGAACTGGAGGTCAGTTAAATTCTTCCACACTAGAAGTAACTTCTGTTAACAATTTTCACATTTATTTATATTTTCTCTAGATAGTTTAGCTCTGGAGTACCAAATAATCTGGATATATGTGAATAATCACACTGCTTTTGATATGACAATTACTCAAGGCTCTGTTTTCATTAATAGATAATGAAGATCATTAATTTAAATCTCAAGAGAAAAGGAATGAATCAACAGATGGTATAAATGAAAATTATCATGTAAAAAAGATAATTATACAGAATTCCCAGGAAAAGCTACAATTAGTCTCTGTAAACAAAAAAAAAATTTTTTTTTAAAGAGTAACTGATATTTTTATAGATATCACTATATGCCAGATACTGGACTAAGAACCTTACAATCTCATCATCTGTCATAAACCCATTTAGTAGGAATTATTATTAACCTCATCTTAAAGATATATAACTGGAGCTTAAGTATTAATTAAGTTGGTTAAGTATTAGTTAAATGGCAGAGCTAGAATTTGGACTCAGGTCTGCCTGACTCCAAAGTTCATGCTTTAGTAATACACTCTAGTGCCTAAGAAATAGAATAACGACTATTAATCAGTTTAAAAATAAAATATTAAGTAGGTCATTTTGATGAAAAGATGTTTAATAACATGAAAACATTCATTAATCTCAAAGTACACACTAACCATCTGTGATCTACTTTACAACCATTCTGAGGTTTTAGCAAGAAATCCTAAAATGAAAAGTGAAGCACCCCACCAATAAGAAAAAGAAGAGATCAATTAAAATTAGAAAACATGGGGGACTTCCCTGGTGGTCCAGTGGTTAAGAAGCCACCTTCCAATGCAGGGGATGCAGGTTCGATCCCTGGTCGGGGAACTAAGATCCCACATGCTGCGGGGCAACTAAGCCCATGAACTGCAACTGCTGAGCACGGGGGCCACAACTAGAGAGCGCATGTGTCACAAACTATAGAGCCCAAGCGCTCTGGAGCCTGTGCACCACAACTAGAGAGCCTGTGCGCCACAACGAGGAGCCCACGTGACGCAATGAAGATCCCGAGTTTGCACCCAAGACCTGATTGACGCAGACAAAAAAAAAAAAAAAAATTGAAATCATGGCATTTATCTACATGTATTCTCTGGTTTATAATGATAGATATCCAGTAGGTGAAACTGAGAATAAGCTCATGACTCATGTAAGAATAAGTATTTTTTGCCTCTCAATTTAGAATATCTGGAGAACAACTAACCTAGAGGACATATCTCCTGTTGTATGAATTTAGATGGTATAAGAGTATTCTGATACTCTGGATCCATGAATCTCTAAATGTCTAATCCAGGTGTCCCTGATTGGCTTCCGGAGATTTAAGTGCAGAAATCACTTTCCCATAGAAACAATGTAATAAATAGCAATAAAGCGCAGTTGACAATCACATAGGTAATGCACCTAAGCACATTTTAAATTAAAATGCTTTTTAGGCATTCTGAATTTATACATAATTAAAAACATTTTTTTCAAATGTAACTCACTGTTGGTTGAAAAGTGTTTCAAGCCTAGACTTAATCAGCCACAAGTTACTAAAATTCCTGCACTATTAACCTCCAAATAAGATGTATCATAAGCCTGAAGTTAACAAAGTTCCAACTGTTAACTTAGTTCCACTGTTGACTATTAATTTCTATCTACAAGTGTACTTTTCTTAATTTCAGATCTTTTTCCATTAGTTTTTTCCCACTACTCAACATAAACCTTTATTTAAAATACTTACCCAATTTAGTATTTCCAAGACAATTAATCTTACTTCAGCATGGAGCTTAGGTTAAACAGTCATGACAATCTTCAGTTTTAAACACCAGCCAGTTTCTAACCAACATTACTCCTACTCTATATGCAGGGGAAAAAGTCTTCTGGTTCCAAGCAAAGGAATGGAGACTTCTTAACTCCTAAAATTAATAAAAGTATTTAAGATATTTAAAAATTTACATTTTCTAATATGTTTTCTCTTACATCAGAAAAGCACCTATGGCAATGGGAGGAATAAAACTTTGTTTAAACAAAACCTTAAATACAAAACAGGGAATGTTATGTGAATATAAGCTCTTATCCAGTGAATAAAATCACAGGTGTTAGGCTGATTATGTTAAGATTTCCAGATTCCAGTTTTTCTTTTTACTTATTAAATAATAGACAAATACCACATTCTGTTGTCAATAAACTTTCAAAGATTTAGTGCTGTACTTGAAATAAAAATGTCTCCAAAAATTAAGGATATGTAGAAAGATTTAGTGAACGTGAATCTATTTTGAAATCAGTTTGTTAAAATACCAGAAGCAGTTATTAACTGTTCTTTCCAGAAGCATGAAAAGTATATATTTTGTATGTCTGCAATGTTTCCAGGGTCTAACAATAGCCTATGTGCTTTTTTACAATAATGAAAACTAGAAACTACATAGACATCCAAGAATAGGGGATTGCTTAAATAAGATATGTACATGATAGCCATATAACAGACCATTTATTTAATGAGTAAAAGGTTAAGATGTTCAAATTAAACAAACAAGTCACAAAACAATGTTTACAGTATAATCTCATTTTTGTTTTTAAAAAAGAAATGCCTGTATACAGTGGTAGCATCAATTGCAGTGCATTCCTTTTCTACACTGATTTTGTAATAAAATATTTTCCCCGGAATAATTTAAGCTCTGTTTCAGATCAAAGTGCATATGCTACCTTCTTTTTTTTTTTTTTTTTTACCTTCTTAATTTCACAACAAAGAAAACAAAATAAGGAGTGGTGGCCATAGAGGGTAAATAACTAATTCTAGATACACTTGGCTGTAAAGATCCATGGATTAGAGTTAGAACCAAGCGTTGTAAGTCAAATGATACCTGAACACTATGCCAAATTGGCAAATTACTGACACCAAATATTATAAGATTCAATAATTTTTGTAACCAATTTAGTTAAAATTCCACAGAATTTTTGTTAGGAGGTAATCTCCATGGGTCTCTAGTGGCTCTGCATACCTTACAAGCAAGGTACTCACTGCCCTTTGCTCTGGACTATTGTCTCAGAAATGTATGTAAGGGCTTCCCTGGTGGCGCAGTGGTTAAGAATCCACCTGCCAATGGAGGGGACACGGGTTCAAACCCTGGTCCTAAGAAGATCCCACATGCCGCGGAGCAGCTAAGCCCATGCACCACAACTACTGAGCCTGTGCTCTAGAGCCCGTGAGCCACAACTACTGAAGCCTGCCATGCCACAACTACTGAAGCCCACGCGCCTAGAGCCCGTGCTCCACAACAAGAGAAGCCACCACAATGAGAAGCCCACGCACCACAAAGAAGAGTAGTCCGGCTCACTGCAACTAGAGAAAGCCTGTGCGCAGCAACGAAGACCCAACGCAGCCAAAAATAAATAAATTTATTTTTAAAAATGTATGTATAGTGAACAGTCTTGAAAGGCATGCTTATAATAAAGATCCGGATGCCCTAAGCTCAGGGTTCCTGTCCTGTAATGCAACACACTCCATGTGCAGGTGACTTCTGGCGCTCTTTGCATCATCCTGTGGCAACTGGGGCAAAATTACTGATATTCTGGCTACTGCTACTGCTGTAATTCATCACTGTTCTAGGGGTCTGCATCTTCTACAAAACGGTGGCAGCCTAAGTTGTTAGCATGCAAGTAGGGTAAAATCTCTGACTCTTCCCAGTTCTTGACATTTTTAAAACTATGATTCCAGGGCTTCCCTGGTGGCGCAGTGGTTGAGAGTCTGCCTGCCAATGCAGGGGACACGGGTTCGAGCCCTGGTCTGGGAGGATCCCACATGCCACGGAGCAAATGGGCCCGTGAGCCACAATTACTGAGCCTGCGCGTCTGGAGCCTGTGCTCGGCAACAAGAGAGGCCGCGATAGTGAGAGGCCCGCGCACCGCGATGAAGAGTGGCCCCCGCTTGCCACAACTAGAGGAAGCCCTCGCACAGAAACGAAGATCCAACACAGCCATAACTAACTAACTAACTAACTAACTAAATAAATAAAATAAAAAAAGCAATGTTTAAAAAAAAAAAACTATGATTCCAAAAAACCACCAATGTTGTATGTGCAAAAACTATATTTCTGCCAACAAATATTTTATTAATCCTTTCATACTTACCAGCATTATTACGATGGATCATCTGATAGAAAACCTGAAGAAAAACAGTACAACTATGTGTTAGAACTTCAGTGATTAAAAACCTTACCTCCTTTCATATCGAGCAACTCCAGTTTGATGCCTAATGTGTATGTGTCATAGCCAACTACCTTGTAATGTAATCATTTGTACCTCAACGTGTTAGAAAAGGATCTTTTGAAACGTAGCCCATATTCACTCTTAACAGGTTTTTGTCCTTAGAGGTCTGATTGGTCCTCCAAATCCATTCAATTTACTATACTGTATTTACCGAGCAATTAAAGATATCTTAAAGGTCCTAACGTGAATGTTATAATCCAAGTTTTAACATTGCCATTTAAAAAAAAAACAACTAAGCCCCATCTAGCCCAGATCATGCGTTAGAAACCAAAGTATTTAAAAACAGATTTTCTGTCAATTAATCCCTGAGTTAAGGGAGGAGGGCTTTGCTGTTCACCTTCCCCCGCGAGGTCTGTGAGTCACACACACCAAGCCCAGGCCTCGCTATCCCGCACACCTGCCGGGTACATCCCGAAACCAGGGGCAGGGACCTAGTCGGGTGTCGTTCCCCGGAAGGCGCACGTTGGATGCCGATGGGAGCACCAGGCCGGGCCCAGCCGGGTCCCAGGGCTCGTCACTGACCCAGGCCAGAGACCCGCAGCCGTTCCGGCCTCGGCGCCGCTTCCGCGGGCTCTGTCCTCCGGCCCACTCCAGACGCCTGACGGGGAGGGCCGCCCCACTCGCACGCCTGGCCTTGACTTCCCGCGCAGGCGCAGCCTCCCTTCTCTGGCACCACAGCCCACAGCTGCGCGTTCTTCGTTCCTCGGCGACGACTGCTGTCACTTCCGGCGGCGTTGCTAAGCAACTGCGCGGTTTGGCTAAAACTTGCCTGGAGTCCGCGGAGCTTCCGCGTCGGAATCGCCTTTCCAAGTCTGAGAGCGCCATGGGTACCTCAGAGATGCTGGTGCGGTTCGGAAGGCGCTGTGGACGGGCAAAGGAAAGCACGGGTGAGCTAAACTGGTCCATCCCAGCACAGGGATTGTTTCTGGTCTCCAGGCATGGAGTGGGAGGCAAGCGTGCCTTTCCTTCTGAAACGGGCTCCACCAAGTCAAAAACAGCACCGTGGGCATCGTCGGGCTCTGTGTAAATTAGACAGTTTTGCCCTTGGATGAATGGGTAGGTGGGGAAAGTATACAGAAATAAGGGTAGAGAAAAAGAAGTCAGAGACTCCCAGTTGACCAGCTGGCCCGATACTCAAGCTGCGCCGTTGCAGCTCCAAGAGTCTGGTGTTTGCTGAATTTTCTCGCACTTAAGCTTTGTTATTCATTGAGTGAATCGGAATGTATTTTGGAAATATCAGTGACCTCATTAGAGTCTTGGCCCTGCTGTGAACCTACTGAGTACTCTTAGGAAAGTGTCTGAAGGAAAGTCTCAACTTCTTCAACTGTAAAATGAAGGTAAGGTCTCATCCCAAGGTGTATACTTTGATAGAGTGTGAAAATAATGCTACTTAAGGTATTGTAATTCACATGACCTTTTATAAAAATTTGATTTTGTAATAGAAGTAGCCTAGTGGGACATTTAAAGATCTCTTTATTAATTCCAGTGATTTTAGTTTCTTAAGACTGTAAATTCCCAATTAATGTTCTCATGGTGACAGAACATTGGGAACTTGGACTATCTTCATGTCATCGCCTGAGCTTCTGTAGCAATAGAGTCCCTTGTGCCAAATGCTGAGTGAGAGCCAGCAAGTCTCCCACCAGTGGACACTAGTGGGTATTTATGCTGTGGAAGACTTAAGAAGTAGCAGCAGAGGGTCATGACGTGTAGGAGAGAGACAGTACCCATGTGGCATGTATTGAAAAAACAAAATTATGCTCACATATTCACTTTCCTATATATAAAGTGCTGCATTAAATCAAAAAGAACAATGGCAAAAATTGTCAAAATCAATTTTTGAGAACTCAGGAAACCAAAAGCTTGCAACAATTGGGGAGTGTTTATCAAGAAAAATAACTGAATCTTGGTAACAACAATGAGTTTTTTTGCATTTTAACTTGTTCTAGTCCCCTTCTTTCTCCCTGCCCTATGGTAGTCTAGAAAACCACTGCAATCACAGTGAAATCCATTGGCTTAGCAGCCTGTGGAGGGAGCAAAATAGGGTTGAACCCCTTCCAAAGCCCATTTCCCAGATAACTTATTATTTGAGCTGTCTGGCAGTTCCTTGGAAACTTATTATTTGACCTGTCTGGAAGTTTCTTGGAAAATCCCACTCGCAAGGCTTGTCTTTATTTGACCTGATTCAGAGCTCACCAGTTATGTTTGTTAAAACAGTCAGTGGCAATTTTAAAAAGTTTGAAAATGCTTTTGTAACAACCTGTTGGGGTAGGTATTATTGATCTCAACTTTAAAGATGTTGATACTGAGACTCCAAGAAGTTAAATGACTTGCCCAAGTTTACACAGTAAGGAATTGACTAAGCCAGGACTCAAATCTATGTCTTCTGATTTCAAGGTCTGGTATACTTTCCACTTATTCCCAGCTGTTCTTAAGATAACAAGAATAAAATTATTCTTTGAAACAACTTCCAGATATCATGCCAATATAGAAATGTGTGAGAAAAAATACCAGTTAAACTCTTCTTGAAAAATTTTAATACTCATTTTAAAAAATTTATTAGAAGTAAAGAACTGTGAAGAAGATCAAGTCCTCTATCCACCTCTTCTGCCTAGCAAAGTAGATCTCCGGCAGGTCACCATAATTCCACACAATGAGTGGGAAAGGATTCGAGATAGCCTTGACAGTTTGACAAGAGAAGCAGCACACCTTCGTGCAGAAAGAAAGGCAAAGAAAGAAATGCATTTCCGATCCCAAGAAGTGGTAAAACACTGGACTAATACATATGCAGTAAGTATTAACCACCCAGGAGTACATGTGCACTGAAGACTTACTCTTGTTTCTTAGTACTCTTTCATAAACATTTTTAACATGTAAAATATCATTAAAATGCATTGAAACACATTTTCAACAGCTTTATTTAGGTGTAAGTGACATACAATAAACTGGACATATTTAAAGAGTACCATTTAAGATTTGACATATTTATATAGCCCTGAAACCATTATCATAATTAAGATAATGAATATATTCATCACCACAAAAAAGTTTCCTCATACCCCATTTTACTCCCTCTCACTCCTCCCCACGCCCCCTCTGGTGTCTCCAGGCAACCACTGATCTGCTGTCTATTATAAATTTCACTCAGCACAATTAGTTTGAAATTCTTTCATGTTTTTGTATCAATTATTCATTCATTTTTATTGCTGAGTGGTATTCCATTGTATGGATAGATCACAATTTGTTTTTTGTTTTTTTTTTTAATTTTTATTTATTTATTTATTTATTTATTTATTTATTTATTATTTATTTATTTATGGCTGTGTTGGGTCTTCGTTTCTGTGTGAGGGCTTTCTCTAGTTGCGGCAAGTGGGGGCCACTCTTCATCGCGGTGCGCGGGCCTCTCACTATCGCGGCCTCTCTTGTTGTGGATCACAGGCTCCAGACGCGCAGGCTCAGCAATTGTGGCTCACGGGCCTAGTCACTCTGCGGCATGTGGGATATTCCCGGACCAGGGCTCGAACCCATGTCCGCTGCATTGGCAGGCAGATTCTCAACCACTGCGCCACCAGGGAAGCCCCACAATTTGTTTTTCTGCTCAGTTGTTGATAGTTTGACATCAAGCAAATATTGACGTTTGAGCTGTTTCCAATTTTTGGCTATTATAAATAAAGCTGCTTATGAACATTTGTGTATAAGTCTATGTATGGACATATGCTTTCATTTCTTTTGGGTAAATATCTTGGTGTAGAATCATATGATAGCTGTACATTTAATTTTGTAACATTTAACTTCCAAGCTGTTTCCCAAAGTAGTCGTAATTTTGCATTCCCTCCAGCGGTGTATGATAGTTCTAATTCATATTAGAACACATAGTTCTAATATGTGTTTCCTCCACATATTTGCCAAATTGCTATGTTCAGTCTTTTAAACTATAGACTTTCTAATAGGTGTGAAGTAGTATCTCATTATAATTTTAATTTCTCTAATTACAATGATGTTGAACATCTTTTCATGAACTCATTTTCTATCTGTATATCTTCTTTGGTGAAATGTCTGTTCAAATCTTTTGCTGGGTTTGTCTTCTTATTGAGTTTCAAGAACTTTTAAAATATATTCTGAATACAAGTCCTTTATTAGATATTTGATCTGAAAATATTTTCTCCCTGTTCATGGCTTGGCTTTATATTCCATTACAGTGTCTTTCTAAGAGCAGAGTTTTTAATTTAATGAAGTCCCATTTATCAATTTTTCTTGTATGGATCATTCTTTTAGTGACTTACCTAAGAAATTTTTGCCTAACTCAAGATCACAAAGATTTTCTTCTGTGTTTAAGTTTAAAATTTTAGGTCTTATATATATATATATATCTCATCTACATTTAGAAGTGAAGTATGGATTGATGTTTATTTTTTTGCATATGACTATCCAATTGTTTCAGCACAGTTTGTTGAAAAGACTGTTCTTTCCCCCACTGAATTGCCTTTACACATTTGTTGAAAATCTGGTTGTCCATATATGTGCAGGGGGAATTTCTGGACTCTGCTGTTCCATTGATCTATTCATCTATCTTTATTTCAATAACACACTGATCTGAGAATTGTAGCTTAAGTCTTGAAATCAGATAGCATTAGTCCTCCAACTTTGTTCTTTTTCAAAGTTGTTCTGGCTATTCTAGGTCCTTTGTGCTTCTACATGAATTTTAGAATCAGCTTGTCAATTTCTACGAAAAAGCCAGCTGGGATTTTGTTTGGGATTGTGTTGAATTTCTAGATCAGTTTGGAGAGAATTTACATTTTGACAGTATTGAGCCTTCTGACCCATGAACAGTGTTTTTCTTCCATTTGTATAGGTCTTATTTAATTTACGTCAGCAATATTTTATAGTTTTCAGGGTATAGGTCTTATTCATCTTTTTTTCATATTTATCCCTAAATAATTACTATTTTTATGTATTATAAATGATTTTTTTAACATTTCAATTTGTTATTCATTGTTAGCTATAGAAATACAGTTAATTTTTTCTATGTTGATCTTGTATCTTGCAACACTGCTAACCTCACTTATTAGTTCTAGTAGCTTTTTTATAGATTCCGTCAGATTTTCTACATAGACAATCATGATGTCAGAAAGTAAAGACAGGGACTTCTCTGGCAGTTCAGTGGTTGAGACTCCGTGCTTCCACTGCAGGGGGGCACGGGTTCCATCCCTGGTCAGGGAACTAAGATCTCTCATGCCGCAGAGCGCAGCCAAAAAAAAAGGTAAAGACAGTTTTACAAATTTTACTTCCTTCTTTCCAATCTGGGTGCCTTTTAGTTCTTTCTCTTTTTTTTTTTTCTTTTTGCCTTATTGTACAGGAATGGATGTTAGATTTTTAAAGTGCTTTTCTTTTGCTTATATCTATTGAGGTAATCATGAAGTTTTAATTTTTCATTTTGTTATATGGTGTATTTCATTCATTGTTTTCAAATATTGAACCAAGCTTGCATTCCTGGGATAAACGTCTGCTGGTCATGACGTATTACCTTTTTGATGGATTCAATTTGCTAAAATGTTAATTTTTGCATCTGTGTTCATGGGGGATATTGGTCTGTAGTTTTCTTGAAATGTCTTTGTCTGGTTTGGGTATCAGGGTAATGCCGGTTATTGTTATGATGGAGGATTGCACGAAAACACAGGATTTGAAACTGAGGAACCAAGGAGCTTCTTGAGGAATCAAGGCAGCTTCTTTTCATCTGCCTTTGATTTGTCTCTCTTCCTATCTTTTTCTAGAACTACATATGTCTTTGCTGTGCCCTTCTTTGTGCTTCTGTAAGATTCTCTACCTAAGAGGTACAGTAACCTGCAGTTTAGTTCCACGTACATGAGTGGGAAACTACTTCAAAGTGGGGAGGTGTCCTCTAACTCCTTTTACTATCTCACCTGGGGGAAAATGCTGAGAAAAGGTGTTCTCATCCCCCACTACACTTTCCTATATCCTTTGAGGAACTATGAGGCAGGATTTTCTCCTATTTTCTAGTAGAATTTTTAAAACTATGTGGAAGCATAATATCTGTTCAGAGAGTTCTCACCTTTTATTTTTTTCAACATTGCATATTTCCTTACTTTGTTGCAATGTACATTATTTATGTTTGGGAGGGGACACAGAAAGCTTGTGTTACCTTGCTTTAGGAACAGGGTTCATAATTTATTAATTCTTTTTTTTCTAGAAGAGGGAAGAGTTATATCATGACTGATATCATATATGTAATATATACAACGTAATATATGACATTCTGAAAAAGGCAAAACCTATAGGGAAAGAAAACAGATCAGTGGTTGCCAGGGAGTACAGGTAGTTGATTCTAACAGGGCATGAGGGAGTGTTTTGGGAGGATGGAACTGTTCTATAAGTGACTTTATGCATTTGTAAAACTGTACACTAAAAGAGCATATGTAATTTATACTCTAAAAAACTTGATTTTAGAAAAGCCCGTGGTCTATAAATAGATGGGGAGTGGAATACACGCCGTTTTTTTCTTCTTCCAGAAGTACCACAGTATACCTAATACTTTACACCTCCATGGGTGTTAAAGAAGAAAAAGAAATGTAGTAAATGTAGTGGAAATATAATAATAAAAACTGTACTATAAGCACAGAGATTCGCAAAATGATACATCATCAGAGAGAGCCTAGAAACAATCCTGTGTTGTATATGGGAACTTGACATATGCTAGAAATGTCATTGCAAATCAGAAGGGAAAAGATGGGGATTCAATAACAGATACTGAGATAATCGGCATATGGACAAGATGAAATTTTATCCCTATGGTACAGAATATACAAAAATGAATTTCAGCTGGATTTAAGACCTAAATGTGAAAAGTGAAACAGTAAAACTTTAAAAATAAATCATAGGATATCTTCAAGAATTCAAGGTAAGTAAGATTTTCTTAAGACATAAGAAGTGTGACCCATAAAGGAGAAAAAGACTTCTTCTGACATGGGACGTTGGCTACCTCCTCAGGGGTACAGAAGAACATGTAAAATATGCCATTGTTGATTTTTTAAAGGAACACAAGTAGTAATATATATATATACATTTGTTAATTAAATATAGAAAGGAACTATGGAAGTACATACAAGAAACTAATAGTGGTTATCTTAGAGACTACAGATGGAAGTTAGTTAGTAATATATATATATATATATACATATTTTGGTTTTTTTGGCTGCACCATGTGGCATGTGGGATCCTAGTTCCCTGACCAGGGATCGAACCCGTGCCCCCTGCATTGGAAGCATGGAGTCTTAACCACTGGACCACCAGGGAAGTCCCCATATACTTTTTTAATATTATGGATTTTGAACCATGTAAATGTGTTAACTACCTAAAAAATTCAATTAAAGATTAGCTCAACCGCGATGAAGAGTGGCCCCCGCTTGCCACAACTAGAGAAAGCCCTCGCACAGAAATGAAGACCCAACACAGCCATAAATAAATAAATTAAAAAAAAAAAAAAGATTAACCCATAAGTGTAACCTCATATTTGTTAGTGATATATGCAAATACAATAAAGACTCATAAGGAAAGCTCAAATTATCATATTATATGTTTAATTTTGTAAAGTTAAGTTGAAAAATGAAAACAGACTAATGCTTTTGTCTTTTTGTAGGGGATGAAAGAACAGAAACTTGAAGCCAAAAAGAAACGTGATAAAGAAATAGAGGCAGAAAGACAAATTCTTGATGTGGAAGAAGCAATACACAAACAAGGAGAAAGGAAAAAGGCCATAGAATATGCAAAGCAATATCAATTTTACCAGACAGAAAGAGTGAAAAACTTTCATGTACTACTTGGGTTTTCTTGTATTTTTATATATATATATATATATATATTTAACATATCTATACATAATTAGACTTTATTTTCTTAAAATATTGCAATTTTTTTTGTAGTCGGGACTTCTTCTTAGTAGAGTTATGAAAGAACGTGATGCACAGATTGAATTCCAAAAGAGTAAAATAAAATCAGATAAAAAATGGGAGGAACAAGTGAAACTCAACGTTGAAAAAGCTTTTAAAGAAGAACAAGAAAAAGCAGAAAAACAACGCAGAGATAGAGTGGCTCTTGGCAAAGATCATTTAAAACAGTATGTATACATAAATTACCTTTTTTGTACTTTCCTCTTTTTCTCACAATGGATATAGCTTTTTTTTCTGATTATAAAAGTAATATATGCTAATATACCTAATAAGTAGAAAAAATAAAAAGAAAGAGGTTAAAATCACTATTACCACCTTACCCAGAGATAATATATTGGTTACCATTGTTATAATAATGTTGCATGACAAACAACCACACAATCTAGTGGCATTCAGCAGTAAACATTTATTTCTCATGTATCTGTGGGTTGTTTGGGCTTGGCTGGGTAGCTTGTCTTCAAACTGTAGGACTGGCTGGGTTTGCTTGTTACTGTGAGAAAGGCTCTGATCCTGCTCCATGTGGGCCTCATTCTGAGGTCCAGGATGAAGGGACAGCAAACACCTGGGGAAGACTTTTCCCATGATACTGACAGATGCAAGAGATTGAGCCCAAGCTTGCAAGCACATGGCTAAACTCAAAGTCAAAGGGCAAGGAAATACAGTTGGCCCACCGTGAGTCTAAAGCAAGTCACGTAACCATGCTGACATCTGTGGGACAGAGGAGTGGACTCCCATGGAAGTGGGAGTGAGATAGTCATTTTGAATAATAACCTAATCCAACACAGTAATTTGTTATTGTTTTGGTATGTAGCCATACAGACTTTTTTTTAAAATAAATATATATATATATATATTTTTTTTAAATTTATTTATTTATTTTTGGCTGTGTTGGGTCTTTGTTTCTGTGCGAGGGCTTTCTCTAGTTGTGGCAAGCGGGGTCCACTCTTCATCGCGGTGCGCGGGCCTCTCACTATCGTGGCCTCTCGTTGCGGAGCACAGGCTCCAGACGCGCAGGCTCAGTAGTTGTGGCTCAGCGGGCCTAGTTGCTCCGCGGCATGTGGGATCTTCCCAGACCAGGGCTCGAACCTGTGTCCCCTGCATTGGCAGTCGGATTCTCAACCACTGCGCCACCAGGGAAGCCCTGTCACATCTTTTAAAATAATCATATTGTATACTAAACATGTACCATGATTTATTTAACTACATTATTACTGAGGGAAATTTGGATTCCACTCCCCCGCCCCATTTCTAACAATGCTGCAGTGAACATCCTTGAGCATATGTCTTTTGTGCGAAGATGTATTTATGTAGGATAGATTTCTTTTTTTTTTTTTTTTTTTTTAATTTATTTTATTTATGGCTGTGTTGGGTCTTCGTTTCTGTGCGAGGGCTTTCTCCAGTTGTGGCAAGCGGGGGCCACTCTTCATCGCGGTGCACGGGCCTCTCGCTGTCGCAGCCTCTCTTGTTGTGGAGCACAGGCTCCAGACGCGCAGGCTCAGCAATTGTGGCTCACGGGCCCAGCCGCTCCGCGACATGTGGGATCTTCCCAGACCAGGGCTCGAACCCGTGTCCCCTGCATTGGCAGGCGGACTCTCAACCACTGCGCCACCAGGGAAGCCCAGGATAGATTTCTTGAAATGGACTTGGATTTACATTTGGAGATATACTGCCAAATTGCCCTTTGAGAAGGTTTTAAGTATGCATTCATTAATGATGTCTGATACACTTTTCTTTATATTATAACCAATTCTGGATAGTATTTTTTTTTTGATTTAATGTACAAAAACTGATATCTTTTCATTTACGTTTCTCTTAGTTTCTAGTAAGGCAGTACATTTTCTTATGTGTAAATGTTCATTTGTTTTGGGTTTTGTTATCATGAATTGGTTACTCCTTTGTTCTTCTGTGTAAGTTGTTTCATACTGAAATGTACGTTTATCATTGATTAATTAAAAAGTGATTAATAAGTGGTTTTTATATATGACATATCTCAGATTTGTGTCACCTTTTCAGTATTTAGAATGGTTTTCAGTATTTAGAAAATATTTTTATGTGCTCAAATCTGTCTTTTGTCATTACTATGAAAAAAAGGTTTTGGTTTTTGTATATATATGTTTATTTGTCAAAATCACAAATGTCTAAGTGGCATAGACATCAATTCTCAGGATACATGTGTTGCCAAATTATGTATTCTTCATTTCTTTTAACCCTTAGTAAAAAGAGAAGGGAAATGCTGGATTTATTGTAAGTTTTTTCTTTGGTGGTGTAGAGACCCAAGGGTTTGTGCAAGTTAGGGACAGAGCTGTTGGCAGAGAGAGGCAAATATTTGACCAGTGATTCACCCTTGAGAAATCTCTCTTCTTATATTGGCTGTTGCAGCTCAGGTGTAATTACAGGTAGCAGCCTGATAGCAAGCTATCTGGCCAATGCTAAAACCTACAGGATATCCTCCCACTTATAGCCTTTGTATGTGGGCTGTGTTTGGGCCACAGGATCCCCTTTCATGTGGTCTTTGGCAATAGGGTGGAGGTTCAAGCAGTTTAGGATTTGTTTTAGTTGTTTCTTTGGAGTATCTTCAGTGTAGTCTAGGAGATATTCCATTAGGCTCTGAGGTCAACATAAATTCCTTTACTTACTCTTCACAGTGAGCTCTGTCTTTGCGAATGGTGGCCAAGTGTTACTTATTCTCACTGCATTCTCAACTGCCCTATTTTTCCCTAAAATTTCTTGAAAATTCAGGTATGTGGGTAACACCTTGCTTTAGTTTCTAGTAGTGGTATAGAATTTTCCCCATTCCATTGGTTGCACTGTGGGGAATTAGGAGGGGAAGGATATTTGACATGTGAGCTTGGTTTGCCAGTTTGGTTCCAGAAGTCCTACATCTTAAATTTATTAAGAAACATTCATAGAAAGTAGAGTAGTGGTTGTTATCAGTTGGAAGAGGGCACAATGGTGAGTAATACAGGGTCTCTTTTTGGGGTGATGAAAAGATTCTCAAATTTAGATGGTGGTGATGGTTGAAAATATCTATAAATGTTCTAAAAACAACTGAATTGTACACTTTAAGGGGTGAATTTTATGGTGTGAAAATTATATCTCAATAAAGCTGACATTAAAATCTAAAAAAAAAAGAAAAAAGAAACATTCAGGGCCTTCCCTGATGGTCCAACAGTTAAGACTCTGTGCTTCCACTGTAGGAGCACGGGTTTGACCCCTGGTCGGGGAACTAAGATCCTGCATGCCACATGGTGTGGCCAAAAAGTAAAAAAACAAAACAAACAAAAAATTCAATTACAAAATTATCACCATGTTGTATTCTGTTGAATGTTGATGCATGTGTCAGTTATATACAACTCAGAATGCATGTTACTTTAAAATATTGTTAGGAATGGTGATGAGCCAATAAAAAGCCTCTTTAGGACAAAAGTAAAATTGGAATCATAGCACTGGTATTAACCTGAGTGGAAACAGAGGACTATATGGTAGAAAATGGAGGAGAAGAAGAGGATTTTTTTCCCCTTTTCTTGAATAATAAGAGTTTATTCTGGTGCAAAATTTCAAGAGAGGCTATTTATTTATTCATTCAATCATCATTCATTGTTACAGACATTTATTGAACAATGTTTGCCATCCGCTATTCTAGTCACTGAGAATACAAAGATGAATACAATAGTCCTCTTTCCTTAAGAAGTTTACAATCTGGGGAGGAGGGTATAGATATGGAACAAATAATTAGACTATGATAGTAAATATTTTGGGAAATATATATACAGAGTGTATGGAAGCATATAAAATGGACAACTGATTCCGTCTAGAGAAGGCTTTTCAGAAGAGATCAGCTCCTGTACTTAATTCTGAAGAATGAGTAGGAATAAGTCATGCAAAGAGTAAGGGATGTAAAAGTATTTTAAGCAGAGGAAATAACATGGGTGAAAGCCCACAGGTGAGACAGAATATGGTGGATTTGAATAACTACCAGATGGCTGTAATACAGAGGACTAAGAGGGCAATGTTAAAGATGAGATCGGAGAGACAGGCAAGGGCCAGATCATGATGTGCCTTGTAGGCCATGTGTCTTAAGGTCTCCCAAAATTTGGAATGACTCTCCTCTTTGAGCAGAGACCAAATTTTAATTCTTTTAGTCCCTAAGAAATGGGAATTGCAGGTTCCAAGAGGCAAGACTCTTTTGCATGCCCTACTAATTGTATTACCAAGTGCTATCCAGGTGTCATCTGGTGGTGATTTAAAATATATCCACACATTATTTGATATTCCTCCCTTCAGAGAGCCTAATTCCTTTCCCTCTTGAGTGTGAGCCATACATAGTAACTCATTTCCAAAGAATAGAATGAGGTAGAAGTAATGGTGTGTGACATCCTGAGATTAGGATATAAAAGGCATTGTGGCTTTCTCCTTGGCATCTCTCTTGGATTGCTCATTCTGGGGAAGCTAAGTGCCATGTTGTAAGATACTCAAGAAGCTCTGTGGAGAGGTCCATGTGGCAAGGAGCTGAGGCCTCCTGCCAATGGATATGTGAAAATTGGTTCTCCAGACTCTGTCAAGCCTTCATATGATTACAGCTCCAACATCTTGACTGTAATCTCTTGAGGACAACCCAGCTAGGCCACTCTCAGCTTCCTGAATCTCAGAAATGGTATGAGATAATAAATGTTTATTGTTTTAAGCCACTAAATTTAGGGGTAATTAGTTACTCAGCAATAGATGACTAAAACACCCTGTACAGCTGCAGGCCCTGTACCTGAAAGTGAGATTTTTCACATGCTTATTAAACAATCTCTAGGCTGCAGGCCTGGAGATTGGGGTGGTCTTTGAGCAGTATAAGAGTCTGCCTGTGACTCACAGTGGGCATGATGAGGACAGGGCAAATAAGGGACTCTAGTGACACCAAAATCCCCCCAAAGAGGGATTTTGACCAACAGCCTTAAACATAATTATTGAAAAGACACTTAAGAGTATAGACAAGGAATAATTCTATTTCCTTCTATTGACAGGTAAGCCTTTCTCTAGGAAGAGGCCCATAGACCTTGCTTAAGAACAACTCAGTTACTGTTAATCTCATCAGCTTCCCAAGAAAAGGAAAAATCATCATAGGACAGCTTGCATCACTTTCTCCTGGATAAGAGAAGAGGGTTTAAGTGATCTTATTTATTCCTACTGATTAAAAGCCATCCTAAATCTTGTAACTTCCAAATTTGTCACTCTAGTCCAGACTCTCCCTTAAGTCCCAGTTTCACATATCTCACCACCTTTAAGACATCTCCATTTGGATATCTCTTAGGTACCTCAGATTTAAAATGTCTAACACAGAATTATTGATTCTCCACACCCACAGTGGACTTTCTAGTGGCATCCTTACCAGTCAGTTGTTCAAACCAGAAACATAGGAATCCATCTTTATTTTCCTTCATTTCCCAAGTCAAATCTATCAGCAATTCATGTTGATTTTTTTCTCCAAAACAAATCTTGAATTTATTGCTGTCATCTTAGTCCAAGCCACCCTCATATCCCATGGATTATTGCATCAACCTCTTAACTGGCCTCCTATTCTCTCTTCCTAATCCCTTCTCCTTTCATCATCCAGAGAGATTTTATTAAAATGAAAATTGATCTTATTATTCTCCTACCTAAAACATTTCAGTGACTTTCCATTCATTTAAGATAAAACGGAAACTCCACTATCTCTGGCAAGGCCTTGTGTCAAAGGGCCTCATCTACTTCTCAAACTCCTTTCCCACCACTCTTTCTCCTTAGTTATTATACCTCCATTACCCTGATCTTCCAGGCCTCAGGCTCCTGTCAGATCATTGCTTGCCACATGGCCTTTTCACATGCTTTTTCTTCTGTCTGGAATTTTACCCTCCCGTTCTTCATCTGTGGGCTTCTCACCAGCTCAAAGAAGTCTTCTTTGTCTTAGGGAACAGCTCTGTCCAAACAGCTCTCTCTGTTATGTAAAATAAATAACTCAATTGTTATTCTTTTTCTTGTCCTGTTATTTTCTTTTATATGTATATTTTTAAAAAATTTTATTTATTTATTTTCTTTATTTTTTTGGCTGCATCAGGTCTTAGTTGTGGCTCACGGGATCTTTTGTTGCAACGCATGGGCTCTTCGTTGCAGCACGCGGGTTTCTCCCTAGTTGAGGCGTGCAGGTTTTCTCTCTCTAGTTGTGGCGCACGGGTTCCAGAGCAGGTGGGCTTTGTAGTTTGCGCCATGCGGGCTCTCTTGTTGAGGCGTGTGAGCTCAGTAGTTGTGGCGTGCGGGCTTAGTTGCCCCGTGGCATGTGGGATCTTAGTTCCCCTACCAGGGATCGAACCCGCATCCCCTGCATTGGAAGGCGGATGATTCTTTACCACTGGACTACCAGGGAAGTCCCTTGTTCTGTTATTTTCTTTACAAGACTTACCTGGATTTGTAATTACATTATTTTTCTATTTACTTGCTTTTGTTTCTTTGTTTTTGCCTGTCTTCCCCACTGGAACGTAAGCTTCTTGAGGTCAGGAACCACGTTTGTCTGTTTCATGATTGTAGAAGAAATTCGATAAATAGTTGTTAAACAAATGAATGAGAGGTCTCAAGATTACAGAAGTGTTAAGTGTGATTCTTAAGTCTCTAGAATAGGCAACAGAAAAGAAGTTGGTACTGTTCACCAAGATAAGGACAAGAGACCAAAAGGATCAGTTTAGAAGAGGAGGAGGATGAATTTGCTTTTAGACATAGTGAATGTACCTATATAATAGAATAGTCAGGTGGTGATGCCTCTTGGGTTGTCTCTTCAAGAATCAAGCATGTCTATGGTAATAGCGACCTCATTTTTGATGTTGGGCTGCTGACTTCTTGTTAAACCCCACCCTCCCTTCCCCTTTGGCCTCACATCTGGACAGGCTAATAAGAAGGCCCCTGGGCTTGCCTCTTCCTTTGTTGCCAGTAGGAAATTTAAATCTCCTGTACACAGGAGCTTTTCCCCAGTTTCACCCCTTAGTCACAATAAAGACCCAAACTCACTTCCTCTGCTTTGCCCAAGTCAATCCAGACCTACTTATGCCTACATAGCTCTGTTGGGAGTCCCTTATGTGATAATACTTTCTCTCAAATTCTCTTGGTGTGTGGAGGGTCTCCTGAACCACATTTTTTTTTTCTAGTCATTGATAATAGAAAATACATTTATTTTTGTTGTTTTTTTATAAATTTTCTCTTTCTGACTTACTTCACTCTGTATGACAGTCTGTAGATCCAACCACGTCTCAACAAATGACCCAATTTTGTTCCTTTTTATGGCTGAGTAATATTCCATTGTATATATGTACCACATCTTCTTTTTTTTTTTTTTTCCCACACACACACACTGTATTTTATTTTTACAAGAGATAAATAGACTGACACCAAGCATTGTACATGGATGACCACAACAAAAGCAACAATGATTGCAATTACCAAACATGAAACACACTCATACTATGTCATAATATTGACATTCAGTCCAGTAATCCTCCACTGTAACAGCTCCTTTACTTTGCAGTGAAAATTGATTTGTATATTCTTTGCCTCTGAGTCCTTGTGGGATTTTTTTTTTTTAATTCAGACAGAAAGTCACAAAAATTATACTCATCCTCATCAGTTCACTCAATCCCATGTAATTAATTTTTTTTTTCATCTTGATCTTTTGTTAGCACTTTTATGAGTTCATCAGTTTTTCATTAGAGTTCTGAAAATGCTTATTCATTCAGTTCAGCAGTACAGTCAGTTACCAGAAACCTGTACTTGTCAGAGTCTTTTCCATGAATTTCTTGAAGATGAAACCCTTTTATAGGAACATATTTGCAAAATCATCAGAGTACACCCAGAACTGTCTGTAAATGACAAAAGACTTAAAAGTGACCATGGTTAAAGATTTGATGAAAGTTCATAATAATGCAGTTGACAAGAAAATTAGTTATTTCTGAGATATACATTTTAAAGTAATAACTAGGATTATTACTTATAACATTATACCAGAACATATAGGATTTTTAGAAGTTTCCTGTAATGTCTGAAACATTTATATTAACATATTTCCATACATATTTCCATACAAATACAAATATAAGATTTTTAGAAATTTCATGTAATGTCTGAAACATTTATATTAACATATTTCCATACAAATACAAATATAAGATTTTTAGAAACTTCATGTAATGTCTGAAACATTTATATTAACATATTTCCATACAAATACAAATATAAGATTTTTAGAAATTTCAGGGGCTTCCCTGGTGGCGCAGTGGTTGAGAATCTGCCTGCTAATGCAGGAGACACGGGTTCGAGCCCTGGTCTGGGAAGATCCCACATGCCACGGAGCAGCTGGGCCCGTGAGCCACAGCTGCTGAGCCTGCGCGTCTGGAGCCTGTGCCCCGCAACGGGAGGGGCCGCGATAGTGAAAGGCCCGCGCACCGCGATGAAGAGCGGTCCCCGCACCGCGATGAAGAGTGGCCCCCACTTGCCGCAACTAGAGAAAGCCCTCGCACGAACCGAAGACCCAGCACAGCCAAAAATAAATTAATTAATTAATTAAATAAATAAATTTAAAAATAAATAAATAAATAAAAGGCTGCTAGTAAAAAAAAAATTGTTAAAAAAAAAAAAAAAAAAAAAAAGAAATTTCATGTAATGTCTGAAACATTTATATTAACATATTTCCATACAAATAACCCAATGAAAGTTTAGTATTAGTTCTTTTGTTTGTTTTTTTATACTGCAGGTTCTTATTAGGCATCAGTTTTATACACATCAGTGTATACATGTCAATCCCAATCGCCCAATTCAGCACACCACCATCCCCACCTCACCGCAGTTTTCCCCCCTTGGTGTCCATATGTCCATTCTCTACATCTGTGTCTCAACTTCTGCCCTGCAAACTGGCTCATCTGTACCATTTTTCTAGGTTCCACATACATGCATTAATATACGATATTTGTTTTTCTCTTTCTGACTTACTTCACTCTGTATGACAGTCTCTAGATCCATCCACGTCTCAACAAATGACTCAATTTCGTTCCTTTTTATGGCTGAGTAATATTCCATTGTATATATGTACCACAACTTCTTTATCCATTCGTCTGTTGATGGGCATTTAGGTTGCTTCCATGACCTGGCTATTGTAAATAGTGCTGCAATGAACATTCGGGTGCATGTGTCTTTTTGAATTACGGTTTTCTCTGGGTATATGCCCAGTAGTGGGATTGCTGGATCATATGGTAATTCTATTTTTAGTTTTTTAAGGAACCTCCATATTGTTCTCCATAGTGGCTGTATCAATTTACATTCCCACCAACAGTGCAAGAGGGTTCCCTTTTCTCCACACCCTCTCCAGCATTTGTTGTTTGTAGATTTTCTGATGATGCCCATTCTAACAGGAGTGAGGTGATACCTCATTGTAGTTTTGATTTGCATTTCTCTAATAATTAGTGATGTTGAGCATCTTTTCATGTGCTTCGTGGCCGTCTGTATGTCTTCTTTGGAGAAATGTCTATTTAGGTCTTCTGCCCATTTTTGGATTGGGGTGTTTGTTTCTTTGATATTGAGCTGAATGAGCTGTTTATATATTTTGGAGATTAATCCTTTGTCCGTTGATTCATTTGCAAATATTTTCTCCCATTCTGAGGGTTGTCTTTTCGTCTTGTTTATGGTTTCCTTTGCTGTGCAAAAGCTTTGAAGTTTCATTAGGTCCCACTTGTTTATTTTTGTTTTTATTTCCATTACTCTAGGAGGTGGATCAAAAAAGATCTTGCTGTGATTTATGTCAAAGAGTGTTCTTCCTATGTTTTCCTCTAAGAGTTTTATAGTGTCCAGTCTTATATTTAGGTCTCTAATACATTTTGAGTTTATTTTTGTGTATGGTGTTAGGGAGTATTCTAATTTCATTCTTTTACATGTAGCTGTCCAGTTTTCCCAGCACCACTTATTGAAGAGACTGTCTTTTCTCCATTGTATATCTTTGCCTCCTTTGTCATAGATTAGTTGACCATAGGTGCGTGGGTTAATCTCTGGGCTTTCTATCTTGTTCCATTGATCTATGTTTCTGTTTTTGTGCCAGTACCATATTGTCTTGATTACTGTAGCTTTGTAGTATAGTCTGAAGTCAGGGAGTCTGATTCCTCCAGCTCCATTTTTTTGCCTCAAGACTGCTTTGGCTATTCGGGGTCTTTTGTGTCTCCATACAAATTTTAAGATGATTTGTTCTAGCTCCGTAAAAAATGCCATTGGTAATTTGATAGGGATTGCATTGAATCTGTAGATTGCTTTGGGTAGTATACTCATTTTCACAATGTTGATTCTTCCAATCCAAGAACATGGACTATCTCTCCATCTGTTGGTATCATCTCTAATTTCTTTCATCAGTGTCTTATAGTTTTCTGCATACAGGTCTTTTGTCTCCCTAGGTAGGTTTATTCCTAGGTATTTTATTCTTTTTGTTGCAATGGTAAATGGGAGTGTTTCCATAATTTCTCTTTCAGATTTTTCATCATTAGTGTATAGGAATGCAAGAGATTTCTGTGCATTAATTTTGTAACCTGCAACTTTACCATATTCATTAATTAGCTCTAGCAGTTTTCTGGTGGCAGTTTTAGGATTCTCTATGTATAGTATCATGTCATCCGCAAACAGTGACAGTTTTACTTCTTCTTTTCCAATTTGTATTCCTTTTATTTCTTTTTCTTCTCTGATTGCCGTGGCTAGGACTTCCAGAACTATGTTGAATAATAGTGGTGAGAGTGGACATCCTTGTCTTGTTCCTGATCTTAGAGGAAATGCTTTCAGTTTTTCACGATTGAGAATGATGTTTGCTGTGGGTTTGTCATATATGGCCTTTATTATGTTGAGGTAGGTTCCCTCTATGCCCACTTTCTGGAGAGTTTTTATCAGAAATGGGTGTTGAATTTTATCAAAAGCTTTTTCTGCATCTATTGAGATGATCATATGGTTTTTATTCTTCAATTTGTTAATATGGTGTATCACATTGATTGATTTGCGTATATTGAAGAATCCTTGCATCCCTGGGATAAATCCCACTTGATTGTGGTGTATGATCCTTTTAATGTGTTGTTGGATTCTGTTTGCTAGTATTTTGTTGAGGATTTTTGCATCTATATTCATCAGTGATATTGGTCTGTAATTTTCTTTTTTTGTAGTGTCTTTGTCTGGTTTTGGTATCAGGGTGATGGTGGCCTCATAGAATGAGTTTGAGAGTGTTCCTTCGTCTGCAATTTTTTGGAAGAGTTTGAGAAGGATGGGTGTTAGCTCTTCTCTAAATGTTTGATAGAATTCACCTGTGAAGCCATCTGGTCCTGGACTTTTGTTTGTTGGAAGATTTTTAATCACAGTTTCAATTTCATTACTTGTGATTGGTCTGTTCATATTTTCTGTTTCTTCCTGATTCAGTCTTGGAAGGTTATAGCTTTCTAAGAATTTGTCCATTTCTTCCAGGTTGTCCATTTTATTGGCATAAAGTTGCTTGTAGTAGTCTCTTAGGATGTTTTGTATTTCTGCGGTGTCTGTTGTAACTTCTCCTTTTTCATTTCTGATTTTATTGATTTGAGTCCTCTCCCTCTTTTTCTTGATGAGTCTGGCTAATGGCTTATCAATTTTGTTTATCTTCTCAAAGAACCAACTTTTAGTTTTATTGATCTTTGCTATTGTTTTCTTTGTTTCTATTTCATTTATTTCTGCTCTGATCTTTATGATTTCTTTCCTTCTGCTAACTTTGGGTTTTGTTTGTTCTTCTTTCTCTAGTTTCTTTAGGTGTAAGGTTAGATTGTTTACTTGAGATTTTTCTTGTTTCTTTAGGTAGGCTTGTATAGCTATAAACTTCCCTCTTAGAACCGCTTTCGCTGCGTCCCATAGGTTTTGGGTCATCGTGTTTTCATTGTCATTTGTCTCTAGGTATTTTTTTATTTCCTGTTTGATTTCTTCAGTGATCTCTTGGTTATTTAGTAACGTATTGTTTAGCCTCCATGTGTTTGTCTTTTTTACGTTTTTTTCCCTGTAATTCATTTCTAATCTCATAGCGTTGTGGTCAGAAAAGATGCTTGATATGATTTCAATTTTCTTAAATTTACTGAGGCTTGATTTGTGACCCAAGATGTGATCTATCCTGGAGAATGTTCCGTGCGCACTTGAGAAGAACGTGTAATCTGCTGTTTTTGGATGGAATGTCCTATATACATCAATTAAATCTATCTGGTCTATTGTGTCATTTAATGCTTCTGTTTCCTTATTTATTTTCATTTTGGATGATCTGTCCATTGGTGTAAGTGAGGTGTTAAAGTCCCCCACTATTATTGTGTTACTGTCGATTTCCTCTTTTATAGCTGTTAGCAGTTGCCTTATGTATTGAGGTGCTCCTATGTTGGGTGCATATATATTTATAATTGTTATATCTTCTTCTTGGATTGATCCCTGGATCATTATGTAGTGTCCTTCCTTGTCTCTTGTAACATTCTTTATTTTAAAGTCTATTTTATCTGATATGAGTATAGCTACTCCAGCTTTCTTTTGATTTCCATTTGCATGGAATATCTTTTTCCATCCCCTCACTTTCAGTCTGTATGTGTCCCTAGGTCTGAAGTGGGTCTCTTGTAGACAGCATATATATGGGTCTTGTTTTTGTATCCATTCAGCCAGTCTATGTCTTTTGGTTGGGGCATTTAATCCATTCACATTTAAGGTAATTATCGACATGTATGTTCCTATGACCATTTTCTTAATTGTTTTGGGTTTGTTTTTGTAGGTCCTTTTCTTCTCTTGTGTTTCCCACTTAGAGAAGTTCCTTTAGCATTTGTTGTAGAGCTGGTTTGGTGGTGCTGAATTCTCTTAGCTTTTGCTTGTCTGTAAAGCTTTTGATTTCTCCATCAAATCTAAATGAGATCCTTGCTGGGTAGAGTAATCTTGGTTGTAGGTTCTTCCCTTTCATCACTTTAAGTATATCATGCCACTCCCTTCTGGCTTGCAGAGTTTCTGCTGAGAAATCAGCTGTTAACCTTATGGGAGTTCCCTTGTATGTTATTTGTCGTTTTTCCCTTTCTGCTTTCAATAATTTTTCTTTGTCTTTAATTTTTGCCACTTTGATTACTATGTGTCTCGGTGTGTTTCTCCTTGGGTTTATTCTGTATGGGACTCTCTGCGCTTCCTGGACTTGGGTGGCTATTTCCTTTCCCATGTTAGGGAAGTTTTCGACTATAATCTCTTCAAATATTTTCTCTGGTCCTTTCTCTCTCTCTTCTCCTTCTGGGACCCCTATAATGCGAATGTTGTTGCGTTTAATGTTGTCCCAGAGGTCTCTTAGGCTGTCTTCATTTCTTTTCATTCTTTTTTCTTTACTCTGTTCCGCAGCAGTGAATTCCACCATTCTGTCTTCCAGGTCACTTATCCGTTCTTCTGCCTCAGTTATTCTGCTATTGATTCCTTCTAGTGTAGTTTTCATTTCAGTTATTGTATTGGTCATCTCTGTTTGTTTGTTCTTTAATTCTTCTAGGTCTTTGTTAATCATTTCTTGCATCTTCTCAATCTTTGCCTCCATTCTTATTCCGAGGTCCTGGATCATCTTCACTATCATTATTCTGAATTCTTTTTCTGGAAGGTTGCCTATCTCCACTTCATTTAGTTGTTTTTCTGGGGTTTTTTCTTGTTCCTTCATCTGGTACATAGCCCTCTGCCTTTTCATCTTCTCTGTCTTTCTGTAACTGTGGTTTTTGGTCCACAGGCTGCAGGATTGTAGTTTTTCTTGCTTCTTGCTTCTGTTGTCTGCCCTCTGGTGAGGCTATCTCCTGAACCACATTTTGGGTAGGGGTCCCTTCCACTTTTATAGGAGTTCTATGTAACATCTATATAAAGTCAAGTCAGATCTGGGCTAGATCAATACAGATTTGGGAGCTTCAGAATGTGAATCAGGGGTAGCAAAGAGGTTTCATGACAAATTCTGCTCTGACGGTTTGGCAGAGGCTGCCAGTTCATTGGGCTGAGCAGGACCAAGATTTTTGCATTGATTTTTGTTTTGAATTGATTATTGATGTCTGCTACGGTCATGGGTGTTAGAAGTAAAGACATAAATGTTATGTATTTCTTCCCTGAACTAGAGGATCTCGGATTTCCTTCAAAATGTTGACTTTGCATTAAGCTAAACTTATGGCAGATAGTTGAGTAGTCTACCCAAACTAAGGTAAAAGTCTTTACTGACAGTCTTTATTTAATAGTTATATAAATCCCTGTCAATATTATCTCTTCACTGACACTAGAGACATTTTTTTCTTATTCACTCTCAGAATAGGTAAATTTTTTTTTGGCTAAAACAATGAATTGTCCAATACGTGTATAGGTATAATGTTAGTGATTTCCAGATTTGCTAAGGAATGTTAAAATTGCAAATGTTTTATATCTTGTTTTCCCTTAAAGTAGCAATTTTAAAACTTCAAAAACTTTCTCAAAATTAGATACATCTCTTTTTATAATGTCCTTTAAATCTTGATTATTGACGTGAATTTGCTTCTAAGAGATTGGTATACTATTAAATAGTTCTAACAAACTAAACAAATAAATAAAAATTTGAAAACCTAGTATTTTTAGGGCAATCATAAAGTTGATTTAGCTGTGGCCAACAGTGACTTTTTTCTTAGCTCCTCCTAAAGAGACTGACTGTGACTCTAAGTGGCTGCTTACTCACCTGTTCTGAATTGGCTTAATAATTCCAAAGTGAACTTACTGGCTCACTTAACTGTAGAGTCCTCTGTGGCACAGGGAAGGGAATTTTCCCCCCTCCCTGAAGCCAAGAAAAAAATGTTTTGATTGGGTGCATATGAAAGAAAGGTTTACTCCTCAGTCTTTTTGTCTATTTAAGTGGGTTGTTTACCCACTCTGTACCCACCTGTTCGGGAAGAAAAAGAACTGGAGACAACTGATAGCACCAGTGGAGCAGCCTGCACACGTGTTGATTGGCTGACGGGGATGCGTGGGCGCATAGACAAAGATACCGGGGTGGGGGGCCTTGAGTTGTTTTGCCAGTATGCTGAGGATTGACTGCCAGATGCGGGCGCGGAGAGTCTGCAATAAACTACTGATGGTGGATGCTCCTGGTTGTGATGGTGGTGGGGTTGGGGGGGTGTGGGTTGTAGAGGTAGAGCTGGAGCTAAATGCAGATCAGAGCTCTGCAGTGAGGACACTGCTCAGGGATCTCTGAAGAACTCACTCATAAGCCCTGTGAGACAACCAGCATTTAATGACTAACCACTCAGAAGGCATCAGTAGTTAGTCAGTGTTGGCTAGAGAAAGGATAACCACCAAAGTGGCCAGCTGGGTAAGGAAGTTGTTGCCCTTCTTCCATCAGACCCCATCTCCTGAGAGGCCAGACCCATAGCTTAGATAGCATCTTCTAGTGCTGAAATTGAAAAGCAGTAGGGATTAGGGACTTTTCTGTAAAATAATGTCACCATTTCAGCATACTGTCTGTCATTCAGTTAACTGGTTCTTTCTAAAGGAAAGGAACATTTGAATCTACTTTAGGACTTAATTTTGGTGAGGAATGAAACAAATTTTGAAGAAAGGAAGATATTGGCAATCCTGGGTTAACCAAGATTGGATTTGTTTTTGTATTTAAAAAAATTTTTTTCTACAATTTATTTGTTTGAATCAGATTCCAAGTAAGGTTCATACATTGCAATTGGTTCCTATGTCCTTTTCTAAAAACATAATTAATTAATTTTTTTATTTGTTATTATTTATTTATTTATTTATTTAAATTTTTATTTATTTATTTTTGGCTGTGTTGGGTCTTCGTTTCTGTGCGAGGGCTTTCTCTAGTCGCGGCAAGCGGGGGCCACTCTTCATCGCGGTGCACGGGCCTCTCACCATTGCGGCCTCTCTTGTTGCCGAGCACAGGCTCCAGACGCGCAGGCTCGGTAGTTGTGGCGCATGGGCTTAGTTGCTCCGCGGCATGTGGGATCCTCCCAGACCACGGCTCGAACCCGTGTCCCTGCATTGGCAGGCAGATTCTCAACCACTGCGCCACCAGGGAAGCCCCTATTTTTAAATTTATTTTGGCTGTGCCAGGTCTTAGTTGTGGCACGCGGGATCTTTAGTTGTGGCATGCGGACCTCTTAGTTGCAGCACGCAGGCTTCTGAGTTGCAGCATGCATGTGGGCTCTACTTCCCAGAACCCAGGCCTCCTGCATTGAAAGCGCAGAATCTTACCCACTGGACCACCAGGGAAGTCCCTGGATTTGGTTTTAATCGCTGCTCTTTACCTATCTGTTCTTGTCCCAAAAGAAATCCACAAGTTCTCCTTTACAGCTTCAAATCATCCCAGGTAAGAATCTAATTCATTTCTTTAAAATATATTCTATTTTTCTGCGTCACTCTCAGTTATAATTATGTTTTCTTCTTCAGAATAAAGGAACATGAAGAGGAAGAAGAGAGAAGGAGAAAAGAGGAAGAAAAGGATGCTGAGGAAATAAAGCAACAGAATTCATTATATGAAATAGAAATGAAAAAAAAAAGAGGAAAGAGGAAAGAAGAGATCAATGAAAGCAGGAGACTATTTTTTGTAAGTTGAAAATACTTCAAAAATGTATCTCTTCAAAAAATGTACAAAGTCCAATGCCAAATTTTTAATATGTTTTTTATAAATAATAGTGGTATAGAAAACAAGTTTGCTATTAAGTTGGGTTTTTAAGTGTACTTTGTGGGGAGATATATTTGCTGTTATTTCATTTGGATGTGCTCTCATTCATGAACAAGAATTAAGAGAATGAGACTTTTTAAAAATGAATTTTGTTATCCTAAAAATGAGAGTTGTTATGAGCAATGAATGGGGTGATATGTGTTTGGTATCTCCTGCACTATTAATATGTGCTGAATAAATGGTAATAATTATTTTATGGTAGATGCAATTTATTTTGTAATTTTTTATATTCATTTCTTTAAAGTTATTTTTAATTCTTAAGTAACATATACACAGATTTAAAACATCAAACGTCACCAAAATGCTTAAAAGAAGAGTAACAGTCATTGCTTCACTCCTTCTGCTTCTTGGAAAATTATATTCTAAATAATCTATATATTTTAGGGACTTCCCTGGTGGCGCAGTGGTTAAGAATCCGCCTGCCAATGCAGGGGACACGGGTTCGAGCCCTGGTCTGGGAAGATCCCACATGCCACGGAGCAACTAAGCCCGTGTGCCACAACTACTGAGCCTGCGCTCTAGAGCCCGCGAGCCACAACTACTGAGTCCGTGTGCCACAACTACTGAAGCTGCGCGCCTAGAGCCCGTGCTCCCTAACAAGAGAAGCCACTGCAATGAGAAGCCCACGCGCCACAATGAAGAGTAGTCCCCGCTCACCGCAACTAGAGAAAGCCTGCGCGCAGCAACGGAGACCCAGCGCAGCCAAAAATAAATAAATAAATAAGTAAATAAATTTAAAAATAAATAAATAATCTATATATTTTAAAAAATATATTCAGCTTTAAAGATATGTATCTTGATTTATCAATTTTAAACATTTTCTGTCTCTCTGCCCTGGTAGTTGAGGATTTAGCTCTTTTCTAATACTGTCCCCTTCCCATCCTCCTCTTTCCCCCAAATCATCATGGCATAATTTTAGTTTAATCAGTATTATGATTATATAAATATTGTTCTCTGAAGAGCTAAGAAATATACTATGATTATAATTTTTTGCTTCCATAAATGTTTTTCTGTGGTTAAAATAATTCTCATTGTTTGCATTTGCTTTAAAGCTGTATACCTCAATTTTTTCCGTATGTTCAGTACATTCTGCCAAATGGTTAATCATATTAGTTTTCAAATGTTCAACTAAGTAATATTAAATTATCTATGGTTTTCTCGGAGCTCCCCCATCCAGAGTCCTCCGTCCTTCTCTTCCTTCTGGACTGTTTGCTCTCTAGGCCTGCTACTCAGCTGTCATTCTGGAGCTTCCCTGTGCCACTTTCTTGGGTCTCAGCTCCTATTTCCTGAATCTTATGCCTTCCTCTTTCTTGATTTATTCCTTCATCTTGCTGAAATACATCTTTTTTTTTAATATTTATTTATTTGGTTGCACCAGGTCTTAGTTGAGGCAGGTGGGCTCCTTAGTTGTGGCTCCAGGGCTCCTTAGCTGCAGCACTGGGCTCCTTAGTTGTGGCAGGCAAACTCTTAGTTGTGATGTGCATGTGGGATCTAGTTTCCTGACCAGGGATCAAACCGGGCCCCCTGCATTGGGAGCATGGAGTCTTATCCCCTGCACCACCAGGGAAGTCCCCTGAAATACATCTTTGAGTAGCTTCCGAAAAAAGGGTATAGAGGAGGTAAAAATTGTGAATTCTTATCTGGAAAGGTTATCATCTAAAG
Source organism: Balaenoptera acutorostrata (assembly GCF_949987535.1). Classification (NCBI taxonomy): domain Eukaryota; kingdom Metazoa; phylum Chordata; class Mammalia; order Artiodactyla; family Balaenopteridae; genus Balaenoptera; species Balaenoptera acutorostrata. The sequence continues at coordinate 30,959,570 of NC_080071.1, read as the reverse complement.
TAACGCTTGCTTTGGGCTTCCCTGGTGGCACAGTGGTTAAGAATCTGCCTGCCAATGCAGGGGACACGGGTTCGAGCCCTGGTATGGGGAGATCCCACATGCCGCAGAGCAACTAAGCCTGTGTGCCACAACTAAGGAGCCCGCAAGCCACAACTACTGAACCCAAGAGCCACAAGTACTGAGCCTTTGTGCCACAACTACTGAAACCCACGCACCTAGAGCCTGTGCTCTGCAACAAGAGAAGCCACTGCAGTGAGAAGCCCGCGCACCACAACAAAGAGTAGCCCCTGCTCTCTGCAACTAGAGGAAAGCCTGCGTGCAGCAACAAAGACCCAACGCAGCCAAAAATAACTAACTAAATAAATAAATTTATAAAAAAAAATTAAGTAATGCTTGCTTTATAGTTTGGATGTAGAATTCTGGGTTCAGAATTCAGAGTTTTGTATTTATGTTTTCATAATCATCTAGCTTTCAGTATTGCTATGGAAAAATATTATGCTATTTATGGTCTTCATTCTATGTATGTGCTCTGGTGTGTTTTGTTTTTACTTCCCTTGTCTCTCTTTCTCTGAAAGCTCTGAGGGTCTTTATCTCTGCAGCTCTAAGATTTAACAGGGACATACCTTGTTTAGGTCTTTTTCATTTTGCTAAGCACTCAGTTGATGCTTCAACCCATAAATGCATCAAGTTTTCTTATTTTATTTCTTGTATAATTTTGCCCCTTTCTATTTTGTTTCTTCCATTCTAGAACCCCTGTGATTTATATTGGACTTTCTGAAGTGATGCTCTAATTAAAAAAATTTTTTTCTCATATTATTAGTTAGGGTAAGACTCAAAAGTGTATAACAGAAAACCCAAAATAAAGAATGTAAAAAATTACAAAATAAATTGCAACAGTACCTTTATCTGAAGTGCAGAGGTGGTCATGCCAAGGCTGATATGGTACCTCCAGAATGAAGGGGGAATGAGACAGCTTCTCTTTTTTTGCTTTGCTATTCTTGGAACATAGGTGGCTTCTGTCCTCAGGATTGCCTCATGGCCTTGAATAGCTGCTGGAGCTCCTGGCCACATTCCAGGCAGCAAAAAGGAGAAAGGATGAAGGACAAAAAAGGATTTCCTAACTATCTGTCCTCCTTTTAAGGAACTTTTTCAGAACTCCCACTTAACAATTTCCATTAAATCTCTTTGGTTGTAATTTAGTGACACCTAGTTGAAAAGAAAGCTTGGAAATATAGTCTTCTAGCTGAGCATATTGCCACTCTGAACAAAATCTGGGTCCTGCTACTAATGCAGAAGAGAAGAAAGACTCTTGGGTAGGCAATTAATTGTTCCTGCCATTTTTGGTTTTTGTTTGACTTTGAGAGTTATTCTCAACTTTGTCTTCTAAATCTTCTATTGAATTTTTAATTTTAGCTATCAAAATTTTAATTTCTAAGAGTTTTACTTGTAATATTATTATTCCTTTTGCATAAAATCTTATTCTTGGTTCATGGATATAATATTTTTATCTTTCCAAGTCACTTTGGAATAGGACAGACCTTGTTTTGTATGCTAACTCTGCTACTTACTAGCCATGTGATCTTGAGCTGAGGCTTTCAATTTTTAAAAATCAGGATTAACTTTGTGTTAACTCTGGGCTTTTCTTATTATAAAAAAATCTGTATGAACATTTACAATAAACTTAGAAAAAAACAGTAAAATAAAGTTTTTAAGAAATAATTCAAAACAATCACTTTTAAGAGTTTGATATTTTCATTACCTTTTCATGTCAACTAATATATCTCCTAACCAGATTACAGCTTTGAAAAGTAATATCCCATAAAATAAAAGAGTACTTAAGAGTAGTAGGTACATAGTAGACCCTGAGTTATAAATACAGTGGAATATTAAATATTATACCTAATAACTTTTACCTTGAATTGATTTCTACTTATAGTAACAGAAAGCACTGATACATCTATGTATCCAGGCTGTTGTGTTCAAAGACACCTATTTTTTTTTAATTAATTAATTAATTTATTTATTTATTTTTTGGCTGTGTTGGGTCTTCGTTTCTGTGCGAGGGCTTTCTCCAGTTGCGGCAAGCGGGGGCCACTCTTCATCGCGGTGCGCGGGCCTCTCACTGTCGTGGCCTCTCTTGTTGCGGAGCACAGGCTCCAGATGCGCAGGCTCAGCAGTTGTGGCTCACGGGCCTAGTAGCTCCGCGGCATGTGGGATCTTCCCAGACCAGGGCTCGAACCCGTGTCCCCTGCATTGGCAGGCAGATTCTCAACCACTGCGCCACCAGGGAAGCCCAAAGATACCTATTTTTATGATGGCTAATGCAGATCAGGTTGTAGAATTCTAGAACCCCTCTGATTTATATTGGACTTTCTGAAGTGATGCTCTAATTTAAAAAAATATGCTGATATGAACAGATTTTTATTCTTTGTTAAAAAACTGACCTATTAAACATTTTTTAATTAGAATATACATCTGTATAATTTTTTGTATATGCACAAAAAGAAAGCCTGGACAAGAAAGTAGTTTCACAGTAATTGAGTCTGGTGGGTGGAATTAGGAATAGGCAGATGGTGGATGTGGTAGGAAGGACGCTTTACACTGTGTGTTTTTAAAATATTGTAAATTTGTGTAGCATATGACTATATTAACTATTCAAACATTAAATGAATGTATACATATTTACGGTATTTTTTCTGATTATAGAATTATTTTAAATTCATATTTGTAAAGAAATGAGATATTTGAAAAGAAATACAGAAAATTAAGATGTGAAAGTCACCTATAATCTCATACCCTAGAGGTACCTACTGTTAACATTTGACACATTTCTTCCAGTTATACATTCATTATAAACTTGTATTTATATATATTTGCAAAACTAAAATACTCCATGGTAGTGTTTTATATTCTGCTTTTTTCTCCTACTTACTGATTATGTTATTTGTATCTTCCCATGTCTTTGAGAGTGTAATTTATTTAACCGTTTCTCCATTATTGACTATTTAGAGGTTGTTTCCAATTTTCACTATTATAAATAACTTTGAGGTGAAGTGCATGGTAGGTACATAAAACGTAATGTCCAGCTCTGATTATCTCCTTGGGATAAACTTCCAAGAGAGAAATAATTGTATTAGAAGCTGTGACCATTTGACATTTGATATCGTATTAGATACCTATACATTGAAAGATACTTTTCTTTGTGATAGGATAATACACAATTTTTTCCTCCAAGGAACATTTGAATGATAAAAATACCATCAAAGCTGTAGAACGGCAGCAGCAAGAGGAAGAAGATGAAAAGATTAGAAAATTTATCAAAGCAAAAAAGCGTCTTACACAAATGGGGAAAGAAAAGGAAGCTGAAACACACAGGTCAGCTTCTAAAATAATTTTTGTGATTAATAAAGCACTGTCTGAAATTATTTTATTTTAAATCAGAAGTTGTGATATGAGAGTAGTCTTTAGGAAAAAGGTCTCATTATTTATGTCAGGGCGTTTAGTGACATGGTGATTTCAGCTTGGAGCATGTGAGTTGGGGTTCCCTTGGAATATTGATGACATCTGTGTGGTAGATAGATGGTTGGAAATACTGAAAATCTCTGCTTTAGGAGAGGGGTATGAGCTGGAGGTGGCTTTGTGAGCCATTGATGTACAAGTGGGAATTGGAACTGTGGATACAGGTGAGCTCACCTAGGGGGAGTAGGTAAGAAATGAAGGTGACATAGTCCCTAGGGAAATCCATAGTTAAAGGTCAAATGGAGAATGAAGATAATATGAAGACCAAGGAATAGTTTCCAGAGAATGGAGGAAAAGCAGAGAAACAGCAAGGGAGTGGGGGTGGATACTCAGTAAGAAGAGAGCAGTCATCAGTGTTAGATCACTAGAGGGATTAAATGAGATTTTAAAAATGAAGCACCCATCAGATTTAGAGGTCATTGCTTACCTTATTGAGCAGTTTGGGGTGAGATGAGGGAGGAGACTTACAGTACATCGTGTTTCTGTCTAGACCATGCTTTTCACTTGTGCAAAACCCTCTGATGGCTTTATATCACACTTAGAGTCTTGACTATGGCCCATAAGGCTCTACATCCATCCTAATTCCCAGCTGACCCCAGCCTCCTCTCTCAAACCTCATCTCTTACTGTTCTCTCCTTCTTTCCCTCTTTGTCACTCACACTGGACTTCTCCTGTACCCTCTTTGGGGAATGCTCACCTCCTTTAACTCTTTCAGATCATTACTCAAATATTGCCTTCTCATTCAGGCCATCCCTGACAATGTTATTTAAAATTACAAGCCCACACCCCACGTTGCTTATCACTTTAACTGCTTTCTTTTTCTTTGTTGCATGATACAGCACTATTTTAATTATTTATTTTGTTTGCTGTCTCTCTACCCCCCAACTACTGTGAAAGCTCCATGAAAGTAGAGATTTTTAATGTTTTGTTTACTGTTATGTCCCAGTACCTGGAATAGTCCCTGGCACATAGTAGGTAATCAGAGTGTTTAAAATATTGTTTTTGAAAGCCTAGATGAAATGTCACCTTTTCCATGAAGCCTTCCTTTTTTCTCATTTGCCCACATCATTTTCTAGCTTTCTCATGGCATTTATCACCCTTTGCCTGCATAGTTATTTACATAATTGTCTTTTCTCCACTTTAGATTGTCATTCCCCTGGGGCATGTGCTGTGTCCTTTCTCATTGTTTCTCCCATGTTGCTTTGCAAATTCACTCAATAATCGGTGAATATGTCACAATTACATTTAAAAGTATATTTTGCCCAATTTCCTTAACGAAAATGCCCCCATTCCTTTAACAAACATGTAGTTATTGTTGATGATGTACCAGGCACCATGCCTGGCCCTGAACTAGAGAGAGGACTTACCCTGTCTCTGACCTTGGAAATCTCACAGTGTAAAAGGAGAGTTATTTATCTTCATATAGACAGATGAAGTCAATAAAGTGCTATGAATAGATTGCAGACAGGGCATAGTAAGGATGAATTTATTCAGGATTTTGATAGCTTCTTCTGTTTTTGAGGTTACATTTAAAGAAAGGCCTTTGACTTATTTTTATAATCTATGCCTTCAATATTAGAGCAAGTAGGATAGTCTAATAAAGTATTTAAAAATATTTTTCATGTGGAGAATTTTACACTTTATTTCCTATACACACACATACACAAGATCATACTATATGCATTATTCCCTTTGGATTTTTAGAATAGACTTTATTCTAAAAATAAAGTATAAAATAAAGTATTAAAAATAATTTCCACTTAATATATGAAAGGAGCGATGGGGCTGCCTTTCAGTCTTGTAAAAGACTATAAAATATCTGACTCTCTAAATATAGTATATTGGCTCCATAAAAAATCCATTCATGAAGACTTGACAAGTGACGGTTATTTTGTTATAGGCTAATGGAGGAACGGAGAGAAAGAATAAATAACTTCCTGAGTAAACTAATGAAAGAGAAATTTGACAATGAAGATTTGATTATTGCTAGAGATATTGCAGAAGCTGAGGCTGAATGGGAAAAAAGAGAAAGAGAAAAGTATGAAAAAAGCAAAGCAGAATTAAAAGCAATTGCAGAACATAGAGCTCTTGTGGTAAGCAATTCAATGATGACAAATAAAAATCAAAAAACAAATTTGAGCCCTTTACACTGTAGTTTCTCCTAACTTCCTACTAATATACTCCCTCTGCCTCCCTGACAAAAACGAGCAGATTTGAAAAACAATGTATAAATTATCTTCCTATAGTTTTGAAATCAGACCATGTTTACTTTCTTTTTTTTTTTTTTAAACTTTTTTTTTTTTTTTTTAAAGGATTTTCTTATTTATTTATTTATTTATTTATTTTTTGGCTGTGTTGGGTCTTCGGTTCGTGCGAGGGCTTTCTCCAGTTGCGGCAAGCGGGGGCCACTCTTCATCGCGGTGCGGGGACCGCCCTTCATCGCGGTGCGCGGGCCTTTCTCTATCGCGGCCCCTCCCGTCGCGGGGCACAGGCTCCAGACGCGCAGGCTCAGCAATTGTGGCTCACGGGCCCAGCTGCTCCGTGGCATGTGGGATCTTCCCAGACCAGGGCTCGAACCCGTGTCCCCTGCATTAGCAGGCAGATTCTCAACCACTGCGCCACCAGGGAAGCCCCATGTTTACTTTCTAACAGAAGATGACATGGTAGACAATTACAAAATAAGATTTTTATAGATGCAAAGTAATAATAATCTCTTCTGTTTCAGAACCATCTGAAGTGCAAAAAGTTATTCATTTAATATACCTTTCGTTTGAATGTTTTTAAGACAAATCAAGTAAAAATTACCCCATTGTGTTTCTGTATATCTTAATCCTTCAGAATTTATCTCCTACATGACTGACTGTCATAAGATATAAATTGGATACTTTATAAACATTGTAGCAATTAATTTTTTACCTTACAAATATTTCCCTACCCTGAGATGGTCTTGCTTTTCTGTTCCTGTGTTTTTTTAAAACCAGTATCATTCTACTTACGTTTTTTATTGTGTTTCTTGATATTAAGGAAATAGAACAAAATCAAAGTAAACTGGCCATGTGGAAATCAGTCCATGTGTGTCCAATTTTCTGCCCCTGCATTCCTCCTGGCTGACTTTCTGCTTAGAGCTTTCTAACTTTGTGCCTTATTGAAGGCTGTTGGTTGCTAAAAATGGTTTTAATTTTTTCCTTTGCCTTTTATCATCTAGATGAAAAATAAAGAGGAAGAAGAAAGACAAAGAAAAATAGAGGCTAAAGAACAATTGTTAGCTATCCTGAAAGCAGACCAGATTTTCTGGGAGCATGAAAAGGAGAAAAAACGGAAAGCTGATAAAGAACGTCGAGAAGTTCAAGATGCCCATATTCAGCAAATGGTAATTATTCCTAAATGTTTATACTTCTTTTAGCAATAAATATGTAATATAGAGTTCATGATAGTTTTCTGTTTCCCAAAGCAGTTTCCTTTATCAAGTAAGAACAGATGGTCATTATGGTTATGACACAATAAAATGTATTAAAAATGTGGAGTTAGTTTTTGTTTTTATGGGTATTGAAGTTCTCACACTAGGTTTATGTCTTTTGCACAACTATTTATCCTTCTTTAGTTTCTATTGTGTTTTGATAAATATGAAAGAAAATACAAATGCAAATGACAGGCCATGATGCTTCCTTTACTTTTTCCCCCTCTTTAAAACCACTACCCAGAGAATATGTTGATTGGGATCACATAGGTTTCATATTTGAGGTGAGTGGGGGTCCCAGAGATTTTAGAACATGTTTGGAGGACCTGGCATCCAATCATTTGTGTCTAAAAACTGTTTTCCAGAATAGCTGTACCATTTTCCATTCCTACCAGCAATGAGTGCAAGGACAAGTTGCCCCACATCCTTGCTAACACTTGTTACTGCCATCCTTTAATTTTTAACTATTCTAGTATAGTGTTATCTCATGGTGTTATTTTGCATTTCCCTAATGACTAAAGATATTGAACATCTTTTCATGTACTTTTTAGTCATTTGTGTGCCTTGTGAAGTGTTTATTTAAATCTTTTGCCAATTTTTTAGTTGGGTTGCTTTCTTTTTTCTTTTTAAATTTATTTTATTTTTGGCTGCATTGGGTCTTCGTTGCTGCACACGGGCTTTCTCTAGTTGTGGCGAGCGGGGGCTACTCTTTGTTGCGGTGCATGGGCTTCTCATTGCGGTGGCTTCTGTTGTTGCAGAGCATGGGCTCTAGGCGCGTGGACTTCAGTAGTTGTGGCACACGGGCTCAGTAGTTGTGGCTTGTGGGCTCTAGAGCACAGGCTCAGTAGTTGTGGCGCATGGGCTTAGTTGCTCCGTGGCATGTGGGATCTTCCCGGACCAGGCTCAAACCTGTGTCCCCTGCATTGGCAGGCAGATTCTTAACCACTGCACCACCAGGGAAGCCCTGGGTTTCTTTCTAATTGTTGAGTTTTAACTTATTTTTTTAATGTGGTGAAATATACATAACATAAAATTTACCATTCTAACCAGGGGTCCCCAACCCCTGGGCCGCAGACTGGTAGCAGTCCGTGGCATGTTAGGAACCAGGCCACATAGCAGGAGGTGAGCAGTGCGCGAGCAAGCGAAGCTTCATTTGCCACTCCCCATCGCTCCCCATTGCTTGCATTACCACCTGAATCATGGCTCACGTTACTGCCTGAACCATACCTCCCCCTCCCGTCTGTGGAAAAATTGTCTTCCACGAAACCAGTCCCTGGTGCCAAAAAGGTTGGGGACCGCTGATTCTATTTTTAATCATACAGTCCAAGGGCATTAAGCACATTTACACTGAGGTGCAACTGTCAACACTGTCCATCTTCATAACTTTTTCATCATCCTACTCTGAAGCTCTGTACCCATTAAACAGTAACTCTCTGTTCCCCTTCCTCCCAGTTCCTGGTAACCAGTGTTCTACTTTTTGTCTCTGTGAATTTGCTTATTCCAGGTACCACATATTAGTGGAATCATACAATATTTGTCCTTTTTTGTCTGTCTTATTTCACTGAGCTTATGTCTTTAAGGTTCATTCATGTTGCTGCATGTGTCAGAGTTTCATTCCTTATTAATGCTGAATAATATTCCATTGTACATATATACCACATTTTGTTTATCCATACATCCATCAATAGATATTTGGGTTGTTCCCATTTTTTGCCTATTGCAAATGCTTCTGCACATTGGTATAAGATATCTGTTTGAGTCCCTGTTTTCAATTCTTTTGCTTATATACCCACAAGTGGAATTGCTGGATCATATGGTAATTATATGTTTAATTTTTTTCAGAACCACCATACTGTTTTCTACAGCAACTGTACCATTTAACACTCTGACCAGCAATGGTCAAAGGTTCCAGTTTCTCCAAATTCTCAACATTTTCTGTGTTTGTTGTTGATTATCATAATGGATTTGAAATGGTATCTCATTGTGGTTTTCATTTGCATTTCCCTCATGATTAGTGATGTTGAGCATCTTTTCATATGCTTATTGGCCATTTCCATTCAGTCTGAAGACTTCCTTTAGCACATTTTATAGCACAGGTGGGCTAGCAATAAATTCTTTCAGTTAATGTTTTTCTGGAGATGTCCTTACCTTGCCTTTTCATTGGATATGAAATTATTGGATATCATTTTTTTCAGCCTTTTGAATGCTTGTTCCAGTGTCTTCTGGCCTTCACTGTTTATGACTAGAAATCTGCTGTCAATCATATTGTTTGTCCCCTATATGTGATGTGTCATTTTTCTCTTGAAAATGAAGTTTTTTCTTCATTTTTGGCTTCCTGCAGATTGACTGTGATGTATTTTCCTTGAGTTTTTTCTATTTGGGATTTGTGGTGCCTCTTGGATGTGCTAGTTAATATCACCAAATGTGGGGAGTTTTTTGTTATTTCTTCAAATATTTTTCCTGCTTCTTTATCCTTTTTTCTTCAGGGACCCAATTTGCACATACACAGAGACATCTGATATTGTACCAGAAACCTCTGATAATTTTTAGTCAATATTTTTCTCTTTGTTCTTCAGATGGTATAGTTTCTATTGACCTACCTTCAGATTCACTGATTCTGATGTTGAGCTCATCTAGTGAATTTTTCATTTCAATTATTGAACTTTCAACTCTACAGTTTTCATTTGATTCTTTTTATATTTTTTATATTGTTTCTATTTCTCTGGTTAGATTCTCAGCTCACTCATTCTGAGCATATTTCCTTTAATTCACTGGATATATTCATAATAACTGCTTTGAAATCTAATTGCTAAAGTCAATATGCAGTTTCATTCAAAGTTAGTTTCTGTTTCCTGAGAATAATGTAACACGTTTCTATTTCTTTGCAGGTCTAGTAATTTTTGGTTGAAAACTTGACATTTTATAGAGTATGTTGTAGATTCTGTTTTGTTCTGAGAGTTGTTGTTTTAGTAGGCAACTGCTTTCCCTGGACGCAAGCTATGAAATCTGTTTTCACCACAGAAGGTAGCCTCTGATGTTTTGCTCACTTTTATTTTTTAAAGCCTCGACTCCTAGGGTTCCTCACTGTACTGGTGTTGACAGTCATCCAATAATATGGGTAGAGTTTATGTTCAGACACCTTCAGCCAGTAATGTTTTTACTCCTACCCCTGCTATGCAAGCTGTGGGCAGGTTGAGGGTGGTAGTCCAAAGAACACTAAATTCATAATTTCTCCCGGGCTTTTTTTGCCAGGCTCCTGAGGTATCCTATGTGAATGTGTTTTATCAATTAGCCAGGGATGTCTGTAGAGTTTATCATTTCAACTCTTCTCTGTCTCATTCCAGAATCTCCCCTTTCAATTTCTAGCTGCTTTGCCACTCAACCCAAATAGAATCTGACATCATTGTCCAGTTAAATTGCAAGTTTTCACCTCCTGAGCTGGAGGGATAACAATGCCCTCCAAAGAATGCCAGAAACTTGCGGTTCTTACCTTCTGATTTAGTAGCAGTTTTTCATGAAAAAACACTTCTCAAGTAGTTGCCTGTACATGGTCACTTACCAGTGCTCTGAAATGGTTGATTTTAATAATTTTTAATAATAAACTTGTTTTATGTGGAGAATAATTGGCCAACCTCCTCATGTGGCCATTATCAGAAGTAGGATCTGCCACATTATTTTGAAGCAAATTCCAGATATCATATCATTTTATCAATGTATATTTCAGTATCTATCTCTAAAACTCAGGGACTCTTTAGAAATTAACATAATCACAATTCTGTTACAACATCTAAAACAATTAACATTCAAAAATATAAAACAATTAACAGTCAGCATTTAAATTTCCCCCAGATTGTCTCAATGAATATTTTTTAGAGTTTTTTGTTTTGAGAATAAAACAGGGTCCATATATTCTATTTGGTTGATTGATATGTCTTTCAAGTTTCTTTTAACCTATAACAACTCCTCCTCCACCCCCATCCTCTGTTTTTGTCTTAGGTTCTCCCGCCTTGTCTCCATTATGTTTATCTTGCAATTTATTTGTTGAAGGAACAGGGTTTCTTATCTTTTAGAATTATTATCGTCTGCATTTTGCTGATTGGATCCCTGCAGGGTAGTATTGTTCCTCACATTTCATGTAAAATCTAGTTTAGGTCAGATTCAGGTTCAATTTTTTGGTGAAAATTCCTCATAACTGGTGTTGTGTATTTCCATTAGAAGGCATGTCATGATTGTTGTCTCACTTTGTGTGATACAAACAGCCTTTGATGATTGTTACCTAGATTTAATTCATCAGGTGGAAAAATGTTAGTATTTTCTCCTTCCTTCTCATCGATTTGCTGAAGTTTTCAAAGAAATTTTCATGATCAGCAGTTTCTCTGAAGTACAATTTTAAAAGACAGGATAAATATTTGATTCTTTAACTGTACTTTCGAGTTTTCAAAATAATTAGCTCTCTAGTATCCTCCAAAGGTATTTGTTACTTTACCCCCATGTGTTTTAATTTTTAGGATTTTAAACCAGTATTTTAAAAGTTTCTTTACAAATCTGTATTTATGCTTAATGTATATAAAGTTTGAGGGACCAGTCATATATTCCATTATGGTTACCTTTCCTTCCATTCTCATTTCTTTTCTGTACTTCAAATATTTCTACCTGTTCCCTCAATATCTTTCTACAAAACTGCTACCAAACCAATACAGTATAGCCCAACTGCTCCTTGTTAAGATCCCAAATTACAGCATTTTACCACTGATGAGATAGTCTTTTCTGATTTTTTCCTAATGTTATTGAATGTCATTTTCTATTTTTTCAAACTCCTAGTATCCTATCCCCTATTCAACAAATAGCATGAAAGCCTGTTTTGAAATGTAGCACTAACAAAAATTTGGTATTTTGTATTCATATGGTTGTTTTATTTCCTCACAAATTTCAATTCCTGGTAGATCTATCAGGTTTAAGCTACTATTTTATGCTTAAGTGTTGGTTACTGAGTTTGAAATATACTTTCATGAATACTAAATATATTCATAAGTAGACAAAAATCTTGATTTTTGATAAACTCAGCATTTCTTAAAATGCTTCTGAGAAGACACAATGAAAAGGTGTCAACCAAAACTTTATAGAAATCTTTAAAAACCCATTAGTCACCTCATATGAGCAATTAAAAGAACAATGGTTGTGTAAATTATAAAGTTAAAAGAAAAAAATTATGAAATGTTAGTAAACTGGTTTTTGGTAGGTAGATTGCTTACTTATTCTACCTAGCTCCAATACTGATAAATGTCACTTGTTCCAACTTCAAATTCTTAGGAAAGAGAATGTAACTGGTTTAACCACTTAATTCAGATATTCATTGCCGACTTAATCTTACGTGGCTGAGTCACATGGTCTATCTGGCTGATTTGGGACAGTGGGTTTGGGTGCATTCCTTCAGGACAGTGGATGGATGGGGACAGCGATTGGTATGTCTTCTACACTTGTCAAAAGTCACATCTTCTAAATGGTAGAAACAGGATTTTAAACTTGGTTATTTGATTTTTGATCTTAATTGCATGCTGCATTGTTTGAAGATGTACCATCACATAATACTGAGCCACTACTTTGAACATGATACTATTGTGAGAAGCATGGGAGAATTTCTGAAATAAACTATAGTATATAGTTAAGTCAGGACTTGTCAAATATCAGTGAGTTTAGAAAGCTCTATCTACAACTTCAAATGCTACATATATTTAGAAAATTGATTTTTTTTTTTTTACTAATACAAAGTATATTTTTTCTTTCCTTCCCAAATAGGCCAAAAATAAATTTAATGCACTGCAAGCAAAACAAGCAGAACTAGAGTACTGCAGACTTACTGAAGCTCTTGTGGCTGAAAAGGAGAAGGAATTTCAGGATTATGCCAGAGAAGTAATTGAATCTGAGTCTGAATCAACAAACAAATATATTTATCCTCTTGTAAAAGCTGTACAGGAAGGACCTGGAGGTGGTCGTGGACCAGTTTTTGTGGACAGAGGTGTATTAAGACCCAGCTATCAGGCAAATGATATCACTGGAGTCCAGCTCCCTTTTTATATCTCTCAGGGATCAAAATATAATACTTTTCAAAAGTCTAAGGGAAGGCTAGGTTTTACATGGTAGAAAAAAGTTTATTTTTAAGAAGACTAAGTCATAGCTAATATTATGAGCTACAAATTCAAGTGAATTATATGCTTATAATGTTAATAAAGCTGCTTTTCATCTAAGTACAATTATGTCTAATCTAATTGATTCTTCCCCACTCAAGATTAAGTCAGACTCCATTTTTTATTTTGATAAAACACAGACACAACCAAATGTAAAATTTTAGCCATTTAAGAATATTCAGTGGCATTAAGTATATTCATAATATTGTACAACTGCACCTATTAGTACACAACTGCTCTGATCTGCTAATTTGATAAAAGAAACCATAGCTAAAATTTGTGGCAAAGATGTAAACTGGAACTAGGACATTTTGGGTATTGAGAGGACTTGGTGGGGTGGGGGAGGTGTAAAAATTATGAATCCGCACTTAAAAAAGAAACACAGTACTAGGTTAGGAAATATGTTTAGGAAAGAAACCTAGAAAGCAATGAAAATAGAAAAAGCACATTGAAACTAAAAGTATTTTAATAACAAATTTGCACAGTCCATATGAAGCACTCACATTTTACATATTCTCCTGGCTTAATAAAACATTTAAAAACACTCCAGAATTTGAGAGTTTAATAATATTCACCTGCTAACACATATAAACCACTGAATGGTCAGAACATTTTTACTTAAGCATATATATTTTCAGTGACTAACTCTCAAGTTAACTAGGTTCATTTTCCCTAAATATGTCTAATTTAAATAAAAGCAAAAATAAACAAGAAACCAAAAACTAGACAATCTGTTTTACAAACTCAATTAACATTTATATGGCTTTACAATGGTAAGTGTTATATTAAAGCTGGCAGGCACAGAATATAATACAGTGTTCCCGCTGCTGAGAAATTTGGAGGAATTAAAAAGCAAATAGTAGCATTCCAGTTGACAGTAATGCAAATTCCATGTATAACCTTAAAAGTCTGCTGAGGCAAAAGACACCTTGCAATGTGAAGCACTATGATTAAACAATTACACTAGAACTTATTCCTAAACCTGGAAATTGTCACTGTTGGCTAAATTCTTAAAAGAAGTTCAGCATTGTTAAACTCTTTGCTCAGTTTTTTCCTAATACAATTTCTGTATCCCCATGGGTAAAATAAAAGTTTTATTTTAATTATCTTCATTATTTAGCTTTTAATAAAAATAAAGGCCGAATAAGCTAATACAATGATTTAAAAAATACAAAAACAAACTGTTTATGATAGTATAGTTTATTTTATACAATGTTTAACTATAAAAGTTGATAGTTTCAGAGTTTAAATTCTGTAAAATGCAGTTTGCAGAAAACAGTTTTAACAGTTACTAGACTAATGATAAGAGAAGCAGCATTTTGAAACTAATTATACAATTGCAACAACAGCTTTATTCCTAAATTTCATTAAAAAAATATACATCACAGTGACTTCTGAGCTAGGAAAAGAAGTGCATTAACTTCATTTGTTTTTCCCTTCCATAAAGAGAGCAGCCATAACTTTTAATATCCCCACATACAAATACCCAATTCACTTATCCTTCAAAATACTATAAACACACAAAGGGGGAACAAAATATACAGCATGTACTTTTGGTAAACATAGGAATTTGCTTGAAAAAGGGGGGCAGGGCAGACACACAAATCAATCCCACCACTCCCCCCAGTACATAAAAACAAACAAAACCCCTCAACAACTCCCTTCTCTGACCCTGCTGATGGAATTTTTCAAATTCCATAAAGGTTCAAAGTGTGATGAAAAAAACTGCCACCCAGAGTAAAAGCAAAATCAACTACTAAAACCATACTAATTTGTTCCACACACTAACCTGAAAACAAATTAGAACTGTCAGTAATTACTACTACTGAAAACATGAGAAGCCCAGTGTGTTCCTGTCCCCAATATTAAGAAATTTTTACTTTTCAGCTTCATATCTTCCACTGAATACAGAATCAAAGGCCATTAGGCAAAGCCAATATGAATCAATATTACACTTGTGCAAAGATGGATTTATAAGACAAATTCTTTGAAACTTCTCTGAGGGATCTGATTAAGAAACTTAGAAACTACAATGCTCTATGAACTCACTACCTATAGAGTAACTTAAAAATGTTTTAAAGCAACCTAGTAGCTTCTCTACAAGCTCTTTAACATTAATCTCTCTGCAGTGTCAATTTCTGTGGCAGACGGTTTACCCAGAAAAAGAATTCACATGAAATAATCATGAAAAAATTTCTCATATATTGCCAATCAAGCAATAAAAACAAACTAATTTAAATATCTTTAAGAGAATATTAAATCAAAGATACTTCGAGGTAAACTGTAAGCTCAAACGTAACTATTATTAATTTGGCAGTAAAGAATTAAATAGTTGACTTTTAGGAAAACAGAGTTGTTCAAAGTAAAAACTAAAGGTTGCACAACTATTAAAAATGTAATGACAGGTTCATTTGATTGGTGTACTATTCAGATGCAAAGGCAGATGAGGTACAATTAATGCTGTTTGATCATTTTCTAAATGTTATTTATATTCTGAAAATAAAATCTAGCTGATTGTCATCTCTCACTTCAACTCCTTCACATATCACTTCAACTCCTTCACATATCTGTTCTATTGTAAAAACAGCTAACGAAGTTTTTTTAAAAAGGCTTATAAATAATGTTTAGCATGGAATTGCTTCTTTGATGACCAAAACAGAATACTACTTAAAGAAATTACTATTTTTTTCTCCTATGGTTACTTGTCTATAATTCTTAGTGGATAAAGCTCCAGGATCAGACAACATAGAACTATTTTTACTTAGCATGTCTTTTTTTTTAAATATGTGTTATTAGAAATCCTTTCTTAAACAGCACCTTTCTTGAAGCTCAAACAGTTCATAACAAAGGCTTTTTAAATGCAGTTTACTGAATTTAAGACAAACAATAACTAATTTAAAATATATAACATTATACAGCTTGGGGACTCAAGACTCAATTATCTCTAAGGTTTGTGGTCAAAGTCTCTAAGGAATCAATAACCCTGGATTATCATAAACATCTATTACTTTTACTATAAGGAAAAAAATTTGGTGAGACTCTGCTACGGATATTTGTTTCAAGATATTGCAAACAATCATTACCCTATTTGTTATATAAATGGCTACCACAATGCCAAATGTATCATTATTGTATTAATCAATAATGGGAAGTATTATGCTAATAAGCATTGCTTTGCTCAGTACAAATAACATTGAGTAGCTACTGGGTTTACGAAGGATCTACCTTGGTAACAGAGTAGCTATTTGACACTACTGACAAATATTAAAGTACAAAAGCACTCTAGAGGCAACTACTAATTGGATTTCTGAAATTTCTTTTCAAATGAGGCAGGTTTTGTGTTTACTGGATGTTCAATATTTTATTTAGAAGAGAAATTACAGAATAAAAGGCCACACATCACTAAAATAGCAATATACAACACACAAAATTCTAAACGGACTTTGGATATCTTTAATGTTTCACACTGTAAGCTATCAAATTTTGCAACTTTCTACTCTATGTGGCAATGTTATACATGCCAAGTTAAAATAATGATTAACAGTTATGGTATAAAGCCACCTGAATAGAAGAAACCAGAGTCATAAACATGCTACAGCCTACAGATATACAGATAAAAAAGATGCATTTTCTTGCCAGTTGAAACTCACAGTTATGAGAGTTAGGAGAAGTCAGTTCAAGTTAAAAAAAACAACCATGCAACATTTAATACTCAACTCTATATAGGTCAGTGGCCAAAAAGAGAAATCTAAGTTAATGTGTCAATACTAACAATTTTTAGAATCTGTCTAACATAAAGACCTGCACAAGTGGTATGTTTTAGTGAGAAAACTATTTTTTTCATTTTAGAGAAGGGTAATGATAATAATAATAATAAAACATTCCCCCAAGGCAACAGTTTCATCTCTTCAGACCAACAGCAACACAGAATTGAGAATTACAACCTGATCTTCAAGGTACAGTTCTTGTCAGATGCTGTGTAACAGCAAGCCAAGCCCAATCAGTACATCAACTGAAAAAAAATACTAAACTATATTTATAGACAGTGAAGTAAAGCAAAACTAAAGAGGAAAAATATTAATATGAAACAAGCTACCAGCAGAACTATAAAGAGTAACATGAAGTGCAATATAAATAACTATGTATTTTAAAGCGCAAATTACTATAAAATCAAAAGTAATGACTTAATATCTCAGGTTATTAGGGTCCCACTTCTGTGTAATTAAAAGCTGCTGCTGCAAGCCTCTGTTATAAATGCAATAGAAAAATCTACACAAGATTTCTTCTACCTAGTGGCCTCTAAGGTTAATCATGAGAAACATAAGCTTTTGTTAACAATGTATTCCAACAATCAGTTATGTTTGTTTCCAACTGGCCCATCACACAAATTAGGGTGTAGAATAGCATGTTTGCTACTGGCTGATTGTTGCAACACAAAAATGCATACATGAAATAGTTAAACACAGCACACAGTATTACACCAAAGTGTTTTTCTCATTTCAAGTTTATTAAAACTTTTGCAGTACAAATTATCCAGGTTGCAGATTATCAAAAGATTGACTCAATAAAGTCCACATTGGGAAAAAAAAAAAAAAAGACAAACATAAACCCAAAACAATGAAAAGAAAACAACATAAAGGGGATTCATCAGCAAGTCTCTAAAACCTAAAATTTGAGACAGAATGGAAACAAGTTTATATAACTCACTCATCCACTTTTGTCTTCATCTGTTCCAGGGCTTGATTCATGATCAAATTTTTTATTTTTATCATGTGTGTGGTCATTTTCTTGACCCTTTGATTTTTGGTTTTCTTTTTCCACTGAGGATCTGGTCTTCTCATCCTCCTTATTTTTCAAAGTGGAGAACTTTAATTCATTGTCCTGACTACTTTGTTTCATTTTTGAGAACGGACTTTGATCCCTATCAGCCTTTTTTTCCCTGTTACTATTTGAGCTACTATGATCACGATTTCTAGAGTACATTCTCTTCTCACCCTCAGAATTCTCTTTTCTGTGTGAACTTTTACTTTCTTGGTTTCTGTATTTTTCTTTGTTTCTGCTTTGACTTTCTTCTCTCTCTGAGCTCCGTGAATCTCTCCTCCTTCTCCTCCTATCTTTACTTCTTGATCTTCCTGGCGTTGCTCTTCTCTCTCGGCTCCGTGACCTTCCTCTTCTCCTGTACTCCTGTTCTCTGTATCTATGATACTCCTTGCTCCTGCTGCGATCTCGGTCATGGCTTCTAGACCGCACTCTTCTGCTCCTGTCCCTACTTCTGCTTCGTTCCCTTGTTCTACTATTGTAACTGTGTTTGCTTTTAGTTACATCGCGTTCTCTACTCCTAGACTGTGCACGTCTGTCCTTGTCCTTACTTTTATTATGATCATGCTCATTGCTTTTGGATTCTAACTGTTTAGACTTCTCTTTACTTCTACTCCTTTCCTGATCTTTTCCTTTAGAATCAGACTTTTCTTTTTCTTTAACATTCTCATGATCCCGTTCTTTACTCCTTGATCTCATCCTCTTTTCTTCATGTCTATTATGCTTTGTATCTCTTTCCTTACTCTTTGATTTCTCTTTGCTCTTACTCCTACTTTTCGATTTGGCCCTTTTCTTTACCTTGTTTTTATATTTATCATCTTTTTCTGAATTTCTTCTGATGTCTCTCTCTTTGCTGTCAGATTTATGGTCTTTAACTTTCTTTTCCTTTTCACTTTTTCTGTTTGGACTCTCAGAAACATGCCTATGATCAGTTATTTTTTTCTCTTTTACTCTAACTGGGCTTCTTTGATTTTCTTTTATTTCATTTAACTCACTCCTAAAAAATGAGGAAAAAAAGTTTTGGGGAAACTTTATTAGGAAAACAATGGTGTCCATTATTGCATGAAATGATATTCTATTTTCCTTAAGACATTCAGAAACAATTGAAATGGCTTTAACTGAAATAATTTTAAATAGTTAAAAAAAATACTTGTTACTACATTTGAAATAAGAGTTAAATCTTACTTATCCCCTTTGATCCATCTTTCACCACTTGATACCCTCATTCTTTGAGCTCTCTGCATCTCCTGCCTCCAATGTGGAGGAGTCTCACTACGTCTGAAACGATCCCTTGATCTGGATCTAGAAGGAGTTCGATAACGCTTTAAAAAAAGAGGGGAAAAAATTAATATATAAAAATATAAAAGCATTACAACAATTGCTAAAGTGTACATATTTCTAGGTTCAAAAAAATGTCTGATTTTTCCATGCCTTTTAAAATAACTAAATTTCCCAATTTTCAGGTAGGAAATCAATGAGGCATAATATGGTTTGATTCTTTGCTTTCATTGCTAATGAAATGTGTGTTTATATGTTCTTGTTTTAAATATTTCTTGGGTTTAAGTTCTAAAACAGTAAATATCGATAGCTATATCCCACATCAACAAAAGCTCTTTTGAATCTTCAATCATTTTTAAGAGTGTAAAGAGGTCCGAAGACAAAAAAGTTTGAAAACTGCCATGAGAATAGTTAGGAAGCCATTTATAGTTCAGAGAATATACAATGGTGAATTGAACTAAGATGGTAGGAGTGGAGCTTGAGAGAAGCAGACAGATTTCAGAGTATTTGGGAGGTTGAGGTTGAACTGACAGGATCTGGTGATGGATAAGTTATATAAGGTAGGAAAGAAAGGGGAGAAACAAAAATGATTCTTGGGCTTCAGGTTTAAGTACTTGCACAGGTGGCAGTGTCTGTCACTGAGACCAGAAATCTAAAGGAGGGTCAGGCCTGAAGAAGTGTTTATGCTTACCATGGTATATGATGAGTTTAAAGTGCCCATTAGGCACCTAAATGGTCATCAAATAAGCCTTTGGTGCCAGAAAGGCAGATGAAAAACTGACAGTTATCAGCATACAGGTACCCAGTGAAGTTACGAGAGTGATGATATTGCCCAAGAAGCATATGCAGAGTGAGAAGAGTTAGAACCCTGAGGTACTACAATATTTAAAGATCAGGTAGAAGAGCATGAACTAGCATTGGAAATTTAAGATAGACTGGCCAGAGACAGGAAGAAAAGATGATGGAAGCAGAGGGGAAAGAGTATTACAAGGAGGGAGATTAAATAAGACAAAGACTGAAAGGATCCAATGGATTCTGTGACATGGAACTGACCATAAAGCAAGTGCTGTTTTCAGCAGAATGGCAGAAGACAAACTGAAATGGCTAAGGAACGAGTAGGAAGTGAAGAAATAATATACTAAGTATAGCCACGTTGGTTAAAAGTTTTGAAAAAACAAGAAGATATTTAAATTCTGATGAGGAGAGTCCAGTGAAGAGAAAGAGTATGAAATAAAAGAATAGGGTTAATTTTTAACAAGCATAGGGACACAGCAGTCAGGAAGTAACAAAGGGATACAAGAAAGATCTCAGTCTCATTTTATGCCATGTACATGTAAAATCCATTAACATCCCATGGATTTTCAACGTGGAAGAACCAACACAAAGATGTTACTATAAAAAGAGAACATATAATTCAATATCCTTATCTACTCTAAATTTTAACTACTTATGTATAAAACAATACTTAAGAAACACTCCAGGATTATTTAAGATAAATGCAATACTATTAGGACTTCTGGGAAAAGAAACACCTACCCTTGGTCCTCTTCCTTTAATTTTCCTGCCAGACCTAGTAACTAAAAGTCGCCTCTGGTATGAAGCAGGCTGGGAGTTAAGTAGATTACTAGAAGGAAGCAAAGGGAAAATTAAAAAACATTATTTTATAAAAATAAATCTGGAGAACATAGCTTTACTGATCTAAACTAATAAATTTAAAGTCTTACATATATAATCAGTGGTTCTCAACCAGGAATATTATCAATCCTAGTAGGTATCTGGAAAAGTATGGGAGCATTTTTACAACTGTCAATGACTAGAGGGTGCTATTGGTACTGAGTGACAAGTCAGGAATGCTAAAATCTTGTAATGTGTGAAGATGAAGAACTATCCTGTTCCCAAATGCCAACTGTGTCCTGTTGAGAAACACTGTTATATAATCATCACTAAGATGAAGTCAACTTGATAGTGCTAAGGAACTCAGAGTAGGCTATATGCTGTTGAGAGAACAATTTTAAAGCTATCTGATTCTAAAGTATCTTACTATCCTATAAGCAGTTGTTCACTGGTAATAAAACTATAGAGAAATGTAATTAATGTGAATTAAACAGAGACAAGATGGTCTGAATTAGCAAAATGTTTAATATCATGCTTTATACCAGAAAGGGAAACTATTTATTTTCAAATAATAATGAGTTAATATTTAATTAGCACTAACAATATCTGTGTAAGTTATATTTGAAAAATGCATTCTAAAGTAGTTCAAATATCTTCTCCTTAATATTTACTTTCTTAGAAACACAATTTCCTATTAACTGAGTAAACTCAATCCAATCCATCAAAATTATCCCAATTCAAGTAACCAAGACTTATTTTTATATGTTTACTATATTATGAAAGTATAGGGGGAATGCTCAGAATTTTATTACTTTTAAATACGTTATTTCCAATTATAAATAAGAGATACCCATCTTTTTTTCTATCTTTGGACATAATTATTAAAATGATTCATAAAGAACTAACAACTTCTAATACTAATAATGTGAACTTATGTAGAAAAATTTTCAAAGTACTTGAATATGCTATCAATTTTCAATACAACAATATTGTAAACCAGGCAAGAAAAACAGCATTTTCCCCCATCAGACAAACTGAAAAATAAAGGTTCTTACTTGCTTAAAAGTTTAATGTATACAAATAACAGAGTAAAACACTTGTTTTAAATGGAATTTGTTTGGAATGACACTTAATGTATCTTTTTGCCATTTGCAGTGCTTGTTTTTTTTTTAAATTAATGTAACTTTTATTCAAAAATCTGTCTGAATTAAGTCAATTTATCTTTTCAGCTATGTGGTTAGCAAAAAGGAGCTTTGCTAACATTATCCTATTAAGAAATTTCAATCTTGGGACAAGGTCACCAATTAAATCTTATCTAAAATAAGCAAATACGGTTTTTTAAAAAAGAAAGGTTCTGTGGTAGAGAGTGTAGGGCAGTTTATAAAGTAAACATATTCACATACCACTCTCTCTCTCTCTCCCTGTTCTTCCTTTCTTTTTCATCAGCTTTAGGAGGACTTTTTCTCATTAGGAATCTATTTTCAGGTACTGGAGGGATTTCTTCTGGACGAACAGTAGACTGGGGTTGTGCTTCAAGATTTTCAGCCTCACTTTCACTAGATGCGCTTTAATAGAAACATACAAAACAAATTCCACTTGGTTATTATGTACCTACCCCGATTTTCCAATTGTTGGTATTTCTTTCCTTTGTAATATGTACAATATATACATCATTCTGTCCCCCATCTCTGACCAAATATGCAATTACATGGGGAAAATACTCATTCCTCTGACAAACCAACCAAAAACCAAAACCAAATGTTTCTGTTATCACATTCTCAAAAAATATTTTCCAATAAAATGGAACCAAACTATGATACTTCATGTGCAATGCCCTCTGATAAATTTAAAATACTTGAAAATATAGGTAAAGAAACTGCTTTAGAGGCAACAGGCTTATAAAGATGAGTTTTAGTACAACCATAGATTATTTCAGACAAAACAGAAAAGAAAAGAAATATGCTGACATTATCTGCTTTCTACCCTATGCTATCATAGGAGGAAAAAAAAATAAAGAACAAAAAAGCGAGAGACTGCTACAGAAAATAAAGAAAACAATCATTGGTTTCCTATAATTCTCACTAATCTTATATTCCTCCCATAAAATACAAACCTATATAACCAAAAGGTCATTGAGTTCAGACAAAATGAACTGAATGGTTTTGTTGAAAATTAAAATGAATGTACCCAAATTTAATCTATAGACTGTAGAATATCAAAATGGTCTTATACTTCATGCTATGAAACATTTCTCACTATTTTCATGTTCCATATAATTGATCCAAAATCACAATAGATTTATATATAAACAGAAGGGAATTAGAATACAAAGTCAGTACTGTAAAAGTAAATTAAGACCTTTTCTTGCTTTTCTTTCGCTTCTTCTTTTCTTTCTTGTGTTTACGAGAATTTTTCCTATGTTTCTTCTTTCTTTTTTTTGATTTCTCTTCAGAAGCACTTTCAGAATCAGAAGAATCAGAAGAGGACTGAGAATCGCTTGAACTATCTGAGTCACTGGATGATGATGAGGAGGAGGATGATGATTTATGCCTTTTCTTGTCTTCTTTCCTAGCTTTAATAAAAAGCAAAACGGTTTGGTCAACACTTTTAGACAAACTTTTTAAGTGGAAGTTTAGATTTTTTTGCAGATTCTCAAAGTCCAGTATTTAACACTTAGCTCATCCAGCTATTTGAACTGAGGGGTACAGGAAAGGAGTTAAGACTCAAGATTAGAATCCAGATCTCCAGATTCATGGGTCAGTTACATTTATATCTAAAGAATTCTGGAAAAGTAATAGGTAAATCTAAAACATTAAACTAAGTTAATTTTAGGAATCATATGAATAACATACTTTTTTAAAGGCACAGAAATAACATTCAAGAATCCCAGATTCTAATCTTTTTGTAGTTTTCAACTTTTTCTCTTATTATCAATATTGGAAGTACAACTGTAGGAGAGAAGTAATAGAAAAAATATTATGCATGAATGTGGAAAGATAAGAAACACGATTCTACTGGCATGGGCTTATTCAATGCCTGAGTATTCCTCTAATGATTAAGAAATTTAGCTTCAGTTGAAGAGCAGACTTACAACAGGGGGTAGTGGTAGTCATTTGCCAATGATTAATAACTGTTTTGGGGTCTCTACAAAAAGTAATTTCAAATTTAAATTTTATTTTGGGTTAAGGAAGTTTAATTTTAAAAGGGGTCTCAAAACTCAAATGCTTTAAGGATGAGGAAACTAACACAGATAAGTGAGGTTAACCAGGAAATGGAGAAAGATATGACAGACTGGACAGAGCTTCGCCCACCTAACAGTATTCTAATTCAAACCATGGTGGACTTAAAGAAGTGAATTCAACAATCTGATTAAAAAATGGGCAGAGGACCTGAATAGACATTTTCCCAAAGACATACAGATGCCAACAGGCACATGAAAAGATGCTCAACATCACTAATCATCAGAGAAATGCAAATCAAAATAATGAGATAGCACCTCACACCTGTCAGAATGGCTATTATCAAAAAAGACAACACATAACAAGCACTGGTGAAGATGTGGAGAAAAGGGACCCCTTGTGCACTGTTTGTGGGAATGTAAATTGGTATAGCCAGTATGGGAAGTAGCATGGAGGATCCTCAAAAAGTTAAAATAGCAGTGCCATATGACCCAGCAATTCTATTTCTGGGTATTTATCCAAAGAAAACGAAAACAC
Source organism: Balaenoptera acutorostrata (assembly GCF_949987535.1). NCBI lineage: Eukaryota > Metazoa > Chordata > Mammalia > Artiodactyla > Balaenopteridae > Balaenoptera > Balaenoptera acutorostrata. The sequence goes on along the minus strand of NC_080071.1, from coordinate 30,934,983 downwards.
TAATTCTTTAAGATATATGCAACTCAACCTTCACTGCAGCATTATTTACAATAGCCAAGATATGGGAGCAACCTAAGTGTCCATCGATACGTGAATGGATAAAGAAGATGTAGCTCGCACACACGTGTGCGCACGCACATGCACACACACACGCAATGGAATATTACTTAGCCATAAAAAAGGAAGAACCTCCCACCCCTTGTGACAACATGGATGGATCTAGAGGGTATTATGCTAAGTGAAATAAGTCAGACAGAAAAAGGCAAATACTGTGTGATTTCAATTATATGTGGAATCTAAAGAACAAAACAAATGAACATACATAACAAAACAGAAACAGACTCATAGATACAGTGAAGAAACTAGTGGTTGCCAGAGGAGAAGGTGATTAAGGGGATGGGAAAGTAGGTTTATGGGATTGAGGTACAAACTTCCAGTTATAAAATAAGTCATGGGGATGTAGTGTAGAGCACACGGAATATAGTCAATAATATTGTAGTATCTCTGTATGGTGACAGAGAGTAACTAGACTTATTATGGTGATCATTTTGTAATGTATAAAAATATCAAATCACTGTTGTATACCTGAAATCAATAGAATATTTTAAGTCCATTATGCCTTAATTAAAACGAAGTACGTGAATTCAGGCTAAAGCTGGGACAATATTGATATATGGATAACTACAATACAGTGGAACACAAAATATATTAGAATCCATCAGTTCATAATGATATAGGTAAATAAAATATAAAGCATTTATCCTTATCATATATGAACTGTACCACTGGCTAATCAAATAGTAGATGAAGGGAAGATGCTCTTTATCAAAAGTACTCCAAGAATAAATGAATAAGGAATTACAGAGTTAGAATATCACCATTTTACAACTCCTAAGGAGGCACTGACCACCAATGGCCACTGCAGAGCACAGAGACAACCTGTCCTAAGTGACTCTTGCTCCCATCAAATAGAATTTAAAAAAATCAAAACTACATCTGATCAATTTTCTAGATCTAACTACAAAGTTATATGAAATAGAAGCACAGAAAGAACACATTACGTAACACAGGGATGCAATCTGTAAAGTTCAGTGTGTGCAATAATGGGAAAGAAACACTACAGGACAAATGACCTAGCTTGTTCAACAAATAAATCTCAAGAAACATAAAAAGAAATGGTGGGATAATCTATTAAAAACAAAAAAAATTTACAACACCAACCCAAATGTTTGAACCTGATTTGGATTCAAATTCAAACATCAAAAAATAAACATTAACTAAATAATTAGAAATTTGAACACTGTAAGGATTTCTGACATTTAGGAACGTATGTGTGTATATGTCTGCATATGATTATGGTATGGTTATTTTTTTCAGAAGAGTCACCTTTAGAAACAGTGAAATATTTATCAATAAAATGTTATGCCTAGAATTTGCTTCAAACAGGAAATGGAGAACTGTCTAAGGATAGGTAACATGAGATTAGCCATAAATTAATTGGTAAAGATGGGTAATGAACATGGGTGATCTGTTATACAATTTCAATCACTTTTGTATATGTTAGTATTTTCCATAATTTAAAAAAAATCAAAGAGGACAAAGAAAGTATCTCTGGACTGACTGTTGGCTGTTTACAGACATTAATTGAAAGGGTTAACAGCTGGTTTGTAACCTTTCTGTTAGCTTCAGAACACCTGAGGATTTGGCACTTGGTTGGCACTTGGCCAAATTATTCTTGAAACTTATTTATTTATTTATGGCTGCATTGGGGTCTTCTCTAGTTGTGGTGAGTGGGGGCTAACTCTTCACTGTGGTGCACAGGCTTCTCATTGTGGTGGCTTCTCTTGTTGCGGAGCACAGGCTCTAGGCGTGCAGGCTTCAGCAGTTGTGGCACACGGGCTCAGTAGTTGTGGCGCACAGGCTTAGTTCTAAGCTCCACAGTGTGTGGACTCTTCCCGGACCAGGGATTGAAACAGTGTCCCTCCCTTGCATTGGCAGGAGGATTCTTAACCACTGCACCACCAGGGAAGTCCCTCTTGAAACTCTTAACTCAGAATTTATAGGAGTGTACTGAGTTACAGAGATTAATGAGAATCTGGCTGGAGTTACTGTGTACTTGCCCAAGGGTCTGTGGTTCACTGTTAAGATTGTTTCTCTAATACCGATGAGATGCTGCTGCACTGGAGAATGGGAACAAGGTATAAAAGCTGAAGGAACTCCAGAGGTAATAGCTTCAATGAACTTATTAGGTAGTCTTCCTCACCCAGTCATGCTCCTCAGGACCACGAACCTATTAAGCTGAGATGCCTGGGATATATGCAAGCTCTACCTAGAACTCATGAGTTCTCTACTATGATGCTGCTGTTCAAGCTGTGCTGTTTCCCGTCCTGTATCCTTGTTTAATGATAAATAAGCTTAGTGCTGAGTGAAGCCTATCTTGTCGCATGAGTCCAATTGTTAATCTGATCCCAAGACCACTGTTGATGGTGAGGCAGTATGGGTATGCAAACTGAAAAACCTACTTGCATACACTAAAAACCTGAGGGGTGGAGGGGGGGTGAAAATCAAACTTAAAGAAACCTAAGGAAGAAAATAAATTCATAATGAATATGAGTAACTCTAAATACAAATATCTGAGGCCATATAATATGGAGACAAAAAAAATATTCCATATAAGCACAGAATACAGCTGTTAAAATTACTTGACAAAACATAGTAATGCTCTTCCCCATGATTAACAAAGCTTTATTCACCAGCTCCAATTTATATTTATTTTGCATTGTGATTCTTTCCTGAGAAATACACTGCAGTTGGTTTCGTTAAAAGGCAAGCCCGAGAAGCAAGAAGAACTAGAGTCCTGCAGCCTGTGGAACGAAAACCACATTCACAGAAAGACAGACAAAATGAAAAGGCAGAGGACTATGTACCAGATGAAGGAACAAGATAAAACCCCAGAAAAACAACTAAATGGAGATAGACAAACTTCCACAAAATGAATTCAGAATAATGATAGTGAAGATGATCTGGGACCTCGGAAAAAGAATGGAGGCAAAGATTGAGAAGATGCAAGAAATGTTTAACAAAGACCTAGAAGAATTAAAGAACAAACAAACAGAGATGAACAATACAATAACTGAAATGAAAAATACACTAGAAAGAATCAATAGCAGAATAATGGAGGCAGAAGAACGGATAAGTGACCTAGAAGACAGAATGGTGGAATTCACTGCCACAGAACAGAATAAAGAAAAAAGAATGAAAAAGAAATGAAGACAGCCTAAGAGACCTCTGGGACAACATTAAACACACCAACATTCACATTATAGGGGTCCCAGAAGAAGAAGAGAGAGAAATGACCCAAGAAAATATGTGAAGAGATTACAGTCGAAAACTTTCCTAACATGGGAAAGGAAATAGCCACCCAAGTCCAGGAAGCGCAGCGAGTCCCATACAGAATAAACCCAAGGAGAAACACGCTGAGACACATAGTAATCAAATTGGCAAAAATTAAAGACAAAGAAAAATTATTGAAAGCAGAAAGGGAAAAACGACAAATAACATACAAGGGAACTCCAATAAGGTTAACAGCTGATTTCTCAGCAGAAACTCTACAAGCCAGAAGGGAGTGGCATGATATACTTAAAGTGATGAAAGGGAAGAACCTACAACCAAGATTACTCTACCTGGCAAGGATCTCATTCAGATTCAATGGAGAAATCAAAAGCTTTACAGACAAGCAAAAGCTAAGAGAATTCAGTACCACCAAACCAGCTCTACAACAAATGCTAAAGGAACTTCTCTAAGTGGGAAACACAAGAGAAGAAAAGGACCTACAAAAACAAACCCATAACAATTAAGAAAATGGTCATAGGAACATATATATCGATAATTACCTTAAATGTGAATGGATTAAATGCTCCAACCAAAAGACACAGGCTTGCTGAATGGATACAAAAACAAGACCCATATACATGTTGTCTACAAGAGACCCACTTCAGACCTACGAACACATACAGACTGAAAGTGAGGGGATGGAAAAAGATACTCCATGCAAATGGAAATCAAAAGAAAGCTGGAGTAGCAATACTCATATAAGATAAAATAGACTTTAAAATAAAGAATGTTACAAGAGAAAAGGAAGGACACTACATAATGATCAAGGCATCAATCCAAGAAGAAGATAGAACAATTATAAATATATATGCACCCAACATAGGAGCACCTCAATATATAAGGCAACTGCTAACAGCTGTAAAACAGAACGTCGACAGTAAGACAATAATAGTGGGGGACTTTTAACACCTCACTTACACCAATGGACAGATCATCCAAACAGAAAATTAATAAGGAAACACAAGCTTTAAATGACACAACAGACCAGATAGATTTAATTGATATTTATAGGACATTCCATCTGAAAACAGATTACACGTTCTTCTCAAGTGTACACAGAACATTCTCCAGGACAGATCACATCTTGGGTCACAAATCAAGCCTCAGTAAATTTAAGAAAACTGAAATCATATCAAGCATCTTTTCTGACCACAACACTATGAGATTAGAAATGAATTACAGGGGAAAAAAAGTAAAAAACACAAACACATGGAGGCTAAACACTACATTACTAAATAACCAAGAGATCACTGAAGAAATCAAAGTGGAAATCAAAAAATACCTAGAGACAAATGACAACAAAAACACGACGATCCAAAACCTATGGGATGCAGCAAAAGCAGTTCTAAGAGGGAAGTTTATAGCTATACAAGCCTACCTCAATAAACAAGAAAAATCTCAAATAGATAATCTAACCTTACACCTAAAGGAACTAGAGAAAGAAGAACAAACAAAACCCAAAGTTAGCAGAAGGAAAGGAATCATAAAGATCAGAGCAGAAATAAATTAAATAGAAACAAAGAAAACAATAGCAAAGATCAATAAAACTTAAAGCTGGTTCTTTGAGAAGATAAACAAAATTGATAAACCATTAGCCAGACTCATCAAGAAACAGCAGGAGGGCTTCCCTGGTGGCGCAGTGGTTGAGAATCTGCCTGCTAATGCAGGGGACACGGGTTCGAGCCCTGGCCTGGGAAGATCCCACATGCCGCAGAGCGGCTGGGCCCGTGAGCCACAACTGCTGAGCCTGCGCGTCTGGAGCCTGTGCTCCGCAACGAGAGAGGCCGCGACGGTGAGAGGCCCGCGCATCGCGATGAAGAGTGGCCCCCGCTTGCCACAACTGGAGAAAGCCCTCGCACAGAAACGAAGACCCAACACAGCCAAAATCGATCAATCAATCAATCAATCAAACATACGCATCTGATTCAAGATCCTCATTAAAAAAAAAAAAAAAGAAACAGCAGGAGAGGACTCAAATCAATAAAATTAGAAATGAAAGAGGAGAAGTTACAACAGACACCGTAGAAATACAAAGTATCCTAAGAGACTACTACAAGCAACTCTATGCCAATAAAATGGACAACCTGGAAGAAATGGACAAATTCTTAGAAAGGTATAACCTTCCAAGACTGAACCAGGAAGAAACAGAAAATATGAACAGACCAATCACAAGTAATGAAATTGAAACTGTGATTAAAAATCTTCCAACAAACAAAAGTCCAGGACCAGATGGCTTCACAGGTGAATTCTATCAAACATTTAGAGAAGAGCTAACACCCACTCTTCTCAAACTCTTCCAAAAAATTGCAGAGGAAGGAACACTCCCAAACTCATTCTATGAGGCCACCATCACCCTGATACCAAAACCAGACAAAGACAGCACAAAAAAAGAAAATTACAAACCAATATCACTAATGAATATAGATGCAAAAATCCTCAACAAAATCCTAGCAAACAGAATCCAACAGCACATTAAAAGGATAATACATCATGATCAAGTGGGATTTATCCCAGGGATGCAAAGATTCTTCAGTATATGCAAATCAATCAATGTGATACACCATATTAACAAACTGAAGAATAAAAACCATATGATCATCTCAATAGATGCAGAAAAAGCTTCTGACAAAATTCAACACCCATTTATAATAAAAACACTCCAGAAGGTGGGCATACAGGGAAACTACCTCAACATAATAAAGGCCATATATGACAAACCCACAGCAAACATCATTCTCAATGGTGAAAAACTGAAAGCATTTCCTCTAAGATCAGGAACAAGACAAGGATGTCCACTCTCACCACTATTATTCAACACAGTTTTGGAGGTCCAAGCCTCGGCAATCAGAGAAGAAAAAGAAATAAAAGGAATACAAATTGGAAAACAAGAAGTAAAACTGTCACTGTTTGCAGATGACATGATACTATACATACAGAATCCTAAAAATGCCACCAGAAAACTACTAGAGCTAATCAATGAATTTGGTAAAGCTGCAGGATACAAAATTAATGCACAGAAATCTCTTTCATTCCTATACACTAATGATGAAAAATCTAAAAGAGAAATTAAGGAAACACTCCCATTTACCACTGCAACAAAAAGAAGAAAATACCTAGGAATAAACCTACCTAGGGAGACAAAAGACCTGTATGCAGAAAACTATAAGACACTGATGAAAGAAATTAGAGATGATACCAACAGATGGAGAGATAGTCCATGTTCTTGGATTGGAAGAATCAATATTGTGAAAATGAGTATACTACCCAAAGCAATCTACAGATTCAATGCAATCCCTATCAAATTACCAATGGCATTTTTTACGGAGCTAGAACAAATCATCTTAAAATTTGTATGGAGACACAAAAGACCCCGAATAGCCAAAGCAGTCTTGAGGCAAAAAAATGGAGCTGGAGGAATCAGACTCCCTGACTTCAGACTATACTACAAAGCTACAGTAATCAAGACAATATGGTACTGGCACAAAAACAGAAACATAGATCAATGGAACAAGATAGAAAGCCCAGAGATAAACCCACGCACCTATGGTCAACTAATCTATGACAAAGGAGGTAAGGGTATACAATGAAGAAAAGACAGTCTCTTCAGTAAGTGGTGCTGGGAAAACTGGACAACTACATGTAAAAGAATGAAATTAGAACACTCCCTAACACCATACACAAAAATAAACTCAAAATGGATTAGAGAGCTCAATGTAAGACGAGACACTATAAAACTCTTAGAGGAAAACATAGGAAGAACACTCTGACATAAATCACAGCAAGATCTTTTTTGATCCACCTCCTAGAGTAATGGACATAAAACCAAAAGTAAACAAATGGGACCTAATGAAACTTAAAAGCTTTTGCACAGCAAAGGAAACCATAAACAAGACGAAAAGACAACCCTCAGAATGGGAGAAAATATTTGCAAACGAATCAACGGACAAAGGATTAATCTCTCAAATACATAAACAGCTCATGCAGCTCAATATTAAAAAAACAAACAACCCAATCCAAGAATGGGCAGAAGACCTAAATAGACATTTCTCCAAAGAAGACATACAGATGGCGAAGAAGCACATGAAAAGCTGCTCAACATCACTAATTATTAGAGAAATGCAACCCAAAACTACAATGAGGTATCACCTCACACCAGTTAGAATGGGCTTCATCAGAAAATCTACAAACAACAAATGCTGGAGAGGGTGTGGAGAAAAGGGAACCCTCTTGCACTGTTGGTGGGAATGTAAACTGATACAGCCACTATGGAGAACAGTAAGGAGGTTCCTTAAAAAACTAAAAATAGAAGTACCATATGATCCAGCAAGACCACTACTGGGCATATACTCAGAGAAAACTACAATTCAAAAAGACACATGCACCCAAATGTTCATTGCAGCACTATTTACAATAGCCAGGACATGGAAGCAACCTAAATGCCCATCGACAGACGAATGGATAAAGAAGATGTGGTACATATATACAATGGAATATTACTCAGCCATAAAAAGGAATGAAATTGGGTCATTTGTGGAGATGTGGATGGATCTAGAGACTGTCATACAGAGTGAAGTAAGTCAGAAAGAGAAAAACAAATACCGTATATTAACGCATATATGTGGAACCTAGAAAAATGGTACAGATGAACCGGTTTGCAGGGCAGAACTTGAGACACAGATGTAGAGAACAAACGTATGGACACCAAGGCGGGAAAGCCGTGGGGTGGTGGTGGTGATGGTGTGATGAATTGGGCGATTGGGATTGACATGTATACACTGATGTGTATAAAACCGATGACTAATAAGAACCTGCTGTTTAAAAATAAATAAATAAATAAGATACAAGGATATATTGTACAACACAGGAAAAAAGAAAAAGAGAGACCCACTTCAGACCCAGGGCCACATACAGACTGAAAGTGAGGGGATGGAAAAAGATATTCCATGCAAATGGAAATCAAAAGAAAGCTGGAGTAGCAATACTCATATCAGATAAAATAGACTTTAAAATAAAGAATGTTACAAGAGACAAGGAAGGACACTACATAATGATCAAGGCATCAATCCAAGAAGAAGATAGAACAATTATAAATATATATGCACCCAACATAGGAGCACCTCAATATATAAGGCAACTGCTAACAGCTGTAAAAGAGAACGTCGACAGTAACACATTAATAGTGGGGGACTTTTAACACCTCACTTACACCAATGGACAGATCATCCAAACAGAAAATTAATAAGGAAACACAAGCTTTAAATGACACAACAGACCAGATAGATTTAATTGATATTTATAGGACATTCCATCTGAAAACAGATTACACGTTCTTCTCAAGTGTACACAGAACATTCTCCAGGACAGATCACATCTTGGGTCACAAATCAAGCCTCAGTAAATTTAAGAAAACTGAAATCATATCAAGCATCTTTTCCAACCACAACTCTATGAGATTAGAAATAAATTACAGGGAAAAAAATGTAAAAAACACAAACATGTGGAGGCTAAACAATGTGTTACTAAATAACCAAAAGATCACTTAAGAAATCAAAGTGGAAATCAAAAAATACCTAGAGACAAATGACGAGAACACGATGATCCAAAGTCTATGGGATGCAGCAAAAGCAGTTCTAAGAGGGAAGTTCATAGCAATACAATCCTACCTCAAGAAACAAGAAAAATCTCAATCTAAGCTTACCAAAAAAAAAAAAAAAAAGCAAGCCCGTTCTCCCCACCAAATGCATTAAATATATTTCAAATAACCATTATTTAGTTTTCACTTCACTTTTCACGTAAGCATTTGAGTGAAGCAAAATATCACAACAATATAGAAGACCATAAAAAAGATTTATAACTATTTTTAGGGTAATATAATCTGCCCAAGTATTAGATGATATGAACTATAAAAGGAAAATAAACTGTGTTTTTAGGGAGGATGCCTTGGAATAGAACCTAGAAAGCTCTAAGGTTGAAAGGTTCCCTCTTTTCATGTTTCTCAACATTATTTTTGAGTGAAATTTAATTTACGGCCACTTTTCCTATGAATCTGCTCTGAAAAAATGATAATATGATTGAGAAAGAGCAGCTAAAGAACAGAAGAGTAAGAAGAAAAAAAATAGAGACATGACAATATCAATATTAGTTCTAACAGAATGTAGTTTGAGTTTCAAAATTTGTGTTAACCTAAATTTAAAAATATGATTTAGGCACATCGTGAATCTGCATGAAATTTTATCCTGCTCAGATCAACAAGTATGTTTAACTGAATAGTACATAGATATATATTTAACATGATGCCAGGACATGGAGAGAAAGAATTGTAGAGTATAAATGGGGAAGTTCCATAGCAAACTTCTGCCCTCAGAGAGTTTACTGTCTATTTGGAAAATAAGACCAACAAGTGTGAATTTAATAGCAAACAGCATCTGAAAACATACATTGAGTTGTAATAAATTTTCTAGAAACTCTGACTATAAATTATATATGGATTTGTTAGTCAATATGGTCAATAAGGACAAGAGTAAAGCAGAAAGGGTTTGGAGAAGCACAGTCAGTTCTGCTGTTAGACTGCATATGCATTTCTTTTTCTTTAAAAAATTTTTTGGCCCTGCTGCGTGGCATGTGGGATATTAGTTCCCCAACCAGGGATCGAACCCATGCCCCCTGCAATGGAAGTGCGAGTCTTAACCACTGGACCGCCAGGGAAGTCCCCTAACATATGCATTTCTATAAATCACTGTGCCATGGAAAACTGTACAACAAAAACTACATGGCTTATAGGAAAAATGGGGTTAGGGGCACAAAACTCAAAAACTTCATCAGTGACACATTAAAAAAAAAAGATAGGAAACTAATAAAAATAGCAACAGAGCTTTCACACGTTAAATAGTTAAGACATACATAAATACGACAATAAATATGGCAGTTTGAGAAAATCATGGGTTTGCTTGTGAAGTGAATGTCAGTAAGGCTACAGCTTGTGAGTTACTGTAAAGTTAGTGGAAGGGGGGGTGATATGAAATCAGATGAAATTAGATGGAAAGTACAAACTGTACTTAGGCGTGGCTTATGACACAAGTGATGAACTGAGGTAGCTTAGTAGATGTGTGAGGTGTGCGTATGTGTAAATGTTTTTCTCTTGGCCACGTCGTACGGCTTGAAGGATCTCAGTTCCCCGACCAGGGAATGAATCCGGGCCATGGGGCAGTGAAAGCGCCAAATCCTAACCACCAGGCCACTAGGGAACTCCCCTGTGTATGTGTAATTTTTGTGTATTCCTGTAAAGCTGTTCAACTGCATATGGTTTTCTGCACTCAGCATTTATTGTAGACAAGAGCATGCAGAGGCAAAGGTGAAACTGATGTTACGTTCAAATTATCTTCTAATGTATCAACTGAATGGAATAAATGCATGTTTTCAAAACAAGCAGTATAGCAGAACTGACTATGTTAGGATTTGAAATAGGGGCAGGAAAAAGTAGTGTGGAGTAGTATCTGTAGAGTGCCTACAAACTGCTAGTAAGCACTGAACAAACTCCTTTATAGGTGTAATTTAAGGATGAGTAGATCCTGGATATAAAAGGGAAGATTTTACAACACTTTAAAAGTATGAAGAAAGGAATGGAGAAATTGTGAAGATGGAATAGATTCATCTCTTCCTATCCTCCTGCTAAGTGTAAGTAGAAATCCTAGACATAATACAAAAAGAAACAAACATAAGAAGACTCTGAAAGGTAGAAAGAAGGCAGAGTGGCCAGGGATCTCTGGATTTGAAGGTGACATGGTGATTTTCAATCTGTCTCCCATATACCCTAGACATCACGCTGGAGAAGCCTGCAACTCAGAAATGCCAATGGACACAGGTTTTTAAAAGCCCCAAGAAAGGCCTGCTCTCTCCAGACAGAGAACTAGAAAAAAGATGGTTTCGCAGGACAAAAAATTTGTCACCAATACCTGCTTTACTCTAAGCAAATACTAAGGGGGAAAATTAAAAAAAAAGGTTCACCAACTCCCTCTTGGCTCTATCAGCAGAGACAAAGTAGAGAATCTGGATTTCCAGTACCCTCCCCTTCAAGCAGTGTTCCCCTTCCCTTGCCAAAGTGATGTCAGTAGAGACAAAGTGGGAAGCCTGGGCTTCAGCTCCCCTCACTGCACCAGCAGGTGGCACAGATTTCAGAGACGGAAGCTAGAGAAAAAGATTCTTTAAATTTATATATGAAGTCCTGGGAGGAGACCCCCAAGTTAAACTGACCAGAACTAATATGGCAAAAGGTTTGAGAATTAAACTACAGTGTTGAATAGCATCCAGTTTTTCAGTAGCATACAAATGAAACCAGAATAGTACTGCAAGGGCTCTGGAAACTGAATTATCTTTGAAACCACAATCTACAAAAGGAGGCCAGGACCTACATGCTAAACCTATATAAGGTGACTGCCTGCTAAAAACAGAAAACATAAACAGAATCCAGAGTCTCATAACGTACAATACCCCAAATTTCCAGGACAAAATTAAAAAAAAAAAATCACTAATAATTTCAAGAACCAGGAAAATCACAACTTAAGTAAGAAAAAACAATCAAAAGATGCCAACACCCAGAAGACTCACATGTTGGAATTAACAAGGATTTTTAAAAAGCCATCTTAAAAATGCTTCCACAAGCAATTGTTAATGTTCTTTAAACAAATGAAAAAAAGTTAAAAAATCTCAGGAGAAAAGAAGATATAAAGTATCAAAAGGAATTTTAGAACTGAAAAATACAATGATACAATAACTGAAATAAAATGTGCTCAATATCAGAGTGGGGATGACAGGGAAACTGTTAGCGAACCAGAGACAGACCAATAGAAATTACCCAACCAGAACATCAGAGAAAGTAAAAAGAACAAACAAAAAATGAACAGAGCTTCAGAGACCTGTAGAACAATAAACAAAAGATCTAACATTTGTGTTATCAGAATCCCAGGAGAAAAATCTGAAATTAAAAAAAATTTAAAAATAATAATGGCAGAAAATTCCCTCATTACCTACGGGGAACAACGATTTGAATGACAACAGACTTCTCACTTGAAACCACAGAGGCCAGAAGGAAGTGGCCTAACACTTTTTTATGTGTTGAAAGAACTGCCAACCCAGAATTCTACATCTAGTGAAAATACCCATCATGAAAGAAAGGGAAATAAAGACATTTCAGAAAAATAAGATAGTTACCAGCAGGGCTTCCCTGGTGGCGCAGTGGTTGAGAATCTGCCTGCCAATGCAGGGGACACGGGTTCGAGCCCTGGTCTGGGAAGATCCCACATGCCGCGGAGCAACTGGCCCCGTGAGCCACAACTACTGAGCCTGTGCGTCTGGAGCCTGTGCTCCGCAACAAGAGAGGCCGCGACAGTGAGAGGCCCGCGCACCGCGATGAAGAGGGGCCCCCGCTTGCCGCAACTGGAGAAAGCCCTCGCACAGAAACGAAGACCCAACACAGCCATAAATAAATAAATAAATAAATAAATAAATAATTATAAAAAAAAAAAAAAAAAAAGATAGTTACCAGCAGACTTACCCTTAAAAAAATGGTTAATTTATCCAAACAAAAGGAAATACAAGGAGGCTTGGAGTTGAGTAAAAATATGAGGCAAAGCAATTAACAATCAACTCATATAAAAACAAATATAAATGGCTCCTAAGGAGATGATAACATCAAATACCTTAGAGAAATGCTTATTTAAACCAGCTTTAAAAACAACAACAAGGGCTTCCCTGGTGGCGCAGTGGTTGAGAATCTGCCTGCCAATGCAGGGGACACGGGTTCGAGCCCTGGTCTGGGAAGATCCCACATGCCGCGGAGCAACTGGGCCCGTGAGCCACAACTACTGAGCCCGCGCGTCTGGAGCCTGTGCTCCGCAACAAGAGAGGCTGCGATAGTGAGAGGCCCGTGCACCGCGATGAAGAGTGGCCCCCGCTTGCCGCAACTAGAGAAAGCCCTCGCACAGAAACGAAGACCCAACACAGCCAAAAATAAATAAATAAAATTAAAAACAAAGAAACAAACAAACAACAACAACCAACCCTATAATTAGACTGGCAAAGATTAAAGAGTTTGATACTATGTGGCTCTGCAAAGGGCATAGGGAAATTAACTTTCTTATATTCTAGTGGCAGTGCCTACCAACATTACAAATGCAGACCCCTATAATCTGTTAATTCTATTTCTAGGAATTTATCTTATATTATCAACATTCATACATACATGTAGAATGATACAGAAAATTTGAGAAGGGGAACTGATGGGCAGAAATGGGAAAAAGACTTTTCACTGACTATCCTTTTATGCTTTCTAAATTTTGAACAAAATCAATGTATTAAATTTTAAAACTGAAGAAATTTTAAAACTCCCAATCTGACAACAATTGTTGTCACCCCGTTCTCCAAAAAACCCTACTTCCTGCCTAACCACTTAAAATCTATTTCAAAGTATCACTTATAAGCATATAACCATCCTTAAGATAAAAGAGCAACATTTTTTAACTCTTGGGCCACTTCTGGTTGGTTTATTTTAGATTATTTAGATTATGCAGTTTGCTTATCAATCACTGTGTAAAAGAAATTCCCAACCCTGTTCACTGACCTTTGCTGGGAGGGGAGGTAGGATGTGGTGTAATACTACTGGGTACTGACTTTACTAGTATGTTGTTAAGGTGAAAAAACAAACTTCCAGAACATTTTACTTGTAAAAACATATGGTAAGAAAATGCTGCTTTACTAGTTTTTTGAGAAGTATAAATTTTATACCAATGAATTTCACGTGAAACCTTTAAATTGAAGGAAATTTCAAGGCCATCAGCAAAATAAGGTTTGAAATAGAGAAGAGAACTATACCTCAAATGAACCTCTTTTCATTTCAAAAATAGTGGGTCTCCCCTCTGAACAGTTTCGAAGTTTAACATCCCACTATTCTCCATTAAAAGTGCTATCACCATGGCTCTTAATTCCAGGATAAAGACACTGAAATGGGATCCGGTCACCATACAAATGAGTGTCTGATCTTTTCTACTGTCTCCTGAGTACAAGATTCACCAGCTGCTTCCTCTATTGTGCTCTTCTTTCTGTACTGCCAGGTAATCTGTTTTCTACCACATATATGCAAGATTTCTGCTCATATAACTATTTATTTATCGCCATGCTGCTATAACTCAGCACTTGTGTTTCTATGTACTCTGTAATATATCATCAGCCCCAACTCATGCTGCATGGCCAAGGTGGACAGACCTCTCTTTAACAACTGCAGGGAACTCTGAAGAGACCAGCATGATCTGAGATCATGGTAACTCTTGAAAAGCCAGGAAGTACCTTCATCAGGGTAGTGGTCTGTGTTCTATCCTACACTTTGCCCCTTGAGCCTCTACTGGGATGCAGTTTTGATTAGCCTCCTGTGTTCCTCCTCTGCATCTGTTGGAAGGATCTTCCCCTTGACTCTGAACCTTCTCAGGCACATTCAAATAGCCACAAAAAGTAGAATTTCCAATCTCACAACAGCAAAGGGAAGGCCCAGGATGACTGCCCAGACTCACCAAGACCACTTACAGGTGGGCCCAGACAATCAGATGTCTTCAGAAGTCTTTTTGTTTTCTTTCAGGAAGTTAGAAAAAGAAAAAAAAAAGATTCGGTATTTATTTCTTTTTAAAGTGGGGTGTGTATGTCTCAAGCAAGGTTTTAAATATGATGATGATGATGAACACCGCTGTGTTACACAAAGCTTTTTGACTATGTCCAATTTAAGATTGTAAGATGGCCATCAAACTTATAAACTGGAAGGAAGACACAGCTCTGCCTAAAAAAAAAAAGATTTTATTGATGCATGACAAAATCCATTCTGACCAATGTTCTGAATGGTAATTGAAGGACTGTAGAGTAACAGGTGCCAAACTGTGTGACCTCAAACATAAAGATCTTTTCCTCTTTCCACAGTGTAATCCAGAACAGAGCAGGCATGGAAGGTACGACTCAAAACAAATCTGGCCTTTCAGTAACTCCTGCGCAGACAGTAACAAAGGGCCAAATCTTCCCCAACTGATGAAACTGATAAGGGCAAGATATACTTCCTTAGCATGAGTCTGAGGAACACACACTAGAACACGACATCAACTTTCAGCACAAGTTCCTGGCCACAATGGCATGGGCAAAATTAGCATTTGTTGCTTCAGGTGAAAATATATTATAAAAACATAATAATATACAAAGAGTGACATTCATTCACCTTCTCATCCTTTCAGCAAATATTCAAAAACTGACTATTTAGTACCAAAAGAATCTTTACACCAAATTTATTAGAGTCTATGATAACATTTATGGTTTAAGATATAAGCTTTTTAATTATCTCTTCTAAATATGTAAACCACACAGCATCCTTAACTTTTATAAGCAGAGAATAGATCCTAACACAAGATCCTGAAAGACTACAAAACACAAGAAAAAAGCCAAAAAACAGTTAAGTACAGAATAAAAGATGAATACTTTCTAGATGATGTGGGAAGAAATAATGCCTTAAACCAAAATATTCCAATTGTACTGACAACACTTTGAAGAATTAAATAGCAGAAGATTCAGGGTCTAAAATATGCAAAGATTAATATAGATTGCTTTTTAGTTTCTATTTTTTCAAAAAAAGGTAAGATACTCAACGACACTTCATTCTTTCTGAATCATCACGAACACAAGGCATACATTATAACTGCTGTTTGTAAATAAGGAGAGATAGCCAGACTCTTGAACACAAGAAGTTAATTAAACAGTCCCAGTATGAGCTGCAGCAATATTCCTGTGATGGTTTACAAGGTATATATTTGACATAACAGAGAAGAAAGTGAAATCATTAGAATCAAAGTGGAATGCAGAGAAAGAAAATTAAAAATAAGCCTTCTCCAGGGAATTCCCTGGAGGTCCAGTGGTTAGGACTCGGCACTTTCCCTGCTGCGGGCCCTGGTTCAATCCCTGATTGGGGAACTAAAGAAAAGCAAAATAAAACGTGCATATTACAGAGCACATCAGTATACCTAAAATTTGAGAACAGAATGTTCTACTTAGGGCAACTCTGAAAGGAATATTAAAGACTTTAATGAGTTAGCAACATGTAACAGAAAAAGCTCTAGATCTGGAGCCAGCAAACTTGGGCTTGAGGTCTAGTTCCCTGATGTGGTAAATACTAATCTCCTTGACTGTATCTGTAAAATGAGGAAAATAATATTGGTCTTATACAGTTCTTGTGAGGATCAGAAAAGATTACAGAGACTCTCTTGTTAACCATGAAAAACTAAGTACTGAGATTATGTATTATTCCCTGGAAGATTAATAGGAATATTAGGTCAATTCAATACTTTATTGCTTTCTACACAGATTTGAAGGTAATCTCACCCCATTACTTTTAGAGTGTCAGGCTCAATATCTGTAATAAACAATAGCAGTTACATATTTCTTATATAATATAAAGACTTAAAATACTTACTTAAAAAACCAAGTTCTACCATTTCAGATAATATATCAAACTACCAGTCGTGTTAACTTCAAGTGTTCTTGTCTAAGTAAAAGAAGTTTCTCAAACATGCCAGATGCTTCTGAATCTAAGCAGTGCATGAAGGGGAAATAATTTATTCCCGTAAAGTTTATTAGTCTATGTTAATCTCTTCAACTGTCATCCTCCCCACACTGTCTCTTTCCCTAGAATAATATTTATTTACCATGCTATTTAGACAACTACACTTTTTAAAAAGCCCCAAAAATAAAGTGGAAGCAGATGGATGAATTACTGCAAATAATTCAAGGAAAGTTAAGCAGTTCCATGATAAATGAACAAAGTATGAAGTAAGATAAAACACATTTGAAAACACAAAAATACATTTAAAAACACAAAAACTTCATATTTATATTCACTTTAGCGTAAAGATCGTGCCAACTAATTAGAGTGTGTTTGTTTTGTGTGCGTAAGAGTTATCAGAAATATATACTTGCTTTTAGGGACTTCCCTGGTGGCACAGTGCTTAAGAATCTGCCTGCCAACGCAGGAGACACGGATTCGAGCCCTGGTTCGGGAAGATCCTGCATGCCGCAGAGCAACTAAGCCTGTGCACCACAACTACTGAGCCTGTGCTCTACAGCCCGCGAGCCACAACTACTGAAGCCCGTGCGCCTAGAGCCCGTGCTCCGCAACAAGAGGAGCCACCGCAATGAGAAGCCCGCGCACCCCAACGAAGAGTAGCCCCTGCTAGCCGCAACTAGAGAAAGCCCGCACGCAGCAACGAAGATGCAACACAGCCAAATAAATAAATAAACAAACAAACAGATTTTAAAAAAGAGAAATATATACTTGTTTTTACCTTTAGATTTGGGAATTAGCTCTCCACAACTGAGTATCCGCACCTCAGCAAATGGTTTGCTAGCTGCATCTGTTTTCTGGTTTTCTATCTCTCTCACAACTTCTTGACCAGAAATCACTTGCCCAAAAACAACATGATGCCTAAAGAGTCAAGTAAAGATGACTAAATAAAAGCTTATTATTTTAGTATTAATTTAAAGTAGGTTGTAAAATAAATTAAAATAATCTTTACCCATCTAAATGAGGAGTTGGTTTTGTTGTTCTTTTGGAAGTCATCAGATAGAAGAATAAAAACAAAGTCAGAGAAAAACAAAGTTAGCATCTCTAAAAAGGAAAAGAAAATAACTGCATTGGAAACAAAGTAGCAAACAAAGAAATCATATATATGCTATCTTAACATAATAGAATCTTATTTACCTGAATCTTAAATAGAATCGAATGCAAGATGCTTTCGACAATGCATTTTCAAAAACTTGTTTTGAAATACCTATACACTGTTGAAAACTTACATGAAATCAAAGTTGACATTTTGGTCTTATTTCTATCCATCCATGTTTCTTGCATGTAACTGGGTTCTTATTGAATATCCACAGTTGTACAGTGTTCTACTGTCTGGGCATACCATAATTTATCAAACCATTTCACCAGTTTATGGGTTTAACAGCAGTGTTTTTCAATCTTAACATTTTCAACAGTTAAAGCCCAGGTCATATTCTGATGTCCTCATACATGTTCTGTTGGACCTGAACAGAAATGGTCCATGTAGTGTTTATAAATTTTTAAATTAGCTGCCAAGACTTAAAAATGTGGATACTTCTATATAAAAATCCAGATTCCAGACCTTTTTGAAAACATGGAAAGACACGGCACCTGGCATGTGGCAATAATTGGTCAGGCTGAGTATCCCTGCCTTCTCTAATACAGAGATTAATCATTAAGTTTCTTGTCCCAGCAGCCTTTACTCCCTTATATTACTTGCCTAAGACCTATGGGTATTTGAGTTTGTTATCCCTAACATAAAGTAAACTTCACACTGAAGAAAGATATCTGCATTACAATTTGGACAAAACCTAAAATTAGCAAAAAGTTAATTTTTAAAAATCCTTTTCTCCACATCAACCTGAAAGCTTTGTAGCTAAGAAAGCTGCTATCTGAGTAGCTATGAAGACACACTGTACAACAGACTGAATATGGGCATTGTACAAGATTTGTTATTTTAAAAATCTTATCAAAAAAGGCATTAGAAATTTGGAAGAAGGAACACAATTTAAGCTAACTTTTGATTAAAACACACACACCAAAAAAAATTCTAACACATACATGTATTTTTAAAAGTTCACCTTATTTTAAAAACTAATAACCGGTTATTGTTTTCTCACTGTAACAGCTATGATCACCTGAACTTGCTAAAACCACCTAGAAATGTAAAAACCTAGGTGTACACTATATATGTATTTGTGTTACATTTAGTGTATATAATTTGCATCAAGATACAGTCAATCCTCGCTTTACAGATTACGTATTTGTCCACTGGCTTGCTCACTAGAATTTATTTGTAACCCCTAAACCAATACTTGCATTGCTTTCATGGTCACTCTCAGATTGGTGAAAAAGTGTTGATGAGAATGGAAAAACTAGGACTCTTTGTATAATGCTGGTGGGAATGTGAAATGATGTAGCCATTGTGGAAAACAGTTTGGTGGTTCCTCAAAGAGCTAACCATAGAACTACCATATGATCCAGAAATTCTATTCCTAGGTATCTATCCAAAAGAACTGAAAACAGGGAAACAAACATATATGCCAATGTTCACTGCAGCATTATTCACAATAGCCAAAAAGTGAAAACAACCCAAATGCCCACTAAAAAAGAATATGGATAAACAAAATGTGGTATGTATATATAATGGAATGATATTCAATCATAAAAAGGAATGAAGTTCTGATACATGCTATAAAACATGGATGAACCTTGAAAACACGCTAAGTGAAATAAGTTAGACACAAAAGGACAAATATTATATGATTCCACTTACATATATAGAATAGGCAAATTCATAGAGACAGAAAGTAGAATAAAGGTTGCCAGGGGCTGAGGGGAAGGGAAAATGGCTACTCTCTGGAATGATGAAATAGTTTTGGAAATAGTGGTGGTAGTTGCAGAGCACTGTGAATATAATTAATACCAGTGAGTTATGCAGTTAACAAATGGTTAAAAAGGCAAATTTTATATTATACAATTAATATAAAACAATAAAATAAAACATTTTAAAAAAGATTAAAAACTGAAGTTGTTTCCTTTAAAAAACAACAGAACACAGAAGTAGTAAAGAATAGTTATCTAAAAGTGGAAAGAGGTCAGGAGAAACCAAAAATTGGAAGAGTCTGAGAATATACATGAAGGGTTATATGAATTTAACATACGGGTTTTGGTTAGCACAGGAGGGATTTTATTTTAAAAAGTGAAAATAAATGGTAACGCTCAGTGTTGCTGAGGATCTGGTGAAACTGGCACTTACATACTGTTGCTCTAGAGTAAACTACACACTTCCTTTTGGAAGTCAATGTAGCAATATATATGGATAGCCTTAAAAATGTGTAAACATTTCACTAAGTAAACTTCTAGCAACTAACATAAAAGAATTAAAAAATGCATCAAACAATAGGTACAACAATGTTCACTGTAGCAGTCTGAAAACAAGAAGCAAACCAAATGTTCAAAACTAAGATTAAATAAATAAAACCACCGTACATTCAAACAATGGATTAACATGTTAATTCATATTTAGTGATGTACAAAGAAATTTATATTACATCCAAAAGTTGATTACAGACTATATGCAACTATCTACCTGTATTTTTATTGCATGTAAAGATGCTCTGGGGATGGGATTGTTTTTCTTCTTTTTATCTGTGTGTTCTAATTTTCCCACAACAAATGTGATATAAGTTGTTTTCATTTAAAAAATCAGAAACACCTGTATATAGGCAATTGGCTGAATAAACTGCAGTGTATCCATACAACAGACTACTGTGCATCTGTGGGAAAAAAAAGTCAGAAAGACCTCTATGAACTGATATGGAGTGATTTCTAGGTTCTATCATTAAGTGAAAAGAAAAAAACATATACAGTGTGCTATCTATTGTGTAAGAAAAAAGGGAAAATAAGAAAAAAATATATATCTGTGCTTATGTTTGTAAAAAGATATAAAGAAAAATAAACCAGAAACTAATGAGGTTGGTTACTAATATGGATAGGTGGTGGAAAAAAAAAAAGGTAAAAAAATGGGGGAATGGAATGAAGAGTTAGGTGGGAGTGATACTTCAGAAGTATTCTCTTTGCTTTGACTCTTGGAAACATGTTAATGTTTTAAAAACTTAAAAAAAAAAGGCAAGAAATAAATCAACCTGAGAGGGAGAACAAATGAAATATAATCGGAAATGAATTTAACATAATGTGAGTCACAAAACCACACAAAATTTACACTAAAAAGTACTAACCCAAGTCATTTTTAAACATGATAATTTAACTACATACCCTCACTGTAAAAACAAAAATTGCTATAAATAAATAGTGAACTCTAGTTAGTAGGTTACTCTTCACAGTGGTAGAGGATGGCAATTTTTAAATATAGGATTCAACAAGTGAGTAGAAATTTTGAACACACTCGGAAGGAGATTTCTCACTGTTGAAGAAGGGAGTTACAAATGTGGAATAGAAAACACAAGAATAATCCACATGGTGCTGACAGATTAAGTTCTTCTGAGACCAAAAGAGTTTACAGTTATTGAAGAGGAGAGCAAATCTTTACCCATGGGACATGATAAAAAGTATGAATTGCTGACAAGAGCCCTGGTAACAATTTTTTTGTAGTCAGAATTGGAAAACATTAGCACTATTGACTTTGGGTTACAAATAAATTTAGTGAGTAGGCAAATTCACAAATACAGAATCTTTGAATAATGAGGAACAACTGTATTTTACTCTTTATAATTAAGTAATTTATGAAGAGATACTCAATGCAAACATCCTGTTCCTTGTTAAACTTACCGTATAAATTTATCATCCATAGGTAATTCTTTCCTGAATCAATGTTACTGAGATGACTGCAAAACAGTCATTTCTAACTCTAATGTCCTGACTGCAAAACAGTCATTTCTAACTCTAATGTCCTGACTGCAAAACAGTCATTTCTAACTCTAATGTCCTGACTGCAAAACAGGACATTTCTAACACTATAATTCCTTTTACATTTATTAGTTGCATTCTACTAAGGAACAGTTTTTCTTTCTCCCTTGTTATTTATTCTATTATTTATATCTGAATGGACTCCTGGATTTCCATTTTATTTGATAATATGATACCATCATTATTTATTTTCAAAATAATCAATGCTCAACTTGTCCTAATTTGGCCAGGGGGAATGCCACCCCTTTAAGCTGGCTCCTGAGTCCTCTTGACAAAAGTCTTCATCTTTTGAAAACTTTAGCAGTACAGTTCAACTCCCCTTTCAACAATTCTTTGTTCTTCCTCCTTCAAAAATCCTCTCCCTCATACGTCCCTCTCCTATTTACTAGTGATCAGTAGCAGGCACACAGAGTAACGACACATCAAAAAAGTGGTATTTTAAATCATCAGATCATAAATTCTTACATGAAGAACTGTGAGCCATTTGTATCCTTCCCTCTGTTGGCCATTGACAAGAGAAATTCTTTGTTGTGTTTAACAGCAAAACTCTCATCTATAGAGAAGCAAAGTTTTCAGTTATAGGTATAACTCCCCCCCAAAATTCATTTTCATTCCTCTTCATATCTTGTGTTCATATCATGTGCTCTTTAGTGTCAGACAAAATTTAGATAAAAGGTTAAAAGAAGAGAAATCCAATATTAACCAATTTCCTCCCCCATCTTTTCAGATTAAAATATTTCTAATTTTCAATCCCTTGCTATAAAATCCAAATACTTTATCAACCCCCTTTCAATACTATTCTTAGCACAGAGAGGCACTCATTAAACTTAATCTCTGCCATGGTAGAAAGAGCAGATTGCCTTCAAATCTTGGATTAGAATTGGAAAAAAGCAGGTGGAACGTGAAACAAAATTTCACTGACTCCCAAAAGAGAAAGATGGGAAATATGAAATTTATTCCACAATCACATGTTTATAGTCTTTCAAATGATCTTCACATTAATAAAAAATTTCAGACAGAAAACTTAAATTTGGGAAAAACATTACAGCCAAATTCAGAATATCAAAGATTAAAAAAAAATCTTCATAGAAAAATGGATGCACAAAAATGTTGATATTGTCACTAAGAAATATAGCTGAATCTCTTTTAATAAAGATTAAGATCAAGCTATGGAAGTTCCTATTCTAGCACTACAATTCTAAAAGTTTCAGATCACTGAAACCCTTCAAGTAATATAATGTACGAATGTACCAATCACAAAAAAATCCTACCTTTATAAGAAGTCTATCACATAAAATTTTTCACAAGAAAATTAACTTCGTTTAGTTGAAGGTAGTTGGATATTAGTATATCAATAATCTTATTGATTCAATAGAGAAAAATCAAATGAATAAAATACTAGAAAACATTAAAAACAATTTAAACATAAACATTTTTACCTTCAAAAAATCCTCCATAAATGGATTCCCCTCCTCGTCCATTTCCTAAGAATGAAAAAACATGGACTCTTAGAACTGATAAGTCAGTAATCTTCTCAAAGGTGCTACCTAAACACAATGCTTCTTACAAAGTAGCTACTTGAATGATTTTGAATCAACAATACGCAAACGTTCACAGCAAATTATAAGACTTTAACTTAAAGTCAATACTGACAAGATCCCAAATTACTTTCTCTCCTCTATGATACAACAGTATGAGTGTAACAAAGCTTATTAAGATCTGTAGAAGAAAGAATGTTCAGATTCTAATGATTATGTAGGTCTTTTAACAGAAATTACTAGTAGCTTCTCAAAGTGTCTTTAAAAACACAGTTTCAATGTTTTTACGATAAGAGAATAGAGGTAAAAACCATACTGTAGTAAAGAATTACTGGCTGTGACAAAATCAACATGAACACTGATAGGCTACTAAGAGATAAATAGTGTTTTGGTTTTTACCCAGAAGCAAATTTCTGAAATTAAGTCATGTATCAAAGATGAAATTTTTTCCTGTGTGCTTCCTCCTTTTTATCTATTTCTATGAGTACTTCTATTTTTTTTTTTTTTTTTTTTTTTTGGCCACGCCAGGCAGCTTGCAGGATCTCAGTTCCCCAACCAGGGACTGAACCCAGGCCATCAGCAGTGAAAGCTCCGTGTCCCAACCACTGGACCACCAGGGAATTCCCAGTACTTCTAATTGTTTGACCAAAGATTAAGTGGGCTGAGAAGAAAACTGGACTAGTACTTCTAGAAACTTGTCTAACTTTGAGATCCATGTATTTAACAAAGAATATAAATATATGATTTTCTTTGTGGGAATCAAAGTCTTACCTTCACTGAAGTCACCACCTTGAACCATAAAATCTTTGACAACTCTGTGAAAGAGACAACTTTTATAATGTAATGGCTTCTGAGTTGATTTCCCTGTCCCCTTTTCACCTACAGAGAAGAAAAATTAGTAGGCTGTTAAGTAGAAAAGAAATTAAGGAAGTAGTATTAAAGCAAAATTAATGATGAAATCACAAGAAAAAAATTTTTCCCTACTTCTTTAATTTTGTATCTATATGCGATTATGGATGTTCACTAAACTTTCTGTGATAATCACTTTATGATGCAAGTAAATCAAATCATTATGCTGTACACCTTAAACTTATACAGCAGTATATGTCAATTACATCAATAAAACTAGAAGAAAAATTTAAATAAAATAAATTAAAAAAATATTTAAAAGTTAAAATAAAATTAATGATGAAAGCTTTTGCCCAGTAAAATACACCTCTCTTGACCTATACAGACTTCTTTAAACTACAGAATTTTAACTTCCCTCAGGAATTTTTTTAAAAATTCATTTAAAAAGCACCCATGCTTTTCTACTGAGTGTAGAAATCAATCTCAGATACAATCCCATTACAATTAATATGTATAAGAATTACTTTCATGTCTAGTAAATGTTGCATAGTAAGCATGCTGAGAAGGAAATAACATGCATGAAAAAATCTAAAACATGTTAAATAAAAAATCAAAGCAAACTGAAGTCAAATGGGACTACTATTAGGGCAAGTGAAAATGTCAACAAACCTGTACAAAGACAACGAAAGTTCTCGCATGTTTTGGGGCACACATCAGAAAATAATTCAAAGACAACTCTTCCAGCTGAAAAAGAAGGTAGTTGGTTTAAATTTCTTTGCTAACTTAAAATATTAAGTACTTATATATAAATGTTAAATAGGGACATTAATTTCCTTACCAGGTTGATTATTAATGGCAATGTCAAAAAAACATCGAGGACGCTGAACCTTTATTCCCATGGCTTCAATACTTCAATCTATGAGTAAAATACAGTTTCAGGCAAACAGACGAAAACAGCAAAGATTTTTCATACATTTCTGAGAACAAAACAAAACTCTGTGGAGCATAAATGAAAAATGTAGTCTGAATTTATTTTAATATTTATTTCCATGACATAAATCACATGAATTATTCTTTTCTTTGAGAGATTAGGTTGCATCTTGTGAGGCAATCAGAAAAAACATTATAGATCTAGCCATTATATAACACAATTTCTGTTTTAACAACCAAATATAGATTGCCACCTCAAACAGAAAATTGTATTAAGCCTGTATGATTAGTGAACTAAGCAGGCAGATTACCTTAAAATAGAGAAAAATCAAGGACAAGCTGATCCAATCTTTTTGTGCCTAGAAAACATAATAAATTTTGATTAAAATGGTGGAGTTTTTAAAAGAAAAACATCCAAATTCCCAAAAAATTTCAAAAATAATTCCCCAAAGAAGAAAGAAAGCGGGATACTTTAACAATAGTAATATATGGTAGATTTACATTCTGAGTAAAAATACATTACATTTTACATATAAAGCTATTTTTTGATCATAAACAATAGCTTTTACTGATACGCTAGTGTAGACACAAAAAATATCTGTAAGTGAGATACTCTATGTAAGTTTTATCTACATAGCAGATAGCTATTAGTTAAGACATTCTTCTGATAGGCGTTTATTTTAAGGACTTAGAATGTTTGAATTGTAATACTTGGTGGAGAATGACAGGGTAAGGTGAAAAGCAGACGAAACAAAGGCACTGAGTGTAAATAGCATCCAAAATGGTGCACTATAAAAATGACAGTTTCATCTGTTTAGAACAGAGACTAACTGAAATGTTTATGCGTTTCTGAAAATTATAGTATCTCAGCTGGTAGCTCAGTAAGCAGTGAATGATATTTTAAATCCAGTGAAATTTTTATTGAGACAATTTTAGATTCAGTTATAGGAAATAATACATAGAGATACATGTTTCCCCAATGGTAACATTTTACAAAACTACAGTATAAGAGCACAACTGTAGCATAAAAGCATAACAATGCTTATACACTTCACATTTCCCCAGTTCTACCTCTACTCATTTGTGTGTGTATTTATTTAGTTCTACACAATTTTATCACACATATAGGTTCATATAACTACCACCATTCCTATCAATTTTACACACACCACAAACCACAAGTCAGAATACTCAACAATAAAAGCATGGAAGGGCTTCCCTGGTGGCGCAGTGGTTGAGAGTCTGCCTGCCGGTGCAGGGGACATGGGTTCGGGCCCTGGTCTGGGAGGATCCCACATGCCACGGAGCAACTGGGCCCGTGAGCCACAGCTACTGAGCCTGCGTGTCTGGAGCCTGTGCTCCGCAACAAGAGAGGCCGCGATAGTGAGAGGCCCGTGCACAGCGATGAAGAGTGGCCCCCACTTGCCGCAACTAGAGAAAGCCCTCATACAGAAACAAAGACCCAACACAGCCAAAAATAAATAAATAAATCTAAAAAAAAGAGAGAGAGAGAATAAATAAATAAATAAATAAAAGCATGGAAGACTTTGCCTAAATTACCAACAATTTGAAAAATACAAATTCTATGTATTTATTCTTTATTGCATGGAAAGGGGGGGAAATACCATTTTCTCACAACTTCCTCCATTTTTTATTTCTAAACGATACAATATATATACTAAAAATTTGTTTCACATGAAATAAAGCAAAAAAGATGCCTTTCAATCCTCCAGGAGACTACAGACATAGACTTCCTGAAAACAATAAAACAAAACTCAGTAATTTTAAAATCTTGCCAAGTTTGTTGCATTAAGTTTTTATTTGTATAGAATTTCAATTCATGCACATCTGAAGTTGAGAATACACTGAATCCATAAATCTGAGGAAACTATCCTATCTTAAAGAAAAATATTAAATTACTACTTAGTACCTGATTATCTTTTATCTTCTAAATAACTTTTACAGGCCTTCTTAAATTCTCTACTTCTGAGGGTAGAAGAAGAGAAGAGGAAGTTTAGTGATTTACTTATTTTCCTCCTAAAAAAAAACTTGTTATTTGTTTAGCCACAATATCCCAGGTAGAGATTTTTATTCTTACAAAATGAGTATAGTATAGATAGCACTGCCCAAAACATATTGAATTGTTTACAGTTATAGTTGATTTCCTATTTACTATGTTCTTGAAAACAGACTCCAAATGTGTTACACACACATACACAGAGGGAATATTATTCAGTCACAAAAAAGAAAAAAATCGTCCCACTTGTGACAACATGGATGGGCCTTGGGGGCATTATGTTAAGTGAAATAAGTCAGACAGAGAAAGACAAAAACTGTACAATCTCACTTACACACGGAATCTTAAAAAAACCCCCAAACCTGAACATATAAAGTACTGAGAATGTAATGTACAGCATGGCTAATAATATCATGCTGCATATTTGAAAGTTGCTAAATAGACAATCTTCTCATCACAAGAAAAAAAATTTTGTAAGTATGTGAGGTGATGAATGTTAACTAGACTTACTGTGGTGATCATTTTGCAATGTATACATTTAATAAGTGATCATGTTGTACATCTGAAACAAATATAAAGTTATATGTCAATTACATCTTAAAAAAAAAAAAGATTTACACCAAAATATTAACATTGATAATACCTGGGCCATGAATTTAAGGGTAATTTTTATGTATTTCTGTTTTCCAAATTATCTTCAACAAACAGGTACTAATTTTATAAGCAGGAAAAATATTTTTAAAGAAATACTAATAAAATGAGATAACTTTCTACCTATTAAAATAGCAAAGATATTTTAAAAGAATAATTTCCAATATAGTACGCAACTCCTCTGGAAACATACGTGAAACTCTTAAGTTTTTATACCTTAAACTGGTTTATACCTTAAAAAATCTAATTGCTAGGAATCTACTGTAAGGAACTATCTTAAATTTAGAAAGCCTTCATGTATAAAGTTGGCCATCTTAGTGCTCCTTTCAGTAATATATTACCAGAAGTAATCTATTCAATATTATGACAAATGGTTACATTATGGTCTCTAGTTGAACAAAATATCATAGTTATTGAAGCAATGCTTATTACAAAGATTAATAATTTGGAAAATGCTCATAATTTGTTAAAAATAATCAAGATATAAAACAATATATGCAATATTATTATAATCACATAAACTACTCCTAACCCTGAAATTCAAAGATTTACAAAAAGAAAAAAAAAGACTGAAAGGAGGACTTCCCTGGCGGCACAGTGGTTCAGAATCCGCCTGCCAATGCAGGGGACACAGGTTTGAGCTCTGGTCCGGGAAGATCCCACATGCCACAGAGCAACTAAGCCCGTGTGCCACAACTACTGAGCCTGCGCTCTAGAGCCCGCGAGCCGCAACTACTGAGCCTGCGCTCTAGAGGCCAAGAGCCACAACTACTGAAGCCCGCGCACCCAGAGTCTGTGCTCCACAACGAGAAGCCACCGCAATGAGAAGCCTGCGCAGCACATCAAAGGGTAGCCCCCACTTGTTGCAACTAGAGAAAAGCCCGTGCACAGCAAGGAAGACCCAACGCAGCCAAAAAAATAAAAGAAGATTGAAAGGAAATAATCACTATGGTGTTTGGTTTTAAGACTGGACAGTGTTTTGGCCTCACTGTACTTCTTTCTACTTTCTTTAACAAACATAACTGCTGTTATAAATAAAAAATTCATAATAGAATAGAAAATGTACATATAATTTTCTAAGATTATAATGTACACGTCTGCGTGTGGTTATAATGTATATTTAGGTTATACCATGTGAGGATACTGTACTTTTCATAGAAATAGATTTAAATGGTTGCTTGAAATAACAAATCAAATATGCCTTAAGTTTAAGAAAGATGAAAGACAACATATTATTATTAAAAGCACTGTACAAATATCTTGAGTATGTAAATGTTCTAATATTAATGGCTAATGAAGAACAATGGTGACACAAAAGATGGCTCAATGCTATGTCTCTAACATTACTGAAATCAAATTTTATCTAATCAAAAACAGGACACAGTATTTCCTCTTCATTATTTCCTGGTATTACAATATCTAAAATCAAACACAAGACAAACATCTGGTCAATTTTTCTTTCTTTCTTTTTTTTTTCAAGAAAGAGTAAAGAGAAAACAATACTGAGAGATACCAAAAATACAATTCAGGGAAAAAAGTCAAGCCTATGCAATTTTCAAGTCTATGCAATTTTCAATAAAATAAGTCATGAATTTCCTAAGGATAGTACATAAAGACAGCTTTCAGAGCAGTAGTCTGCAGGTGAACTGTTCACTGCAAAGTTGTTTAATCTAAATGAGTTGCAGCTATTCTATAAAATGCAGATATAAATTTTTCTTTAAAAAAAAAAATCACTGTATGTAGCAACATGCCCCACTCCTGTACAGCAATCAGCATAGTGTGCCCCTTTAGATGAGGTATATATATGTTCCAGTTCGACCTAGTTTCCACTATTGCATGTTAGCTGTTACCATTTATCATCTACTTGACCTCTTGCATTCACCTCACCTGCCTCTCTCAGACATCTGAGTATTTCATACTTAATTTCATTTACTTTATTTATAATGAAAATACTTTTAAAGATAATCAGTAAAGTTAATAAGCTCACTGAAAAAAGTTAGAGTACACAAAAATGCATAAAATCCTGACTTTTAACACTTTTATGTATATTCTTCCACTTTCTTCTAACCAGATAGAATTACAATATGTTGTTTTAAATGTTTATCAACACTATCACAGTCATTTTTGTATGTCAACAATATATAATGTAACAAAATTTCAAAATATTAAATGCTAGGATGTATAAACTTCTGCAACAAATATATTTCATAAAAATATCAGAGAGATGTAACAAATTCATAAGTAAAAAGTTTAATCTTGTAGTTTCATACATAAAATAATTTCCATATTCACCCTAAAGTAACATGAAGGATAGGGGTGGGGGGGGGCGGGAGAAGGACACAGGCAACTAATTATTAAAATATATAGTAAAGAACACGGTATTTGTAATTAGGCAACAAATAATGCAGTGACTTTATTACATTCAAAGAATTACTTGGAAGTTTCACACAGTATGAGGGAGTCAGCATAGCATTTGGTCTTGAAAAAGGAGACAGTAAATACTTTTAACTATTAAGATGACAAGTGGGTCTTTGACCTTTCTGATTCCCTTGGCTAATTCCTAGGTGTCCTTAAAGATTCAACATAGCCAAAGTACACTCTGGGAATTTCACCCTGGCTCTCTAAAGTTTAAATGATTCTTGTTTGTTGAATTTTATTTTCATTATCATAAACTTGTCTGTAAACTCCTTGAACTCAGATCCTTTATATCTTCAACACCAAGCACAATGCCTGGCCCAAGACTACATTACCAAAGAGAATGCGAGTTAAAGCATGAGCAGAAGCTGACTCTTACTCAGTGCCTTTTCTCCCATATGTACTGCTTCTCACATGGGGTATCGCTAATACGTACCTGTAGTTAGTAAACCTTCTCAGTCTATTCCACAGTTGAAATAGAGCCTGTTTTCTAGATCTGCCTACTAGGGCTGCCTTCTATTAAGTGTCTATTTTCTTTTCTTTTTCCTTAAACAGAATCCACCATAAGAGAGAACCTCTTCAGTTCAATACCAAGAAACAAAGATGGGAAGTTCTCATCTGCTTAAGTTTAATAAAAAGGTAACAATTTTCATATAAGACTTCCACCTCTAAGTGCAATCGTATTAAGTTTAACTAAAACTATAGCAGATCTTGAAGATTACTTTCAAAGATGGCAATCTAACATTCACATTTTACATTCATTCTTTACCCTACCTTCATGTAATTCACAGAGATCAAAAGAGAAATAAAAATGGATTGCTTAAAAAACGTAAATACATTTACAAATGCCAGATTGCTAGCGAATTAAGTACAAACAAGTTAACGTTCTGAGGTGTCAGAAAAAGGCAACTATGATCTTCTGTACAGTTCCCCTTCCCTTAGTGTCTCTGACAGTCACAAACCTCTGCCCTGGTAAAAACATAATTAACAGTGTATAGGCACTTACTAAATTCTTAAATCCTTCAGAAAACTTAAAAAGAGATAAGCTGTAATGTTGCCGAGTTCGGTGTTAAATAACTTTTTGCATATACAATCTGAGAGACATAAAAATGTAGTACAAGTATGTTAGTACCAAACTAAAAAGCATATACCAACTGGGAAATCTCTGCTAATATTAATATTGTACCTGCAATTATCTACACTCTTATAATGATAAATTTATCCCACTGTCTTCAGTGATAGAATCACACCATCTTAGCAATGTGTTATTCAATCCAGTAACTCCTAAATAAAAAATTACACACTTTTGAAGTTTGAAGGAAATAGATAATCTGGTCCAATCTTCTGATTTTATACACTGAGAACAAGAGGATTAGAGAGCTGAAGTGACTGGCTCAAAGTCACAGGCGGAAAAAAAAGCAAGAGTTTTCTGGTTAAGACTACAGCTTCACTGTAGAAACTAGCTTATTCACAAATATTCCAGATAATGGCTTACATAATTTTACTTTTTGCCATATGACCACAATGCAATGATTTAATTGTGAATAAACCTTAAGCTAAACTTTATGCACAATTAACAGTAGCTTAATATATAAACCACCAGGCTTCATGCAACTTAAAAATCAGTAAGTTAAGGAATCATTCATGTTTTAAAAATAACCATTTTAATACCAAAAATTGATACCTATATTTATAAGTATGATGTATTTAAATTTCAAGAACAAGTTGGTAATCATTTTAAGCCACTACTCAAACTAAAACAAAGTGCAAAAGATTTCCTGTCTGGCACTAAAAGTACACAGTCCCAGTTACAGCAGTTTTCTCTGAGTATTTATAAAACTGCCTGTAGTAAATTTCAAGATGCAAGATTTGCCTTACAGAAATAAAAATATACTGAGTTCTTATAGAGACCATATATGCATTAAACCAGGTCAAAACTATTCACACTTAATCAAATGAAAACTGAAACTTGGTGCTAATATTAAAGAAAAAAAAAAGAACAATACCACTACGTAGCAGAGAGATTTGCAACAAACTCTTCAAATCACTTGAATTAATTATCTATGGATTCCAACTACATAGAACAAGTAAGACACCTTAGTAAATCAGGATACAGAAAATAAACACATTATAATTCTGTTGAAATATCCTACAAATAAAACAAGGGAAAACATCAACATGTATTTCTTAAAAGAGCAACATTTGAAGAATTGTAGATGGTGTCCTGATAACTAATAAAACTAGTTCATCCTACTATGAATGGCTACCAATTTCCCTTTGCATAGAGAATGGATGCTGCCTGACATGAAATCTAATTTAAAATATGCAAAATATCAAAAGGACAAAGACTTTACTTAGAGGCCACCGATACTGCAAGACCACAATAACAAGCACCAAAAATCAAAGGCCCTTTAACAAGTCACAATAAACGTAATGTACGCTCTTCACTTCACTCATTCGAGAACCACAGAGTTCTTTTACACAGAACTTTAACAAACCTGAATATTTATTTTTGAAGCCCACAACTGATGATAGTCTGAAATCAAATATCATTTTATAGATGAAAAAAACTGAGGTTCAGAAAGATGGCTGGGCCAGAAACAAATCCAAAGTTCCTGACCTAGGAAGTTTGCATACTTGTACACCCCTGACAACAGGGGAAGGCAACCGTGACAACAGCCTGCAAAGACAGAAACCTTAAAAAGGTAAACAAAGTTAAAAAACAAAATGAAAAAAGCACATAATCCTACTACAAGACAAGACCCATTAGGATCTCAGTACACCAACAATCCTGAATCATAAATTAGAAAACGTTAATGTAAAACGAGCTCTGTTTAAAACAGAAGTATGTAATTTCTTATAGAAATAATCCCATCTCAAATGGTTAAACTAAAAAAAAGGAGCGGAAGATAAAACGGGTAAATTTTCGGATGCATAAAAAATATGAATGAGAGAAACAGCCATTGTAGATATCTGTGCCTTTTCTGGATTTTATACCTCGATTTCAGAAAATGTTTACACACCCCCTCTCCATCGTCTATACAAACCAGGAAAGTACTGGCCATTCTTTGCCAAACGGTAATCCATAGACTCACTCATATACTTTTCTATCTGGTTTTAAGCTACTGAAAATTAACGTACCCCCTAATTTCCACAACACTTAATTGTTCCTTGGTCGTATTTCTG
Source organism: Balaenoptera acutorostrata (assembly GCF_949987535.1). Classification (NCBI taxonomy): domain Eukaryota; kingdom Metazoa; phylum Chordata; class Mammalia; order Artiodactyla; family Balaenopteridae; genus Balaenoptera; species Balaenoptera acutorostrata. The sequence goes on along the minus strand of NC_080071.1, from coordinate 30,901,460 downwards.
ATCACCATTGCAAAAACTTGGTCCTGCATAAAGTACTGTTGTGGGAAGAAATTAAAATCAATGCACAAAATGGTGCTTTTGTAACATTTCCAAAACGACTGAGAGTTTTCCATTCCCACAGACCTCGATTCAACACCTTAAGAGACTAAAGACGAGCCAAATTCGCACACTTCCCCCAAGGCATATGGAGCTCCGAAGCCATCACTCTCCTCCAAAAGAGTAATTATCTCCTCCTAAAAGGCCTGCGCAGCTCACAGCTCCTCGGAACCGTGGGAGAACTTGGAGTCAGCTCTGGGATGAGAAGGGAAGAGCCTGGATTTGAGTTTCAGGAGAACTAAGTGGCCTGTGTCACTTCACCACGCACGATAACCGGCTGTGAGAGGAAAAGGTCGGAGTAGGGGGAAAGCCTGTCTTCAGCCTAATCTTAAACCCTTAGATCCAGGCTCCTCGCCTGCCACTCTCCAACCCTAATCTGACAGGACGACAGGTAACGCGTCCCACCTCCCCACCTATCCTCCCACCTACCCCGCATTCGTGCTTAGTCTTACGATTTTGAAGCATCAAAATCACCCCGGCTCCCTAGAGTTCAGGCCACCATCGCTGCCGCCATATTACAGCTTGTGCGGCAAAATGCGTCAGGGAGGGAGGTGTGCGCCCGAGTGGAGAGGGCGGGGGCGGGCAGAGGGAAGGCCGTTTCCCAGGCCTGCGAGGCACGGTTAGAAAGCCTCTGCAGCCGCAAGAGCTGCAAAACTAGCGCCACGGTCCCTGGGGGCCGCCTCTGGCACCTGGCAGTCCTGATACCTCGAGGGGAAGACGGTTAAGTCGGTCTGGGCCTATCGCGTCGGCTCCGCCCCTCTCCTCGGGCCCTTCCCGCTCTCGTGCCCCGGCACTGCTGCAAAGGACGCCACCGAAACAACACGGGCCCCGCGCCACCTACTTGCACCAGTACACTCTCCTCTTCCCGGGGTCCAGTCCTTTAAATCGCTTCAAATCTACCGCCGCCAGAAAAGGCGCTAAAGCCCACCGACCGCCTCCCTCCCCCCAGTCCCGGCGTGGAGGGAAAGCGTCGCGCCGGAAGTACGTCACGGCGCGGCGGACCGCATCTTCGGGTGATCCCTCGCTCGCGTCACCTCACCCTCCCTGGAGTTCTAGGATTTTGGTGTCTGTTAAATGCCTGGTTTATAGGTAACTTAATGCTTTCTGTGTGAGTTGATTGAGAGCGTTTGTAACCACCATGTCGTTCGTGAAATGAAGTGCTTCACTTAATAAACATTTATTGATCCTCTGCCAGGGTACTGGGAAGGAGACCCTACCTTCAAGGAGCTTCCAGGTCAGCTTCCAGTTAACGCTGTGACACAAGTTCTAAAAAACAGAGATGAACAAAGTGCTATTTGAGAAAAGGAGGAAATTATAAAGGGCATTGACGCTCTTTGTTGTCGTTTTTAAATATTCTCACAGCAGCCCCATAATACAGATTATTATCCTTGTTTCACAGGTAAAGAAATTGAGGCTCAGGGAAGATACGTGCCTCCCTCCCAGACACACTGTTCCTAAATACCAGAGCAAGGCTTTGACTGCAAATCCAGTTCTCCAGGGGAGAACACTATTTTAGGACATATATTGTTATTTAATTGTTTTAACAGGCTAAGAATCCCTAGATTTTTAGAATTAATTCCCCCTACTACTCAAGGGAGTTGGCGGCAATCATTGTGGAGATATGGGGTGAGTGAGTTTTAAAGGAAACAGCTAAGAGGACTTAGGTTTTATTACTGTATGAAAAGAACGTTAAGTTACAATCATTTAAATTTTTCACTCATTTACCTGAGGTAAATTAGTAATTATCAACAACAGTTGGGCATGTGGTACTCTTAAACTCTTAAGCATCTTCACCAATTTTATTAGCTGTAAAACTGAGAGGACAATCCCTGCCACTTTTAAGCCATTGCCTTCATTGCAGGGGAGCAGCAGCATACTCTTTGAACAGTTCAGAGGTTGTATGAATTTACACTTTGCAGTGAGGAGGGCAATTCTGCAATACCTTTAAAAATCCGACTTATACTGAGCACTCTATTAAGACAGATTTTTTTAAGCGTTGGTTTGTTTGACTTTTGTTCAGCTTCCTTCAGAATATATTTTTATTTAGCTGTGATACACAGATTTATTTCTTAGATTTCTACTTACTAGTAGAGGTAATGTGTGACATTGGTGTATTCTCATTGGTGAGACACATCTTTGAGTATATATTACAGATTATACCATAGTTAACGTTTTGAGGTGTACAAAGGTGACATTACTAATCTTGTTCTAGGATATACTATCTTCCTAGAGAGATAGACTTTCATATGAAGTGACTGAAGAATTATTTAACAGTAAAATATTAATAAGTACTTAGATATAGTATACATTATAAATGGTCAGATTTTAGGAGATTCTTGAAAGAAGTTTTGAAGCAGCATTACAAATGTCCATTCAAGGACTGGTGGCTGGTGCTGAACTATGACAAAGTTTTCGCTGCTCTTTTCTTAAGAAGAGTTGTTTTGGGGGGAATTCCCTGGCAGTCCAATGGTTAGGACTCAGCGCTCTCACTGCTGGGGCCCCAGGTTCAATCCCTGGTTGGGGAACTAAAATCCCATAAGCCGTGTGGCACGGCCAAAAAAAGAGTTGTTTTGTTCATTTTAATTATGTCACCTTTTCTCAGATGGTTATAGAATGTGGTAGTTGTTTTCTTTCTCTAGATGTCCTTACTTGGACAAATGAAAAATTGGCATGCTTTGCTGGGTCTCAGACATGTTGAAATTTCATTGGTCTGTGAAATCCAAAACTTTCCCAAATAGATTTGACATGGATTTATTGTTCCAAGAAGGAAGATGTTGCAAGTAAAAGGAAGTATTTTTATCTCCAACAATATGGTGGCTTAAAGAACAAAGGATTTATTTCTCTATTACATAATAGATCTGAGGTGAGAGGGCCAGATCAGAGGGCAGCTTTACTCCATATAGTCAGTCAGGACCTTGAGTTCCTTATATATAATTCCAATATGCTCCAGGGCCTTGACATTGCATGATTAGAGTGTATTGCCAGTTTCAGGCGGCAGGAAGGAAAGAGGTTATGTCTTAAGGCCTAAACCAGGAAGTAATACATGCCACTTTGCCTCTAATTCCATCAACAAAAACTTAATCACAGGGCCAAACCCAATTACAAGGTACTGAGAAATGTAATATTGACATGTGTCCAGAAATAAGAAGAAAAGTTATTTTAATAGAAAATTAAGTCTGGGCCACATATCCTATTAAAACATAGTTATTTGAAGGACTTCTCTGGTGTGCAGTGGTTAAGAATCCGCCTGCCAATGCAGGGGACACGGGTTCGATCCCTGGTCCGGGAAGATCCCACATGCCATGGGGCAACTAAGCCCATGCACCACAACTACTGAAGCCCGTGCACCTAGAGCCCGTGCTCCACAACAAGAGAAGCCACTGCAATGAGAAGCCCATGAACCACAACGAAGGGTAGCCCCCGCTCGCCACAACTAGAGAAAGCCTGTGCACAGCAATGCAGACTCAACGCATCCAAAAAATAAAGAAAAATTTAAAGGAAGTTAACTGGGGCTTCCCTGGTGGCGCAGTGGTTAAGAATCCGCCTGCCAATGCAGGGGACATGGGTTCGGGCCCTGGTCCAGGAAGATCCCACATGCCACGGAGCAACTAAGCCCATGTGCCACAACTACTGAGCCTGTGCCCTGGTGCCTGCGAGCCACAACAAGTGCTACAACTACTGAAGCCTGCGTGCCTAGAGCCCGTGCTCCACAACAAGAGAAACCACTGCAATGAGAAGCCTGCGCACCACAACGAAGAGTAGCCGCCTCTTGCTGCAACTAGAGAAAGCCCATGTGCAGCAACGAAGACCCAACGCAGCCAAAAATAAAATAAATTAAATGAATAAATTTATTTAAAAAAAAGATAGTTATTTGCATAATTAGTTTATGTGACCATTTTGTACTATGAGCAGACAGAAGATTTGCTGTGATGTTGCTAGTGTTTTGAAATACATTTAGACTCTAGCACTTGTAGGTGGACTGTTACTTAGGGTCACTTTTTTTTTTTTTTTAATTAATTTATTTATTTATTTTTGGCTGTGTTGGGTCTTCGTTTCTGTGCGAGGGCTTTCTCTAGTTGTGGCAAGCGGGGGCCACTCTTCATCGCGGTGCGTGGGCCTCTCACTATCGCGGCCTCTCTTGTTGCGGAGCACAGGCTCCAGACATGCAGGCTCAGTAGTTGTGGCTCACGGGCCCAGTTGCTCCGCGGCATGTGGGATCTTCCCAGACCAGGGCTCGAACCCATGTCCCCTGCATTAGCAGGCAGACTCTCAACCACTGCACCACCAGGGAAGCCCCTAGGGTCACTTTTATTAACAGATTTAAAGAGAAAAATTTTATAATCATCAAAACAGTTGGGTTTCAAGGGGTGACTTCAGTTAGACCTTAACTTACTTTGTATGCCTTTTTTAAGGGTAGGATTTTAAAATTAAAGTTTAACATATATTCATTAACTGTAAGTATAGCTTCATACATTTTTACAAAGTGAACATACAGGTGTAACCTCCACTAGATTAAGACATAGAGCAATATCAGCATCCCGGAAGCGCCTCTCATACCCCCACCCCATAATGCTATCACCCCACCCCTATCAAAGATTATTTCTATTCGGAGCTCCATCAGCATATATTAGTTTCGTCTGTTTTAGAAACTTATATAAATGGAATTAGGCATATATTTTCATTTGTGGCTGGCGTTTTTGCTCAATGTTGTGTTTGTGAGATTATCAATATTGCTGCGTGCAACAATAGTTTGTTCTTTGTAATGTCCATATAGTACTCCATTATATGTGTGTATTAGTTGGGGTTCTCCAAAGAAACAGAAGGAATAGGATATAAATAGGAAGAGAATTACTATGAAGAATTGGCTCACATGATTATGAGGGCTGAAAAGTCTCACAATCTGCTGTCTGTAAGCTAGAGACCCTGGAAGGCCGGTGGTATAATTCCAGTCCAAGTTCCAGATCCAGGGGAGCTGATGGTGAAAATCAGTCCAAGGGCAGAAGACCAATATCCCAGCTTAAGCAGCCAGGCAGGAAGCAGAAGGGGTGAATTCCTCCTTCCTGTGCCTTCTTGTTCTATTAAGGCCCTCCATGGACTGGATAATGCCCACCCACATTGGGGAGGGCAGTCTACTTTACTGAGTCCACCAGTTCAGATGCTAATCTCATCCAGAAACACCCTCACAGACACACCTAAAAATAATGTTTAATCTGGGTAGCCCTTGGCCCAGTCAAGTTGACACATAAAATTGACCATCACAATGGGTATTGAATAATTTATCCATTCTACTTTAGATGGATATTTGTGTTGTTTTTGAGTTTTAGATATTATGAATAAAGTTTTTATGAACATTCTTGAATCTGGTATATTGGAGCACATATATTTTGCATGTACGTTGGAAATACACCTAGGAATGGTATTGTTGGATCTTAGGGTGTGGATAGAATCAGCTTTGGTAGATACTGCCAATGAGTTTTCTGAAGTGGTTGTACAATACTTTTGTTGTATGTGCCTTTTGGTTCCAGTATTAGTGAGAGCTCTCATTTGCAAATAAGAGATGCCCAGCTTGAAGTAGTTTAGGTAAAATTGGGAATGTATTGCTTCATGAAACAAAACTGTTGGACACTGTGGTGACTTTAAAAACATGTCCGTAAGTTCTTTAATGTGACTTTCTTCCAACGACTAAGGCAAAGTGATAGTTTGTGATTTTTGGAGACTAGGTCATAAAAGCATTTTGATTTCCTCCTTGCTGTGTCTCTTGGATCAGTCACTCTAGGGGAAATCAGCTGCCATGTCTAAGACACTCAAGCAGACTATGGAGAGGCACGTGTGGCAAGAAACAGGCTTCCTGGAAAAAGCCATAGAGGAATTGAGGCCTTCTGCCAACAGCCATGTGAGTGAGCCATTTAAAAGCAATCCTCTGGCCTCAGTCAAGCCTTCAAATAACTCCAGTCCTTGTTGACATCTGACTTCAATTACATGAGAAATTGTGAGCCAGAACTGTTTTGCTAAGCTACTTCTGAATTTCTGATCCACAGAAGCCGTGGGATAATAAATGTTATTTTAATTCATTAAGTTTGGGCATGTATTTTATACAGCAATATATAACCAATACAGAGAAGAAAAAATAGATGGAATGTCACGGAACTTCTCTCTTGTCTAATTCTACTTACCTGTTTTTTGGCTTCACTCTCTTGACTGACTCCTTCAAGAGGCTACGTCACATCTTGATAAACGGAGTCTCTGCCAGCTCCAATTATAAAATGCCAGAGAAGTCTTTGGTTAGCATTGCAGTGACAGCCCCAAAATTTGTGCCTCCCCTTACAAAGTGAGGGGTGTCACTGGGAAATGTTTGTGCCTCCCCTTACAAAGTGAGGGGTGTCACGGGGAAATGTCTGTCCTGCTAAGAACTACGCTTTCTTGCATCTGAGTAAGCATATGCAAATACTTCTCATCAGTGGAAAGTGCATGAAAATGATGTGTATTACATCCAGACCAAGATGTTTATGAAGTGCTATGCCTTTTCCGTGTCATCTCTTCCTGTTTCCATCAGCTGGATCCAGAGTATTTTAAAGCCTTGGGAGATTATTGAAGAAGCCTAGTTTCCTGAATCTCTGTGTGGAGAAAAGTCCTCCACTGACCAGGGATACCCACTGGTTGTAATGTGATGTGATTGAGAAATCAAATTCTATAGATTAAGCCACTGATATTTGGCTTTATTCATTACAGCAGACATCATTACCCATCTAATAGGCCAAGGGCCTGAAGCAGTACTAGATTTGGTCTAGCCTGGGTCATTTCAGTCTTTGTAGTGTGAAGTATGGAGTCTGATACCAAAAGAGGGGAAGTAGGTGGGCTGGACTACTACAATTAACCTACCTTTACTTTAGAACAATGAAAATTTTTGCTTCTACCCATAGATAAATAAACTATTGTTTGTTCTAATTTTCTATTATATTGCCAATATTATGTTTAACTTTTTTAAAGTGCATGTCTATTGTCACATATATTTCACAGTAATATAAACAAGTGTATAAATTTGAACATTCTATAGAGGTTTAAAATTTAATAATTGCCCCTAACCCTTTCCAATTACATTTCCTTGAGGTATCTAATGATACTCTTCTCTATTCCTATTCTAACATTAAAAATCCTTATTTAGTATCCTTCCTCCCTCCCTTTGACAAAAATGAGATCACATCACACATATTACATATTATGCTTTCATTTGCATAAGAATATATCATGAACATCTTTGATATCTATACAGCATTCCATAGTATGGACATGCTGTAATTTATCTAGCCATTCTCCTATTGGACATTTCAGTTGTTTCAAGTTTTGGTTAATATAAACAATACTGTAATAAACATCCTTTTATGTATATCCTTACATATTGAGGCTTATAAATCTGTAGGAAAGATAGCCAGAAGTGAGATTATTGGGTCACATAATACATACACTTTTAATTGTGACATGTAGGGCTGATTAGTATCCTGAAAGGTTGTAGCACTTCAAGGTTGTATGAAAGTGGCTATTTTCTCCCACGGAAGTTGTTTTCAGTCTTTCCAGTTTTTGCCAATTTAATGGGTAATAGAATGGTATCACTGTATTTTGTAATTTCCTGATTACCAGTGAGGTTGGCCATTTTTCTATTGAATCCTTTTTTAAAAATTGTAAAATATACAAAACATAAAATTTACCATCTTAACCATTTTCAAGTGTACAGTTCAGCAGTGTTAAGTACATTCACATTGTTGTGAAATCAATCTCCAGAACTCTTTTTGTCTTTCAAAACCCCCCATTAAGAAACTCCCCATTACCTTTTGCCTCCAACCTCTGGCAACCACTATTCTATTTTCTGTTTCTATGAATTTGACTATTCTAGATACCTAATATGACTGGAATCATATAATATTTGTTCTTTTGTGTCTGGCTTATTTCTTTTTTTTTTAACATCTTTATTGGAGTATAATTGCTTTACAATGGTGTGTTAGTTTCTGCTTTATAACAAAGTGAATCAGTTATACATATACATATGTTCCCATATCTCTTCCCTCTTGCATCTCCCTCCCTCCTACCCTCCCTATCCCACCCCTCTAGGTGATCACAAAGCACCTAGCTGATCTCCCTGTGCTATGCGGCTGCTTCCCACTAGCTATCTATTTTACATTTGGTAGTGTATATATGTCTATGCCACTCCCTCACCCTGTCACATCTTACCCCTCCCCCTCCCCCTATCCTCAAGTCCATTCTCTAGTAGGTCTGTGTCTTTATTCCTGTCTTGCCACTAGGTTCTTCATGACCTTTATTTTCCCTTAGATTCCATATATATGTGTTAGCATACTGTATTTGTTTTTCTCTTTCTGACTTACTTCACTCTGTATGACAGACTCTAGGTCCATCCACCTCACTACAAATACCTCCATTTCTTTTTATGGCTGAGTAATATTCCATTGTATATATGTGCCACATCTTCTTTATCCATTATTAGATGATGGATACTTAGGTTGCTTCCACGTCCTGGCTATTGTAAATAGAGCTGCAATGAACATTTTGGTACATGACTCTTTTTGAATATGGTTTTCTCAGGGTATATGCCCAGTAGTGGGATTGCTGGATCGTATGGTAGTTCTATTTTTAGTTTTTCAAGGAACCTCCATACTGTTCTCCGTAGTGGCTGTATCAATTTACATTCCCACCAACAGTGCAAGAGTGTTCCCTTTTCTCCACACCCTCTCCAGCATTTATTGTTTATAGATTTTTTGATGATGGCCATTCTGACCGGTGTGAGATGATATCTCATTGTAGTTTTGATTTGCATTTCTCTAATGATTAATGATGTTGAGCATTCTTTCATGTGTCTGTTGGCCATCTGTATATCTTCTTTGGAGAAATGTCTATTTAGGTCTTCTGCCCATTTTTGGATTGGGTTGTTTGTTTTTTTGTTATTGAGCTGCATGAGCTGCTTGTAAATCTTGGAGATTAATCCCTTGTCAGTTGCTTCATTTGCAAATATTTTCTCCCATTCTGAGGGTTGTCTTTTGGTCTTGTTTATGGTTTCCTTTGCTGTGCAAAAGCTTTTAAGTTTCATTAGGTCCCATTTGTTTATTTGTGTTTTTATTTCCATTTCTCTTGGAGCTGGGTCAAAAAGGATCTTGCTGTGATTTATGTCATAGAGTGTTCTGCCTATGTTTTCCTCTAAGAGTTTGATAGTGTCTGGCCTTACACTTAGGTCTTTAATCCATTTTGAGTTTATTTTTGTGTATGGTGTCAGGGAGTGTTCTAATTTCATACTTTTACATGTAGCTGTCCAATTTTCCCAGCACCACTTATTGAAGAGGCTGTCTTTTCTCCACTGTATATGCTTGCCTCCTTTATCAAAGATAAGGTGACCATATGTGCATGGGTTTATCTGTGTCTGGCTTATTTCAGTTAGCATAGTGTCTTCAAGGTTCATCCGTATTGTAACGTGTCATAATTTCCTTCCTTTTTAAGGCTGAGTAAAATTCTATTGTATGTATATATGACATTTTCTTTATCCATTCATCTGTTGGTGGATACTTAGATTGCTTCCACGTTTTGGCTATTGTAAATAATGCTGCTATGACCATTGCTGTACAAATATCTGTTCAAGTTTCTGCTTCAGTTCTTTTCAGTATATACCCAAAAGTAGAATTGCTAGATTACATGATAATTCTGTTTAATTTTTTGAGGAACCACCATACCATTTTCCACAGTGGCTGCACCATTTTACATTCTTACCAGTAATACACAAGGGTTCCAATTTTTCCACATCCTTGCCAACACTTGTTATTTTCTGATTTTTTTTGATAATAGCAATCCTATTGGGTGTGAAGTGGCATCTCATTGTAGTTTTGATTTGTATTTTCCTAATAATTAGGGGTGTCGAACATTTTTTCACGTGCCTGTGGCCATGGAGTAAGGTCTATTGAAGTCCTTTGCCCATTAAAGAAATTTTTTTTGTCATTGGGTTGTAGGAGTTCTTTACATATTCTAAATATTAATCCCTGCAGATACATCATTTGCAATATTTTCTCCCATTCTGTGGGTTGCCTTTTCACTCTGTTGATAGTGTCCTTTGACGCATGCAAGTTTTTTTAGTTTGATGAAGTCCAGTTAACCTATTTTTTTTCTCTTGGTGCCAATAATTTTGGTGTTATATCCAACAAACACATTTTTTTTTACTGGCAGAATTACTCCAGGAGAAAAAGTGTTCATTAACTTGTGAGAAAAAAGAAAAACAGTTCCTGATGTTGGGAAACTGATCTGATGTTCATAGTTAAGCCTCAATGTTATTTCAAACTAATCTGACACAGTTTAAAGCATATTGGCCTCCTGTGGGAATAAGGAGTCTCACAGAACATCAAGATCAGACAAATTCACTGTGCAACACAAAATACCAAAGATTCCCCTCTTGCTAAATGAATGAATGCTACTTCTTTACCAATTTCAGCTTTATCCCCGCTTCGGTCAGCCTTCTCTACAGTTAAAATTTATTAAGGTGCCCAGTCATAGAATTGCCCTGTTTCCCGACAGCACCCAAGATAGAGCAAACCTCATCTTCCCTAGGCCCTCCCCGAAATTACCCACCAAAGCCCAAATCCTGTAAGAGGTTCTTTCTAACACTCTTTTATTGAGCTGCCAAATGGTTTCCTACAGTGTTCATTTTCCTGAGCTGTAACAAGAAGTCCATCAACTGCAGGTTCCTGGTGGGTTTTGGCTGAAGGGCATTGACATTTGCTAAGAGGAAAGTTAGAGCCACCCTTTGTTAACCACTTGTCAGCCCTTGTAAAAGATGCTTCTTCGTGACTTAAATCGTTAGCTAAAATGAAATTTTATAGCTGTGGATTTAAATTATTACCTTAATTTTGTCCTCAGGTGTGATTTGTATATAAATATGTATTTTATGAATGCCCTAGACTGCAAGTAAAGAAAAAAGTTGCTAACAGTGACTAAACAAAAAGGATTTTCTTTTCTCACATGGACAGTGTTTCTAGAGGAAGGCAAGCTGTTGGCATCTGTTTGTTCCTTAGACTTGTCTCCTAATAATTCCACAAACGGGTGAGAAGGAGACAAACAACCCCTAACAAGTGAAGAAACTGTCCTGTCACTATCGTTTAGGCCTTACTGTTGCCAGGAGCTGATCTGGCACTCATAGCTCAGCCTTGGTATTCTGTTGAACATAACAAATGCACAGAATACCAACATGAAACAAGGTTACTCTCTGACTGATGGGTCAAGACCAAAACAAGACCATTCCGTAATTATACCTGAACTCAGACAAAAACAAGAATATTGTCCAAACCGGGACTTCCCTGGTGGTGCAGTGGTTAAGAATCTGCCTGCCAATGCAGGGGACATGTGTTCAAGCCCTGGTCCGGGAAGATCCCACATGCCACGGAGCAGCTAAGCCCGTGTGCCACAACTACTGAGCCTGCGGTCTTGAGCCCGTGAGCCACAACTACTGAAGCCTGCATGCCTAGAGCCTGTGCTCCGCAACAAGAGAAGCCACCGCAATGAGAAGCCTGCACGCTGCAATGAGTAGCCCCCACTTGCTGCAACTAGAGAAAGCCCGCGCGCAGCAGCAAAGACCCAACGCAGCCAAATATAAATAAGTAAATAAATTAAAAAAAAAAAAGAATATTGTCCAAACCACAAAAAATGACCAAACATCCACCTATCTTGGCTAATATGAGTGAGGGCTGCTGCTTCACCAATTACAGCTTCAACCTCACTTCTTTCTGCCTTCTAGATAAAGTTTATTAAGATACTCAGTGAAATTCTCACAGCAGCTAATGTAGAGAAAAGTCCCTCTTAAACCCCCGAATCACTTAACACAAGGCCAAATACTATAGTAAGTTCTTTCTAACGCCATCTTAAGTTGACACCCCTTAGGGTGTGTTCTGCTTCATTGCAACCAACCAGTAATTCCAACTTTAGGTGTATTCCTGGTGGTCTTTGACTGAAGGGCACTGACACAGGTCATGCTGAGTCTCATCCCTATGCTTTTTCTCACATTTGTTCTGAAACCCCTTCTATCCTGTGCATTCAGATCAACCTCAGTTTTCATATTTATTATCAGTTGATCTAGTTCCCAACAATCCAAATCAGTGCTACTCCAAGAGTGCTCTGCGATTAGTGGTTGCCTAGGGTGTTCGGGGTGTGGGGGGAGTGACTGCTAAATGGTTACAGGGTTTCTTTTTGGAGTTATAAAAATATTCTAAAATTGTGGTGATGTTCCACAACTCTGAATTAAGAAAAGCCACTGAATTATACACTATAAATGAGTGAATCGTATGGTGTGTAAATAATTTCTCAATAAAGCTCTTAAATTTTTTGTGGTCTGGGACTGGTACCTGCCTACCACTACGCAAGTGCAGGAACTGAGAGAAGTTTGATGCTTTTATAGCATTCGATAGTTATTCCATACGCGTTGAACATAAATAAAAATCTTGACGTGTCTTTTCCATGTTTAAGTTTTCAAATTTCACTTTTCTAAGTATTCATTTCTATTGTATATTATAAAAATATCAGTCTTCACGGACTGGGAGAGAACCTCATATAGTTGAGAAACACGTGCCCTAAGGACCTATAACTTCAAGACGTGGGGCCCGAGTGTCTCAATGAGGAACTACAATACCCAGAATTCCCGCCAAATGCATAAGCGACGTCTATTCCGCCGACCTCGGCGCGACGTGCCCTTGGGCGTGTAGTGCGTGCCTTTGGCGGTGCACGCTGTGTTCGCCCGGCGTTTTTTCATGGTTTGGGGACGGGCACCGCTAGAGGTAAGGTGATGTCTTTCGAGGAAAGGCTAAAAACTCTGGGATATGAGGGAGGCGTGAGCGACACAACCGAGCCTGTTGCGTCCTTTGCTGGGAGACGTGGAATAGCCTGGAGTTCTGAGCCCTCGTAACCAGGCTTAACCGCGATCCTTCAGAAAAGTTCCCAGGCGTTGAGGGGAAAAACTTGCCCGCAGGTCCCGGCCGGGTGGCGGCGATAGGTTTTCTTTTTGCTCACAGCACGTTCTCGGGCCGGGGACCTTGGGTTCGGCTGAGAAACGGAGGCTTTCTTCCGGGTATTGGATTTCCCGGAGCGCGGAGGACTAGGGCAGGGCTGATCCCTCTCCCAGCCAGGACCGGGAGACCAAATTCATTCGTTCAGCGCAACTGTGTGCCAAGCGCGGAGGATGTCTGCCATTTGCAAAGGGTGGTGTTGTGTATCCTGCACAATACCTGTTCACGGCGGGTAACCTATCATTTATAGTCCCAAGGCCCGTCCTTTGGTTAAGTCACTTCCCCAAGGTCACTTAGCTGGGGACTTGACACCTTGGTATTGTAACCAGTGAGCTCCTTCCACTTTCAGATGTGAATAGGCAGGAGACTCTTTTTTTTGTGCAGAGTTTTTTGTGTATGTGTGTGACCCAAGTCGGCTTGGGTCGGGATGCTGTACAGATTGCCACAAAGTAGTCAATATTGTGTCATCGTTTTTTCTTGGGTACAGACCGTTTGGCGTAGCCATAGGATTCTGAGGCATACATTTAGTGTTGGTTTGTTGATGTAATGAGGATGTTCAAGTTGAAAGAGCTGGGTGGTTGTCCCAGCTTCATTAGTACTAGAGTAGTTTTTTTTAACCTTTTTGAACCTAGCTTTTCTCTGTAAAATGCAAATGATAACATCTACCTGGCAGGTTAATTGAGAGAATTTAATGGGATAACATATTTTAAAAGTCCTTTGTAAAATGTTGCAGCAGTGTTAGATGATAGGATTTTAGTCCCAGCTTTTCTAACTATTGTTTCTCAACTAGAAATATAGACATTTTTAATATATTTTAAAAACAAATTATTCTTTTTCTTTATTGTGTTTGGTTCTCCTGTTGCATCACTACGCAACTACGTTACTTGATTTCTTCATATGTCCTGATTGGGCTTTAATCATCTCATTTATTGCTTAAAACCTACTTAAGGTCAACAGTGATTAAACTGTTTGAGTTCTGTTAGTGTACAAGGAGAAAGGAGCAAGAAATTATCTTGAAAGCAAATATACCAGAAATTATCCCTCTGAAAAAAACATTTTTTATTATGGCTCTGAATTAATGGCTACTCTTCGTAGAAACTATAAAGGCAATATGTTTATTTATTTCAGTTTTGTTCTTTTATTTAAAAAGATGCTTCTTTTTGGTTTGGGATTTTTTTTTTCCCTTCTGCTTTTATAGTCAAATTTGAAAGCTTCATGTTAAGTGTCAGATTTAACATTTTTAAAATGGAGTGCGGGGGGCTTCCCTGGTGGTGCAGTGGTTAAGAATCCACCTGCCAATGCAGGGGACACAGGTTCGAGCCCTGGTCCAGGAAGATCCCACATGCTGCAGAGCAACTAAGCCTGTGTGCCACAACTATTGAGCCTGCGCTCTAGAGCCCGCGAGCCACAACTACTGAAGCCCATGTGCCACAACTACTGAAGCCCACGAGCCTAAAGCCCGTGCTCTGCAACAAGAGAAGCCACTGCAATGAGAAGCCTGTGCACCGCAACAAAGAGTAACCCCCACTCACCGCAACCAGAGAAAGCCCGCACACAGCAGCGAAGACCCAATGCAGCCAAAAATAAATACTAAAATAAAATTAAATAAGTAAATAAAACAGAGTGTGGAAGGAAACCCCTTTTCCTGGATATTTAGTTTTGGGTTAAATCCTGCTCTCGGGTTCAGGCTAAGAACAAAGTGTGTAGTTAATGGAGGAAAAGCTTGTTATTTTAATTAGAATTTTGGAATTTGATAGTTATAACTGTGTTAAACTGATTTCTTTACAGAAATTGCATATTGGAATGGGATTTGGAGTCATCATAATGGAAGCAAGCTACATGAAGGAAAAACAGTTATTTTTATACCAGCATATTGCACCTGACTGCTAGTTGCAAATGGTTTTCTTTACATAAGAAAATTTGTGATGTAAATGAAAAGATAGTTTTTTTTCCTAGACTGATTGTTTACAATATGCTTCGCCTAAGAGCTATTTGTCCATTCTCCTGGAGAGTGTTTCAGTTTCGACCCTTTAGTTTCGAACCATTACTTAATCAGATGAATAAGTGTACAGATGAAGAGCAAATATTTGATCTTATTGAAAAAAACAAAGACATACTTTCAGAAAAGCAAGTGGCATGTGCACTCAGTATGCTTTGGCAGTTTCAAAAGCAGAAGAGCATCTTGTTAAAAAATGTGGAATGTATTAGAGACCATCCCCAATTTCTTACTCTTCATAATTTAACTACAACTAAAATGGAATTCATGAATGACAGTACCTTGGTGAATGTGTTGTACATCATACAACAGTAAGTAATGTACTTTTAGATTTTATAGAAATGATTGTAGTTTATATTTAATTTTCTAAAAATCTCTTTAAAAGAAAAAAATGTTTTTTCCCTTTAGTTTTCCTGATAAGCTAATTTATTTTATTTTATTTATTTATTTTTGGCTGCATTGGGTCTTCGTTGCTGCACGCAAGCTTTCTCTAGTTGTGACGAGCGGGGCTATTCTTCATTGCGGTGCGCGGGCTTCTCATTGCAGTGGCTTCTCTTGCTGCGGAGCATAGGCTCTAGGTGAGCAGGCTTCAGTAGTTGCAGCATGGCGGGCTCAGTGGTTATGGCACACGGGTTTAGTTGCTCCACGGCATGTGGGATCTTCCCGGACCAGGGATCGAACCCGTGTCCCCTGCATTGGCAGGTGGATTCTTAACCACTGAGCCACCAGGGAATTGCCCTGATCATCTAATATTTTAAAGATATGTAGAGGATATTCTTTGATTATGGTAATCATTTCACAGTGTATATACATATCAAAACATTATGCTGTACAACCTAAATATATACAATTTTTGTTAAGCATATGTCAATAAGGTTGGGAAAAAATTTGAAAAGAAATTTTACATCATTCACAAGAGAATCCAGCCTTCAGAAGAGCTGGATGCCCTAAATGAAGAATTCAGCAGCTATATAAAGGAAAAAAGGACACAAAAGTTAAAATTAATCTGTTTATTAGTCTCATTGGTGAAATTATCCAAGGTGCAAGGGCCATTTAGCTATAGATGTCAGCACTGTACAGAGCAGAGATACAGTTGTTTTTATTAGGGTGTCAGCGTATACAAGAAAGGGGCTTAAAAAAAAAAAGAAAAGGGGCTTAAGGCTTTACTTATTTTGGGGGGTGGTGTTAGACTAAAAAAGAGTGACATCCCTTTTTTGGTGGTCTTTCTCAGATTTGCAAAGTTTTTTCTCTGAGGTACATGGTGGGATGGGTAAGATAATCAGTTTTGTTTTCTCAGTGGTCATATTAGTTTGGAAAATGCTGAATCAGACGAAATTAAACAGATCTTTATTGCAGGACTCTTCAGAGCCTTCAGAGCCTGCAGGACTCTTCAACATACATATGCTAATGTATATTGTGAACCTTTCAACGGGGGTATTTTCCAAACTTACTTATCCACAAAACATTGTGTTGAACACCTCACAAGAATACTGCACAGATGGAGAAATGCTGCTTCATGGTGATTTGCCCCCAAACCGCATTTCTGTGTATCCCTCCTAAGTCATATTTTAGTAAGGAAAGGATTTTAAGAGTAAAATATAATTTTGTTTTCAAGTTTTTAAAATAGCATGTAGTTTGATTTTGTTTCATGACTCAACCTGAAAGTCTTTGACTTTTAGGAGACAAAATAACCTAGCCTTAACATTATAAAGATGTTGAAATCGGTTAAAAAGAGATTTTTATATGTACAACATATAATATATATTGCTTAATTATATATAGAAAATACCCATTGTTAGTGAAGGTATATGCTTTGCATTGTTAAATGTGAAGGAACTGCTGTATGCTTCTGGTGGTATAATACGTATCCAGAACTATAAAAATGCCCTTGGACCCAATAATTTTGCTTCTAAGATTTATCCTAAGAAAGTAATCTGAGATACATGTAAAGATTCTTGGGCTTCCCTAGTGGTGCAGTGGATAAGAATCTGCCTGCCAATGCAGGGAACATAGGTTCCATCCCTGGTCTGGGAAGATCCCACATGCCTCGGAGCCAACTAAGCCTGTGCGCCACAACTACTGATCCTGTGCTCTAGAGCCTTTGAGCCACAACAACTGAAGCCCACGTGCCTAGAGCCTGTGCTCCGCAACAAGAGAAGCCACCGCAATGAGAAGCCCGCACAGCGCAACACAGAGTAGCCCCCGCTCTCCACAACTAGAGAAAGCCTGCGTGTAGCAATGAAGACCCAAAGCAGCCAAAAATAAATCAATCAATCAATTAATTAAAAAAAAAAAGATTCTTGTACATGGTTATTCATCCCAACATTGTTTATAATATTGAAAAACTAAGATCCTAGTAAGTTGGTGAATGTTTAAATGATAATTTATTCACATAATTAATAGTATACAACCACTAAAAATTATGTTTTGAAGAATATGTAATGATATGGGCAAATGTCCACAATATAATGTTAACTTACTGAAAAAGGCAGGATATAAAAATGTAAAAGAAATATGTATATGTCTTTAAGTATGTAGAAAAATAACTGGGAAGAAATGCTCCAAGTTAATGATGGTGGGTATTTATGAGTAGCAGAGTTATAAAAGGATGAGAAGGGCATGGGATAAAGTATAGGGGTTTATTAGATTGTACCAAGAAATCAGAATACTGAAATGAGACCAGACCAGAAATAAGGACTGATTGTGTAAGAATATAATAACTTGAGGTTTACTTTTGCATTATAATCCTTACTGCATGTATGTTTTTAATAATTTTAAAATGTTTCTGTATGGAAAATTACTTTCTCTTGATTTTATTGAGGTTTGGTTTTGAGGCCCATGACCCGCTAGTTGAAGCACTAGTTACAGAAGCATGGAGAAGACTGGAAAGGCAAGTACTCTGGGTGTTTCAGCTAAGGTCAGGGTTATCCTTTTCAGGGTTAGCACAGTGAAATCTTATAGGGAAAGAATGGGGAGCTGCTGCCTAACTATCAAGCTTCATTGAAAAAAATGTATTTAAATTCAGTTTACTTCGAGGGCTTTTTGATTGTGTAAAGTGTGTTAGTCAATCCTAGGGCAGAAGAATAATCTTAGTCCTGTCATGAGCAATTATCCAAGGTATCCCACAGTATACCTCCCGCAGTATCCAAGGACAATTGGTTCTATCATCCCCTCAGATACCAAAATCCATGGATGCTCAAGTCCCTTATATAAAATGATATAGTATTGGCATAAAACCTACAGACATCCTCCCATCTACTTTAAATCATGTCTTGATTAATTACAATACCTAATACAATGGAAATGCTATGTAAATAGTTGCTCAGCATGCAGCACATTCAAGTTGTGCTCTTTGGAGCTTTCTGGAATTTGTTTTTTAACTGAATATTTTCGATTCGCTGTTGCTTGAATCCGTGGATTTGGAACCCTTGGATATGGAGGGCCGACTCAGTAGAGTCTTTAGGGGTTAAATTTGGTCATTGTTGGTAATAGCTCAAAACTTTTTTCTTCAAAGCAGCATTAAATGGTATGTGTATTACGCATCTTGAACAAATCAGTTGTAGAATAGGTGCTTTTTTCTTTTTGGTTTTACTATCTACTACTTAAACAATTAAATTACAAATATACAATTATACTTCCCAGTGACTCAGACATTTCTTTTTAATTTTTCTGAATTTCACAATAGCTCAGGTGATAATGACTTTGTTCTATGTGGTGTTTTTTAAAATTTGTAGCAATACTTTTTTTTTTTCTATAATACTAAGTAATAAAAATTTTTTAAACCCTAATTTGTATTCCATGTGTAGAATTTCTAGTAGAGTCATAGAATAAGTGTTAATTTCTGATTTTTTTATAGTCATGGTGGCCTATGATGTTAAATTTTTGTTACTGCAGTAACTTAAACGATTTTGCTATAATATCTATGAATTTGTTATATAAATATAATTTGTAATGATTCAAATAGGATAGATTATTATGAATTAACACTATATGGTGGATCATAGCAAGAATAATTAGCATACATTTGAAATTCAAATGAAAAACCCTCTGTATTATGGAAGATTTTAAACATTTACGAAAGTAGAGAAATTAGTATAATGAACTCCTATGTACGCATCATCCAGTGTCAACGATTACCAACATATAGCAGTCTTGTTTTGTCTAGATCACCTCCAGTTCCCTCCCTACCCTTCAGTATAGTTTAAATTGTGGTATCATTTCATCAGTAAATACCTTAGTATATATTTCTGATAGACAAAAAGCACTCTTTAAAAAATATATATAATCACCATGCCATTTTTATACCTACGAAAATGAATAATTATTCCTTAAATTCCCTAATAACTGAGTTCAAATTTCCTTGATTGCTCTATAAAGGTCTTTTTATAAGGCAGTTTGTTTAAATAAGTATCCAAACAAGGTTTACTGATTACATTTAGTCAAGTTTTTCTCTGCCTTTTTTGGTAAGTACTCATTTTATTAAAGAATATCATTTAAAATTATACCAATCATAAGTATACATCTTGATGAATTTTCACATACTGAAAATACACTTATACTTCTGTGTAATAGCACCAAGATCAAGACAGAGAATATCACTAGTTTCCCAGAAGTTTCTTTCATGCTCTCTTCCAATCACTCCCTACCTTCCCGCCCCAAGAGTGACCACTGTCTTGGCTTCTACCACCATAAATTAGTTTTGCTTTTATAAAAATGAAATCCTGGGAATTCCCTGGTGGTCCAGTGGTTAGGACTCGGCACTCTCAACTGCCGTGGCCTGGGTTCAATCCCTGGTTGGGGAACTAAGATCCTACAAGCCGTGCAGCGTGGCCAAAAAAAAAAAAAGAGCAAGAAATCATATAGTAAGAACTCTTAAACCTAGTTTATTTCACTCAATATGTTTTAAAGATTCTTCCATGATATTGCACTATTTGTTCTTTTTTTATTGCTGTATAGTATTCTAGGAATATGTGCAATTTATGCACTGTACTCTTGATGGACATTGAGATTGTTGCTATTTAGCATTTAGTTTTTTGCTGTAACATATTATGCTGCTGTGCAATTCCTTATGCTTGTCTTTTAGTGAATTCAAAGTCTTTAAAAATCTGTAACAATTCTCCTTCCTGCTCTTGTCTTGCCATTTACTTGTTGAAGAAATCGGGTCATTTTTCCTATAGAAAAATTCTGAAGTTTTTCAAGCATGATTGTAGTAGAGGTTGTTTTATTTGTTAATATACAACCTTGAGTTGAAATTGTTCTGTCCTCAAAAAATTAATAAGTAAATGATTCAAACAATTTCAAGTGTTTTTTTTCCCTTTTTAAAATCTTCAAGTAGAATTTGGCTTTTTAACTCTTAGCCTGGGTTACTTTTATAATAATAATCAACATTTTAGAAAAATTCATTTTATAGTAGTAATATATTAGTATTTTTATTGCTTTTTATTTTATAACTGTGTATTATGTTTTAAGTGAAAATAAATAATAATGATCCCCTTTGTATATTTACTTTAATAGGTTTGATATTAATGTGCTGTCAAAATTTTCCTCTTGCCTGGCAGATCAACATTTATGTTTTAGTCCATTAATGGGAAAAATAGCTGATATTGTAAATAGGAACTTGGAAACCATACAGGACTTAAGGTAAATGTATTTAGGGGCTTTGTGTCATGGTGAAAGGATTCTGGGCTTTGAATGCACACACACTTAGACTTGCTAGTTCCTAACTATGTGACTTTAATCTCCTGGAAGTTCACTGTCCTCATCTATACAACAGGTATAGTAGTATCTACTGTGCAATGTTGCTGTGGGAATTAGAGATGAAATATGTAAAGTATAACACAATGTTGTCGAGATTTGTGATTTTTCCTTACTTGCAAGCTAACATGTTTGCCTGCCATCCTTATGAGCTCATTTAACCTTAATTACCTCCTGGAAGGCCCTACCTCTAAATATAGTCATATTGCCAGCTAGGGCTTTAACATATAAATTTGGAGGGGGGGGGGAACCATATTTCAGTCTATAGCATACACCAGTGTTCATAGCATTAGTCACAATAGCCAAAGGGTGGAAACAACCTTAATGTCCATCAGCAAATGATTGGGCAATCAAAATTTGGTATATACCCACAATGGAATATCATTCAGCCTTAAAAAGGAAGGAAATTCTGATATATGTTACCACATGGATGAACCCTGAAGACATTATGCTAAGTGAAACAAGCTATACACAAAAGTACAAGTATTGTATGATTTCACTTTATATGAGGTACCTAGAGTAGTCAAATTCATAGGAACAAAGTAGAATGGTTGTTTCCAGGGGTTGGGGGAGGGGAGAATGGGGAATTACTGTTTAATCGGTAAGGAGTTTTAGTTTGAGAAGATGAAAAAGTCCTGCAGACGGATGGTGGTGTTGTTGTACATCAGTGTGAATGTACTTAATACAACTGAACTGTACACTTAAAAATGTTTAAAATGGTAAATTTTACATTATATTTATTTTCACACATACATGAAAGTAGCTTATAAAAGCAGAGACAATAAAAATCACTGTAAATTTTTTTAACTTTAAAAAATTATTATTGACCCATTTGAGAATCTAATGAAATCTTTGGACATTTCCCCACTCCAAACTGCAATTACAAATATATATACAATTAAAAAAAATCGTATCCAAAGGGTTCATGATTAAACTAAATAGCAATGCTAGTTTACTAATTAATGTTAATTGGTACTAACATTAAACATTTTGATTAGAGAAGCCAAAGTATTGTACAACTGAGTTTTTAAAAAATAATTTGTTTAATTGAAAAGATTGAAGAAATTTTGAATTACAAAAAAATGCAAACAGTACCCCTATCCTAATGGTTGAGATAGTTTTAGATTTATATTTTCATGTCTTTTTTGTAGATTGTTTTATAATTAGTATCCCCACGTGTTTATTATATATCTTACATTTTGCATTCTTTATTCATTATTAGGTATATTCTTATATTTAGAGTTTTTTGATTTTTGTATCATGTAAGAACTGTCTTTTGAAAGCAGAGACCTCACCTTTGTAATTTTGGTGTCTTCCACAGTGCCTAGAAGATTGATTTATGTTTCTTAAGAGTGTTTATTGAGTGAAGAAATATTCACGTTCAATATTGTCCTACTGTTATATATTAATATTAATGTAGCCTGAAACATTAAAAAATATGAAATCATTCATTAGGAAGAAATATTTAGCCAAGATTTTTACTGGTAAATTACAGATACACAGAGAAAGGAGTAACAAAGCAAAGTCTACTTCGAAAAATATAGGATGAGACTTTCCATGTTGCATTCAATGGGCTGTTGGCCCAGAGTGATTTCTGAGTAAATTTCACTAAAATATTTTCCTTCAAAGCATTTATCTATAGAATGAGATATTATACACACTAAAAAAATATTATTTCAATTCTTTTTTGTCTAAAGGGGTTTGATTACTGGGAGATCAGAGTTCAAGTCCCATTAGTATTTAAAAGAAAAATTTTGTTATATAAAACCTATAATATTTTTATCAGTTCCTTTCCGTTTTTAAGCATTTAGTCTTAGAATTGCTCATTTTTCTTAGATAATGTAAAAATCTTTGCATCTTCTTCCTTTTTCAGGTGCTTGTCTGTTTTAATGGTCAGCATATCTTCTTTAATATCACAGCGTTTTCAAGAGCAATTAGTGAACAAAACAGAGCAACTTTTTGACACCATAGATTCTTCCCAGGTCAACATTGCAAGAAGAATAGTACAGTTTCTTCGAAATATTAAATATAGTTATTACCCACTATTGGAAAGGTGCAATAAGGTGTTTTTGAGCAATGTGAACCACCTTGATTTGGACTCCATCAGTAAAATACTTAGTCTATACCACTCTCTACAGTTTCATAGTTTTGAATTTATTTTAATGACCAAGAAGAGGCTAACAGAAATGATTCCTCTGTTTGACTACCCTGCTAGCTTTGTAAAATTGTTTGTAACATTGGGACCTGTGGCAGGACCTGAAGAAGAGAAACAGTAAGTTCAGCTAAAAATACTTTACTTTTCTTGTTGAGAATATATAGAGCCTTCAAGCTTAGATCTTGCAGTTTTGGAAGTCAGAAAAGTCACTCCACTCAGCTGTAGAAGGGAGAATTATCTCTTGTGCTCTGCTCCTTGATTGTTTCTCTGATTATTCTAATTTACATCTCAAACTCTTAGTCTCCTACTGCTTTGTATAGGGGCCAATAATCCTGTGGTGGCCAACACAGCAATGGATGTGGGAGAACATCATTTAAGTGCTATTATTCTCCCTTCTTAGGCCAGGTGACTGGCTTCACACAGAGAGATAAGACTCCCCCACCCCCAGTACAGAGTGTGGAATATTCGGAATTATAGTAGTCCTAACGATGGACCATTTTATGCTTTGGTGTCTTCACATTCATCATCAAAAGCATTTGTTATGCACATTGGTATATGTTCCCAGTGTCAGGTTTGAGTGATTTTGGTCTGATTCCTATCTTTTTAAGAATTTACAGTTTTGCCAGATTTTTTTTTTTAACATCTTTATTGGAGTATAATTGCTTTACAATGGTGTGTTAGTTTCTGCTTTATAACAAAGTGAATCAGCTATGCATATACATATATCCCTATATCTCCTCCCTCTTGCGTCTCCCTCCCACCCTCCCTATCCCACCCCTCTAGGTGGTCACAAAGCACCGAGCTGATCTCCCTGTGCTATGTGGCTGCTTCCCACTGGCTATTTTACATTTGGTAGTGTATATATGTCCATGCCACTCTCTCACTTCGTCCCAGCTTACCCTTCCCCCTCCCCATGTCCTCAAGTCCATTCTCTATGTCTGTTTTGCCAGATTTGATGTAGATAGAAATATTTGGGCTATAAAGATGAGCAAATATTAAATTAATACATGATTACTAGATATGAGCAAACAAATAAGTGTGATTAGTAGGTTCAGTTAAGCAGGGGTTCCAGGAGTTACATAATAGAGGTATCTGCCTCATTTCTGTTAGCAAAGACTTCATGGAGAGTTTTATTTTTAAGAGTCCTTTGAATTATATGAAGAAATTTAAGGGTACATTTTAAGAGACTGTATCAACATGGAAACAAGATGATTATTAAAAAACTTTTATTGGAATCTTTCTCTTTTTTTGTCACCATGTACTGTTAAAATCTTTTATGCCAAGGCAGTACAAAAGTTGAATTTAATTGAGTCCCTGCCTTCAGGGAGTTTTTATTCCACTTGAGAGGACAGAAATACATAATTGAAATATGTAAATAGCATGACACTTCAACATAGTTTATGAGTAACTACTAAAATTAGTGATATAGATGGTAACTGCTGTGGACAGAAAGGTGAGAGAAAAATGTGGACTAAAATGGTTGGGAAAAGCTATGGGGAGAAGCTGGGTTTGAAATGTTTGATAAAGTTGGTGAAAAGGATGGTGTGGAACTATGTAGGATGAATAGAAAATTAGTTTATCTTGCTTTCTTTAGATTTCAGTTTTAGGCTTGCCTTCTAAATTATTCTAAAAGGCACACTTATATACTTTTATTACTGGATTACTTTGGATGGTTTCAAAATGGACCATCTTTGTAAATTTTCAGTTTATAATGTTACAGTAAGTAGTTAGTATATAAGATTTCTGTTGATATGTAGGTATATTGACTTCCTGGTCAGATCTTATTCAGTTTTAAAAAATTGGGGTAGAGTTGGAATATCAATTGTTAGTTAGTTCCTTAGCTCTCTAGCTAAGGGTTATAAGGTTTACAATGTTAGAATTATTAATTAACCAATTAATTTAAAAACATTTTATATTTTTTAAGAGATAGTTTAGGATTATACTGAGGCCTTAATTACTTTGAAGAAAACAATGTAATTTTCTTTATTTAATAGTGTTTTGTATTATCCCCAGTTATGTGGGGAGAAAAATTAGAATTATATATTGAATTCAGTTTTTGTTTCTATTATTTCTTTTCTATTTCTTAAGTTCTAAGAACTTATTTTTTAAAAAATTTTATAAGCTAATCATCAGTTTTTCAACATAAAAATATTTTTCTTTGCTTCTAGACTTAAATCAACTATATTATTGATGTCAGAGGAGTTGACTAGCCAGCAAGCCCTGGCAGTGATGGGAGCAATGGAAGAGATGGAAAGCAGAAATTCACGTCTGATTAAAAAGTAATCTTTTCTGAAATTCATGGTGTTAAGTTTAGTTGACATTCATAAGTTGCTATTTTTTTTTTTGAGAAAAAAACTTATGTTTTTTTCCTATAATCTTGGTTTTGAAGAAATAAGGAATTAACATTTAAGTCATTGTTTATTTTCTAAATAATTTATTTTTCAAAATAGAGATTTTTAAATAGTTTACAGCATATTTCATTTCATTTGCTGCTGTTGTCATTCTCAAGCAGAGGATATAATCTAGCAAAGTGGAGAGCATAGAGCAGAACTGACTTTTTAAAAGGACAGTTTTTGCAGAACAGTTAACATCTATATGAACTTGAATTGTTTCACACTACAGTTGTTACCTTGAAATCATACTGCCATATATTGCCTTTTTTGTTAACTTGAGATTTAAGAAGAAACAAAAATACGTGGTTCAGATTGTGTATACTTTTCATTATCATAATATTATATATTCCTTTAGAAGATATTCCTTCTGCCCTAATTCTTCCAACTTATTGTCTCTTCGCATTTCCCATTGCTCTTAAGCATCTCCATTAGAGGACCAGTGGATTTAAGGAAGAAAATTAAATCAGTTTTACATTTCTGTCATCATCCTGAGCAGTTCTTCAAGAACAGAAAACCTTGTGTCATTCATTGCTGTTTCTCCAGCACAGAGCATGTCTGGCATGAGACAGCTCCTCAGTAAAAGTTTAATAAAAGTACATGAATGAACTGCTTATAATACATGTTTTATCATTCTTTTTAGAATTGCTTCAATTCTGCATAAACATTTGGATAACTATAAACCAGTAGAGTTATTGAGGATAACTCAAGCATCGATTTTTCTACATTTTCAAAGTAAAGAGCTTTTTGTGAAACTCAGAGAATTGCTGCTTAGGTAAGATTAAAATAGATGTGTTTAAGTCTTTCACTGTTTTTTTTTTTATTTCTTTATTTCACTGTTTGTTTTCTTTAATGATGTATAGAGTTGTTGAAAGTTTTGAAAGCAGAAATGGGTAGGTTATTAAAAATGTTAAAGGCACTCATCTCCCCGCCATGCCCATTTTGCCAGTGCTTGTGCTTGATATATTTTGAAGTGGAAATGAGGTCAGTAGGGTGATGAGTTCCCTAGGACGTGAATACACAAAGCCAAGCCATTCTCCTTTCCTGCTGGAATGGAATAACGATGAAAAGATTGGAGCTGCTGAAGAAGGCAAAACTCCATTTGGGAGTGCTCACATTTGGGGGCCTTTAGTCTGCTTAGTTGCCTGTTTTAAAGCATATTAAAATTTTAAATTTGAAACTTTAAAAATAAAATATGTGGGGGTAATGTTAGTGAAAAACTGTTTTCATACAGATTTTCCCTTTATAATTTAAAAATTTCTGCATTTCTATGGATACAGCATTCATATTTCAACTAAGAAGTTATTCAGTTTTCCATTGACTTTGCATTATGCTAAAATGGAGTTTTCCATTAAAAATTTTTATTTTAAGGATCAGAATAATGAATGAAATTAAAAGCAGATTAACCTTTTTCCCGTCCATTTTTCCATACTAGTTTGATTTCTTACTGTGATTTTTGAAAGACCAGGCATGGGACTCTATGCTGTAATCAAAAGAGTGACATATAATTGAAAATGATTTTTACTATAATAAGGTGATATCCATTATGGTTAAGATTTGAACTGAAGAATAAGAGGTAGCACTTTATCAGATGATAATTTTGCATGTTAGATATGTTATAAGAAGATTCACTGTTTTCTTAAATAACTTTCTTCTTATCAAGGTGATTAAATACAGGATTTTTGTGTCTTCACCCTTTCCATATTTAACATCAACTTTCACAAAGTCTCTATTAAGAATTTTTTGTTCTAAATTAGATATCATAAACTGGCCCAGCAACATTATTTATTTGGTCAGCATGATCTTTTTTAAAAGATTAAATTACACAATACTGTTTGCCTACAGGTATGCTAACAGAAAAATAACATAGGAGTGGGAGCATCACAGGTGATTTCACTTTACCTGTAATGTTTTTATTTACTTTATTAAAAAACTTGAAGCAAATATGACAGTGTTGAAGTGTAGTAATTCTTTTTTTTTTTAAAGCAGAAGTTTTTTAAAAAAAATATTATTATTTATTTATTTATTTAGTTTTGACTGCATTGGAACTTCATTGATGCGCGTGGGCTTTCTCTAGTTGCAGTGAGTGGGGGCTTCTCATTGCCGTGGCTTCTCTTGTTGCAGAGCACAGGCTCTAGGTGCGCGGGCTTCAGTAGTTGTGGCACGCAGGCTCAGTAGTTGTGGCTCTTGGGCTCTAGAGCGCAGGCTCAGTAGTTGTGGCGCATTGGCTTAGTTGCTCCGCGGCATGTGGGATCTTCCTGGACCAGGGATTGAACCCGTGTCCCCTGCATTGGCAGGCCGATTTATGAGGTTTACCCATGTTTTTGCTGTATACTCTAGTAAGAATGTAACAATTTTTTTTTTAGTCTGTTCTAATGTTGACAGATATTTATTTCCCACTTTTTGGCTATTATAAATATTCTTGTTATGATACGTATCCTCACATGTATCTCTTAGTGAACATATGTGTGCATTTCTGTGGATATTTACCAAGGAGTATGATTGTTGGTTTGTAGGTTATACATATGTTCATCTTCAGTAGATCCTGCTAAACAGTTTTCTATTTTTTTTTCTTTTCTTTTTTTAACAGTTCTCCGACTAGGGGTTGAACCTGGGCCACGGTAGTGAAAGCCCGGAATCCTAACCACTAGTCCACCAGGGAACTCTAAATAGTTTTCTAAAGTGGCTGTGCCAGTTTATACTACCACTGGCAAAATGTGAGCATTCCTGTTACTCCATATCCTCACCAACACTTGGTATTTTTTTATTTTCTAATTTTAGCCCTGCTGGTGGATTTGTGGTAGTATTATAAACACAATTGCATATGTAAGTTTTGGAATTTGAGGAACCACCATAAGGAAAAACATCAATGGAGGTTGGCAAGTTTGTGTCTGTTGGGGGTTTATTTTCAGACAAGTATCACAAGATTGGCAAATACTCAGAGTTCCTATCCCTTGGGTCAATTCTGCAAACAGATGTAGCTCTTGGGGACTTTCTTTTCTTTATATAAAATAGTATATTAATTTTTTGTGGTTATAAGAATAAAATAGTCATTTAGTACTTATTGAGTACCTACTTTGTGTCAGGCAATGGGCCAAATATTATATGAAAATCATTTTGAGATCCTTTTGTACTTCATAAGCATGATGATTGGGCGTTCACACTGTTGCGTGAGATGTGCCTCCCTCAAACCTGTTATGATGTCAACATGTGACCCATTTGATGTGAAAAAAAAATCATTTTGAAAACAGAAAAAAGTATAAAGAAGAAAATAAAAATCATTTGTAAGCCCTTTCATCTACGGTCAACAGTTTGGTTTATTTCCTCGTGGTATATACTTACATTTTATATCTGTATCTATATCTATATGCTTTCTTTTTCCATAGTTGAGAGTCATGAACGTGCAGCTTTGTATTCTTCCTTCTCCAACCCCCGCACTTAACCTTAACAGCATTTTCCTACATCATTTAAAACTATGTGTAAATGTTTTTAGTGATTGGATATTACCCATCATATGATTGTACCATAATTCTCTTAACTATTCCCCATCATTGGGTATGTAGACTGTTTTCAAATTTTAGCCACATAAAAAATATGATGAATAACCTAACATAAATCTTTGCCTGCATTTTAGATTATTTTCTTAGGCTAGTTTACTAGACAGAGATTGATCATGTCAAATGATATAATTACTTTTAAAGTTCTCAAGCTATACTACTAAATTACTTTCCAGAAAGTTTGCACCAACTTTTTAAGTTTACTGTTAGTGAATGAGAAAGCCTGTATCAATGCACCCCTGCTAGCATTGAACATTATCATTATTTTAATATGCTAACCTAACATTTTTAAAAGTAACTCAGTTTTGTTTTAATTTATATTTGATTATCTCTTCCAACACTTCTAACCCTAAAGATTCTTTAAAAACTCCCAGTTTTTAATTTGTATTTTAACAACTGCTGTCCTGGTGGTAGGGCTTTTACCAGACGGATTTGGGAAAGGAGGAGTAGAGAATGGGGTCAATTGTATGCGCTGTTATCCTGTTTTTGTGTTTTTAAAGGTGGGCTTCTTATGTAGCAGAAGAAAGAAGGGAATCACTATTACTGAGTGGTCACTCTTTGCCTGTTCTAGGTCATACCAGCTCCTGACAGGTCACATCAGAAATTCAGTCCAAGTTCCATCTCCAACTGCAGCACTGCAGACATTGTTCTGACACTGACGTTTTGTTTGTCAGGGACTGTGGTTTTATTTTTGCATAAAAAACTGGGGCTGTGCTTTAGAACATCTTAAGGCTTCCCTTAGTAATCCTTTAAGAAGCTGTCATCTTTGAATTTATCCAACCCTTCTTAAATTAACTTATATTTTAAGCCTGTCACACCTATTAATTGTAATAATAATTATATATTCATATTTTAATACTTATATGTGTATCATTTTTTTTGCTGATGTATTAATTTTGTTCTTTTCATTTTTCCCTCTTTCTTTATAGTTATTTGAAAGTCAGTGTCATACCTAGTGAGATTTCCCTCCTGATTTGTGCTCTTTCGATGCTTCCTTCTCCTCACTTAGACGAAGCGAGGATATCTCAAATTGAAGCAGTTTTACCACAGTGTGACCTAAATGACCTGAATAGTTTTGCCACATCTGTTTTAAGATGTATTCAGTATGATCACATGTATCGGAATAATATTCCTGGGAAACAGTTGAAACTACTTCAAAAATTAGATCACTACGGTCGTCAGAGACTACAAAAATGCAGCAGTTTGAATCTGTTATGGGAAGAAGTTAAATCTTTAAAAGGAGACTGGTTTGCTGATTCACTTCTTGAAGAAACTGTTGTTACCTTACAGCGTTTGATGGATGAAATTAATTACATAAATGTTGCAGGGATTGCATCTTTTATTTCTAGAACTAACTACCTCAGTACTTCGCTACTTGATAGGATAGCCTCAGTGGTCCTTCAGCAGATTGAAAAGGTGAAATTGAAATGTTTGTTACACATTAGTTTTATATAGTTGTCAACTTCTAGAAGCATAAATGTTTATCATAAGTACTTTGAGAACTTGATTGGAATTTGAAGTTTAAAAATTAAGCTCTAGTGGGAATTCCCTGGTGGTCCAGTGGTTAGGACTCTGCACTTTCACTGCTGAGGGTCTGGGTTCAATCCCTGGTCAGGGAACTAAGATCCCATAAGCCGCGGGGTGTGGCCAAAAAAAAAAAATTAAGTTCTAGTTTCTGGTTCAGCAGTTTGTCGTTCCTCCCCTTAAGACCCCTTCCTCCAGCAGTGCAGATTTGGGGAGATCAGCTGTCATCTTTTGGTTTATTACAAATATTGTTAAGATCAGCAGTCAAAATTCATTGACTAGAAGGAAATTCTTAAAATAATAATAGTTGTATAAGATAAAGAAGATGAATGATTTTTGTTTTCTTTTTCTTGTTTTCTATAATCCTGTGATAGTTACTTTTACTATTTAAAAACTATTCAAAAGAGTGAGGTAAGTGTGAAAACTGAGAAAATTATAAGATCTCCACTGACTTCAATATTCTTGAATTGTCAGTGTGTCTTACACATTTATTTCTGGAACTCGTAAAATGCTGCTTTTTGGATTATGTGAGAAGACAATCACTTACAAAATCTATTATATAGATCAGGATATGGCTTTTACTTAGAAGACATTATTTCTAATAAGTGAAAATAAAAGTCTATAGTGCCTGCCAGTTATTAAGTATTGGATGAATGAATAAAAAAGAAAAAGAAAGAAAGAAAGAAAAATGAATTATGATTATTATTATAAACGAAGAAACTTCCTTAATTACATTATATTATGAGTCTATAAAATGTGCTGGTATCATGGAAATTAGTGACACTATTTTCTCGTCATTTTAATGACTAAGGAATTCTGGAACAGGATTTTACACCGAACAAAATCAATCTGTAGCTTATCTGATTTATTTTTTCTGCATTAATATTTAGAGTTACTAGAAATTAGTGGTGGAATTAAATAAATTATAACAAGGTAGAAAACTTAATAAACAGAATGATACATGTGTCATTTAACTGTGGGCACGTTCATTTAACTATAGGCATGTTAAATAAAGACTTCTGCTTAAGATAATAATTAGGCTAAATTTTGTTTTGTTTTGCTGAAGTTGAAGCAATAACTTTTTTGTTCTATTTTTACAGATTCATCCTTTTGCAATCCTTGCTATTATTCTTCCGTTCAGCGCCCTGAACTATGATCCACCTCAAAGGGATGAATTTTTTGGAACTTGCCTTCAACGCCTTAATTCTTACTTAAGTAGGTATATTGTTTGGTACTACATTGATGAGGAGGTTGGAGGATACTGTTGCTGCTACTCTAAGACATATTCCTTTTTTAAAGGATAGTGATAATAGCCATGAGTTTTATATCTTCAAAAAATATTTTGGATCCATTTTTTAAACTTTTTTATTATGAAAAATGTCAAACTTACATTAAAAAGTGAAAGAATTGAACAAGTAGTACTTATAAACTCACTGGGTAGATTCAGTGGTTCACATTTTATCATATTTGCTTTACTGTTTGTTTCTCTTGCTCTCTTGTTTTTTTTTTCTAAGCCATTTCAAAGTAAGTTGTAGGCACTGTGACTCTTTACCCCTAATTGCTTAGGCATACACCTCCTAAGAATAATGATCTCCTAAATCACCACAATACTGTTATCACACCTAAGAATATTAATAGTCCTCTAATACCTAATACACAATCCATTTTTAAATCTCTCACATTCTCAAAGTACCTTATTTAGAGTGGTTATTTTGGACCCAGGATTCAATCAAGGTTCACTCATTCCGTTAGGTTATCTCTTTGGTATCTTACGGTCTAGAATATTCTCTGGTTTTTGTTTTTTGTTGTTTGTTTTTTGCTCTGCATTGACTTAAGAGAAAGATTTTTTGTTATCTAAGGTTTCTTTTTTTTAATACATTTATTTTTTATTTATTTATTTTTGGCTGTGTTGTGCACTTCCATGAAGTCATCATATGCTTAATTTTTTTTTTTAAGGGACATTTATTTATTTATTTATTTTTGGCTGCATTGGGTCTTTGTTGCTCCACACGGGCTTTCTCTAGTTGTGGCGAGCGGGGGCTACTCTTAGTTGTGGTGCGCGGGCTTCTCATTGTGGTGGCTTCTCTTGTTGCGGAGCACGGGCTCTAGGTGCGGGGGCTTTAGTGGTTGCAGCATGTGGGCTCAGTAGTTGTGGCTCACGGGCTCTAGAGCGCAGGCTCAGTAGTTGTGCACGGGCTTAGTTGCTCCGCGGCATGTGGGATCTTCCCGGACCAGGGCTTGAACCCATGTCCCCTGCACTGTCAGGCGATCCTTAACCACTGTGCCACCAGGAATGTCCCTAAGTTTTCAAATATACAGTAAAATTGAAAGAACAATGTAACAAACATCTGTATACCCACAATGTAGCTTTTGAATAATGATTAACATTTTGCCACATTTGCTGTGTGTGTGTGTGTGTGTGTGAGTGTGTATGTGTGTGTATGATGAACCACTTGAAGTGTCAGCCCTAAATACTTCAGGTTATAAGGACATTCTTCTATGTAAGCACAATACCAGTATCACACTTAGGAGAGTGAACAAGTACCACCTTCTACCTACTCAGTCCATAATAAAAATTTCCCAATTGTCACCAAATTTTCTTTGATAAATTTTTTAAAGAAACCAACGTTGAGTTGTTATGTCACTTTCTCCTAATCTTTTTTTTTTCTTGATATTTATTTTTTGCAGTAGAGATTGGCCATTTATTGTGGGTTGTGCCACATTCTGCATTTGTCTGAGTGCTTTCTTTTAACTTGCTCCTCCATCTCCTGTGCTCCTAGTAAACTGGAAGTTAGTTACAGATGCTTGATTAGATTCAGATCAAACATTTTCAGCAAAAAATGCCTTTATGTGGTGCTGTATACCTGATATTTGTATCATTTCTGGAGACATATCACATTTGATTGTTGTCAATTTTAAAAGTTTGTTCTTTTTTTTTTTTTTTTTTTTTTTTTTTTTTTTTTTTTATTTATGGCTGAGTTGGGTCTTCGTTTCTGTGCGAGGGCTTTCTCTAGTTGCGGCGAGCGGAGGCCACTCTTCATCGCGGTGCGCGGGCCTCTCACTATCGCGGCCTCTCTCGTTGCGGAGCACAGGCTCCAGATGCGCAGGCTCAGTAATTGTGGCTCACGGGACTAATTGCTCCACGGCATGTGGGATCTTCCCAGACCAGGGCTCGAACCCGTGTCCCCTGCATTAGCAGGCAGATTCTCAACCACTGCGCCACCAGGGAAGCCCCAAAAGTTTGTTCTTTTTTTAAATAGAAAATAAATATTTCTTAAGGTCCTATGTAGATGTTTATTAATTGTCAGAAAGGTTGCTGCTCTGGTGCTGATTATTATGTGTCTCTTTAAAAAGTCTAAATAGTGTTTCAGTACCAGAAAAAAGTGGAGTAGAAATATTCCTTCCTACTGTTGGCCTTAGCAGAAGCAGTACGTGAGGGTAGCAGAGGCAGGAAATTATTTTTTTCTTTTCATTCTTTATTTTGGTCCTGAATTGTATTTCTTTCTGTTTGGCCTTAAAGAAAAAGCTTTTATGCTGCTTCTCTTCTCAGACCCACATGTCTTACTTGTCAATATAGTGTGTTTTAGAAGTGAAATGTCTGGCTCAGTAGTTACTGCTTTTTCAGTCAACATTCACCAAGTACTTATTGTCAGGCAGTCTTTAGTCACTGGAGATATAGGAGAGAATAAAAACAGGTGGACTCTACCATCGTTGATTTTACTTTCTGATGGGGTGAAACTGCCATAGACAATAAACAAATACATAAGGTGAAATGGTGATAAGTATTTAAGACCACTTGAGCAGGGTGGGTGTGTAGGATGGAGGATAGTGAGGTGGGCTGGATGGAGCGAGGAGATGTCATTGACCGTGGATTGAATGAAGTGAGACACCGGTCAGGATGATGTCTCAAAAAATCTAAATGATCATCATCAAAAAATCTAGAAACAATAAATGCCAGAGAGGGTGTGGAGAAAAGGAAACCCTCCTGTACTATTGGTGGGAGTGTAAATTGATACAGCCACTATGGAGAACACTATGGAGGTTCCTTGAAAAACTAAACATAGAACTACCATTTGAACCAGGAATCCCACTACTGGGCATATACCCTGAGAAAACCATAATTCAAAAAGAGACATGTACCCCAATGTTCATTGCAGCACTATTTACAACAGCCAGGACATGGAAGCAACCTAAAGGTCCATCAACAGATGAATGGATAAAGAAGATGTGACACATATATACAATGGAATATTACTCAGCCATAAAAAGGAACGAAATTGAGTTATCTGTAGTGAGGTGGATGGACCTAGAGTCTGTCATACAGAGTGAAGTAAGTCAGAAAGAGAAAAACAAATACCGTACGCTAATGCATATATATGGAATTTTAAAAAGTGGTACTGATGAACCTAGTGGCAGGGCAGGAATAAAGACGCAGACGTAGAGAACGGACTTGAGGGCACGGGGGGTTAGGGGAGGCTAGGACATAGTGAGAGAGTAGCATTGACATATATACACTACCAAATGTAAAATAGATAGCTAGTGGGAAGCTGCTGCATCATGCAGGGCAATCAGCTTGGTACTTTGTGATGACCTAGAGGGGTGGGATAGGGAGGGAGGGAGGGAAGCTCAAGAGGGAGGGGATATGGGGATACATGTATACATATGGTTGATTCACTTTGTTGTACAGCAGAAACTAACACAACATTGTAAAGCAATTATACTCTGGTAAAGATGTGAAAAAAAAAAAAAGAAAAAAAAAGGGTGACTCATGTCCATAGGTGGGGAGGAGAATCCCAGGGTAAAGAAAAGCAAGTGCAAAAGGCCCTGAGGTGAGAACATGCTTAGTTTCTTTCGGGAGCAGCAGATTCAGTGTGGCAGGAGTGGAATGCGGGAGACTGAGTTGGTAGGAGAAGAGGTTGGAGAGACAGCCAGAGACCAGCTTCTGCAGAGCTTTTTGCTGTGCCTGGAGAGTAAGAAATTCCTATTCTGTCATCCAAGCAACAAATACTTAACTGGGAGCTTCCACGTCCAGCATAAGGTGTTAGGCTCTATATTAGGGTATGTTTCTCTAGGCTTGTAGACCTCTAGTTAGGCTGTGTGAGACCAGTATAAATATATTAGTTATGTCAGTATGATGCTCATGGACTTTGCTACATTTTTGTGGGGTCTCTATGCTAGATAGTGTCTAACCATGTCTATTTTTGTGTGTCTCTAATAGACAAAATGGGACTGATATGTATGTGTTTATTCATTTATGGGTGTATACATGTGTGGCATTCATATATACCCCCTTTTAGTAATACAACTATATATAGAAAGATGAGACTTGAAACTGAAAGATGAGACTTTGAATGTGCTCTCCTGGTTGTTCAGTTGTGTGTCAACAATCAGAAGGAAATGAAAATACATTCTTTTTTTTTTTTTCTTCAAATAAAGGATACAAGAGATGAGAGTTTGAGAAGTACAGCTTTGATTTTTTTTTAAGACTTACTGGGAAAATGTTTGGAAAACTCTTGGAGACCTGTATAAGCAAAATTCTAATGGAATAATACTTTTCTTTATTTTGAATAAACATTAGTTTTGACAGATCAATTTTGCTGGTGGAGATCATCGCTATTAACCTTGTTTATGACTTGATATTGCTTTATTAAATAAACTCAGCAAAACATTGAAAAGATTTAACATCTTTTTTTGTCCTTTGTAAGAACATTGCTGCTAATGGCACATTTTAAAGGACCCCTTCCCTCTCATCAGAAATGTCTCTTGGGAGAGAAAGACAAATACCATATGATATCACTTATATGTGGAATCTAAAATATGATACAAATGAACTTATTGACAAAACGGAAACAGACTCACGATATAGAAAACAAACCTATGGTTACCAAAGGGGAAAGGGGGTGGGGGAGGGATAAATTAGGAGTTTAGGATTAGCAGATACAAACTATTGATACTTTATATAAAGTAGATAAACAAGTTCCTACTGTATACCACAAGGAACTATATTCAATGTCCTGTAATAAACCATAATAGAAAGGAGTATGAAAAAGAGAATATATATATGTATAACAGAATCACTTTGCTGTATACCAGAAACTAACACAACATTGTAAATCAACTATACTTCAATAAAAATTAAGAAAAAAAAAAGAAAAGAAAAGAAATATCTCTTGGATGAAGCAAATCCGGTAAATAACCTCAAGCCTTATACTCTGGGACACATACCGTGTTGCTGGCTGACAGGTAAGGGAGGAGGTACTGGGTGAGACCTGAGCTTCATATATGTCTGTACCGCCTGGGGGTCTGAGAGCCCTAGAGAGCAGCACAGGACCGTGGTTCAGACTCCGGAGCTGGACTCTCCAAGTTAAATCTCACCCTCCACTTGCTAACCATGTGACTTGGGGCAAGTCATTAAACTTCTGTGTGCTTCAGTACACTCAGTTTATAAAACGGAGATAATAATCATTCCTACTTTACACTGAAGTGAAGTTTAAATGAGTTAATATTTGTAAAGTTCTTAGAAAGATTCTGCACACATTCTGAGCAATATTATCAGTATATAGAGACTGGGATCACTAATTTTTACATACTCTACTGAGCCTTTGTTTTCAATCTTTCTCTTTTCAAGGCAATTTTAAAGACTTTTAATGGAAGTATAATAATAACACAGAAATGTGTACATATCCTTAGTATATATATAGAATGTGAATTTATACAAATTGAATCAGCCAAGGAATCATTACCCAGATCAAGAAATAGAATATTAGCATAGTACCCTTCTCCCCGGCCCTCTTTCCCATTCTTCACCCACCCGAAGGTAACCACTTTACCACTATCCGGACTTGTGATGGTATAGATTAACTTTGTCAAGGTTGTGTTTGTATTATTTTTTTAAAACCTGGTTTTACCTGAATAAAGTATATATTACGTATATGTGAAGCAGCTGTACATTTTAATTTTTTTTTAATCTTAATTTTGTTCTAGGTATATTGGATCCTCTCATGTTAGTGTTTCTTGGTTACTCTTTGGCCACACGTGAATATTTTTCAGAAGATCTACTGAAGGCAATTTTTAACATAAGATTCTTAGCCAAATTAGATTCTCAACTTGAACGTATGTATATATTTTTTAATTTAATAAATTATCACTTGTATTTTATATCCAAGTTTCAGCTCTACCTACATACTAAAGCATTTAAATGTTAATACTGGGGTTTTTTTTCTCTTTATAAAAGTATTTCCTGATTATTGTAGAAAATTTATAGAACAGTATAAAATAGAAAATAAAAGATTATTTATAATCTTACCACCAAGTGAAAGTACCACTTTTAATGTTTTGGAGTATTTCTTTTCTGTCTCCCGCCCTTATGTGTATGTTTATATACCTATATATATTTTAAAACAAAATTTGAATTATACATATGTTCACTTTTGTCTGTTGCTTTTGTCATTGAACTATATTTTGAACAATTTTCCATGCCATTAAATATTTTTTGATGTCATGATTTTTTAGTCTATAGAATCTGCCATTATAAGGAAGTAATAAAATTTGTTAGCATGTAGGTTGTTTCCAATTCTTCATTACTATAAATAATGATTATTATACATGAGTCATTGCCCTCATCTTTGTTTCCTTAGGATAGATTGCTAAATGTGGAATATTAGGTCAATGAATATTCTTTAGTAGTATTTTTTTAAATGTAGTGTTTTTTTGTTTTTATTTTATATAATTTTTTTTGACTGCTTTGGTTCTTCGTTGCTGTGCGTGGCTTTCTGTAGTTGCGATGAGCAGGGCCACTGTTCGTTGCGGTGCGCGGGCTTCTCATTGCAGTGGCTTCTCTTGTTGCGGAGCACGGGCTCTAGGCACGCGGGCTTCAGTAGTTGTGGCACGTGGGCTCAGTAGTTGTGGTTTGTGGGCTCTAGAGCGCAGGCTCAGTAGTTGTGGCGCATGGACTTAGTTGCTCTGCGGCATGTGGGATCTTCCCGGACCAGGGCTCGAACCCGTGTCCCCTTCATTGACAGGCGGATTCTTAACCACTGTGCCACCAGGGGAGCCCCTAAAATGTAGTTTTAATATTCATAATTAGTGAAAAACATCGGTGTTTGTCCTAATAATCCCACTGAATGTAATAATTTAAAAATATAAAGTATGTGTATGCAAATGAAATGATTTTGTACGTATGAGAATACGTATGTATTTTGTACATATATGAGAATAAAAGTTACAACCATTATGGGGATAAATGAATGTGAAAAATGAATCGTCTTTGCTAAGTTCAAGCTATCAAAGTCTATTAATGTATTTTTTAAATTTCAGTTTTATGTTCATCTCTAAATATGAAGGTCCAATTTCGTCTTATGGAATTAAATAGAGCAGTCTGCTTGGAATGTCCTGAATATCAGATTCCATGGTTTCATGACCGCTTCTGTCAACAGCAGTATAAAAAAGGTTTGAGTTTTGTTTGGGTCAGAAAGTAAAGCTTAATTCTAAAGTACATTATTAGGTAGTGCACTGTTTTTATTGTTAAACCTAACCATGACACCAGCGTTCCCAAGAGTGCCATAACTTGTTTAATGGAACCATTTTGTAGATGAAATTTGTGTTGTAAGAATTTCTTAATATTTAGGACACTAAACCTCTTTTGGTAGAGAGCCAAAGAACTTGTGCTGAATTTAGTGTTATTGCAAGTGGTATTACAATACCTGGAAGCTCTTGTTGGAAATATTAATCTATTTTTCAGTTTGTAGGTATGGGATGATTTTCATTCAAAAGCTGATTATTTTAAGTGAACTAATTATTTTTATTTTCCTGAAGATTTTGGCAGTATGAATGGAGCACAACAGCAGATTTATAAAATGTTAGCAGAGGTACTAGGAGGAATCAATTTTGTAAAAGCCTCTGTTCTTACACCTTATTACTACACAATAGGTAAGTCTTTGGTAGGTTATTAGCTACTTTCAGAAAGCCAAACTAAGCATAATCATCTTATCAATTGGAATTTTAAAACTTTTTTTTGAATTTTCTCGTTATCTTGGAAATTTTCAGGAAATTCCCTGGTGATCCAGTGGTTAGGACTCTGCACTTCCACTGAAGGGGGTATGGGTTCGATCCCTGGTCGGGGAACTAGGATTATTATATCCCAAGCCCATTGTATTGCCAACTCATATTTGTACCTCATGTTGTCAAGAGGCTTATTTTTATGTGAAAATATATATAGATCATTAAAAATAAGATTTAATTGGTAATATTTGTATATAAGGATATGGTATAATTAAGACAATACAGTAGTATGATTAAGAACTAAGGATTGGAAGAAAACACTGATTTATATGATACATAATACATGCTTATAGAAAAACCAGAAAGGACAGATAACAAAAAGAGGAAAATCACCCATGATACAAACACTCTTTACTTTTGGTGTCTATGTTTCTCCTTCTGACTTTTTTTTTCATTTTTAATGACATTTGTTGTTTTCTTTCTAATTTTACAAGCAATACATATTCATGTGAGCAAGCAATATGTATTTTAAAAAGTTCTGACTTTTTAAAAAACCAAAATGGCTTTATTATATAGTGTTTGTAACTTTGTTTATATGTTGTGAATATTTTTCTATGCCAAGAAATATAATTATACATTATTTTAGTGACTGCATAATATTTCATTGAATGACTATGCTGTGATTTATTAAGGTTTTTTGCTGGTATGTGCATCTTTCAAACAATGCTGTAATTTCATATAACAACAACAGTAATTGACACACTTACATATTATTATGTTACATATTAATTATGTGTTAGATATTATTATGTGTTTTATATATAATAAACTTATTATGTCCCTATAAGTTTTGCAAATTATTCTATTTTATAGATAAGGAAACTGAGACCCAGAGACATTGTTGTTTGTCCAAGGTTATGTAGCTGGCAGATGGCAAAGCCAGGATGACCTAGGCATTCTAGCTCCAGAATTCATTTTCTTTATGAGAAAAGTATATTTCATATTCGATAATTAACTTGAAGATGCTTCAGTGCCCCAGTTTCCCTTATATGTAAAGAATAGGTAGTTAAACCTACTCTTTCTTCCTTTTCATTCATTGTTTCTTTTTTCATTTTTCTTGGTTTAAATACATTTTTATGATTGTTTTTATTATGGAAAAATGTCATACATATTCAAGAATAGAATAGTGTAATGAACCCTCATCCAGCATTAAAAATTATTAATACTCACTAACCAGAGTCCCACCTGATCCTTTTCAAGCAAATCACAGATAATATATCATTTTAGAATGTATATCTTAAAGGATATATAACCACAGTGCCATATTTTCACCTCTACAACTATTCATAATAATTTCTTAATATTGTATAGCTTGTCAACGTTCAAGTGTCTCAATTATCTTTTAT
Source organism: Balaenoptera acutorostrata (assembly GCF_949987535.1). NCBI lineage: Eukaryota > Metazoa > Chordata > Mammalia > Artiodactyla > Balaenopteridae > Balaenoptera > Balaenoptera acutorostrata. The sequence goes on along the minus strand of NC_080071.1, from coordinate 30,860,545 downwards.
ATGTTTTATTTTACTGTTTGTTGGACTTTTCCAGTTGAAACCCTGTGGTGTCATTCAACATGCTCCTGCATCCCCTATTTTTCCTGTAAACCAGTAGTTAGATCTAGAGGATTGATTAGATTCAGGTTAGTTTGGGAGTGGCAGTGGTGATTTTTTTGGCCAGCTTTTTCATAGGCGGTATGTGCTTCTTATTGCATCTTATCAGAAGACATACAATTCTGGTTGTCCCCTTTTTATTATGTTAAGATTCATCAGTGTGTTTATATGTTGTCAGCTCATCCGTTAGGAAGCTTTCCCATCAGCTTTTCACCTACTGATTTTAGTAGCCATTAAAATTATTGTCTAAATGCATTATTCATCAAGGGTGGAAAAGTAGTGATATTCTGCATCTGTCATTCTGCATTTATTAGTTGGAATTTGTCTAAAAAGAACTTTCCTATGTCAACTGTTTAGTTACCCTATGTACAGTTCATACAGGAAAGACAGGATACATGCTTCAAGCTTAGTCTTTACTAATTTTCAGATGAGTTGGTTTAGCTTCCTCCAATTGTGACCAAGAGATTTAAGGGGATTAAAATAAAACTGTAATGTGATTTGGCTTAGTGCAGTGCTAAATATAGCCCCCATGCTAAATAATAGTATAGTAATACTTGCTGGTTGATTTTTATTCATTGATTTTCAAAGAGAGGTGATCTTGGACTAGATCATATATATAAAATAAGTTGGATAGGGACTTCCCTGGCGGTCCATTGGTTAAGACTCCGAGCTTCCACTGCAGGGGGCACGGGTTCAATCCCTGGTCAGGGAACTAAGATCTTGCATGCTGCATGGTGTGGCCAAAATAAATAAATAAATAAATGAAATAAGTTGGATAATTAGGGAGGTACCTCATTCTCCATGTTTGTGTGTGTGTGTGTGTGTGTCTTTGTATACACGTATAAATATTTAAAATATATCTTAAAATTTTACCTATAAGAATTTACCTAATTCATATTGTTGGTTCCTGTACTTTCTTATAGATTTTGAGTGTATCTTGGATAAAAGGAAAAATCCTCTTCCGTATGGAAGCCATAACACAACTTTGGGAAAACTACCAAAAATACACTCGGAATTAAATACTCAAATAGCTGGATCAAGACTGCCACCAGGAGCTGAAAAGTACCTTTCTTAGTTTCAGATTTTGTTATCTAAATGTTAAATTAGGCACGGTTTAATGAACTCAGCTATCAAGGATTATTTATAGTAGAATCTGCTCCTCATGTATCTCATGCATGCTACCCACATACCTTTGCTTTTCTTGTGCTTTCTGCTTTAATCTCCATCCTTCATTGTCCAAAGCCTAGCAATATCTAAAGCACTAACCTTCAAGTTGTCCTCAGTGGAAATAAATAGTATCTTCTTCTTTGGACCTCCCATGCCTCTCTACTTTTCGGATAGCACATAGCTGCTTCCTACACTGCATTACAGTTACTTAGTATGTATTACATGTTCTTTGTTAGACTATAAAGTGTGTCCTTTTATTTTTGTATCCCTCACAGTGCCTTACATATGGTAGGTGCATAATAAATATGTATTGGACAAAGAAACAAATAGATGAAAGCATGCAGATACTTACTATAATTTGGTTTAATTCTAATGAATCGGATTACTTGTCATTAATTACTAATTTAAGTAGAAAAATAACTTAGTATACTCATTTATTCATTTGGCGATTTTTAGTTTATAAAGATGCACCCTTGTTCCTGAAAGGCTTATAATTATTCAGTTTCTCAATTTCAGAAGTAAATATTTATTTTCATCTTATGTAGGATTGCTTTGGAATTTTTGGATTCGAGAGCATTTTGTAGAAACATCCCTCATTTAAAAGGAAAATCTGCTATGAAAAAACGACACTTGGAAATTTTGGGCTATCGTGTAATTCAGGTATGAAATACTTATGTAATTCAGCCTTTAAAAAACCCAGAGACACTGGCTTTACATGTGTCCCCTTTTAAGGTGAAAGTTGTAGAATTACCTTTTTTTTTTTAATATTAAAAAAAAAGCTATATTAAAATCTCTCTGAAATAGAACACCCTCTTTTTTTTTTAAGAATAGTAAATAAAAATAATTTTTTAAATTGTCTCTAGAAGATCTCTTGATTTTTATATTCATCTTACAATAAAGAGAGGCACTATGGAGATGGATGGAGTTATAAGAGAAAAAGGCTAGTGTATAAATATAAGAAAGGCACATGGGAAAAAATGTCCATTGTTGGTATTGTAGGAACAGGAGGATGAAAGGAGCTGTGAAGCAGAAAAGGGTCTTCCAGGTGTTCTCAAGAAGAAGGCAACCTTCCAAATAGGGTTCAAAGGCTATGCTTATGTAAACTAATGTCTTAGGGTTCCTATAGCTCTTCTCAGTATTCTTAGAGGTCTTCCCTGATGTTTTTTGTTGCTGCTTTTGAGCTTTCATTCAGACTACATATTTTACAGATCCCTCATTTTGAATGGAACTCTATGGCACTGTCAACAAAGAATGCTCGAATGGACTACCTGAGAGAACGGATATTTGGAGAAGGCAAATCATCATCATAGTTTTTTTTGAAAATTAGTTATCATGGTATGTCATATTTGGACTTATTTTAATTAAGTGGCTTGATTCAATTAAAAAATAATGTAGAATTGATTTCTAGGTCAATTAATACCTATTAAAATAAACACATTTTACAATGGACTACTTTCTCTACTATCTAGTTGGGAAATTGTTTAAAATTCTTAATGTAAAAGACATGTAGCTTTTAAGAAACTTAAGTAGTTTACAGTTCATTCTTTGAGTGCATACTGTGTGGCAGGAACTATATTATTTTATTTTATTATTTTTAAATTTACTTAAATTTAAATGAGACCCATTTATTATACTCCTTAAATAGCATTTCCAAAGTTTTCTTACAGCATATAATCTTTAATATAATGCACAGGATTCTTGTTATATCTTGAAGCATGAGGAAAGGTTTTTGCTATTTTAAACATGTTTAGAAAATGCAGATGTACATATTTCATTCTCCAATTTCATTTGTAATAGAAAACAAGTGTAAAGGTACCTTAACAATGCAAATGAAAGGATTAGTAAACTCAGATTTAGGAAGCTTCTTTACAATTGATTGAGACAGATTAACAAAAGGAATAATCTGTTCAATTTAAGATTTAATTTCTTAGAAAATGGTTTTAAGCTCTGATCATTACATTGAAGATTCAATAACTTTGAGGTTTTGATTCTCATTGCTAATCTCCTGGACAATAACATAGTGAATCATTTCTACATGAATCTCTGTATAGCCTTTTTAAAAACAATAAATTAAAGCCCTATTATCCAAACAGACCACCTCCCTATCTATTATGGTTTTTCACCTTCTTGTTTATAACTTAGACAGTTTGAAGAGATTTAACCGTGTTGCTAGGCAACTAGCTCCTGAAGCATAACGTATTTCTTTCAACATTCCAGCCCATTCTTTTTTATCATCTTCATACCTGATGGAGAAAAAGAAAGCAATCAGTAAGTTGTTTTTAAGTAGATAGTTCTATAGATTTCCCTGTGTTGAATATACAAATGTTGTTCTCTGAGAAAACCCTACTGGCTCTTACCCAGAGGAGGATGCACCTGACTTGTAGACTAACAAACACTTGAATTCCTCCAAAAATACGCATTCTCTGAGCATGTGCCCATATTACTGGCATGGTATTTAATCTGGATGCTTAGGCAGTTAAGCCTTCTCCGGGAATTAGAGACCGTCCAGAGATGACGGGTAACAGACAGGCAATTAATCTTTTCACCTTTGGACTGCTAAAGATGGCTGGTCCCCATGAGTCAAGGTCAGCAAAGAGTAAGAACTGGGAAGAGCAGGGACTGTTAGGCAGTTTGATTATGATTTCAGCTGTTCCCATACACTAGTGCTCAGCATGGTACATGACACTAGTGGTCACTCTGTAAGAAGCCATTCTCTTTCCCCTTTATTGTCCTGTGTGAGTACTACTCTTAGACTTTGCACTTGACATTAGGTAAGAACTGGTCATCCCCTCTGAATATTCAGGGTTATAAAGATAGATACAGACAACTTGGGTTCCTTTGAGACCTGTGTGCTTTTCCTCTGCCTGATGCCTGGAATGCCATCTCTGCATGAGAAACGCCTAAACACTGCCTTCTTTCTGAAGCCTTTCTCACCTTCCTCAAGCAGAGTTTGTTGTTTTCTCTTCATTTCTCACAGTGTCCTTTGTATGGTATCCATTATAACAATTATCATTCTATTTTAATTTTTTCCCGTATATTTATGTCCTCAACAAGCTCAAAGGTACATATATCTTATTCACATTACTATCTTCCCTCCTCCAGAAGCTATCAATACTTGGCACATAGGAAGTATTCCGAAATCATTCTACAAGGAGTGAGTGAGATTTAAAATAATTTTAAAATTAGCTGATGCCTATCTGACTTAATTTCATCAACAGTCCAAATTTAACAGCTGTACAGCTGTACTGTGCACTGAGTGATATTTATGTAGGAAAAGTAGACAAAAAATATTTTACCACTAATAAGGAAAAGAACCTTGATTATCTATATAAAATTTGGAGCAACAAATTAAAAGATAAAGAACAGTTTTAAATGATCTAATGAAAAAGTGACCACATTTAAGCAATAGGAGGTTGAGGTTAAATGAGGCCTAAAAGCATTTGCTTCCCGGCAGTTATATTTTTTACTTTCAGCTTGGTCAGTCCTACATAATGGAATGATTTCAAGAAAAAATATGAGAATGGAAATTATTTTTTACATATCACAGTAAGAGGGTCTATAGATGTAGAATGTAGTACACTGTTATTTTCATCTCTGCATGTGTGACTAGAGATTCACTAGGAAGTTGAGGGCAAGTGGGTAGCCACTTCTCTGGAGGTCAGTGTCTTTCAACTTATTGCATATCAAAGTCACCTGGAGGGCTTGTTAGAACACAGTTTGCTGGCCCCTACCTCCAGAGGTTCAGTAGGTCTGCGGGGTGAGGACTAAAGATTTGCACATCTACCAAGTACTCAGGTGGTGCTGATGCTGCCTTGGGAACCACTGCAGATCACTGGTTCTCAAACTTGACTCGCAAGTTGGAACTACGTGGAGACGTTAAAAATATTGAGGCCTGGGCTTCCCTGGTGGCGCAGTGGTTGAGAATCTGCCTGCCAATGCAGGGGACACGGGTTCGAGCCCTGGTCTGGGAGGATCCCACATGCCACGGAGCAACTGGGCCCGTGAGCCACAATTACTGAGCCTGCGCGTCTGGAGCCTGTGCTCCACGACAAGAGAGGCCGAGATGGTGAGAGGCCTGCGCACCGCGGTGAAGAGTGGTCCCCACTTGCCGCAACTAGAGAAAGCCCTCGCACAGAAACGAAGACTCAACACAGTCATAAATAAATAAATAAAAAGAAAGTGAATTTCTTTAAAAAATATATATATATATTGAGGCCTGGGTCCCACCCCTACAGATTGACTTTATTGGTATGGACTATGGCCTGGGCGTGAGGATTTTTTAAAGTTCCCAAAGTGATTCTAATATGCAGCAAGGTTTGAGAATTATTGCCCCAGATTTTATTACCTAAATGGAAAATACCAGTACCTAAATTTAAAATTTTACAGCCAAGCAGATAATGATGAATGCCCCCTCCTCTTGCCTTTCCCAAATCCAGTGGTTCCCAAATTTGTCTGCACATTAGAATCATCTGGGGATCTTTTGAAAGTTCCGAAGCCCAGACCAAATCCCAGGTCAATTAAATCACAATCAATAGAGGGGAACAGAGGCAGCATCAGTACTTTTTGAAGTTCCTGAGGTGATTCCAATGAGCAAGCAGTTTTGAGAAGCACTGCCTTAATCGCAAAAATAAACCATCATCAGAGAGAATCCCTCATTCAGTCTCCTCTCAGCAATATGAGGTAATTTTAGCAGGAGATGCTGTACTTTCCTTTGCTGCCTGCAGTATTCTGTTGAAGCAACTTGGCTTTTGATCACCGTTAGGATCCAGAGTGGCTCATGTGGGGTTCAGCTGATAGCACCATTCCTTAACATCAGTGTTTCTCAAGGCTTGCTGCATATTAGAATCACCTGGAAGGTTTTAAGAACTAGTGATGCCCAGGCCCTGCCTGCAGAAACTGATTTAATTGGTCTGCATGAAGGCCCAGGCACTGATATATTTTAAAAGCAGCCAGGGGACTTCCCTGGTGGTCCAGTGGTTAAGACATCACGCTCCCAATACAGGGGGCGTGCATTCAATCCCTGGTCAGGGAACTAAGATTCCACATGCTGCACAGTGCGGCCAAAAAAAAAAAAAAAGGTAAAAGCAGCTAGGGTTAAGAATCACTGCCTATTCACTCTTGGTACCTATCCCCATCTTCCAAAAACCCTAACCTTCCCAGCCCTCCATTATTTCATATTTTTTTCTGCTGCTTTCCAGTCTTTCCCCATCTCATGCTCTTGCTAGGTCTAACCTCTTTCCCTGGAAATTTCCAGTTTCTTTATCTTCTTCCCTCTTTTTTGGAGGGAGAAAGGTAATAGTTAACTTCCTTTATTTTTAAAATAAATTTATTTATTTTATTTATTTATTTTTGGCTGCATTGGGTCTTCGTTGCTGCACGTGGGCTTTCACTCGTTGTGGCGAGAGGGGGCTACTCTTCATTGTGGTGCTCAGGCTTCTCATTGCAGTGGCTTCTTGTTGCGGAGCACGGGCTCTAGGCGTGCAGGCTTCAGTAGTTGTGGCACGTGGGCTCAGTAGTTGTGGCTCGCAGGTTCTAGAGCGCAGGCTCACTAGTTGTGGCGCGTGGGCTTAGTTGCCCCATGGCATGTGGGATCTTCCTGAACCAGGGATCGAACCCGTGTCCCCTGCATTGGCAGGCAGATTCTTAACCACTACGCCACCAGGGAAGTCCCAGTTAACTTCCTTTTATAGCCACTTTTTCTTGCCCTCTACACAGCTAGTTACTGTTACAACAACATAAGGAAGTGATGTCTGTTGCACAAAATAATTGTTTGGTTAAGCTGCCAGCCTTTCAGCCTTCCAGTTTACCAGCTGGGAATAAGGCATGTGCTGGTTCAGGTATACAACAAATGTTACCTACTTTTCACTCTCAGGTTCAGTGTTATGCCTTCACTGATCACTCTTCCAAAGCTGTACTTATAAACTTAAATGTGCAAGCAAATCACCCACTAGTCTTGTTAAAATTAAGATTCTGACTGAGTAGGTCTGGGTCGGGGCTTGGGAGTCCGCATTTCTAAGATGCTCTCAGGAGATGCCAACACAGCTGGTCCACAGACCATACTTCGAGTACCAAGGTTCTGGACAATCTGGTGACAGGCCAGGTAAGGGCATCCGACTTGGGAGTGGGGCTGGCCTTCAAACTGACAGGTAAAGCATAAGTCTGGCAGTTTCTGGATGAGTATACAGCATGAACTCATGCTCACCTCAGGCAACTGAGATCTACCTCCTGTAAACTTAGATCAGCAAGCATGGTGCCTAGGCTGAAGACAGCACATGTGGTGACCTGATAGTGACCAGACGTCTGCACACTGTATGCCCTGCCCCAGCTATGTTACTATGTGACTTTCTTCCATGACACAAGTTACACTTCTGCTCCCAAGACTTCTGGATACACTGGTCCTCTATGTGACATTCACTGCATTAGAAACTATGGTAAACTACACACACACACACACACACATATACATACATCCCTTTTTAAATACATTCATTTTAAGCTTAACTGTAAAATAGTTCAATTGAGTAACAACTGTCAGTGTTATACTTGGGAGACCTACCCAGCACCTATCTTGGAGGTCAAGTGGATTGCTACTTTTCACTTTTTTAAAAAGCTTTTATAACTGAATCCGCAGAAAATTGGAAAAATATTTAAATTAGATTCAAAATAGAGTTAATGAATCATGGAAAACTCAAGAGGTTAAGTGTTCATTCCAGACTGTTTTCTTAGGAAATAAAGTACTCTCTGGGAGAAAGGTAAGTGGTTTGGAAGCCTTTGCTCTACTGGATGCCTAGAGTGTTCATTACACTTTTAAAGCTGGAAGGGAGCTTAAAGGATCAGTTGTCCAACTCTCAATTACTGATTAAGAAATAGGCCTTGATAAGTTCTTTCCCAAGCTCATAGCTAACTAGAAGCAGTACTTGATTAAGTAAGTGGCAATGTGTAAAAGTTCAACAGGTTCAAAGAGTGTTTAGTTTACTATCAAGAAGTAGCATACATTTTGGGAAAGTCTGGCTTCCTATTTACTTCAAAATTGTTTTATCTGATTTGATTTAATATTTGGTTCAGAAAATTGGAGTGAAGTAAACTTACTTCCATATGTCATTGACTTCAGTGGGTGCAAATTCTTTAGACTCCAGCTGAATCATGGCAAAACCACCAATGGCATACAGGGATCCAGCCAGGCTGACCAAACTGATGGAACTTCTTTCTTGGGGAAATTCAGTCATTACTTCCCACCTAGGAATTATTGAAGATACAGTTAATGTAAAACTTTAAAAAATGCCAAATGTATTTACTGAACAATTACAGGAAATTATAATTAAAAACTTCAAGTAGCATAAACATCCAAAATTAGAAGATTAAATTTGCTACTGGAAAATATCTAAATATTCCTTTATTTGAAAGATGTAACCAAATTAGATTTTAAAGCCCTCAGTATGTCAATCCAAGAATACTTCACCTTCATTAGTTAGCACCTTCAGCAGTGGTTATCAAACTGTATGCCATAAATAGTGGAGCTTTAAGGGACTTCCCTGGTGGTCCAGTGGTTAAGACTCTGCTTCCCCTGCAGGGGCCACGGGTTCGATTCCTGGTTGGAGAACTAAGATCCCACATGCTGTGCAGCGTGGGGCCCCCCCCCCCAAAAAAATAGTGGAGTTTTGGGGGGACGTTCCAGGGCTCCTAGGCCCTACTGTGTTGGATTTCATTTGAATGCTAATACAAATTTTTAAAAACTGATGTCCATAGTGTCTCAAGAAATCGCCAAACCCTTTTTAATAAAGCATGTGATAAGAATAGTTTCCAAACTGGGGTTGGAAATTTTCTTTTTAATAGTTTATACTTCATCCTTTTAAGTAAAGGATTTAAGGGAATTTTAATGTTAATAGCTATATGAAATAGGACCACTAAAGATAAAATCAATCAAATTAATTGGAAGTATCAAGAGTCTAGAACGAGTTAGTCATTTTGGTAGCTCTCTTCCATTACTCTGGCATAAAGGTGGACCTCATAGTTTTTCTCTAAACATATTATCTGTTTCTCTAATTATAAAAATATATGTACATTGTACAAAATCTGGAGAAACAGAAAGGTATAGAAGAAACAAATATCACCCATGATCATGTCCTTCAGACATAATCATAAGCAAAATTTTGCTATAATTTTGTCATTTTAAAAAATGCATATAAATTTAAACATCCATCTATGCATATGAACAAAACTAAGAACATAGAGTATTTGCAGTTTTGTGTGCTGCTTTTTTTTTAAAATTTATTTATTTTTATTTATTTATGGCTGTGTTGGTTCTTTGTTTCTGTGCGAGGGCTTTCTCTAGTTGTGGCAAGCGGGGGCCACTCTTCATTGCGGTGTGCAGGCCTCTCACTATCGCAGCCTCTCTTATTGCGGAGCACAGGCTCCAGATGCGCAGGCTCAGTAATTGTGGCTCACGGGCCCAGTTGCTCCGCGGCATGTGGGATCTTCCCAGACCAGGGCTCGAACCCGTGTCCCCTGCATTGGCAGGCAGATTCTCAACCACTGCGCCACCAGGGAAGCCCTGTGTGCTGCTTCTTTAACTTCTTATAATATGCGTTTTTACCCATATTATATAGTCTTCAAAAAACATGATTTTTAACGATCATAAAAATCCAATTCCATAAAACTTCCTTGTAATTTTCAGATTAACTAAAGTCTGTTTTGTGATCAGGCATACATGGTTCCTTACAAAAGTAATAACAGTGCTCTAATTTTTTCTTCATTGCTAAACGAGGAGCATAAAAACTGTATACTCATCTAGATGTGTGACCTCAAAAACTTGAAAAGGACTAATTCTATATAAAGAATATCTGTGAAATATCTTTTACGTTAACTTTAAGCCGATACAAGCTTAAAAGTGAAAAAAAAAGGAAAATTATAAAGAACACAAAAGAATCAAACATCTGAAGCATTACAAATATCACAAACTAAGCAGAGGTCTTTTTGTCCTTAAAGAAACTACATATTTCAAATCAAATAACCTTATAGAGAGATCTATATCCATTTATGTGTATATAATTATTCATAAGTATTACCTTTGCATGACTAAATTCACAAAGTTAATAACAAGTAAGGATAGATTGATCACTCCAACATTAACTTGAGGGTCATGTGTTCCAAATTACAAACACACATAATGCATCAAAATTTTAGGCATTTCACACCCATAACACCAAAAGAAACACAGATGAAGATACTTCCTCTTCAATCCTTGCCTCCCTACCCTCCTCTCCCCATGTCCTAATTGGAAAGCTTAATTTTTACCCAAAGTTAGAAATTAAAACGTATAGTGATTCATATTCTGTAGTAAGAGATGGCAGCTTACTTATTGGTGGTGAGGTCAAAAGCTTCAATTGAAGCTGAAAGACCATCTTCAGTGACGCCTCCAGCAATCACAATTTTGCCTTTATGGACTGCCACTCCAAACATGGAACGAGGGGTTTTCATTGGAGCCAGATCTCTCCAGTCTCCTCTTTTGGGGTTGTAGGTAAACACCCTGTTTGTACACTTTCTGTAAACATAAAACACAACAAAATGGTCCTTTTAGAAGCTTCCTTTTTTGAAAGAAGCAACTTCACTAATCATTTACCTTTGCTTCTCGTTTGAAATATGTAGTATAGTGAGGATCAGGAAAATTCTTAATCTGAACATATGTCGCCAAGCAAAGGACAATTCCAAATATGAGGACTAAAGCTATTTTAAATCTTAATTATACTACTGAAAGGTAGGGTCCTTTACTTTTGTCAATTGCCTAGAGGCCCAGGCAGAGTAGATTTTAATCCTATCTGCTACTAAATTCAATACACAATAGACAACAAAAATTCATAAACCCTTTATTGTGCCTCAGTAACAAAAACGTTTATTCATTTCATTATCTGAATATCCTAAGAATGAATCAGTTAACTTAAGAAATAACTAGGTGTGAATGTACCTATTTTAAATGTAACTGTAATATGACGGCTCATTTTATTTTAGTCTACCACTAATATACCAATGCATTTTAAGAAATCTGGGACTAAAGATTAGACAACTAGTCATCTGAGGTGATGAGTAATGAAAACAATTTTATATGCTAAATGGTACCAGAAAAACCTGGACTTAACCTGAATTATCCTTCTTAGTATGTTGTTATGATTCCATAATTTACTGATGGGAGTTCAAATTCCAAATAAGAATTGATTAACTGGATATATTTGGTAAAGCCAAAAAGCAACCAAACAAAACCTCAACTTTTTGTGAGGACAATTTTTTTTTTTTTTAGATGTGTTATTTTTTTAATAAACAGAAACCACATCACTTCATTTGTTACAGAGAATAATAATGAGAGGCAATAATTCAAGAGGGACCCAGGAAGCTTTTTCATCGACAAAGTAACAGAAAGGATAAGCACCTTCACTGCCCAAGCCTATGGGTAATTTTTTTCTTTTGATCTCTGATCTCCCACCCACATCATTATGCCACTTCCAGAATGGAACTCTGCCTTCAAATCTCCTACTAGTTGGAAGGCTGGTCTATCAGCTTGTCTCAGTAACGGAATGGAGGTCCCTAACTCAGCTGAGGAACCTCGACAAGTCTTCTTTGATTTCAGCCTCATCCCAAGGCCCATGAATGTTTTCTTTAAAAAGCTGCAGGCGAATGAGGTAGAAAGGGCAGAGACGTTAGATGGAAACCAGCAGAAGGGCAAAGAGTATGGCTCCCACAGCACTAATGGACAGCAGGCCTCCCAAGGCTGAAAATGCAAAAAGCAGTGTGACTCCCACATAGCTGCGGGGAGTACATGCCTTCAGTTTCTTCTGTAACATGGGCCATAGGGCAAAAATCTGGATGGCAAATGTCACCATAACGAAGGCATGTAGGGACCGGGGCAGGCGTGAGGCAAGGCAGACAGAAGCAAAGATGGCCATGTTCAAGGACAGTGTGCTGGATACAATGGCAGCATTGGCACCATAGTCAAAGAAGATGAGGTGCCCTAACAGCATGAAGACTGACATGGCATAGATGGTGTCAATGCTGACGGACTCTGTCAGTCTTCAGCACTGGCGAAAAGCCATATGTGAAAGGTATGAAGACTAGGGCACTCTTCAAGTCAGCCCACCGGGTCCGCCCACTCTTCTTCCGTCCTTCACCTCCATCAATGAGATCAAACAAAACATAGCCAATCAGTGAAGAAGCCAGGCCGGTCCCAAAAAGCCAATGGGGAGCCAGAAGACCCTCATCTATATACCATCAGATAACCACAAAAACACAGACACTGCACAGCTGCTGTATCACCACACTGGACTCAAATACCACAGCCCAATATTGGTATTTCCGGGCAGAGACATTCTTCCGGAGCTCTTCCAGGAACCTCTGATCCACGTAGTTATCAGGAAAAGGCTGTCGCTCATACAAGACCTTCTGCCACCTGGCCTCTTTGGTGTTACTTACAGGCTGGGCACACATTATCCTTTCGCTCAAACTCAGGCCAGTTCAATCTCCCTTGCAGAAGTCCATGTGGTTCTCGATCTTTACAAAGTTTTGAAATAAAACCTCTCTGGAAATTCCATGCTGAGCTGTGGTTGATATTGTACCGACCTTCCCTTGCTTTCAAAGGCAGCAACCCAGGCTAGGCCTACAGTAGATGAGTTTGTTCTCTGAGTCAGGACAATACAGCTAAGTTCCTGCCCGCAAGCTCGTAGGGGTGCGCAGCCGGGGGAGAGCGGCCGCCCGCCTCCTTCCCCATCCGTGGCGCCGGGGTCGTCATAATTTTTTTCTTTAGTTTTATACAAGACCAGATATCTGGAGTAGAAGCATTTCCTCTAATATATGACTATGAGTATTATCTTAAAACTCCTCAATAAGAACACGATCCAAAATCATGTTCTTCAAACGCAGTGGCGATAACGGTATAACTCAGTGCTTATTTTAGGTAATGACTCTTTTCAAAGTTCTTGACTTTGGCATTTGTCAAGCAATGTTCTGGGGTGGGTTTTTTTTGTTTTTTGTTTTTAAAGGGAACTTTATTTATTTATTTATTTATGGCTGTGTTGGGTATTCGTTGCTGCGCGGGCTTTCTTTAGTTGCAGCGAGCAGGAGTTACTCTTTGTTGGCGGTGCGCGGGCTTCTCACTGCGGTGGCTTCTCTTGTTTCGGAGCATGGGCTCCAGGCACGCGGGCTTCAGTAGTTGTGGCACGTGGGGTCAGTAGTTGTGGCGCACGGGCCTAGTTGCTCTGCAGCATGTGGGATCTTCCCGGACCAGGGCTCGAACCCGTGTCCCCTGCATTGGCAGGTGGACTCTTAACCACTGCACCACCAGGGAAGCCCGCAATGTTGTTTTGGTTAATCATATTCTCAAGATTAATGTATTCTTACTGACAAGGCCTGCATGCTTCTTACTGACACATCAATTTCCTAGTTACTAATACTACTTGAAGGAAACAATTTAAATCATTTAGCGGAGTCACTATGTTTCCAAAGTCATAACACTGCTTAATACAGATTTTCCATTCTATTACTCAGGAAAAATATTCCAAACAAGATTTTGCTCTGAGTGTCTTTATAATATGGCCTTCCTTTAAATGTTTATTTGATGGGACTATCTGGCATTAAGGAGGATTTAAGCTTCAAAATTTCAGAATATATTATCTTTGAATATGGATAGACTGTATAAAAACCCTTTGCTTTTAAAAATCATATTTTCTGTAATATATGTCATTTTAATTGAGTAATAGCCATTAACTATTAACTGCACAATATGCAGTTCTTTAATTCTAGCACATTTCCATATTTTACTTTCCTTTCCTGCTTTGCCCTTAAATTCTTAATTCTGACTCCCTTTCCAGGATTGGGCATCTCTTGAACAAACTGGGTAAATGATACAAGCCAAATTAGGCAGAGTTTTCAGGGGCAGGAAATTTGTTCTCACTATTGAAGCTAAAAATCTTCATTTTACCAGACAGGCTACTGGCTTAACTGACTGACTTCTGGAGCACTCTTAACTCACTTCTCCCTTGGGGGTATAAGATCTCTTTCCTAATTACCTATCCCTTGAGAAGTACCTAGAAAGCAAGTTATATGAAACTTCATCCTCTTTTTCTCATAAGAGACTGGGTGCTACTGGGTATATCAGGTATATCTATTCTGTTTGATCAGTGCCTGTTTGTGACCAGTTGTTAAATATTTTGAATATCACCTGACCAGGAGTAAATAAGTGAAACATTGCTGAGGAAAGAACTGCCCCCTTTTCAGTCCCCAGTCACCAGTTTCAAACTCAACTATCAAATTCTCTCTGATGAATGTAAAGTACAAATCCATGATTTTTAAGCACTATTGTTTTAATAGTTATATTTAAAATATTACATTAAAGAGATACACTTAATTTTTATCTACTTATGGCTAAATGAATAAAAAGCCCCCTGGTTTTAATTTAGTAAAATATAATTATAAATTAGCCAAATAAAAGGCTTGATTATGTTCCTAAATGCTGCTTTTCCACTGTAAGAATGCTTATGATGGAGATATTATGTTTGTTCTTAGCAATATGCTGGGCATACACAAATTGACTTAAGCAACTTTAAAATTGTATACAGTTTTCCTTCATCAATCATTTTAAATATCCTCCAATAACTTTTCAAAATTTTATTTTGAAATTTTACTTTCAAAATGTTATGGGAGAGTACCAAGTCCTATTTCAGCATGTAGATTCAAGTGAAAACAGGAAGGAACCCTTGTAATAAAAAAAATCACTTGGATATAAACCATAAGGAGATGTCAGGGTACTTACTTGTCATCTGTCTTTCCTCCGAGACAATATATCATCCCCTTATGTGAAATCACACTATGGCCATAGACTTTGATAGGAAGTTTTTTAACTTCATTCCATTTGGCCGCCCTAAAATCAGAAGATAGAATTTATATGCTTTCAGTGAATTTCAGGTTCTAAAATTATGACTTTGATATAGGCACTTATATACCTGAATGCTTAGAAAACGAGAATGTCATGCCAACTTACACAGGATCATAGCACAATACTGAATCCAGCGAAGCCTCTGTTTGAAGGTCTTTGCCTGCAACTACATAGATTTTGTCATCTACTTCTCCCAGACCGAAGAGACACCTGGCTGAAGGCAGAGGTGGAAGTCCAACCCACTCAGATGCTACGTTATCAAGCTGAAGAAAGAATATATGAGGAATTGTGGAGCTTGTTACAGGTGTACCAAAAAATATGCTATACTTTGTTGTTTAGAATTCATTGAGATAGTCAAAGGTCTCAAAAGTAAAACTACAACCCAAAAAGGATCATATTTTACCTTTGAATTACCGAGAAAAATGAGAAAAGCTACTTGGCCTACCAAAATAGCTAGAAGTACTCAAACCTGCAGAACTTGAAGAAAGGAAAGAGAAAATAAAATAGTCACCGGAGATTAGTTAAGAACTGTGAGATTTCTTGTCAAATTTTCTTCCCATGTTGCCTTGCTGAGGTTTGAACAAGGAATCATAATACGTTTAGGACACTGGGGAAAAAGAGGTTGCCACTGTAGGGAGGGTCACAGTACGTGAGTGACCCCCGCATGCTATATTTAACATGCCCCCAAGCTGGCGCCCGGGACAGCTGGACCTGTCGCTCAGTTCACAGACAGCTGGGGCGCTAGGCATTATCTTTTTTCTTTCCTTCACCATTTTTAGGTTCTCCATGCTTCACTTCATTACTTCGGATATAGGCAGGTGTTACAGTCTATAACTTCCTAGCCTTTTTTGGGGAGTCATTTAAAATACCCTTCTCTCTCTCTCTCTCGTTTATATTAGGAAGTAACTTTGCTTGTTTTTGCTACTGCTGATTCTGCAAGCCTAAGACAGCGCTCCAAGAGCCCACACCCTGGGATAGGTGATTCTGATATGGCTGGCATAAGCTTTAGCACTTACTATTGGTAATTTTAAGATTTTCCTCTTTGCATTTTAGGACACCAAAGCACAAGAAAACTGCTTTCTGAGGGTGCGCATTCACAGATTTGTTGTCCTCTCTAGTGCTACTTCTATGTAGTGGAAGAAAAAGGAATAAAACCCAGAATAATTGGACACCAAGGATAGATGCAGATATTAAAGTCTGTGGTATAGGGAGGGGTCCCTATGGAAGCCTATCTCTATCTGGTCTAGTAACCTTGGTTAAAGCAAAGTACTAATTAAAACTAGCTGAGATGAGCGGTTTGATCCCCACACATACACTGTTAGTTTGCAGTCACAAGTTTCAACATCCAGATTGTGATCACTAATGTTTTCATTTTTTGAAAAAAAATTATTTATCAAGAAAGTGGTATGTAGTATAGTAGCAGTAATAATGAGCATTTATGAAGTTTTTACTCTGTGATAGGCTTCATAATAAATGCTTGACACAGGTAATCTCATCTAGTCCTCCAGGATAGGGACTTCTATTATCTCCATTTTACAGATGAGGAAACTGAGGTACAGAAAGGTTAAATAATTTGCGCAAACTCACAGAGCTTTTAAGTGATACTTGATGCAAGCTATACAAATTCATAGTTTGCCTTTTCTTTTTTTATAAATTTATTTATTTATTTATATTTATTTATGGCTGTGTTGGGTCTTCGTTTCCATGCGAGGGCTTTCTCCAGTTGCAGCGAGCGGGGGCCACTCTTCATCGCGGCCTCTCCCACTGCGGAGCGCAGGCTCCAGACGCGCAGGCTCAGTAGCTGTGGCTCACGGGCTTAGTGGCTCCGCGGCATGTGGGATCTTCCCAGGCCAGGGCTCGAACCCGTGTCCCCTGCATTGGCAGGCAGACTCTCAACCACTGCGCCACCAGGGAAGCCCCATAGTTTGTCTTTTTAAATGGGAACAGCAGCCATCATAATCCCAAACCGGAGGGTTTACTGCCCACGCTACACAATACTGTCTACATTCCCATACTACCCCGGATAGGGCACTTCCTACAGCAGATGAGACAGCAGGCTGCCTGCCAGGCTTTTTTACAGATGAGCTGTCAAGCTATTTAACCTCTCTGGCTTCAGTTTGCTCACCCTTAAAATTAGAGTTCGGACCTAGATTACTTTAAGATGTGGTGTTCACAGATTTGATGAAACTGTTAAGTCTATGGAAAAAACCGGCTCTTACCTAGGTAAAAAAATTCTCATAATCTAATTCTAGTATACAGTCAAAGGTCATATGAATCCTAACTTAATACATTTTAAACAGAGGTGACCAAGCAGAAAATACAAAGCCTGAGATTCTCATACATATATTTTCTTGTGAGTCATAACCCTCTTTTACAGTCAGGTGTTTTTATCCTGGCATCTTGTCCCACTATTTGTGACTTTTAGAAGGAGCAAGGCATGGGAAATGACAGGGAGTCGACCCTTTCAACTTTGTATAACCTTTCGTAGCTAAAAGGAACAACATCAAGCAGGTTTCAGAAATGAGAGGCTGTGTCAATAAAAGCAAGGGCAGTAACAGGATGGAAGAGAATAAAGATAAGGCTATTAAGTATTCTTTGGGTCTATGATTTCCGGGTATCTGTCTGTCTGTCTGTCTGTATTTTGATGTCATTTTTACTTCCTAGATAAAATTATTGCCTTTTCAATTGAATTTACCCTTCCTGAAATTTATCTGAATTTAAAATTAGGGCTTAGGAAATCTTCTGGCCCGCATTCAAATACTTAACATTTACAGCTTCTATTTTATTTTTATATTTCATAGTTAACATTCTTTAATGGAACTTGGAAAATTAAGAATCGTGATTAACATGTATTATTACATTTTTCAAGATTAGAAAAAGCTGGTCAAAGAGTGTGCTTTATAAATGCACCGTATGTCACACACTTTGAAAGCACTCAGTGACTGTGGTATGACATTCTACACATGCTTATCTTTGGCCTTTCCAACTCAAGTGCCCATAAACCCCAGGCCATAAGTAGCCATGACCTAAACAAACTCTTTTGAACTATCTGTAAGCTACAAAGTCCTGGTATTGACATTATTAAAGATGAAGGTTCAGCCACTGATTCCTTCATAAACTGGTGAAGTATAACGTGTTGACAATATGAAACGAACTCCTTTCAAACAAACTACAAAGAGTGTTAGTTTAGGAGGATGTGTTTTCTTGGAAACTTCTATGGTTTCATAATACAGATTAAGTTGCCAATATGTCTAAGTACAACTCTGATCCAAATAAATTTGATCATTTATCATAAATAAATATTTCTAAATACAATTAATCCAAATTAGTGACACTTGTGTAGACAGTGTTTCCTAGAAGGTAATCCAAAGCATGTAAAATATGTATACAAGTTCTTTTCATTTTCAACAAAACTATATTTTAGGCAGTAACCATAAATAGGAGATGAAACGCTACCTCCAGGAACTTCAAATCAGTTCAAGGAAACTTGGAAGAAGGTAGAAAATCTGATCAATTTAACATTTTGTAATGGGTAAAGTAATTTGATTTTGGGAAATACAGTAACCTGTTTTTCAGAAAGAGGACACAAGATTAAATTTCGTTTTTACTAAAATACTGGACTTTAAAGGATTACAGTCACAATCAACTATAAACATGACATTTTGGGTAAAAGTGCATAAAGAAAATCATGAGCCATCACTTATACATTAATTAGAACCCCATTCTTTACCAAAACGTTTATTAAATATTAACAAGCAGTTAACTGATTCAAATATTTGTCAGCCCTCTAAGTAATGAAAATTCAAGGGACTGGAATAGCACATCAAGTAGAATAAAATACAAGCAGCCTGAATAATTCACAAGTCAGCTAACTAGACGGTGACTAACAGCCTTTCCTTTATGTCTCTACATATATGAAAATATCCTTTCTTACCTGGAAGAAGTACGACTGTAGAGGTTGATCTTTATTTTCTTCATCCACATAGAGGCCTCCTACCACGTACACCTGATTTTGCTGGGTAACGATGCTGGAATGATTTCTGGGGATCTGCTCAGCCAGTGCAGTAAGGTAGCATTCATTTTCCGTGGGATCATAAGCCACTGCAGCTGTGTCATTAACCAAGAGGATGAGGTCTTTGACAAACATTCCATGCCTGGGAATATCATTCAGGTAACCAGGAAGTAAATCTTCATCACCAACATCACCATTCACCTCACTAGCCCCAGCCTTCTCTGTGTTTTTGCTAGGTTCTGGGAGTTTGCCTGCAAAGGCATCTTTGAGAACTTTGATTTTTTTCTGGAGTTCTGGGTTGCTTTTAATGATATCATCTTTCTCAACATGATCTTTAAAATATTTTTCTGTCATAAGGCGAAAACGGATACAATCAAACACTTCGCTAAGGTTTTTAACCCTGTTTTCTTTGTCTGTTCGCACCCATTTCATCACTGCCTCAAATACCGCTTCTTCCTTTTCTACATTTAGGCTGTCATTGGAAATGACTGAGATCAGCTCCTGTGGAGACAGTTGCATGAAGTCCTCTTCCTTACAAATCTGTACAAAGCGATCAGACACAAATTCACGGGCAGAGATGGCGAGTCTCGGGCAGTCAAGGAGAAGTCCTAATCTTAGGATAGCTAGACAGTTACCAGGAGCAAGTCTTTTCTGAAGATACGAAACGCAGACAGTGAACACGGAGGGGATCTGAAAGCGGCTGGCCAATGCAAAAATATCTTGCACATTTCCGTCGTTGAGATCAATACTGGCAGAGTACAGGTACTTAATGATTAAATCCAATACAGCAGGATCCACATTATCTAGTACTACCTCCTTTTTTTTTGCCTCATCAAGTTCAGATAAAAAATACTCACGGAAGTAAGGACTACAAGCTGACAAAATCAATCTGTGGCAAGGAAGACTTTTGTCACCTGCTTTTAGTGTGCAATCGATGAATTTTTTCTCATCCAGGAGATCTTTTAGACCATCCTGAAGAAGGGTGGATTGGTAAAGCCGCAGTTCCTCTGCAAGTTCCCGCTGGGAATCCATTTTGTGAGTAACCTAGGTAAGGAAGGGGACACTAAGGCCTTAGCTCCTCACAGTACACAGGTCTAGCAGTAAAAAGGCAGATCAGTGTGCTTTGCCCAGCTTGAAGCCTTTGCAATTTAATCCCACCAGCTAAATATAGATACCAACTCTAACAAGGGAATTTAGGAGAGCTAGTTTGGAAAGAAGAGTTCTTGCAGCTGTTACAGATTGAAAGGAACAACTGGAACTTTTAATCACTAAGGAAACAGCTAAGAAACAAGAGATTTAAATGAAGTGGAAAGCTTTAAAATACATAAAGCATTAGAAGATATGCTAATAAAGGCTACTGCAAGAAAATGTTTATTAAACTAACACAAAACTGAATCATAATAATGAGTCAGTCCGCTAAAAATGGTCTAGTGGCAAGCTACTTGGCTATCTGAATTAATGATGCAAAGTTCAAGAATATGAGCTGAGTTCATTTGGATACTCATAAGCAAGATCCCCTTTCCAATAACTGCTACGAATTTTTATTTTCTACTTAAAACAGTGGGATATATAATCTTCTTTTAGAAGTAGGAAACAAAGACTTCTACTTAGGTACTATAATTACAGATTTTTTTGGGAAAAAAAACCTTTAAAATAATAATATCCCCCCATCATGATTGAAAATAAATGCAGAGAAACTGCTATTTTCTAAGACATCCCAAATTATCGGTATTTTTAAGTGGAAAAACTATAATTAGTATTGAATTAAATTATGAAATTATTTAATTTGTTCACACCCTGCCTTGCTCTACAAAGGATTTGATGTGGCAAACAATAATAATAAGACAAGAAATAAAAAAGTTAAAAGTCGGCCCTAGGGAAAGAAAAAATCCACATACAGTATGATCACTAAAGCTATTCTGTGGTTTTGTGTTGCTCTTTCATTAAATAAAAATTTACAAAATAGAACAGATGTATTGTAACCCCATGAGAACAATGTAATCAATAGAACACAGCAAAATCAGGACGAAGTGCTACATCCCTGGTATAATTTGAAAAACAGGCTTTATACACACACAAAAAAAGTATATGACTAGAATCATAATTTAAGTTGTTGATTATAATAGAACACACCATATTAATTATGGGATGCAGAAAGTGTGACTTGAAAAAAAATTGATCTTTTGTTTACATACAAATAGCATCATATACTTCTTCACGAAATATTTTATTACAAAATTATATTCTCACGTTGTTAAAAACTCAGTGGGGCTGTAAAAATACTGTAATTTCAAAGGTTGGTATTCTTAAACATGCTCAAAAGAACATAAGCTCCATAAAGACAGGGATTTGGGGGAGGTTTGTTTTGCTCAATGCTATAGCCACAGGGCCTCACGGGTGCTCCATAAATATTTGTTGAGTGAATCAATGAATGCCCCCAGATCAGGGAATTATGTATTTTTAAACTTCAAGGTCTCCATCCATCAGTAAAAGTTTTTTCCCTTATTTTACATCACGGTGAAGTCAATAGTACTGTCAGCTGCTAAAACAACAGCTGAGAGAAGAGCTCATTGACTCTCTTTCCATTTATAGAGGCCACTAAAGGTTTTAACACACTAGAAAAAACCAACAGCTGCTCCCTTGTTTAAACAATAAATGACTCATTTCTCTTTACACTTAACGCCTAACATCTGAAAAGATTAATGAGTCAGATGCAAACACAGTGTTTTGACGTTTGAGATTATTCCTTACTAATTGGCAATTTTATAGTCTGTTTTGCTTGAAAAACTATTGAAACAATATTCCTAGCTGCATTTTTTTGACCTGTACACATTTTTCAAGCAACATTTTCCCCCTAATATAGGTTATTATAACCCCATCCCTTAAAAATGTAAAAATCCTTTCCTATTTAAATGAAGAAACCAATTTATAGCTTTTGTTCATTGATCTTTATTAAACTCAGGTTAGCCCTTGATTGTACTATGTGTCTACGGTTGTACATACAGTTGGCATCTTATTCTAAATGATTTTACACACTCACTTTTTTCACTCTAGAAAAAGAGGGCTAATTTTAATGTTTTGACAAAAGTTCCTTACAAAGTTTCTTTATACTGAAGCAGTAGCAAAAAACACTTATGCAAGAGAGGTCACCAAATCTTACCTGACCAAGAAATCAGAAAATAATATCATATTTTTGAAAACTTCAAAGAAGTTTCAATGAATGCAAACAAAGAGCAAGTCAACAAATAAACTATTTATTTACAAACTATTTAAAACTATTTCCTTACAAAATAAATGTATTCTTGCCAAAATGATATTGAAATTATTTCCAAAATAGTGCCCAAAACTTTACATAGGGGTTGATATCCTCCAAAGTTAGCTAAAATTTTTAGTTTTTACATAAATGGTTACCTAAAAATGACAAGCTTAAGGTTTATAATTTATATGAGAGTTGGCTTACCTTTGGAGCTATGTGATAAATATATTTAAACCAGATTTTTATAATTAAAAAAGCAGCATTTTGATTACTCCATAAGAATAGTCTTATGCTTTTAGATAATACTTTCAAAGCATTTAATGGTGCTGCATAAATTCTTTATTAAACTCAACATGATACAGTCTTTTAATATCCACAGACTAATAATTTACAAGTATTAGTTACAAAATAAACATATTTACAACAAACCAGATACATTTTGATTACAATTTCAAATATAATTTTTAGAAGACTGGCAATAAAATCTTCGACAAATGAGTTTTTCCTTAATCATTAAAAAACTCTCTGAAAAGCTTTTTCTGTAAATGTAAAAACTATGCCATGCCTTATAGCAGGCGACTAGTATCTTTAATCTTGAGATATCTTTAAATAGAAACCCAGCTCAAATCACGATCAACTCATTACTTCCCAAAGTCCCTGTAGGGTGAATCCATCCTTCAATTTCTCTATTGCAAGCCCCAGTTCTTCTGAAAACACAGGTTCACGATCTTGTTGCTTTTTGGGAGATAAGAGGATGAGATGGGAATAGAGAAGGTGGGCAAGGAAGAGGAAAAAAAACAAAAAATAGGTTTCACATAAGTTTGTGAATACTAAATACTGGAATATAGAAAATTTTTTTCATATACCATAGGTAAAATATCCTTACCTTATTGCCATCAGCAAAATAAGCCTGTAAGACAAGGAAAATTATATTTCACATACTTGATGTATAATAGGTTAATAGGCCAAGGAACAGGTAATTAATTTACAGAACAATTCTGTAACTAACTGTATTTTATATTCTGTTACTGTGTGTCTAATGGTTTTCTCACCTATCTTTACAATGCTAGTAGCAGAATTCACTTCTTCTGTCAATCATTATTTATGTCTTCAAGAGTTATGCTTTAAGCGCTAAAAATGTGCTTTGTAATTGGTGTATAATTAGCATTGTTAACTTGAAAGGAGATAAAAAGAATGACTAAGCAGCTATAAAATTTCACCCCTACTTTTGGTTTAGCAGAAGATGCTGGCAGAACAAAACAAAGCAATCAGTGCTTCAATGTGTCAGCAAATGCATACACTGAGGCAGTAGTAGTTTATTATTAACTATCTTATACTTATTTCACACTTTGCTTAAAAACTTTCATTCCCAGAGAGATAGTCTAGTCAGATTCATAGACCACAGTACATAGAAAGCATTATTATTATTTTGGCTATTAATTAAATAATACAAATTTGGAAACAAGAAAGTTTACTGTTCAAATAGAAATCCAATTTAAGATAATATACCTACTGAAAGGAGGGAGGTCCATCTCATAAAGGTTACTTATGGAAAGTATATAGACTTTAAATTAATTAAATTAACTATATTTAATATATTCTGTTATCTTAAAGTATGAAAAAACTTTTCACATATCTGAAATCCTCTGAATAAGTATGTTCTCAAACTATTTCCCAGTTTGGTAATTTAAAAGTATTTTCACACACAAAAAAATCCCTAACCTGAAAAAAAAACTACTCTCCAACTCATGTTTAAGACATTCTAAAAAGTCTCAAGTTCCATGATATTTTACACACTTAAACCATTATTAAATTAAACATGACTCAGATTAAAAAAAAAATCACAAGAAATTTAGTAGCTCTTCTTTGTGATGCTCACCACGAAAGCATCTGTGTGATCATCAGAGTCTATTTCTACATCATCTTGAATTTGTTCAACTGTCAGAGCTTCAAGGGACTGTGGCTGAAAATCAGTAGATGTTAAAAAAAGAAAAAGAAAAAGAAAATCAGTTAAATCAGATGTTAAAATGTATCAAAGAGACAATATTAATCAAATAAATAATTTTAGTAAAATGTGCTGTGAGAATTGTAAATACCTGTAAAAGATACCACAGTTACCAACCACTCAGGTCTTACAAAAATCACTGTATAATTTATATTCTATTAAAACTAACATGAATAATAAAATGAGTCAGTTAAACCCAAGCTTTTAAATCTGAAGTCAATATCATCAAAAGATTTAAAATGACAAATTTACACAAACTTAATATGATACTTAGAAATATCCATAAAGAAAAAAACTCTCATTGGATTTTATCTGATTTTCTGATAGTTAAAAACTATCTGATAGTTTAAGTTTAACAAAAACTAACTTTTGTATAATAGCAAGTTTTAAATTTTCCTCAAAATAGTCATTAAATAGAATTTGTGAGAAAAGAAATTTGTGAAAAAGAACTAAGATTTGTATGGAATATTCTAAATGTAAAGCAGAATAAATATAGTACTGATATTTATTAATTCATTTTTCAAATATTTGAGTATCTTTAGTGTATGAGGTACAATGCTGGTACTACCAAAGGTTTAAAGTCTCTGCCCTTACCACAAAAGGTGTGTAATCTAGTGGGAATGAAGGATAAAACACAATTATAAATAACTAAATATCAGGTTGAACTATATGAAATTGCCATTTTAGTAAAAAATGGTCAAATATTAATAATATCATATAGTTCAACCTACAAAAAATAGCTATAACAAATGCAATATCTATTATAATAGAAGAGTTTGGAGACAGCACAACTTCTGGCTTCTGCATGCCAGAAACTTTCATGAAGAAAAGGCTGGCATGTGATCTAGGGCTTTTAAGATGAGGATGATTTTCATAGGTGGGATTAGTGGAAAGGGTATTCCTGACAGAGGGGATCAGTAACAGCAAAGGTGAGAAACCACAGGACATGGCCGAAGAAGATGAATAATCCAATATGGTCAAAATATGAGAGTCCCAGGAGACAGAAGGAGCTACGCAGAATATTGTACTGAACAATGCCAAGGAGTATCACTCACACTGGAGTCTATGTGAACAATGTTCCCTAGAGCTGGGCAGTGCACAGCCTACAGAACCAGACACTGTGGCTGTGCAGATAAGGTGGGAAAGGTAGACTGAAGTTTACTGAAATTTTTTAATACCAGCTCAGAGAATGTGGACTATTTATAGGTAATTGGTGGGGTAAAGTTGATGGTAGAAGTGTACTGCTGACAAGAGGTGACCTGATCCCCTAGTCCGAGGACAGCTGGTGTTTCAACCATGTTCAGAGCTGTGTGACTGCGTACAAGTAAATTAACCTATCTAAGCCTCAGTCTCCTTAACTGTGAGATAGGGCTAATAATAATGATGATGATACACTTCATAGTGTTTTTAGGAGGATTAAACGAGATGAGGCATATAAAGTTCTTAGAGCAGTGAACAGCAAAGAGGAGGCATTCAACATAGCCATTCAACAACTATGAATATTCACTAAGAGCCTATTATGTGCTAGTTTTGATTGATGGAGATATAATGATTAAAGAAAATAGACAAAAATCCCTGACTTCATGGAGATTATTTATAGTGAAGGAGACTGATCAGTGTTACCAAAAGTAAAGCAAGCAAGCAAGCAAGTGAGCAAACAAACAAGCAGAATAAGGGATAAAAAAGTGACAGGGGTTGGTGTTTTAGATGGATAGTCCAAAGACCTCCCTGAAGAAGTGGCTTTGGAGTAAGGACTTATGTGTGGTGACAAAGCAAGCTACTATGCCTGGTTATTATTATGTACTGAGGGCCAAAGAAGGGGAAAAGAAGAGAAATGAAAGGTAGAGACAGAATGGGTAGGACAGCTAACATATTGTCCCCCATGTGCCAGCCACTTTACAGACATGATCAACAACTTTGTAAGAGAGATTACCTTCATTTCATAGTGTGAAAACTGAAGCTCAAATTTGCCTAGGATCACAAATAAATGGTGAAATTGGGATTGAAGTCAGGTTTCTCAGGTTCCAAGGACCATGCTTGTTCTACAACATTATTCTACAAGCAAAAGTAGCAAAGGAAACTGCAGTTTGAATGGAAAGAAAGGGATAGGAACAGGGGAGAGACTGGTACAACTGACTGAATGTATAAAGTAAGATAATGGGAAAAATAAAAAAGGAAAACCCCAGAGTTTTGAGCACATCTGACTTTGACAATGTTAAAAATAAATAAGTAGTGAATAAATAAATAGATAAATCAGCAAGATACTGCTTTTGAGAATAATGACAAGATTTTAGGTATACCAAGTTTGAGATACTCAACCATGTCCTAGTGTATCTTACTGACTTGGAAAATTATTAATTAAATTACTAAGATAAACTTTTAAATGAGAAATTCAATTCATGTTATTTGGAATGCTCATCTATGTGAAAATATTCAAGAAATATTTGGAACCCTGGTAAGCTTAGAGAGTATGCCAAGATCAGAAAGATTTGGGAGTCATCTACAGAAGTACAACTTGAAGAAACTGGAGGAGGAGGTGATATTACTGAGGAACATACAGAGAAGGTAGAGTGAAAGGGAGAATGCTGAAAGAAGTGCAGGTTGGGAAGAAAGCAGAAAATGATGGTTAAGGAGATGAAATACTTAGAGTGTATGTACAATATGGTGTCAACAATCCAGAGACAAGTTTCAGCTGGAAGGGGAAAGGGATATATATGGAATTTGACAGGGAGACAAACAAATTAAGTATATGGAGCACAGCAAGGTTGAAGTCAGAGGGTATGAATTTGTACTCAGCTGTCCAGTCCTACTTCTTGATCTTCCTGGTCACCTGCTGCAGTCCAAGAGCAGGAGGAGAGACAGGTAATCTATGCGATATGTGATATGGCTCAACATGCTGAGTATCGGCAGGGACACTGATGAAAGAGTGGGTGGCAGGGACACCAGCAATAGAGCGCACGGTGAGGGCCCCAGCACAAGAACAGACAGCAAGGGAACATGTGACAGAGCGCCTCTGGCGAGGGTACCACTGTCAGAGCAGACGGCGAGGAGTCTCTAATGGAGTGGCTGGTGAGGACAACAGTGAAACACCAGATGACAAGGGGCCCAGCTGCAGAGGCTGAAGAGTAAAGCCAAAAGACAGCTGATGTACCTGGAGAGCGGGATTGGTGCAGAAACCAGAAGTCGTGAGGAAGGCAAAGAGCAGACATGTGGGCATGATATTCAAAATTTTTCACAACTGACATGGAAGAGGATCTGATGAATAGGAACAGACACAGGCCAAATGAATGGAGCAGCCTCCTGGAGCTGCTATATTGTGGGTCATTGGGGGAAGAGAATGGTGTCTGTGAGGCCTGTAAGGTTTAACCAAATGCTAATGGCGGGCTGAAGTAAAATAAAAATAAAGCTGTCAGAGTGAGAGATTCAAGTCTCTACATCAGAAGAGCCTTGCATATGGGGACATCTTGGACAGGCTGCTACCTAGACGGGCAGGAATGAATGGTGAAGCAGGCAGGGAGAAAACAGGTGGTAGGCACAAATTAGCATTGGCCATACTCACTGAGCAGAGCCTGTATATTCATCATTTTAAACATAGCTTAAAATTAAATTGTACACAATGTGTGTATATCTGAATTTTATAGATTGTGTAAAGGCAATTGAGCAAACTCTGTATATCACACACTGAACAAATTACCTTTTCTTCCATCTCATAATCCACTCCAAATATAGGACTGGCAGAATAGACTTTGTGAAGTGAATTAATTTCCTTAACTGATTCTTGTAGTTTTTCCACAGGATCTATTTTAAAGCCAAGGACATATCCTCCGCTCTATAAGAGAAAATAATGAAAAATCGAAAAGCCTGAGGAACAGTATTTACAGTATATGATAAACTACAGCTCTAACTGTCCTTATTTCAGAGCACAATATGTAGGCTGATTTTTTTAAAATTAAATTTTTTATTATGAAAACTTCCAGCACATACAAAAATAGAAGAGTACAATAAATGTCCATGTAGCCATCAACCAGCTTCAACAAGAAACAACATATGGCCAACTCTGTTCCATATGTAACCTCCCCATCCCCTAAATCTCCTCCCCTCACCCACTCAGGATTATTTTGAAATATATCCAGATATCACATAATTTAATCTGTAAGTATCAAAGCTAATATTTCAAGATTAAAAAAAATACGCCATAGATTGTGAAGGCCAAGGGAAATGAGATTTTCCTGAGCTAGACCTTTAAAAGGAATAGACTACATATTAAAATGAAAAAGGGAATGGCATACCTGAGGCTATCTCCTTGAAGAATTAGGAAAGAAACTTGCCCATGACAGTTTGTTGGAGAAGAAGTGTTAAAAAATTAAGTACCCGTATGGTGATGGTTGAGAGCATACACTTTTGTGTTCAAATCCTGGTTTTACAACACTACATGTGATGTATGGTTTACATCATACAACTAGCTGTATGATGCTGGGCAAAGGAGTGAGTAGACATTCGTATTTAAATTTAGAATTTAGAAGAGAAAAATCTTTTTAAAAAAAATTTATAAAAACAAATAAATGCAAAAACCAGCCACAACGGGGCATAGCAGTTTATAATTTGATACAGTATAATCTGAGTTTGATGGTATAAAATCTCAAATAGGGTGTGTTTATCTGTATATACCTGTGTTGCTCAAAGACAGTCTTGTGAATCAGTCAGACCTGGAATCAAAACCTAGCCCTATCACTTACTGTTATTAGACCATGGGCAAGGTTTCTAACTTCTCCAAGTCTCAGTTTCCTTGAATATAAAATGGGGAAAAAATAGTAACTGTATCATAGGGTTGTGTAAAGATTGAAATAACGTCATGACTGTAATCATAATTAATATGTCTGCCCAAAAGAGAAATATAAGCAGGATTCTTCCCATGGGGACAATTATTATATGACTTCAAACTCAAACTCTTCATATAATCTCATGTTACAGCTAATACTCTTCTTGGATATAAACTGGTTACTATAAAAATAAAACTAAAAATATAGACTGTCACATAGTTTTTTAAATATATTAAAGATTAAAAAAAATATAAAGTATCTTACCTGCTGGGAGCTTTCTATGACAAGAGCTAAACCAAATTTTGAATCTCTAATCTTTATTGACCGCTAGATATAAAACGAAAAAGAAAAAAAATGCTCGTTTTTATTATCTGATAGTAGTGACACTTTAACACATTTTTCAACTTTTACACAGTAACTACATTTTTTTTTTTTTTTGTAACTACTGTTCATAGTCCGAAGAACAGAACTCTTCCTCTTTCCTTTTTCCTTATACTCCTATAGAGATCAAGTAAATGAAAATTTTCATACTGGAAATAGGTGGCAAATTTGTAAGGCAACACAAAGATGACATCTCTGAAATATGTACAAAATTCTGACTTAAATGTCCCCTGCTTCAGGGAGTCCACAACTTTTCTAAATATTTTAAACCAAAGCCCAGCAATCCTTTAGTTATGGAGAGCCAGTGTCTTTTGTGACTCCTAAGGCTGGGTTAGTTTTTAAAAGTCCCATGTGCCTATATACAATGGAATATTACTCAGCCGTAAAAAGAAATGAAATTGAGTTATTTGTAGTGAGGTGGATGGACCTAGAATCTGTCATACAGAGTGAAGTAAGTCAGAAAGAGAAAAACAAATACCATATGCTAACATATATATATGGAATCTAAAAAAAAAAAAAAAAAGGTTCTGAAGAACCTAAGGGCAGGACAGGAATAAAGACACAGACGTAGAGAATGGACTTGAGGACAAAGGGAGGGGGAAGGGTAAGCTGGGGCAAAGTGAGAGAGTGGCATGGACATATATACGCTACCAACTGTAAAATAGCTAGTGGGAAGCAGCCACATAGCACAGGGAGATCAGCTCGGTGCTCTGTGTCCACCCAGAGGGGTGGGATAGGGAGGGTGGGAGGGAGACGCAAGAGGGAGGGGATATGGGGACATATGTGTACGTAGAGCTGATTCACTTTGTTATACAGCAGAAACTAACACAACAATGTAAAGCAATTATACTCCAATAAAGATGTTAAAAAAAAATGTTGCATGTGCCTTCTGTTTCTTACACAATAAATGACTAAATTCTGAAAGAACCTCCACTGCATTTATTGAAAAAAAAAAGTATGGGCATTCATCACTGGGCATCAAAGAAGGCTAAGATAGGTCAAATATAATTAACTCAACTGGTAAGTGTGACATGAGGGTGAAGCTTGGCTAGTGGATGAGCAGTGACACCAGTGGCCTGGGAGAAGGGTAGAGGGGTAGAAGCATGACATGCAGGACCTGTATGTAGAAAGTGAAACAAAATGTACTTGCTGGCAGGGTTAGAGAGAACCATGGAGGATCTAACATTATAACCAGCAGACCAAAAGTCCAAGAAGGATAATAATCTGTGGTAGGTGATGGTGTATCATACTTCCAGACAGGTGGGCATTGGAAGTTGAGAAAAAGAGAGGAAGAGAGACACAGACAGACGACAGACAGCCTAAATGGTAACTGTTATGAAAACCTGGGCTTCCATCTAGACTACTTCACACCCTGCCAGGAGTACGCACAGTCCTGGTTAAGAACTACAGAACCCTGGCATCCTGCTTGTGAATAGGTAATCTAACCAGGTAACTGTGGATGACACAGGCTGGTAAGATGGAAACTGGCAAGAAGATACATATATAAATATACATCTATAGGAAGGGAGTCAGGACAATGGCTGAGGCCCAGAGCTGAAGTTAGAACATGACTGCCCCAGTGACAGATTGTGATGATATCGGATTGCAAGTTGTTTGGGCCAGGCTGAATTCATTCCAGAATCCGTATTTGGCAATGGTATTCTTAAATAACGGAAAGTATCCTACTTGAAGAACAGAAATCACAAGGTTGTTTACTACTCAGTAATTATTCAGCATAATAGACATTGATATGTAAATGCAATATAAAACAGCAACAAACAGTACAAAATATCAATTTATCAAATACCTATGTAGACTCTGTCACATATTTCCAGCTATGCTTATAAATTCTCGTATTTCTTTAGATGGCCAGAAATAATTTTTTTCCTATCAGATCCTATGATTTTCTGTTTAATGTGTTGCTTTCCTCCACCAGACTGAAAGCTGCTTAAAGGCAGAAACTGCGTACTGGTTCATGAGTTTCATCACTGAGCACAGAGTAGGTGCTCAGTATTTGGCAAATGAATGGTCAAATATTTTAAAGTAACTCAGGAATCAAACAATTTAGCAGAAGATAGACTTGGGAATATTTTGCAAAGAATCATCTTTCTCATAGGTTAAGAGGTCTCTTTAAAAAATGACATTTTCCAGATATCACATACATTGTATCTAATACTCAATAAATATTTATTAATGAAACTATTTAGTCTTAAGACTACTTATATTCTATAATAAGGGTGATTATCATAGCATAACCTCACAGGATTCTCATTAACTATTTTTATGTTCCATCTAATTTGCACTAGGGTCCAATAAGTAGGGTTTTTTTTTTTAATATATAGGATGAAATTCTTCAGTTTATTGGAGTTTACTATTTGTTTCACTCAATCACATACTTACCATGAAAGCAGCAGCAGAGTAAAAAGAACCACCTTCATCTACCCCCAGAACAAACTGGTCTCAGGTGTAATTAGTTCTTATTCTAAATTTTAACAGCTTTAATTTACGCTAAAACCATTATGACTAAAAACCATCTTGATTCCTTTCACTGAACTTGTAGTATGAATCCAGCTTATATACATGCTGTATCTGAATACAGTAAAAACTGTTCATTCACAGAATTAATGAATTCGCTCTGGCTTTAAAAGGGTTTGAACAGAAAGTAGCAAGACAGCCATAAAGTGTGTGGGTCAGTGAGCTGAAGCCATGCCAAAGGACCACTATATACTTGCCTCCTGGAAAGGTTATGGAAAACTTTAGTAGCTAAAAGCCCTTTGAATAAAATCTAAGAAAAATCACCTTAATCTGTATGACAACTATTAAAATTTTTAGAATCCAGTATATTTCTCTCTTAATAGCAAGTTGATAATGGTGCCGTTTCCCTTGAATGGAAGTACAATAGGGTCTTTTCTGATTATCAACATTTAAAAAGTATGCTCTCAGCTAAACTGTTGCCACTAGGGAGAGAGAAAACTCATCTAATCCCAAAAGTCCTATTAACTGTTGAACAGAAATTATTTATTCTACATTAAAATAAGGTCATCAAAATGCATGCACTTACAATTTGCAGATATGGTATACTGACGTTAAAACTGTCATTCATGTTTGCATGCCACACGATTCTCACATTGGTAATAAAAAAGGTTCCTAAATTTCCCTGTAAAAGAGAGTGATGAGAGAGGCATCAACAATCATGTCTGAATACTTACTCTTTATTTTCTAAACACGAGAATAATTCCGATTCTCACAGCAGCATAAAATACCAGAATTGAGTATTATGAGGAGTAGTTATTCAGATGGGGAGCTGTCAATATCCTATAGAATATTTATCATAGTTTAAAACTAGAACTTTTCAAGTGCGCAAAGTTTATTTACAATTTAAGCTTATGATTCCATGTTTAGCAAGAGCTCTTCAATCAAATGCTACAGTTTTACCACACTGGTTATTAGTCGAATCTAGGTTGTAACACCCACAAAGGCTGGAAACTATTCTTTTTTTTTTTTTTAAATTTTATTTATTTATTTATTTTTATTTTTGGCTGTGCTGGGTCTTCGGTTCGTGCGAGGGCTTTCTCTAGTTGCGGCAAGTGGGGGCCACTCTTCATCGCGGTGCGGGGACCGCTCTTCATCGCGGTGCGCGGGCCTTTCACTATCGCGGCCCCTCCCGTTGCGGGGCGCAGGCTCAGCAGCTGTGGCTCACGGGCCCAGCTGCTCCGTGGCATGTGGGATCTTCCCAGACCAGGGCTCGAACCCGTGTCCCCTGCATTAGCAGGCAGATTCTCAACCACTGCGCCACCAGGGAAGCCCTATTTGTTTCTTATTCCAACTATTAGTCGCTTATATGTTTCCTCTGGTCATAATTTCAAGAGGAAATGAAAAGTTACAATCATGGATGTAGGAGTCACCAAATGAGTTATATGTTTAATTCCATAAAGACTGGATTAAAAGGATTCCGTGACTGTCCACCCTATGACTCTCCTCAATCAGCCGAAGTTATCATGATGTGGAGGGTAGTGTGGTATGGGGGAAGAATGTGGCTGTGGGACAGAATAGATGTGGAGGTCACTTAATGTTTTAAGGCCTGAGTTTTTCATCTGTAAGTGAATAGAGACTGGACTAGATGACCTACAAGGCCCATTCCAGCTCTAAGTCTACACATAACAAATGTTGATAAAAAGAGCATAAAACCATACAAATATGAAAATCAGAATATTATGTATATCAAGAGCTATGTTAATTAATTAAGAGCTCTAATGCTTATTTGAACAGTTAAATAAATATACAAACCCAATCATAAATGGAAAAATGATTACCAAAGAAAGCACTGCCCCAAAAGGTTCATTAGTTCTTTGCATGGTACCTGATCACTGGATAAATTCCATACTCCATTGATTTTATCATATACATGTTCTCGTGGTAGTAATCTTAGTTGCTTATTTTGAATTAGCGCACTTCTCAATTTAAAATCACGATACATTTTAGAAGTTTCATATGCTCTATAAAAAAGAACAAAAGACTAATCCAAACTGAAAATGTGATTTTCTTAGATTATGTTTACTTATTTACAAAAATACACAGTTAGTTACTAAGGTACATCAAAAATTTTTTCTTCTCAATAAGTTTTGGTGATTATAGTCTTTTGTACTGTATTTGTCATTTCAGTGTAGTATTTACACATATTATCTCAGTACCTATATTTTCGATGTCTAATTTTTTAAAAATTTATTTTATTTAATCTATTTTTGGCTGTGTTGGGTCTTTGTTGCTGCACGCGGGCTTTCTCTAGTTGAGGTGAGTGGGGGCTACTCTTCGTTGCAGTGCGCGTGCTTCTCATTGCGGTGGCTTCTCTTGTTGCAGAGCACGGGCTCTAGGCGTGTGGGCTTCAGTAGTTATGGCATGTGGCTCAGTAGTTGTGGTTCACGGGCCCTAGAGCGCAGGCTCAGTAGTTGTAGTGCACGGGCTTAGTTGCTCCGTGGCATGTGGGATCTTCCCAGACCAGGGATCAAACCTGTGTCCCCTGCATTGGCAGGCAGATTCTCAACCACTGCGCCACCAGGGAAGCCCCTAGATGTCTAATTTTTAAGGCAATGTATATAGTATGGCACAAATGAGAGGAAGCAGATTTTTTTTTCTTTAAGCTGAAGAACAATGCTTGCAAAAACAGACATGGAAATTAATTTTTCTATCAGAAAGCTTCCCTTCATTTCTCTGTTTTAGTTAAAGGCACCATTATTCTTTTGATATAAATAAGACTGCAATTACTTTTCTCACTGAAACCTGAAAACATTATGCTCACATCTACCTTTATACAGAAAATCAGAATGAATCTGTACCAACTCCAAAAGGTACCCTAGGATAGTGTATGTATCTGTGTGTGTGTATGTATGTAATAAAATTCCTATAACTTTGTTTTCCTTCCATGTCTCCCTATTGATAAATACTAAAAACAGAAGAAAATTCTGATTAACTTTTGGTTAATTCTAATTTTAACTCCACAAAAATACAGGCTAATTTACCCTTTTAATAAAACTAAAGGGTTTGCTTTACCTGAATAACTTTAGAAATCATTTATATAAATTATAATATGTATTGTTAAACTTCTGATTTTTACATTAATTAATCTTCTAATTATAAATTATGAAAGAGCAGGATTCGAGCATTTGACTATAAATCTTAATTTCCTTTAGGGTGGTAATCATCAATATTTACCAGTGGAAAAATGGAAACTATTCATGTTATAAATTGTTTTGGAGGGAACACATAACATTTTTATACTATTAAAGATAAGTAGCTTCCCTGTTCCCTTCAAACTCCATTTCATATTACTTCTCTAAGTAAACTGAAATAAAAAGATAAGAATTAGGTATATGCCTAAGAGAGCTTAAAAAAATATGTTTTCACACAAAAACTTGTACACGAATGCTCACAGCAGCATTATTCCTAAAAGCTAAGAAGTGGAAACAACCCAAATGTCTATCAGCTGATGAGTGGATAAACAAAACATGTATCTATACAATGGAATCTTATTCAGCTATAAAAAGGAATGACGTACTGATATATGCTACAACATGTAGCATGCTTGAAAACATTACCTAAGTGAAAGAAGTCAGACATAAAATGCCACTATATTGTATGATTTCATTTATATGAAATGCTCAGAATAGGCAAATCCAGAGACAGAAAGTAAATCAGTGGTTGCCAGGGGACCACGGGGATGAGGGAATGGGAAGTGACTACTATGGGGGTTTCTTTTTGGAGTGATGGAAATATTCTGGAATTGAGTAGTGGTGAATATACTAACACTACCAAACTGTAAACTTAAAAATGGTAAATTTTATGTTATGTGAGTTATATCTCCAAGAAAAGCAAACAATTATATAGATTAAAAAATCATCAACAAAATTAAAAAATAAAATAACAACTAGGAAAGAAATAAATTTGCAACATACATGACAGATAGGAGTAAAATTAAGAAATTTACAACAGAAAACTATACATAGCCAATGAATATGAAAACTTTCAACATCACTAGTAATAAAAGAAATTCAAATTAAAACAATGGTATATATACATACTATATATATCTGTGTGTATAAATTTTTGTGTGTGTAGTTTTTTTTTTTTTTTTTTTTTGGCCTGTCATCTTAGCCAAACTTTTAAAAAAATCATAGTACTTAGGGCTGGTTAAAAAAAAAAAAAAGAGCTGGGGTAGTAAAAAGAGAATAATTAAGAAAACAAAAAATCAAAACAACCACAAAACAACAAAACTCTTTAGAGAAATTACCCAATCATGCCTTCTATTGTTAGAAAAATAACCTTAATTCCTTAACTGAATTGTTCAACTTGGTTATCTACATTAAACAAATTCTCTATTTCATTTTTAACTACCTTGGTAGCTAATTTAATAGACTCTTCAGCAGTTTTATGTGTT
Organism: Balaenoptera acutorostrata; assembly: GCF_949987535.1. NCBI lineage: Eukaryota > Metazoa > Chordata > Mammalia > Artiodactyla > Balaenopteridae > Balaenoptera > Balaenoptera acutorostrata. Next base: position 30,823,962 of record NC_080071.1, on the reverse strand, counting down.
TTATAAATACCTTCAAAGTGTTTATTAAATGGTAATGCAACATGTTCTATGTATCTTCAGGATGTTTACAATAGACCTTGGAGGAAGACAGCACCACATGTTGAAATTTTACCCTCTAAACCTTTATATCATAGAATTACCTTAAAATTCAATAATCTATAAAGTATTACCATACCTGTGTACTGCAATCACAGAAGTAAAAAGTCTAGGACTTCCAGGAACCAAATTTGTAAATATAAACTCAAAACGAGTACTGTTACATTTTGTTAGTATATAAAGAGCTTCAGTTTGGCCTCGTAATTTCTGTAAAGACAAATTTATTTAAAACTTCAGATTTTAAGAGCAATTTCTCATTTATAGAGAAAACAAACATCAACCTCAAATATCTACTGTTTCTTTACTATATATATATATATCAATAAGATTTTTCAGACTTACAGAATTAGCAGTCCTTGTTGTAATATTCAATATGCAGTTGTAACCAATAGCTAAAATTTAAAAGCAAAGAATTTAAAGACCATGATACAATAAATTGAGGGAAAAACTATATATACATAACTTTTAAGTTTAAAAAATTAAATATATATAAAAATGCAATTAAAAATTTTTAATGAAATATCTACAAATTTAAGTTAAATAATTAAAAGGACTAGAAAGTTAATTCTGCCTCTTTTGAACAAAAATATTCACAACATAGGGAAAAAGGAGGTTTGCTTCTCTAAAACCTATACAGTAATATTTACTAAAAATCTTAGCACCACAACATCAAGAGAAAAAGTCTAGCTGGAAAATCTACAATACCTTTAAAAAACAAATGAAACAAAATTTAACACAATGAAAGGTTGTACTTTTATTAGAATTTAATCTCCCTTCTTTGATATTACTTGAAACAGGTTATAGCAAGTTTCAAAGTAAAGTAAAAAATGAAACCAAAAATCATTCAGTGTAAAAGCACTAATCTTGTATATGTCCAAGAGACAAAATGGACAGAACGAAAAAAACATTCCTTTTGCATTATGATGCAGTCTGTGGTTAGTCTGGGATTTCTTAAGTTTTATCAATTAAAGTTTTTCACATATTTCATAGTATAGCTTTTTTTGGTGTCAAGAGCCATTGTGCAAGTTTACTTGACAAATTATTTTTTTTCTTTCATGCTAACAAAGATACTTACAAAGATTGACTCTGGGTAATGCCAAAGAGTGCCAGATAATTCTTAAATTTGTTACTAAGAGTCTACCTAAAAGTAAACATACAGAAAAATAAGTTACCTTAAGTAAGGACCCATTTTTGCAGTATAGAATGAGATGGACATGAAACTTCTGGCCCAGTACCAACAGCAACACCCACAGATGTTTTTCATACATTTATTAATTGAAAATACTTATTGCGCATATCCATTCTAGGTAAGGTATACAATGTGTGATTCAGAATCCCAGAGAAACAAAATCTGATAGTTACAGAAAAAATACAGGTATTCACTGCCAACACCTTGGTTTGACTCAACTGACAGAGGAGAAAACTCTGTACTGTTTTTTTTTTTTTCTCAATAGAAGCTGTTCTGGGGGTCCCAGTAGGTTATATGTGTCCAACTGAGTATGACTACAGGACAGTATAATTACTAAGTCATTCAGTGAAATCACACTTCTCAAAGAACTCTCATATATATATGAATCCCTGCCATTTGAGCACTCTCTTAGCAGTTCTCATTTAAATGAGCCATATACTCATGTACCCAGTTTTTTTGCTGTGAGCAAACTTTTTCCTCATATGAAGTCATGTCTAGGCTGAAGTCTGTTTAAGGCTTATGCTTTTCATTCTTAGCCTCAAACTGATGTTCTTACACTGAAATATGTACCAAGTTAGATAAACTTCATTTCTCAAAGTATGTCGTATGAAATAGTAGTCCCTATAGATGCTCCAAGAAAAAAAAAAAGTCAAGTAAATCTGTGCATGGTAAACGATGTGTCTTAGAAATTTGTAATACAATTAGCATATGAGGATAGTTTTTAAATATCTTGAACTAATAAAACTCTCTTGACTTTGTTTAACACATTTCTTCAGCAAATTATAACCATGGAATTCTTTTGATGAGTTATCTATAGCCATGTCATACTCCTTCCTCCCTGAAAAAACCCCTAGAATATCTAAAATCAGAGAAACTAAGCCTGTGTGAACGCTGGAGTGAGATGGGATAGGAGGTTCTAAAAACAAAGGAAGGCGTTCTCAAGAGAAACTGTGGAACATTACATGGTATGTTTGACAAATAGTAAGTTACCCAGCATGGCTAGAGTGTAAAGTTCCCACAAGATCACAGAGGACTAGACCTGCATCTATCAGTCAGGGTCAAACAGAAAAGAGATGGCTCACTTAAATTAGGATAACTGGGGTTTATTTACAGAAGGACTTATTACAATAGTATGGGGTGGGGCATCAGGAACCATAATTGACATATAATGCTGTTTCATATCTTATTCTCCAGCTAATATAACATTTGTAATTTAAACCATAAATATAAAATACATTAGAAATATACTCACCTCTATCCCCATTATTTCCTTTGGTGTCTTCAATTGAATCTAAACAATCAATAAGGACTTCTCCAGGTCTTGTTTTCATTTGTCTAAAATAAATATAAAGGCTTTAATTTTTTAGCTACAACTACACCTGCTTACCATCTAGTGAGGGAGAGAAAAGACATATGCATATGAAACGGACAAAAGTATAAATAATACAGTACCAAATGCTCAGGCATTTGAAAATAAGGTTTTCAAGAACTTAAAGAACCTGGAGATCAAGTGGGGCCTGGAGTGACCAGGGACATGGAGAGAAGTCAGAACTAAAGGAGAGGTAGGATTTGAAGAAATAAAAGAGAGAGAAGAGAATCTATGATTAAAGACCAGAAATAAGAAATGATAAGAGAATGTGGGAAGACTGGCCTGGCTGGGGAAGAAGGTATATGTTGAGAGGTAGTGAAAAGTATAGTAGGATAGGTAAGAAGGAACCAGATTATGGATAACCTAGAATGTCAGTCAGATAGATATGGGTTTTATCCTGTGGACAGTGGAGAAGCCCCAGAGGTTTCTGAGTGGAGCAAAGGAGTCATGCAGTTATGGAAGGGACAGATTAAAGCAAAGCAACATTAGGACTTGGTAAACAATCAGATAAAGGAGACAAAAGGAAATAAAGAATGAAGAATAGGTTGCTGACTGATAGAATGCAATCTAGAGTGCCAAAAAAAAAAAGAAAAGAAAAGAAAAGAAAAATGTAGCAGAATATGTGGTAGAGCCTTCTAACACATTCTCAATAAAGCCAATTCAATTACCTACTGGAAATACAGACATGATCATACACTTCCCTGTTTAAAAGCCATATTACCCCACTGCCTAGAAGATGAAGTCCAAAATCCTCAACTGAATATTTCACAATCTGGCTAATCAATCTTTCTATTTGCACCTCCTTTCTCTACCTGCCAGACCCTGCTTCTAGCCAATGAGATTTATACCTCTAAGACTCTGCATCTAATTTTTTTTTTTCTTTTCTTCCTTTTCTTTTTTCTGGAATTGTCTCCTCCTGTATACCCTAGCAAGGCCCTGACCATTCATCAGGGCTCAATTCAAATATTATTTTTTCTTTGAGGCCTTCCCTAGGAAGAACGAACTTTTCTGTTTCTATGGTCCTCCAGCTTTTTGTTCATTTTTTCCATGACGGTGTTTACCACATTTTTTTATAGTTAGTTGTCTATATCTATCTCCTGCAGTAGAACAGGGGTGGGGTGGGGTGGGGAAGGGTGTCATTTCCTATTATTTTTGTATCTTTAGCTATCAGCACAGTCACCAGTACATAGTAAGCATCTGATAAATGTTTAATAAACTGAAAATGTTCATGAAATGGATCTTTGCTTAAGAACCCTCCAAGAATAACAGGAAAAGTCAAAGAATGTGTGCAATATGTAACCGTTGTTTATAACTTTATAAATTCCCTTCCCTCACAACGCCTTAAAGGATCCAAGACCATGTTAGTATTACATACCTAGCCACAGCTAAGCCTGGGAAATTAATATTTCATTTTTTCCACCAAAGAAAGTTCTGTTCATAATAAAGAATCATGCGAATTGGCTAAGAAGCTCCAAACCATTAACCCAAGAACCTTAGCTTTACTGTTTTCCAATGGGCACTTTTTTTCTGGACTGCCAGCAGGACGTTTCTAACTATTCTCTTTAAAACATGAAAATTTCCAAAAACAGGGCTTCTGTTTGAGAGGCTCCAAAAGAGGGTTCCTTCTTCCTGTTGGTGATTTAGATGAATAACTAGAAACGAAGTTTACTACGGAATTAAAGTCTGCATGGTCAGGGATTTTGGAGAATGCTTACTCTCACTTCCCTCGGAGACTCAAGCTTTAGAACGGTGAAGTCATTTTTCTAAGGGCCCACAATGTGTGTCCTTATTCTAGACCTAGTTTCCGAACCCTCGTTTCCAGAGTCCCTGCTCCACGTTCCTTCCACCCTACGAAACTAGCACCGCAAGCTCGCTGGGGTGTACTGGACGCCCAAGCCCAAGGTGGTCCCTGCCGTGTTTGGGCTCAGCTTCCGACAGGTCCCCCGGGCCGAGACGGGACCAGGGATCGTAAGGGACCGAAACTGCGTACAATCTAGACGCGCTCCGGCTGTGGCGCCTGGGGAGGGCCGCAGGGCCCCGGCCAGTCTGGGGTCTCCTGAGGTGAGGACAGCAGGCGCCAACCTCCTCCCACCCTCGCGAGGGTCTTAGGCTCCGCCCGCGGGTCGGGAAATCGCGGCGCGGCGCCCTCTACAGGCTCCCGGCCACTGGGGAATCTTGGCGACTCACTGCGAGGACACGTCGAAGCGGACATCCCGGTCCTCCCAAAGCGCATCCAGCACCGACATGGTGACGGCGGCGGGGGAGGCCTAACGGCGTCTCGCCGGCTCCAAGACAACGGGCCGCCTCTGGCACGACGTCTACGGCGGGCGCCGAGACCCAAAGTTCCTCAACGTAATGTGCGCGCTTTCCCGGCCCTGTGGTGTAGTTAAGCGGATTTGAGGCTCCAGGCAGGTTTCCGTGCCTCAGAGAAGCCGAGCTGGCCCCGGCGCAGGAGCGGCTGCTTGACTTCTGAGTGACCTTCCGCACCTCCAGACTCGCCTCCTTAAGCCGTTCCTCCCCGCCTACCCCCTTCCATTCCTCTCCCACTGTCAGGAAATTTAGACTTAGGGACTTCGCAGGCGGTTCACTGGTTAGGACTCTGCGGTTCCACTACTGGTGGCCTCGGTTCCATCCCTGGTGGGCCAGCTAAGATCCCGCAAGCCGCTTGGTGCGGTCTGAAAAAAGAAAGAGAGAAATGTAGACTTAAAACTCGAAATTCCTCGTCTGGCCCTGCCTCCTCCGGCCCAGCCCACCTCATGCCGTCCTCGCGCCTTCCGCTTGCTCTCCAACCAGGCAGGGCTCAGCGCCTTTGGAGGGCGCCCCCTTTCTCTGTCTGGAACTCTGGTTCTCCAGATCTCTACCTGGCCCGTCCTTTGTCACTTCAGTCTCAGCTCAAAAGTGAACTAAAGCGGTCCTTAACCTTTCTTCTCTCGCTCTGCTGTGAGTACCTTGAGGACAGAGTTCCCTTTGAACCCACGCGAGCACGGAGTAGGCATTCAGTAAGTACTTTTCGAATGTATCAAAGTGCCGTCCTTCACTCAGTTCTGGACAGTTCTCTAAATCAATGGTTCCGAGTGTGGTCCGGGGACTCCAGGAGGTCCTCAAGATCCTTGCAGGGCGCCCACAAGGTCCAAATGTATTTGTATAACACTATTTGTCTTTTTAATTCTCAATCTCCCTTTGAGTGTACAGAGGAGTTTTTTAGAAGGCACATGATGTGAAACTGAATGTGAAAGAGATATGAGAAAACAGCTGTCTTAATATCAAGCTGGATGTTAAAAAGATTTGCAAAAATGTAAAACAATGTTACTCTTCTCACAATTTTTTGAAAATATAATTTTAAAAATGTAATATATGTTAATAAATAAGTTATTTTTACTTTTAAATGAATTAAGTGAATTTTTAAACTTCTCAGTAAATATCAATAGCTATAACCCATATAAACCAAAGCTCTTTCAGATCCTCAATGATATTTTTAAGGGTATAAAGGGGTCCTGGGAGCAAAAGTTTGATCACTTTAAATTATCTGGCACTCGGGTGTATCAGGCTTTGTGCCAAATACTGGGTATATTCATATGAAAGGCATGAGGAGTTTTTCTCAGGTTGACGAAGGTAATGGAGACAAAGGAACGTGTGGTGGACACAGACTAAAGTGGGCCCCATTGAGTCATGCCCTTGTATGATCCCATCCCCTTGGATGTGAGCAGAACCTGTGACTTTCATCCAGCTAATAAAATATAGCAAAGATGATGGGATGTAAAAGTGACGGGATATCATTCCCATGTTTATACTATGTTATATAAGGCTGGATCTCAGCTGACTGGAGCAAGAGAGACTCTCCTGCTTGCCTTGAAGAAGCCACCTGCTATGATACCGCCTTTAGGGCCAGCGGTCTCACGTCCTGTAGGTGCAAGGAGCTGAAATCTGCCAACAACCTGAATGAGCTTGGAAGCAGATCTTTCCCCAGTAAAACTTCTGATGAGGCCTTAGCCCCAGGAAATATCTGGATTGCAGCCTGGTTGTGACCCTAAGCAGAAAACCCAGGTAAGTCATGCTTGGACTTCTGATCTACAGAAACAGGAAGATAATAAATGTCTGTAGTTTTAAGCTGCGGTCATTTGTTATATGCTGCAATAGAAAACTAAGACAGAGATTGGTATCAGGAGTGGTGTGCTACTCTAACAAATAGTAGAGGCTATTAGACCCAGCAAAATTCTGCTGGTGGGAAGCAGGCTGATAAAATTACTCACCTGTTGGGAATTCCCTGGTGGTCCAGTGGTTAGGACTTGGCGCTTTCACTGCCAGGGTCTGAGTTTGATCCCTGGTTGGGGAACTAAAGATCCTGCAAGCTGCGAGGTGTGGCCAAAAAAAAAAAAAAAAAAAAAAAATTACTCACCTGTAAACATGTGCTACATTTCATGAAAAAGCAAGGATGACTCAGAGGATCTGAGCACCACGGAAGATTATTCCCAGATCTTAAACCTTAAGCAGTAAAAATCCAACATTTGCGCAGATGGATGTCAGAATTGTTATATGCCAGTGGCTCATTTGTACCTTCCATTTCCCCCCTGTTGAACTGCAATGTCTCTAACTGTTCTCCTATGCCAGTCCCACCATTGTATGATGGGAGTGTTGGGAGCACTGGTCTCTTTAGTTTCACTGGTCACTAAGGGGAATTGTGCTTCGAGGAACTGCACTTAATGACTTATAGCCAGGAGCCTCATTTGCTCAGATGTAAATGATTTAGATGATGAGATCTTGGATTCTGAGCTGATGCTGTAATGTGATGAGAGGGGAACCTTGGGATGGAGTACACAGTTTTTTTTTTTTTCCTTTGGGAGAGGCATGAATTGTTGAGGGCTATAGGCAGAATTCCAGGTGGCCTCTAAGATTCCCACCCATGGTGTACATATCTTATGTAATCCCCTTCCCTTGACTGTGGAAGAATCTATGAATAGGATATCAGTCTTGTGGTTAGATTATGTTGTATGGCAAAGATGAAACCGTTTTGCAGATGCGATTAATGCCCTTTGAATTAGTCAAAAGGGAGACTATCCTTGGTGGGCCTGAACTTATCAGGTGAGCCCTTAAAAGAGATTTTCTTGCTGGCTTTGATGAAATAGTGTCCAAGTTATGAGAGAGCCACATGTCTAGGAACTGAGGGCAGCCTTTAAGAGCTGAGAGCCAGCAAGAAAACAATAACTCCAGTCATCCAACCACAAGGAACCAATTCTGCTAAGGAACCTGAATGAGCCTGGAAGGGGACCCCAAACCTCAGATGAGATCACATCCCTGCAGACACCTTGATTCCAGGTAAGCAAAGAACTCAGCCCAGACTCCTGACCCACAGAAAACACTGTGAGACAATAAGTTTGTATTGTTTTAAACATCTGAGATGGTGATAATTTATTACAGCAACACTAAATTAATACCCTGACATCACAGTAGGACCTTTGAAACAAAGACTGAAATGACTATTTTTCAGTGCTTTTAACTGGGCCTTCATATACTTTGTTTCCCAGATTTTTTTTCTCCTGCATTTGTAAGTAAAGTTTTGTGTGTGTGTATGTGTTTTTACTTTTTAAATCAATTTTATTGAGGTATGATTTACATATAATAAAATATACCCATTTTAGGTGAATTTTGACAAGTATATATATCCATGTAACCACTTCCATAATGAAGCTACAGAACATTTCCGTCACCCCAAAAAGATTTTTCATGCCCCTTTGCAGTCAACTCCAGGTTCCAGAAACCATTTGTTTGCTTTCTCTCACTGCAGATTTTTTTTCATTATTTTTGTTGTGGTAAAATATATGTATATGTATAACATAAAAAGTGCCATATTGTAAATTGATTTTGTGTGTTCTAGGATTTTATATAAATGGTGTAATAAATTATATACTATAGGGCTTCCCTGGTGGCGCAGTGGTTAGGAATCCGCCTGCCAGGGCTTCCCTGGTGGCACAGTGGTTGAGAATCTGCCTGCCGATGCAGGGGACACGGGTTCGAGCCCTGGTCTGGGAAGATCCCACATGCCGTGGAGCAACTGGGCCCATGAGCCACAACTACTGAGCCTGCGCGTCTGGAGCCTGCGCTCCGCAACAAGAGAGGCCGTGATAGTGAGAGGCCCGCACACCGCAATGGAGAGTGGCCCCTGCTCACCGCAACTGGAGGAAGCCCTCGCACAGAAATGAAGACCCAACACAGCTAAAAATAAAAATAAATAAATAAATAAATAAATTTAAAATAATTATAAAAAAAAAAAAGAATCCACCTGCCAATGCAGGGGACACAGGTTCGAGCCCTGGTCCCGGAAGATCCCACATGCCACGGAGCAACTAAGCCCGTGCGCCACAACTACTGAGCCTGTGCTCTAGAGCCCGCAAGCCACAACTACTGAAGCCTGCGCACCTAGAGCCCGTGCTCTGCAACAAGAGAAACCACCGCAATGAGAAGCCTGCACATCGCAACAAAGAGTAGCCCCTGCTCGCTGCAACTAGAGAAAGCCCACACACAGCAACAAAGACCCAATGCAGCCAAAAATAAATAAATAAAATAAATTTATTTAAAAAATTATATACTATATATACTCTGTATCTGACTTCTTTCATTTTGCAGAATGTTTTGAGGTTCATCCATATCGATACATGTATCAGTAATTTGCTCCTTTTTACTGCTGTCTTATTTTGCATTCTATGGATATACTGCAGTTTGTGTCACATGTTGGACATTTGGGTCATTTCCAGTTATCATTAATAAAGTTGCCAATGGCAATCATGCATAAGTCTTTGTGGATATAGATTTTAATTTCTTTTGAGTAAATTCCTAGGAGTGGAATTACTGGGTCGTATGGTAGGTGTATTTTTAACTGCCATCTGTTTTCCATAACAGTTGCACCATTTTACATTCCCACCAACAATGTATCTCCATCATTTGTCAATCTGTTCAATTTTGCCATTCCATTGGATATGTAGTGGTACCTCATTGTGGTTTTAACATGTATTTCCCTGATGACTAATGGTATTAATCATCTTTTTGTGTGCTGATTGAACATTTGTAAATCCTTTTTGTAAATTGTCTGTTTATGTCATTTCACATTTTTTAACAGGTTGTTTGGTTTCGTATTGTTGAATTTTGTAAGAGCGAAGTCCTCTGTTGGATATGTGTATTGAGAATATCTTCTCTCAGTCTCTGGCTTGCCTTTCCATTTCTTAATTTTTTTCTTCCAAAGAGCAGAAGTGTTTAGTTCTTAATGTTAAGTTTAATTGATCATTTTTTCTTTTCTATTTAATATTTTCTGTGTACTGAGAAATCTTTCTCAACCCGAGATCACAACAGTTTTCTTCTAGAAGTCTTAACAGTTTTAGATTTTCATTTATGTATATGATCTGTTTCAGGTTAATTTTAATGTATGATATGAGGAAAGGTAGAGGTTCATTTTTGTCCCTCATGAGATTCCTTTATTTTCTATATGAATATTCAGTTGTTCTAGCACCACTTTTTTGTTGAAGTATAGTTGATATACAGTATTATTGGGTTGGCCAAAAAGTGCCTTTGGTTTTGGTTTTTTAAAAAATTTTTATTCATTTATTTATTTATTTATGGCTGTGTTGGGTCTTCATTTCTGTGCGAGGGCTTTCTCTAGTTGTGGCAAGCGGGGGCCACTCTTCATCGCGGTGCGCGGGCCTGTCACTATCGCGGCCTCTCTTGTTGCCGAGCACAGGCTCCAGACGCGCAAGCTCAGTAATTGTGGCTCACGGGCCCAGCTGCTCCGTAGCATGTGGGATCTTCCCAGACCAGGGCTCGAACCCGTGTCCCCTGCATTGGCAGGCAGATTCTCAACCACTGCGCCACCAGGGAAGCCCCGTCTTTGGTTTTTAAGTAAAAATAAAAGACACATTTTTCATTTTCACCAAGAATTTTATTGAACAACGTATTCACCATTTTGTTCCACTACCTTATGCCATTTTTCAGGCAACTTCATAATTCTGTCTTCCCAAAACTTTTTATCTTTTTGAGCAAAGAACTCTTCCAGGTGCCTTTTACAGTCTTCCAGGGAATTGAAATTTTTTCCATTAACAGAATTTTGTAAAGACTGAAATAAATGGAAACCCGAAGGTGTAATGTCTCGTGAATATGGCAGATGAATCAGAACTTCCCAGCCAAGCTGTAACAGTTTTTGCCTGGTTATCAAAGAAACATGCGGTCTTGCGTTACCCTGATGGATGATTATGTGTTTTCTGTTGACTAATTCTGGACGCTTTTCGTTGAGTGCTGCTTTCAGTTGGTCTAACTGGGAGCAGTACTTGTTGGAATTAATCATTCGGTTTTCGGGAAGGAGCTCGTAATAGAGGACTCCCTTCCAATCTCACCATATACATAACCTCACCTTCTTTGGATGAAGACTGGCCTTTGGTGTGGTTGGTGGTGGTTCATTTCGCTTGCCCCACGATTTCTTCTATTCCACATTATTGTACAGTATCCACTTTTCATCGCCCATCACAATTTGTTTTAAAAACGGAACGTTTTCTTTACATTTAAGTAGAGAATCTCATGCGTAAATACGGTCAAGAAGGTTTTTTTTTTTTTGCTTAACTTACGTGGAACCCAAACATCAAAGCGATTAACATAACCAAGCTGGTACAAATGATTTTCAACACTTGATTTGGATATTTTGAGTAGATCGGCTATCTCCCGCGTGGTATAACATTGCTTGTTCTCAGTTAATGTCTCGATTTGATCGCTGTCAACTTCAACTGGTCTACCGACCGTGGAGCATTATCCAGCAAGAAATCTCCAGCATGAAACTTCGCAAACCGCTTTTGACATGTTCGATCAGTCGCAGCACCTTCTTCATACACTGCACAAAATTTTTTTTGCATTTCAGTTGCGTTTTTACCTTTCTTGAAATAATAAAGCATAATATGCCGAAAACGTTGCTTTTTTCCCTCCATCTTCCATATTAAAATGTCTACACAAAAATTCATCAATTTTGATGTCTTTTTAAATTTTTTATTTTTATTTATTTATTTATTTATGGCTGTGCTGGGTCTTCGTTTCTGTGCAGGGGCTTTCTCCAGTTGCGGCAAGTGGGGGCCACTCTTCATCGCGATGCGCGGGCCTCTCACTATCACGGCTTCTCTTGTTGCGGAGCACAGGCTCCAGACGCGCAGGCTCAGTAATTGTGGCTCATGGGCCTAGCTGCTCTGCGGCATGTGGGATCTTCCCAGACCAGGGCTCGAACCCGTATCCCCTGCATTGGCAGGCAGATTTTCAACCACTGCACCACCAGGGAAGCCCAATGTCTTTTTTTAAATGCATGCTGATATGACAGCTGTCACATACAATCTAACAAAATTGTTTCAAATGAAGTTAAAGACAACTAAGTGCTACTAGAGCCATCTTACGGAAAAAACCGAAAGAACCTTTTGGCCAACCCAATATATAAGTTACAGATGTATAATATAGTGATTCACAATTTTTAAAGGTTATACTCCATTTATAGTTATTATAAAATATTGGCTATATTCCCTATGTTATACAATATATCCTTGTAGCTTATTTTATACATAATAGTTTTTACCTCTTAATCCTCCACCTCTATATTGCCCTTCCTCCCTTCCCTCTCCCCACTGATAACCACTAGTTTGTTCTCTATATCTGTGAGTCTGCTTCTTTTTTGTTGTATTCACTAGTTTGTTGTATTTTTTAGATTCCGCATATAAGTGATATCATACAGTGTTTGTCTTTCTTTGTCTGATGAAGTCTATCCATGTTTGCTGTACATGGCAAAATTTCATTCTTTTTTATGGCTGACTAGTATTCAATTGTATATATATATATACCACATCATATATACATATTTGGCTGCACTGGGCCTTAGTTGCGGCATGCAGGATCTTCATTGCCATGTGCAGGATCTTTAGTTGTGGCATGGGAACTCTTAGTTGTGGTATACATGTGGGATCTAGTCCCCGGACCAGGGATCGAACCTGGTCCCCCTATATTGAGAGCACGGAGTCTTAACCACTGGACCACCAGGGAAGTCTCTACCACATCATCTTTATCCATTCATCTGTTGACAGACACTCAGGTTGCTTCCATATCTTGGCAACTGTAAATAATGCTGCTATGAATATTGGGGCGAATGTATCTTTTCAAATTAGTGTTTTTGTGGGTTTTTTTGGTTAGATACTCAGGAGTGGAATTGCTGGGTCATATGGTAGTTCTATATTTAGTTTTTTGAGAAACCTCCATACTGTTTTCTCCAGTGGCTGCGCTAATGTACATTCTCACCGACAGTGTACAAGGGTTCCCTTTCCTCCACATCCTCACCAACATTTGTTATTTGTGTTCTTTTTTGATGATGGCCATCCTGACAGGTGTGAAGTGATATTGTGGTTTTGATTTGCATTTCCGTGATGGTTAGTGACGTTGAGCATCTTTTCATGTGCCTGTTGGCCATCTGCATTTCCTCTTTGGAAAAATGTCTATTTATGTCTTCTGACTATTTTTTAATCAGGTTGTTTGTTTTTTGATGTTGAGATGTATGAGCTGTTTATATATTTTGGATATTAACCCCTTATTGGTCATATCATTTGCAAATATTTTCTCCCATTCAGTAGGTTGTCTTTTGGTTTTTGCGATGGTTTCCTTTGCTATGCACAAACTTTTAAGTCTAATTAGGTCCCATTTGTCAATTTTTGCTTTAGGAGACAAAACTATTGCTATGATTTATGTCAAAGAGTGTTCTGCCTGTTTTCCTCTAGGAGTTTTATGGTTTCTGGTCTTACATTTAGGTCTCTAATCCATTTTGAGTTTATTTTTGTGTATGGTGTTAGAGAATGTTCTAATTTCATTCTTTTTTTTTTTCTTACTTGATATAAGTAATTTTATTTAATTTATTTATTTTCTCACATCTTTATTGGAGTATAAGTGCTTGACAATGTTGTGTTAATTTCTGCTGTACAACAAAGTGAATCAGCTATATGTATACATATATACCAATATCCCCTCACTCTTGAGCCTCCCTCCCACCCTCTCTATCCTACCCCTCTAGGTCATCACAAAGCATCGAGTTGATCCCCTTGTGATATGCAGCAGCTTCCCACTAGCCATCCATTTTACATTTGGTAGTGTATATATGTCAATGCTACTCTCTCACTTCATCCCAGCTTCCCTTTCCCGCCCTGTGCCCTCAAGTCCGTTCTCTACATCTGCATCTTTATTCCTGCCCTGCCACTAGGTTCATCAGTACCACTTTTTAAAATCCCCTATATATGTGTTAGCATACAGCATTTGTTTTTCTTTTTCTGACTTACTTCACTCTGTATAACAGACTCTAGGTCCATCCACCTCACTACAGATAACTCAATTTTGTTCCTTTTTATGGTTGAGTAATATTCCATTGTATATATGTGCAACATCTTCTTTATCTATTTATCTGTTGATGGACATTTAGGTTGCTTCCATGTCCTGGCTGTTGTAAATAGTGTTGCAATGAATATTGGGGTACATGTCTCTTTTTGAATTATGGTTTTCTCAGGGTATATCCCCAGTAGTGGGATTGCTGGGTCATACGGTAGTTCTATTTTTAGTTTTTAAAGGAACCTCCATACTGTTCTCCATAGTGGCTGTATCAATTTGCATTCCCACCAACAGTGCAGGAGTGTTCCCTTTTCTCCACACCCTCTCCAACATTTATTGTTTCTAGATTTTTTGATGGTAGCCATTCTGACTGGTGTGAGGTGATACCTCATTGTGCTTTTGATTTGCATTTCTATAGTGATTAGTGATGTTGAGAATCTTTTCATGTATTTGTTGGCCATCTGTATGTCTTCTTTAGAGAAATGTCTATTTAGGTCTTCCACCCATTTTTGGATGGGGTTGTTTGTTTTTGTGATATTGAGCTGTATGAGCTGCTTGTATATTATGGAGATTAATCCCTTGTCAGTTGCTTCGTTTGCAAATATTTTCTCCCATTCTGAGGGTTGTCTTTTCGTCTTGTTTATGGTTTCCTTTCCTGTGCAAAATCTTTTAAGTTTCATTAGGTCCCATTTGTTTATTTTTGTTTTTATTTCCGTTACTCTAGGAGGTGGATCAAAAAGGATCTTGCTGTGATTTATATCAAAGAGTGTTCTGCCTATGTTTTCCTCTAAGAGTTTTATAGTGTCTGGCCTTACATTTAGGTCTTTAATCCATTTTGAGTTTATTTTTGTGTATGGTGTTAGGGTGTGTTCTAATCTCATTCTTTTACATGTATCTGTCCATTTTCCCCAGCACCACTTATTGAAGAGGCTGTCTTTTCTCCACTGTATATTCTTGCCTCATTTGTCAAAGATAAGGTGACCATATGTGCCTGGGTTTATCTCTGGGCTTTCTTTCCTGTTCCATTGATCTATATTTCTGTTTTTGTGCCAGTACCATACTGTCTTGATTACTGTAGGTTTGTAGTATAGTCTGAAGTAAGGGAGCCTGATTCCTCCAGCTCCATTTTTCTTTCTTAAGATTGCTTTGGCTATTCGGGGTCTTTTGTGTTTCCAAACAAATTGTAAAATTTCTTGTCCTAGTTCTGTGAAAAATGCCATTGGTAATTTGATAGGGATTGCATTGAATCTGTAGATTGCTTTGGGTAGTATAGTCATTTTCATAATATTGATTCTTCCAATCCAGGAGCATGGTATATCTCTCCATCTGTTTATGTTATCTTTGATTTCTTTCATCACTGTTTTATAGTTTTCTGAGTACAAGTCTTTCACCTCCTTAGGTAGGTTTATTCCTAGGTATTTTATTCTTTTTTTTGCGATGGTAAATGGGAGTGTTTCCTTAATTTCTCTTTCTGATTTTTCGTTGTTAGTGTACAGGAGTGCAACAGATTTCTGTGCATTAATTTTGTATCCTGCAACCTTACCAAATTCATTGATTAGTTCTAGTAGTTTTCTGGTGGCATTTTTAGGATTTTCTAAGTATAGTATCATGTCATTGGCAAACAGTGACAGTTTTACTTCTTCTTTTCCAGTTTGTATTCCTTTTCTTTCTTTTTCTTCTCTGATTGCTGTGGCTAGGACTTTGAAAACTATGTTGAATAATAGTGGTGAGAGTGGACATCCTTGTCTTGTTCTTGATCTTAGAGGAAATTCTTTCAGTTTTTCACCATTGAGAATGAGGTTTGCTGTGGGTTTGTCGTATATGGCTTTTATTATGTTCAGGTAGGTTCCCTCTATGCCCACTTTCTGGAGAGTTTTTATCATAAATGGGTGTTGAATTTTGTCAAAAGATTTTTCTGCATCTATTGAGATGATCATATGGTTTTTATTCTTTAATTTGTTAATATCATGTATCACATTGATTGTTTTGCATATATTGAAGAATTCTTGTATTCCTGGGATAAATCCCACTTGATCATGGTGTATGATCCTCTTAATGTGTTGTTGGATTCTGTTTGCTAGTATTTTGTTGAGGATTTTTGCATCAATGTTCATCAGTGATATTGGTCTATAATTTTCTTTTTTTGTAGTATCTTTGTCTGGTTTTGGTATCACGGTGATGGTGGCCTCGTAGAACATGTTTGGGAGTGTTCCTCCCTCTGCAAGCTTTTGGAAGAGTTTGAGAAGGATAGGTGTTAACTCTTCTCTAAATGTTTGATAGAATTCACCCGTGAAGCCATCTGGTCCTGGACTTTTGTTTGTTGGAGGATTTTTAATTACAGTTTTAATTTCATTACCTGTGATTGATCTGTTTATATTTTCTGATTCTTCCAGGTTCAGTCTTGGAAAGTTGTACTTTTCCAAGAATTTGTCCATTTCTTCGAGGTTGTCCATTTTATTGGCATATAGTTGCTTGTAGTAGTCTCTTATGATCTTTTGTATTTCTGTGATGTCAGTTGTAATCTCTCCTTTTTCATTTCTAATTTTATTGATTTGAGTCCTCTCCCTTTTTTTGTTGATGTGTCTGGCTAAAGGTTTATCAATTTTGTTTATCTTCTCAAAGAACCAACTTTTAGTTTTATTGATCTTTGCTATTGTTTTCTTCATTTCTGTTTCATTTATCTCTGCTCTGAACTTTATGATTTCTTTCCTTCTACTAACTTTGGGTTTTCTTTGTTCTTCTTTTTCTGGTTGCTTTAGGTGTAAGTTTAGATTGTTTATTTGTGATTTTTCTTGTTTCTTGAGGTGAGCTTGAATTGCTATGAACTTCCCTCTTAGAACTGTTTTTACTGCCTCCCATCGGTTTTGGACCATTGTATTTTCATTGTCATTTGTTTCTAGGTATTTTAAAATTTTTTCTTTGATTTCTTCAATGATCTCTTGATTATTTAGCAGTGCACTGTTTAGCCTCCATGTATGTGTGTTTTTTACTGGTTTTTTTCCTGCAATTGATTTCTAATCTCATGGCATTGGGGTTGCAGAAGATGCTTGATACGATTTCAATTTTCTTAAATTTTCCAAGGCTTGATTTTTAACCCAAGATGTGATCTGTTCTGGAGAATGTCCCGTGTGCACTTGAGAAGAAATTGTATTCTTCCACTTTCGGGTGGAATGTTCAAAAATATCAATTAAGTCGATCTGGTCTATTGTGTCATTTAAAGCTTGTGTTTCCTTATTTATTTTCTGTCTGGATGATCTGTCTATTGGTGTAAGTGGGGTGTGAAAGTGCCCCACTATTATTGTGTTATTGTTGATTTCTCTTTTTATGGCTGTTAGCATTTGCCTTATGTATTGAGGTTCTCCTATGTGGGGTGCATAAATATTTATAATTGCCATGTTTTCTTTTTGGATTGATCCCTTGATCATTTTGTAGTGTCCTTTCTTATCTCTTGTAACAGTGTTTATTTTAAAGTCTATTTTATCTGATACGAGTATTGCTACTCCAGCTTTCTTGTGATTCCCATTTGCATGGAGTATCTTTTTCCATCCCCTCACTTTCAGTCTGTATGTGTCCCTAGGTCTGAAGTGGGTTTCCTGCAGACAGCATATATAAGAGTCTTGTTTTTGTATCCACTCAGCCAGTCTGTGTCTTTTAGTTGGAGCATTTAATCCATTTACATTCAAGGTGATTATCGATATGTATGTTCCTATTACCATTTTCTTAATTGATTTGGGTTTGTTTGTGAGTCTTTTTCTTCTCTTGTGTTTCCTGCTTACAGAAGTTCCTTTTGCTTCATTGTAAAGCTGGTTTGGTGGTGCTGAATTCTCATAGCATTTTCTTGTCTGTAAAGCTTTTGATTTCTCTGTCAAATCTGAATGGGATCCTTGCTGGGTAGAGTAGTCTCAGTTGCAGGTTTTTCCCTTTCATCACTTTAAATATGTTCTGCCACTCCCTTCTGGCTTGCAGAGTTTCTGCTGAAAGATCAGCTGTTAACCTTATGGGGATTCCCTTGTGTGTTATTTGTTGGTTTTCCCTTGCTGCTTTTAATATTTTTTCTTTGTATTTAATTTTTGATAGTTTGATTAATATGTGTCTCAGCATGTTTCTCTTTGGGTTTATCCTGTATGGGACTCTCTGCACTTCCTGTATTTGATTGACTATTTCCTTCTCATGTTAGGGAAGTTTTCAACTATAATCTATTCAAATATTTTCTCAGACCCTTTCTTTTTCTCTTCGTCTTCTGGGACCCCTATAATTTGAATGCTGGTGTGTTTAGTGTTGTCCCAGATGTCTCTGAGACTGTCCTCAATTCTTTTCATTCTTTTTTCTTTATTCTGCTCCCCAGCAGTTATTTCCACCATTTTTTCTTCCAGCTCACTTATCCGTTCTTCTGCCTCAGTTATTCTGCTATTGATTCCTTCTAGAGTATTTTTAATTTCAGTTATTGTGTTGTTCATCACTGTTTGTTTGCCCTTTAGTTTTTCTAAATCCTTGTTAAACGTTTCTTGTATTTTCTCCATTCTATATCCAAGATTTTGGATCATCTTTACTATCATTACTCTGAATTCTTTTTCAGGTAGACTGCCTATTTCCTCTTCATTTGTTTGGTCTGATGGGTTTTTACCTTCCTCCTTCATGTGCTGTGTGTTTCTCTGTCTTCTCAATTTGCTTAACTTACTGTGTTTGGGGTCTCCTTTTTGCAGGCTGCAGGTTCGTAGTTCCTGCTGTTTTTGGTGTCTGCCCCCAGTGGCTAAGGTTGATTCAGTGGGTGGTGTAGGCTTCCTGGTGGACGGGACAGGTGCCTGTGTTCTGGTGGATGAGGCTGAATCTTGTCTTTCTGGTGGACAGGACCGTGTCTGGTGGTGTGTTTTGGGGTGTCTGTGATCTTATTATGATTTTAGTCAGCCTCTCTGCTGATGGGTGGGGTTGTGTTCCTGTCTTGCTAGTTGTTTGGCATAGGGTCTCCAGCACTGTAGCTTGCTGGTCGTTGAGTGGAGCTGGGTCTTAGCATTGAGATGGAGATCTCTGGGAGAGCTTTTGCTTTTTGATATTACGTGGAGCTGGGAGGTCTCTGGTGGACCAATGTCCTGAACTCAGCTCTCCCACCTCAGAGGCACAGGCCTGACACCTGGCCAGAGCACCAAGACCCTGTCAGCTACACGGCTCAGAAGAAAAGGGAGAAAAAAAGAATGAAAGAAAGAAAAAAATGAAATAAAATAAAAAATTAAAAAATTATGAAAAATTAAAAAGTAATAAAAAGAAAGAAAGAAAAAAACCCCATACAGACAGAACCCTAGGACAAATGGTAAAAGCAAAGCTATACAGACAAAGTCACAGAAAGAAGCATACACATACACACTCACAAAAAGAGAAAAAGGAAAAAAAAAAAATCTTTTGGGAAGTCTGAGGTCTTCTGCCAGTGTTCAGTAGGTGTTCTGAAGGAGTTGTTCCACATGTAGATGTATTTCTAATGTATTTGTGGGGAGGAAGGTGATCTTCTCGTCTTACTTTTCCAACGTCTTCAGTTAAGCTCTGTTTCTGAGATTTTGGATCATCTTTACTCTGAATTCTTTTTCAGGTAGGTTGCCTATTTCGTCTTCATTTATTTGGTCTTGTAGGTTTTTACCTTGCTTCTTCATCTGTAACATATTTTTTTGTCATTTCTTTTTTTTTTTTTTTGATGGGTGGGGGCTGTATTCCTGTTTTACTGGTTGTTTGGCTTGAGGCATCCAGCACTGGAATTTACAGGCAGTTGGGTAGAGCTGAGTCTTGGTGCTGAGATAAGGACCTCTGGGAGGCCTCAATCCAATTAATATTCCCTGGGGTCCAAGGTTCTCTGTTAGTCCAGTGGTTTGGACTCAGTGCTCCCACCACAGGAGCTCGGGCCCAACCTCTGGCCTGGGAACCAAGATCCCACAAGCTGTGTGGCACGCCAAAAAAAAAAAAAAGAAAAAAAGGAGCTGTACAATAACAAAGAAAAAAAATAATATTAGAAAGATAAAAATTATATTAGGAAAAATAAAAATATAATTGAAACAACTGCAACAAGGTAAAACAAAACCACAACAGAAAAAAGAAAAAAAAGGGGGGGGGGAACAAGCGAAAAGGAGCAGAACAATAACAATGTATAAAGAATAAAATAAAATTAGAAAAATAAAAGATTTATTAGAAAAAATAAAAATATAAATGAATCAACAACAACAAGGTAAAACAGATCCCCACCCTAAAAGAAGATAAAAACAAAAAACAAAAACCCTTGTCTATGGGGGGTGGAGTTTAGGCAGGGGTGGAACTTAGGCAGGGGTGGGGTTTAGGGTGGGGTGGGGCCTCTGCTTAGGATCTGCATGGAAGGGGAGAGGCAGCACGTCCAAGGGGGGCCTCCAGAGAGTGTGGAGTTCCGGAGTTTGGAGGTAAGGCCCTGGGTGAGGGTGTGTGAGTGGGGTTTAGGCCCAGTGCAGTTGGAGGGGGTCTCAGATGGGGTCTCTAAGTGTAGAGGTCGGGCCCTGGATGGGGGTGTAGAGGCGGGGCTTGGGCTCTGCATGGTAGGAGGGAGGCTCCAAGGGCAGAAGATTAGGCCCAGGAGCCCAACAGGCTCCCCAGTGCCTAAGTGGACAGGGAAAGCACTGGCCACATTCCTTTCCATTCCTCTGCCCCTGCCCAAGGACTCCCTGTTTGCCGCTGGACCCCTAACAGTGGGTGGGTCCCGCTGGGTGTAGGAACTCCTCCCCTCCCCCAGCCACCCCTCAGGGGTGCTGGTCCTGTAGGTCTGACCTTTACTTTTGCTCCCCCTTCCCTCCCTCCCACTCCCTCAGGACCCGCACGGCTGGAAGGGGCCTCGGTGGGCAGAGGATCAGGCCTGGGGTTTCAGCAGGCTCCCGGGGGCCCAAGTGGGCAGGGGAAACCTGGCCACACTCCCTTTTGATCCTCTGCCCTCCTGATGGTCCCCCAATTTCCCCCTTCAGGCGTGGGATCCCTTCCCTTCCCCCAGCCACCCCTCAGGGGCACCAGTCCTGTCCCGCCTCCACTTCTCCTTCCCCCTCACTCCCCCCCCATGCCCCATATCCTACCCGGTCGCTGGAGGTTCCTCCCTTCCCCTTAGGTGTCCATGGTCCCCCACTGGTGCCTGTTTGGTGCCCTAGTTGTGCAGAGATGCGAATTCTGCATCCTCTTAGTCCACCATCTTGACTCTGCCCCCTAACTTTATTCTTTCACATGCAGCTGTCCAGTTTTCCCAGTGCTACTTATTGAAGAGACTACCCTATCTCTATTGTATATTCTTGCTTCCTTTGTCACAGATTAATTGACCATAGTGTGGGTTTAGTTCTGGGCTCTCTATTCTGTTCCATTGATCTACATGTCTGTTTTTGTGACAGTACCATACTGCTTTGATAACTGTAGCTTTGTAGTATAGTCTGAAGTCAGGGAGCATCATTCCTCCAGCTCTGTTGTTCTTTCTCAAGATTGTTTTGGCTATACAGGGTCTTTCGTGTTTCCATACAAATTTTAAAATTATTTGTCTAGTTCTGTGTAAAATGCCATTGATATTTTGATAGAGATTGCCTTGAATCTGTAGATTGCCTTGGGTAGTATCTAGCACCATTTGTTGAACTACTCTTGCCTGCACATTCCTTTCAAGAACACCTATTTATCTTATCCTAAAAGCAAAGTTAAGGCCTTGAGGGGGGAAATGTATCACAACATTAGAGTCCAGTGAAAGAGTGCACAGTCTAGATAGCAAAGAAGCACAGTAGAGTCAAAACAAGAATAAAAAACTAGTTGTTATCCTTATGTCACTGAATCATTTATTCTCCCTATTCCACCCATCTCCTTTTAAAATGATCACCTTTATTAATGTTGAGAGTTCATGGGTAATAACAAGAATTTTTCCTCTAAGGTGTCAGCTTTTACCCTTCATTGAGTGTCTACAATATTTTGGATGCCCCAAGATATTGTCTTTTCCTCTGTAAAGACACAACATACTAGGAAGACATTCAGTAAGCCAAAATATATTTTATAACCTTAAGATTTAAAAAAATCTAAAATCTAGATTTTACAAAACATAAAAATATGCTTCAGTGCAAATATTTTACTCTTTGTTCAGTTAGGTGGCAATCAATGTTATTGAAATACATTTCTATCTTAAAACAAAATTATTGCACTTAGAAACAACTTTACAAGTACAACTACTAGAAAATTGATGCTAAACAAAAAGCCTTTAAGGAGAGAAGTAATTATATTTGTTCTATTCCAAGTGTTTGATCTATTCCTTAACTCTGATGTATTCCTTAACTTCTACGTGAAGACAGTCATTAGATACATGTCACAAGTTCCTGAGCAGTGTTTATTACAATCCATTTTAAAACATAGAAGAGCTATGAGAGGGTTTAATGTTACTATAAAACATTTTATTTTAAAATATTTAATCTGTATACTGAAATGTTGGATTTATGGAATCCTTTGTTCTTTTGTTGAGCAAAGATTTTCTTACTATAAAGAAGTTATGGAATCCATTTTGGATTTCAAGCTTATGCAAAATAAAGTGAAACATTATGGTTTATGTACAAGATGTTCTATAGCATGTGTTCCTAACCATCATAGAGAGTGCATTAAGAAATGTTTTCTTGTATCACTGAAAAGGAAACACTGCTCATGTAACTGAATGAAACACAAAAATTCTCAATTTGTGACTAAACTTATCAGCAATTAATATATGCAATTAGGAACAGTATGCCATGCTTAAAAACATGTTCATTTTCTTAATGTACCATATCCAAAATAGATGTGTTCTTGCTCGATTGGATTGAGTTGATGTTTAGTGTAGGAGTTTGGCAGCGGATTATGCAGAGTACGCGAATCCCACTTTTGATGGGGACAGCAAAGGGTAGAGTAGGGAAGTGAAGAAGGCTATGTGCTCATCACCTCATGCCTTCCTACTAAGATGCCTAGTTGTCTTTGTAATAGCTGCAGTCCCTGTGTTTTGATGCTAGTCATGGGAGGAATCAGGTCTCTTTTCTTCTCAAGAACAACAGCTCCACTGATGTCCAATCTGGTCAAATTAGAAACAAACCAATGACTCCTAAGTGAATCACTCTAGTTCCATTTACCATACTTCAGTGTCTCTTCCCTAACATTTACAAGGCTTCAGCCTTTATAGTTATCTCTTTATAATTATCCTTACCATTATCACTATAAAGCCAGATTACCCCAGAACTCTAATATTACATCGCATTATTTGCCAGTGTCCAGGAATTCTGAACTATTGAATTCTTGATTCTTTTTTTTTTTTTTTAAAGGATTTTCTTATTTATTTATTTATTTATTTATTTATTTTTGGCTGTGTTGGGTCTTCGGTTCGTGCGAGGGCTTTCTCCAGTTGCGGCAAGCGGGGGCCACTCTTCATCGCGGTGCGGGGACCGCTCTTCATCGCGGTGCGCGGGCCTTTCTCTATCGCGGCCCCTCCCGTCACGGGGCACAGGCTCCAGACGCGCAGGCTCAGCAATTGTGGCTCACGGGCCCAGCTGCTCCGTGGCATGTGGGATCTTCCCAGACCAGGGCTCGAACCCGTGTCCCCTGCATTAGCAGGCAGATTCTCAACCACTGCGCCACCAGGGAAGCCCCCGCATTCTTGATTCTTGATTCAGTATGTGTCTGTGCATTTTGTTATGCTGTTCTCTGCCTGGATATACTCTCCTCCCCAGTCTAAACCTATCAGACTATCAAGTTATACTCCTGAATTCATATTTATATTACCCCAAACCTCCACTGAAAAATGTGCAAGCTTTTATATGTTGACCATTATTGACAAAATGCTAGATATTTCTGTGGCAATCACCCTATCAAAAGCCAGTCAGTCATTTATATGTATATCCATTTATATGGATATATTGTCATAATATCCATTATACTATACACATTGTATGGCTTTGATCTAAGTTGGTCTACGTCATGGCTCCTGTGTACCTTCTGTATAAAAAAGGACAAAAAAAATGTAATTATTTATATTTCATTATTAGTCATTTTTATAAAACATTTTACAAACAATTTAAACTCTAACCTCCAAAGTAGATCTACTGTGGTGCCCACAGTTATTTTAATAGCATGCCACTAATAGTACATAATAACACATTTAGAAGGTTATTATTTTGTTTTACAGTATGGTTTGTACACTCAAATTGAGGTTCAGTGCTCAATGGGCTGATAAAATTGCAACTTCTCACAACATTAAACATAAACATCATGAATGGAATGGATTTAATTGTTATTGTTCTTTCATGCAAATCCAAAACACAAAAACAATCTGATGATGTTGAACTATTTACAGTACATTAACCATCGGGTTAAATTTTAAAGATTAAAGAGGTATAGATAGAAGAAAAAGTTATTGTCTATTTCTTAGAATTTCTATTATCTACTGATTGTAACATAACTAGTAAAGCTTAGAAAATCCATTTTGCAAGCTATAATATTATCTGTACTAATAAAAAAGTAAGCAGTATGAAAAGTATTTTCCAGAGGCTGTCAGCTTATATACTTTTAGAATACTCAAATTGTGAGGGGAGGAGGAACAATGAGGGAGGGAAGGCGTGAAGCCTGGAGGTAGGCTGCAGGAGAAATGGCAATTTTAATATAATGGCAGAAGGTCATTTGAATGGCATGGACCTCTGACTCTGGATTTTAAGTTATCTGTAGAATTGTGATGTAAACCCCATTCATCTCCCAAAACTTTAAGAAAAATCTATTAAAACGCAAAGACTTTGTGGGAATGTCTTCCCCCCTGTAGAAATCAGAAAGTGGTGCTAAATTTCGTGGTTCAGAACAGGGACAGGGGTTTGTGCAGATGCAGCAATGCATAATCTGGACCAGTTAATTCAGAGGAAGTCAAAGCTTGGAGCTGTATGTAACTATGAGAAGATAAACCCTCTGGGATATCACAGACATCTTGGGTACATAGTTGGATATTGCACAGAATCTGGAGTGATGTTTTAGCCAGTCTTATTGTTACAGGCAAGGTGATACCGCTAACATCTGAGGTTAATATAGATTAATAATTATTTTCACATATGAAAATGATGATATCTTGGGAATTCAATGAAGAAGTAGAATGTTATTTCCCCTTCTTATAGTCATTCTCATAGGTTTCATATTCTAACTCCAGTGATTCTTTGGTCTCTAACACATGTTTTGGCCACACCACATGGCTTGCTGGATCTCAGTTCCCTGACCAGGGATTGAACCTGGGCCATGGCAGTGGAAGCGCCGCCACTATCCACCAGGGAATTCCCCTGGTCTGTAAGACCTGCCTTCTCTTATTCACACACTTGCCACTTGCATCAGCTGGGGATGGGCAAAGATTAGGACTTAAGACTCCTTCCTAGGGCCCTGGGATCGACTATCTTTTCCAATAGCACTTACCACATACCACTATCTTGCATTCAGTGCAGTATTATTCTTCAATTAATTAACATTTATTTAGCTTTGTGAAAAAACATAGCCAAAGATTCTATCTACATGACATCAGAGGGAAACATAAATTCACACTTTACCATCTCAACATTGAGAGAATTTGATGTTATATAATCATATATAACAATGTTTCATTAAAAAAAAATTTATTTTTATTTTTGGCTGTGTTGGGTCTTAGTTTCTGTGCAAGGGCTTTCTCTAGTTGCGGCGAGTGGGGCCACCCTTCATCGCAGTGCGCGGTCTTCTCATTGTCGTGGCCTCTCTTGTTGCGGAGCACAGGCTCCAGACACGCAGGCTCAGTAGTTGTGGCTCACGGGCCCAGTTACTCTGCGGCATGTGGGATCTTCCCAGACCAGGGCTCGAACCCGTGTCCCCTGCATTGGCAGGCAGATTCTCAACCACTGCGCCACCAGGGAAGCCCAACAATATTTCATTTATATTTCAGTTTTCTTTCATTTGACATCATTTAGGCCTTAGATACTCCAACATCTGATGTATATCAATGCTTCATCCTGGATTTGCCAAAAGAGGCCTATGGAATAGTTTAGACATAGGCACTTGCCACCTAACTAAGCCTTAACATTCCTGGTGGAAAAGACATTAAAGTTTGGAATTGAGAAATGAAAATTCAAATTTAAGAGTAGCATTAAATTATGTTGGTGTGAGTCAAGTATTTTGAAAATAAGTGAAAGTAAAGAATGACTAATCAGGAAAGGTCTTCAAAGCATGCTTTAAGAGAGAACTTCTTCATATTTGGGGGAAGACAAGAGCTATGGAGTGAAAAATTGCAAATTCCTCCCCAGAGCGCACAGTCTCTCTTTTAGAACATTTCTATTTTTTTAAATTAGTAAAAATTACAGAAACAATTGTTGCAAAATTTTAAAACAATACAGAAATATATAGAATGAAGAGTAAAAGTACTCCTTCATCTGCTCCCTTTCCTCCAATAGCTCTTTTCTCCCCTGAAGTAACCATTGTTAACAGTTTGGTCTATTTCCTCCCAAAACTCTTCTATATATTCCTGAATACACTTCCACACATACATATCCTTAAACTGAGGCAAGTGTGTAAATAAATAAAAGGAATCATAGTACATATATTCTTCTGTGTGTAGGTATCAAATCAGGGGGTATATAGATATCAACCTGACTTATTACTAATAATGTCAACCTTGATCTCTAGTTAAGGCGGTGTCTTAACTAGACAGGTTTCTCCACAGCAAAGTTACTATTTTTCTCTTTACATGCTCTATTCTTTGGAAGTGAGTTACTAAGTCCAGCCCCCACTTACGGGAAGGAGAACTGAGCTCCATATCCTGGAGGGGGAAGTATCTAAATATATTATTTGGAATTCTGTAAGAAAGATTTTCCCTTCTCTTCTATTAATTTATTTATTCAATCATTTTTTATGTCAGTATGGACACATGGATATTAATTTATTCTTTGGGTTATAATCCAATATTATAGAGATTTATTCTGTTGCTCAAATTCACATGTTTTTTAACTCATTCTCACTCACTCACTTACTCACTCTCTCTCACTCACTCCAAAGGCATATTTGAAAGAGGAGCAGGCATAATAGGATTCTATTTATGTTTTCAGCTCCTCACTCATTCCTTTCTCACTGAGTCACTGATTTTTAATGTCTGCCTTCTAATGGACTGAGAGTCGGGTGGATGATGAGCTATGTATGAGGCCACAATCTAAGCTGAGTGAAGATGGAATCAGGGGAGGGACTGGAGCTCTGTGTTCTCACCACCCGACACCAAACACCTATTATTGACAATATCAGTGACTTTTGGACCCTTCAACATTGTCCATTCCTAATCAAAAGCCAGGAATAACTTAACCAGGTTCCCAGAATAAACTGGGACTAGTTTATAGAAACTTCCTCTCTCAAGGATTGGACTCAAGTAACCAGTGAGCTATGTGTTTTTTACTAGCTTGGATGAAAGTGAAAAATTCATTAAAAAAGAATCTACAAGTTTTGACAAAAGTTACCATAGCTTTCTTTAATTAGATTAATTATAATGTCTATTTTAAAGGCATTTTTTAAAAAGGCAAATTCACCTCAGGCCATGTTTAATTTTCAGGTGACCAAGTGACTCTAATTTTTTTTTTGAGCTGCAAATGTACATGTTTATCTTAGGTAAGAAAAGACCTTATCAGTATCTCATGTTTTCAAGTGAAACATTTTCATTGCATTTCAAAACATTTTCATTGCATTTCAAAACTATATTCAAAAATATACTTTCTGAGATTCTTTTCCATTATAGGTTATTACAAGATATTGAGCATAGTTCCTTGCGCTATACAGTAGGTCCTTGTTGGTTGTCTTTTCCAAACTATATTTGTAAGTGAATCCACGTATGGAAATGTATTTCAGACTATTGAATTCACAATAGGAAGCTTTAAATGTAGTGATCACAGCAGTTGTTATTTCATCATGCCATAGAGCAATGTTAATATGAAAATTGGAAATTAAATTAGCAGGGACTTCCCTGGTGGCGCAGTGGTTAAGAATCCACCTGCCAATGCAGGGGACATGGGTTTGGGCCCTGGTCTGGGAAGATCCCACATGCCACGGAGCAACTAAGCCCATGCGCCACAACTACTGAGCCTGCACTCTAGAGCCCGCGAACCACAACTACTGAGCCCTCGTGCCACAGCTACTGAAGCCTGCACGCCTAGAGCCGGTGCTGCACAGCAAAGAGAAGCCACCGCAATGAGAAGCCCATGCACTGCAAGGAAGAGTAGTCCCCGCTCGCCGCAGCTAGAGAAAAGCCCGCACACAGCAATGAAGACCCAATGCAGCCAAAAAAAAAAGAAATTAAATTAGCAGAAATTTTGTAAATTAAGTAAATCAAAATGAATCTTTACAAAAATTAATTGCTACAGTTAAAAAAAATTAAAGGAAGTGTTTCCAGATATCGAGGTACTATATTTTATATATCTTTACTATAATTTTAGAATCAAAGGAAGTCGAAAACATTTAACTTAGGGAAGATGGAAATAGAGCAGAAAAAAAAAAGGTATAGGAAGGATGAAAAAGAGTGGCAAAAAATAATTCCTAAACATCCCACCTAATCTTACCTACTCCAGTTGAGGTGGCCTTATAGTAGTTCTTAAAATTTTGTCACATGATTGTGTGGCCTCTGGGCTCTACAAGAAGCTGGGCTTGATTTTTCCCATTTGGCTTTTAGGACCAGGATTGATAATAAATAATGAGTGTCCAGGGACTTCCCTAGTGGTCCAGTGGGTAAGACTCCATGCTCCCAATGCAGGGGGCTCGAGTTTGATCCCTGATCCAGGAACTAGATCCCACATGCATGCCACAACTAAGAGTTCACATGCCACAACTAAGGAGCGGGCGAGCCACAACTAAGGAGCCCACATGCCGCAACTAAGACCCGAAGCAACTAAATAAATAAATATTAAAAAAAAAAAAAGAGTGTCCAAAAGTTAGTGTGTGCAAAATAGACTATATAGTTTAGGTCTGACTCTGGGATGAGTTCAAATAAAAACAAAGAAGATTTCTTTTTCTTCAATTATAATTTGTGAGAAATAGAAATATGTTCTCATGGGTATTTTAAGGGCTGTGATAAAGTTGCTTTGCTCAGTGAATGATAAGGAAAATTTTGAACATACTTAACAAACTGCCATGTTTACATAACCATAGATTCTAGGAAATGTGACTAGAAACCACATGTGAGAAGGAGCTGAAAAATCACAGGATTCCTTCTATCACTGTTTCCTACTCTTCTTCTGGCAAAGTCATGGTCATTCTTAGAGTAATGCAAAAATAGCAGTAGTAAGCTGAGATTTTGATCCCTGTTGACCCATAGGTCAATTTCTCAATCGGTTCAGAACCTAGAGGGAAGCTGGAATATAATTGAGACCCTAAACCCCAGTACTGTACTTCACTTGGCCAACACTTGTCTTTTAAAATTTAGTAAGGCATTACCTTCACCAGAAGCCTTCTCTGCCCCCACCCCCATTCTCCCCTTTGAGTTCAAGGCTCCTTCTCTGTTTTTCTCTTCTATTGGAGCACTGTCCACAATATAGTGAAATTATCTGTTCCCTCACTAGATGGTCAGCCTCACAAGGGACGTTTTTGAATTCTGAGTACCTAGCACAGTGCCAGCTTCCTAGTAGATGCTTTATAAATGTGGAATGGAAAGGATTCAACGCTCAATTCATTCTCATTGGCCCAATCTTCTTATGAGATGTTCTGTTTTCGCTCTATGGTTTCATTGTGATCTTCATCTTCCTATACAGCCAAAAAAAAAAAAAAAAGGGAATACACTACAGTTAAATTACAAATTTTAATTATGCTACATATTTATCTAGGAATCTATACTGAAGTATAGATTCTAGTATATAATACAAACAAAAAAAGCAACAGAATTGAACATACGAATATAATTTTTAAACAATCCACACTCATTACCAGAACTAAGACTCTTTTCTAAGTTTATCTTCAACCTCTTCCTTCAGATCATCTCTAGACTTGGGTAACTATCAGGTTCATCTCAGTTGAGTTTATAAGAAAATTAACACTCACTGTTTCATGCCCACTTAGGAGACCTGCCCTGAAGGCTTGGGTTGGGATGATCTGACATAATACATGGATCATGGGGCATGTAGAAAATGAAAATTCACTTGGTCGTGGAGGAACCTCTAAGGAAACCTGAAAATGTGGGTAGCCATTCTCCCCAACAGCTGAAACTGAGGCAGGACCAGAGGTCATGTGACTACCAACTGAGCACTGGCTCTCAAACTTGGCTATCCATAAGTCGGGAGTCTTTGAAATTCCTGATGCCCAGGCTGCACCCTGGACAAATGGAGTCAGAATCTCTGGGGACACAGGCCAGGCATCAATGGTTTTTAAGCTCCTCATGTGATTCCAATGTATAACTAAGGTTGAGAATTCCTTCAATAAAGAGAGATACCCTAGATATTTATAGAATACCTAGGTATTTGTAGAAAAATGAAACAGAGGTTTCTGTGCCACCTGCACAGTGGCAGGTGTTCCAAATTGTAGGTATTGTCTTGTTAATGAGCTTCTACTTAAATGATCAACCCTAAACAGTAGTACTAATGTTACAAACAGCAGGGATTTATTTATTTACCCCTGTTAATTCTCCAGAATGATTCCATGGAGACAAGCAGGCAATTACACAGATAAAGAGATAATACATTTTGCTAAGAAAACAAAATTCAAGTTGCAGACGTCTGGAGTGTGAGCAGAGTGGCACCTCCAATGTGCTCCCTGTACCAGGTTGGGACTGACTGAGAGCCCACACCCTGCAGCACTGCCAGGTCAGCTCAGGCCACAGGCCTCCTCAGCCACCTTTTTAACTTGCAAGAATATGGGGTAGGCGTGGAGAGGCATGTTTTTCATCAAGGTCAAGGACTTTAAATCCAGGCAAATCTGGATTCTAATAATAGTAATAGTTAATACTTACATAGGGCTTTTCATATGCCAGGCACTGTACTAAGTGCTTTAGGTATTAACTTAGTTGAGCCTTACAGCCTCCCTAGAAGGTGGGTATTATTAGCGTCCCGTCCTTACAGAGGCGACCTGAAGCACAGAGAGGTTAAGGAACTTGCCCAAGGTCATACAGGTGGTGTGTTACAGAATTCAGGATTTGAACCCAGAAAATGTGGCTTCTGATTCTGTGATTTTATCCATTACTTGACACTTCCACATACGAGGGATGCAACTGCCCTTGGGTATATTATTGAAGCTCACTGAGTCTTATTTTCTCATTTTAATAGTACTTATCTTGCAGGATTGGTGGGAGGGAAACAGCTAGTACAATGCCTGGGGCATGATTTTCTCTCTGTTGATGTTATTCTCCATCTCCAGGCAGGTTATTGTCAGCTCATTCTACCCTATGGGCCTGGATGGACGACTTGGATGTTTACTTAAGGATTAATTAGGAGAGACTAGCAGAGTTTTGCAGTTAAGTTTTCTTGTCTCCTACCTCAGAATATAAGATAATAGATACAGTATTATACCCAAACAGATTCCACATTCTCACAGACCATACTTAAGAAATAATGATTTCAGAAGATGGTTAATTTCAGCCACTTTTGTCCTGAGTAAAATCAACTTCACTTCAATTTGGCTGTACAGTTTAGCTAAGTTAGGAATTCCCCCCAAGGGAACCCATGATGTATAGTATAAGGATATATAAATTTGTATATTGGTCACTACCGTGAAAGCACTTTTCTGAAAGCAGAAATCCATCCAATCAAGTCATGGTAGTTGGAGTAGAGATAAAGAATTGCTTTCCTTTGCCATTTTAAAACAGTTCACGTGGTATGGCTCCATTTATATGAAATTTCCAGAATAAGGGAACCCATAGAGACAGAAAGTAGATTAGTGGTTGCCAGGGCCCAGGGAAAGGGTAAGAATGGGGAGTGACTACTAGTGGGTGTGTGGTTTCTTTCGGGGGTAACAATAATGTTCTGGAATTAGGTAGTGGTAATGATTGCACAACTCTCTGAACATGCAAAAAAGACACTGACTTGTACACTTTAAATGGGTGAATTTCATGGTATGTAGGTATCTCAAAAATGCTATTATAAAATAAAACCATTCATGTGAATGTTATTGGCTTTGCCTCTTGTGCCTCAGTGCCGAGAAGGAGATGGATATTTTACAGATGACTGCTGCTCACCTTAGCAGTGATAGATGGATAGCAGCACGACAGGATGTAGGATTATGATGACAGTTTTCAGGTTCAGTAACCGTGAGAGGCTATTTGAGGTGACCAAGTTCTCCACAGGGATCCTAAACAAAATCCCTACTCTATTGCTACCCTAAGCAAGGCCTAATTATCCAGAGCTATGGTGAGAGTGACCAGACATGCCCAAACCTCTTGGCATACTGTGATTTGCATGGTGCCTATAACATAGCAGGTGTTCAATAAATCTGTGATGAATGAGTAAATGAGTGACTGAGACTCCCCATGGATCCTCTGTGTTGGAGTAAAGTCTCTGAACACAAGCAGTGTTTTCAGTTTGTTTTTTTTTTACACCTGGGACAACTGCAATGTGCTCTGAAATGTGTTGATGCACTATATTTAGAACATTCAAACACAGTGAATTATATTAATATATTTATTTAAAAAAAAAGAGCTCAGGATACCAAAGTAGTGCCCTCTCCCTCCTCACTACGTAGGCATTACCTAGTCTTTAAAAAAAATTTTTTTTGAATTGAAGTATAGTTGATTTACAATGTTTGTTAGTTTCAGGTGTACAGCAAAGTGATTCAGTTATACATATACATATACATACACACACACACATATATACGCATTCTTTTTCAGATTCTTTTCCATTATAGGTTATTATAAGATATTGAATATAGTTCCCTGTGCTATACAGTAGGACCTTGTTTTTTATCTATTTTATATATAGTTGTATGTATCTGTTAATCCCAAGCTCCTAATTTATCCCTCCCCTCCTTCCCCTTTGGTAATCATATGTTTGTTTTTAGAGTCTGTGAGTCCGTTTCTGTTTTGTAAATAGGTTCATTTGTATCATTTTTTTTTAGATTCCGCATATAAGTGATATCATATGATTAAGGGGAGGTGTGGGTGTGAGTGGGTGGGGGGGAGCGGATTCTGTTTAAGCTATTCTTTAGAATGAGAGTGACACCCTGTGGTAAATTCTTATAATAGACTGTATTAAACAGAGTAGGTGTGGATTCCCTACTTGTCTACTTGTACTATTAACCAAATTAACCAGACTTCAAATTAAATGAGAATGTATTGAGTGCCTCCTATGCACAAGAACTATGCTAGTGCTTTCATGGATATTATTTCTTTCTAGTATTTTATATTTCACCCATATGATCAGGTGCTAAACTAATTCTACATGTATCTCTGTCTAGAGACGCTATGGCATCCAGAACCCCTTAAACTGTATGGAAAATGTGTGCATGTGTGTTTCTAGGGAAATGGACTCTTACCTTTAGTAATATGCTCCCACGGGTTCCTTGCTCCCATAACACTTGACATTGCTATCTTAGAGCATGCTCTAACAATGCCATGATGATATACTTTAGACTAGCTTCATGAATCTCTTTTTCTTTGAAAGTTGCCATTTCTCCTGGCAAACCATGCTCACCCTAGGTTTAAAAACAAACTTAAGGGGCTTTCCTGGTGGCGCAGTGGTTGAGAATCTGCCTGCTAATGCAGGGGACTCGGGTTCGAGCCCTAGTCTGGGAAGATCCCACATGCCGCAGAGCGACTAGGCCCGTGAGCCACAATTACTGAGCCTGCGCGTCTGGAGCCTGTGCTCCGCAACAAGAGAGGCCGCGATAGTGAGAGGCCCGCGCACCGCGATGAAGAGTGGCCCCCACTTGCCGCAACTAGAGAAAGCCCTCGCACAGAAACGAAGACCCAACACAGCCATAAATACATAAATAAATAAAATTAAAAAAAAAAACAAAAAAACAAACAAACAAACTTAAGGGAATTCCCTGGAGGTCCAATGGTTAGGACTCTGCGCTTCCACTGCAGCGGACACGGGTTTGATCCCTGGTGGAGGAACTAAGATCCCGCACAAGCCGTGCATCGGCCAAAGGAGGGTGGGGGGGAAACTTTAAAAAAAACTTCAAAGAAAAAAGAAAGAAAGGCAGAGAGAAAAAAGGCAAGAAGAATAGGGTTAGATAGCAGCACAACTTTGTAGAGTGGAAAGAGTATTGGAATCTGTCAGTCCCATATCTATTACTTCTGCCCGTTTGAGCTTAGTCAAATTAGCAAGTCTCAATTTCTTCATCTGCAACATGGGGATAATAATGTCAGAGAATTATTGTAACAATCAACAGATGGCGATGAGTTTTTAGATACAATCAGAAGTACAATCCATGAAAAAAAAGTGATAAGTTGGACTTTATTAAAATTTAAAACTTCTGCTCTGTAAAAGAGACTGTTAAGAGAATGAAAAGACAAGCCACAGACTGAGAGAAAATATTTGCAAAACACATGTCTGATAAAGGATTTGTATTATAAATATACAGAGAATCCACTGGGAAAACTTATGTGTATAAATCTGAAAGTGATAATCTATTACACAAACATAAATTTTTATTTACAGCACATTTTTTCGCTTGATTATAAAATAGTACACAATCACCATAGAAAACATAAAAATTAGAGAAAAGCATAAAGAAAAAAATTCAATTTATCCCATAGCTCAGCAATAATAATTGTTAACATTTGATGTATTATTTTCCTTTTTTGCTAAGCATTCATGAGTAATATATTCATATGGTATCATTGGTTAACTGATGCTTAAAATTATCCTATTTGTTCCACCTGGGGGGTCTGGATTTCTACCGAGAGAAGGAGGAGCCCCTTTTCAACACTGAGTATAGAATGTCAAATCCTGGTCTATAGAGTGACATCAGCCAAGCCCTGGAGCTGCATCTGGGACAGGATTGGGAAGAGAAGGCAAATGCACTCTTCAGGTGTGTGCTTGCTGCCTCTTCTGTCTCTGAACAGATCTAGTTTGTGTTTGGGTGTGTGTATGTACAATGAGCATGTGTGAGCCTGCACACACACAGGGAAAGAAAGAAAGAGGGCTGAGAGTTCAGGTCTGAGGCTTAGCGCTTGCATTGCTGGCTGCACACTTGCCAGAATGGCTTTAGGAAGCCCCTGCTAAGGGCTTTTTCCTTATCTTTAGGGATAACATAAATACAGAAACGTGCAAATCATAAGTATACAACTAGAATTTTAAAAAATCTAGATGCATCTAGATCAAGAAATATAACCAGCACCCCAGAACCCCCCACTATGCTCCCTTTCAGTGATTACCTGCCACATTAGTGACCTGACTTCTAATACCATAGATCATTTTTGTCTGCCAAGCAGATTATTTTGATTCTATAATGGACTCATAAAGGGAACTATTATACCTTCATAAGCACTCTGAAAAGAGTAAAGTTGCATTGATGTAAATATTTCAGAGCCAGGTAGGCCTGTGGACTCCGATGTGGGAAGGCATCATTACAGCCTTGGACCTGGACAACACAACTTGTCTCTTTTGCAATCACTGGGGTACCACCAAACCTCTGATTGAAGTCCTGTCTAACCCATGCCTGATCTGCTGCTTTAAATTTTGCTCTTCCAACTTCAGATAGTACCAATACTAATCGGTTGCCCTGACTCATGTCCTGCCAGACAAGACTGACCTCCGTAGCCTTCCCCTCATCCCAGTTCTGTTGGCTTGATGTCTGCTAAGCCCGCTGTGCTGCCCACCATGGCCTTAACCAGGTGCTCTTGCTCTTAATTTGTAGGAGACTTCTGAAAGGTCTAGGCCTAGGTAATGCAGATTGAGAAAAACGAAAGAGTAAAACATGAAGAGCGAGATTCAAAGAATTGAAAAGGACAGGAAAGAATAGGGGCTTTTTTTTTTTTTTTTGTCAATTTTAAGACATGAAACTTCCCAGTTTCCTTTTCTAGACTAGAGCAAAGGTAACTCAGAATAGGTCTCAAACCACACATTAGTCCATTTTTAGGATGATACAATAACTCTTCAAACATAGATAGAGCAGGGCCAAACATTCCCTATATATTCTTGTTAGAAGTTACCTATTTGTTCTATGCACAAGTTTAGTTTATTTTTTGAAATTTTTTTATTTTAAAAATTTTTAACATGTTCTGCACATCTTCCCTGTTGCTGGTTGGAAATCATTAAAACATCCTGGAAGGCTGTTTTGGGACAGTTAGTGTTGGGAGGAGTCCATGGGGATTTTGTGAGCACTCTATATAATGTACAATGTAATGAGTTGTAGGGAGTTGGAGGTACACACAGGGTGAGGGTGATTTACAACATCCTTTATAATTTAGAATAAAGGAGGTGGGTTTGGAGAGACCTTAGAGGTTAAAGAGATCAATCTTCTACTCAATGAAGTAATCCTTTTGACAATAACCTTGATAGATGGTTATTTAACATCTGCTTAAACATTTTCAATGATTTCCAATGACGAGACGCTCACTGCTTACCTAGGCAAGTAATTTTATTTATTCCCATCTTGAATTATAATA
The DNA here is from genome assembly GCF_949987535.1 of Balaenoptera acutorostrata. Classification (NCBI taxonomy): domain Eukaryota; kingdom Metazoa; phylum Chordata; class Mammalia; order Artiodactyla; family Balaenopteridae; genus Balaenoptera; species Balaenoptera acutorostrata. The sequence goes on along the minus strand of NC_080071.1, from coordinate 30,787,410 downwards.
AAGCTTTTCTGTATAATGATTTGAGGTCTGCCTTCTTGCAGCTACTTTCTAGGGAACCCAGTTCTTTCCTCAGGAGTAATAAAGAATAAGACAGTAAACTAATGGGCAATTTTCCTATAGTGAGAGAGTTACCATGTCATTCCTTCCTTACTCCAAGTTAAATATCTCAATTCTTTCCACCATCCCCTAGCTATCGTGGTCTCCTTCCTCAAGACAGTTAATTTTATCAATGTCCAAATAGAACAGAATACTATAGATGTGGTCTGATCAATTTAGGGTCTAATGGGTCTATAACTTTCTTTGATTTGGATTTAATTCTCCCATTAATGCAGCCCAAGCTGGGTTTTGTTGTTGTTGTTGTTTGGTTGGTTTTTGTTTGTTGTTTGTTTTGGTAATCATCATACTTTTGGCATATACTGAGCTGTGATCAATAAAAACTGTCATATCTTATTTTCAAAATTTGTATAGCTAAAAAATTAACACACAGTGAAATTAACATTTTTAGTAAACAGTTCTGTGAATCTTAACACATGTATAGATTTGTGTAACCACAACCACAATCAAGATACAAAACAATTCCATCACTCGCCACCCCCCCGTCAAATTTCCTTCTACTATACCTTTGTAATCACACCCTCCTCTGACTTCTAAGCCCTGGAAAGTGCTAGTCTGTTTCCTACCACTTATAGTTTTCTCTTTTCAAGAATGTCATACAGTTGGAATCATTCAGTATGTAACTTTTGGACTGGCTTTTTTCACTCATCATAGTGCCTTTGTGATTCATTCAACTTGTTGCATGTATCAATAGTTCATTCCTTTCTATTGCTGAGTGTTACACTATATGGATGTACCATTGCTTGTTTATCTCTTTGCCAGTTTAAAGATACTTGGTTGTTTCCAGTTTTTGGCAATTTTTATAGAGTTACTGTAACCAACCATGTACCAGTTTTTGTACAAACATAGTTTTCATTTCTCCTAAATACTGAGGAGTGGAATTGTTGAGATACACCTAACTTTATAAAAAAACTTTCAAATGACTTTCCAGAGTAGCTGTACCATTTTGCATTTCCACCAGCAATATTTGAGAGTTACAGTTGTTCTGCATACTTGCCAGTACCTGGTATTGTCAGTATTAAAAAATTTTAGCCATTCTAATAAGTGTTTACTGATTTCATCCTGGTTTTAATTTGCATTTCCCTAAAGGCTAAAGATGTTGGACTATACTAATTTGCCTTCTGTATATCCTTTTTGGTGAAATGTCTGCTCAACTTTTTTCTCAACCTTTAAGTTGTTTTATTATTGAGTTTTGATATATATATATATATATATATATATATATATATACATATATATAATAGATATGTCTTTAACAAACATATGATTTACAAATAATATCCCCCAGTCTGTAGGTTGTCTTTCATTCTCTTAACAGTGAATATCTTTAATAGAATAGAAATTTTAATTTGGATGAAGTCCAGTTTATCAATTTTTTTCTTTTATAGATTGTGTTTTTGGTGACATGTCCAAGAACTCTACCTAAACCCAAGCCATGAATCTCTTTTTATTTTTTTTTCTTCTAACCATTGTATAGTTTTGTGTTTTACAATTAGATCTATGACCCACTTTGATAAATTTTGTTTATGATTCATGGTATGGGTTGAGGTTCTTTTTTTTGCATATGGATGCCCAATTGTTCAAACACCATTTATTTTTTATTTTTATTTTTTTTAAAGATTTATTTTTTTTTTATTGATTAATTGATTGATTGATTGATTGCTATGTTGGGTCTTCGTTTCTGTGCTAGGGCTTTCTCTAGTTGTGGCAAGTGGGGGCCACTCTTCATCACGGTGCGCGGGCCTCTCACCATCGCGGCCCCTCTTGTTGCGGAGCGCAGGCTCCAGACACGCAGGCTCAGTAATTGTGGCTCACGGGCCCAGCCGCTCTGCGGCACGTGGGATCTTCCCAGACCAGGGCTCGAACCCGAGTCCCCTGCATTAGCAGGCAGATTCTCAACCACTGCGCCACCAGGGAAGACCCAAACACCATTTATTGAAAAAACTATCCTTTCTCCATTGAAACGCCTTTCCATTTTTGTCAAAATTAATATATGTGTGATTTTATTTCTGGACTCTATTCTGTTCTGTTGATTTGTGTCTATTCCTTTGCTAATAATATACTCTCTTGATTATTGTAGCTTTGTAGTAAAACTTAAAATAGAGTAGTATGATTTCTCTAAATTTATTTCTCTTTTTCAGAATTATTGTGGCTATTCTAGTTCCTTTGCTTTCCCATAGATTTCCTATATATATCAAAAATCCCGCTGGGATTATGACTGGAATTGCATTAAACCTGTAGATCAATTGGCATCTTTACTGAATCTTCCAATCCTTGAATATAGTATGTCTCTCCATTTACATAGGTCTATTGTAAAACCAGTGTTATGAGGTTTACAGCATACAGTTCCTGTAAATATTTTATAAGATTTATACCTAGATATTTCATTTTTGGGGGCTGCTGTAAGTGGTATTGTGTTTTAAATTTCAGTATCTAATTGTTTATTGCTACTAAATGAAAATATGATTGATGTTTGTCTTTTGGCCTTGTAGCCTATGATCTTGCTAAATTCACTTTTTAGATCTAGGAGGTTTTTTATAGATTCCCTTGGGATTTTCTACACATTGTCTGTGAAACAGTTCTATTTTTTCCTTCAAACCTGTGTGCATTTTTTTTTCTTGCTTTATTTCACTGGTTAAGGGTTCTAGTATGATGCTGAATTGGCGTGGTGAGAGTGAACATCCTTGTAATGTTTCTGACCTTAGAGGGAACACATTCAGTCTTTCATCAGTTAGTATGATATTAGCTGTAGGGTTTTTTTTTTTTTTTTGAGGGTGCCTTTTCTCAATAGATTGAGAAAGAACTCATCTATTCCTAGTTTGCTGAGAGTTTTTATCTGGGATGGATGTTGAATTTATCAAATATTTTTTTCTGCATCAGGTGAGATGATCATGCTTTTTCTTTTGGCTATTAATATAGTGGATTACATTTCTTCTTTCCTAATATAAATAAGCAATGATGTAATTACCCTATAAACACTGCTTTCACTGTATACCACAATTTTTTGTATGTCGTATTTTTATTTTCCTTCAATTCAAAATATTTTCTGATTTCCCTTAAGAGTGTTTTCATTTCTTCAGATATATACCTAGGAGTGGAATTGCTGGATCATATGGTAGTTCTATTTTCAGTCTTTTGAGGAACCTCTGTACTGTTCTCCATAGTGGCTGTACCAATTTACATTCCCACTAACAGGGTACAGGGTTCCCTTTTCTCCACATCTTTGCCAACATTTGTTATTTGTGGTCTTTTTGATGAGAGCTGTCATATCTTTTTACAGAGTAAATTACTTCATGCTGGGAACTCTCCTATCCTTCATTTGTGCATGTTTTAAATATACATTTAGTGATATTAAATTTTGTCGTATAGGTATTGATCTATGTCCTTTTGGTCCATTGTATTTCATGTGTTAGTTGTTTTAATGTATACAATTGTAATAACTGATAATCCCTTGTTTTAATGTATCTTCAACCAAGTCATTGTTCAGAACATTGACTAGGTTAAGACTAAGAAAAGAACCTTGTAAGAATTTATAGAAGATCTATAGACTTATTCATTCATCTATCACATTTTATTAAATGCCTACTTCCATATGCCAGGTACTTTCTAATGCCCTGGAGATACGGAGACAAATAAAATAAAATCTGTTGACAGAGATCCAGAAAACAATGTGTTTTGGTACATCAGTGAATGCACCTAACTACTAAATCAATGCAAATTTTTTGAGCCTGGGTCAGGCTTTGTGTTGCATAGAGAAGACATAGCAGTGAACACGTTAGTGACAATCCCTTCCATCATAAAGTTGCTGGTCTTATCTGTACTATCACATTGCCTTGGTTTCTCCATTTTGCCTACCAAACTATCATGAAAGACTTTGACACATGACTCTCTGAAATCCCTAACTAACATCGGTTATCTATCTCTGATCTACCAATATAGATGCCCTATCAGGGAAAAAAAAAAAAAAAAGAGGTTAATTTGTGAAACTTGCTCTGAGTTATCTCCAGTTTCTTTTCTAAGTGCTAATCAACTCTATGTTTAAGCCAGTTTGGGGACTTCCCTGGTGCACAGTGGTTAAGAATCCACCTGCCGATGCAAGGGACATGGGTTCGAGCCCTGGTCCGGGAAGATCCGACATGCCGCGGAGCAACTAAGCCTGTGCACCACAACTACTGGAAGCCCATGTGCCTACAGCCCGTGCTCCGCAACGGGAGAAGCCACCGCAATGAGAAGCCCCCGCACCGCAACGAAGAGTAGCCCCCGCTCACCGCAACTAGAGAAAGCCCGAGGGCATCAATGAAGACCCAACGCAGCCAAAAACAAACAAACAAATAAATAAAAGAAAAAGCCAGTTTGTATTTTCTGGAGCTTGACATCAGCTAATGGAAAGAATCTAGAGCCTTGTTTTTCCCTTTCAAAAAGCAAGCTGTTTGTTTATCTTTATCTTAATTCCTCTACCAACTTAAACTTCATCCAACCTATTTTCCCTCTTGGTAGACCACCCTCTATCTTCTGTTGTCCATGTCTTCTGGTATCAGACTTTAGCTCCTCCTTTTCCTGTGGTTATATTCTCACTTACCTCTCTTAGAAGCTTTCTAGAGGGAGGAGGTGGGTAACCACAATCAGAGCAATTGATCTTTAGAGAGAGTGGAGGAAAGAGAGAACCAGAAGATGATGAATCCTGGCGCTGTTGTCTGTGCTTAGGCCTTATTTCGAATGTAGATGTTTGGTATTAGACTGATATTCATTAGTGGTATACACACTCTTGGTTCGGCTGTGTTTCAAGGCTAGGAAAAGTGGATGCATATGGAACCGACGGCAGAAAGGATTTATTTCAGGACACAGAATGATTTGAACAGAAATTACTTACATTTTCAAAATATGATCGCTCCTGTTCCTGTTATGGGAACTTTCTCAGTGCCCCTGAAATCCAGATGAAACTCTAAACATGGAAAAGTAGTTACTGTTAAAGCCAAAATCTCCTCTTTCCTCTCTTGTAATGACAGCATGATAATCTGTATACACGAGAGCTGTTGAATACCTTCTCCTGTTGGATTCCAGTAGCAGTAACTTCAAAAAGTTCTGGTAAATCAGTCTCTTTTCCATGACAGATATAACTATTGCCTTACTGCAAGATATTTTAAAACAACACAAACAACAGCTATAAGAACAAGAGCAGCAGCAACAAAACCCAGTCTCTTGCAAAATCCTGATTCCACATCTAAGCTGTGCAAACTCAATACTTCCAAATAATTGCCTTACACTGTCCTCCCTTTCTCTCTCATTTCACAATACAGGACTTTCCCACTAAAATCAATCATTCTTTGTCTCAGCTTATGTTTTGCTATGTACAGGGGTTAAAATTGTTCTGGATGGTTAATTAGCCATAAATCCTTCTCTAAAACATAGAACATGTCAGCTGTTTTTGTAAACCCCCTATGTTCCATTTTGCTTCAGTGCTTTTTTTATAAACCTAATTGTGTCAAGGCACTGACATATTTATTGCTCACCTTTTCACCCTTTATGCTGATCCCTGGCTGCCCACAGGGCCCTTTGAATCGATCAAAACCACTCCCCTTGTGTAAGAAAAGTCACATTTACACTAACAATGGGAATCCATAGCCATGTGTTGCTTCAGTGTGGGTCACCGGGAGCACATCAAAGCAAAGGCTGTGACTCGCTTGGATCCCTCTTGAGTTTTTACTTTCCCAGTTTCACATACAGAGGCACAGGAATGATTTTTTAAAAGCTATATATATATATATATATTTATTTAGTTTTGGCTGGGTTGGGTCTTCATTGCGGTGCGCGGGCTTCTCATTGCGGTGGCTTCTCTTGTTGCGGAGCATAGGCTCTAGGCACGCGGGCTGCAGTAGTTGTGGCTCACGGGCTTAGTTGCTCCGCAGCATGTGGGATCTTCCCAGACCAGGGCTCGAACCCGTGTCCCCTGCATTGGCAGGAGGATTCTGAACCACTGCGCCACCAGGGAAGTCCCAGGAATGATTTTTTTAAAACAAATTTTGACTGCTGCCTCATACCCATTCTGTGTTTTAGGAGGGAAAATGGAAAGTCCTTATTAAAAAGAAGTACCTCTTTTCTCCACTCAGACTTAGACCAGAGTTTTTCTGAACATGACCCAGGACAAGAAAAGAACAGAGAAGAAGAGTGGCTTGATATGAGAATTCAGCTGTTGAGCTCCCTGGAAAGCAGGAGTCATGTGGAAGATGTGAATTTTGCCACATGCTGGGTTAGTTTGTTCGTTTTTCCTTCCATCCATCCATCCATCCATCCATCCATCCATCCATCCATCCCTTACTCTGTAGAGATGTTAGAAGCAAAGATCACAGTCTCAAATGCCTTCAGAGTATGAATGAGGTTTAAAGACTATGAAAGATGGGAATTTGGGTGAACTGGAGAACACAGGTCCCATCTTAAAGAGGTGGCCACTACTCAGCTTTAGCATTTTCTAAGGAGGAGTACAAGTCCAGTGTGAATTGAATTCAGTCCAGTGTGAACTGAATTTTCAAGAGAATCAGGAAACCCAGTTTTTTATAAAAAATCTTCCAACTTTTTTTTTTATTAATTTATTTATTTATATTTATTTTTGGCTGTGTTGGGTCTTCGTTTCTGTGCGAGGGTTTTCTCCATTTGCGGCGAGCGGGGGCCACTCTTCATCGCGGTGCGCGGGCCTCTCACTGTCGCGGCCTCTCTTGTTGCGGAGCACAGGCTCCAGACGCGCAGGCTCAGTAGTTGTGGCTCATGGGCCTAGTTGCTCCGCGGCATGTGGGATCTTCCCAGACCAGGGCTCGAACCCGTGTCCCCTGCATTGGCAGGCAGATTCTTAACCACTGCGCCACCAGGGAACCCTTTTCCAACTTTTAAATGACATCAATTCTCTGAAAGTTTTAAAATCACTGTGCTGAATGGATCTGCATTCTGAATTTGACCAGCATTTCAGGACATCCAAAGCTCCACTGTCCTTCTGAAGTTTAGAGAGGAGTGAGGAGGTCATAAGTGATTATGCTACAAAGCATATATATTCTATATTTTGTAATAACCTATAATGGAAAAGGATCTGAAAAACAATCTATGTCTATATATCCATCTCTGAATCACTTGGCTGTATGCCTGAAACTAACACAATATTGTAAATCAACTATAGTTCAATAAAAAAGGAACAGAAAGTTAATAATCATAGCTATAATAAAGAAAAATATCCTGAATTAAAAAAAAGTTTTTCTTCTGTGGCAGATTCTAATTTCCCAGTCTTCCCCCACCAGAAGCAACTTCTATTACCAGTTCTTATGTATGTTCCTAGGTATATCCTGTATGCACATATATATTTTTGAAAACCACCACAACAATAAAGGGGAATGTAATATAAACATTGTTTTACATTTTATTTTTTCCACTTATGCGTCTTGGATATTATTTTTAATCAATACATATATTGATTAAATATATATTTTTTATATTTTTATAAAAATGATTAAATGTTTTATATGTATCATATATAAAAATCTCATCATTTCACTGCTACGTAGCATTTTATTATATGGTACTACCATAATTTATTTAATTCTCCTGTATTATTTTAGGATTCTTTTTCTATTCAAGCAAAATCATGAATGTCCTTGTACATGGGTCTTTGAATATAAATGAAAGTGTGACAGTAGAATAAAACTTTAGATGTGAAATTGCTGGGTCAAAGAGTATATGCATTTATGTTTTGAAATATTTTGCTAAGTTTCTTTCGAAGAAATTGCCAACCTACAGTACTCCCCACAGGGGCCACCTGTCACACTGCACTCTTGCCAACAACACAAATTTTTTGAAGTTTTCATTTGATAAGTAGAAAATAGTATTTCATTGATGTTTTCATTTTTATTTCTTTATCTATGAGTGAGGCTGAACATCTTTTGAAAATCATTTGCTTCCCTTTTTTCAGTTATTCATTAAATATTTCTTGACCATGTATAATATGCCATGCATTGTGCTAGATACTGTAAAACCAAACCAAATGCACACAACCTGTGATTCATAGAACGTATTGTCTAGTGGAGGTGACAGACATGAAACAATTAATTACAGAAATAATTATTTGGTTACTGTTGTGATAAGGGTAGGGTGTTATGAGAGTGTGTAACAGGGGGCCTGTCCTAGTCTAGGAGGACAAGGAGGACTTCTGGGAGAAGTAAATTGAGACCTGAAGGAGGACTGGAGTTAACAGGATGCTAACAGTAACATCACAATGCCTTGGTCTCCCTCTCCTGACCCTCCCAATCACTTAGGGAGTGACTACACTTCCTTTCTACCCCAGACTCAGGCCCACCTGACCAACAGGTGATCAGAGAACAGGATGGGAAAACAAATCTGAATCAGTTATTTTCATTATTCTGGTGAAAAGTCTGGTGGCTGAAATCAATGACTAAGTTTTATTTTGAAATACACGTTAACTTTTTTTTTTTTTGGCTGCGCTACATGGGATCTTAGTTGCCTGACCAGGGATCAAACCCATGTCCAGTGGTTAAGCGCAGAGTCTTAACCACTGGACCGCCAGGGAAGTCCCTGAAATATATATTAGTTTTAATAGACTATTTGTTAATTTGTCAAAAATCAAGAGATAACTAAATTGAGATTATTTGGAATATTTGACAGAATGATGTATTTTGCACCCCCTCCAATATCTTACATTTCTATTTTCTTTGACTGCCCAAAACCGGATTTCTTCACCTAAACTTAATGCTAACAGTTGTTAAATCATGAAAGTTTGCTGAAAAGATCTTTTTTCAGTTACAGCCCTTTATAATATTGAGGCCTTGATAGTAAGATTTCATATTTGAATTATGGGGAAATGAGAGCTGGAAGACATTTAAAAAAAAAAAAAAGAGTGAAATTAGCAGTCAGGAAATAACTTAGGGAAAGACTACTGGGAAGTCATGTGACCTCAACCTAGACCTCATTGTGTCACCTTGTTATCATAATATTGCCTTGTTCTTTTTAAAATTTTATTTATTTATCTTAAATTAATTTTTATTGGAGTATAGATGCTTTACAATGTTGTGTTAGTTTCTGCTCTACAGCAAAGTGAATCAGCTATATGTATACATATATCCCCTCTTTTTTGGATCTCCGTCCCATTTAGGTCACCACAGAGCACTGAGTAGAGTTCCCTGTGCTATACAGTATGTTCTCATTAGTTATCTATTTTATACATAGTATCAATAGTGTATATATGTCAATCCCAATCTCCCAATTCATCCCATCCCTCCTCCCACTTGGTATCCATATGTTTGTTCTCTACATCTGTGTCTCCATTTCTGCTTTACAAATAAGAATATCTATACCATTTTTCTAGATTCCACATATATGCATTAATATACGATATTTGTTTTTCTCTTTCTGATTTACTTCACTCTGTATGACAGTCTCTAGGTCTATCCACGCCTCTGCAAATGACCCAATTTCGTTCTTTTTTATGGCTGAGTAATATTCCATTGAACATATGTACCACATCTTCTTTATCCATTCCTCTGTTGATGGACATTTAGATTGCTTCCATGTCCTGGCTATTGTAAATAGTGCTGTAATGAACATTGGGGTGCAAGTGTCTTTTTGAATTATGGTTTTCTCAGGCTATATGCCCAGTAATGGGATTGCTGGGTCATATGGTAATTCTAGTTTTAGTTTTTTAAGGAACCTCCATACTGTTCTCCACAGTGGCTGTATCAATTTACATTCCCACCAACAGTGCAAGAGGGTTCCCTTTTCTCCACACCCTCTCCAGGATTTACTGTTTGTAGATTTTTTGATGATGGCCATTCTGACCAGTGTGAGGTGATAACTTCACTGTGGTTTTGATTTGCATTTGTCTAATAACTAGTGATGTTGAGCATCTTTTCATGTGTTTGTTGCCCATCTGTATGCCTTCTTTGGAGAAATATCTATTTAGGTCTTCCACCCATATTTTGATTGGATTGTTTGTTTTTTTGATATTGAGCTTCATGAGCTGTTTGTATATTTTGGAGATTAATCCTTTGTCAGTTCCTTCATTTGCAAATATTTTCTCCCATTCTGAGAGTTGTCTTTTTGTCTTGTTTATGGTTTCCTTTGCTGTGCAAAAGCTTTTAAGTTTCATTAGGTCCCATTTGTTTATTTTTGTTTTTATTTTCATTACTCTAGGAGACGGGTCAAAAAAGATCTTGCTGTGATTTATGTCAAAGAGTGTTCTTCCTATGTTTTCCTCTAAGAGTTTTATAGTGTTTTACCTTACATTTAGGTCTTTAATTCATTTTGAGTTTATTTTTGTGTATGGTGTTAGGGAGTGTTCTAATTTCATTCTTTTACATGTAGCTGTCCAGTTTTCCCAGCACCACTTATTGAAGAGGCTGTCCCTTGTGTATTGTTGCCTCCTTTGTCATAGATTAGGTGACCATAGGTGTGTGGGTTTATCTCTGGGCTTTCTATCCTGTTCCACTGACCTATATTTCTGTTTTTGTGCCAGTACCATACTGTCTTGATTACTGTAGCTTTGTAGTATAGTCTGAAGTCAGGGAGCCTGATTTCTCCAGCGCCGTTTTCCTTTCTCAAGATTGCTTTGGCTATTCAGGGTCTTCTGTGTTTCCATACAAATTGTGAAATTTTTTATTCTAGTTCTGTGAAAAATACCAGTGGTAGTTTGATAGGGATTGCATCGAATCTGTAGATTGCTTTGGGAAGTATAGTCATTTTCACAATGTTGATTCTTCTAATCCAAGAATATGGTATATCTCTCCATCTGTTCGTGTCATCTTTGATTTCTTTCATCAGTATCTTATAGTTTTCTGTGTACAGGTCTTTTGCCTCCGTAGGTAGGTTTATTCCTAGGTATTTTACTTTTTTGTTGCAGTGGTAAATGGGATTGTTTCCTTAATTTCTCTTTCTGATCTTTCATTGTTAGCGTATAGGAATGCAAGAGATTACTGTGTATTAATTTCGTATCCTGCAACTTTACTAAATTCATTGTTTAGGTCTAGGAGTTTTCTGGTGTCATCTTTAGGATTTTCTATGTATAATGTCATGTCATCTGAATATTGCCTTGTTCTAATCCTGTCTGAAACTATCTGAGGATGGCTTTATTGGGAATTCCCTGGCGGTCCATTGGTTAGGACTCTGCGCTTCCACTGCTGAGGGCGCAGGTTCAATCCCTGGTCAGGGAACTAAGATCCCCTATCCTGCATGCCACGTGGTGTAGCCAAAAAAAAAAAAAAAAAAAAAATGGGGATGGCATTATGCAGTTAAGATTCAGTTTGCTCTCTAATTTGAGCTGTTGGTATCCTAGCACTGTAAAATCTGTGTGGTTGTTATGATTACCCAGGCATAACTCAGACATATTGTAGGTTTGGTTCCAGACCACCACAGTAATGCAAATATCACAATAAAATGAGTCTCATGAAGTTTTTGGTTTCCCAGTGCATATAAAAGTTATGTTTATGTAGAAATGTGCAATAGCATTATGCCTATAAAAACCATGTATATACCTTAATTTAAAAATACTTTATTGTTAGGGAGTTCTCTGGCGGTCCAGTGGTTAAGACTCTGTACTCCCAGTGCAGGGGGCACGGGATGCACGGGGCACGGGTTTGATCCTTGGTCAGGGAACTAAGATGCCACATACCACATGGTGAGGCCAACAATAAAAAATTATTGTTAACAATACTAACCATCATTTGAGCTTCCAGCAAGTCATAATCTTTTTGCTGGTGGAGGGTCTTACCTCAATGTTGATGGTACAGACTGAGACTGATCAGGTTGGTGGTCACTGAAGTTTGGGGGTGGCTGTGGCAATTTCTTAAAATAAAACAGCCACGATGTTTGCCCCATTAACTGACTCTTCCTTTTGCGAATGATTTCTCTGTAGCATGCAATGCTGTTTGATTGCGTTTTACCCACAGCAGAACTTTAAAAATTGGGAGTCAATCCTCTCAAACTCTGCGGTTGTTTATCAACTAAGTTTATGTAATGTTCTAGATCCTTTGTTGTCATTTCAACAGTTCTCACAGCATCTTCACCAGGAGTAGTTTCCATCTCTAGAAACCACTATCTTTGCCCATCCATAAGAAGCAATTCTCCATCCTTTTTTTAAAAAATTTATTTTATTTATTTATTTTTGGCTGCGTTGGGTCTTCATTGCTGCATGCGGGCTTTCTCTAGCTGCAGCCAGCGGGGGCTACTCTTCGTTGCGGTGAGCGGGCTTCTCATTGCGGTGGCTTCTCTTGTTGCAGAGCACGGTCTCTAGGTGCTCGGGCTCAGTAGTTGTGGCTCATGGACTCTAGAGCGCAGGCTCGGTAGTTGTGGTGCACGGGCTTAGTTGCCCTGCGGCATGTGGGATCTTCCTGGACCAGGGCTCAAACCCGTGTCCCCTGCATTGGCAGGCGGATTCCTAACCACTGCACCACCAGAGAAGCCCAATTCTCCATCCTTTAAAGTTTTATCATGAGATTGCAGCAATTCAGTCACATCTTCAGGCTCCACTTCTAATTTTAGGTCTTTTACTTTTCCCACCACATCTGTAGTTACTTCCTTCACTGAAGTCTTAGACACCTCAAAGTCATCCATGAAGGTTGGAATCAACTTCTTCCAAACTCCTGTGTATGTTGATATTTTTACCTCTTCCCATGAATCATGAATGTTCTTAATGGCATCTAGAATGGTGAATCCTTTCTAGAAGGTTTTCAATTTACTTTGCCCAGCTCCATCAGAGAAATTGCTCTCTATGGCAGCTTATAGCCTCATGAAATATATTTCTTACATAATAAGACTTGAAAGTCAAAATTACTCCCTGATTCATGGGCTCTAGAATGGATGTTGTGTTAGCAGGCATGAAAACAACATTAATCTCATACATCTCCATCAGAGTTCTTGGGTGACCAGGTGCATTTTCAATAAGCAGTAACATTTTGAAAGGAATGTTTTTTTCTGAGCAGTAAGACCCAACAGTGGACTTAAAATATTCAGTAAACCATATTGTAAACAGATGTGCTGTCATCCAGGCTTTTTCTTGTTCCATTTATAGAGCACAGGCAGAGTAGATTTCCCATAGTTCTTAAGGGCCCTAGAATTTTCAGAATAGTAACTGAGCATTGGTTTCAACTTAAAGTCACCAGCTGCATTAGCCCCTAACGAGGGAGCCTGTCCATGAAGCTTTGAAGTTAGGCATTGACTTCTCCTCTCTGGCTATGGAAGTCCTAGATGGCATCCTCTTCCAATATGAGGCTGTTACATCCACAGTGAAAATTTCTGGTTAATTGTAGCCACCTTCATTAAGTATCTCAGTACTTCATTAGTATTTCAGCCACCTTCATTAAGTATCTTCATTAAGTATCTCAGTATCTTCATTAAGTATCCAGAAGATAACTTGCTGTAGCTTCTACAACAGCACTTGCTGCTTCACCTTGCACTTTTATGTTAAGGAGATGGCTTCTTTCTTTAAACCTCATGAACAAGCTCTGCTAGTTTCAAACTTTTCTTCTGCAGCTTCTTCACCTCTTTCAGCCTTAATAGAATTGAAGAGAGTTAGAGCCTTCTCTGGATTAGACTTTGGCTTAAGGGAATGTTGTGGCTGCTTTGATCATCTATCTAAACCACTAAAACTTTCTCTGTATCAGCAGTAAGGCTGTTTCACTTTATCGTTCTTGTGTTCACTGGAGTAGCACTTTTAAATTCCTTCAAGAACTTTTCCTTTGCATACACAACCTAGCTAACTGGCGCAAGAGGCCTAGTTTTTGTTTTTTTTTTTTGGCGGCACGCAGCATCTTAATTCCCCGACCAGGAATGGAACCTGCGCCCCCTGCAGTGGAAGCGCGGAGTCTTAGCCATTGGACCACCAGGGAAGTCCCTGGCCTATCTTGGCTTTTGACATGCCTTCTTCTCTTAAGCTGAATCATTTCTAGCTTTTGATTTAAAGTGAAAGACTATCCCTTTCGCTTGAATACTTAGAAGCCATTGTAGGGTTCTTAACTGGCCTAATTTCAATATTGTTGTATCTCAGGGAATAGAGAGGCCTGAGGAGAGAGAGGGAGAGGGATGGAGAATGTCCAGTCGGTGGGGCAGTCAGCAAACACACAACACTCATTGATTAAGTTTGCTGTCTTACATGGGCATGGCTTGAGGGACCCCAAACCATTTTAATAATAACATCAAAGATCAGTGATAACAGATCACTGTAACAAATATAATAACAATGAAAAAATTTGAAATATTGTGAGAATTACCAAAATGTGACACAAAGACATGAAATGAGCAAACGCTGTTGGAAAAATGGCACCGATAGACTTGCTGGAGGCAGGGTTGCAACAAACCTTCAATTTGTAAAAAACAAAATCTGTGAAGCACGATAAAATGAAGTAGGCCTGTTAGTAGCTTCTTGAAGACTAGTTGTTTTCTTTTGGGGGGATGTCAATAGCTTTTTTGATGGCCACATGGGGGAGCTCCACCTTCCTTAACAGTTACCTTGGAAAATCACATTCTATGTTTTTGTTTGCGTATTTATTTATTGTGATTACTTTTTATTTTCATCAAAGTAATCACCCACAAAAAAAAAAAAGTAATCACCCACAAAATTAAGAACAATCAAATGGTTCTACCTCATCCCTCTACAACTCTTAGTCTTACTCCCTAGAACCACCTACTATCTATTTTTTAGCCGTTTTCCCAAGTATCTATATTTGGCTCTCTGTTTCTAAATGTGGGATTTATACTGCCCTATCTTGATTTAACAACTTCAGATAGTATATTACATATGTTCTGTTATGGTAGATGTGGATTCAGCAATCTAGCCCTCTGACTGCCAGGATTCACCCTCCCCACCCCCCACCCCCATCCCCTGCCCAGTTGTGTAATTAGAATGCTTTCAAGTGAGAATTACAGAAAACCCTGACTCTACAGGCTTAATAAGGGAATTTGTTATCTCCATTTAATGTGAGGCTGAAGATAATATTTCTCAAGGTTGCACAATTCAGTGGCATCACTGAAACCTGGGTACTTTTTATCTTTGCTCTGCTATCCTTGGGGTATTGACTTTGTCTGCAGATTCACTGCTCTCATGATTGCTAGATGGTGGCAAATTTATTTGTCTTTTCCACATGTCCAGAGGAACAAGAAGAGACTGACTCTTCCTTGCATTTCTGTTTAAGAAGCCTCCCATCAGACTTGGATCTATGTTTCTTCCTAAAACTATCACAACTAAAGGGAATGGGGTTGTCATGATTGGGACTAATTAGATTTACCCTTTATGACTGGTGTTGGGATCAGCCTCCTCTAAAGCACGTTGCCAAACAGAAAATGGTAGATACTGGAACAAAATCTAGGTGGAGGAAGGTGGGAGATGGAGGGAAGGAATGTTGGATAGGCAATAATACTCCACCATGATAATAGAATTATGTCATAATTTTTGGTTCAGTTGATAGTCATGCATAACATCATATCATATAAATATTGTTCACTCCTGAGCCAAATAATGTACTATGGTTTAATTTCTTTGCTTTTATAGTTCTTGTGCTTGCTTTTCCTGAAGTTGATGATTGTAACATTTGTTTTACTTATATACTTTTCTATTCTTATCCTTATATTTTCTATGAGATTTGTCAAACGCCTTTCAATAGTTTCCCAAATGCTGAGCAAGTCAGATAGTTTATTATCTTCATTCCTTTTTCTGGGAACATTCCTCCTGGAGCTCTCTGGGGATCACTCTGTACTGGTTGTTCTCTAGGTCAGCTGTCAAACTGCGATTATTCTTTAACTCATTCTTAAATTTGACACTCTGTTTAGGGAATCCATGATTTTTCTTTTTCTTGATTCATTTGCTTATTTTGCTGGACTCATTCGCTTTCTAAGAAAGGGAGTAAGTTTGTTTAGCTATTGTGTGTCTGCAAATGCTTTTAGTTTACTCTAAAGCTTGACCAGGTATAAAATTCTAACTTGAATTTCTAGGTTGAAAGTCATTATCTGTCAAAGTTTTTAAGATTTCTTACCTTTTGTCCTGTATCATCTAAGGTCATTATTGAGAGATTCAAGGCCATTCTCATTTCTGTTCATTTGTATGTGATCTTTTATTCTCTCTTCTGAAGACTTAAAGGATTTTCACATTATCCCCAATGGTCAGTAACTGTATGATGCTTTCCTTGGAGTGGGACTTTTGAAATTAATAGTGCTAGTCATTTGGCAAGTCCTTTCAGGCTACAGACTTGTGTCCTTCACCTTCACTAGTTGTCTTAAATTATTTCTTAGATTATCACTCTTTCATTTTTTTTTTTAAAGTCTTTATTGAATTTGTTACAATATTGCTTCTGTTTTATGTTTTGGTTTCTGGCCGTGAGGCATGTGGGATCTTAGCTCCCCGACCAGGGATTGAACCCGCACCCCCTGCATTGGAAAGTGAAGTCTTAACCACTGGACCGCCAGGGAAGTCCCTCATTTTGTCTTTTGTTCTCTTTCTGGCACTTAGAATGATCAGATGTTGCATAACCTGGACTAATTTTCTGATTTTCTTATCTTTTGTATTTTTCATTTTTCCCTTATTCCCCTGCTCTCTTTTTTCCTACTTTCTGGGAAGACTTTATTTTCCAACCCTTCTATTTAATTAAAATTTTTTTCAATGTATAGATTTTTAATTTCTTTTTTTAAAAAAATTAATTTATTTTTGACTGCGTTGGGTCTTTTTTTTAAATTAATTAATTAATTAATTAATTAATTAATTTTTGGCTGCATTGTGTCTTCGTTGCTGCGTGCAGGCTTTCTCTAGTTGCAGTGAGCGGGGGCTGCTCTTTGTTGCAGTGCACGGGCTTCTCATTTTGGTGGCTTCTCTTGTTGTGGAGCATCGGCTCTAGGTACACAGGCTTCAGTAGTTGTGGCACGTAGGCTCAGTAGTTGTGGTTTGCGGGCTCTAGAGCGCAGGCTCAGTAGTTGTGGCGCATGGGCTGAGTTGCTCCATGGCATGTGAGATCTTCCCGGACCAGGGCTCGAACCCGTGTTCCCTGCATTGGCAGGTGGATTCTTAACCACTGCACCACCAGGGAAGCCCTAGATTTTTAATTTCTAAGAGCTTATTCTTGGATTATTTGTTTTTGTAGTGCTTTTTTTTTTTTTTAAGGGTACACCTTCTGTCTGAGACTATTCTCTTGTTTGTAAGTTTTTATCCCTTCCCTGTATTGTATACCCCCTTTTCCCTCCCCACTCCTTGAATTTTTTTAGTGTTCTTTCTCCCTTTCTTTTCCTGTTTGCTTGTTGTGATTACTCTCTTCTATGTTGTCTTCTAGAAATATCTGATAAAAATCTGATAAGGCATTCATTTATATTTAAGGACAGAATCCTAAACAGTTGGTTGGAGGTCTGTGTGTAGCCACTTCTCCTATGAGATCTTTCATGATTCCTCTAACCTATGTGCTTTTAGTCTTTTAATCCCCAAAGCACTCTGAATCTCTCTTATGGCATTCACATTCTGCTTTATATCAGTTACCTCTAACCTAGCTTATAAATGTAAACTCTCCTATGAGATATGGATTCATTCCCCTGGGATAAGTCACATCAGACCAGCCTGGATAACCCTGGAACATTTTGTTTCTTCTATTTCACTGCCAGTGTTGTTTATCACTGTCAATTCTTGTTAATCAGGAACATGGTTGAAATTCCTGGATTAACCTTGCATAATCTGGTAAAAACAACCATAGAGTATTTTGCTAAATTTACTAAATAAAAGTTATCTATCAGTGTTTTATTTTTGCATTTTCATTGATTTGTGGGCAGGATAGTTATCCTCCAAGGTGTTGTGTCTGCCAATCATCAGGGAGCAGCAAATGATACCCCAAGAAGCCATAAAAGAGGGCTTGCTAAAAATTGGAGTGATTTGTATACATCCATTGAATCAAAGAGTGATGTATAATAAATGCCTCTCAACTCAAACAAAAGTATGATTAGAAAAGAATTTTTCTTTTAAAGATGGTGAAGAGCTTCTAAGAAATATAGTGCTTCAAAGTGAATACATTTTTGTCGACTTCTTTAGCAATACTCATTATTCACTTGACTATCAAGAATATATATTTTTAAAGAAGGTAAGAATTATTTTAGTGCTAATAGATTAAATATTTTACGTCTCTGTTATGGACTAGAAAGAACATTTACCTTGAAACATTGCTATATAATTGTATATCAGGAAACAATGGCTAGTGTGAAAAATAATGATGTTTTTTAAAAAATTGAGTCAACTAATGTAAGAGTTGATAGAAAGCTAAGATTTTCTGAAAGATGAAAAAAAATGAAAGCTTAATTTATGTTGATGGTGAAAAAGTCACAATTTGCTTCCCTTTGCAGCCAAAAAAAAAAAAGACTCTGAGAGTTTTCCTGAATCTTAAGCATAACAGAGATTTGTTTGCTTAGCTAATTCCCTGAAAACTGTGGTGTGTGAGTTGCACGTTTCTGTGCTTGTGTCTGTTCTTGGCCAGGTGAAGTCATAGAAGGGGGAAGAAAGCAGGGTGCTTGATCTCAGAGACGCCTTACCTTTGCCTGATAACCCAAAATGGGGAAATGATGACAAAAAAAATGCGCACTTAGGACATCATTGTGTGTATTCAAGCGATGGTGAAAAAAGGTATGGCGGTTTTTAAGAATTGTCTGCCGTTTCTTTGACATGCCTCCCATCAAGGAGTATATATCCCCTCCCTTTGAATCTCAGCTGGCTTTTGACTCACTTAATAACCAGTAGATGGAGCAGAAGTGATGCTGTGTGACTTCCGAGGCTAGGTGAGAAAGGTGAGTCACCATGTAAGTTCCCATGCTGCCATGTAGAGAGAAAACACTTGTAACAGGATCTATAAATGGAAGTTTAAGCAAAGATCCTAAGATGACAAATGCCAGATGGCAGAGTGGATTGTGAGGATTTGTCAAATTTCAAGGGAAGTTTTCTAAATCTTTCTCATATCCAAGTTCTAAAGGATAGGGTTGGAAATGGGAAGAGAGGATTGGATAGAGGATGTCTTTGAAGAGAGCTCTGTTGTGAGCCCTCCCTGCCTCCTTTCTCTTCATCTTAAACATGGTGAGAAGAGTTCCTGAGAAATCTTGATATGTGATTCATGCAGTTGGTGGGGGGGCAGAGGGTAGCCATGAGGACTGATGTCTGACTTCTGACTGAAAAATGTAAAAGACAAGAATGTGGACTATCCAGCTGATCCAAGGGGAGCAAAGGATGTGTGTGTGTGTTTCCTCAATCAGATGTGGTCACTGGGAGAAAAGACAGGCCTGAGGCTCTTTTAAATCTTATCCAAGCCTGGACAGAGTGATGGGAACCCAAAGGAGAAAATGGAGTGTGGAATGCTGAGGTGGAGTAGCTAGCGGTGGGGGGGAGAACGCATCCACCAGGACTAAAAACAAAATTGAATGTTCCCAGTGAGGACTTCTAGCAGGACTCATAAAAGGAACCATAAATTAAAGAGCCAGGTTTAAACATCTATCAGATAAGAGGGCAAGGACCATTTAATGACAGTCTTGATTAAGTAATAACTTTCCTGTTCTCCCTCCCTGCTCCCCTTTCCCTTCTCTCCTCCTGCTTTGACCCTTGAGGAGTCAGATAACACATAGCAAAATAGGACATAGGAGAGAAGGGGTAGAAGCCCAGGGTGGAGAAATGGGATCATATTCCAGTCTTTGGTTGACTTACCTACAAAGACCTCAGTTGGAAGAGGGGAGAAGTTTAACTGTTAAATCAAATTCAATGTTTTGGTAATTACTTGAGATTGTGCACTTTCACATTCATTCTGAGACTTTGTTTGCAACTTGATGTGGCCATTTGGGCTTTTTATCATCTAAGAATGACCAGAAAAGTCCAGGACTGCCTGAATTTCATTCAGGGTGAAAGAAGGAGGGAACCAAGGAGCAGACCCTTTACTTGCAATTTGAACTTCCCTCCTTGTCCCAACCTAGGAAGATCTTTTATTCTTCTGGAGGTAGAAAGATGCCCTTTCTTTCAATACGGCACCATTACCATGGCTATTACAAAGTTCTAGGCTTAGTCTTTTAGGTTTTCGCTGAAATCTTGCAAGTCAAATTCTGTTGCATTTCAAAACAAAATTATCACTGTACCTTCTCGAGCACTTGCAACTCACTCCCTTTGCTTTTGTTTTCAAATTGTTGTGTCTTCTGTGAGCTGATGGAGCAACTTGACTGGCTTCTTTGTCCTAGGCTAGGTAGGTAGGTACCCTCAGGGAAACTAGGAATAACTAGGGGTTATGAGACCAAAACTGCATTAGTTTAATACTTAAAAAATATTATCCTGGCTCACACCAGTATTGGGCAGGCCGATGGCATGTATTTCCACTGGTCTCCGTTTGGCTTACACAGTAATGTACTAAGGTAGGGGGTGCCATTTGTGAGGTTGTCTCTGAGTTACAGGAGCAGGTGTAGAAATATCAGTTGACTCCATTTCAGCAGTTGTGGTGCCTACAGAGGAACTATTGCTTCCTTCAATTTGTGGACTTGTGAGACCTCAGTTGGTGGAACCAAAAAACTAAACTAAAATAAAACTAAGTAAAATCAAAGTCAAATGGCATTAGAGGAAATGCTAGAGAAAGACCTTTATTATTGATCAATATGATATGGCAATTTAAAATCTCACCTGACCTTGGAACATTGTATGTTAGAGTTATCATTATCTGAGTTATGGTGCCAGGAACTCTTTTTCTATTCTATTCATGAGATCTTACTCTCATGGTTAAAAAAATGAGTGAAGTTTAGGTACAGATGGAACGATATCTCAAATAAACTGTTTTAGGCTGGCTATAGTTCCTCAAGGAACATGGAATAAAATGGTTCAATCAGCATTCTGGAACCAACTATATTCTCTGCATAGTGTAGTATTTACTATTATTGTTGAACATGGAGTAACTTTTTAATGATAAGAAACTGGGAAAATCTTATTGGTCACTCTCCTTGAAAGATTTTTGATAATCTGTACCATTCTTTCAGACTATTTGTTTACAGTTACCTATTGGTTGATTCCTTAATCTCAGTTTGGTATAAATATAGATGTTGTAGGGACAATTTGTGTTTCACTGAAAAACTATGCACTGTCTAGGGGGTATCCTTCCATGTTATATGGTTCTGATTTTTTATAAGCTTTTCACAATTCTGTAAATTGCTGATAACTGATGGCAATGTAAAACAGTTGTTGTCTATAGACATGCATATTCTATCCTGTCTAGTAGAGGTGCAGTTGACTACTCTCCGCCACTGTGGAAGAAGCTAGTTTTGCCTCCATTTGCATGTTCATTTCACCATTTCTTTACTCCATGGAAAGTTGTGCTTTTTTTGACTTTCCCTTTGAATTGGTTTTAACACCTCCTCAGTTTCCTCACTGAGTTAAATAAAATCTTTAACACACATTCATTTTCATATCTGTATGAGAGTCATGAGTTTACCTTAAAAAATTATCTTTTAGGGACTTCTCTGGTGGCACAGTGGTTAAGAATCCGCCTGCCAATGCAGGGGACACGGGTTCAATCCCTGGTCCGAGAAGATCCCACATGCCACAGGGCAACTAAGCCCGTGTGCCACAACTCCTGAGCCTATGCTCTAGAGCCCATGAGCCACAACTATTGAGGCCGTGTGCCACAACTACTGAAGCCCGCTCGCCTAGAGCCCGTGCTCTGCAACAAGAGAAGTCACCACAATGAGAAGCCCGCGCACTGCAATGAAGAGTAACCCCCGCTCTCCACAACTAGAGAAAGCCTGTGCACAGCAATGAAGACCCAACGCAGCCAAAAATAAATAAATAAAATAAATAAATTATCTTTTAACAGTGTATTGTCAAAATATTAGTGTTTGGCAATCCATATGTTGCTCACCAATGACATGAAGTGGTGATTATTGTAGCAGAGATTTGAAATGGAACTATGAGTTTTAAATCAAAGTTTCTTCCTCATTTATCCTGGAAAATCAGTGGCTTTGGTGCTTATGCTGTGTAGCCTGTTATTTATGGGCAACAGATAAAAGGGCAAGGAATGTACATGTCTGGGGCAAGAGAATTCCGATGACTGCAAAACTATCATGGAATCCCTTAGCAACTCCCTCTGCTCACCTTCCCATTACTGAACCGGAGGACAACAGGAGAACAAAGAGACCAAAATAACAACATCAAATTACAGCAGGCAAGGCCACCCATACCTCCCCGTGCTCCAGGGCATCCAGAAGGAGTTCCTTTCTGATAATATCAGCAGAGATCATCCCTAGAAGCTTAGAAAACTGTAAAGGCCAGTTTCTATATTTAACTAAGAGACTTCTGATGTTTTTTGATGGCAAATTAAAAAGAATCAGAGTGGTTCCTTGGCATGAAAATCTTCTCCAAACACACAATATTATTATAGCAACAAGTCATGAAAAAGGCCTGATATAGGTTGACATCCATGACCTTGTCAACATTGATGGGAACTTGTGTGGAAACCAACTTTTGTCCTTTTTGAAGTCTGAAGGTTTGAGTAGACTCTAGCTGCTTTGCTAGGGCCCTGACACTGATTAGTTCTGATCTCTACCTTTTAAGATTCTCTTAGCAATTTGGCTGCTGTACAAGTGCTACCAGGGGCATGTGCTACCATTCCTCACAAATATGGTAGCGTACTGGGCTTTACAGTTTCTGACATAGATGAAAACAATGCCAACTGAAGTGAAGCATAGTCGCTTGTTGAAGTATAAACACATTCTAAGGGAGCATGTTTTCCCCATCTACTGGCCTCATCTACCAACTCCACTTTTGATACTACTTGGTCAATCCTCAGGCAAGAAGGGAGAAAGTATTGTGTGTGATCACCTTAAAGTCTAATTAGAGCAGAGATGTCATATAAGCCTGGCACATTTCTCTGGACACTTTCTTGGTGATGGGAACAGAGTTACCCCCATCTAACCTTGAAAATAGTTATTTAAATAATTGTTGCACGGTTGCCTCATATGAAACACATTCACATTTTATTTTATTTTATTTATTTATTTATTTATTTATTTTTTCACATTTTATTTTTTAACCTAGAAGTTGAAGCCACTCTGTAAGAGTCCTGTGCCGATCTTCTGCTATTGGTCCGAATTTTGCTAAATTGATTCCTACATTTACGTAATTGGGATCATAGCTAAAGCTCCAACTTTGGAGGTAGCTTTGTTCACTAGAACATGAGAAGTGCAAGATATTTATTTTAAATCGGGACTCTAAGTCTACAGTAACGTGACCTGTAGCAAATGTAGGGCATCATTCCCATTCTATAAGATCTGCAAGGCTCACTCTTAGGATATCATGGTTGATTTATGCTTTCTAAATATCTGTTTCAAATGTTCATAAAATGCGATAGTGGTGCTTTTTCCATTTCTCCAAACTTGGAGAATTAAGGTGAGCTCATTAAAATTTTATGTGGATTATTGCCCTCTACTGAGGCTTTATGTCAATGTCCCTGAGTTTTAAAAAGGGAGAGGGGCGCCATTCCACCCTGATCCCTGTGAATCTATAGAGATTAAAAATATGCAACACGATGCCCTGGGCCTAAAGGTTGTAGCAATATGAGCTTATCAGGCAATTAATTAGTGAATGGAGGTACATACATGTGTAGGAGAATGCTTCCTTGGGCTCCCATATGTTCTTCATTTAGAGGTAAGTCTAGAAGCAGGAGATTGTAGTGTATGCTAGTCCAGTGGTTTCTGGCAGAACTCCTGCTAGGGTATAAGAAACAGAATCCAGAATCTAGGGGTAGATTAGGCAGGAACTAGGCAGGGAATCAAGAGGTGAAATATTTTAGAAAGAGCATGTCATTTGGAGCCAGACTGAAATGGTTATCTGGGTATTTCCCCTTCCTCGCTGTGTGAATTTTGTAAGTTACTTAACCTCTCTGAGTCTCAGTTTCCATAAGTGTATGGTGGAATGGTAATCACCGCTTCATAGGTTGTTGTAAGGATTAGAAATACTGTATGTAAACTACCCAGGACAGTGTAGGCCCATATTATGGCATCTACTCTAAATTGGTTAAGATACAAGTCCTAGTAAAGGATGAGAGTTCCAACCAGGTGAGCCAAGGCAGATGCTCATTTTGAAGGACTCCAATGACTTGGGTCAGAGAGAGGTCAGGTAGGTCCTGCCTGCTTGAAATTCCAAGACTCATCCCTAGCATAGTACACCTTGTCTACAGGCTGAGAGGCCTGGGGCTGCTGATAAGGATTGGCTCAGAATAGGCCTAGGACTGAGGCTAGCCCCTATAGGGGTCAGAGGACAAGGGCAATCGGAGAAGGCAGAAAATGTCAGTGCTTTTTGTTAGTAAGACTTACCTGTGTCCTCGTGGAGTGGTCTTTGGTCTCTTGTCTAAAGAGACCAGATCTTTTGGGAGGATACTGAATTCTCAAATGTGTGTGTGTGTGTGTGTGTGTGTGTGTGTGTGTGTGTTGCAGTTTTACTGTTGCAGGAGGAAAGGACGTTAGCAATAATGATAGTTATTCATAGAATCTTTTCAGTAACCTAACCTATATTATTAATGCTATCCTTACCACAAGTGTGAATATTATCATTTTTGCCTAATACATGAGGAAAATAAGGTAGAGAGTGATCAGGTGACTGGGTCATGTCACAATTGGGACTAGAATCTATGTAGCATTTCTCCTGAGCCAGAGCTTTTCCCATTGTATAGATTTAAAAATAAAATGTATTGAAGGGATTTTTTGGTGCTGATAATAGGGCATATTTTCCTCTGTGACTTGTGGGATTTTTTTTAAGCCGTATAACAACCTATGGGCAACTTTTAATTGTACTTCTATGTAGATTACACTTGGAGTAAAATTTATGGGAAATTTTATGGCAGAATTTACATTCCCAGTCCCAGGGAAACCTTGCCTGACAGTACACTTTTTGAGGCAGCCAACAGCTCAGTAAACAGGATGGTTCTGGATTTGTCTGTAGCCAGCTGTGTAGCTTTAGGCACGTTTCCTAGACTTAAAAATCCGGGAGACTGTCATTCTAGCCTTACTGTCTTAAGTGACCTATGAAAGCTTCCTTCAGCTCTAAGTAATGATGATACTGTGCTCCAAACACTGTATTTTACAGACAGTATCATATGTAGGTATAACCACCCTCCTTTGATAGAAGAGAACCCTGAGGCCCAAAGAGATGAACAGACTTGCCAAAGTCATAAATGGAAGAGCAGTTTTCAGTGCAGGATGGGGACCTCAAAGCCCTCGCTTGTTCTACTGTGCCAGATCACCAATCAGTTTATCTCTCTCCCCTTTACTGGTAAAAAGTCAAAAAACTGTTAAGGTAACAGCCTCCAGTATGGGCGTACCCCCTCAGGCATGAGCAAGATACTCTATTGGGGAAAAGAGAAGAATGTCTGCACTTTGATTTATATTTATCTCATACTTTAAATATTTCTATTTTGGGAGTGTATTTTAAAATGTATATAATTTGTGTAATAGTACGTGTATGTGATGTGTAAATACATTAATTTACACACATCATACATGGAGGTTTGTGAGGTATGCAGTAAACTTATTTTTTCCTGAAAGGAAAAATGTTTGGAGAGCCCTGATTGTCAATCTAATTTTAGTATTTGATTAAAAAATATTGTGAAAATAAATAGGCCATAAAAAAATGTTGTATAATAGAAACTCAGTTGTAGATAATTCTATTTGGATTATTTGGTCTTTTGGATTATTTACACTTTTAGATTATCTGGGGCCATTATTCTACATCAAAGCAGATGCCAGAAGGTTGATTGCAGAAGAGATGTCTGCTTCATGTGGGTATTATTTGACTTTTGTAACCTTGTTTTTTCTTTTCCTTTTTTTTTTTAAACTTTTTATTTTATATTGGCGTATAGTTGATTAACAATGTTGTATTAGTTTCAGGTGTACAGCAAAGTGATTCAGTTATACCTATACATGTATCTATTCTTTTTCAAATTCTTTTCCCATCTAGGTGTAACCTTGCTTTTTCTGATATTCTGGTAGTAATAATAGCTACTGTTTATATATTTATGTGCCAGGTACCTTGATAAGCATTTTAAGTTGTATCTCATTTAATCCTCACAATGGCCCTGTAAGTCAGGATTAATAGCTCCACTTTATAGACAAGGCAATTGAAATTTAGTAAAGTGTCGAGATTTGCCCAAGATTACCTAGTTAGAATTTGGACTTTGATCTTTCTGACTCTCTAATTCACTTCTTTCTTGTTCGGTAATCTGTGTTAAACATGTCAGATGTATTTGCTAAAATATTAATTTCATACAAATCAAGGTTTTTTTTTTCTCCTTTAGAGCCATTAAAATGGATCCCACAATACACATCTCATCTAAACCTTATCACAAAATTTTCAAAGTGCTCATATAAGAGATCATTCTAAAAAATTATATATTTTATGTCTTTTTCTCCTCTTTAAATAGAGGTAAAATTAAACTCTGAAAGGGTTCCCTAATTAGCATATTTTATGAACAGTTATATTACTCTCAGGACTTTAAAATTACTGAATGTTAGATTATTAGAAGTAACTTAAAATGGGTATTTTGCTATTTGATATAGGAAAAGTTAAGGCTATAAATTATTTTATTGTTTAATTAGGTTTGCTACATAATTCCAATTTGTCCCATTAGTTTCTATCAGAAATTGAATACATTGTTTCATCAACAGAAGGCAAATTGTTTATTAATGTTAGGTAAAAAAAGCAAACAAAGAGGATACAGAAAAAAATCTATTAATTATGTGTGAAGCAGTAGTTACTAATTTAATTTGTCTTTGTAAGATACAATTCACTTTCAGTGAACAGGTCATAGATTTAAATAATATTTTCAATTGAAATTTTGGAAAATGGCTAATCACATAGAAAAGAATTTCAGGGACAAAAAGCATTAAATTTGGCCACTGGGTGTCAATCTTGATCCATATTCACAAGTAGTTAGGGCAAGAGAAATCAATCTTAAGTGACTTCAGCTTCTCTTTGTAATTCTCTCTCCAGACAGTTAAGGGAGTGGTTTTATTTAATAACTAACACAGTAGCACATTTTCTCTTTTAAAGTCTTTGTGATTTCTCTTTCACCACCATGAAGAATCTTCAGAAAATCTGAGGAGAAAAAAAGACTAAAAAAAGTAGCAAAGGGGCTTCCCTGGTGGCGCAGTGGTTGAGAATCTGCCTGCCAATGCAGGGGACACGGGTTCGAGCCCTGGTCTGGGAAGATCCCACATGCCACGGAGCAACTAGGCCCGTGAGCCACAACTACTGAGCCTGCGCGTCTGGAGCCTGTGGTCCGCAGCAAGAGAGGCCGCGATAGTGAGAGGCCCGCGCACCGCGATGACGAGTGGCCCCCGCTCGCCGCAACTAGAGAAAGCCCTCGCACAGAAACGAAGACCCAACACAGCCATAAATAAATAAATAAATTAAAAAAAAAAAAGTAGCAAAAGAAGGCCTTTAACAAAATGGACTGACATTTGCACTTCTAAAATCTTCTTGGGCTAAGCTGTGTTGATTGGCTATGTAAGACATCACTGGGTCACTTTATTTCTGCACACTACTCTCACTATGTAAAATTTCAAAGTTCCATAGGTCAAATATTGGCCTGGAAAGTATAGCTCTCTTAGTGAAACAGTGCATTTTTTGGTTCATGATTACTTTTTCTTTTTCTTTTTTTAAAAATTTATTTATTTAATTTTGGCTGTGTTGGGTCTTCGTTTCTGTGCGAGGGCTTTCTCTAGTTGCGGCGAGCGGGGGCCACTCTTCATCGCGGTGCGCGGGCCTCTCACTATCGCGGCCTCTCTTGCTGCGGACCACAGGCTCCAGACGCGCAGGCTCAGTAGTTGTGGCTCACGGGCCTAGTTGCTCCGCGGCATGTGGGATCTTCCCAGACCAGGGCTCGAACCCGTGTCCCCTGCATTGGCAGGCAGATTCTCAACCACTGCGCCACCAGGGAAGCCCATGATTACTTTTTCAAACTTGGAAAAAAGTAAAACTGTAAGGGGTGTATAGAGTGGGGGAGACATATCAGCCCCACGATCCCCTTATATTTACCTCTTTCTAATGTATCCTAGAATCTAGATATACTCTATGCATACATAAACATTTATGTGTACACATCTCCTCCTCTTTTTGGGTATACAAGTGGCACAATATACATGCCATGCTGAAACTTTTAAAACAATTTATTAGTGTATCTTGGAGCTTGCTTCATGTTAGTCAATATAGATCTGCCTCATTCTGAGCTGAGACCATCCTTTTTTTAAAGATAATAACTAGTGTTCCGATGTTCTCATCACTTAGGATTTTAAAAGTGGCACCAAAGGCAAGAATTTGGTAGCATGTGCCAATCCAGATTAGAGGAAATAGAACGAAGAGAAGTTTGAAGCCCTTACCTCTAATGGTCTGCAAGTCTTTGATGCCCCTTCTCCTCCTCCTCCTTCCAAACCCTCCTCCTTCCAAACCTCTGACTTCTGTTATCTTACACTCCCTGATGAGCCTTTTTAGAAATTGGTGGTCTACTTATGCCAAGCCACAGCCATATGATTGTCCCCAAGACACACCATAGCATTGTAAGGGCCCAGAAGAAAACATATCATAAGATTAGATAAAGTTGGATATTTGCAAATAACATTAAAAAAAAAACACCTCTCATTTGCATGAAAACAATACAGCTTGATTTCATTCATTTCTGAACTACTGAACTGGATTGAACATATTTTCATTTTCTCAAATTTAGTAGTTTGACTTAAGTCTGTCATCCTATTAACAGGGCTGCCTCCAATGAGGGTCTATAATTATGATGGATGCTGTGGCCCCAAATTTACCCTTCCATTATGTTGGACTGACATTGAAACCATATTGGACAAAGTGCCAGTAATCTTTCTAAAACCGGTGCAATCATGATGTGCTGAGATATAGCCTCAACAGGTAGCTGATGATTCCTGACTTTCTGGAGCTGCTGCACTCAGCTCTTGGGTTTCAATATCCCCTCCCATCCCAAGCACCATGGGAGGCTGTACTTAGGTTTTGAATTCATCTGGTTTTGAGCACTTTCAGTCTTGCTCCGTATCCCTTGGGATCATTAGCGATACCCTGGGGGTTAAGTGCTGGGCATACTTTTTACCAAACTGTGTTCTCTTTCTCAGCACAGGCCCCTTGGTTAGTAAATGGACCTTTGAAAAGACTCAGGGCTTCATAATTCTACAAATGGTATAAAACAGGCCCATTTGGAGCAACTCTGGTGCATCGCCTTCTAAGAGTTAGGAGACATGGTTGGTGCTCGTGTCCAGAGGGCAATGTTGGATGTTTTATGCCCTGTTAGCATTTTCAGAGGCTGCCCTTGATTTGCAGCTGAAGTCTCTAGTGGCCTTAGAACCTTCCATTACACCTTGACTGGGAATGACTTTAAGTCAAGGCTGCCCAGCAGGTTGATTTGCAGGTCTTCCGGAACAGTGTTTCAATGCATCCTTAAACTTTGCTGCTGTTTAACTCATCAGGCCTTGAAAGCATTAATGCATCTTCTGAAAGGGTCCTGCATAAAGGTGGAGGGCCAGAGGTGCCAGCAGCACAAAGAAGAGTGGCTCTCAGGCCTCCACCACCAACGATCCAGAAGAATGAATTCCCTTCCTGGATTGCTCCGGGGAACTTTGGCCTCTAGTTTCTACTTTTGCCTTTGGCTGGTAACTGCTGCCAAAAGCAGGGTCAGACTAGCCTTTCGGAAAGACAAATATGGGAATTGGTGTCATTTCTTATGTGCCCTTGGCCTAGGTAGTAACAGCTTTTCATCTATGAAATAAAAATAATAATAATGGCACTGCCTGTGGAAATCAGTGAGATGGTGTTTGTAAAGAGCTTGGTACAACACTCAATAAATAGTTGTCACTAACATTAAGAGAGAAGGTTACTTTACTAGTTACCGGAATAGGGTAATTTTTGTTGTTCCTTGACTAAAGGAGGACCTGCCCTCCTGACTGTGATTCATGAAGTTATGTAACTAGAAATTCACTTTCTTTCTTTTTTTAAATATTTATTTATTTATGTATTTTGGCTGTGCTGGGTCTTAGTTGCAGCACGCAGGATCTGTTAGTTGCGACACGCGGACGCTTCGTTGTGGCATGCATGCGGGATCTAGTTCCCTGACCAGGGATTGAACCCAGGCCCCCTGCATTGGGAGTGTGGAGTCTTACCCACTGGACAACCAGGGAAGTCCCGAAATTCACTTTTTAAAATCAAAATGTCTTGGTAAGCGTGAGAGAGAACATTCAGACTTGGCAGCCACTTACACGTTAGTGAGAATAAACTAATCTTATTTTGATAGGGAGTGATAAGGGCACTGAGCACTTTGGAGAAGAGAAAGAGTTCCCACTGAATAGACGAAAAGCAAAGATTATTAAGCCTCTGGTCACTACAGATGAGCTTCCTCTACTTTAGAGTTCTATACAGAGCTCCTCTATTTCCTTGAAGTCTGTGCCCCTTCGGGAAGAAATGTCATCTAGTGATCCATGCGTATTTAGTCCCATGGCTCCCTCGCTCCATTATTATTATTATTTTTTATAAATTTATTTCTTTTATTTATTTATTTTTGGCTGCACTGGGTCTTCGTTGCTGCGTGCGGGCTTTCTCTAGTTGTGGCGAGCGGGGGCTACTCTTTGTTGCGGTGCGCGGGCTTCTCATTGCGGTGGCTCCTCTTGTTGCGGAGCACGGGCTCTAGGTGCACAGGCTTCAGTAATTGTGGCTCGTGGGCTCTAGAGCGCAGGCTCAGTAGTTGTGGCACACGGGCTTAGTTGCTCTTCGGCGTGTGGGATCTTCCCGGACCAGGGCTAGAACCCGTGTCCTCTGCACTGGCAGGCAGATTCTTAACCATTGTGCCACCAAGGAAGCCCCCTCGCTCCATTATTAGTCACTCATTAATTTCTTTGCTTAAGTTAGAGCACGACTGGAAACAATGTGGGGGCAGGGACCCCAGATCTGCTCTTATTAGCGCATGTATAATGCCATAATCAATATTTGTCTTTACTATACTACAAAGCTACAGCAATCAAGATAGTATGGTACTGGCACAGAAACAGAAATATAGATCAAAGGAACAGGATAGAAAGCCCAGAGATAAACCCATGCACATATGGTCACCTTATCTTTGATAAAGGAGGCAAGAGTATACAATGGAGAAAAGACAACCTCTTCAATAAGTGGTGCTGGGAAAACTGGACAGCTACATGTAAAGGAATGAAATTAGAACACTCCCTAACACCATACACAAAAATAAACTCAAAATGGATTAGAGACCTAAATGTAAGACTGGACACTATAAAACTCTTAGAGGAAAACATAGGCAGAAAACTCTATGACATAAATCATAGCAAGATCCTTTTTGACACACCTCCTAGAGAAATGGAAATAAAAACAAAAATAAACAAATGGGACCTAATGAAACTTAAAAGCTTTTGCACAGCAAAGGAAACCATAAACAAGATGAAAAGACAACCCTCAGAATAGGAGAAAATATTTGCAAATGAAGCAACTGACAAAGGATTCATCTCCAAAATTTACAAGCAGCTCATGCAGCTCAATATCAAAAAAACAAACAGCCCAATCCAAAAATGGTCAGAAGACCTAAATAGACATTTCTCCACAGAAGATATACAGATTGCCAACAAACACATGAAAGGATGCTCAACATCACTAATCATTAGAAAAATGCAAATCGAAACTACAGTGAGGTATCACCTCACACCAGTCAGAATGGCCATCATCAAAAAATCTACAAACAATAAATGCTGGAGAGGGTGTGGAGAAAAGGGAACCCTCTTGCACTGTTGGTGGGAATGTAAATTGATACCGCCACTATGGAGAACAGTATGGAGGTTCCTTAAAAAACTAAAAATAGACCTACCATACGACCCAGCAATCCCACTACTGGGCATATACCCTGAGAAAACCATAATTCAAAAAGAGTCATGTACCACAATGTTCATTGCAGCTCTATTTACAATAGCCAGGTCATGGAAGCAACCTAAGTCTCCATCGACAATTGAATGGATAAAGAAGATGTGGCGCATATATGCAATGGAATACTACTCAGCCATAAAAAGAAACGAAATTGAGTTATTTGTAGTGAGGTGGATGGACCTAGAGTCTGTCATACAGAGTGAAGTAAGTCAGAAAGAGAAAAACAAATACCGTATGCTAACACATAAATATGGAATCTAAAAAAAAAAAAAAAGGTTCTGAAGAAACTAAGGGCAGGACAGGAATAAAGACGCAGACATAGAGACTGGACTTGAGGATATGGGGAGTGGGAAGGGGAAGCTGGGATGAAGTGAGAGAGTGGCATGGATATATATACACTACCAAACGTAAAATAGATAGCTAGTGGGAAGCAGCCGCATAGCACAGGGAGATCAGCTCGGTGCTTTGTGTCCACCTAGAGGGGTGGTATAGGGAGGGTGGGAGGGAGACGCAAGAAGGAGGAGATATGGGGATATATGTATATGTATAGCTGATTGACTTTGTTATAAAGCAGAAACTAACACACCATTGTAAAGCAATTATACTCCAATAAAAATGTTAAAAATAATATTTGTCTTTGAAGGAAGGTAAATGGGCATATTTTATAAATCTCTCTCTCTATATAAATATATATGTACAAAAATCTATATATAATTATAAACTATATATAATTGGACTATATATTGATATATTATTGAATATATATTCAATTGATTATGTATGTATATATGAGTATGAATATTATATTTGAATATATATAATTATATATGTACACTTGAAAGTGATACATAGTTTAAAGTCTATATCTTTAAAATTTTCATTCTGTTGAGTACCTTCTTTCAGAAGGGAACTTGTACCTTTTCTAGTTAAATGTGCTTATTTTATAAAGAGGAATTTTAGGGCCAAAATGGAGAAGTTATTTCCTCTAGATCTCACAACTCATTAGTGGCAGGGCAGGGACTAAATCTGGGGTCTTTTGTTCCAAAATGGTGCTTACTATATAATACTCAGCATAGCTGAGTAGTCAAACAGTGAATGCCTGGGATAGCAGCTAGGTTAGTCCAATACATACCTGCAGATTTTATCTGGAGCCAAGTACTCAAAAAGACACAATTCAATTGCATGAAAATTTATACTTCCTAAAATGAACCTATCTGGTTAGAGGTCAGAATAGTGGTTACCCCTGGGGGAAGTGATTCAAAGGGTCATGAGAGGTGCTTCCGTGATGTTGATACTGTTCTATTTCTTGATCTGGTGCTGACTACATGAATTAATTTGTGAAAAATTCATCTAACTGTATACTTAATGATTTTTGTGTGTGTTTTAATCTTTAATTTTAAAAGTTTACTTAGAAGAATATAGATTGGCTAGGTGCCATCTACATGAAAGACCTTTAGGTGCTACTTTTTACCCACATTAAAGTAAGAATTGAAACAAGTAGTGTAAGGACAGAGGTGCACATTTTAGAATGATCGTATTTAATCCTCCACCTTTGTTCTTTTATTGTCTCCTGGAAGCCCAGTTTCTCCAAAGTAACTAAATTTATTTAAGCGATGTAACAGATAAAAATCTACCTCTTGGGCATCTTTTGACCAAATTGAATTGGAAGGTATGAGAGCTTGTAGGTTTATGATTATTACCATGAGCCCAGAGTTAAAAATGCTTGTCACCTGTTTGGCCATCTTTTTAAGTGCACTTATCTGATCTTCTTTCCACTCCCGGCAGTAAAGGGAATGATAATTCCTCCTCTGGGCCCCCGCAAGGACATTGTTCATGGGAGGAGGGGCAGAGGTGCCAGATGTAGAGCCATGAGTTGAGTAGAGCTATTTCAGATGTTCAGCATGTTTCTCTGCTTCTGCGCTTCACAGTGTGAAGGCTTGTGCAAGGCAGGTTCAAGCATATTTTTCTTGAAATGAATGTTAGCACAGAAGGGAGTTGGAATTAATGGGTTTTTATCAAGAAATAGGAGGAGGAGGCGGCTGAATGCTATTGATGTAGAGCTGACTACAGCCTGCAACCTATTTCTTATTCTTTGATCTTTTGCCATGATTTCCACCTTTAAAAGTTTTAATTAAGGCTTTGCCATGGAAAATATGGAGTCCTTATGGGCCCACCAGAGTAAGTGCAGTTTTGCAGTTTTATAGTTTTTAACATCTAAATTATTTATAGAAAACCTGGGCCATTTTATATTTAAAAATAACTATAAGCTTTCTAGAAACGTACTGATAGTTGTCTCAAGATTCTGTATTCCCATTCATTAGCTACTTTTTTTTTAAATATGACAACTCACTATACGATGTTCTTTTTTTTTTTTTGCATCCAGACTTGCTAAAAAATTCTTTTGAAGTGTAGTGGAAATTCCTTCAATTTCACTTTCCCTTTTCTGGTTGAAATAAGAAAAAACATTAATTTAAAAAATATATACATCAATTTTAGCAATAAAAAATGTTCTTACATAGTTTGAAACATTCAAAAACGTCAAGAACCTTGTCAACATTTTAATTTGGTTCATATGATCATTCACTGCCTTTGCCTCCCTATATTTTTTCCGCTTCTTTGAGGTATAACTGACAAATAAAATTGTAAGTTATTGAAACCGTGCAGTGTGATGATTTGATGCACGTATACTTTGTGAAAGAATGTATATATACTGAGTTAATTAACACATCCATCCGCGCACATTTTTTTGGGCGGGGGTGGGGTGGTGAGAACATTTAAGTTTTACTCTCAGCAAATTTCAGTTATACAACTAAAGTGATCATGTTATACATTGGCCTATTAGATCCTCAGACTTTATTGATCTTAAAACTGAAAGTTTTACCAACCTCTCTATCTCACTTTTCTATTCTCTGTTTCTATGAGCTCGACTTTTTTTTTAGATTCCACATGTCAATGATACCATGCAGTATTTGTCCTTCTCTATCTGGCTTATTTCACTTAGTATACTGTTTGGCTACCTATTTAAAGTGTGTTGAAACTCCTAGGTCTCAGCTCTGTGCGTATCAAAGCCAGACCAAAGACATTTATTTATGAGTAAATAAAAACAGACAAAATTTCAAAGAGCAAACATTTTGACTTAGTGCTATTTAAAGTTCAGATTTTACAAAATCTTTGCCATATAGTTTGCCATATAGTTCAGCAATCCCATTTATGGTCTACCCACTAAGTATCAACCTCCATGTCAGGCATTACACAATACAGTGACGTTCAAAGTTGCATTTGGATAGAAGGGGTGTGATTCTTCCTCAGCTTGAGAATGAAATAATTGTATCAGACATAAACTCAAAGAGAAACTGGTCTCTGAGACTTATTTTGTTCTGCATTTTCACTCTTTTGATCTTTCCATCTTTCAGTACATGTTATTTGAAAGCCATGTCTTTATAAATGCAATGATGCATCCAAAATAAGTTAAATGACAAAGCTTCAAACACAGCTGCTATTTAAAAAATTATATGTAGCTGAGAGGAGAAAACAAAAACTAAAAGACAAGTGAAAATTCTATAGTTACTAATGTGAAAGACTGACGTAAATGAAATGGAGACACAAGTATTGACTCAGTACTTATTTTGAGCCCCAGATATTAAATGAGTATTTTTTTCCATTGAATGATATTGGGAAACCTCTTTGAAAACATGCTGTGCTTAGGAGCACGTCCATTGAAAAGATTCCGGGCCTACTACTCCCGGCTGCACCCGCATTCCAGCCCTATCTCTAGTTCAGAGATCTGAGAGTCAGAGTTAAAGAGATTTTAGAAAATAGTAATTTTTTTTCTTTTTGCTGTAATTCAACCTGAGGGCTTTTCATTTAAGTTGTCATTCCTGGGGGAAAACAAAAACCTACCTTCAAACCTGATAATGCTTCCTTGGCTGGCTGCAGATAAGAGCGCTTTTGCCATAAAGGAATGAGTTGACTTTGATTAGCTTAAAATTACTCCAGTGAATTTGTTGTCAAAGGAGGTATAATATCTTTCCATAAATTTCATATAATATCTATATTTTCAGTAATGTATAGCATTTTTACATGTTTACCCTTGTTGTCAAGGAATAAAATCTGATTTAAGATCACAAAAGGTTATTTTCATGATATGTGTATAAGTGAGATTCTGCTTAATTAATGAACTGACTGGGTTTTTTTCCCACCATGGACTTGTGGGCATTACTCCTTTCTCTTATTATGTTGTCTAGAAAGTCATTTACTTGTACTAAATTAACTAACGTCTACAGGAAATCAGAAGATAAGAATATTGAATGAGTCTCTCTTCTCCCCAAACTGTGGCTCATATAGTTTAACCCACTCAGTGTTGTCCCATGTAGTGTTCTTTCAAAAACAGCTACATTTATGGGGAGTTCCCTAGTGGTCCAGTGGTTAGGACTTGGCGCTTTCACTGCTGGGGCCCGGGTTTGATACCTGGTCAGGGAACTAGGATAAGATCCCACAAACTGCATAGCGTGGCCAAAAAACAAACAAACAAACAAACACCCAGGTACATTTAAACTTCCAGTTATAAGTATGTAGTAAGTACTCAGGATGTAATGTACAACATGAGAAATACAATTAACACTGCTGTTATATATGAAAATCGTTAAGAGAGTTCTCATCACAAGGAAAAATATTTTTTTCTATTTCTTTAATTTTATGTCTATATGAAATGATGGGTGTTTACTAAACGTATTGTTTAATCATTTAATCATTTTATGATGTATGTAAGTCAAATCATTATGCTGTACACCTTAAACGTATACAGTGCTGTATGTCAATTATATCTCAATAAAACTGGAAGAAAAAAAGTACATTTATTGACAACATTTGAAAATTGGGTTATTTCTAATGAAAATCCAGATTTCTGGCTTCTGTTACAAAATTATGGACCGAGAATACCAGGACTAACTTTTCGCAGGACAATAATTGGCTGAATTTGAGCAGTAGCCAAGTTATACACCGTAGAACAATGTGGATTTTTTCTTAAATATGACCCATATTAACTCATTTGTGTTACCAGATGAGGCCCTGTAGTCCTTTGAGTTTGAGACTCCTGTTTGAGGCAGGAATTGTGTTGGGTTACATAAGACTTGGAAGGGGGCAAAAGATTTTTGGTGCTAGAATGACCCTAGAGCTTCATAATCAAGAGTCTAGACTTCGGTTCAGATGGATATGAGCTCAAAACCCTGCTCAGCCATGTTCTTGGTCTTGGAACTTGGGGCAAATTGCTTAAATATTCTTAAACTGCTGCTTCTTATGTAAATAGAGCTAATTATATCTCCCTCATAGAGTTGTTGTGAGGAGAATTAGAGAGTGATTATTCCTAGTACAAAAAGTTTTGCTAATCAAGAAATCCCCTGGCTACCTTCAAGAAATTGTTTATAGAACATTTACTAAAATTCTGAGAAGGCACATTTGCATATTTTAAATACTCATCTAAATATTATCTATATTATTGGAGTACCCCTCATAGTCTCCAAATCAGAGCTGTAAACCATTTCCCCTTTAATATAATTCTTCTCAGAAAGTCACAGTGGTGGCTTTCAGGCTGAATAAAGCTTCCTATATTGTTTGGCTAGATTTCTGCATTCACAGTAGGCATGCTTAAAAGTCACTGTAATTTCAGAGGTCATTCCTAGAGTGGATATTAAGCAAAATATTAAAAAAAAACCCCAAAACCCATAGGGAAGGATTAAGATTTGTGTGTGGGGGGAGGTGGTGCAGAAAAGGGTTAAATCAATTTCCTTGGACTGGAAAAATAGACTTGACTTAGAAAACCCTTTCATAGGTGCATATTTTACAAATGAAACCTAGCAAGGCCAACAGGAATCTTATAATAATTGACTGAAAATTTAACCTCCTTCAGACCCTTCCTTTAATTATCCTGTCTGTACAAGTCTGTAGTTATTAATACTGTCTAAGCAAGAGCATCCCCAAGGTCAGTGTTCTCCATCTGGCTACACATTAGAATCACTTGGGAAATTTAAAAAATTAG
The DNA here is from genome assembly GCF_949987535.1 of Balaenoptera acutorostrata. Classification (NCBI taxonomy): domain Eukaryota; kingdom Metazoa; phylum Chordata; class Mammalia; order Artiodactyla; family Balaenopteridae; genus Balaenoptera; species Balaenoptera acutorostrata. The sequence goes on along the minus strand of NC_080071.1, from coordinate 30,749,326 downwards.
CAATGCCCAGGCCCTACTCCCAGAGAGGCTGAGTTAATTGGTTTGGGTACAGTCTGGAAAGCACTATGAACTTCTGCTACATGGCTTCTATGGCCTTACTCTCAGCTGTGGGGACCTCAGCTGTAAATATCAACATGATACAATTCAGATGGTCTCTAGCTCTACTATCCAGTAATACAGATACTTCTAACAGTAGAGTTCTAGCCTGTTTATCTTTCTTGCAAATTAAAAAGACAGGCCTTTCTGAAGCTGAAGTTATTAGATCTCATAAAGAACCACAGTGGGGTCTGATGAATCATGGTAAGAAATCAGGGTGCACACCAATGGAGGTTTTAAACTTTGGGTTTATTTATTTAATTTATTTATTTATTTATGGCTGTGTTGGGTCTTCGTTTCTGTGCGAGGGCTTTCTCTAGTTGCGGCAAGCGGGGGCCACTCTTCATCGCGGTGCGCGGGCCTCTCATTATCGCAGCCTCTCTTGTTGCAGAGCACAGGCTCCAGACGCGCAGGCTCAGCAATTGTGGGTCACGGGCCTAGTCGCTCCGCGGCACGTGGGATCTTCCCAGACCAGGGCTCGAACCCGTGTCCCCTGCATTGGCAGGCAGACTCTCAACCACTGCGCCACCAGGGAAGCCCCCAGTGGGGGTTTATACTACATGGTGAAAAACGGAGGCTCATTAATAGAATGGACTCTGAGAAAAACTGAGGATTCCGTGACAGGAAGAGAAGAGCAGTAGGTATCTTGATTTTCTAGAGGACTTGTACGTTGGAGCTGTCAATAATAATAACTGATACTTACTGAACATTAATCCTCACAAACTGTATGGGGTAAGCACTCTAATTAGTCCCACTTTGCAGATGAAGAGACTGAGTCACAGGGAAGTTACAAGCTGAGGTTGTGTTGCCAAGGTTACATAGCTGTACAGAGGAAGTAGAGCTGGGATTTGAGCTCAGGCTCTTAATTATGACAGTTGCCTGTGTTAGGCTCATCTTCTTTATTATTGGGAGGATCTGGGGGGAACTTGCTGAAAATACCGTCTTTCTGTAATACCAGCAACGCTCCCCCGGGAAGTGCTGCCGGCCCTGATGCTGGCAGTGTTGCCCAGCCAAGTTTGCTCATGAAACCCCTTATGCATTGAATGTGTACAAAGGCAGCAACAAGAGCTAAACATTTCCTTTTCTAACCTCCCCCAGGGTTTATCAAGTAAAACAGTTACCTTAATCATCTCAAGGTCCAAGAGTTGGAACTTTGCTTTTTCCTAAGAGATGACTTTCTGGGAAGGTTTCTAACTAAGAAAACACCTTGGCAAAAGAGTAAAAAATTGACTATTTAGTGACTCTCAATCCAGGAGGCTCAGGACCTTTGGATTACTGACACAGTTCATCTGCTTTGGCAGTCATCTAGGATTTCTGGGGACTGGCACACTTTTATTAACTGCCTGTTAAGCCACCAGACATGCAAATGTAGACTTGACATATTAAAATACAGTCATAAAATGCTGGGGTATTTTTTGGGTAGACTGGCACATCTGAAGAATAAAATTATACAAGCTTCTGTCCATTTTGTTCAAATCACTGATAGTGTGGCTATGACCAATCCAATTCAAGTGTCTTCTATTTTTCAGACTATACAATTTTTTTTAAACACACTTTGCTCAATAGTTCTTGCAATGCACTGAATTCCAGATGAGAGTGTTGAGTAAGAATTAATATATTACTATATTTAAAATTTGATGTTTGTGATTATTAATGATTTTTAGCATGTAATTAAGAGGGAGCAACCACTAAGTTATTCACATTTTTTGTTCCCAATAATTCCTTTTGATTGTAGCATTGGAGTGTCTTCTCCCCAAAGCCTTTTTTTGGCTTATACTTCTCCTTCCCCTCTCTCTGTGCAAACTTGTCCCTTTGTTTGAAATCTTCTGAATTGTCACATGTTGAAACCCTTGTTGTCCTTTGATGACCAGTTTGAATGCTGCTTCTTCCATGATGCCTTCTTTGATTGCCCTGCTCTCCTCTGCAGTCTCCCAGGATTCAGCACTGGGTAGGTGTCACTCACACTATGTTTACCTCATCCTGTCTGGATTTGCAGTTATTTCCATATGCATTTCACTTCACCTGCTAGATCAAGGGCTGGCAAACTTTTTCTATAAATGGCCAGAGAGTAAATATTTTAAGCTGTGTGGACTATATGCTCTCTGTTGTAACTATTCAAATCTGCTGTTGTGTGAGATCATCCTTAGTCACTGTGTAAGTGAATTAGTATAACCGGGTTCTAATAAAACAACTTTTGGACATTGAAACTTGAATTTCACATAATTTTCACGCAATGAAATACTATTCTTCTTTTGAATTTTTTCAACCATATAAAATTGTAAAAACTATCCTTAGCTTGTAGGCTACACAAAAATAGGCATCTGGTGGATTTGGCTTTGCAGTTTGAACTCTCTTCAAGACTATTAATCCACAGAAGGCAAGAGCCACATGTCAGACAACTTTGTGTCTATTTTATATGCCTGCCACAAAACCTTTAGCCAAATCAATGTTATTTGAATTAACGGGCAATAAAAAGAAGACATATCTGTATCATTGAAAAAAATCAGAAAACTTGAGTGGTTTATGGTCGTTTCATTTATTCTTTCATTCTTTCAGCTGCAAGGAAGTTTGGAGACACAAAAAAAGTGATGGATTTTGTTTGTGCAACTTTACATAAGCAGAATTAACCCATTAAAATGCTACTGCCACATGAAGAGCCTAATGAATAATGTAGCCATCACTTTACCTGGAGTTTTAAAAAAAAAAAAACCTTCTGAGTTCATTTGGAGTATAAATGTTTTAAATTACACATTACTTTTGAAACGGGGGTGAGTAGGGGTTTGTATTAGTGAGCAGAAAAAGAGCAAGAAATTCTGAAGCCCCTAAGAAGGACAAAAACATAAGAAGGTCTGAAGGTACTTTTCAGTGTATGTTGATTACCAAATGGATTTTCTACAAAAAGAAAGTAGGGTAAAGCTGGCTATTGTTGACTTCCACTTCTTTTTCTCTTATTGTCTGAATTTTTTGATTATGGTAAAATATACTTAATGTAAAATTTGCCATTTTAATAATTTTAAAGTGTACAATTTAGTGGCGTGGCATTAAGTACATTCACAGTGTTGTGTAACCATCACCACTATTCATCTCCAGAATTTTTCATCTTCCCAAACAGAAACTCTGTACCTATTAAGCAATATTTCCCCGTTTCTTTGTCCCCACAAATCCTAGTAACCATTATTCTTATTCATTTCTGTCTCTAGGAATTTGACTACTGTAGGTACCTCATTTAAGTGGACTCATACAATATTTGTACTTTTGTGTCTGACTTTTTTCACTAAGCATAATGTTTTCAAGGTTCATCCATGTTGTAGCATGTATCAAAACTGTATTCCTTTTAATGGCTGAATAATATTCCATTGTGTGTATATACCACATTTTGTCTTTCCATTCATGTATCTTCAGTTCTTTTGATTATATACCCAGAACTGGAATTGCTGAATCATATTGTAATTTTATGTTTAACATTTTGAGAAAACACCAAACTGCTTTCCACAGTGGCTGCGCCATTTTACATTGCCACCATCAATGCACAAGCGTTCCACTTTCCCCACATTGTTTTTTTTTTGTTTTTTTGTTTTTTGCTGCACTGCATGGTACGTGGGATCTTAGTTCCCTGACCAGATATTAGACCAGATGAAAATCAGCCAACTCTGAGGATGCAGAGGCAAAGGCACACAGGTATGGAAGATACCCTTATCTTTATCCACCCACTGGAATGGGCTGTGCTGGAAGAAAAAAAATTGCAAGTCTCTCTTCTAAAGCTTGTGTTATACAGTGCCTCCAATTTCCCAATTTGAGAAATAGTAAGGGTTTTATTAGAAGGAGTCACATAAGTAGTATATTAGTTTTTTTTTTTTTAAAGGATTTTCTTATTTATTTATTTATTTATTTATTTATTTATTTTTGGCTGTGTTGGGTCTTCGGTTCGTGCGAGGGCTTTCTCCAGTTGCGGCAAGCGGGGGCCACTCTTCATCGCGGTGCGGGGACCGCTCTTCATCGCGGTGCGCGGGCCTTTCTCTATCGCGGCCCCTCCCGTCACGGGGCACAGGCTCCAGACGCGCAGGCTCAGCAATTGTGGCTCACGGGCCCAGCTGCTCCGTGGCATGTGGGATCTTCCCAGACCAGGGCTCGAACCCGTGTCCCCTGCATTAGCAGGCAGATTCTCAACCACTGCGCCACCAGGGAAGCCCAGTATATTAGTTTTTAAAGAAAGATTTTTGCAGCTACTTGGTGAAAAGTGTTCTGTCAATTTACCCACAATTATCATGGTCAGTGAAATCAGATGGCAGCAGGATCAATATCTCTCTGCTGCTCACCAAACATTATTAATGGTAGTTTGTATTTTTATTTTTACTGTAATTTAAAAAACTTTTCTATTTTGCCTAATTTGCCATTCAGACTGAGGTATTTCTAGGCTTAAATATTATTTTATAAAGTTGTCACCTTTAAGTTGATAAAATGTACAAGTTCTGAAGAGTATAGGTACATTTTTATTTATACTGATTATATCATCCAAGTGTTGTCTTGCAACATATTCAAATATAGCAAGTTATTCTTCTTGTGACATATTTGTTACTGAAGAGGTTGCTGTAACATTACGGTGCCCTGCAATCATTAGGCAGAACTTACTATGCTTTCAGTCGAAAAATTAGAATTTTGGAAAACTTGTCTCTGCCAGTGGACCTTGATAGCTTAAGAATACTTGACTCTTTTTGCTTGAGTTTTGTGGTAATATTAACCAGTGTAATTAAAAAAATTCCATAATGAAATATATCAACTTTGTGAAGAACTGAGTAACAGTAAACTAATATTTTTCAAATGACTAGTGCATAATGTTACAAAATCCATTCAAAGTGAAAGACAGGCCAATGGATTTTAGTATAACTGAGGATGAAAATTTCATTGATATGGTTTCAGATTCCTTATTTGTAATTAACCTTTAAGAAACTACAGGTTGATGGGAAGTCCCAGTTCAGCTTTCAAGAAGACTTAAATCCAGTCTTGTTACACCTCAGTTTGACTGGATCAAGGATTTACCCCTATTCTAACTGCCTGCTTGAGGGAAAATAAATCCTCTTTGGAGAAGGTGGCATCATCTATAGCCTACACAATTTTTCATACTCAATATAAAGTATTCAATAAAAATTTGCCAGGCATACCAGGAGCCAGGATGGAATGCCTGAAAACAAAAATGTAATTAATTAGAAACAAATCCATTGGGCTTCCCTGGTGGTGCAGTGGTTAAGAATCCATCGGCCAATGCAGGGGACGCAGGTTCGAGCCCTGGTCTGGGAAGATCCCACGTGCCACGGAGCAACTAAGCCTGTGTGCCACAACTACTGAGCCTGTGCTCTAGAGCCCGCGAGCCACAACTACCGAAGCCCGCGTGCCTAGAGCCTGTGCTCCGCAACAAGAGATGCCACCGCAGTGAGAAGCCCGTGCACCGCAACGAAGACACAACGCAGCCAAAAATAAAATAAATAAAATAAATAAATATATAAACAACAACAACAACAACAAAAACAAATCCAAAGTTGGTTCTTTGAAAAGACCAACAAAATTGATAATACTGATAAGGAAAAAAAAGAGAAAAGACAGCAAATAACCAATGCAGTAATGAAAAGAGAGATCATACAACAAATCATGCAGATTCCAAAAAGGTAATACGAGGATATGATGAACAAATTTATGCCAATACATTTAAAATTTTGAATTAAATGGAAAAATTCCTAGAAAAGCACAAATTGCTAACACTGACATGAGAAAAAGAAAAATCAGCCTCTTGGTGCCATGTTGATTACAATGGACCTTTTTCCTGTGGAGGGAGAAGTGATTTGTCCTTCTTAGAATCAACAGATCCTGTAATATGGGTTTGTTTTCCCTTCCCACAGTGCCTCTGCCAGCACCATCATTTGAAGGCTTACAAAATGCCTGATTCACTAACATGGAATCTAGAATCGTGTGGCCCCAGAACAAGCAACCCATTTGTAGTGAAGGAGGTTTAATACTGGGTGTTTGACCTTGCAATGCCTTCATCCTATTATGTACTTCATAAACCAGAAGGAGCCACCCTAATGGAACAATGAAATGACCTATTAAATTCTCATTTAAATGACCAGCTCAACAACAAAACCATGGAATTGGGATGCTGTCTTCTGGGATGTAGTATGTAGCAGATATATGATGCTCTGTCCCTAAGAAGTGGAAGAAAAATTGGTGTCTCTCACCATCATCTCAAGAATTTGCTAAATGACAGAAATGTAATTTAGGCTCTGCTGGTTTAGAGGTTCTTGTTCCTAGGCATAATGATTCCACTGGGGGACACAATAAAAGTACCACAGAACATTTAGGTATGACAGCTGCCTGGCCACTAGGCTCCTCATACAGGCTTCAACTCACCTTACGCTGGAAGCATTACGCTCCGGGTGCCTGCTGCAGCATATCTTTTACTTTTTGCCCTGGAACTTCTCCACTGCTGCAGACACGGGGGTCTCAGCAAGCGTACATGCATACCACAGGTTATGGGGAAGGTAATGCCCATGAAGATAACTCTTTACTAATAGTGGATGGGAGTTGATGGATGATTACTTCTCCTGGTTGATAGTCAGGTGGATAATTCTGAAAAGCATTCTCTGCGCTCCTTAGAAGGCTCTGGGAAAACTAAGTGCCAGGTACCACAGTGGTGACATTGATATAGTACCCCTATATAGCTTTCTTTCTTCCCTGTCTCATTCTCTCTGGTGCCCCAATATTGCTCCTTGGAGTTATTTCTCAAATAAATGACAGGCACTCAAGGGTTTGTTTCAGGACTCTGCTTTCAGGGAAAGTACAAGCTTAGGTACTCTGGAGCTGATCAGACTGGGTTCAAATTCTAGGTCTGCTAACTATCTTGTGATGTTCAGAAAATCACTTAACTTCTCTGGACTCAGTTTCCTTTTTTAGATAACAGGAATAATTATAGTACCTACTTCATAGAGTTGCTGTGAGGATTAAATAAGTTGATATTCATAAAGCACTTTGAACTGTGTCTAGCATGTAGTAAGCACTACATAAATGTTATCTATTACTTGTTCAAGGATTATTTTTTCATTTTATTAGTTTCTAGGAACCTTTCTGTAATATTAAATATTAACTTTTTTGGTCATAGGTGTAAAAAGTATTTTCCAATTTGTCTTCAAATTGTTTATTGTGTTTTTTTGCTTACAAAATCATTTTATTTTTATAGATAAAACTATCAATTCTTTCCATTCTGTATTGTAGGCTTTGTGCTTTGTAATATTAGGCTTTCCCATTCTAATAGTATAAAAATAAAATGTAATAGAAATAATTTCCCCAGGCAATTCATTAAAAACAAGGTGTATCAGTATTTGCATACTAGTTAGCTGGAACCTTGCTTGATGTCAGCAAGTTTTCATATGCATGTAAGATTCTTAGCTCATATCTGGCACATAAGTGAATATTCATCAAATTTTAGTTACTAGTTTTATTCTTCATAAAACAAAATAAAAAGAAGATCTTGACTGATTCTAGGACTACGGCAGGGAGTATACAAGATGAGCCTGGAGCACCTTGTAGTGCTGGAAAGTAAGGAAGTGCTCAAAACAAAAAAACCCACAAAAAACCCCACAATGATGGGGGTATGTTAAAGGGACATAGGAACCAAATGAAAGAGTTCCCAGTGACCAAAGCTAGAACAATTTGAGCAATAAAATAATGCAGTATTGGCTTATAACCCAAACTATAAAATAAATATCCATAATTCCATAGTGATATAAATAAAGTATTGAATAAAAAAATAATTAGGGACAAATAGATAAATCTATTCATGCAGAAGAATTTCCTTACTTTGCCCTTAAGGAAGTGGAGTGTGGGCTGTGCATAAATACTTCCTTATAAAGAGGACAGAACGAAAAGCAGGGAAAGGAGTGATTGCTGTGTAGCAACGTGACAAACACGACTTCAGCCAGGTGGCTAATATTAACATCAACCTGGTAAGTCATGTTGACAGTATGTACTCTTGACATGATGTGAGGATTATGGCCCTTTACCTCTGTAGTCTTTTTTTTTTTTTTTTTTTTTACCTCTGTAGTCTTGCCCCCAAGTAACCCCACTCTAATCATGAGAAAAAAATTAGACAATCTGAATTGAGGGGCATTGTACAGAGTGACTTCAGAACAGTCAAAGTCACTGAAATAAAAATAATGTCTGAAAAACTGTCACAGCCAACAGGCGCTTAAGGGGACATGATGACTAAATATAATGCAGGATCCTTGATGGGATCCTGGAACAGAAAGCGGGCGTTAGGAAAAAGCTAAGAAAATTGAATAAGTATGGACTTTAGTTCATAATAATGTATCAATAATGGCTCATTGATTGGTACAAATATACCATACTGATGTGCGTTGTTAATAATATGCTAAAATGGTTGGAGGATATATGGGAGCCCTCTGTACTATCTTTGCGACTTTTATGTAAATCTATTCTACAATTAAAAGGTTTTTTCAAAAAAGAAGACTTTGAGGAGTACAAAGTTTATTGCAGGAGATATGAATGTAATCAAAGAACTTATACCACATAGTGAGAATCTGTTTTTAAAAAATTAATTAATTAATTGATTGATTTTGGCTGCGTTGGATCTTTGTTGCTGTGAGCGGGCTTTCTCTAGCTGTAGCGAGCGGGGGGCTACTCTTCGTTGTGGTGCGCAGGCTTCTCATTGCCGTGGCTTCTCTTGTTCTGGAGCATGGGCTCCAGGCGCGCAGGCTTCAGTAGTTGTGGCATGGCAGGCTCAGTAGTTGTGGCTCATGGGCTCTAGAGCACAGGCTCAGTAGTTTTGGCACACAGGCTTAGCTGCTCCGCAGCATGTGGGATCTCCCCCAACCAGGGCTTGAACCTGTGTCCCCTGCATTGGCAGGCGGATTCTTAACCACTGTGCCACCAGAGAAGCCCCATGTACTGAGTATCTTAATGTAGGTAAGTGGTTGGTGGGATGGGATTACAGAAAAGAAAGAGACTCTCTGGGAGAGGTAGAGGAGCTCTTACCACAAAGGGGAAAATATTTGAGCTGAGGCTTGAGGAAAAAATAGCAGTTGGTCAACAAGTACTTTTCTTGTTTAGCTTGCATTTACTTAAACATTGCTGAAGCGTAAGAACCGAGATTCATCTTCTACATTTTGAAATGCTTCTTGGCATGCCCCATCTTAATGTCTGTTTCTCTGGACTGAACTCTTTTTTTTTTTTTTTTTTTGTTAAATTTTTATTTATTTATTTATTTTTAATTTATGGCTATGTTGGGTCTTCGTTTCTGTGCGAGGGCTTTCACTAGTTGTGGCAAGTGGGGGCCACTCTTCATCGCTGTGCGCGGGCCTCTCACTATCGCGGCCTCTCTTGTTGCAGAGCACAGGCTCCAGACACGCAGGCTCAGTAATTGTGGCTCACGGGCCCAGCCGCTCCGCGGCATGTGGGATCCTCCCAGGCCAGGGCTCGAACCCGTGTTCCCTGCATTAGCAGGGAGATTCTCAACCACTGCGCCACCAGGGAAGCCCCTGGACTGAACTCTTATAGTCCTTTGCCTACTGCATTGTCCAGTTACTAGGAAGATATTAGCAGAAGTGGTTCTTAAATGGATTTTATGATTCTGTTCTTGATCTAAAGGTCTGAATTCCATCTTCAAGATTTAGTTGTCACAAACCTTTTGACTGCAGTTTCAGGGTTTCTCATCCTTGAATTAGTGAAATTTGAGGGCAGATAATTCTTTGTTATGGGATGGGGCGGGGGATGGAGTGGGTAGAGAGGTTTGTCCTGTTCGTTGTAGGATGTTTAGCAACATCCCTGGTCTCTAACCACTAGATGACAGTACAACCCCCAGTCACAACAACCAAAAAGGTCTCCAAATATTGCCAGATATCCCCATGGGACATTAGAGAAATAATGCTCCTTTTATAACTCAGATTGCAATGTTAATTGTAGGCCCTAAAGGCAAGGATAGCTAAGGAGAGGTTAAAACTCTGAAATACCTTGAGGATATTTCCCACAGTATACACGATCTCAAGATCTCTTCAGAGTAGTTGCATCTTGTGAGGTCTGATATGGGTGAAATGCCAGAAGCCAAATGCAGAGTTTATACTGTTTTATTTCATTCGTTCATTTATTTGTTCTGCAAACATTTACTGAGGGTATGCCACGTATCAGGCCCCATGCCAAGTTCTGAGAATTTGGTGTTGAATAAGACAGACCCAACTCCTTTGATAGGGAGCCTGGCTGAATTCTTATGCAAGTCCCCAAACAAAGTCAGACATTGAAGACTGGAGTTATGTCTAATGGTGATACTGAGATAGTTGTCCTAATTGATTTCACCTGGAGGATCATATATGGGTCCTGACTTTACATAGGCCCTTTCTTCATGCACATACTGCTCCTTATCACATACCTTTCTACAACCTCCAGCCCTCTCACAACCCCTGAGATAAGAGATGGACTGTGGGACTGAAGGAATTGTACTGGTCTTCTGGCCTTCAAGAGTCATTATCCAGGCAGATGTTTTCACTGACCTTTGCCTATAGAAATTGCTCCTAAGAGAGAGGAATTTGAAAGCAGGAGGCTCACCACGTTGACCCTGCTACTGGATTCCTAGCCTTCCTCATGATGCACTATCAAGTGGCCCTGCACAGACTCTTGACTGGTGCTTGTGGTGGCGTCACCATCTGAACACGTGTGCCTGCCTTAGGCCCGCCTGACTCCCAGGGCTTCCTGCCATTCTGTCTTTAAGTCCTAAGTTTTTCAGGCAAGTCCTAATTTTATTGAACTTTTTTTTTGCAGTCAGTGAGACTCATTAGATTCTCTACTGTTTCTTTAAACCTCTGCCAAGATGTTCCCTATGACTATATTTGCAAAGAAGGAGGATTCCCTTGTCATATTACACCTGGTGTCTCCGTTTTTGGTTTGGAAAACATGGCTGCTGCCCTTGGTTGTCCTTTTAGGTGTGGCTGTGGCTTTTCCAGGCCTGGCTACCCACCAGGAACAGGCAGCTGACTTATGGCTCAGGAGCTGGTCCTGAGGCTGGCAAGTCAGAAGTTGGAAAAAAACAACAAAAAATGTTCTTTCCTTGTGAATGGCAGTTGTTATTACATCAGAAGCATACTGGGGCTGCCTGGTAGGTGAGATACCTTGTGATGTCTTTTTGGCAATTTTTTATGGTTTCAGTCTGGCTCTGGTTTACAAGGGGCAGAGATCCATTCAAACTCACTCAAGAAAAAAGAGGATGAGTGTAAGGATAATCTAGGTTAGAAACTAGACCTGGAGTGCAGTCAGGAATTTAATCAGCCCCATGAGACTCTGCCTATATCTCCACTAGGCTCTGTAATCTCACCCTCAAGGCTGGGAAAGCAGACAGTATGTTTGAGGAACCAGGTGGAGGCCAGTGTGTCTGGATAGTCATATGAGGTTCACAAGATGGTCAGTGTGAACCATCACTCCAGATCATTCAAGAGCTTGTAGCCGTGCTAAAATTTTTGAATTTTATTCCAGGAATAAATGGGGAAACTACTGAAGTGTTAAGACCAAGTGACTAATATGGTCTGGATGACTGAAAAAAATTACTCTGGCTTCAGAGGGAGAAGATTTCAGGAGGCCAAGGGAACACAACAAGTGTGACAAGAGCTGGGCTGGGGGAAATCAAGAGAGCTATGAGGGCATATCGAAGAGCCTCCTAAGTCAGTAGCGGTGGTTAGGGAAGGCTTCCTGGAAGAAGAGATATTTTAAATGAGACTGGAAATTTGAATAGGAATTAACCAGATGAAGGGAAGGATTGGGAGGAGAATAATATTCTAGACAGAGGGAATAATAGGAGCAAACCCTGGGAGACAAGAGAGGAATTGTCCTTGTGGAACTTATGACTTGATGCAAAGTTTCTTAAACTTAAAAAAAAATTATTTTATTTTAATATAATTTTAAGCTCACAGAAAAGTTGCAAGAATAGTGCAAGAGACTCCCATATGCCCTTTGCCCATTTGTTCTCTTTCTCTCTTCCTAATTGATAAATTATGAACTCACGTTCCTGAACCTCTATTTATTTATTTATTTATTGGCTGCGCCACGCGGGCAGGATCTTAGTTCCCAGACCAGGGATTGAACCCCAGCCCGGGCAGTGAAAGCACGGAGTCCTAACCACTGGATGGCTAGGGAATTCCCGTTTCTGAGCCTTCAAATACTTCAGGATGTATTTCCTAAAAAACAAGGACATTCTCTTTCACAACCAATATCATACATTATAGGATATTATTATTGAATCTACAGTCCATATTAAAATGCCTCTATTTTTTCCCAATAATACCCTTTAAAGCTATTTCTCCCCCCAGTCCAAGTCCAGCCCAAAGCTGTGTATTGCATTTAGTTGTCTTATCTCTAAAAAGTCCCTCAGCCTTTCTTTGTCTTTTGTGACCTTGCCAACCTGAAGTGTACAGGTTGATTATTTTATAGAATGTCCCTCTGTTTGGATTCTTCTGATGCTTTCTCATGATTATGTTATGCATTTGTGTAGGTATACCTTGTGGTATCTGCTTTGTTTACCATGTGTCTGGCTTCGGTAATCCTGATGCATCTGCCCTGCATGCATATGCTGGACACACCTTGTCCTGATAATATACCTGAGTCACCTTGCCTTGACCTCCTGCCTCCTCCAGAGTTTTGGGGTGGGGAGAGTTATGTTCAAATACTAACTATCCAATCCTAAACGTGCTTACCCTGCCTGTTCCCTGTTCCTTCCCATGGAAATCACAATAAAGGTGCTTGCCCACAATTCCCCCCTTTTCCTCTCTGAGTTATGACTCTGGTGGTTGCCTGTGTGGCCCCCGATGTCCTGACTTGTGTTCCCTCTTTTGGGATCTGTGAGTATAATAAACTATCTTTTCAATGGCCATCATTTCCTGATCTGTTGACCTTACCATACCTAAGTAATAATAAAACCTATTAAAACACCTGCCAGTTTCTCCACTTAAAGTTACTATTTTCTCTAATTAACGAGGAATTTGTGGGGAGATACCTCAAACTTTTTTGACTGAGATGCATAATAAGAAATACATTTTACATAGTGGAATGCCTGTTTCACAAGAGCTTTGTGAAACAACTCATGTCCTTTCCATATGAAAGTTATTTTAGTTTCTATTCTGCTCTGTTTTATTTGAAAATGTCTTGTCTGACCTACTACCTTGATTTCATAACCCTGTAATAGTTAGTTACCTTTGTTTGAAAACACTAGTCTGGTGGAAATATCACTTTGATCATCTGTTTACAGAATGGAAAATAGATGTGAGAGGGCAGACTGACAGCAAGGAGCCCATGATAAGGTTCTGGCCATAATTCAGGTGAGAGAGGTTGGTGGCTACTGGCAGTGAGATTGAGAGAAATGGGTGAGTTTGAGAGAGAAGTGAGTGGGTTGAGGAACTTGCATATGGAGTGGGGAAGAGAGAGGAGTCAAGAATGACAATTTCGGCCTTGGCCTGTGGGGTGGATGGTGGTGCCCCCTACTGAGACAAGAAACACTGAAGGTTTATGGTTCAGGCTCCATCATGTTGAGTTTGAACTCTTAGGGACATTGGCTTGGAACTGTCCAGTGGGCAGTTAGCTCTGTGGCACTCAGGAGGCAAATCTGGGTTAGATTATTAGCAAGCCGAAGTTGGATCATACTCAAGGAGATTTTACAACTTCATGTCCACTGCAGGAAGCAGAAGTTGGATCAGGATAGGAACAAATGCTCTGAAAATATTTCCAGTAATTTGGCGTTGAGATGCATAATAACATAGACAAGTCAAAAATAAATTTAAGGAAATCAATGAACACAAATTTACTAGGATAAATTTCACTTTTCCGCACTTTCCTGTCTCTTTTGGTTAACTGCACTGTAATGTATAGATGCATAGATGTAGAGAGAAATGTGGAACATAAAGAAATTACACGTTTGCATTACGTAGAAACGATACTGGCGTAAATCACAACTGCGTTAGCCTGTGCATTGCCGGATGCTGGTCCTTAGTTGTAATCCTCCAAATCTAGCAACAGGCATTCTCAGGTATAGATGCGGAGATAAAGACATGCGCACGGTGCAGGCTGTAAAAGATGCTTGGTTTTAAGTGGCACGAGTTTGGAACTGTATTGAAAAAACGGGGTTTTCTAGTGGAAAAGAGTGTGGATGTGTGAGTTTACATACAGTGTTGGGAATGATGGGCCGTGCTTCGTTATTGGTCCCTCATCCTCCATCCCCACCCCTTTATCTGCTCCACTCCCTCCCCCCCTCCATTCTTCCCCCCTTCTCCGGCGTTATTCTGGGATTAACGGCGGGGTCGGCCCCATACACAAACGCAGCTGGTTCGTACGGTCAGCCTGAGCCCTGCTGCGCAACCACGTCAGGAATTCCAGTAAGTTGGCAACACTGGAGCACAAAGACAACAACAATGAGGGAAACCCTTCAGTGCAGAAAGGAATGTTTGGAGCGGGGGCTGCTACAGTGAAAGGACGCAACCCTCCCCCCCGCCATCGCGCCTGCCCTCACCCTCCCGCACCTCCGCAAGCCCACGCGCGCCCTGGGAGGGACGCAGCCCCTCCCGCGCCTGCTGTGCCCCCGCCCGCGCGCCGCTCCAGGCGCGCGCCTCCCCAGCGCCCGCCGCAGCTCTTTGTAACTCGGTGGTGCGGGGACGCTCATTGACTATGCAGCGCGGCCCCGGCGGGCGTCGGAGCGGCTTGACCCCGGCGCGGTCTCGTACCATCGCCCCGGCCGCCCGGAACCGGCATAAATCACCCGCCGAGACTAAAGTGCAGCTTCTTGCCCCCTCGCCCCTTCCCTCCTCCCACTCGCCTCGTCCCCCTTACTTCCCAGCCCCCCTGCCCCTCGGGTCCCCAATCCTGCCCTCCTCCTCGGCGCCGCCCAGCGCCAGACGCTGTGCAGGGAGGCACATAGCGTTCCAGTGACTTTGGTCAGAGCAGAGAACTCTGGATTCCCAGTCCTCGAAAAGAAAGCCACACAATCTCTCCCGCCCCTTCTCGCACCCTACTCTTTTTTTTTTTTTTTAATGCACCCTACTCTTTTTAAGGCTAAGTTTTCTGTGTCTATTTCTCTCGTCTTGTCTTTCAAAAATAATACCTATCTCCCCCTTCCACCTCCCCGCAAAGCTTCACCAACCACTAAAGTCCGACTGTTGGGGGTCAGCAGAGTCCCACAAGATGCATGCTCGGGGGACTACGTGGGTGTTGGGCTGCCGCCTTCACGGCCAGGGCCCCTCTGGCTGAGGGAAAGGGCTCCTGACTCCCTGGACCAGGGCCTGGCTCCTGGAGCAGGAAATTCTGGGGTGACCCCTGGCCCGGAAACGGCCCCTCCTCACACAGGGCTCCCAGTGGCCAGGAAAGAGGTTACACCAACCCTCGTTTTTTCTGTGGGCACTGGAGTCACATATCGGGTGAGGACGATGCTCTGTAAGGTCTGCTCACAGTGCTTTTGGTGGCCGCCCACCCCCCGCCCCCCGCCCCCGCCTAACGCTGCCCCAAAGAAAGGAACTGCGGGGCCCTCTGAACCCCTTACATTTCTCCCTCACATAAAGGGGCACCAGCATCATCGAGAAGACGTCCATTCTTTCAATTTTGCTTCAGAATGGACAGATTTGTACGAAGTGCGATCTGGCCGTGACACCTGTAGACGTGGTGATTAAGAAAACTAAGCAAGGATCCGAGGCGCCCCCTCCCCCCAATATTGATCCAACTCCCCCCGTAACTTGTAAAAACACAGAGCACCCCATCTCAGCGCCCTAAGGGGGAAACCAAGGTGTCCGAGGGAGCCTGAGGATTGCAGACTAGAGAATGGTCTCAAACCTCTCCAGCAGTCTCTTTACTCCTCTTTCCCCTTCCCTTCTCTTCCTTCTCTTATTATTATTATTTTTTCCCTTTTCAAAAACTGTATAGGTGGCAGATATCCGCGTGGACCGCCTAGCGGACTTCAGTGCGGAGGCAAATCCTGCCCGCGTGTGAGTGTGTTAATGTGAGTGTGTGACTGTGAGGGGCGTGTGTGCGCGTATGAAGGACCGCGTGTACCTGGGAAGTGTGCGTGCACGTGTGCGTGTGTGCGCGCGTGAGGGAGCGTATGAGACTGCGCGTGAGGCGTATGTGCCTCTGTGTGCGCGAGGCTGTTTCTGTAGGAGTGCCTGCGTGAGTGTGCACGCGTGTGTTCGCGTCCCCGCTCCTCTCGGAGCTGCAAAGTGCAGGGGGCGGGCCGGGCGGCAGGGGGCCTGCCCCGCGGGATTCCCGCATGCTAGTTCCGGGGCGGGCGGGTCTAAAGGGCTTTATGCACTGTCTGGAGGGTGGGGACTGGCGCGGGTAGAAAACGGGATGCCTCGGGCGCGGGGCCCGGCTTTCTGCCACTGGGAGCCCGCCGAGGTGCGGGCCTGAAGGAGCGCTCTCCAGCGGAGGCGCTGCAGTGCTGAGTGCGACGCGCGCCCACCTCCCGGGGAAGGAACGGCGAGGCCGGGGACCCGGACCGTCGCGGGGATGGAGCGCAGGGCGTCGGCGGCGTGCACGCTGCTGCTGGCTTTCGCCGCCTGCCTGGCGCCGGCCAGGGGCCGAGGTAAGCGCTCACCGGCCGGAGTTCCGCGCGGAGCGCCGGACTTCCCCGCCTGGGGCAGGGTCGGGTCCGCGGACAGGCGGAGGGGACCGCGGCCGGCAGAGGCCAGGAGCGGGCGGCGGCGCGGCGGCTCCCCCTGGGGCGCTCAGGTTGCCCAGCGCTGGCAGAGCGGGAGCGCCCCTCTTTCGCCCGCCCGGGAAGTGAGCTGTCGCAAACTTGAGAAAGCAGCCCCTTCGGTTTCGGTGACAGCGCACCCCACGGGGACCCCGCCTTTGTTCCCATTGGGGTTTGTCCCAACCCTTCTGGAAGGCACTTTGCGGTTCTCCCCGCGAGTCCGCAGCCTGCTCCCCCCGCTGGTTTACTCTCTCCGGGGCCGAGCGGTCCTTGGCGCTGCTCGGTGCGCAGTTTTCCACCTGCAGCGCCCGGCCCGCGAGTCCCTTCGCGCGCGCAGGCTGCGGGCTCGAGCACCCCGCCTCTCTTCAGCAGCGAAACTTGGTCTCGCCGTGACCCCCAAGAGACCGTATTTCGATAAAGATCATTTACGAGCCAAGATAAGGCCGGGAGGTGGGATTGGTCGAGAGAGCGGCTGATGTGCTGCAGCGTTTTCTTGAAGGGTTTCCCTTTCCACCCGGGAGGGGGGAGCTTTTGTGTTGATGAATGGGCCCGTCTGCGCGGCCAGAGTTTTGAGGGCTCGAATGGAGAAAGTTTCTGCTATGAAGAGCTGTAAACTTCTCTCAGGTCGTCGGGGAGTTTTCGTTTTTTTACAGAAACAGGCGAGGGAAAGAGGAGGAGCAAGTAGTGGAGAGAATAAAAATAGTAAGATGAAAAGGAGAGAAGACAAGCAAGTAGAGAGTAAAATGGAGAGAAGGAGGGGAAGGAGAGAGCGGGGAGAGAGAGGGAGAGAGAGAGAGGGAGAGAGGGAGAGAGAGAGGAAGCTAGGGATGAATGGGAAGGGCGAGGAGGCAGGGGAAGAAGCGAGCTCTCTCCCTGGCTTTGCGTTGCTAGGTAGCAGCCAAGAGCTGCGTGTGACCGACAGCCAGACAGACAGAGCGAACTCTGCTGCCTCCAAGGGGACTAATCTGTCTGTGGGGATGGGAGACCCCCCCCCCCCTTCCCCTCCTGCTCGGACAACTTAATTGCCCTACAATGAAAATGAAACCCCTATTGTTGTAGGATTAGCCAAAGCAATAAATTGATTTCCCTGGATCACATATTGGGGTTGACGGGTGGGGACTGCAGAAGCCCCCATTGATGACGGAGAGAGGGGAGGGCTTGTGGATGGGCCGTGGCTTGTATTCAAATGGTTAATCTGCTTTCTTTCCTCAATTCTTAGCGTAAGCTCCTTAGAAGGAATCAACTAAGTAATTATACAGCAACTCCTAGCAGTACCCATTGCAGACTTCCTGGGAAGAAGTTTGGAAACGCCAACAAACCCCACTGGTTGTGTAAAAATCTTTGGAAAAGGAGGGGAGGCAGGGGGAGAACGTTAATAATTCTAACTTTGAACACCTTTTCTCAGTGTTGGTAACACAGAAAGAAGATTTATTATTATTGTGGAGGGTTTACTGCAGTGCTTAGCGTTATATACATCTCGTGTCCTAAATATAGCCATAGGATTTACTGTATGTTCTGTCAGTGCCTGGCAAAAGGAAATGTTGTCCGGATTCAACTGGGATACATCTGGGTTGTCCGCATACAACCAAAACAGATGTTCTCTTCCCTGGCTTGATGGTTTAGTCACCAAATAACCTGTACTTACTCTTCTTGGTAGTTTAGACCCATCCATCTTTCATTCTATAATAATAATAACAATAATAATACGTATAGTAATAGTAACATATCATATACTTATATATGTGGCAGGCCCTGTTCTAAGTATTTTACACTTCTTGACATTTAATCTTTACCATACCCCTTTGAAGTAAGTACTCTTACTATTTCAGTTTTACGGATGGGAAATGGAGGCATAGAGCAATTAACTTGCCCAAGGTCATGCTGCTAGGAAATCACAGAGCTGTGAGGCAAATCCAAGAGATTCTGACTCCAGAGGCTATAATTTAACTCCTACTGTATGTGGCTCTCTATCTCTTTTGTACTAAAAATGTCATGCCCCCTAAATTACTGTCCCCGTGTGAAGTTACTAAGGAAGCTGAGGGGCATTTTGCAAGTCTTTGCCACATAATGTAAAATCTGCTTACTGCTCATAACTAGATATTTTCAGAAACTCTTTTCAGGTTTCTATCACCTGAATCCTACTATCCTCACTCCCAGTCTTCCTACTTGATCATTTTTACATACATGTCCTCCGAATGTCCTCAATCTGGGAGTTTAAGAAGATTTCTAGATTCCTGTTGTATTGATTTTTGATTTAGATGAAGTAAAGTATGATGACAGTGTAAATGCCCTTATTTTAGCATAAAATATTTCAGGTAAGATCTTACTGCAAACTTTGTATCATTAGAAGTTGGAAAGAGTGTCATAGTTAGTCTTTTAAAAAATATCACATATCTGTAGCTAAAAATTATTTGCATTGTCCTCTGTTTTGTATAATGCTGTTTAAGAAAAAAAAAATGTGGGAGGGCCTGAACTCCATCGATGGCTTCACCACTTTCTAGCTGTGTGACCTTGGGGAAGTCATTTAACTTTGCATGGCTCAGATTGCTTATCTGTAAAATTGGTATGCTAATGAGAGAATCTATTCCATGACATTTTACGAACATAAAGAGATAAATGTGCTTAGTGTGGTGTAAGGCATGGTAGACAATGATCATAAATAAACTAGCAGCTCTTTTTATTATATTGATCAACAATAAATGTTACTTTTTTTTTTTTTGCTTACTACTCATATTTCTAATTTCCAAATGCACATAGGAAAGTCTTTAAGCATTTTCCATTTAACATTTCTTTGAGGAATTCCCAGATTCCAGGATGTGATTTGAAGTTTTTTGAGAAAATGGTATTGAGTCTCAGGACAATGATATTCTTTCATCCAACAGAAGTTTGGTTGTGCCCTTAATAGTATCAGCTTTTATGACAATTACATCTTTGGGTGCAGTTTATATGGTTAAAAGGATTGTGTGGCCAATAACAAACAGGCAGCATTTTGGTTCCATCACATCTCTGATACCTGCTTCTGCTTTTATTTCACAGCAGTTGGCTTCTCTTTCTCTTATTGAAGTTCTTCCTTGACAGTCTTTGGGGCTTCTGCTTAAACTCCCTTCAATAGTGTGCTTGTCCTGTTTTAATAGAAACTTTAATAACCTTAGATATCAACTGGTCTTCTTGCATTATTTTATAGATAAGTAACTAAACGCTGGAGGGAGACTGAAAGGGAGTGAAAGGGTGGGGATTAAGTGCCTTGCCTAAGGGCATATGGCCTGTGATAGAGCCAGGATCTGAACCTGAGTTTCCTTTCCTCATTCTACAGGACCTTTTTTAGAGACATGTCCTCTAAATGTCCCCAGGTTGAGGAAATTTCTGGATTCCTTTTGTGTTGATCCTGACTTATCAGATGAGTCAAAGTATGATGAAGAGATGATCTTGGAGAATCTTCAATTGGATGGGTCACCTGTCTCAGGCCTAAGCTGAATCTTATGATAACCATGTGTTTTTAGCTTGGTCCAGAACTTATGCCATGTCAGCACCCCAACTCCCAAAGTCTGTGCCTCTGGATCCATTTTTCAAAACCTTGGGCCATCAGAGCACATTCCTGAAGGTCTCTGGGTTTTGTAGTGAAGGCTGCTTCATCACTAGATTTTTAGTCTTATTCAAGGTAATTATTCGGTCACGGTTAATCACTGTCCGTGTTCTTTAGTCATGTGCTCTAAGAACACTGACAGGTTTCAGAAAATGTAAATTAAAAGTTAAAAAAATCATTTTAAAATAATGATATCAAGAACTTAAATGTATTTCCCATGTGACTAGGAGCACATTGCAAGGTTGTCTTTGGGGTTTCTGTTAAGTCCTAGTAGCTAGAACAAG
Organism: Balaenoptera acutorostrata; assembly: GCF_949987535.1. NCBI lineage: Eukaryota > Metazoa > Chordata > Mammalia > Artiodactyla > Balaenopteridae > Balaenoptera > Balaenoptera acutorostrata. Next base: position 30,728,652 of record NC_080071.1, on the reverse strand, counting down.
GTATGTAGAAAGTTGAGGTGCTTACAGCAGTTTGTTGAATTGAAAAGAGTTGGTATAACTCAAATAGTTATATCATATTCTATTAACTTTGTGATCTTGAGGAATTAAAAAATACTGTCACCACTGTGGCATTCCACAAACATTTATTAATAAGTATCCACAGTGTGCTAGTGAGTCAGCAGTATCAATACTACAGAAAGGTTAAGGAGGATGAGAACTGAAAAGAGGAGTCTAGGTTTCACAATTAAAATGGGCTGCAACTTGGCCTTTAAGATTCTGAGATCGTCATTCTCTAGTTCCTAATAACCCTGACTATGATCTCACCAATATTAGAAAGATTTGACATGTTCCAGCCTCAGTGTTTTGGGCTGCTTCTTTAGAATGATCAGATTGGTAGATGTCTTGAAATGTCAGAGACATTTCTTTGATGCTTCCCATGTTCTATAGGGGTCGGTGCAAATGTTTCCTAATTGATTTCTTGACAGTCTTAGCATTGTAAGACAAAGTAGGAAGAGTGTGAGATTTTGGGGTTAGGGGATCTGGGTTTGAAACTTGCCTCTGCCATTTACTGTCTGGGAAATTCATTACAGTGTACTCAACTGCTCTGGATTGGTTTTATCTGTAAAACAGGCACATGTCTACCTGATAGGGTGGCTATGCCAATTAATTGAGATGCGTGTGAAGTGTTCTTTAGACTGTGAGGTCTCATATATTTTTCTATCCATCATTACTGCCTTCTTCAAGAATCTAACTTTTTCCAAACGTGAGGAGAAGATATTATATCTTGGTATCCTTTTGTTATTTTTACTTTTTTAATACAACTGATCCTTTGAGTGATATTCCTGGGCATGTTTGACATAGTACTTTAGTGGCTACAACAACTTTACATGGTAGTCTAAATTCTCATGTTTGTGAATGGCAGAAACCTAAGTTAAACTGCTTGAAGCCAAAAGGGAAGTTTATTGAAATACGTAATTGAAAAGATAGAGCCATTAGGTTGAACCATATGGGATTGCTGTTTTTCTAGGTCAGAAATAGTCAACTATGGCGATTTCACTTGGTTCAACCTAGTACAGATGGGGGCCCAGCATATGTCATGCTGATCTGGACTCTCTTTCTGTCTTCTGGCTCTGAGATGACTCTGATCTCTAGAGTGTTCTTCTCTGGTGTTACAAGATGGCTGTTAATGGCTTCTGGAACCGCATCCTCTCATGTCACGTCCAATGGGAAAGAGCAAGAGTTTTTGTCTTAATTGTTCTCTGCAAAAGTCTCAGTTGCATTTCAGGGGCTCTGCTTAGGTCATAAGCTTATCGGACAACCAATCACTGTATCCAGAGACGTGACCTATAGCTTAGACTTGAGTTACATGCTTGGTCCCTAAGGTCACAGACGAAGGCTAGACCCCAGAGGGAAAATTGGGTAAGGCTCCCAGGAGAATTGTGAACAGATGTGGGGCTGCAAAAACAACAGGTGTCTAGAACACCTTATCAGATAAAACCATTTTTCCACGTTATGTATGAAGACAGACTTGAAAAGGCTGTAGAAATTTCTCAAGAGCAGGCAGTCCTGGGGTAACTCAATAATTGAAGGGGGAAAAGTATTGGAAACATTTAAGGCAAAAGACATGGTGCTGTGTTCATGTGGTCATGTTGCAACTAGAAGATTTGCTTGTAGCCTAAAGGATTCTTATTTGGAGCAGAACTTTGTGATGGACAGGAACGTTCTAGAAAATGAGCTGAGAGATCAAAGTAAGGAGCTCTTGAGTCCATTGTAGGATTTCATTTTTCAGTGAGTCCTAGGCCCTTGCTCCTTTTCCAACTCACTTCATTTGTTTTTATTCCCAAGATGTTGTCCCTTTTCCAGGCACTAGACCTTGGCTGTGAGAAAGAGGTAGAGAGAAAGAAGAGAGAAGAAGGGTTTGGAGACATATTAAGATGCTTCTATGGAGACAAAATGCACCTTGATGCAAATCTAAGAGTCCTTAGCATATACCCTAGGGACTTCTTCTATAAATGGTAGAATAGGTGTCTTTCACACGTCACTGGATTAATTCAGAAATGCCAAACATTTGCACTCTGTGCTGATAGTTATTTTGCTGGTCTTTAAGTCTTATTTCTAATATCATGTACCAAGAAACTGGAAACATCAGTTTCCTGGAAATATAAGTCTCTCCAAGAAAATGACAGATTAGACAATGTGAAGTTTCATGTTAAAATCTCTATGCTTTTGGTCATTAGCCCTCAGGTCATGCCTAACCCCCAAGGTTATTGGAAACAGTGAGAAATGAATGAAAGCAGGAAATGTAATTACCATTCTGTGCATTGAAAAGTTAAGCCACTGTTACCATGGATACAATGGCTTGTTTATTGTCCAGATCTTGAGATTCCAAGTTTGGAAGCAATACCAGAGGTCTCCTTTAAGTTTATGTACCATCAGCCTCATGCAGATTCTTAGTAACTTTTAAAATAAGCCTTTACTCACTGATTCACATTAAGTAATAGCATACCTACTTTTGAGTGTCCAGCGGGTGTTGAGGAAACCCAATAAAGGGGAAGAAGACCGCAGCTACAATTCTGTTATGCTAGGCTTTCTTGGATTCTCATATAAAAACATCCTGTCATATAGTGTCAGAGATTTGCTTGTCACCTTGGGTCCAATTCTTTGGTTTTTAATCTCATTAACAAGGAGAAGTTTTTCTCAGTAAAGGCTGAAAAATCAAAACTCATTATTTCAATAGGGAAATCCTCAAATAAAATTGAATTTAAGGATAGAGATCTTTTTAATATGTCAATCTTACCTACCTTTTAATCTCACTAAAGGGGAGGAGAAAATGCTAATGTGTACTTCCACACAGGTTTGATTTTGATGTGGGAAAGGTGTGGAGGATACTTTTTGTTGCAAGAAACAGAAAACCCACCTCAAATTGGCTTAAACAATTAAGGGTATTTATTGGCTCATGTAAGTAAAAACTTCTGAGTCATAGCGGGGTTCAGGTGAGGTGCAGTCATGGCTCCAGTTCTCTCTCTTTGTAGTTTTCTTGACTCTACTCCCCTCTAGGTTTCAGCTTTGTTTTCAGCCTGGCTTCCCATATTGTTATATTATAGCTGCCAGGACAAATGGGGCTACATGTTTTCTTGATCCTATCTAAGAACAATTCAACTTTGAGAAGATTTCAGCTATGTTCTCAAAAGCATTATTTCATCACAATTTATAGAATGCTATAATCTCTAGGGTCCCTAGATGGAAATCAGCTAGCTTCCTAAATTTGGCATATCATCAAAATCACATGGGGAGCTTTAAACGGTATGTAGATTCTTAGGCCAAAACCCACACTTAACTAAGTTAGAAGTATGGAATCTGTTTTGTTAAGTAATTCTGAGAGTCAGACAGTTTGGGAACAACTGATCTGGGTAACCTGTCTCATTTTAGTTTTATAAACTGAAACTAATTTGCCATGGCAAATTCCTTCCAGTAGCAGTGAAGTATACTCTGTTAAATCTATTCCTTCTTTTGGGTGGGGGTGTTAAAAGGTAGTTACAGTAACGAGGAAAACTACTCTTTTATATCTGAGGGTGATATGAAGTACTGCCCCCATTCCTGGCGGTCTCCTTTCCTGGCCAACATGACAGCACCTCCCTGTAGCTACTATTTGTGTCTTAATTAGATTCTTTGTTCTTTCCCTGGACACCTTGATGCCCTTCCTCCCACTCTAAGAACCTGAGATTCTTTGAGCTACTACTTCCAACTACTGTTGGAGGTCTTCTTACCCTTTTCCACCCAAGTCAGGGATTCATCTCAAGGGAATCCCTGGCAGAACTCATTGGAATCTGAAGCAGCCGTCTGTGTTTGGCATGGGAGTATTGGAAAACCTTGTAGCTCATTCACTTTGTATCCTAAGCCCAACTCTTTGTCGATCCCACTGGGACATATAGTCCGTTGATCCTGCCACCTCTTCACTGCCCTTCAAATCCCTCAGTTATTCACTTCCTCAGCTTATATTTTATGGCCCATTGTTAGCATCACTTCCTTGCCTCCACCCTCAGCAGTCTGGTCCTCTTTTCTCAAACCTCCATCCAACACCACCTGCTCAGACCACGTTGCTTCTTATAAACGTGAAAGTAGAAGCAATCAACAGAACTCCACAAACTCCCATAGCTCAACCATCATCACCTGCACTTCAGCCTGTATATTTTGTCTTTCCTCCTGTTACTCTGGATGAACTTTCCATGCTCTGTAGTGCAACCAGTTCATTCATGTTCTAGATCACATTCTCTCTCACCTCTCACCATTTGGTTCCTCTCATGAAATCTTCTTTTCCCCACATTCCTTCTTGCTATCACCTATTTTCTCTGTTTCTTGGCAAAAATCCCTTGGCAGATTTGTCTTTATCCACTGTAGTTTCGTGTCAGTTGTTCTCAAATCCATGCCGTTCAAGTTTTTTCCGCCCCCACCCCCCTTGACAGGTATTTCTTTGGCCAACGTCACCGACGACCTCCATGTTGTTAAATCCAAAGATCCATTCTCAGCTCTCATCTTGTTTAGCTGATTAGCAACATTGCACACAGTGTGTCCTGCCTTCCTCCATGAAACCACATTCTCCTGGTTTCCTTCCTTCCTTGCTGGCCTCTCCTTGGTATCTCATGCTTGTTCTCATCCATCTTCCTGATTACTTTTCATCTCTATCTACATTACTTTGGTTGCCTCATCCTGTCTCTTTAAATACCATCTGTATGCTGACAACTTACAAATTTATGAGTGTAATCCAGACCTTACCCTAAACTCTAGTCCTATATGTGCAACTGCTTATTTGATATATCCACCTGGTTGTGCAATAGTCATTTCAGACTTATGTCCAAAAACTGAACTCCTGATCTCCACTAATGCCCCAAACCTGCTTTCTCCATAGATTTCCCCATATTAGTAAATGGCTTCTCCATCCTTGTTCAGACTCCAAACCTTGGACTCTGCTCTGACTCCTCTTTTTCTTTTATACCTCACATCCAATACATCAGACAATCCCATTGTTTCGATCATCAGAATACATGTAGAATCCAACCACTTTTCGTCTTTACCACTACTGCATTGATCCAAGTCATAGTCACGTCTTACCTGGATTATTGCAATAGCTTCCCTACTGATCACCTGCTTCCCTTCTGTCCCCCTTCTGTCAACTCTCAACCCCCTTTTAGAAACCAGTCAGATCCTGTCACTCCTCTGCTCAAAAGCTCCAATGGCTTTTGTCACACACGAGTTGGATTTTCCAGAAACAGACGCTGAGATGGAGTTTGGAGTGCAAGATATTTATTATGATCAGTGTCTGTGAAGGGAAGGGGAGGAAGCAGAAATAGGCAGAGGAAGAAACTGAACTGTGACAAGGCCTTGCTTGACGCAGTGGGGAGTTCTGGAGCTACAGTTGGCAGAGAGAGTGTTCTATGTGTCAGGCTGAATGGCCTTCCTCAGTTGCTAGATGTGGCCTGCCCTGGCCTGCCCTAGATGTGGCCTTATTCTACAACTGAGATGGACCTCAGAGGAGCTCAGTGTAGGTAGAAAGTCCTTCCCTGCAGCAGGTCCTTCCTTGAAGGGGAATCTGGGTGGTACATCTCCTCATCTCCCTGTCTATCATTGCTTCCCAGCTCATAAAGAGTCAGTGTCCAAGTAGACCCTAACCATCTGGCCTGCACATCACCTCCCTGAACTATCTCCTTCTCTCTCCCACTCACATTGCTCTAGGTGCAATGATATTCTTGCTTTTTTCCCAACGCAGTGAGCACCTTAAGGCCTTCATACTGGCTTTCTCTCTTCCTGCACATTCTTGCCTCAGACCGTGCATGACTTGTCCCTCACCTTCGATAGGTCACTGCCTATAGGTCACTTTCTCAGTGTCACCTTCTCTGATTTTTTCCTCTTACTTTCTTCATTGCACTTATCACCCTATGACATGATGGACATAATTTATTTATTTATTTTATTTATTTACTTTGTTTTCCCTTCCCTAAGATATGAATTCCAAGAGGGCAGGCATTTTTCTCTGTCTTATTCATTGACTTATCCCTAGTGTCCATAATAGGGCTAACTAAATACAAATAAGTTGAATGAGTGATAGATAGATGCCACCATGAGTGCTAAAACCAAGAAGGGCAGCCTAAGCTCATCACCATGTCCTTGGTATTGCCAGCCCTTAATTCTGCCAGGCTCCTGGAGGCCCCATCAAGGTCCTGATGGAGAAAAAAGAAAATTGCTGTCTCTATCAAAACAAGTGGCTTAGCAACGCTATTTCTCTCCATTTGACTCTCCCCCTTCCTCCACCTCACTGCCCCCCAACTACTGATGAAACCCAATGCATTTGATAGTAGCGGATTCTGCATCAGCCTTTTTAACTTCCACCCCAGACACTTGGTTACCCTGTGAGGATCCCCTGTACATACAGAATGGGGCTATTTTAGGGACAGATTTGATACAGTTGCTTTTACAAAAAGATAAGCCAAAGTTTTTAGACTTTATGTTAGTGGACTGTCATTCTGTGTTTAAACAGAACACAAAAGAAATCTGTCTGAGACCATGGCACAGTGAAAACAGCCTTGATCAGACAAAAGGCCCTCTTTGAAGAGGGGAGTGGTTTCTCAACTTGGGGAGGCGGCGTAGACTACGGAGGAAAGAACATCACATGTCAATTCAGGACATTCATGGGTCTTGTTCCTGATGAATGAACCAAAAATGGGCCCAACCGAAGAGGGCCAGACTGCTGAAAAACGCCCATGGCTGCTTGTCGCTAGGCACAATCTTTCTCACTTTAGACCCCATTCTTTTTTTTTTTTTTCTTTTTTTAAAATTTGGCTGTGTCGGGTCTTAGTTGCGGCATGCAGGATCTTTCGTTGCAGCACACGGGCTCTCTAGTTGTGGCATGCGGGCTTAGTTGCCCCATGGCATGTGGGATCTTAGCTCCCTGACCAGGGATCGAACCCATGTCCCCTACATTGGAAGGTGGATTCTTAACCACTGGACCACCAGGGAAGTCCCTAGACCCCATTCTTTTGATGACTTCATAATGCAACCGTGACCAAATAGGTTAGAGGCAGAGGAATGACTCAGTGACATGCATGTATGGGTGAAGAAGTTGGGAGAATGACCTGACATAACCACTGCTAAAAATTTTGAGTGCTTTCTATGTGCCTGATACAGTCCTAGGCGTTTCACAGGCGTAACTTTACCCACTTCTTTATTAACAGTTTGAACTTTATGGATAAAGAAGCAAGGCAAAGACAGGTGAGGTCATTTGCCCAAAGCCATCTAGTTATTAAGTGGTGAAACTAAGATTTGAACCCAGAGTCCTTAATCTTATGTGTTATCACTGTGGGTAAGTAGGAGCAAGTGCCAGGTAGTGCCTCTGTATCAATCAAACAAACCCTCATTTAATGGCTCATATTATGATCAGGTGACCTCATTTCAGAAGCTGGTAACTTTGCAACTCAACTCGTGGACCATTTTGTGCTACTCTTGGCAGTCATTCATTCGTTCATTCATTACATGTCGATGGAGACCATATCATGCTTTGGCATGTGTAACTGGGTACAACAGAGGATAGAGAGATTCCTGCCACATGGGCCTATCCAAAACAGATTACTCTTGAAGAGTACATTTCCATTTTAACCTAGTTTTCCCTCTATACTCTTTTGGTACTGGCTGATTCCTGCTTGCTGACTTTCTCCTATACTACCATTCCTTTATCTAGGAATGTCCTCTTCTCTATAATTACACATCTTTTAATTCAGAAGACCCTTCCCCAGTCAGAGAGTTCTATTTTAACTTCCTCTTAGGGATGGCGGTGATGTACAGATTTTTAAAGTCTGCTGTTGCTTAATACTGATGGGAAAATTCCTACTAAGTTCTCTTATTCAAAGTCCTAGAAGAAAGCAATTAACAACCAAGTGAGAACTGAGACTCTTTACAGCTGAGAAGTTTAATCGTGTAGAGATGGGGAAGGCGTTCGCCTGTGGGCTGGAAGGGCTGGAAGGGCTGGAAGTGCTGGAACATCTCTTGGCTCTAAAGCATCTCTCACCCTGGCCAAAGATGTCTGCTCCGTCACCATTAGGGCCAGTTCTTTAGAGTAAGACGCTCTTCCCCCCGAAATTCTGGTTAAAGTAAGAAATGTTTACCCCTGTCTGGTAAAGTAGTTCGTTGAGTTAATAACGCACAGTAAACATTTGTCAGCGTGAGGTTCAGAAAGAACGAGACGCAAAGCTGATGGTTTGATGCGGTGGTGGTGCGAAAGAAGGGAAGAAGGCACCAGAAGGTGAGAGTCTTGAAAGGGAGCCAACCTCATCTCCTAATTGTTTTGCCTAAATCAGCTTTTCTGGGGAAAAAAGATATTATTGCTCGTGCTTTTTCCTTAGGATGACATTATGGGGAGTTTCTGCTGTGAATCTGTCAAACGGATGTCAAAGATAACACTTCTTACTTTCTAGTAAGGCTCTCCTTCCTCTAATTAGCTCAGCTGAAATACGATTGTTAGAACAAAAGGAAAGGTTGATCCTAAAAGCAACGAAGTTGCAGCACTCTATCAATCATTCCTTCCGGATTCATCGGCATCAGGTAAGGTCGAGAGGAAGCTTTTGGATTTAGTGTAAATGGAAGTTATAATTTTTCTAGACCGTAATGATGACTATTGATAGGAAATCCAGTGTTCTTCCTTAGTTAGTATGCAATAAAAAAACAGTTTGCAAATGAATAAAGTGAAACCCACACATTTCCCAAATCCGTTGCTAAATGGTTAATTTTTATGTACCACCGCTCTGAATTATTTTTCCAGTTCACTTCTGGCATAAAAATTTACTTCTTCCCTAATATTTGGTGCAGCGAGGTGTTGAAAGAATTTGCTAAGTAATCACTGGAAGCTAAGATTCTAGTGAAAAACAAGATGCATGGTTTAAAAATTGAATGTACTAACTCGGAGACAGCAAAAATTAGATGCTTCTTGCTGTAAATAATTAAACCCAGCAGGGCAGAAAGAGAACATGGGACTTGAGCTAAGAAAGATGCATAGTGTATGGAACACTTTCACTTCCCTGTAAAGGAAATCAAAGAGGTCTTTAATAGTTGTTGCTGATTGTGAATATGTGCAACAAAATCCCACTGTAATCCAGATTTATTTTTCAAGCATTTTGCTTTGATTGAAGGAATGAGAAAGTGAAGGGAAGAGGAACGGTATTTTATTGAGGCCCTTTAGCCCTCTTTTTCTCTAGGAGGTCCAAGTGTGGTTTGTCACAGTGACCTGGGGCTTTGGTTCCCTTCAGGGCCTTCTTGCACTGGGGTTGCATTGGTAGATCAAAGACAGTTGGTTTTATTTTCTTGCCAAGAAGCAGTGGATCTCGAGACACATAGGATGGATTCTTTCTGATTTTCTCTAACAGGGTTGGTTTCCTTAGTCTCCCCACCTCCTCCACTTTTTTCGAGGTGGGAGGCAAGTAATTGGCCTTAATTTTTCTATCTGTATGAAAGGGAATAAGATTTTACAGTTTTCATACGGGTGGGCTTGAATATTAGCCTTAATGAAGTGCTTTATTTTATTATTTAAAAAATTAACGTAGACTAAAATGGTGTGTGTATAGTTCTATAAATTTTCATACATGTATATATTCGTGTAACCAGCACCACAATTGGGATTAGAACAGTTCAATAACCCCCCACTCCCTCGATTCCCTTATGCTATTCCTTTGTAGTCACACCCTCCAAATAAAGTTTCTAAGTTCTTTTTCTGAAAACTCACTTTCCCACATGAAAGCCTCAATTTCTGCCTTTCATTTGTTCATTTTAATTCAGGAAGTGTTTCTAGCTCATTTTTGAAGTAATTCAAAATGACATGGGTGAATGGTAAGTTTGCAAGGCTGGTTTCCCCTTATTGTATGGAGGAAAAAACTGGAAAGATGGAAGCTCTTTCAGTATAGCCATATAGGAAAAAAATTGCCTAAACTTGGCTTGTTGCTAGATTGGAATCTGCAAAGAAAACACTCAAGAAATCTCCCTTGAAGAGGAGGACAGAGGTTTATTTTTTATTTAACGATTTACCCCTTGACACCTGGGAAATGATTAGTTGATGTTTTCAAAGAAGATTAAGTCAGTGTGGTTAATTAACTGTGGTAATCAGGTGACTTAAATTAATTAACTCCTTGTTAACAATTTCCATCAATTTTGTAAATAAATGACTAAATCAGTAAATTATATTCTTAAGATTAAAGGCTTTATTTCCTGATTTATTTTGTTGATGACAAATTAGAGATTTTTCTCCTCATCTCATTCCCTTCCTGCCAGCCTGACAAATGAGAACTAGCTGGTTATAGTTTGAGAGGAACACACCAGAGTACCTTTTAATATGTGGTTTTAAGGAAAAGTCAGGCTAAAGGACACTTTTGCTCCTTCATCTCAGCACATTTTAAAAGATTTAGGGGAATGAAACTTAAGAAGTATGTACATAGCAACATTAAGGGAGAATAGAGGTAGCAAGTAATGATGAAACTCACTCCAGGAGAAGTTTTTTACTATGAAGTTTTTAATGTTTTATTTTCTTTTTTCTAAGCGAAAAGTGAATGAGGGATATAATAACATGAGACAGAATTTGGCTTTTAGCTAGAAATAAATTTTAATGGATAATTAGGTGTTCTATTTAGAAGGAATTTATCAAAATGTTGGGATATAGTGATTGCATTAGTCAGTAAAGCTTGATTGCAGGTTTAAAATGCCATGCAAATATACAACTAGAGTGTTCTTACTTTTTAGAATCTTTATAATTGAAAATTCTCTTCCCTGCTTACATGATTATGTCTTGGTCTCCAATGAAACATGTGAGCTGGAACATTACCAACCTGTCCCCCATGCCCTCAAATATGCCGTTGCATTTTCTTTTTTTTTTTTTTTTTAAAGGATTTTCTTATTTATTTATTTATTTATTTATTTATTTATTTTTTTTTTTTAAAGGATTTTCTTATTTATTTATTTATTTATTTATTTATTTTTGGCTGTGTTGGGTCTTCGGTTCGTGCGAGGGCTTTCTCCAGTTGCGGCAAGCGGGGGCCACTCTTCATCGCGGTGCGCGGGCCTTTCTCTATCGCGGCCCCTCCCGTCGCGGGGCACAGGCTCCAGACGCGCAGGCTCAGCAATTGTGGCTCACGGGCCCAGCTGCTCCGTGGCATGTGGGATCTTCCCAGACCAGGGCTCGAACCCGTGTCCCCTGCATTAGCAGGCAGATTCTCAACCACTGCGCCACCAGGGAAGCCCACCGTTGCATTTTCTGAAAGGCATTGAACGCTCAGGGGATTTGCATTGGGAGACAGATGATATAGGGTTATTTAGGATTCCTTCTAGAAGGAATATTTGGCATCTTGAATAACTTTTGAGGAGTTAGAATATATTTACGTATTTGTAAAAATTCAATGCTAAGATCACTCACATTTTATAAAGAGAAAATTCCTACAGTTTCCTTGAAGGTATAGAAGGCAGCCTCAGTTGTGGGAATGAGCTGAAGCCAGTGATGTAAATTTACATCTCTGACTGCTAAGCAAAATTTTGGGCTCTTCCTACTATTACGGAAGCTCTCTGGCCACGCCCCCTGCCCCCTTCTCCACCTACCCAAGGATCCTCAATCTCAAGGGTCTTCCCTGGATGTAGTTCACCTGTGGCCAAACCTTTCTGGTGCTGGGGCGCTGCCTGGTGTTGGAGTTTGGAGATTTAGCTCTGTCACGTTCCAGATGTGCCCCTCTGGGCTATTTGACCTCTCTGAGCTTCAGGCTCCTGGACTACTTAGTAATGTCTACTCCACAGGTTCCTGGGAATATTTAAAGGACCTTGTGAGCATGCAAGGTCCTGGCACTTGGTGAGCATTCAGTAAACATTTAACCCCACAGGGAACCTGGTGCTGAATCATTCATAGTTGACCAGCTCTTGGTTAGGTCAATGCAGCAGGGCAGCCCCCATGCTGTGTCTTTTGAAATAAAGGAACCACTTGTCACATTCTCTATCCATAGAAATTGTTGAGGAAAAAATACAGTTTTTTTTTTTTTTTTTTTTAGGAGGGGGAACTGTCAAACAAGTAAGCATTAGAAGACAGGCATTGTATCTTGCCTTTCTACCCCCAAGAACATTTATCTGGACTTTCACCTTTAGGGCTTGAAAGCACAGACCCAAAATGTCATGTTATGTAGTATTTCAAACTTCTCAATGGACTCAGTGTTTCCATTTCGTGTGTCCTGTACCTACTTCCTGTAAACCTGGTCCTCTGCAGAGTTTACTGGTGATGTCTCTGTAACTCTGAGAACAAGAATGATAGAAGCATGAGTCTAAGTAGAGCTCGGGTGTGCCTTTTGGTCAAGGAGAAACCTTTCCAGAGGGAAGAGTACGTTAAAAGATGAACACTTGGCTTTGTGAGAAGTTTTAATCAGACCACCTAAAAATCATAATCAATGTTATAACAGTTCCTTATTATTCCGTGAAAATAGACAAGAGTCAGTGAGAAGTTTAAGAGGTGAAAAGCTATCAGTCAATCCAGATTTGGTTCATAATTACAGTGAATACATTGATGTATTTATTCCACATTTACTGAGAGCCTATTGGGTCCAGAACTGAAGACACAAAGATGAATAAGACATGTACACAAACAGTTGTGCTACAAGGTGAGAGGTGTTGTCATAGAGGATTGGGAGCACAGGAAAGGGAGTGAAGTCAAGTGGACCTGAGGGGGCCAAGAGCCAAGGAAGACTGCCCCGATTTGCCATTTGAACGGAGTCTTTTTTTTTTTTAAATTCTAATCAAAAGAGCAGCCATCCTAACTGAAGAAATATTTTTGCTTCCCAGTGTGGATTTAGATGTAGTTCAGAAATTGACTCCCTATATGAAATGTATATGTATGCTAAGCTAACCAGTCCACTACTTTATTTTTTTATTTTTTGAATTTTATTTTATTTATTGAACAGAGTCTTGAGGGAGGGTGTGTTGGCAGGAGATGGAGTTGGGAGAGCCGACTCTGGTGAGACTAGACGACTTTGTGTGTCAAGCTAAGCAGTTTGGTGCCTTTGAAAAAAATATAAGCTGGGAAGCACAATGATTAGACTTAGATTTTATAAAGATAATGCTTTCGCCATGAGGAAAAGCAGATCAACCAGTTAAATTAGAGAATTACTGTAATTATCTGAGAGACAGATGATAAGGGTCGAACTAAACTTGTGGACCTGAAGGTGACCAGAGGAGAAAGAGTCACCATGGAATATAGAAAAAGCTTTTATTTGTTGCTGTTTTTGATAATTCCCATTATTTGTTTTATAAGTTGATATGTGTTATTTATGGGAATATTAGACATGTCTTTTCAATGTACATTCATAAATACTTGATGGTATTATCTTGAATCCCCTTATCTGAAAAAGTTCTAGCATATTGGGTATGGCAAGTGCTGTTTTCCTTGGTTTCGTTCATTGATTCCTAGTTGGTACAGCTTCCTTGCAGAGCATCTGGAAATGTGTAGGGGCATTTTTTGGGTTGTCACAGTCCCTGGTTGCCACTGCTAGCATTTAGAGGGCAGACAAGGATGTTAAACCAGCTGCAACACACAGGACAGTTCCACACTACAAGGAATCATCCAGCCCCAAATGCCGGTATTCCTTCTGTCAACCAAGGGCCTATATTGGTTGATAGGGAGTGGACAAAGAGGCAGGAAGGAATAATACTGGTAATAAGGGCTGACATTTTTTGAAACTTATTATGTGTCTGGGATATAGTCACCAGAATTATAGCATTTAGTCCCCATTTTACAAATGTGCAAACTGAACCAGAGTGGAGGACTATCTCTGGATCTTGCATATTTAACTTTAATGGGCAAGTATAAGCGGAAAAGGAGAAAAACATTTGCTCTGTGCACTTGTAGTTTATCAAGTCTCAGGATCCACCTCTAGGAAACATTTCTTCCAGTTCCGGAGAATATTGGCAAAGCATCACCTTCCAGTATGTTTTAAAATATGGAAAATATTTGATGACATTTAAGAAAAATTAGGGTGGCTTTATGGATTGGGAGAAACTCTCATTTGACAGCAAAACAGTTGGTGCTGCATAAATGCCTGGTGAATTGAACTGACTCCATGGAGGCACTCCGTGGCTTTAGAGGGTGCCAGGATCTTACACATTAATTTTTTTCTTCACATAAAAGGAAACCTGCTTCAAGCACAGTCTTGGTAATTTGAAGGCATGTGTCCGTGACATAGGATGAAGAATGTAGCTCTTTCTTGGTCATGCCCTACACTTTCCTGCCAGTTCCAGTTTGTTCCTTCTGCCAGGCACACCCACTCCCCTCAGACCCCCATATCGTAGCTTAAAAGCACCTTCCTCCACAGGGCCTTTCTTGATCTCCGCTGAATGTTATCTGAGCCTCTCTCACAGCACTTATCATCACACTGTGAATTACAATTATTTATGTATGTATTTTATCTCTTCCTCTAGAATAGGACCACTGATGCTAAGAGTTATGCCTGCTTCCTCTGGTATCCTGTGTCTGGCACAGAGCCACGTGTAAGCAGGAACTCAAGAAATCTTTGTTTAGTGGAAAGTTCTTTTAAGAACTCCATGAGTTGTAGTAAAGCAACTCTGTCCCCCAGGGGAGGTGATAGGCATGCTCTACTGTGGATCGCTGTTGCAGAGAGGATTTTGTTTGGCTTTGTTTCTCCCTAACGTAACCAGCAATACGAGGCTGGCTTGGTACTTCCATGGTATCATCAGGGACCTAGGTACCTATCTTCTCGCTCCACCATCCTCTGCTGGTGGCTTCCATCCCTAAGGTCACCTCATTGTCCAAAATAGTTTCTGTAGCCATAGCTACTTCTGCTCCATGCTAAGTGTGGAGAAGGAAAAAGAAGGGCATGCCTTCCCTCTTTAAAGGAGACTTCCCAGAAGTCCTACGTAACCCTATTGCTTGCATTTCATCTCGTTGATCAAGACTTACTCCGGTGACCATACTTAGCTGAAGTCTGGGAAATATAGCCTTTTGGCTGCACACACTGTTCACCTGAATAAAACTGGGATTCTGTGTCTGAAGAG
Source organism: Balaenoptera acutorostrata (assembly GCF_949987535.1). Taxonomy (NCBI): domain Eukaryota; kingdom Metazoa; phylum Chordata; class Mammalia; order Artiodactyla; family Balaenopteridae; genus Balaenoptera; species Balaenoptera acutorostrata. The sequence goes on along the minus strand of NC_080071.1, from coordinate 30,713,586 downwards.
GAAGGGGAATGAATATTGTGGTAGGCTATTGTGGTCCTGGCCATAGACGGTCAGGTGACACTGGGCATTTGTTACACTTTGAGGACCACATTTTTGTAAAGACATTTGAACTGAATTTGGAGGACAGAAGAAAGGATGATGAGAGAACCAGAAACCATGTTACGGGAGGAATGATAGAAAAACTGGGGATGTTTCTTTTGGAGAAGAGAAGAATCAGGGGAACAGTGGCTAGCTCTCTCTTCAAATATTCAAAGGAGCATCACATGGAAGAAGGATAAGGCCTATTTTTAATGATTCTAAAGGATAAGAAGGGAATTGTAGGCACATAGCATGCACCAAAAGAAGGCTGCAATTTGACTTTAATGTCTCTTTTAACCTTTGACCTTATAGAGATGTATACTATATACATGCATCTGTGAGTCTGATTTTGAGGTTAGAAATATTGCTTGTTCTATAGTTTCTTTGTTGTCAGAATCCCCTTTTCTCAGTGGTTGCTGTAGTGGTGCTACTGCATTTGCAGTTTATATTTTGAAAAGCTCAGGATTTTTCCTTCTGTGAGGTGTGGGCTCTGTTTCCTTTATGCTTGGTCTTTTTCAAAATGTCATCGAGAGTCAGAAACAGTTTCCACACTCAGGCTGAAGTGAGGAGGATTCTTAGGTTGTAGATACTAATATCAGGGCTTAATAATTCCATATTGCCTAACTCAGTAATTCAATAAATATTGTCACTATCAACTTTGGACTAAGATATCTGTGCTTAGGCAACTGGTTAATGTTATTTAGTTAAACTTGAATTCTTTTAAATTATTACTAAACGTTTTAAACATCTGAAATGCAGTTGCTGAAATGTCTTAAAAACAGAGGCATTATCAACCAGAGAAATAAACTAGCAGAGTTAATTTATCTCACTAAATAGTGATTTATTTTTGAAACTGCATAGATGTGTACCTGAAAACTTGCCTATCTTTGTGAATTAAGTTTTATTTTTCTAGTTCAGTTTTATTTTGAATATAGATGTTTTTCTTTTGTGAACCTCAGATATAAGAAATAGTTAAGGAGAGAGTATAATTTAAAATAGAAGTGATAATTTAGTAATAAGATAATATGAAATTTCTGTATTAAATCAGCTTTTTTGGGGCAATAAGCTATAATTCTAATTAGGGTAATTTAAAAAGATCTTCAAACTGAGTTGCAGATTATGAATACAGAAGTGCTAGAATATAAGCAAATATATATTAAACAAACAAAAAAACCCCTGAAAAATTCAAAAGGAGACCATATATAGAGTTTAAAGGATCGGAAAACACCTGCCTAAAAATAGTAACAATAGCTAACATTTGTTGACCATGTCCTTATGTGTCAGGCCCATACTTCTTACACTATTTCCATTTTAACATTATGAGTAGGAGCTCTTATTATCCTCATTTTTAGATGAGGAAACAGAGGCAAGGAAATTAAATAACATGCTCACTCACCGTAGTGTTAGGAAGAGGTGGAGCTGGAGTTTGAATCCAGGTGTAGACTTCAGGGGCTTCTCTCTGGAAAGTTACTTGGGTTTCTAAGCAGTCTTTCCTCTTCCCTCCCTTTCCTCACCCCCCAATCTTAGAGCAGTATATCAAGCATACAGCCATCTGGTTATTCAGACTTCCTCTCTTAAACTTCTGTAGAAAAGCTTTAGACACGCTGGGCTGAATGAAAGAAGGGAAATATAGACTTCTATACTTGAGATGCATTCCTACAGGTGTAATGGAAAGTACACCTCCAGGAAAGCATATCAAGTCCATTCCTTAGTCAGCAAGCTTTGAAATGTTGGGCTTCCGTGTGTGTGTGTGTGTGTGTGTGTGTGTGTGTGTGTGTGTGTGTGTATGTATCTGTGTACATGCATATATACACAGATACACACATACACATTGGGTGGAGTTGGTGAATCTTGTATTTCTAATGGAAGGAGTTCTTTGAGTTACGTAGACAAGGGGTTTCAGTTTACAAAAGAACCAATACTACAGTGTTTCAATAAATCATGTTCATTTGTTACTTGATTCTCTAGGCCTTTGGAGTCATTCCTTTTGCAATATTTCCTTAGGGCCTTTTTCTTCAGCCCAGATTAATCTAAGACACATTACACTGATGTGAGATGTCACCAGTTCTCCTGGGAAACCCTTGGACTGTATTTTCAATGGCCTGTGCTTTTATGGAAAAATGCTGTCTCACTGCTGATGAGGTTTCTGGTATCAGCAAAGACAGTTGATCACGTACCACATTAGGAGCCCTGATAAGATCCTCTATTCCCCTAAAATCTGTGCCATCAATCTGGCGAGGAAGGTATTTGGGCATTAGAAATGCCTAAAATGCCACAATTAGAAAATTCACTTCTTTGAGGGCCTCCTATTTTCTGCTGAAAGTACCAGTATCCATAAAGGTTTTAAAACTCAAACTTTGCTGTGAATAAGTTCATTTGGGTGCAGATTTTGGGACTCAGGGTCGAGAGCCATGAAAACTCTGGCCACGTTATGGGGATCTAAGGGAGAGAGAGGAAAGGATTTTTAGACAAGGGTGGGGGAAATGAAGCAGAGGTAGGACCCTTTAACTAGATAAGGCCCTAATCGCCTCATTCCTGGACTATCAGAAGAGCCTTTTAGATTTAAGCTGCTTTTACCTCTTTGTAACTTTACCGACCAAGCTTAGTGAAGTGTTGAGTGCTCTTAGTAAACAGAGTGACCATGGTCCTTCTCAGGGAAGAACTGGCTTCACTTAGTTTCTGGCAGGAGGTGGGCTGGCTGTGTGGGCTTGCACGAGGACAGCCAAAATTGTTGTGGGTTTGCTGCCTTTACCGTAGTCTCCTGACGGTTGTTATTCTGTCTCCTTGAGAGCACGTAGATAAATGGTCTGCCAGAGCCTCAACACACGCTGTTGGATTGAATTGAGTTTGGAGCGTTTGCTCTGTGAGGTGGAGACTATTTAGGAGGGTGGTGAGATCTCTCTGTTTCATTACCAGGGAAGCCTGTTGCTGGGGTCATGGCAATGATGAGATATTTTATTCCTCCTTTTGGAAGGGTTGGATATCTAGGTTCATGTAAATCCATTCTTAGTCAACCAGAGAGAAGGTGATAACTGAAGATGATAAAGTTTTCCTTCGAATGTATTGCAAGGCATAATCACAAATGATTTTAGTCAAAGAATGTGTGCATTTGTAGCATTTTTCTATTACGTTAGAGAACGTTTAGAAACTAGGATAATGAATATCTTAGCATTTTAAGGAAGAATTTGAAATTTCATTTTTTTGAACCTACGACCTGGAGAATTTATGAGCTTTCTGAATGAAGAGCTTTTTAGCTTAGCTTCAGTTGATTAAAATCCTGGATTTCTTTATGTCCTCAGTTCTGTGCCATATGTTGAGGCGAGCGCTGAGGTCAATGGGAATACTTTTATGACCATCAAAAGGTCACCGTGTCCAAGTTTAACGTGCAGTATAATGATTTAAAGTCCACTCTGGGAAAGCCTCTATATTTATCATCAGATTTTGTGTGTGTGTTGAAATTATACACCTACGGTATTCCACATAAAAACTCCAGAGGGTCACCTGATATCGAGTGACTTAAAGTAGATGAAGAATAAAAATGCTTGTTGTAGGAAAATAGGAAAATGCATAAAGAAGAAAATAGGAAACCAGTGGCAAGCTTGGTGTTGGCCCTAGGCCCTAGCTTGACCTGTGTGTCCTAGGATAAATCTTGATTTTCAGTCTTGCCCTTGACCTCAGACTGGACCAGTGGCTACTTTGTTCATGGGCAGGCAACCACCATCCTTGCTCTAAATGCTGAGCCTCGCACAAGCAAGGTGGCTCAGGCTTTGGGAGTTTTCTCTCAATTAATTATTAAGGGAACAAACAGGTCTTGTCTGGTGAAGGCATTGGTCCCCAAATATTTTACTTCCTAGGCTGTTAGAATGTTCGAGATGGATGAGAAGTGGGTGTGCCCAGGAGGGAACCACCCTTCACGGAGGGACTGCTGTTACTTCAGGCTTTGTGCTAGTGGTTTACAGGGACCTGTTTAATCCTCACCAGAACCTGGTTTTGCAGGTCAGAAACTTTGCGGGTAAGGAAACTGTGTATCAGAGTTTAAATCCCAGTTCACCAAGCCAAGTCAGTTAAGCAACAAATACTTACTGACTGAGGATTTAGTGTTGAATAAAACAAACAGTTCCTGCCCTCATGGAACTTTTTGAATGATATGGAGACAGTAGTCAGTGCTACCCATGTGTCTTGGCTCTTAGTCTAGTATTTTCTCCATCACTATCTTCTTATTTCAGCACTTATTGAGAAATCTGAATTTCTTACTGGACTTAATTTAAATTGTCTTTATTATAATACCTAAGAACCTATATTCTGAATATCAGTTCCTTCATTCAATGTCTAAGTCAGCACTGTATAATTCTAGATGCCCAATTTCCAGACTTAAGACAGCCACTGAAAACTCTATTCTTGACCAAATCCCTAATATCAGTTTATTTTCTTGTAATTACTTTTTTTTTAAAACAAATACTAGGTTGTTGTTTTTTTTTTTAATTTTAATTAATTAATTTATTTATATATTTTTATTTTTGGCTGTGTTGGGTCTTCGTTTCTGTGCGAGGGCTTTCTCTAGTTGTGGCAAGCAGGGGCCACTCTTCATCGCGGTGCACGGGCCTCTCACTGTCGTGGCCTCTCTTGTTGCGGAGCAACAGGCTCCAGACGCGCAGGCTCAGTAGTTGTGGCTCACGGGCCCAGCCGCTCCGTGGCATGTGGGATCTTCCCAGACCAGGGCTCGAACCCGTGTCCCTTGCATTGGCAGGCAGATTCTCAACCACTGCGCCACCAGGGAAGCCCTGTAATTACTTTTTTAAAAAGTGTAATGCAGACAAAATTCCAGTAAACAATGGTTTTAATTTGTGTCAGTTAATAGAGATTTTATTGTATGTACTTCCTAGTATAGTTTATTACTGAAACCATTACTTTTTTTCCAGCATTAGAATTCTAAGATTCTATTTTAATGCATGGTTAACAGTTTCTATGTATTGTGACAATAAGTTCTTACTGTCATTACTTATTGATACTTAAAATACAGATTAGGTGAAATCTTAGGAAATATATGCTACCTTTTTTCTTCCTGCTTTTGACAGTCATTGCAGATAAACTTGTAATTTTATTTTTAAGCTGCTCTTAATATTGGCGGAATTATGAATTCACCATATATAGTCAGAAACCCAAACACCATTTCATTACACATGGGTATCAGTGGGTGACAATATAATATTGTTGATTCTGTGTCAACAAGCTATTGAGTTTCACATTATAACATGAAGTGATGACATTTATAGAGCCTGGAAGTCATTTGGAGACCCGTAAATGTTATTTAAACCCAGGCATAACAAACCGGGGCCAAAGAACTCCTGGTTTAACAGATAACCTGCTGGTGAGGCATGTCCTGAAGTTCTTTTTGCTCAATTGCTAAAATCAATATAGTAGAGGAGACACAGGAAATTTTGTGTCATTTTACCATGAAAATCTTTGTAAATGTAATAAATCCTATTTTATAGTTTCCCAAGTTAACAAAATCAGCTTTACCTTTGACTCTATAGGGAAACTAAAGTCATGCTTATGTTAGCAAATTGCTTACAATAAAAATTACAAATTTTGATTTGTGGAATCAGATATTCTCCTGTAGCTTTCTTTTTCTCCCTCCTATTTTTTGTGCGGGAGGGTATAGAGTACTCTCTACTACAGAGTAATGCTGGATATAAATGGTTTGTATAATATGGGTGGGGCGGGGGGAGGGGAGTCCCATCCTTTATTGAAATAGCAGAGAATGACCTGGACGTATAAATAGGCTCCTAAGGATTTGGAGTTGACTTCTTAAGAGTCTTTCTGGACTCTCATGAGGGTCAGTATGGAAGATAATTGTTCAGTTGGTAATTAGATCAGAAGAAACAGTGGCTCTAAACAGCAGGATCTATTAAAAAAGTACACAAATCATCATGATCTCATGACTTTATCACCTCTTGGAAATCAACTTCACCCATATATTGCAATGCATCATATATCGTTTAGTTATTGAGGGTCATCTGGGTACTAGGACGTTCTGTGCTAGGCACTGGGATTACAGAGGTATTTATTCCTGCTTTTAGGAGCTCACACTTTAGAATAATGCTCTGTTATTGGTAGAATCATAAAAAATTCTTGCCACCTTACTATCACTCTTCTTTTGGTCTCTTAATCTCATTTACTTTTTCTGTTCTTTATTTTTCATATGTCAGGTCATGGTGGGAGAATTTTGAGCTTCTGCTTATAAAATCCTTTCTGAGATAGAACATCACTAGAAGGGAAAAAAATACAAAAACACTGTAAAACAACAAAACCAGTTTTTTAAAAAAAGTTAATGACACAATACATATGTATTAAAAATGTTGACTTCAGTTTACCAGATGATTAGTTATCAGTACTTATTGCCCAGGAACAGGCTCTTAAACTTATTGGTGGAAATATTTTCACATTGTTGCCGCACAGTATTTCTTAAGAGTTTAGGAAAATGTTTTGTTGGCAGAAGCCATACATGCCCATAACTAAATCATCAAGGTTGAGTCATGCATGTGTGCTCACCTCAACTAGTCTCCTAACAAATTGATCAAAGTCAGTGTGTAAACACTGTGAGAAGCCACCATAAGCCCCGCCATGGTCAACATTTCTGGTCAGAGTTGTCATCAGACTTGCTTATGGTTGCGTAAGTATTTGTTGCTTCAGAGTAAATTTCATACACATATATGAAATTATATATATTGTATATAAAAATATATCTGATCTCTACTTTCTGAAAATATACACATTTAGAATGAGAGCTTATTTAGTTCCTAGCTGAAATTTGTGACTCATAAACCCACTTATCAATTACAAACTGTTCCAGCCTGGATTTGGGCCATAGCTAGATAAGAATGAGTTACCATTTTGTATCAAATTGTGGTTAGGGTGCAAGATGCAAGGTCTCATTAAATTTAGTGTTTGGATGCTGATTGTTGACCTTGATATCTCTCCTTTCCTCCCCCTCTCTCTTCCTCTTTCCCCCTTTCTCTTTCTTCCTCTATTTCTGCCTCTTCTCCCTTTTCATGTCTTGAGAGCCTATTGGTGTAACTATTGTGAATGGTCAAGAACTAAATAACAGGGCTTCCCAGGTGGCGCAGTGGTTAAGAATCTGCCTGCCAATGCAGGGGACACGGGTTGGATCCCTGGCCCAGGAAGATCCCACATGCCGGGGAGCAACTAAGCCCGTGCGCCACAACTACTGAGCCTGCGCTCTAGAGCCTGTGAGCCACAGCTACTGAGCCCGCGTGCCACAGCTACTGAATCCCGCGCGCCTAGAGCCCGTGCTCCGCAACAAGAGAAGCCACCACAATGAGAAGCCCGTGCACCACAACGAAGAGTAGCCCCAGCTCGCCACAACTAGAGAAAGCCCGCTCACAGCAACGAAGGCCCAACACAGCCAGAAATAAATAAATAAATCAATTAAAAAAAAAAAAAATGAAATACCATAGAGTAAGGGATAAAGAATACAGCAAAGTGTTTGTTAAATGAAAACAAGGAAAAATTGTACAGCACAAGGAAATATAGCCATTATTTTGTAATAACTTTAAATGGAGTATAATCTATAAAAATATTGAATCACTGTGTTATACACCTGAAACTAATATAATATTGTCAATCAACTATACTTCAATAAAGTCAATAATAAAAGTTAGAAAAAAACTAAAATAAGATCAGAACAAAAAGGTGTTTGTATGATTCAATCCAGAAGATCCGTTTAGTAGTTACAAATGATTTGCCCTGTGACTATAGAGAATCATCCCCAAATCCACCAGTTGGGAGTTAATTTCTTCTCCTTCTGCTGCTATTGTCATAATTTCTGGTATCAAGCCATTGTTCACTTGATAACCTGGTGATCTAATTTGCTTGTTAAGGTGACCAAAACAGCAGTGATGCTTGCAGCTTTAACACACCTGTATTGATTTGACTTACGGTTCAACACTTGGGACTAATTAATCAGAAAAACCCTGGTTTGGTGTTGTTTATAAACTCTGTGTTAGGATTGAGAGTGGGTCTATCACACCCTATGTAATAAGCCTTAAGCAGGAAAGCTGCCTATCTGGAGATCTGTGTAGTCACTTATTTCTCACATGTGTGTGATTTTCCTTTTTAGCTTTTGATTCTGTTCAACCATCTTCCAGTAATTTATCTTGCTAATCAGTAAGCTGTATAGGAATACTCTGGGCAGTTGGGTTTGGAAATCAGCTCTTAAATGGGGGGATTTATAGTTTTTGTACAAGTCATGTTAAAACATTGTGTTGAAGGGTGTTATACTCTTTTCTCATGGAGTTTGATTCATTGGGTTCTTATTAACCAGAGCAGGCAGACTGTCTTAAATTTTCTTCTGTTTGGATAGTGCTCTTTTCAGCAACCTATAAATGTAGCTCTTTGGCCATCAGATAACCAGTTAGTTCCTTGGGGGGGAGTGGGGACAAAGGTCTTGGACTTAGTTTTCTCCCATGTGGAGGGGGAGTCCATCTATAGGAACCTCAGTGATTCAGCTGATAGAGAAAACACTGCATGGATTATATGAGGAAATACAGAAAAGACTAATACAAACACAGTTTCAGTGTTTGGTCATGGCTGGCAGAAAGTTTTCATTGCTGAGTGTTCTTGGTCAAAACTTAGAGATTCTTTCGAATGCTTTGGGCACTTAGATGATCGTCAATTCGTATCTTTATTTTTTTGTGAGCGTATGTGGCAGGGGTGGGGAGAGGACATTCGAAAAAAGTTTTTTCTTTTGTTCTGATAATTACACAGATGGGAAAACGTTTCACCATGAGCAGGTGTGTTTATGACTGTTTTTCATAGCAATGACCTTTTCCATTAGTGAAGAACTGCTTGAGGACTTCAGATTTGGGGCTTGTTTTTTTGTGTGACTCCCCCCACCCTTGAATGGGTAAGCCTGTGGATGTCCCGTGGAGCACTTCAGGGTGAAGCAGGCCTGCCTGGAACTGAGATGCTTTACCACACTCCCAGGGGAGTTCATTTCAAGGTGCTAGTACTAGCAGCTGCGGCATGATATTGCCCAATCTCAGGCCCTCTTATTGATGGGTAGGAGGGAGTGCGATTGCCGCTTAAGAAATTTTATTATCTTTAGGAGGAAAGAATTTATTACGGGGGGTTTCGTAGATGATCTCTTTAATGTGGGTTAAGACATTTTGAGCCCTGAATGTCCATGCTGCTTAGAGGTTCTAAGTTGTTCTCAACTGGGGGTGGTACCACCACTCTCAAGGGGTGTGGACATGTATGTCACAGGGACAGGGGATGGGCAGTACTGGCATTCCACATGTCAGGGGAGGGGCCAGGGACGCTAGACCTCCTGCTTTGCCCACGGCAGCTGAATAATTATCCCATCCTACATGCCCATCACGTCCTGTCAGGAACCCCTGAGAAGCGTGGTTTTATTTATAATGCACTTCAGTGCTGATGAACAATCTGGTTGTAGGTCGAGGAGGTGCTCAGTGAAAAAGAAGTGATGTGGAAGAGACGGGGAAAGGGGAGAAAGGCAGGTAGATAGCGTTTAAACAAAATGCGTGAGGAATAGCTCAGTTAGGAAAGGTGGAAATGTAACTTCCCACTTCTCAGAATTGAGAGGCTTCTCTGATAGTGCATCATATTATTCTGCCGGCTTTGGATCATTGAAAAGGCACTTTAAAAATTATTAAGCAAATATTTCAGCAGTCTTTGAGATCCTCTATCTCTTGAGGTCTGGCTGAATTCCTCATGCTGGATGCGCAGACACATCCATTCAGCTTGGAGAGAACCGGACACTAGGAGGCCTTGGGTGGCACCTGCGGAAACTGTTGGCCATTTGCCATGCATTGGAGCTGCTTTGGATCGGGCCTGGGGCAACTGGAAGGGCTGCAGGGTGAGCCCCACCCCTGCCAGAGCCTCTTGGTGAACCACCCACCGGCCTGTTCACTGAGCTCATGCTCTGGGCAGGGTTCTAAGGAGCCCAAGCCCTTCTCATGGCCAAAGTCTATATCCTCATTCAGATTTGCATCCACCCAGAGCGACTTTTAGTTTTAGTATAGTTACTGGCACTAGAGATTTCTAAGCTTTCTCACTCTCCACCCATTTGATCATGTCACTCTGTTCTTGGCATTCAAGGCCCTTTCTTCCCCATCTCCCCAGCTTGGTTGTCCCCCACTTTAGAAGAGGTTCCCTGCACTTGGGCCATGGAGGCCTGCTTATTCCCCCCTCACCCATGCTGGGCCTCCCTCAAGTTGTTTGGGCCCTTGCACAAAGCACGGTCCCTCCTTCACCCTCCCACCCCCCCTGCCAAGTCCTGCTCTTTCACACAGGCCCAGTGCAGTCTTATTCTCCTTCATGAAGCCTCTCTCATTGCATCATCTTGTGGTATTCATTTTTTTCTCCCTGAGACCAATTGGTTCTTATTACCTCTGCTGCTTATTTGGAACGAAGTCATCTACTGTCATATGGCACAACTTTGGAGTCATACTACCTAGGTGTGAATCCCTGCTTCTCCACCTACCAGTTGTGAGATTTGGTCAAGCCTCAGTTTTCTCATCTATGAAATGGGGCTATTAGTACCATCTCATAGGATTGTTGTGAGGACAAGTGAGATAATCTATGGGAAACACTTAAAATACTGCTGGCACTTAATAAATTCTGGGTGATTGAAAGCTGTCATTTATTTTGTGGGATGGGGGTTGAGGAATAGAGCACAGGCTCTGAAATCACACAGGCCCTGGGTCTGAATCAGACTTCGACATTTTCTGCATCTGTGGGAATTTGATTAATGCCCCTGAGATTCAAGTTCCCCTTCTATTAAATAAATATAAATCTCACTTCACATATTTCTAAGAGGATCCAATGGATATGTATAGGGACTTCCCTGGTGGCGCAGTGGTTAAGAATCCACCTGCCAATGCAGGGGACACGGGTTCGAGCCCTGGTCTGGGAAGATCCCACATGTCGCGGAGCAACTAAGCCTGTGCTCCACAACTACTGAGCCTGTGCTCTCCAGCCCATGCGCCACAACTACTGAGGCTGCGTGCCACAACTACTGAAGCCTGTGTGCCTAGAGCCCGTGCTCCGCAACAAGAGAAGCCACTGCAATGAGAAGCCCACGCACCGCAACGAAGAGTAGCCCCCGCTCTCCACAACTAGAGAAAGCCCACACACAGCAACAAAGACCCAACACAGACAAAAATAAATAAAATTAAATCTTAAAAAAAAAATGGATGTGTATAAAGCTTTTTATATTGTCCAACACATAGTAAGTGCTCAACAAATAGCAGCTATTGTTGTTACATGGCTATTTAATCTATAATGCATAAATAACTTTTGTCCCCAATAAATTTGTAAGTTCTATTTAAAAAAAGGATCCTATCTTATCATTCTTTGTTTCTTCCACAAACCTTAAACAAAGTTTTGCACACAGCGGGTAAGATTTTTTTGTGTGTGTGGCTTTATTGAATCTGACATCATATTCTTTTGGTCCTTTTTAAAAAAAAATTTCATTTAAGTGATGTATGTACATGATCACGCATCAGCTGGCTTTGTGGGTTTCCCTCCAAGTCTTTGACTTCTTGAAATGTCCTCTCAATATCAATATTGTTTTCCTCTATCAAAACATCAGGGCTCTGAAACAATAATTTGGAAAAAGCAGTCAACTCAGTTGTTTGTAAACTGGATTAAAAAAAAAAAAGAATAATTCTGGCCACCTATTTGGTGACCTGTTCTGAAAACCAGGCAGCTAAAATATTGTACAGAAAGAGTCGTAGGCTGGTTTGCTGTACCCGTCTCGTTTCAGTTCCATCAGTTGAGTTGGTGGCTATTCCACCGGTGGACATTAGGCAGGGCAGGGTCTCCAGACAGTTTGTTACCCTTGGCTGTCATGGCTGCAGTGTCAAGTTTGGAAATTAGCTAGTGACTTTAAATCTTCAAAAGGGGACTGGCCTTGTTGGTGTGGACAAGGTGTGAGAATTGTAGTAAACCATCACCCAGCTTATAAACATCACAAGTATGTCTGTCAATACCAAGGGAATAAAAACAAAGTACTGAAAAAGTGAAGTAAAAATTATGGGTGAGTTAAGGAATGTATTTCTTTGAGCTCAGTGGAGGTAAGACTATTAAAGTGCCACGTAGTGTTACATGTTTTTACCTGCCTCCTCAGGTAGACCAAAAGTGTCTGGAAAGACCAGCACATGTTAGAGGATCTAGCCGGAAAGTAGGATTTGCCACAGAAATTACCTTACTCTGTTAACTTTGGACAGTGTTCCATTGACTACGACTTGCCTTTTTCTTCTAATAAGAGAATTCATGAGAGGAAAAAGAAACTCTTATAAAGAAAGGGCAAAAGAATGAAACATTAGGGGGCTTCCCTGGTGGTGCTGCGGTTAAGAATCCGCCTGCCAATGCAGGGGACACAGGTTCGAGCCCTGGTCCGGGAAGATCCCACATGCCGCGGAGCAGCTAAGCCCATGCGCCACAGCTACTGAGCCTGCACTCTAGAGCCTGTGAGCCACAACTACTGAAGCCCGCGCGCCTAGAGCCCGTGCTCCACAACAAGAGAAGCCACCGCAATAGGCCCACGCACCGCAATGAAGAGTAGCCCCCGCTCTCTGAAACTAGAGTAAAGCCCCGAGCGCAGCAAAGAAGAGCCAGTGCAGCCAAAATTAAATAAAATAAATAAATTTTAAAAAATTTCAAAAAAGAATGAAACATTAGTATGACTCAATATTTTTCTCTTTTTAAAACTTTTAGATAGTCCTCCTATTTCAAATTATACCAGGTTTCATTTTTCTTTCTATAGATTTACGATAGTAAACTCCAATTAAAAGACTCATTGTTTGCCTTGATGGTTTTATGAATCTCTGATACGTAATTTTACAAAGAGAAATCTTCATTACCTGGTGAATACGTGTTTACTGTCCCACATGTGCCTAGCGCCGTGCCAGAGTTTGTAAAGGACACAGAAGTGGTGCTCTCAATTCCGTGCTGTGCCCCTTCCGGAAAAACAAACTTCTTCCCTCCTCTAGGCATTATCGGTTGCTCCAATAGCTTATCTTAACACATTCTTAGTCCAACACTTAAACCAGGAAGCTTGGGCTATGGCTATTTATGAAGAAAGGATTACTCTTGTTTTTCTCCAGCTTGGGGCTCTATAACGTTGAAAAACAAGTTTATCCCCATGTCTATTGTAATTTAAAAAAAAATTTTTTTTTCTTTTAATTAATTAATTAATTAATTATTTTATTTTTGGCTGCATTGGGTCTTCGTTTCTGTGCGAGGGCTTTTTCGACTTGCAGCGTGCGGGGGCCACTCTTCATCGCGGCGCGCGGGCCTCTCAGTGTCGCGGCCTCTCTTGTTGCAGAGCACAGGCTCCAGACTCGCAGGCTCAGCAGCTGTGGCTCACGGGCCTAGTTGCTCCGCGGCATGTGGGATCCTCCCAGACCAGGGCTCGAACCCGTGTCCCCTGCATTGGCAGGCAGACTCTCAACCACTGCGCCACCAGGGAAGCCCTCTATTGTAATTTTTCTTGAAGAGATTGAAACTCTTTTTTTTGATTTCCCTGCATTGCTTTTTCTAAAAAAAATTATTTTATTGAAATATAGTTGATTTACAATGTTGTGTTAATTTCTACTGTACAGCAGAGTGATTCAGTTATACATATATATATGCATTCTTTTTCATAATCTTTTCCATTATGTTTATCACAGGATATTTCATATAGTTCCCTGTGCTATGCAGTGAGAACTTGTTTTCCATTCTCTGTATAATAGTTTGCATCTGCTAATCCCAAACTCCCAATACATCCCTCCCCCACACCCCTCCCTCTGTGCATTGCTTTTGATTGTTGCAAATTTTCCTTTTTTTTAATGTGCAATGTTTGTTGCTAAGTAGACTACTCTCCTCCAGTTGTATTGTATGAGCATATGGAGTGGTGTGGATTTCACACCAGTCCAGTTAATGAATCCAGTGAATGTTGATAGCAACTTTGGAAAATAATCAAATTTTTACATTCATTTTTTTGGTGGAATTTTTTTTTTTTTCTGGTTTGAAGAGAACATAGAGCACTGGTAGTCAGTACAGCACAGATGCTGGACCAAAACTGTCAGATCCAGATCTTGCTTTACACATGTTTGCTATTTGATCTTGGGCAAGTTACTGAGTTGCTCTGTGTCTCAGTTTCTTTATTTGTAAAATATGCATAATAATGACATCTATCTTGTAGGGTTGTTATGAAGGTTAAATGACAAAGTTTACAAAAAATTTACAAAGTACTTAGAATGGTGCATACCATTTAAGTACCACACAAATAGTTTTTTCATCTTTGCACCATCTATTTTGTTTTTTGGGAAAGGCAGGGCCAGCCTGGGAAAGTAGGGTGTCCCTTTGGTTCTAATGGTTCCTTGTCAATGACTGCCTGGCTCTTAACAATAGGTTTTTATTTCAGTGTGGATTATGATGTTTTCCTCTTTGGTTTTTATTAGAGGGAGACTGTTTTAAAGTTATAAAAGATTGTTTGCAAAATTACCTCTTGGTTAAAAATGGATTGGTTGAATATGGATGTTTAGAGACCATTTGTTGAAAGAAGTATTAAATTTTGCTCTATTTAGATTTTTTTCTTTCATAAACTATGTTTAGCTCCAAGGTATGAAATTCCCCCACTCCCACCTTCTTTGGACTTCAAATTATTAAACAATAAAGTATAGATAATATGTAGTAACCTTTGGAGGGGTTATGAGTAAAGGCTACTAATTTAAAAAAAACTCTCAGAAAATAAAGTGCATACAAACCAGTTGAAATCAGGGGCAGCTGAAATTGTTATCAAACTTGATCTAGACCTTTTCATTAGCAGTGTGTTGTTTTTTTTTTTTTAATTTATTTTTCATTTTTGCCTGTTCTGGAACTTTATTATTATTTTTGTTTGATTTCTATTTTATTATTATTATTATTGTTAAAAATTTTTATTTTATATTGGGGAATAGTTGATTTACAATGTTGTGTTAGATTCAGGTGTACAGCAAAGTGATTGTGTTACATATCTACATATATCTATTCTTTTTCAGATGCTTTTCCCATATAGGTTATTACAAAGTATCGAATAGAGTTCCCTGGGCTATACTAGCAGTTTGTTTTTAAACAACACATATTTCCTTTGTAATAGAATGGATGACAGTCTTCTGACACTAGTGGAGCATTTGGTTGATTACTAAGATGCCACCCAGCAAGTGATAGAGTATCCGTTTGTTCTTCTGAAGAGATGTTTCCAAACAGTAGTCATTTGGGAGTTATAACAGGCATGGAAGTTAATATTGAAAAGATGAACTTGACAAATGAATTACCATGGATCTGTTGATAAGTTGAGTGAATTGGGCTTGATATATTATTACTTTAGATAACTGAGTATTTGGGAGATCAAATGTGAAAAATACTAACTAGAAAGAGTTACTTAATTGTAAAACTTCCCCTATCAGTTTAACTTTTTTTTTAATGTGTGATTTTAAATAATTGACTTTGAAGTGCTTAACAAATGACTTTTGGGTATCTATTTTGTGTTCTTTTCATAATGTGCTTAACTTCATATTTTAGCAAAAACAAAGAACAACCTCAAAATTTGACTTGTAATAAAAATTGCTTAAGAAATGAAAAAAGAAAAAAAAACCAAATAAACAAAAATGTTGCTTAAGAAATAACACTAATATACATATATTTAAAAACAGGCAGTATATTGTTCTGAGAATTTGCTTCAGTATGCTCAGTTTCTAAGTGTATGATTTTTCCAGCAATAGGAAACTCTTTGTAAGTAGACTGACCTTTAGATTGTTACAATTTTTCAACCAGAAATTATTAGATACTAAGGGAAACAAATGTACTGAATTTACAAATGTATTATGTTGGATTACTAACAATAGACCTAATTGATAAAAGTGATTTAATATATGTTGTGTTAATAGCTAAACCTCCAAAGCCTCTAATCTCTCATGGAAATATTGCTTTGTAGAACAAAATCCAATGAGAAGTTCTGGGATTCCAGAGTGAATTTGTACATTCCTTAGGGGCATTTTTGCAAGGGAGGTTGTTGTGTTTTAAAGGTAGTTGATAAGAGACCTGCACCACCAACCCCAGACCTGCACCACCAACCACCATCATGCATTAGTCTATAGAAGGTATTTGGGTGTACGTATTCCTGTACCACTCGGTACCACCATTTAGCCAAGGAAAGTTTCTGACCATTTGCAGCATACATTATAAATCAGGATGTCACTACCAGACAATCAGATTTGAACATTCCATGAACAAAGTAGCCTATATCCCCTAGGAATAGATCACTTAACTATGTTTATGTCATGCTCTTGATATGCCTGCATTTACACAAGACAGGATAGCACATTGTTTATTTATTTTAGGAGTAGGTAATTGATCTGTATATTTACTTAATTTCAGTTTAATTAGTCAAACATTGAAATGGGTAATTTAGCATGATTGCTTAAATACATGGGGAAAGTATAATTATTCTTCCAACCCCCTGAATTATTCCTCTACCACCATGGGTTTGTGAAAGAATAATTTTGAGTCTTCTCCATGTTGGGTTGGTGTTGGTTGCTCTCTTAAAAATAAAATTCATACTTGGCACATAATGTATGGGGAGGTTGCTGGTCAGATATTTGGGGAAACTCAGAGGATCACTAACTGCCAAATTAGTCCCCTGGGGAGAACTAGGAAAACTGCAGGATATACTGGTTGAATTAAATGAACTTGTTTAAGTTATATTCACTTTCTGGTATCACTAGGAGATATCACTGCCACTTGGAAATGTGGCTAGTTTGATGCCAAGTTTGTGCGCTCTGATTGGCTGCAGAGATTTTTGTTTGTTTGTTTTCTGGCCTTTGTTTGTTGGCAGAGAAGAGCCGTACCTGGCATCTTACAAATAAGTTACAAGCAAAAAGCCATATTATTGGTCTTGTATCTAAGAATGAAGAACCATAAATTGCTGTATATGATTTAGTAATAAATAGGCACTTAAAAAGACTGTAGGGTGGGAAACTGAAAAAAGCACAGTCCCACAAATGAAAAGTTACTCATGATGTTATCAGAGATAACCACCCTTAACTTTCTGGGCTTTTCTGTGCTTTTTTTCTGTTATATATGATTCTGTTACAGGTAAAATTTTGCATCCTTGTCTTTGTTATAATGTATAATGAAATATTACAAATATTTCTCTAAATCATTTAGAAGTTCTTCATAACTATTTTAATGAGTTCCTAATATGATATATAGATATAGCTATAAGAAAATTTATTCATTTTCATATTATTGGACATTTACGAGGTTTGCAATTTCCTTTATTATAAATTATGCTATGATGAAAACCTCTACACATGAATCTTTAATTCTCTGCTTAGTTCCTTAAGGGGAAAAAAAATTACCTAGAAGTAAAAGTATTAAGTTAAAGAATGAGCACTTTTAAAAAGCAGGATACCTGTTGTCAAATTGCTTTCCAGATTGGTTACCTCAAGGTGCACTCTAGTCAGCTGTGTGTGAAAATGACTTTCCTGCAGACCCTGAAACAGAATATAATCATAAAAATGTTTTCCTAATTGTATAAATAATTTACGTTCTTTGATTACTAACTAGTTGAATAATTTTTTGTTTTCATCAAAAATTTGTATTTTTTTGAAATATCTGTGTGGGTAACTTTTTAAACTGGCTTTCTCTTGCTTGTGGGATTACAGAATGTCACAGTGACGAGTTTCAGTGCCAACCTGGGCTTTGTATCGTTGCGTCCTGGCGGTGTGACGGGACCAGAGACTGCGCGAATGGCTTGGATGAAATTGGCTGCCGTAAGTGAAGAGCGGTGGGGCTAAGCTCTGTTCTGAGTAGCAGAAGTGCTTCATGGTCATTTCAGCTGTAACAAAGAGAAAGAGTTGTGCCTTTAGTAGTAGATTGGACTGAACTCCAATCTTTTGAGATAGAGAACTGGTGGCATTAAGAATTCAGTCCCTTTTGATCACGAGGTTCAATTCACATCAGTTTCTATCTTACTTTTATCCCATGACCTTGGTATGGAACCAACTTTCTGAGCTTTTTTTTCTGAAGCCTATAAACGATTATTTCAGATTATTCAATCTGCAAATTTTGTGCACTAACAAGAACAAAAAAATATTGTCTGTACTGCTGTGATTTGTAATTCAAGGAAGAGTCTGTGTTTATAAAAAGGATGTAGTAGAACTTGTGTGCATTACTATCAAGAGGTCACAAAAGGGGCTAGTGTGGTTTATGTTTTTTAAATAATAGTTAAAAACATGATAATATTATAAACCCCCAATTTAACTCTTTAATTTAGAAGAATTATAAAATCACTTTCATATATTTCTTCATTTAGTTCTCTCAACAATATTCTGAGGTAGGTTTCAGATGAGGAAACTGAGGCATAGAGAAGCTAAATTATTTATTAAAGGCTTCCCAGTTGGTGCAGTAATCCCAACCCTTGTGTCCATTGCTCTCCCACCTTGCCATAGGTGATCCATCACACTACTGCAATTTCATTCATTCTGACAGGTGAACAGGCAAGGGTTATCATCCAAAAACCAAGAAAGCAGGTGAAAATTTGTTTTGAATCGTTGGCCATCCTGTGGCACAACAGGACAAACTTTGGTGTATTGTTTGGATGACGATGCATTTGAAAATGGGAGAAGTGTGGGGATTAGGTCCTGTAAGGTGCTTCTCAAACTTTCATGCAGAAATGGATCACCTGGGGAGCTTGTCAAAGTGTAGGTTTTAATTCCACATGTTTGAGGTGGGACCTGAGATTCTGCATTTCTGCAAGCTCCCAGGTAGTGCTGATGCTGCTAGTCTGGAAACCACACTTTGAGTAAGGGAGTAGTTCTATTTGTAGAGATATGATCAAGTGCTATCTATTTGCCTCCTCTGGGCTTACTGAGTTCATTTTAGGTTAAACACTAGGAGCAGAAAGTCAGGAACAGTGTATTCTGAGATAAAGGAATAATTGAACAGTCATACCAACAATTTATCAATGTCCCATAGTGATGATGATAAAAACATACCAATGACAATCACTCGCAACTTATTTACATGGTACTTTCACATATGTTACTCTACTTTTTTTTTTTTTAACATCTTTATTGGAGTATAATTGCTTTACAGTGTTGTGTTAGTTTCTGCTGTATAACAAAGTGAATCAGCTATATGTATACATATATCACCATATCCCCTCCCTCTTGCCTCTCCCTCCCACCCTCCCTATCCCACCCCTCTAGGTGGTCGCAGAGCACCGAGCTGATCTCCCTGTGCCATGCAGCTGCTTCCCACTAGCTATCTGTTTTACATTTGGTAGTGTATATATGTCCATGCCACTCTCTCACTTCGTCCCAGCTTACCCTTCCCCCTCCCTGTGTCCTCAAGTCCATTCTCTGCATCTGCATCTTTATTCCTGTCCTGCCCCTAGGTTCATCAGAACCATTTTTTTTTATAGATTCCATATATATGTGTTAGCATATGGTATTTGATTTTCTCTTTCTGACTTACTTCACTCTGTATGGCAGACTCTAGGTCCATCCACCTCACTACAAATAACTCAATTTCGTTTCATTTTATGGCTGAGTAATATTCCATTCTACTTATTTTTTATAGCACACCGTGAGAAAAATATAGTCCCCATTTTATGGTGCATACATTGAGATTCAGAGAACCTGCTGAAGATTGTAAAGCAAGTAAATTGTGGAAATAATAAATTATTTGATTTTGGGTCTTATTTCCCAAATCTCATGGATTTTACAATTTATCATGATGCTTGGCTATTAGTTATTACACAACACTTCAAATAATTTAATAATTATAAACTCATGGTTGATTTTATTGAAATTAAAAATTTAATATTTTTTTGGTCATAACTTTGTATGAATGTGTGTTTGGGCTGTTTGTTTTATTCTCTGTATTTTGTATTGCTTTGGATCATCATTTTGTTGTGATGCCATTGCTGAGATTATTTGACAGTGAACACTGGTCAAAGTCCACAGGCTCTAAGGTTTTTTATATTTGCTATCAAATATATTGAGCAGGAGTTGACATACTTCTTTTGAAACGGGCATTGTTGGTTGGTATAATAGGGTGGATGTTTGACATAATGAGTTTTTTTCTGGTTTATTTTAGCTCACCCTACTTGCCGTTCCAACCAGTTCCTGTGTCAGAGTGAAGAGCTATGCATCCCGGTCCACTGGGTGTGTGACGAGGAAGAAGACTGTATTGATGGCTCAGATGAACGTCGGCATTGCCGTAAGTGCTTGTAGAGGAATCTTGTTTTGGCCCTTTGGACACCTTAAATTCCAACCTGTTACAAATACAAAACACAATGGAATGAATCTTTATAAATGCAGAGTTGGGCCTTGAAGGACAAGGGAACCTGTGCCAGCCATCTCACTCAGGGGTTGGATGATACTGAAAGTGTGAATGTGCTGAAGAATTATCAATATAGCCAGTGATGTGGACATGGGATAGATTCCCAATATTTAACTCAGGTTATGTTATGCTTAAGAAAGAAACAAAACACTTATTGGTATCTGTATGTGGAGGTCTTCATTTGTCTGGTTGGCAGTTGGATGAGTCCACGAGCTCCTGCAGCACACTGTGCAGGCAAAACCTTCCACCCCGGGGCTTCCCTGGTGGTGCAGTGGTTGAGAATCTGCCTGCCAATGCAGGGGACACGGGTTCGAGCCCTGGTCTGGGAAAATCCCACATACCGCGGAGCAACTAGGCCCGTGAGCCACAATTACTGAGCCTGCGCGTCTGGAGCCTGTGCTCCGCAACGGGAGAGGCCACGATGGTGAGAGGCCCGCGCACCGCGATGAGGAGTGGCCCCCGCTTGCCACAACTAGAGAAAGCCCTCGCACAGAACTGAAGACCCAACACAGCTATAAATAAATAAATTAATTAATTAAAAAAAACAAAAACAAAAAAAACCCCTTCCACCCCTTCTGCCCCACTATTAAACTCTCTTCTTTCTGACTGAGTGGAAGTGGAGGTCTGTTGGAGGCACTTCAGTGACGGCTGCTATAGCCATCGTAGGATGAGCTGGCACCAGAAAGCAAATAGTAGCAAGGAAGAGGACGTTGGCGACTGCTGATTCCTGGACATTGAGGGGGTTCAGGGCAGTAACCTGGAAGAAACCCTTCCATTCTGATTTCTTTGGGATGGAACTGGAAAAGAGTGTTTTATTGGGCTTAAACAATTTTGGACAAGAGCATAATCTTGGGTGAATGTAAGATGGCAACATGTGAGAAAGATGTCTGTCATCTGTAGCATTCCTTTCTCTTAAGGATATTTGTATAATTTAAAATTATTCTTGTATCAATGGGGATGTTTTTGGCTGCAAAGAATGAAAAACACAACTCAAAAACGTTAAGGAAAAAGGGAATTTATTATCTCACCCAAGAAGCCTAAATGTAGCATTGTTCCGGAATTGATTGGCAGATAAGGGAAAATCTCAATTCCTTGGATCGGTGACATCATCCAATTTTCTTCTACTATTCTGCCCTGCCCTGCCATCTTTTTAGCCTATTGGCTTTTCATGATTGCATGAAAGCTGCAGAAGTCCTGAATTTTACATTCCCATAATTCACATTTCAATATCTAGAAGAGAAAACATCAACATCTTTTCCCTGTGTTTTTATAAGACAAAAGAAAACAACAACAACAAAAAAACCCCAAACTAAAACCTTTTAGCGAGTCTAAGTTGGACTGAGATGGAAATTGGAGAGAAGATACAAGGCTGTAATGAACCACCTCAGGCTCTTGACCTCAGTTGTCCTCTGGAAAAGTCCAGCTCTGATCACTGTGTAGCATTCACCTTTCAACTTCCCCACATTCTGTTTCATTAAATGCACATCCCACAAATCATGGACATCTATCATCACTGTGTGTTGGTTTTGAGACAGCCAAGATCCTGTCGACATTTTCACATGGACATTGTCCACAAAGATCAAAGAAGAAACAGATATTTTTGATGGCTACGTCATGTGGGAACTTGTTTGTTGGGTGACTAGCAGTGGAGATGCTGTGGTCTTCAGTAGATTCTGGATGTATTTATAAAAAATTGGAATTAAGTCCAGGAATTTTGAGTCCAGCAATGGGAGTATGAGCTCTTTTCAGTCGAGCCACTAGAAGCCTTCTTTTGAGGAAGATAATGGAAATTCTCAATACTTATGAGTTTGACTTTGGTGTAAAGGTAAAATGTAGACTGTATAATTAAACAATCTGTTAGGGCTCGTCAGTGCTGGTCATGAGGTCTGCCAGCAACAAAGAGATGGTGATCCTTGGGGCAGAGTGGTTCAGGGGAAACCAGCAAACTGTGTAGGGCTGTGGAGGGTGGTGGTGGTGACAAATGGCAGTCTTGAGGAGGGCACAGACAGGAGCTAGTCAAGGCCAGATAGGAGCACGGCATATCTACATCAGGTCCAGTTACGCGCATCCAGATCTGAGATGGAGTGGCAAAAAGGGAGGGAGGTGGGGGACAGTAGTTCAGAAGGACTGAAAGGAGGAAGGAAAAGTACCAGGCATAGTAGGGAGCAGGGAGAAATCCTTGTTTCTAGGAAATCTGTTCTGGGCTCTGATATTTCTGGCTGGCCTCTCAAAGGTCCTAGAGGAAAAGGGTGACCTAGTAGGTACTCAGCGCTAGATTGTGAAGCTCTGGAGAGCAGTGACTGTGCTTTATTCAGCTTGTATCCCTAAGGCTTGGTATTCTGTCTAGCAGATAGTAGGTTCTTGATAAGTGGACACTGAATGAATGAATGATGGGTTATTTATCTTTTGGCTAGATATGCCATTTGGTTCCATTTTCCCTTGCTCCCCACACGGAGTAGGAAGAAAGCTGAGCTGTAGATTGTGATGCAGTGTGTGGTGGATGACCCCTTGATAATAATACTACATAGAGGGGATGGGAACTACCAAGGGCAACTGCTTGGGGAGACTGGAAATAACTTTACAGCAATAATTTATGAACAATGTTCCATACTATTTTAAATGAGTATGGATTTTATAAGGTAACTCTTGCATTTTAAATTTTACATTATTTTTTTTATCGGATCATCTTTTCCCCAAATGCTTCTCTTTTATGTGGACAATTAAAAAGTCCCATCATAATTCCTGCCTCAGGGCTTCCAGTGGTTAAGAATCTGCCTGCCGATGCAGGGAACACGGGTTCGAGCCCTGGTCCGGGAAGATCCCACATGCCGGGGAGCAACTAAGCCCGTGCGCCACAACTCGTGAGCCTGCGCTCTAGAGCCCACGTACCGCAAACACTGAAGCCCTTGCGCAACAACTACTGAAGCCCGCGTGCATAGAGCCCATGCTCCGAAGCAAGAGAAGCCACCGCAATGAGAAACCCGCGCACCACAATGAAGAGTAGCCCCCCTCGCCGCAACTAGAGAAAGCCCGCGTGCATCAACGAAGACTCAACGCAGCCAAAAATAAATAAATAAAAATTAATTAATTAAAAAAAATTCCTGCCTCAGACTCACAGAATAGAATTCACATGATGCTTGGAATATTGATTCATTTGATTTTGTCTGTTTTATCCAGAGGCAAATTTGATAAACTACTGGTGCTCTGCTCTCACCTACCCTAATCAACTTAGGATAAAATCAAGCTAGCTTAAATTTATGTTTATAAAACAGACAGGTATTCAATGTAGAAAGCTTATATAGTAGAGAAAACTCTGAAGAAAAAAAAAAATCACCCACATTTCTAATACTAAGAAATAACCACTGTTTACCCTTTGGCATATTTCCTTCTTGTTTAAACAAGGATTTCAATGAGGGGGACCTTACTGATCCTTGATTAATACCTATACCTGCAAAATTCTTATTTCATCCATCATTTTTACTGTATAGGTTTTCAAGCTATATTGTATTCTCAACACATGTTGATAATATAATTGTCTACACTCACAACCTTGAATGTTGATGTGATTCTGGGCATTTTGATAGTATCCTGATAATAACACTTTTGCTTTCATATTGTAAGATGTCTACCTTAGAGTAGCTGGGTTAATGTTACTGTCATATTTGTTAGTTGGTCTGTGTTTTTCAGTAATTACAAAGTAATATTTTTTTCCTTTCACAGCTGGGAGAACATGCTCAAGCCATCAGTTTACGTGCAACAACGGTGAATGTATCCCAGCAGAATTCACATGTGACCATTCCACAGACTGCTTGGATGGAACTGATGAGAAAAACTGCCGTGAGTCCTTTACAGTCTTTGCACTGTATTTGGTTTCACCTTTGTCCCTTTGGCATTTTAATCAATTTGTTGATGGACAGAAATGCCTACAATATGCCTCTTGTTATTGAAATCTCTTGGCAGATTTTTTTGTGGATTAGAGGTGATGTTCTGATAGGAGTCTATTTTTAGCAAGATATTCTGAGTCTGTCCTGCCTTAGCACATCAAGTTTCTGTATGTCTTGAAGTAAGAAACTTTTAACTTTAACATAGAATCACAAAAAGTCAATGAGTACAAAATCCAGTTTGGTCAATTTTAACTTTTAGTACGTTACCATCGTAAGCTTCTAGGTCAGATGTCTCAGTTTTTCTGCTCTTATGGACTCAATGTTTTCCAGATTACCTTTGGAAATGTGTTACAGTTTGAAAATGGCTATCTGTGTAATGGAAGAATACTATATCAATTAGTAACTGATCACCACAAGATAAAGCATACAAATCAGAGTATTCTATGTATAATGTTTAAATATGACCATAAGCAAAATAAGAAGGTGCAATCACTTCTTACAAATGAGTAAAGAGTAATCTGCCTCTCTTGAGGTTTATATAGAATTGTTAGAATACAAGAATATACTAATTATTCTGCTGTGTCTGTCCTCTGGTCCATCTAACTCTGTCTTTAGTCTCAGACATACCCATTTTCTCTCAAAAGCGCTTATAGGTCTATCATTTATGAATTTACCCAGAGCTTCTTTGAGTTTTTATATATCTTTCCCTGGCATTCTTTCTGGCATACTGCATTTCAGACTTCAAGGAGTTATTTTAATATTCTAGTATTCTAATAATCGGTGGAGAGATTTTGTGTACCTTAGAAACCTTGATCATAAACTTCTTGGTTATTATGTTTCCAACTAAAGATTTAGGTTTTAGTCTATTCTCATGGGACAACTCTTTTATTGTTTGATCATTTTGATAGGATTTTAGTTCTCTGGACTAAAATTCTAAATTCCTTCCTTTGGTATATTGTATGCTTAATGAAAGAGCCACCTTCTGTATATTTTGCTACACTTTCCAATGCGGCACCATGCCTAGGGTGGGAGCTAACATAAACTGGTTGCGAGCAAATTGTTCCTATTTCCTGTAGTGTTCAAATTGTGCTCTTAATGGAAGAAATACTCGTATGTGTGTCCAGATTCATGCTGCAGCCTCACTGTCATCACACAGTACATTAAAACAAAACAAAAAGCTTCTCCAATGCTTTCTTCCCTTGTATGTTATTTTCCTTTGAGAGGAGTTTGTGCTATTTGTCTTTACGTTTCCATTTCCTAGCAGAACTTCTGGTATCGTTCTGTTGTAGTTTCCAACTTACATGGTTTCTTTTGAAAGAGATTGTGTTGCCTCTAGGTTGGGTCTTCTTTAACTTTGGAAAAGTTATGGAGAATTTAGACTTGGTACTGGCAGTTTTAGAGACGGTAGTGTGTGTCTGGAGGTCACAAATAGCAAGTCCAGAGTCAAGGACTCCCCTTTGAGTACTTTGTAAAGCAAACAATAAATTCTTTATATTGTGGCAAGTGAAGAAAATATTTTTGATTAATAATAGAGACAAATCATACATTATATTTTGCAGTATTATGTAAACTTCGAAGTCTTATGTAAATTCCAGTGGTTATTGTTATTAGACCCCTCTCTGGGGACATTAGGGCCAGTATTATAATACTGTCTTACGAATAAGGTAACTGAACCAGCAAAGGATGGAGTGGCTTGTTCAAGGTTAAATGGTGTGTGGCAGAGCTGGAGCTCAGTTCGTCCTCTGGTCCAAGTCTGGTGATTGCTCTTCATGAAGGACTTTATTTACAGAAGGAGGAAGTCCTACCTTGTGCAAGAACAGAACCAGAGGCCTGTGCCACCAGCCAACAGTCTGCGTCTTTATCCCTTATTTACAAGTGGATAAAAATGAGTGCTTTGGGCTTCCCTGGTGGCGCAGTGGTTGAGAATCCGCCTGCCAATGCAGGGGACACGGGTTCGAGCCCTGGTCTGGGAAGATCCCACATGCCACGGAGCAACTAGGCCCGTGAGCCACAACTACTGAGCCCGCGCGTCTGGAGCCTGTGCTCCTCAACAAGAGAGGCCGCGACAGTGAGAGGCCCGCGCACCGCGATGAAGAGTGGCCCCCACTTGCCACAACTTGAGAAAGCCCACGCACAGAAACGAAGACCCAACACAGCCAAAAATAAATAAATAAATAATTAATTAATTAAAAAAAAAAAAGTCCCATACTATAAAAAAAAAAAAAAAATGAGTGCTTTATTGCAAATACAATGGGACTGCAGGAAATGCTATTTTAGGGAAAATAAAAGGCAGCCAAAACAGACTGTTTGGATTTATTCCACGTGAACACCCTGCAGCCAAGTCTCAAGTCACCAGTACAGCTGCCTCATGACTTTGCCGACGGACCTTCTGGAAAAAAGCTGGCAGGGTACAAGCATTCAAGCAGCTCTTATAGAAAGGAATGAAGGAAAGGAAGTGAGCTTTGTAAAATATCTGGGCAGGAATCCTTAATCAAGATTTTGTTCATTTTTTTAAGTACATGCAAGTAACTGTTGAACCAGAGTTAAACCTCATTGTTTCTGGAATCATACAAGTCATGAATCCTTCAGGGTTCATGGCCCTAAAGTGAATCTCACACATGTAAGGGGGTTTTACAATGAGGTATTTTTTCCTATTTCTCTCTACCTCGTTTATTTATTGCTATGTGTTCTGTAAGGAAGAGTGTAAAAAAAAAAACCAAACAAATCAGAGGAAATTAAAAAAGAATCCTCATACTTCCTTGTTAGTGCTTTGATCTCCTGGCCACAGCCAGATTTGTACAAGAAGGAAATGAATGACCTGGATCAAAGTCTTTAAAAAGTGCCAGTACTGGGGGGAGGATTTACCTCATTTTATTTTCCGTCTTTGTTTGGAGCTCTTGTGGGAAATGGGAGAGGGGAGTGTCACTCCCAGGGCATCAATCACTATCGTATTCAATTTTTTTTTTTTTATTGGAGTATTGTTGCTTTACAATGGTGTGTTAGTTTCTGCTGTACAGCAAAGTGAATCAGCCATACGTATACATATATCCCCTCCCTCCTGGATTTCCTTCCCACCTAGGTCACCACAGAGCTCCGAGTAGAATTCCCTGTGCTATACAGTAGGTTCTCACTAGTTATCTGTTTTATACATAGTAGTGTATGTATATCAATCGCAATCTCCCAATTCATCCCACCTTCCCTCTCCCCGCTTGGTGTCTAT
The DNA here is from genome assembly GCF_949987535.1 of Balaenoptera acutorostrata. Classification (NCBI taxonomy): domain Eukaryota; kingdom Metazoa; phylum Chordata; class Mammalia; order Artiodactyla; family Balaenopteridae; genus Balaenoptera; species Balaenoptera acutorostrata. Next base: position 30,685,983 of record NC_080071.1, on the reverse strand, counting down.
ACGTTTGTTCTCTACATCTGTGTCTCTATTTCTGCTTTGCAAATAGGTTCATCTGTACCATTTTTCTAGATCCCACATATACGCATTAATCAGTACTACAAAGTAGGTGTGAGGACCATCTCCACTTTACAGAGATCAAGAGGTCAGGGTAGACGAACCAGGATATTAACCTAGGTCTAAACCCTATGCCCATGCTCTTGGAATACTTTACTTTTGTATAAGAAGTTTATAGAGCATTTTTGCCTATAGGTTACTTAGCTATTTTATTATTAAAATGATTGTTTAAATCTTTTTATTATGGAAGGTTTTAAACATAATCAAAAGCAGAGTGATTACATCAACTCATAGCTAATTTTGTCTTACCTATATCTCTTCTCTCCATTATTTTGAAGCAGTTCTCATATATCCTATAAGTTTGTCTTTAAATAATTCAGTATCTATATTGCTAAAATATAAGGACTGAAACATTACAGTATCATGATCACACCTAAAAGTTAATAACTGTTTTTTAAGTAATCAGATATCCATCCAGTTTTAAAAATTCTCCAATTGGCTTATTATATTTTTACAGTGTCATTTAAATAAAAATCCAAAGAAAATCTATATGTTGGAGTTAGCAAGTGACTTGTTCTGGAGTTTCCCATAGTCTGGGTTTTGCTCATTGCACCCACCCTCTGATGTCCTTTAACATGTTCTTCTGTCCCCTGTATTTCCTAGAAATTGGTAGCTAGATCTAGAGTAAGGTTTTTCCATCTTGGAAATAATGACATTTGGGTCCAAATAATTCTTTATTGTGGGGGGCTGTCTTGTGCATTGTAGAATAGCTATCAGTATCTTTGGCCTCTATCCACTAGAAGCCAGCAGCACCTCCCAACTGTGATGACCAAAAATGTCTCTAGACAGTGTGAAATGTCCTCTGGGAGCAGAATTATTCCCCTCCCCTGCTCCAGTTGAAAATAGCACTGGTCTAGAGGCTTGAACACATGCAAGGTGTGTGTGTGTGTGTGTGTGTGTGTGTGTGTGTGTGTGTGTGTGTAAGGGCAACAACATTTTGTATATAAAGGTATGTATTTCCATCAGGAGGCACCTAATGTCTAACTGCCCCTTTGTGATATTAGCAGCCATTGATAATCATGCTAAGATCCATTTAGTCGTAGAGGTACTTAGCTATTTTAAATGTCACTTCAGATATATAGCAACTGTTTAATTAGTTGTTTTAAATTAGAATGTTCCCACATGATGGAGGATTAAGTGAGGCTTGGCCAGAAAACCTTTTTGTGAGACGTGACACTTTGTTCTGTTTTTGCAGTCATGATGCATAGGAAAATTACTTTTGGACAAACTTAGAATCAGTTTATGAATATGGCTTTAATTTGTCTATTTCTCAGAAATAAGATTGTCTATAGGAATGGGTCTTCTAGGCACTAGAGACCACTTAAATATAGTGGTGGATGTTGGAAAACTGCCAAGAAGGACTTATTTCTTTTCCCCAAATATTTGAAAGGATCAGGAAGCTTGACTCTGTAGTTCATAGTCCCGCCTGTCAGATCAGACCCCTAGGATATAGTTCTTACCCTTTCAAGCTTCTAAGATCAAGGTCTTGAGCTCCAAGACAGAGCACCTTGTGTCCATTCCAAGCACTCCTTTTGCATAACCATGAATGGTGTGTAAGGGTCCACTCAGGGAAGCAGGGAGAAGGGAGGGAAAAGAAATGGGTGAGATGGCAAGAAAGGCAAGGGTATTAAGGTCCCAATAAAAAGATTATCCTTGAAATAAATAGTTTCGTATCATATTTGGTCTTTTTGTCTGCTGTGTTCCTATATGCATAAGGCAGATATTTTTGGTTATTCTACTGTCTGAGAACTTTCTGAAAATATATATGTGTGTGTGTGTGTGTGTGTGTGTGTGTGTGTACAGCTATGAAATAGGTAAAAGTTCATTTTTCCTGTTATTTTGCTCGTCAGTCTGGCCATCTGTAAAATGTCACCTGCTATTAAACAGCTTGTCAATTATTATTATTTTTTAAGGAACAGAGAGTTGAAACTGCCATCCATTTTGCTTTTAATGGGATTAGCATCAAGGAAAACCCACTCACTCAGAGTCTAAGATAAACATCAGAACAATGCAGCAATTATGGGTCATTCAATTAATATGTTGCACTGACTTTCCATTGCTCAAAAATAGTATAATGAAAAAAAAAATAGTATAATGTTTTCTTAGTTAAGTTAACAGATTATTTCATCTTTATCAAGCACCATATTAGCATGCTTTTGGTGTGAGTAAAACGATTGCTAATTATCATTGGTTTGCAGCACTTCTCTTTTGTTACTTCGGAATGCCAAAGAAAGGGTCAAATCCTTGTTACAATGAAGGCTTTCTTGCCGGTAATCAGCAGTATTTGGTCTGCCTGCCACTGGGGCGGCTTCGTCTCTGAAGTTTTATTTCTACTGACTTTCTGTTCTTTAGAATTTTGTATATCTAACTTTATATTTCTAACTGTTGAAACTCCAACTGGGGGCATAACTGGGAGGGAGTGAAGAGGAGGGATAAGTCATTCTTTGGACAGTGATGCCTGGTGACCGACATGTTCATCAAACTCAGCCCCACTGCGCCTTGCTCTTACTATTCTCTCTACTCGAGGTGAGAAGGAAGAAGCAGACTGACCCCATCTTACATATCACATCACAGACGGACCTTTTGTTTTTTAGCAGTTTGAGATAGGATTCAGAGCCCTGAAACCTTGAGGAAAGAGAAAAATCTCTTATTTAGTCTTCATCTTACAAGCACATTATAAATATCTCCCATCTTTTAAAAGACCCTAAGATCCCTCTCAGCTGTTACCCTACTTCTCTGCTCCCTTTCACAGCAAAGTTACATAGAATTGTCTTTAATCACTATCTATCTCCATTTCCTCTCCTTCTTTCTTTCTTGAACTCATTGAAAACAGTCCATCTCCAGATCTCCCAAAAACATTCTTGTCAGTGTCACCGGTGACCTCCATGTTGATAACCCTAATAGTTCTTGTTCAAACAACACCTTATCAGAGAGCTACTCCTCACTGTTACTCTTTCTCATTTATTTTAATGTCTGTCCTTCCACCCTCCTAAACAGAATGTAAGTTCCATGAGAGCAGGGATTTTATGAAGTTCATCACTTTCTCTCTAGTACTTAGCAGTCCCGTTACTATCTGTTGAACGAAATAGTTTTAAAAAGCTGTGTTGGGCTTCCCTGGTGACGCAGTGGTTGAGAATCTGCCTGCCAATGCAGGGGACATGGGTTCGAGCCCTGGTCTGGGAAGATCTCACATGCCGCGGAGCGACTAGACCCGTGAGCCACAATTACTGAGCCTGCGCGTCTGGAGCTTGTGCTCTGCAACAAGAGAGGCCGCGACAGTGAGAGGCCCGCGCACCGCGATGAAGAGTGGCCCCTGCTTGCCGCAACTGGAGAAAGCCCTCGCACAGAAACGAAGACCCAACACAGCCATAAATATATAAATAAATTAAAAAAAAAAAAAAGCTGTTACTTCACTTATAATTTCATTTGTAATCTCTTTATCCAGTTCTTAGCACGGTGTCTAGGAGGATGGATTTCAATAAATATGTGTTGCGTTATTCCCTGGAGCATTTGAGGCACGGTGGTCCATCCTGTGGCTCAGTGACTCCAATGCTACGGCTCAATGTGAGATTTTTATTATTTTTCAAAAAATTAGAACTATGTCAGTCTTTAACTCCTTTGCAGATTTTGGTGATAGTTCTGTGTGTGAGAAGAAAAGAGGTACTGCAGATCCAAACTCTTCAGAGCAGGCCTCTTGGGTGCTTTTTTAAACTTAGGTCTGAGATCAGGTCACCATGGATAGAGACCAGATAGGGATTTAGGACTTCAGACCCAGTAGTTCAAAGCGAGGGCGGTAAGGGAAACTATATAAGTTAATGTCTTTCCCTTTTTGGCTTCAGGCTCCTGAAAGCTGCTCAGACTAAACTTGATGTTAGTCCAATTCTAGGTCTTGGGAAGACCATATTTACTTTCTCTTTCCAAGGTACTGAATTGTTATTCACATTTTATAAATATTATGTATACGCTTTTCATTGAAAGGCTCTTCAGATTATTTTTGGAAAGAGGCAGGAAATGCTTCTCTGTTGTCCTCTTGCATATTACTGCACTCCCTAGATGCCAGTACATGATGACAGTCACTTCAGGGACTTGAATTTGACTGACACAGGAGGTGGGGGGGGGAGGGGGTGGTGGGGTGGTCAGAGGGGAATAGGTTGGTCTCCTGCTGCTTTGTGGCCTGTTTTTTTGGTATGGACTCTCTTGTTTGTCCTGGTACTCTTGGAAAGCTCTGTTTCCTAGCATAGGGTTTCCTGGAATTCTTAGATTATACCAGATTGAAGTCCTTAGTAGAATATGCCATAATTTGATGAAATTTAAATTTGACCTCACTTCTCCAGACTTCCCAAAGTGGAATGAGAAACTGAATGGAAGAAAGAAAAACTTTCCCTTGCGTTGCTTCTTCTCTTTCTTTTCGTGCTATCTTTTTAAGATTATTTCCTTTCATTCAATTTCATTCTTCCTCCTGTAATTTTCTCTTCCTATTACTCTGAAGCCTGTAAGTGGTAGCAATACCTATTATAGTGGTTAGGAGCAAGCGTAGTGGGGCCAGGTTGCCTGAATTTGAGTTCAGGTTCTCCAGCTTACCAGTCGTATGACCTTTTTCAAATTGTTTAACCTCTCTGTACCTCAGAGAGGCATGTATATAAGATCTATAAAATGGGAACAATAGCGTTACTACCTCACTGGGTTGTTATAAGAACAAAATGAGTTCATACACATTGAGTACTTGAACAGGCTTCTGGCACATAGTTTTCAATGCATGTTATTGATGATTATTATTGTTTTTGCTTATTTAACTTCGTGGATAGTACTTGCAGCTAAGTGCTGGTGGCCAAACTAGTAAACTTTTTCTGGCAAATCATTACTCTGACTGGATTATCCTGCCTTGGAACCAGACTAACATAAAGTAACTTATAAAGGATGACTTCAAGACCTTGAAAAGTCCCAGGTGTCTGGGCAGGACATATCAGTAACTTCTTGTTTTCCTTTTAATCCTGGCTTAAGTGTCATAATATACCTTTAAGAGGCCCTCTCTTTCTTTAGAATCAATTTGTCTTCTTTTTGGCTATTTTGTCAAATTCTGAGAACAGATTGTATTTACAGCCTTCCTGTCAAGATAATAAAGAGTAGTGCCTAATATGTGTGTCTTACCCTGCTGTGAATGATATCCATTCTGGGAGGCCTACGAGTTTCTCAAACCACATCTTCCTCCTTGATTATGTAAACAGAACTATAGCATGGAAATTTCTTGCTTCAAGCCAAATCATTAGCAGAGAAAACATTTAAAAAGTCTTCAAGCACCAATCTGACATGTATATTTGGAGACAGCTCCCAGTTTCGAGGAGCAAACATGGACATGTATCGTTTGGAGGTTGGAGAAAGGAAGGGAGAGGGAAGAGGTGGTGTGAATGAGGACATTCTTGCATTTTCATATCAGATAAACTTTAGAGGTCTGGGCCTTAGTTAATAGGTGCTTGTCCATCTTTCCATTAAAACAAAACTTAGCAGGATGAGTTTCTCTGGTGTTCTTGTACAGTGTCTCCTCTCTTACTACACTTCCCCTTTACTTGAAGTCCTGTAGGACATTTCAGCTACATGATGGATTTGCTCCATGGGAAAAAGTTTACAAGGTTAGACTCAGACTCTCCAGGCAAATAAACCAAAAAGTAAGACTTTAGAGATCCCCTATCACAAAGTATTGTGACTTCCTGTTTTCTGGGGTAGATTGAAACCCATTAATTAATACTGTTAGCAGTAGAAATCTTTAAAGGAAGTAGAATCTGTTCATTTCTTACTTTGCTTAGTGTACAACTTGGACCTGTTCCCTCTGTGTGGGTATCCAAAGGGGGAAAAAGTTTTGGAAACAGTTTTCCAAATCTTTTGTGTATTTTGTGTCTTGGTTCTGTGCAGTCTTTCCTATGGGCACACCCCTCCACTTAATCATGCACAGAAGAGACCAGAAGGTGTACAGGGGTTGAGGCAAGTCCTTAGCTGATTGACAGAGATTCATTATCAGCGTGGACGGAGACAAGAAAGCTGTTCATTCTTCATTCCAAGTGTCAAACTGCTGACCTCTAACCATTCCAATACCCTCTCTGATGACATCAAGCTGGCCTTGTTGTTTGTTGGGGGAATGAGCCATGTCAGCAAACTTTTAGTCTTGTTAGTGGATACTGGTTTTCAATTTTATGGGACTGGTTCTCAAAAAGCAGGACAGGGAGAGCAAGAGATCTGCCCAGCATATTTGTCTCAGATCCTTCATATCTACAATAATCACCTTAAATGAAAGAGTCACAGTCCAAGCCCAGATAAATTTTTCTCCTGATAGATAACTTCTCTATTGCAAAGAGTTGGGTTTTCTAAGATTTCTTTCCTGCCTGCTGCTCTCTTAAAAGGCTAGATGGCATACTGACCCTAAACGCTATCCGCCACATGGGGGAAAGGAATCGCTTGCTGGACTCAACTGGTTTCTAGGCATCTCTTGAAGGCAGAATTACTTAACTGAGCAGTGTGACCCTTTGAAGGTGCATTTGCAATGTGCACCATCTCAATGATGAAAAGACATCAATAACCCTAAACACTAGCTGGTTCTTGGGCTCTTAAAAAATAAAATAAAATTCAGAAAAATTAAAAATCTTTATCAGTTATTAAATGCCTTCCATTTTAGTATATGATTTGACTACATGTAACTTTGGCAGTTAAAGGATTTAAAGACACTTAACAGACTAGTTTTGAACTTCTGGAGATGAGAATATTTGTGCTTATTCCTTTATTGGGGGACTTCACAAAATGGGACTGTGCTCTCTGGTGTTGGAGACATACCCTTTTCTTACTTAAAAAGAAATCAGAAGAGAATCGGAGAATCATTATGAAAACAATCTTTAATGGAACAAACAATGGACCAAGAAAGATATCATACTTGTGAGAGGGAGGCTATTAAAAGATCGTAAAAGGCAGACATTCAAACTATTTTTAAAAGCTTTTTTAAGTGATAACTCTAGCAATACCAAGCATTTCTTGAGCACAGTGAGTAATGACCCAGTCCCTGTACTGAGTGAGGGGGATTTTAAAATGAGTAAGACAGGATCCTTGATCTCAGAGGGTTTCATGATGTCATGGGGGAAACAGATAATCAACCAACAGGATGAAGCCTGCACTTAGGGATCATGAGAGATACATGTTCCAAGTCTAGGCAAGCACAGGGGAGAGACTGACAGTACCTTTTTTCTTCAAGGGACATGCTGATTTTTCCAGTGAGACCTCAAAAACCAGAGTTAAGCATCTGGTTAATAGCAGTGAAGTGACCATATGTGCATAATGTGGTAGCAATTATTCGGGCTTTTCAAAAAGCTTTACTAGACATTGTCTTGAGGTCCCTGTACCCTGTGAAGGAACTTATCCAAATGTGTGGATGGGGAAGTGGTGACACAGAGAGGATGAACAACTTGAGTAAGAGTAAATAGGTACTGAGTTGTACCCCAGGTCCCAGGTTTCCTGGCTTCTAGGCCTGTTTTCTTTCTATGACCCTCCAGCCAAAGAACTGGCCCTTCATTTCCCAAAGCATATGTGGTGGTACATTACTTTCCTGGGATGTTATTTGTATTATGTAAACGAAGGTTCCATTTTGAAATAAGTTGAATTTCTTCTCATTCTTCAACTCGAAGCTCGCAAGTCACTTCAGAGGAGACTTCCCTGGGCTCCCATTCCCCCCGACTATGCACTCTCACGGCACTCTGTACTTCCCACATTAAGCATGTAATCCAGTTTGTAATTTGCTGTTTGTGTCATTCTTAGGTTATCCAGAGAATGTATCTTTTGTTTACTAATAATGCTTAGCAGTTAGTGTCTAGAATATAGTAGTCACTCAAGAAGTGATTGCTAAAGCAACGTCTTCATTTAAGGTTTGTGTGCTCTTTCCGTTCTTTCAGGATACCCAATATGTGAGCAGCAAACTTGTGCCAATGGAGCCTGCTATAATACCAGTCAGAAGTGTGATGGGGAAATGGATTGCAGAGACACCTCTGATGAACTCAACTGCAGTAAGTAATATGGTGAAGCTGGTTTATACTGGCCAGTTATGCACATTTCTTCTCAAGTTTGTGTTCAGTGAATTCATGTTGGTAGCTTGAAGTCAGCCATGGTGGAGTATTTACACCATGGAAATTGGCAGATAGTACAGGTGAGGACTTTTATATTCCTGGAGAACTGGTTATTAAACATTTACCAGAACACTACTGCATAGTAAGAATCTCTCTTTAAACTTGAGACAGAATCTTCCTATGAAATTAAGTGGCTACAGTGGAATTGAATTTCTCTCTTTTCTTTCCCTTCTTAACCTTGTGTCCCAGCTCACCGATGCTTGCGCAGTGAGTTTCAGTGTGGCAGTGGGGAGTGCATTTATAAAACCTATGTCTGCGACCATGACCTTGACTGTGAAGATGGCAGTGATGAACGTTCTTGCAGTACGGTGATTTCCTTACGTTGGGTCGTGCTGTTAGGAGTGCTGTTAGGAGTGCTTTTGTCTTTGCGTTTTTTTTTTTTTTCTCCCTACCAATGTACTACTTTTTTAAAATCACAGAGTCACTATGTCTGATGGCAAAGGGAGCCAGACTGTCATTTAGGGCCCATGGCATGAGCCTCAGCAGTATTGCTGAACTTGGACTTCTTTAATTTCCAAGGATCTGTGTAGAGTTGAAGGGTTGCTGATGGACAGTTTGCATTCTTTCCTTAGGCTACAAAGATACAGAGTGTATTGTATCACTGGACTCTCAAATTACTCATACCTCAGGAATGGGTCTAATAACCTTCACAGAATGAGAGAAGGGCTTAGAAAGGGAGACAAGGTCCCTAATAGTAATGGCCCTAACTCTCCTCTTTACTTTGAAATTCTTACCACATTAAAATCACAAGTCGGGAAAGTTTCAGTATGGTTGCAGGTGGCTTTTGTTACCTCCACATTTTCACTCTGACCCTCCTTTTCTTTCCATGATATTGCCTGCAATGCACACGAACGCTCTCATTGTTGCCACCTCCGGACTCATTTTATTAGAATATGAAATCTCCATGAGAGAGTTTTATAAATTCCAATAAATTGACAGGTTTTTTTTTTTTTTTTATTTGGTGGTCACTTATTTACCAGAATGTAGGATTTTCTCCACACCCATTTTGATTGGTGGGTAACCATGCCTTAAGGGTTGTTAAATATTTTCAGTATCACTCTAATTTTCTGTGAGCCATGCCTGATTTCTTTTCTGGCACCTGTGCTTGTTTCAGGGACTGCATTGAGAAGAATGTGACATCATGGAATGAGTTACTCAGAATCATTAGGTCCTAGATAGCAATGACTGTGCTTGTGGTCAAGTAAGAGAATGTTGGCCATTGGCGTGTCTATAGCATCTTTGTCCGTCTGCGTTCTCTGTTCTGTGACAACCTATAACATAACTGTCTTGTTTTTAATCTTGATGCACCTGAGTTCATGTCCTGGACCCAAAGCTGCTGTTTTCTTCTCCTCCTTCTCCTCTTCTTTCTCCTTCTCTTCCTCCTTTTTTTCATTTTTGTCAAGATAGTTAAGGGACTAAATGGGCATAGAAATTTCAGTTTCTAGGAGCTCAGTTTAGGTGGCAAGGTGAGCACTTTGATTTTTTCTGAGTGGTTTGTATCTTTGGAGTGCAGCTGTCATTTTCTTCCAGGTTCTTATCAGACCTGCAAAGGTAACGAATTCACTTGCCCCAACGGCTTCTGCATTAATCAAAATTGGGTTTGTGATGGAGAAGGTGACTGTGTAGATAATGCCGATGAAGATGGATGCGGTAAGGAGGGGAAGAGCTTCTGATTGGAAAGTGTTTTCTTAAAGTGTTTTCCAGAACTTGTTTTTCCTACTTTCCTTGTTAGAAAGTATCTGTGTGACATGCAAGTTTCTGAATTGGCTGGGCCTAAGGGGAATTAGTGGATGGGGAGGAAAGAGGTGATTCCACAAGCTTTTCCTAAAAAGACCCAAAACTCAAATATAGCATAAATTATAATCCTTTCCTTCCTAACACTAAGGCCAAATAGGTAGGACAGTCTCTCCCCTGTCTATAGCCCTATCCGAGGTTTTCCCTTTAAGACTCTTATTTTAATTAGATGTATCTATATAAAAAAAGTAGGCTGGGGGAAGGAGGGAAAATGTGATTTGTCTTAAGACCTTATAACCTTGAAAAATGACTTGGAGCTGGAGATTGTTAGTTGTGGGAAAGGCCACTCTCCAGGGAAGTGAGAAGGAGATTGTCAGTGATATTCACCCCCTTCACTGTGCTGTTATCCACAGCAGTACCTCCAACAGTTCAGAAGTTGCTGACACCCGTGAATAAAGCATGTCACCTTTGCGGGTCTAGCCCCAGGTATTGGTTTGGCCAAAAAGTTCGTTCAGCTTTTTCTGTAAGATCTTTATATTAAGAATGATGCTTGTTCTGGGAACACCCATTGGTTTCATGTTTCAGTGATCCAAGAAGTTGTTTTCCTACATTTGGGTGTTTCTTACACTGTTGACATTTCACTAAAGAAACAAAACAAACTGAACAACTCAAAATGACACACACACACACACACACACACATAAAAACCAACATAGGAATCCTGGCATTACCTTGATAGCCCTAGTTCTATTGTTCATGATTTAATTAACTAAATATTCTGCTATGGGTTATTCATCTAGTTTGTTGATAATTCAGGCCCATTTCTGCTTCCTCCTCTTATAACCTGGCTGGGAGTTGCCTCCCCTAGAAAGAGTGGAACTTAATGCCATTTGCCACTGCTTAGAATCTCAATAAAAGGTCAGTTGTAGAGTTAGAAACTACTAGATTACTGTGAAATATAGGTCATTTGTAGACTTCTTGTCTACCTGATCTCTATCCTCTCTTAACCATGTATTGAAAAAGAGTTGGCTCTGCCTCTAATGTGGCCTGTAGTAACTCTCTCTTTTTTCCCCACAGAAAGCAGAATTAACCGTACTTATGAATGTTACCCAAATGAATGGGCTTGTCCAAAGTCTGGAAAATGCATCCCAATTACTAAAGTTTGTGATGGGACTTCAGATTGTCCAGAAGGAGAAGATGAAAGCAATATCACTGTAGGACAACACTGTGGTGAGTATGGAAATTTATCTGGGCATCTTTCAGGTAAAGGTGTGTCTGTTTCTCTATAACAGATTGCCAAATACAGAGACTATCAGTTGGTGTTTGCAGAACGAACAATCCCAAGACTTAGTGGCTTTAACCAACGAACGTTTATTATTTCTCACAGTTCTGTGGGTTGGCTACGTAGTTCTTCTGGCCTGGACCAGCTCACTCACATCTCAGGATGCTGCAGTAAAAGCACGGCTAGTCCAGGCTTGTTTGCATGGTGGTGGAAAGGGCAAAGCCCAGTGTACAAGGTCTTTTAAGCCTCTGCTTATGTCATGTTTGCCAAGTGTTCTATTGGCCAAAACAAGTCACACCAAGCCCAGATTCAGTGGATTGAAGAAATAGACTCCATCTCTTGATGGGAGGAGCTTAAAAATATTTGTGACTTCCCTCTCCCCCTTCCCAGGAAGAATGGATTTAATGGTAATTGTGATGACTCTAAAGTGTTCTGGAGATTTTATTCCCTGGCTTATACCTATGGAAAAAGTGTTGTCTGGATATACTCCAAGAAGCTTCTGGTTTCAGGGATAGGTACTTTGAGTCAGTGTTTTTTTTCCCCCCCTATAGCTGTAGAATATTCCCCCACCATCAACCATCAATTCTGTGGACAACTGACTTTCCTGTAAGAAAATATAATTCATGACCTTGATTTTATCAATAGTACTCTTTCTAAATTATCTAGTAGTTGCCTAGCAATGGCCATTAACTATAACCCTAAAGTTTTGGGGATTTTTTACCCTGGAAAAAAGAGACTTCTATGGCTTTTTTTTTTTGCCATTTCATTTGGGAACCCTTTTAAATAGTCATAGTACAAAAGATAGACAACTAAAATTAACAGAAAAATAAATATAGTCACCTGAAATTCCACCACTTGAAGCTAGCCATGATTAATTAACTTTTTAGTGTTAAAAGTTAAGAGTTTAGTGTTTAGTGTCCAGTGACTTGGGAATTCTTGGGAATTTCCTTCTATGATGTTGACACAAAGATAGACTTATGACCAGATTTTTCCATAAACAGCACTTCTGATGACTTGTGCTTACACTTAGTTACAACTTTTTAAAAATATGTGCTGAGCTTTTTAAAATTATTATTATTAATTTTTTTTAACATCTTTATTGGAGTGTAATTGCTTTACAATGGTATGTTAGTTTCTACTTTATAACAAAGTGAATCAGCTATACGTATACCTATATCCCCATATCTCCTCCCGAGCTTTTTATTGCATTGTATTGCAGGAAGGCTTGAATGGTGACTGATTTCCTGCAGATGCTGCATGCTTACTGAGCTTTTACTTTTGAAAGAAAAAGTTCTTACTTCTTGTAAATCAGCCTTGTCCAGAGGTCACCGTTCATTTCACCAAGTGTTTTTCTCTGTTTAGATGTGGATTTGTGTCCGTTCTTAGGCTGTGAGTACCAATGCCACAAGTCACCAGTTGGAGGGATGTGTTACTGTCCCTCAGGTTTTATCGTCAACGAAAATAGCACCCATAACTGTGTCGGTAAGTGACAGGTGGCAGGGCCTGGTCTTTCATCACGGCGCTTGCGGCACTGGTGGGTTCCATGCCCTGTAACATCACGGAGTTTGTACTTGTGGATACGAACGTCTATTAACAAAGGGCAGCACAGTCCTCACCGAAAACCTGACAGTATGAAGTTTTAACTCTGAGAAGCTTTTGTGAGGCACCCAAGGCGAAAGAGTGGTCGTGTGATGCGTGAGTTGACTAGCTATGTGTATATCTTTCTACCACCCGATGATGCAGGTAGTCTTTTGGTGTTTTGTGTATTTGTGTTTTATGTACTTGGAAGCAGAAATGATATTGGCCATACTTGTTAAATACAGTTAGCCCTCCCTATCCGTGAATTCCGCAACTTCGGATTCAAATCAACTGGGGATTAAAAAAAAAAAAAGGCAGAAAGTTCCAAAAAGCAAAACTTGAACTTTCTGTGTGCAGGCAACTATTTATATAGCACTTAAATTGTATTTATAGCTATTTACATAGTATTTACATTGTATTGATATTAGGCATTATAAGTAATCTAGGGATGATTTAAAGTATATAGGAGGATGTGTCTAGGTTATATGTAAACACTACACCATTTTATACAAGGAACTTGACCATCTTTGGGTTTTGGTATCCTGGGGGGTCCTGGAACCGACCCCCGGAGAATGCCAAGGGTCAACTGTACTGAAATACTTCCATGTAGTTTGTAAATAGCTGCTGCCTTGAATCCATCAAGCACCTTACCCTGCTCCTCTGGCCTCTTCCCAGGATGTCCAAACCTCCCCAGGTTCCAGGAACTAAAGAGTGGTCACCCAACACAACAGAGGATCACCAGGTCACTGATCCACTGACCACACTGGCCAGTCAGTGCCCATGCTGTGCTGGTTGTTAATCCCATTGATTTTTGAAGCTAATACTAAAGAAGAACAAACTCTATCATGTTATTTCCATCCAGTGGCTGGCATTGAATTAGACACCAGTGCACTAAATATTTCTGACATCTTTCCTATCTGAAAGATAAGAATGATTTCTCCTACTGGGAAAATTTTGATTTTGATGTAAGCCAGCTTTGTACCCCACTGTGATTAGGAAGGGGTTCTTATGATGGGAGAATTAGACATGGCCAAGTATCATCAATTTTCAGTTTTTTAGGGTTTGAACAATGAATTTTTAATGCCCTGATTTCTTTTTCCTTCTTTCTAACTTTTGTTATGTGAACAACAGACATACTAGCAGGAAGTGACCACAGGGGTTTTTACTGGTGTTGGGAAAAGGCATCTGGAAGGCAACTGAAACAATTCATTACTATGAAGTATTCATCTATGGATCTTCAAAAGATAGATGATTCAGAATTTTACCAGGATATCTGTGTTCTTTTGATACTCCTTAGAAATTTGAGATTCTTTAGGGCTTTTTGGATGAAAACAAACATGGCACACGTACAAAATACTTTTAGAAAAGTATTTCTTCTGAAATAATTTCTAAAATATTAATATAATTTGGCCAAAAATATTGAATTTGGATAAACCTAATGAAGTTATTCAGTCTTTAGTCTCAGCTCATGGCTTCCAACTTAATTATGGTTGATCTTAATAATTTCCTCATAGTCAGAAAAAATTTTAATGTCAGAAAGACTCTGGGGAGTTCCCTGGTGGTCCAGTGGTTAGGTCTCTGTTTCACTGCCGAGGGCCTGGGTTCGATCCCTGGTCCGGGAACTAAGATCCCACAAGCCATGTGGCACGGTCAAAAAATAAAAGAAAAGAAAAAAGAAAAAAAGAAAGACTCTGGTTTACAAACTCTTGAGAAAGTCTATTCCTCAGTGTTACTGAGAACTGTTGTAATGGGGCTCGCTCATTTACCTGTTGTATGCCAAGATTTTTATATCCGGTAAAGCAATCCAGTTGAGGTTGTTCTTGTGGTGTTCAAAGTAGGTAATTTTAGATTTCTAATATCAGGACCGTGTCCCAAAGTTTGCCCTGGATCTGATTGCTCCTCTTAAGTAACTCTATTCGACAAGAACATGTTAAGATCAAATGCTTTATGCAAATCAGCCTGAGAGATCCTGAAGACTCAGAGAGAACTTTGAACTATTTAAGAAAGCCCCCAAATTTCTAATCGTCTCAAAACGTTTTATAAATAAAACATTTATGATCTGCAGCTAGCATTAAGTGATATTATAGGACACTGATTGTGTTTTATTATTATCATTATCATTAGCGTAACACTGCAGGTGCATTCAAGTCATTTAAAAAGACTTTTCACACAAATGTCCTCATTTGTTCGGTGGTTTTCTCAGTTTGGAACCCCTGCTTATGCTTCCTGGCATCACTGCAAGGGCTGCATCCCTTTTTTCTCGGAATGGTGCTCATCTGTAGGTATAAGGCTGCTCGTCTGTTTTTGCCAAATGTCAGGCTTCTCCACCCCCTTTACTGCCACCCAGCTGCCAATCCGATTTCCAGTCTCTTAGTTTTCTAGGCCCCTCTGCTTTCTCTTAGTAGAAAAGGAATTCTAGTAGAGATACCAGAAGCCATGTTCTCAGTATTACACTAGCTTTTCTGTTTTTCCTCTCAGCCCCAAAGAGGAGTTAGGGCTGGACTGCCTTGTAGTTGGAACTTGATAGGCCATGAAGTCTTTTCAGTAAAAGTGACTTGCTCTTTCATAATCCCTAGTTCATTCTTGTGATACCTCACAACCTATTCTCGGTCTTTTTTTCCCCCCACCCTAGAGCCGCATTCTCCAACACGTTTTCCAACATCTTTTCTAATAGCTAAGCCTGTGATGAGGTTTGGGTCATAGGTCAGAGATCCAGCCCACTTAAATTTGTTGCAGCCCTTAAGAAAAGAAAAACTTTCATAACAAGATTTTTACGTTTAATCTATTAATGAATGTAAGACAGAATTTTGCAATATTATGCTGTGCACAGGATAATTTCAGGATTCATAGAAGACATTCAGTTCATAGCACACTGCAAGTAGTCTGATACTGGGGCACTAATTTTAAGTTCCACAAACATCTTTCAGTCCCTTTACAATGTGCCTAGGACTTTAGTACAGATGACTTCCTTTGGATATAAGCTCAAAAGTCTGCAGTTGAGGGCTTTTGTGAATGTGAGACCCCCTGACACCTGCAGAGACCTTTTCTGTGACCTTCCCTCTCCTTTAAGAATGTACCCTTTGCCTCTGAGTTTTGAAGCTTGGTTAACAGTGATTTCACATTTCTTTCAAAGAAGACTATATTTTGCTCTCTTTGTCAAGAGAACTCATTAGTTTCAATACATGACACGATGAAACCAGTTACACTTGTTTCAGCTGAGCTTTTAGGGGAAATGTTTAGGTCTGCTCTTTCAAGCGTTTCAGTTCAGCAAATACTCTCTTTATGGCTGTAATCCTCTGCATGGCTGACTCATCACAGAGGCTTCAGGTGTTGGAAACCTATACAACATTTACCATCTTAGATCTGGCTCCCCAGTGAATGCCTCAGTGGTCATCAAGAATAAAATGGAATAATCCTGACAAGAAATTTTGTGTCCTTCCGTTCATCTGCTGCTGGTGGTCTTGACCTGGCTGTGGAGCCTCTGAGGCATGCTGCCGGAGCAGTTTCCCAGGGTTATTGTTTCTGATTGACAGGACATGCTGTTTGTTGAGGGAATGACATCGTGGTGGAGAGTTAGAGCAGGACGGTCATTCAGCATGGTGGGATTTCACACAGCCAGGTGGATCAGAGGGCGTCCAAGGGGGTCTATGCTAAAAAACATTTTTTTGAATTACTTTCAAAACCGTGTTTGTTGGTAGGAGGGAACAAAGAATAAAAAGGAAAGTAGATCAAGGTAACGGGCTGGAGTATTGTAAAGCAGCACTTTAGTGTTTTTTACAGTTTCTACTACCTTTTCTAGTCTCTTGAAAACCTCAGGTCTCCTTTCATTTTTCTTGTCTTCCCTTTGGCTGACAATGGATAGTAATTAGCCTTCATTCTTCTTCATAATAGAGAATAGAATCTTATTCAGTCATTAAAAGTGACAGTGTTTATACACTCATTTAAACCTGTAAAGTATTTGTAGCCCAGGTGATAGGAAGGGCATTTGCACCCAAGAATTCCTAGTTATGACTTCACCCTCTTTTTGACGTGAGAACTGCTCCCAGGGTGACTCCAGACCCTTAGACATAGTCATAGTGTCTTGCATTCAAAATGAGGTCATGACACCCTGGGAGTTTGAGGGCGAATGTCCTGTACTTTTATTCCTGCTGAAGCGAAGCCTCACGTGGTGCTTTCTTAGGGCTGAGGCGAGGGCACAGGAGACATAGATCAAATGCGGGCCTTTTATTTTTACCCACATGTTCTTTTATCTTGTCATGTCCAAATTGGATTAATTTTTTCTTCGTCACAGTCCTTGGAATGAAAGATATGCTGGTCCATGTTGTTATACTTGGTCTGGAGGGTAAATGGGAACTGTTATCTTGATCCCAGGACTTTCTTGGTCTTTCTTGCTGGGGAGTCAAAAGATGGTGGGCCATCCAGCAGGTGTGGTAGAACTCAACTCACAACTCTGCAAGTGTGATCGGATCCTAGAAATTCTGGAGAATCCTAGACCTGAGGGTCTCAGGAATTATAATTTACTTGAGAATTTCCTGAAGCCCTAGGGGGTGGGAACCTTGTTGGTTTAGGCTGTGGAGGTCATTCTCCAAGGGAAGAGAGCAGGGTGAAGGAGGGTGAAGAGTGGATGTGAACTTGGGGGGGTCAAATGAAATATTTGGCACCAGTGGACCAAAGATAGGACAATTTCTGTGCCCCTTAAGCTTTATAATCTTTGAGAAAGACACGTTCTTTCCCCCACATGTTGTATTGTTTATATGCCAATTATATTGAAACACTTTCTACACGGTAGAACGGAGACTATTATGGCATTGAACAGAGCTCTATTATGTAATGGATTTTCAATAAGCCCTTATTAAATGAATGAATAATGCTAATGAATAATCAAAAGAGAATATATTTTTCATGTCTTAAAAATGATTTTAATTTTGGTTACGATTTTTGACATCAGAGGAAAGGCAGCTGAGTAAACAGACCTTTCCAGATACTTTATTGCAGGCACAGATTTGTGTCTTACTGAGCCACTGGATATAAGGCAGTTCTTTCTGCAGTGATGGAAATGTCTGTGTCTTCCAGTATGGTAAACACTAATCATATGTAGCATTTGAAAGGTGGCAAGTGTGACTTGGAAATTGAATCATTAAATTTATTTTATTTTAGTTAATCTAAATATAAATTTGAGAAGCTGCAGAGGGCAGTGGCTACCATATTGGAAAGCACAATTTTAAAGGGATGCATTTACACTAAAAGTCAGATATTTTGTAAACCAACATTAACAAATGAAATGCAAAGGCGATGTGTCCAAGCAGTGTTGTGCATCACCTGCAAAGTTATCCTTTACGTAGATTTTTAAAAACCTTGGGTTTTCCCTAGTATGATGATGCCTATTTTTTTCCCCCTAGAGGGTACTTACTTAGGCAGGGGCATCACCCTATTCCTGTATAGCTTGTCCAAGAGTTTTTTCAGAAGGTGCTCAAGAAATGCTGTTAAACATGATTACAAACGGTTATTTCCTATGTGGCAGATTTTGATGATTGCCAGATGTGGGGAGTTTGTGACCAGATATGTGAAGACCGAATTGGCCATCACCAGTGCCACTGTGTAGAGGGGTATATCTTGGAGCACCAACAGCGCTGTAAAGCTAATTCTTCTTGTGAGTAAATTAAAGACACTTGTGTTTCTGAACAGTAAACTTCTGATGACTATCCTCTTTCCATAGCAGATGACAAAAGAAATATCAGCATTGATGCGGATGGCAGGGTTTTATTACCACAAATCAGGAATGGCTCCTGCTTTTGGAAGAATAGGTCAACATTAATTTCATACTTTGGTTATTAGGGACCAACTTGTGGATTAACAGGTTTTTTTTATTTTTTAAAAAATTTTTATTGGTTGCTTGTTCACTTTGGGACTGGAATATTATGTCATCTATCACATAAATTTTATGAGTACATTTGACCTGCTTTTAATTACTGTACCTACCATATGGTGACAAGTACCAATAGGCATTGTTTGTGCAAAATTTAGAGGTGGTTCAAAATGGACCTGCTAAATTTGGATTAGTTTGTGAAAATGCCCTCATTCTAAGAGTACTGTGGTAGAGAAAAGTCATGAAAATTTGTTTTAAAAAATTGGGCCTCCCAAAGCATTTTTGTCACCATGGATTTCTGGGTAATAAGATCTTTACTCTTTTTTTCCAATTGTTTTTTTCACACCTGTTTAAGGTGCCTTTGGGGCCTTTCTGAAACTTATCTGCCCACATGATCTATGAATTGACCATTTTCTAGTTGTTTTTGTGTAGAAATACTGATATGCTGTGGACAAACTTTTAGATTTTTACAACTGATTTTTAACATTTATTTATTTTTGAATAGGTATTATACTCATATTTTCAAAAATTTAAAATTACTTAGAAGATATATGACCTCCCCCTACCATCTCTGTTCCCCTCTGCCTAGTTTCCCACTTCTCCTCTCCTATGGATAATCACTGTTTATTTTAATTCTAGAGATTGTTAAATGCATAAATAAGAATATACAAATATACTTAACCCTATTTTTACATATATGGTGGTAAACTATACATACAGTTCTTCATCTTGCTAATGTCGCATACTATATTTTCAAGGGCTTTCCATATCAACACAGACAGCTTTTTTTCATTTTTTAAAAAAATTTTTGTTGTATTTTTAAATTGAAATATAGTTGATTTCCAGTGTTTCAGGTGTACAGTTTTTTTTTTAATAGTGGCAAAATCCATTTTTTTGGTTGTATATAATTTATTTAACTAGTCCTTTACTTATGGACTTTTATATTATTTCTTACCCTTTGATATTGCAAACAAGACCTCAGTGAATAACCTTATTCATTTTGCATTCTTGTGAGTATACGGGTATAGCAAATTTGGATCCACCATTGCCATGTTTTTCACAGAGTGGTTTCTCACTAATCCTTAAAATGTGTTTTGTGTTTTACACAATCTAAAGTTGCACCTGGGGTAAGGTACCCACCTCATCAATGATTCTCGATGATACCTCAGTGTCATTGAACTAGCAATCAGGACATTCGAGTTCTTGGCAGACTCTGTTCCTAACTTACTGTGATTTTGGACATTTCATTAAGCCTCTTTGTGCCTCAGTTTGCCCATCTGGAAAATGGATAGAATGACATATATGTGTGCCTCAGAAGGTTTAAAACCAAATAAGAAAACATAGTTGTAAGTTGCTTCATCATCTTTGTTCACTTGAAAGACTGATAATGCCTTCCTTCTTCACATTTAGTTGGTGAGGCCTCTGTGATCTTCTCCAATGGTCGGGATTTGCTAAAGGGTGATATTCATGGAAGCGCCTTTGAGATCCTGGTAGAGTCTCAAAATCGTGGATCGGCTGTGGGTGTGGATTTTCACTATCACCTACACAGAGTCTTTTGGACTGACATTGTGCAAAATAAGGTAAATAGAAATTTCTGGAGTGTAGCTTGGGAGCTGATAGAACTCCAAGCACAAAGTGTTGATAGCTTTTCATTTTTGGGAGAGTAGAGGGGAAAGTTCCTTTGTTTTCTAACAAAAAAGGCCCTTGAGATATTTTATGTTAATCAGCACCTTTTACAGCTATAGTATTACATGTGACCTATTAAACAAAGCACTCTATTATATGGATTAGCCTTGAGCAACTTTTAATTTTATTCGAAATGGAGTCCAAAAGCCTAATTAAAAGAAATAGTAGACATTCTTTCAAAACTGGGTAGATATTTGGTAGTAATTTTTGAAACTTGATCATTTAAAATGTAAAAAGTATTCTGCTTTCCTGTATGATAAAAATCAGATTTTTACCTGCATCTTCTAAATGGAACAGTAATTGAGGATTGGGTAGCAAATATTGACAGTATTTTGTTTAACAGCCAAAATTTCATTATGCTCTCTTACTTGGAAAGTGTGATGGATCTGATTTCAACTTTGAGTAATGCAACGGAGATTTTTAAAACATAAATTTTAGAGACTCCTAAAGAGTTATGGAATTTTATTTCTTCCCTTACATTTCCTTGTACCATTAATAAAATTTTAATTCAATTAACTGATAATTTGCATAAAATTTCTAAAAATTGAGACTTTGGATTATTAGCAGATCTGATTTAATGACAGCTAGAAATCAAAACAAACCACTACCACCTCCTCCACCGAGAAATCCACATTGAATTAAACTTTCTCTAACTACCAAGAATTAGAAACGCAGGCTTTTTTTTTGTAAACCCAACTTTTTATATATGCCTCATATGCTTTTAAAGAAACTCCCTGCCCCCAGTAACCCATGATGTAAAATAACAAGTCTCCAGTGAATTCTTTTTTTTTTAATAGATCTTTATTGAAGTATAATTGCTTCACAATACTGTGTTAGTTTCTGTTGTACAACAAAGTGAATCAGCCATATGCATACATATGTCCCCATATCCCCTCCCTCCTGAGCTTCCCTCCCATGCTCCCTATCCCACCCCTCTAGGTCATCACAAAGCACCCAGCTGATCTCCCTGTGCTATGCTGCTGCTTCCCACTAGCTAACTATTTTATATTCGGTAGTGTATATATGTCGATGCTACTCTCACTTCGCCCCAGCTTACCCCTCTCACCCCGTGTCCTCAAGTCCATTCTCTATGTCTACATCTTTATTCCTGCCCTGCAACTAGGTTCATCAGTACCATTTTTTGGTTTTTTTTTAGATTCCATATATATGTGTTAGCACAGAGTATTTGTTTTTCTCTTTTTGACTTACTTCACTCTACATGACAGACTCTAGGTCCATCCACCTCATTACAAATAACTCAATTTTGTTTCTTTTTATGGCTGAGTAATATTCCATTGTATATATGTGCCACATATTCTTTATCCATTCATCTGTCGATGGACATTTAGGTTGGTTGCATGTCCTGGCTATTGTAAATAGTGCTGCAATGAACATTGTGGTGCATGTCTCTTTTTGAATTATGGTTTTCTCAGGGTATATGCCCAGTAGTGGGATTGCTGGGTCATATGGTAGTTCTATTTTTAGTTTTTTAAGGAACCTCCGTACTGTTTTCCATAGTGGTTGTATCAATTTACATTCCCACCAGCAGTGCAGGAGGGTTCCCTTTTCACCACACCCTTTCCAGCATTTATTGTTTCTAGCTTTTTTGATAATGGCCATTCTGACTGGCGTGAAGTGATACCTCATTGCAGTTTTGATTAACATTTCTCTAATAATTAGTGATGTTGAGCATCTTTTCATGTGTTTGTTGGCAATCTATATATCTTCTTTGGAGAAATGTCTATTTAGGTCTTCCACCCATTTTTAAATTGGATTGTTTGTTTTTTTGATATTGAGCTCCACAGACTGGCTGAATGGATACAAAAATAAGACCCATATGTATGCTGTCTACAACAGACCCACTTCAGACCTAGGGATACATACAGACTGAAAGTGAAGGGATGGAAAAAGATATTCCATGCAAATGGAAATCAAAAGAAAGCTGGAGTAGCAATACTCGTATCAGATAAAATAGACTTTAAAATAAAGACTGTTACAAGAGATAAGGAGGGACACTACATAATGATCAAAGGATCAATCCAAGAAGAAGATATAACAATTATAAATGTTTATGCACCCAACATAGGAACACCTCAATACATAAGGCAAATGCTAACAACCATGAAAGGGGAAATCGACAGTAACACAATAATAATAGGGGACTTTAACACCCCACTTACACCAATGGACAGATCATCCAAACAGAAAATAAATAAGGAAACACAAGCTTTAAATGACACAATAGACCAGATAGACTTAACTGATATTTTTAGAACATTCCACCCAAAAGTGGAAGAATGCACTTTCTTCTCAAGTGCACACGGAACATTCTCCAGGATAGATCACATCTTGGGTCACAAATCAAGCCTCGGAAAATTTAAGAAAATTGAAATTGTATCAAGCATCTTTTCTGACCACAACGCTATGAGATTGGAGATTGATTACAGGAAAAAAACTGTAAAAAAACACAAATACATGGAGGGTAAACAGTGTGCTACTGAATAACCAAGAGATCACTGAAGAAATCAAAGAAGAAATAAAAAAATAAATAGAAACAAATGACAATGAAAACACGATGACCCAAAACCTATGGGACGCAGCAAACGCAGTTCTAAGGAGGAAGCTTATAGCAATTTAATCTCACCTCAAGAAACAAGAAAAATATCAAATAAACAATCTAACCCTACACTTAAAACAACTAGAGAAAGAAGAACAAACAAAACCCACAGTCAGTAGAAGGAAAGAAATCATAAATATCAGAGCAGAAATAAATAGAAACGAAGAAAACAATAGCAAAGATCAATAAAACTAAAAGCTGGTTCTTTGAGAAGATAAACAAAATTGATAAACCCTTAGCCAGACTCATCAAGGAAGAAAGGGAGAGGACTCAAATCAATAAAATTAGAAATGAAAAAGGAGAAATCACAACTGATACCACAGAAATACAAAGAATTATAAGAGACTACTACAAACAACTATATGCCAATAAAATGGACAACCACAAAGAAATGGACAAATTCTTGGAAAGGTACAATTTTCCAAGACTGAACCAGGAAGAATTAGAAAATATAAACAGACCTATCACAGGTAATGAAATTGAAACCATAATTAAAAATCTTCCAACAAACAAAAGTACAGGACCACATGGCTTCACAGGCAAATTCTATCCAACATTTAGAGAAGAGCTAAAACTGATCCATCTCAAACTCTTCCAAAAAATTGCAGAGGGAGAAACACTCCCAAATTCATTCTATGAAGCCACGATCACCCTGATACCAAAACCAGAAAAAGACATCACAAGAAAAGAAAATTATAGACCAATATCACTGATGAACATGGATGCAAAAATCCTGAACAAAATACTAGCAAATAGAATCCAACAACACATTAAAAGGATCATACACCATGATCAAGTGGGATTTATCCCAGGGATGCAAGGTTTCTTCAATATATGCAAATCAATCAATGTGATACACCATATTAACAAATTGAAGAATAAAAACCATATGATCATCTCAATAGATGCAGAAAAAGCTTTTGACAAAATTCAACACCCATTTACGATAAAAACTCTCCAGAAAATGGGCATAGAGGGAACCTACCTCAACATAAGGAAGGCCATATATGAATTCTTTTTTTTTTAAATCCAAATGACTGATTTGTGCAACAAAGATAGGTCCCTGGAATGAAGTATAGGAAAACTGCTCCCAGTGAATTATGCTTAAGAAGTGTAATAATTTTGGTTTTTCTTTCAGGTTTTTTCAGTTGACATTAATGGTTTAGATATCCAAGAAGTTCTCAATGTTTCTGTTGAAGACCCAGAGAATCTGGCTGTGGACTGGGTAAATAATAAACTTTATGTTGTAGAGACCAATGTCAACTGCATAGATATGGTAAATTTGGATGGAAGCCAACGGATTACCATTATAAGTGAACATTTGGGACATCCTAGAGGAATTGCCGTGGACCCAACTGTTGGGTAAGTTATGTGAAAACATACTGATTCCAGCATTTTTGGAGTTTTATTTCTCCCCCTGTACACAAAACATCCATTGGCATAATTGAAGGTTAATCCTGACATCTTTTAGGTTCTGTACTCTAGAATCCATGTTTATTTCATATCTCTTTTCATAGAAGCTTTAAAGGAGTTGGCTAAATATAATCCAATTTGAGGATATGCAGTCCAAACACACCTACTGGTGTCCTAAAAATATGTGATATTTTTGGGGTATGAATTTTATTCTTAGTGTTTGCCACATTCTCCTGGCTGAGAAATTGGATTCTGTTTTCTGACTCTAATAGTATTGTCACAACTAAACCATTATTAACATGATCACTCTAACATAAGTTGTAAAGTTGTTTTAAAGAGGGGATAGATCTGAAACCACTAGGTGGCATTGCGAGAGGCTCTGAATATCCCCGGTTCTTTATGTCTCAGGGCAGAGAGAATTCAGCGAGAGGCAGTGATAGATAAGAAGTGATTTATTAGAATAGGACGCTTGTGAGGCTTACAAGCGGGCAGGCGAGTGTTGTGCTGCCCCGAGTACTTAGTGGGTTACATTTTTATAATCGAAGGAAGAGAGGGGAGGGGGAGAAGACCACCTTCTTTTTCATTCTTTGAGTCTTCCATCATTAACTCCTCCTATATGTTGGGTGGGGGAGTTTTTGAACCTATATGGTGTCTCCGGGACTGTCACGGCACTATGGAGAAATGATTTCAGGTCTCAGTACAATGAGGGTCTTTCACTTTGAAATATCACCTTTCCGTAAGTTATTGTTTTTTTGTGTGTGCAAAGAGAATGTCCTAGGGGTCATTAACTTGTTGACATCACTGGGCAGATTGTAGACCTTATTTTCCACTGTTGTTTTATTGTTTTGGGGCATGTCTCATGCTTCTGTTGCATGGTTTTGTTGGTAAGCAAGTTGGCTTGGTTTTGTTGTTAAGCAAGCCAGTCTGGCTTTGATGCTAAGCGACTTGCTCTGCTTTATGAGTCAAGCAAGCCCACATTGTTTCAGGATTTTCCCATTACTTTCTTGAGTGATCATTAACTTACTGTGGTCTCCCAAAGCCCCCTAAAGTTCCCTCTCTATCTGCAATCCCCTAATGTGGTTTCTAAGCTAACTATTTGATTACCCTACTCTATCCCCTATCAGATCTATCCCTTTTAGTGATTTCTTGTTAGAGACTGGGGTTGAGATGTCAGTGTTAATACCTCATTACAAGTTGTTCAACTGTGAATCAATCCAGCAATAGTGATAATGCTTACTTTTCTCCAGGTGTAAATTAAAATTTTCCTCATCTTCACATTTGAGACCAGTTATGGGGGACTAGCTTTCTCCTAGATTTTCACAGTTGGGTCTTAGGAGCCTTGGATGAACTTGAGGCTACTTAAGTGTTGGTGAATGGTGATTATTAATTTCTATTTCATGATTTCAACTGTCCTTCCTTGAAAATCATGTATATGTTCTCTAGACCATGCCTTAGAATGAGGAATTAAGGAGGGAAATGGCTTGATAGTTTTTTCTTTTTTACAGCCTTTTTGCTGGCTGTAAAAAAGAGAAGTGAAGGATGGAGTCAGGGATCGGGGAGAATATTAAGAAGTTAAGAAGGTAGATGTGCATTTTTTTTTTTTTTTTTTTGCCTGCCAGTTAGTACATTTTAATAGTTGCTATTTGGAGTTGTTGACTCTCCTGATTGGCCCTCACAGTTTCTGATTTTTAATACTTTAAAATTTCTCTATTGTTTTAAACCCCCATGGTTCTCTAATCAGCTAGAGGAAATTTCCATTGATCCAAACATACAATCTCAAAAAATATTTTCTAGGTAAACTTGTAAAATAACTGATTCTTTCATCTTTTGGTTTTCTTTTGTAGTTATTTATTTTTCTCAGATTGGCAGAGCTTTTCTGGGACACCTAAGATAGAAAGGGCTTTCATGGATGGCTCCAACCGTAAAGACTTGGTGACAAGAAAGCTGGGCTGGCCTGCTGGGATAACCCTGGATTTGGTATCAAAGCGTGTTTACTGGGTTGACTCCCGGTTTGATTACATTGAGACTGTAACTTATGATGGAATTCAAAGGTAAGAAGTATTTTTTTTATATCTTTATAAGTTTTGGGGAAATACATAAAATTTATGGAGAGAGAAACTGAAGGACTAGAATTAAAAAATTGCTTTGTTGGTTGACATAACTTGAATGATCTTTGTGTTGACATTGCACGTTGTGACCTGCTCTGAGTTTTAGCTTGTGTTCCATATTAACACTCATTAAATATTATCTACAGCATTTGTTCTTTGATTTCTCTTCTCCAAGCCCTCTCTCACTCCCAGATGAAGCACATTATTTTCATTAACTTCCGAGTCCATTTATTTGTCTGGGTCCCTTATGGTTTGTTTCCAAAGATCACTTTATCTTTTAGCTTTCTATCTTCCCTCCAGTAAATAAGTTTTATTATTTTTTTTAACATTATCTGGTGGGAATTAATTGGGTTTTATACTGCTCTTATATATATTTCAAATCTTAAAGAGAAATTCTGACTTTACCTGATATACTTCAAAGACATTTAAACAATATTTGAACGCAGAGTATGGCATACCTTTTTCCTTCATCTTAGTTGGATTAGAGCTCACTATAAATTAATTAAATTGTTACCTATTTTAGATCCTCTTCTTTTGGTATTTTCAAAAACTGGTTAAAACATGGTCTTTAAATTTTGACCAAGAAAAATTACTCTAGTCAATTTGATTTTTCCAAATGGCGTGATTTTATTGTTTTCTCAGTGAAAAGAATATTCTAGTTTTGGTTTCTCCTTTATCTCTATTTTGTAAGGATGGTATCACAGTTTGCCACTGGATTTTATATTCTTAGAACAATCTCTACTTGGTTAAATGAAGTGATTGCGTATTAAGGCTATGATGTATTGTCACTGAAACTGGTTCCCATAGTGAGGATAGGAATTAATTTAATGAAAAAATAATCATATAAGTCATATAAAAACAATTGAGAAATTGCCTAATTTTTTTTCACTTTCACGGTTGTTTTGGCATTAATTTTATAGTCTAAATATTTTTATGCTATGGTTAAAGTAAAACATAAAAATCAATGGAATTTCAGAAAGATTCGAGTGGTTTGCTGGCTGTGGAGAAATATGGAGGAGATACTAAAACTCACAAGTACAGCTAAAATCATAAAGTCATTGCCTCTTGCTTTACCAGCAGGTGGCATTTAGATTTATGGAATTTATTATTATTATTATTATTATTTTTTGGCTGCTTTGTGTCTTCATTGCTGCGTGTGGGCTTTCTCTAGTTGCGGCAAGCGGGAGCTACTTCTTTGTTGTGGTTCGTGGGCTTCTCATTGCGGTGGCTTCTCTTGTTGCAGAGCACGGGCTCTAGGCTTGCGGGCTTCAGTAGTCGTGGCACACAGGCTCAGCAGTTGTAGCACATGGGCTCAGTTGCTCCGCGGCATGTGGGATCTTCCTGCACCAGGGATCGAACCCGTGTCCCCTGCATTGGCAGGCGGATTCTTAACCACTGCACCACCAGGGAAGTCTTCTAGACTTCTGCAATTTGCTAGATGAAAAATAACCCCATTAATTTTAATGTACCATGTCACTATTGAGTGTTTCAAAGTTTGCACTCACTTGCCATCTTGGGTTTCTTTGTTTGTTTCGCGTGCAGTGTGATTCCCAGTGTTAGTATCTTCAAGTCTTTTCTTAAAGCTCTATTGTGCTCTTTAGTTTTCCAGGGCTGCTGAGATTTTTCTTTGAGGTCTTTCTCCTATGCCAAAAGAAAAGAGGTTTCTTTCACGTACCATCCTCTACCTCACTTTACTTATGTGACCTCAGTGAGTTACTGTTTCTGTAGGTGCAGTCATGGCGGCAGTGTTGATTTCTTCCCCTTGCCTAGCACCTCTTACCTGTGTCGTCTTCCATTTTAGTGGCTCTGGGCACTCTGCCTCCACTACACGTATGCTCAGCTGATGGTTTCGTCAGGCAGAGACGTACCAGTGGTAGCCCTGCTTTTTCCCCTCCCTAGAGTGACGTCAGGAATAAGTCTGTGTGTTTGCTGTGGGGTGAATTCTCCAGCTCATTGCCTTGCTCCCTAATTGCTGAGAAATGGTCAGTGGTGAGCACGGAGTAAGTGTTGAAGTTGTCTACCAGACTTCCAGTCCCTTGTTACACTCTTTCCCCTACAGATTTCAAAATGATATTTCACATCTTAGACCTTTTATATGTGGAGCAACCTTAAAAGAATGAAGAGTAGGTGGGAAAACAGTAATTTTTCAAAAGATCTAGAACAAGCGAGGACGGAGACTTGGAACTTAAGTGCCAAGGCTCTTTTCGAAGAGACAATAGGAAAATCCTTTTAGCGAGTATAGACAGAAATACACCTGCATCTTAAAATGTATCTTGACTATATATTCTGTATTTGTAGCAGAAATTTTTTAGCTCTTTAAGCATTTACGTGAACTAATTCCACCTTTTTTTTTTTTTTTGGAACTAATTCCACTGTTAATCAAAATTGTATGGTATATATCTTTTGTAACAGGAAGACAGTAATTCATGGAGGCTCGAACATTCCTCATCCCTTTGCAATAAGCTTGTTTGAAGATCATGTGTTCTTTACTGATTGGACAAAGATGGCTGTAATGAAGGCAAACAAGTTCACGGAGACTGACCCACAACTGTACTACCGGTCTTCCCTGAGGCCTTTTGGAGTGACTGTTTACCATGCCCTCAGGCAGCCCTATGGTAGGCCCCTCAGCAGTGGAAAACCATGCTTGGTACTGGCCTTGGTAGAAAGGTTTTCTCAAAGTTCTCATGAGATTTGGGTGGCATTCTCAAATATATGATGGGTTATCTAGAGAGTTCAACCCTCTGAAATTGGCTTTGCCGATCGTTGGCATTCTGGAGAACTTGATGCATTTCAGAGTTAAAATGCCCAATCTACAAAGAACTTAGAGGTGTATTTAACAGATATTTATTGGCACCTGCAGTATACCAGATCCTGTCTACAGGCTGGAGAAAGAGCAGCAAACAAACCAAACTAAAATACCCATCCTTATTCTACGGGAGGAATCTCCCAATTCAACCCTCTAATATTGCAGTCGAGGAAACTGAGGCCCAGAAGAAGAAAATGACATGCTAAGTGGTCATTTTAGGTAGTGTCAGAGCTATTTTTTTCCTTCTTCTCTGTTGTATATTTATGACACCTGTTATTTGGTTTGCATTGGGTCTGTCGTAGATCAGCTGGGTTTGGTATCTCTCAGGCTGGTCAGTTATCAAAGAAAAGAAATATTTTGATTCAGACACTGAATGTTATTTTATAGTACTTATGTTACTTATGTTATTTTACAGTAAGTTTTGTTTGTTTCAAGGTTTTAAATTAACATGACTGTTTAGACTGTGTATACAGCTCTCTTCTGTATTTGCTCATGCATCAAAGAAAAGAAACACAATAAACTAGACTACATCGGAAGAAAGCTTAATATCAGTGAACAGTAATTCAGAGAAAGATAGATTTCACTTTAAAACTGTAATGCTAAGTGATAGGTCTGGCTAGGATGGAAAAAGACTGTAAAGTAATTAGGTTGATTAAAAAAACTCAAACCAACCAACCACTAAACTGATAGATTCAGATGACTACCCTTCAATGTAGTCATCCTAGGAAACAAATACTTCATTGGAAAAAATATACTGTACCTGAAAGTATATACTGTATTAGAAAATACCTATTTGGAATAATCAGTTCATGAGCTACTAAATTCACATCTGCCCTTGACCAAAAATATTACCTAGTTTTATCATCTAAATTATTTCTATTATTTGCTTCAGAATTATACCTGCCTGTGTTTCTCAAAATTAATCTACCCGAGAAGGTGAAGAGACTATTTTAAAGAATAAGTCAAAGGCTAAGAAGACAATTTCAAAAGCAGACATTTTTAGCTCTGGCAGCCTTGTGTACAGTGAACTTCCTGATGTCACTGCTTTGAGAGTGGTTTTTGGAAGTATAAAATGGTTTGTGTTTCAGACATGTAGGGTTTTGGAATGAGATCTGGATTTGAATTCTAGTTTAGCTGTTTAACCACTGAGTAATCTTGAGCAAGTTGTCTCACCTTTTGGAACTTTGGTTTCCTTTTCTGTAAAATTGCGATAATATTTACCTCTTAGAGGCATTGATTGTTAAGTTGTCCTACAAAATAATCATCCAGTGAGTTATAGTTATTTACTCTATTTTTTGAATGGTAAAAAAATAATACTAAGGTTATTTGGGGAGCAGTTATATTTTAGTCACTGAGGCTAGCAGACAGAGTCTGTTACAGTTATAGGGGGGAAAAGAACCCCCAAGGTTATCCAGTTGCAGGAATCTTGGTTGTTTTTTTTTTTTTGCCACCATCAGTTTGAGAGTAGATTCGAGAGCAACAATGACATTGGGAGCAGCTAACTGTGGATGTATTCAGTAGCAACCAGTAGTGAGGTCTCCAAGGAGTTTCAAACCCAATTCACCCGCAGGTCTCAAAATGGCTTCGCATGTCTTGGATAAATATGCATTTCTAATTGAGATTTAACCATGTGCATTTTTCCCTCCAGCTAGCAATCCATGTGCAGATAACAATGGGGGCTGTCAACACATCTGTGTCCTCAGCCACAGAACATTTAATGGTGGTTTGGGCTACCGTTGCAAGTGCAGGCTCGGCTACATTCCGGATATGGATGACTACCACTGCGTTGGTAAGAAATCAGTTTTGGACTGTCTTTCTGACGGTCAGCACAGGGGTATGTGCTGCTCTTGGACTGGGCCAGCTCCCTGTAGCACTTCTTCACAGCAAATAAACTTTTGGTAGCCCCCGGGCATCTTCCTTGGTAGGCACCTTTCCCTTTGTACAAAGAGCTGTGTTGGAAGATGTAAATTTCTGTCCTTTGGGACACATCTAGGGTTTCCTTGGGCTCCCCTTTCCCTTTATCTCCTTCCTGAAATCTGTCTCTTTTTAATTTTTAAATTTTTAATTAATTTTTTAAAGATCTTTATTGGAGTATAATTGCTTTACAATGGTGTGTTGGTTTCTGCTTTATAACAAAGTAAATCAGCTATACATATACATATATCCCCATATCTCCTCCCTCCTGCATCTCCCTCCCTCCCACCCTCCCTATCCCACCCCTCTAGGTGGTCACAGAGCACCGAGTTGATCTCCCTGTGCTATGTGGCTGCTTCCCGCTAGCTATCGATTTTACATTTGGTAGTGTATATATGCCCATGCCACTCTCTCACTTTGTCCCAGCTTACCCTTCCCCCTCCCCGTATCCTCAAGTCCATTCTCTAGTAGGTCTGCGTCTTTATTCCCGTCCTGCCCCTAGGTTCTTCATGACCATTTTTTTTAAAATTTTAGATTCCATATATATGTGTTAGCATATGGTATTTGTTTTTCTCTTTCTGACTTACTTCACTCTGTATGACAGACTCTAGGTCCATCCACCTCAGTACGAATAGCTCAGTTTTGTTTCTTTTTATGGCTGAGTAATATTCCATTGTATATATGTGCCACATCTTCTTTATCCATTCATCCGATGATGGACACTTAGGTTGCTTCCATGTCCTGGCTATTGTAAATAGAGCTGCAATGAACATTGTGGTACATGACTCTTTTTGAATTATGGTTTTCTCAGGGTATATGCCCAGTAGTGGGATTGCTGGGTCATATGGTAGTTCTATTTTTAGTTTTTTAAGGAACCTCCATAATGTTCTCCATAGTAGCTGTATCAATATACATTCCCACCAACAGTGCAAGAGGGTTCCCTTTTCTCCACACCCTCTCCAGCATTTATTGCTTGTAGATTTTTTGATGATGGCCACTCTGACAGGTGTGAGATGATATCTCATTGTAGTTTTGATTTGCATTTCTCTAATGATTAATGATGTTGAGCATTCTTTCATGTGTTTGTTGGCAACCTGTATATCTTCTTTGGGGAAATGTCTATTTAGGTCTTCTGCCCATTTTTTGATTGGGTTGTTTGTTTTTTTGATATTGAGCTGCATGAGCTGCTTGTAAATTTTGGAGATGAATCCTTTGTCAGTTGCCTCATTTGCAAATATTTTCTCCCATTCTGAGGGTTGTCTTTTTGTCTTGTTTATGGTTTCCTTTGCTGTGCAAAAGCTTTTAAGTTTCATTAGGTCCCATTTGTCTATTTTTGTTTTTATTTCCATTTCTCTAGGAGGTGGGTCAAAAAGGATCTTGCTGTGATTTATGTCATAGAGTGTTCTGCCTATGTTTTCCTCTAAGAGTTTGATAGTGTCTGGCCTTAGATTTAGGTCTTTGATCCATTTTGAGTTTATTTTTGTGTATGGTGTTAGGGAGTGTTCTAATTTCATTCTTTTACATGTAGCTGTCCAGTTTTCCCAGCACCACTTACTGAAGAGGCTGTCTTTTCTCCACTGTATATTCTTGCTTCCTTTATCAAAGATAAGGTGACCATATGTGCATGGGTTTATCTCTGGGCTTTCTATCCTGTTCCATTGATCTATATTTCTGTTTTTGTGCCAGTACCATACCGTCTTATTTATTTATTTATTTATTTTTAATTTTTGGCTGTGTTGTGTCTTTGTTGCTGCACGCGGGCTTTTCTCTGGATGCGGTGAGCAGGGGCTACTCTTCATGTGGTGCACAGGCTTCTCATTGTGGTGGCTTCTCTTGTTGCAGAGCTCTGGCTCTAGCCACACGGGCTTCAGTAGTTGTGGCACACAGGCTCAGTAGTTGTGGCTCGCGGGCTCTAGAGCACAGGCTCAGTAGTTATGGTGCATGGGCTTAGTTGCTGCGCGACATGTGGGATCTTCCCAGACCAGGGCTCGAACCCATGTCTCCTGCATTGGTGGGTAGATTCTTAATCACTGCGCCACCAGGGAAGCCCCATACTGTCTTGATTACTGTAGCTTTGTAGTATAGTCTGAAGCCAGGGAGCCTGATTCCTCCAGCTCTGTTTTTCTTTCTCAAGATTGCTTTGGCTATTCGGGGTCTTTTGTGTTTCCATACAAATTGTGAAATTTTTTGTTCTAGTTCTGGGAAAAATGCCAATGGTAGTTGCAAGAGATTTCTGTGCATTGATTTTGTATTCTGCTACTTTACCAAAGTCATTGATTAGCTCTAGTAGTTTTCTGGTAGCATCTTTAGGATTCTCTATGTATAGTATCATGTCATCTGCAAACAGTGACACCTTTACTTCTTCTTTTCCGATTTGGATTCCTTTTATTTCTTTTTCTTCTCTGATTACTGTGGGTAAAACTTCCAAAACTATGTTGAATAATAGTGGTGAGAGTGGGCAACCTTGTCTTGTTCCTGATCTTAGTGGAAATGGTTTCAGTTTTTCACCATTGAGGATTATGTTGGCTGTGGGTTTGTCATATATGGCCTTTATTATGTTGAGGTAAGTTCCCTCTATGCCTACTTTCTGGAGAGTTTTTATCATAAATGGGTGTTGAATTTTGTCAGAAGCTTTCTCTGCATCTATTGAGATGATCATATGGTTTTTCTCCTTCAATTTGTTAATATGGTGTATCACATTGATTGATTTGCGTATATTGAAGAATCCTTGCATTCCTGGGATAAACCCCACTTGATCATGGTGTGTGATCCTTTTAATGTGCTGTTGGGATTCTGTTTGCTAGTGTTTTGTTGAGGATTTTTGCATCTATGTTCATCGGTGATATTGGCCTGTAGTTTTCTTTGTTTGTGACATCTTTGTCTGGTTTTGGTATCAGGGTGATGGTGGCCTCATAGAATGAGTTTGGGAGTGTTCCTCCCTCTGCTATATTTTGGAAGAGTCTGAGAAGGATAGGTGTTAGCTCTTCTCTAAATGTTTGATAGAATTCGCCTGTGAAGCTATCTGGTCCTGGGCTTTTTTTGTTGGAAGATTTTAAATCACAGTTTCAATTTCAGTGCTTGTGATTGGTCTGTTCATATTTTCTATTTCTTCCTGGTTCAGTCTCAGAAGGTTGTACTTTTCTAAGAATTTGTCCATTTCTTCCAGGTTGTCCATTTTATTGGCATATAGTTGCTTGTAGTAATGTCTCATGATCCTTTGTATTTCTGCAGTGTCAGTGGTTACTTCTCCTTTTTCATTTCTAATTCTATTGATCTGAGTCTTCTCCCTTTTTTTCTTGATGAGTCTGGCTAATGGTTTATCAATTTTGTTTATCTTCCCAAAGAACCAGCTCTGTCTCTTTTTCAAACTATGCTCTTGAAATTCTGTAGGATTTAATTTTGAGTTCTTTTCTCTACCATGTGTATATCTTTTCCACTTTAGATGTTAGTCTTAACTCTAATGGGGAGCACTTCCCATCACTTTTATTGACCTCTCTTAGCTCACCACTTTTGCCTAAGTCAGGTAATCACATCTTGATCCCACCTGGCTTTACTGCTGTATTCCAAACTAAACTCCTAAGTGTTGGGTGGCTCATTTCTTCATCTAGTGTTTACTCCTCAATTCAGATTTTCTCTTTATTTCTACCTCTATGCTCTAGGTTTCATTCTTACCCTAAATGCTTCCTGTCCTCCTCTTTGGTCACCTGCACATCTACTCATAGTTAAAATAGGCTACTGCCTTGGCTTCAGCTGATGATGAAATGCACTCCTACAGTATTTGTTTCTCTTATGTTCCCTTTGACAACTCTCCTTTTTAATGCCTTTGGCAAATTCTTACTCCCTAGATGGTGCTGCTTCTGGCTTAGTATGTAAATTCCCTTATTTTAACTCAAACAAATTTGTTCACTTTGTAGGTAACCCTAGATTCAGATAAAAATCACCCTCGTTTAAAAAACCATGTGTTTCTTTTTGATTTCCTGGCATACTGTCACTGTCTCCTTCTTTGATTTTACACATCACTCCATTCTTTCCTGTTTCCTCCATTCCTCCACTCCCCTTCTTCTTTCCTTCCTTTATTTCTTTCTAAAGAATTTACCTGGTGGCTGTCAAACTTCTCTTTTGCTGGTCTTAATATCCCCCAAACTGCAATAGGATTTTTGATATAGATCTCTATACAAAAGTTAATGTAACTCGAGAATTTTGATGGGATTATTATGCAGTTAATACCGATTTAGATATTAAGCATATGGACACCATGTTTTTTTTTTAACATCTTTATTGGAGTATAATTGCTTTACATTGTTGTGTTAGTTGCTGTTGTATAACAAAGTGAATCAGCTATACGTATATATATATCCCCATATCCCTTCCCTCTTGCATCTCCCTCCCACCCTCCCTATCCCACCCCTCTAGGTGGTCAAAAAGCACCGAGCTGATCTCCCTGTGCTATACGGCTGCTTCCCACTACCTATCTATTTTACGTTTGGTAGTGTATATATGTCAATGCCACTCTCTCACTTTATCCCAGCTTACCCTTCCCCCTTCCTGTGTCCTTAAGTCCATTCTCTATGTCTGAGTCTTTATTCCTGTCCTGCCCCTAGGTTCTTCAGAACCATTTTTTTTAGCATACGGTATTTGTTTTTCTCTTTCTGACTTACTTCACTCTGTATGACAGATTCTAGGTCCATCCACCTCACTACAAATAACTCAATTTTGTTTCTTTTTATGGCTAAGTAATATTCCATTGTATATATGTGCCACATCTTCTTTATCCATTCATCTGTCGATGGACACTTAGGTTGCTTCCATGTCCTGGCTATTGTAAATAGAGCTGCAATGAACATTGTGGTACGTGACTCTTTCTGAATTATGGTTTTCTCAGGGTATATGCCCAGTAGTGGGATTCCTGGGTCGTATGGTAGTTCTATTTTTAGTTTTTTAAGGAACCTCCATACTGTTCTCCATAGTGGCTCTATCAATTTACATTCCCACCAACAGTGCAAGAGGGTTCCCTTTTCTCCACACCCTCTCCAGCATTTATTGTTTGTAGGCTTTTTGGTGATGGCCATTCTGACCAGTGTGAGGTGATACCTCATTGTAGTTTTGATTTGCATTTCTCTAATAATTACTGATGTTGAGCACCTTTTCATGTGTTTGTTGGCAATCTATATATTGTCTTTGGAGAAATGTCTATTTAGGTCTTCTGCCCATTTTTGGTTGGGTTATTTGTTTTTTTGATATTGAGCTGCATGAGCTGCTTGTATATTTTGGAGATGAATCCTTTGTCAGTTGATTCATTTGCAAATATTTTTTCCTATTCTGAGGGTTGTCTTTTCGTCTTGTTTATGGTTTCCTTTGCTGTGCAAAAGCTTTTAAGTTTCATTAAGTCCCATTTGTTTATTTTTGTTTTTATTTCCATTTCTCTAGGAGATGGGTCAAAAAGGATCTTGCTGGGGCACCATGTTTTATATAAATAAATCTTAAGGATAAATTTCTCAGGGAGAAGTAAGATTGTAATACTTCAGTTCAAGATTGTTTTGCCTTCACAGTTTTTTTTTCTTCCCTTCTTTCCATTATTTCCAACTATGTTTTCTACAGATTTATTTTTTTATGTTTATTTCAGAATGACATTGCAGAATTATAACATGTGTTTTATGGGTGTATAAGTAATTTCTCTGGAATTGGGAGAAGGCAAGAACTATGCTGTGGCTGACTGTGTGTGTCCCTCTTTCTACAGCTGCTGAGCGATTTCTGTTCTTTTCATCTGATGTGGCTGTTCGTGGCATCCCGCTCACCCTCTCTCACCAGGCAGATGTCATTCTTCCAGTGACAGGACATGCTTCCGTCTTTGTTGGGATTGATTTTGATGCCCAGGAGAAGGCTATCTTTTTTTCAGATACAACAAAAGACATGATTTGTAAACAAAAGATCGATGGCACAGGTGAGAATGTGTTTAAAGGGGTTTTTTTTTTGCATATTTTGTCGGTCTTCAATAATAATACTAATAATTTTTTCATTAAAACTTTGCATTCACTTCTTAAGCAGGGTGTTTTACTAAGCTTGCTAAATACTTTTAGATTGGGAAAAGAAATCTATTGCTTTTCTTTTGAATTAAGTTTAAGTGAACACTTCCTTTATTTTCAAAATAAGTCACAAATGAGAGCGCATTTTAAAACAAATATTGTTGTAATTGGACAATTAAGAATATTAATATTGACAAATCTTAACATATGGATACTCCATAATAGCAGTGTCAAATGTATGAAAGCTGTTAATGGGTTAATTAACTAGAGACTGTTCCCTATATTCAAGCAGCTAGACTGAGCCAATGGAATGACCTCTCTATAGGGATGCTGCACTACATAAATGCTGGGCTTGGAATAATAATATTTATTTTTAAAAGACATGAATTATATGTAAATATGGATTTACTGTAAGTTTTCAGTTGATTGGAATTCTGTCAAAATCTTCATAATCCTCACAGAAAGATAAATTATAGTCAGTCATATCTTACCAGTTGGGTACTTTATTGGATGTTGGCATGATCCAGTACTTTGATTTTACAATCCACTAATGGGTCGAAGCCTGAAGTTTGAAAAAAAAATCAGTAGCCATTATAACATAGCAACTAAGAGGGGCCAGCTCAGGAGCTAAACTGCCTAGCTTTGAATCCTGGCTCCTCACATTTCCTAGTTATGTAATCTTGGGGAAGTTACTTACTTTCTTTGTACCTCAGTTTCCTAAATCTGTGAAATAGGAATAATAATAATAATAATAGAGGTACTACATAGCTCATAAGGTTGTTGAGAGAATTTTAGGCTGATACATGTAAAACACCTAGAATAATGCCTGGAAAATAGTAAATATTCAGTAAATGTTAGCTATTATTGTAGCTGTTCTCAATGAAATACTCTATTGCTCTGCCCCGCCCTGCCCCCAACTCAGACCTGCTCGCTAGAGGTAATTCCTTACCATTCTTTTACCTGTTTGTTCTATTATTTGTCTCCGTGTTTCTAAATATTTTGCTTATACTGTTACTGAGTCCAAGTTTGTACTGCTTGCTGCATGACAGGCCAGTAAATCTAGAGATGAGGTGTTGGGGCAGGGAATAGCGACTTTATTTGGAAAGCCAGCAGACTGAGAAGGTGGTGGACTAGCGTCCCAAAGAACCATCTTACCCAAGTTAGAATTCAGGCCTCTTTTATACTAAAAGGGGAGAGGGTGTGGCTGGTTGTTGCAAACTTCATGGTGCTGGAATCCTTTGTTCTTGCAGCTGTCCATGTACATCTGGTCACTGTGTTCTTATAAACCACTAACAAGACAAATGTTATTCTCTGTTCTGCAACTTTTTATCTATATATGAATGGAAAAGTCTTACACCTTTAAAGATCAGAGCCTTGAGAATGGGCTCTCCTGTGTATTTCAGGCCATAGGCAACATTCCTTTACAAAAGGTGCACAGCCAGCATGACTAAGCACAGGCAACAGAGCGCAAAGTTTAGAGCTAAAGGAATAGATTCAATATGGAGTCAGGTTTGTTCTTCTCTGTTGCAGTACTACTTCTTGATTTGCATATTAGACATTTATTTTCATTGTTATAGATAGGGATTTAGCTCTTACATTCCCCTCTACCAACTTCCCTCTCCCCCTGTTCTCCCTAAAAAGCTAGATTGTAATTTTTGTTCACTGCTAAGTCAAGTAGTATTCCATGATGACATTTCTTGAACAAATTTTGATTTTTTTTTCCTGCAGTTAACAATTACTCCATCTTCATTTGCTTAGTTTTCAATGTAGCTATTATATTTTCCCCAAATGCTCCAACAGATCTATCAAATGCTTGTCTGTGTATCTATGTATCTATCAAATGCGAACAATCTATAATTTTTTCCCCCTCTGCTGTTCAGTTGGATCTGGTAAACAACTCTTGTCTTCCGATTTGCCTCTGCCACTTTCCTGTGCTGGTTTTCCTGTTTCTGGCAAGCCACTTGTTTCTCTTTCCAGGCTGATTTCCTTATTTTGCTGAAACACATTATATAGTAGCTTCTTAAGAAGAATGAGTTGGTGGTACATATTTCGAGTCTGAAGGTGTTTTTATTTTGCCCTCCAACTTGATCATTTGACTAGGTGTAGGGTGAAAGTAATTTTACCTCAGAAATTTGAAGACATTGCTGCACTCTCTTCTAGTAGTCAGTGTTGAGAGTCCTGTGGCATCCAGAGTAGCATTTCAGTGTGTATGACCTTTTTTGGGGGAGGTTGTTTTTGTTCCTTTCTGGAAACTTTTAGAATCTTTTGGTTATCCCATTCATCTTGAGATTTCTCTCCCATTCTGGGAATTTTCTTGCCTTTGCTTTTTTTTTTTAA
Organism: Balaenoptera acutorostrata; assembly: GCF_949987535.1. Taxonomy (NCBI): domain Eukaryota; kingdom Metazoa; phylum Chordata; class Mammalia; order Artiodactyla; family Balaenopteridae; genus Balaenoptera; species Balaenoptera acutorostrata. The sequence goes on along the minus strand of NC_080071.1, from coordinate 30,646,349 downwards.
AATAAGTTTATTTATTTATTTATGGCTGTGTTGGGTCTTCGTTTCTGTGCGAGGGCCTTCTCCAGTTGTGGCGAGCAGGGACCACTCTTCATCGCGGTGTGCGGGCCTCTCACTGTCGCGGCCTTTCCCATTGCAGAGCACAGGCTCCAGACGCGCGGGCTCAGTAGTTGAGGCTCACGGGCCTAGTTGCTCCGCGGCATGCGGGATCCTCCCAGACCAGGGCTCGAACCCGTGTCCCCTGCATTGGCAGGCAGACCCCTAACCACTGCGCCACCAGGGAAGCCCGCCTTTGCTTTTTCTATTAGAGAATGTTAGATTAATTATCTATTTTTTCTTATCTTTTCTTTCCTAGTTTTCATCTCTATCATTTTGTTCTACTTTCTGTGAGATTTTTTGGCATTTTAGTTTTAGCCTTTCTATCGAATATTTAATTTCTCTTGTATTTTCAATGTTGAAGAGCCCCTTCTTGCTCTCTGATTATTCCTTTTTAAAAATAAAGCCGGTTCTTGCTGCATAAATTCAATCTTTTCTTATTCTATGAAGATATTAATTACATTAAAAAATTAATTTTCCTCTTTCCATCTTCTTTGGGTTCCTTTTTCCTTTTGGTTTGTTTCAACTTTCTCCTTCATGAAGGAAGCTTTCTTCAAATTTCTTTGAGCCTTGTTTGATATTAAGAGCAAAGCTATGAAACACCGACCAGAAGGCTGTTGGTATGAATGGGCCTCATCAGCTGGTGATAAGACAGCCTTTTTGTTGGGAAGCTTCCAAATGTCAGTATCAGAAAATCCTCTCTGGAGATAGTCAGTTTCTCCTTAGTAGCTGCTTCCATTCTCCCTATTGGGGTGAGGGGTAAGAGGGGGAAGCTAGTATCTGTTTTGGGAGCAGTACAGAGGACAGGGAGCTGAGGCCCGTTCAGTTCAGTATTCACATATATAACCCTCCTGTGCTCAGTTCTGTGCCCTCCATTGTGCAATGTGTCCTCAGCCCACAGCCTCTCTGCTTGAGGTCCCCCAGAGAAGAAAATCTCTGGTCTGTTAGAGGAGGTAGACGGAGAGGAGTGTCATATATGCTCAGGGTCTGGGAGGAACCTCTGGGTCCAGTTGCTCCCGATGCCAACTTTTAACTAGGCCCCTTAGCGTCCCGCCCCTACCTTTTTCAGAGCCGGTGCTTCTGCGTGCAGACACGCTGAGGCTTCTGTGTGTGTGGGTGTTGGCGCTCCCCCGTGCCGGCACGTCTCTCCTTTTGCTTAGTGAGTTACTTTGGAGAAGTCTCTTTCTCTTCCAAACTCTGTGGACATCTTTCATCTGCTGTTCTTTCACTGTCATTATTAAAAGGAGTTTGGAAGGAAGAGGAGATAAACACAGTGGTCAATCTGTTATTCTGAACCAGAATGCATCTTTTCTGAGGACTAGAATTAGGTCTGCTGAGCTACACACAGGCTAAGTCTCCTGTAGATGCCTCCACAGGTCAGCTTCCTTCTGCTTTGGCAACTGCAATTCTCATCATGGGTTTTTTTGTTTTGTTTTGTTTTTTAAAATCAATTTCAAGTCCACATGCTGAGCAAATTGCCTTTTAAAAGTTTCTTATAGTTAGTGGTTAAACTGCTTGTGCTCTGGTGAGGGATGTATTATTGTAAATTGCCCTGTTTTTCCGAGTGAGAAGGTTGAGTGTCAATGAGTTTATATGCAAAAACTGAATTGTCAGAAATCAAATTGAAGTCAAGATGGGCTGAATGAAGCCTTCAGGAAACTAGCTCCATCAATGATCCCTTCTCTCCTCCAACTTCTCTTGTTCTACTGACTTTTCCCCATCATATATGCTCAAGTCTCTCCCATACTAAAAAACCTTCAACCCACCCTTCACTCCACGTTCCTCTCTAGTTGCAGCCCTCTCTCCTCAAGTTCATGAACAAGCACCTTAAAAGTTTGGCCTACACTTTCCTAGCCCTACTTCCACATTTCTCACCTCTTCGTACTATGTCACTCGAAACCCCTTATCCTGGTCACCTCCAGTCTCTTTGTTATAAACTTTATCCTTATCTTTGGCGCCTTAGTCGTCTTCTTTAAAATGCTTTTTTCCCCCTTGACAACACACTCGTGAATTTCCTTTTATTTCTTGACGATTCTTTCTAGTGTTCCTTACACGTCTTTTCTTCTTTGCCTGTCCTATACACAACTGTGATCTCTAGTGCTCAACATTGGTCCTCTTTTTATTTTTTTAATTTTTTTAATTTTTATTTTTTAATTTGTGTATTTATTTTTGGCTGCGTTGGGTCTTCATTGCTGCACGCGGGCTTTCTCTAGTTGCGGTGAGCAGGGGCTACTCTTTGTTGTGGTGCACGGGCTTCTCATTGTGGTGGCTTGTCTTTGTTGTGGAGCACGGGCTCTAGGTGCTCGGGCTTCAGTAGTTGTGGCTTGCGGGCTCTAGAGCACAGGCTCAGTAGTTGTGGCGCATGGGCTTAGTTGCTCCACGGCATGTGGGATCTTCCCGGACCAGGGCTCGAACCCGTGTCCCGTGCATTGGCAAGCAGGTCCTTAACCACTGCGCCACCAGGGAAGTCCGGTCTTCTTTTCTTATTCTGCATTTTCTTCTGCATAATTTTTCACCTTCCGTATCTTGTGTTATAATCTATGTAGTAGTTATAAATCAGTGTGAGGAGACTTATGATAGGCCATTTCCTGAATGTTTTTCCTCCTCACCTGGAGGATGAGGGGAAAGGTCAGGTAAGGCTTCTTACAGGAGGTGATGGAAGTCTCCATCCAAACTCTCTCTCTGGGGTTCAGACCCATAGAGCCAACTGCCTTTTGGATATCTCACCTGGATATCCCACAAACCACCTCAAAACCAATATGTCTAAATGTTCACCTTTATTCCACTTCTCCAGACCCCTGCCGTAGGGGAAGAGCACCACCTCTCCCCCTGCCCACCAAATCTGGTGGTCACCCAAACTTCTTCCTTTCTTTTAGCCTCTACCATTAACTTGTTAACCTCCAGCCACGCTTTGGAGCGTGTGGAATCCTGTCTCTCTCCCTCCCACTTCCACGTCTTTGCTTTCCTGCAGCCCCCCATGCACCACTTCCTTTGGGAAACTTCTCCACACCTGCACTTGGCCTTGGTTTCCATACTATCCTGTGCATACCTCCAGCACAGCACCTGTTACTCTTCAGTTTTTTTCCCTCTTGGCCTAATTGCCTCCCCCCACCTCTCCCACTTCATTACCTTGAAGATACCTTGAAGACAGTGTCCACATTTCTTTCAAAATGCTTCACTTTTCTATGACTCAGTTTCCTCATGTACAGAATAGGGATAATAATAATTCCTACTGTTGAGCTGTTGTGAGGATGGATGAATTCATGTAAAGTACTTGGGCCAGTTCCAGGCTCATAGTAAATGCTCAGTATAAGCTATTATTATTAATACTATTAGCAATATCATGTTTCCTCAATGTTTAATATGGTGTCTAGCACACAGAGGACTTTCTTTTTACAATTTGCTGAATAAATGAATGGAAAAAACACCAGGATTGTTTCTCTTCCTTCAAAAGAAAGAGATGTGATTGCTTACACTGATTCACTTTTTTTTTTTTAAGAATATTTTGTTGTGATAGTTTAAGGTGTACAGCAGAGTGATTCAGTTTTACATTTTCCCATTTAGGTTGAGCAGAGTTTCCTGTGATTCACATTTTCTTTAGTAAAAAAAGAAAAAGGAGGGGAAAAGGCATAAAAAATTCACAAAGAAGAAAGTGGTCTTTTTTCTCCTTGTACCCAGTTCTGATTTCCTTTCTGGTTGCTGGTCTTTTCCAAACTTGGCAACTCTGTGGCTATGAAAGACTGTTGATGAGAAGGTTGGGCGGGAATACCTCATAGATACCCCCAGTCGTACCTGGCGGTGTCAGCTTATCAGCACTGTCTGTGGGTGGTGGTTGTGAGTATGTGAACTCAGGTATCTCTTCTTCAGATGTTCTGTACTGAGAAATTTTTTCTGGACGGTTGAACAAGGGAGTAAATCCAGGCCATACCACTCCTGGTTCTATTTATCAGAGTCATATCTATTCTTTGAGATCCAAACTTTTGGAGATGGATAGATTCTAGGTTTATCTCATGTGTTGCTTTGCAGTTTACCGTTGCTTTATTTTTTAAAAGAACTCCACATTACTGAAATATTCTCTAGTTCTCACACAAAGTTTAAATATGCAGTGGTAGGAAAATGTATGTCATGTAAAATATGCTTACTTTAAACCATGTCCATATTTTAATTTACAGGAAGAGAAGTTATCACAGCTAACAGAGTGCCAAGTGTTGAAAGTTTGAGTTTTGACTGGATTTCAAAGAATCTCTATTGGACAGATGCTTCTTATAGGAGTGTCAGTGTCATAAGGCTAGCTGATAAATCGAGGCGCACAATAGTCCAGAATTTAAATAACCCACGATCAATCGTAGTTCATCCTATTGCTGGGTAAGTGTGTTCATGTTTTCCTAAGAGCTTGAAACTTATGTCTTGTACAGTCATTGCAAAGTGATGCCATAGGTATTTGGCAAATTCAGTAAATACAAGATTGAACCATGTAAATTGAAATCACCTTAGATTGTGTCCTTTTAGCATATGCTGAAGTGATCACTTATCTCCTTCCAAAAACTTTCTCCTAAGCTTTGGCTTCCCAGTCTTCACTGGAGTGCGGTTTTTTTTCACAGTCGCAGAGGACCAAACAATGAGACACAGATTCTGTGGAGAAGGAATGAATATGCAGCAGAATTATCAGGAAAGGCTCAAATTCTTTCCCTGCTTTAATGTATTGATATAAAGCTTACCAAAACTTGCTTAATCATTCAGTAGTTTTCAGAATAAAAAGTCTTTCAGACCACAGACAAAGTTTCATGTTTAACCATTGCATTATTGGTGGAGTCAGACAAGAAGAGACAGAACATTTCACGCCATGCCTTTTTGTTTTTACCTTTCTTATTTAAATATGCTAGATAGCTAACATAAAGTCTGAGATAGCTAGTTGTGTTTTAATAGAGTAGTTAAAAAAAAAAAAGATGACTGGTAATTCACTAAAGCCTGATTCAGGGTACATAGCAAACACTTTACATAGTACATAATCTCATCTAATCCAAAAGCTGGTTTGTGAGTGAGGTATATACAAGACCTGTTTTGGAGGTAAAGAATCTGAGGCTCAGAGAGATAAAGTAACTTGCTCAAGGACCCACAGCTATTAAGCAATAGTTAGTATTCAAATTCCAGGCCTGTCTGACTGCAAAGCCTGTGTGTCTAACATATTTTAAAACTGATGATGTTATTGATAAGAAATTTCATTGCCCAATAGAGAGTTAAACAGTTGATTTTCTAGTGAATTTATCTTAAGCTAAATCTTTGACGTTAGGTTTTGAAAAGGCATTAAATTCCTTTCCTGATGTATCCTTCATATTTTTTTTTTATAAATTTATTTATTTTTATTTTTGGCTGTGTTGGGTCTTTGTTGCTGTGCGCGGGCTTTCTCTGGTTGTGGCGAGTGGGGGCTGCTCTTCGTTGCAGTGCGTGGGCTTCTCATTGTGGTTGCTTGTCTTGTTGCAGATCACGGGCTGTAGCCGCGCGGGCTTCAGTAGTTATGCCATGCGGGCTCAGTAGTTGTGGCTCACGGGCCCTAGAGCACAGACTCAGTAGTTGTGGCACACAGGCTTAGTTGCTCCGCAGCATGTGGGATCTTCCCGGACCAAGGCTCGAACCTGTGTCCCCTGCATTGGCAGGCAGATTCTTAACCACTGTGCCACCAGGGAAGCTCCTGTCCTTAATTTAAAACAATATGAAGTCACGTTTCAGAAAGTTACCTTTTGGAAAGACTAATTTTAGTTTTTAAGGCTCATATGAAAGAGAAAAGGTTTTTTCCCTACACTTATCTTTTTGCCACTCCTCGGGATAAAAAAAGACCTCTTGGGTAAGATCGTTTAAGAGTTACGTTTATTTGGATGCATTTTTCATCAGGGATGAAATGCTTTCCTGCAAATTTAATTCGTTGTGGAAGATGCCTAAAGAGTGATCTAGTGGATCCTGGATGTTTAATCCAGAAAGAAAGTGAGAGATTAAAATCTGTTTTCTTGCTCGTAGTTTATTTTATTTCAAGAACATGAAGTATTTAAAATGTAACCTGAACTGTGTCTTTTTAAAGAATCTACTTGGTGACAATAGTTTTAGGTCCTGAAGTCTAGCACAGTGGTTCTCTGCTCTGGATGCCCATTTTAATACCATTTGTATTTTCGATATATTTTTCTATATAAACCCAATAGCATACAGAAAATGAAATTAATTTGCAGCAAGTCTCTGGAGAATCTACGTTTGTGCTAAATCTCTCTAAGTCATGTAGTTTGTCCCAATATTAACATCTTTGATTTATTACCTCCTTTTCTAGGTATATATTCTTCACTGATTGGTACCGTCCCGCTAAAATTCTGAGAGCATGGAGTGATGGATCTAACCTTTTGCCTATAGTAAACACTACTCTTGGGTGGCCCAACGGGTTGGCCATTGATTGGAGGTAAGTAGGAATCATCCCAAATTGCTGAGTTCCCACTTACTATGGAAGACATATACATAGTTGGCCAGCTTCTGCTGGGATGAAAACATATGTAGTAATGAATATTCTGAGGAAATTGCTAGAGGAAGCAGAATAGGACAAGACCCAAACCCCACTAGAAGTAGAACAGGGATTTGATGAAGTACAGGTCATGTGCAATTTTTACAGGGGGCATCTTGAGGATAGGAAATTATGTCAACAAATGTGTATTTGCCTATATACACCATGGAGGATTTTTGGAATATGAGATTTAAATTTTAAGAAATTAATCTGTCAAGGAATATAGGAAAAGATAACAGGGTAAATAAGCTTACAGACATCAAATGCAAAAGCAGTTTATAGGAGAGAAAAAAGGAAGAAACGTGTTTAACCTTTTAAACATCAGTTACTACGAATATTTTTCCTAACTTGTGGATTTAATAAGGAGAAAACTAAAATTCCTAGCTTGAAAATAACAACATTTCAAGTTTTCTAAGACAATTGAAAATCACTTCATAAAAGTTGTTTTGTCTTTCTGGAGAGCATGAAGCTATTAAACTTTGCTTAATAAATGTGTCACCTGAACGTGCTGTTTTTGAATGCCCTTAGTATAAAGTGTGCTGTGCTAGTTTCTGGATAACCAATAACCAAGTATTTTATTATTTTAGCTCTTCACGATTGTACTGGGTAGATGCCTTTTTTGATAAAATTGAGCACAGTACCTTTGATGGGTTAGATAGAAAAGTCCTGGCCAGTGTACAGCAGATAACACACCCGTTTGGACTTGCTGTCTTTGAAGGTACGTTTTGAAGCAAAAGAAGTGTGTCTTATTTATACTGTACAAGTTGTATAAAACTCATCCTCATTTGGCAATCTCACAATTCCAGAAAAGCTGGTCACTTTTTAAATTGAAATGGTGCTTTTATCTATAAATAAAACATTTGGTTAGTTGACTGAATATTTAACTTTTATTTTTTGTTTAAGAAATTTTTAGATAATAATATTGACAACTTATATGGTTGTAGCACTTTATAGATTAAACATATTATACAGTTTAACTCTGTTATGTAAATATCATGCAAAGAAATAGTACATTACTGCTTCTTTATTTTCATGAATAAAACAGCAAGGGCTGTTTGTAATAATTATTGTAGCATTTCTTTTTTTTTTAAGTTTTATTTTTATTTTTAATTTTTTTAAACATCTTTATTGAAGTGTAATTGCTTTACAATGGTGTGTTAGTTTCTGCTGTATAACAAAGTGAATCAGCTATACATATACATATATCCCCGTATCTCCTCCCTCTTGCGTCTCCCACCCACCCTCCCTATCCCACCCCTCTAGGTGGTCACAAAGCACCGAGCTGATCTCCCTGTGCCATGCGGCTGCTTCCCACTAGCTATCTATTTTACGTTTGGTCGTGTATATATGTCCATATCGTAGCATTTCTTTGTTCTCTGATGTTTGCAAGAACCTTGTCAGAATCCTTGTGGGAGAACCATTACACATACTCATCAACTGGGTAGCTGACGTCATCTTTGTGATACAGAAGTGTTAGCACATGGCTTATGAAGAATAGCTAAATGTAGTTTTTTCGTCAACCTTTCCAAATAATTTAAGATTGCTGGGAGTATGGAATTCTGGGAAACTGCAGCAACAATGATCGCACCGGTGTATCTGTTTTCTTTCTCCCGTCTCCCCTCTTGTGAGTGTAAGCCTGTTCTCCTGGGTTCAGTTGCTGGGAATAAGAATCTAGCTTGTCGCTACGAAACAGGTGGTTTGTTTAGTCTTGAAAACAGGGTTTCTGTGAATGATTGTATAGCTTGTGCCAGGCCAAGAGGGCAAGGAGAAACTAAAATCTACCCTGGTTCTGCGTGATAAACCATAATTAGTCTAGTTAGAGAGGGGCCATTTTGTGACCCACCAAAGGCCCTGTGCACGTGCTAGTTGTGTCTCTGCTTGAAACTTCCTACTCTGAATAATTAGCATAGTGCTTTACAAAAACTAGACACTGACTATAATTCAAAGGCTTTGTCACACACCTGTGGCGTGGAATGAATAGCTAGTAAATATATTGTATATTCCACCCTGCTGTCTGTTTATCGGTGGAGGAGTGCATGGTATTTAAAAATATTTTTTAAATGGTCTTGTGAGATTTTTGATGAGTCAGTTAGAAATACGCAGCCCCCCAGCCTGTGCACTCTTTCCCTTTCTACTAATGATGTCAGACACGTCCTATTTGTTGTCACATAGGAACGTTATAAGAATGTTAAACTTTCTCTGCTCTTTGCTGGGATATTTTGGGATTGAATAAAGTTTCAGTACCTTTTGGTTTCATCAGTATGAAAAAAACTTGAGTGCATACCCATGAGACTAACACAGCATTACAATAATAATATCAATAATAATGATCATGTGTCTTTTCAACATTGCCCTTCATTGTGAATTTCTTAGAGAAAGTTTTTTTATTCCACAATGCCATGGAAATTACGTGTCTTTTTAATGAAAGGCTAGATCTCCTTGACTGCGCACCACACAGGACCTACCGGTTTATTGAACACGTTATATTTTTAAATATAGTAAGATGCCTTCCTGGGTGATGGGCCTGAGATGGCCGGTCAGTCTAGATAAGATTTAGTGAGTCTGATGACTGATTAGTCATTGATTAGGCCATAGATAAGGAAAACTGGTTTAATGATAAAATTTGTGATTTTCTGGTTAGTTGGCAGTTTTAGTTAAGTTATTGTTAAAGAGAAGATCCACTTTGATTCAGTCTTTTCTTTGAAAAATTCTGTTGAAATATATATGTTTATTTCTCTGTTTCAGTATCTAAGGTAGAATGAACATGATCAAATTTTTGAGTTTTAGAATCTTGTATTGCCTCTATCTTCTATTTTCAGCTTCATGGAGCATTACTCAGTGTGCTTTAGGTGTAGGAACACTTCTGTGGGTAATTGTTATTGATCCCTAAACATACACTGACATTTCCTTCTTGGACTAGGTCTGTACTTTTCCTTCTCAACAGCTTGTTATGAAACTTGAGGGTCAAAGTTTTTAAAAAAATGTTCTCATTAAAACATGGGATATAAAATGTTTGACCTGGAAGAGAGCTTAGAGATGATTTAGTCCATTTCCTTAATTTTAGTAGAAAAATGAGCACCACCCCCAAGGTAAAGTATTTGCCTAAGATAACTCAGCAGGTTACTGCTTTAGCTGGGATAAGAACTCAGTCTTTTGAGGCATCAGCTAATGCTCTGTAAAAGAATCCTGAGATTTAAAAAAATTTTTGCCCATGGCAATCTAAGCCCAATTGCTATTAAATACCATCACAATATTCCATACATTCTTGCCTGAACCTGAACGCTAGTATTATAAAAAATATAGGCTTCTGGGACTTCCCTGGTGGTGCAGTGGTTAAGTGCCAATGCAGGGGACATGGGTTCGAGCCCTGGCCCGGGAGGATCCCATATGCTGCGGAGCAACTAAGCCCGTGTGCCACAACTACTGAGCCTGTGCTCTAGAGCCCGTGAGCCACAGTGACTGAGCCTGGGAGCCACAACTACTGAAGCCCAGTGCGTAGAGCCCGTGCTCCGCAACAAGAGAAGCCACCGCAATGAGAAGCCCACACACTGCAACGAAGAGTAGCCCCCGCTGGCCGCAGCTAGAGAAAGCCCGCGCACAGCAACAAAGACCCAACACAGCCAAAATAAATAAATAAATTAAAAAAAAAAAAAGGCTTCTAAGAGGTAGGGTCTCTCTCAGAGATCCATACCAGCAACTCCTATTGTTTTTATTCCCTGAGTTTCACTGTTTATATTACACTCCTCTAGAGCTCTTCCCTTTCTCTCCAAATCATAGAATTTTCACCTCTACTGGTGCAGGAAAAATTTGTATCAGGAAGTATTCTTACAACTCTGTTGTTTTATTCAAGGTCCTTAGCTTCAGAAGCTCAAAAGTCAATAAATAAATGTTTTCTTTAAAAAAAAAAAGAATATATATATAGGCTTCTATAGAGTCATTTCTAGAGACTAACAAGTCATGGAAAATGATTACAGAAACATATTACAGATATTTATGGAAGAAGCTTCCCACATTTGGAAGAAGCATTACAAACATATTGCATTTTCCCAAGTGATTTGTAAGTGAGCTGTGGCGAAAATACTAATCACCGTGTTCCTTCTTAGGCTACGTGTATTTTACTGACTGGAGACTGCGTGGTATTGTTCGAGTCAGGAAAACAGATGGTGGACAACTGGTGGTTCTCCGAAGTGGCGTTGGTATTGTAATGCATGTGAAGGTATATGATACCAGAATCCAGACCGGTGAGTGATGTTGCCAGCTTCTTTTATAGGGATGTGTTTAATATGGTGGCTCCTTTTCTCTTTAAGTACTTATTATTTAACATAACTCCTGATAGTTTTATCTTCCTGTCACTCAGATAGTTTTAAAGTGTAAGATTTAGAATTTCTGTTTGACTCAGCTAACTTTAAAACTGTTTGAGAAAAACATGTTTCAGCACTTTTCTGCATTTAAATTGAATGTGCTATTTGGCACGTTGATTTCCAAGAGGAATCGAGTTTTTAATATTGGGTCTGACAACCAAACCTGTGATCAACCTAAAGGAAATGTGCTTGACTCACTTATCTCGGGGCATTGCTTTTTCAGGGTCTAACGCCTGTAACCGACCCACCAATCCGAACGGTGACTGCAGCCACTTCTGCTTCCCAGTGCCAAATTTCCAGCGGGTGTGTGGTTGCCCCTATGGAATGAGTCTGACTTCCGATCGTTTGACATGCGTGGAAGACCCATCCCGCGAGCCACCGTTGGAGCAGTGTGGTGCCTTTTCCTTCCCCTGTAACAATGGCAGATGTGTGCCCATTCACTACCGCTGTGATGGAATTGATGACTGTCATGATAGCAGTGATGAGGTTCAATGTGGCACATTTAGTAAGTAGCTGTACACTGGCAATACTTCCTAGGATGAATAGAACAGAGAGGCTGTACACTGGCAATACTTCCTAGGATGAATAGAACAGAGAGAGGGGGCTTAAAAAAAAAGGCTTGGGTTATCTCTATAGGAAAGAATATTCCTTTCGGATTGTTAATATGTACTCCAAAGGCTTTTAGGAAGCTAGGTGATAAATATCATTCATAGATAATGTTACAGATGATTTCTAGCGTTGATTTGGGCTGTCTTCAACAAAATTTCTTTCTGACATTGGCTGTTTGGATCAATGCAGAGTCATTGCATCTTGGCTTACTCCTCAAAAAGTCAACAAAACAAACTGGATCTAATCTTTAGTATTGGAGAGAATAATATCACAGAATAGGTGCTTGCAATAATAGCTTTTGAAAATCTCATGTGCTATATTCCTTTTTCCTCCTGTTGGTGTAAAATGAATTATGGGTGAAATGGTGGTTTTAACCTTTACATTCTTCTTTTGATGGTAATCCAATTTATAATAAATGCTATTGCAGAAGACAAAAAGGTAGAGGACAGTTGAAATCTCAGAAATTTCTATCAAGGAAACATTAGTAGAAAGAAAAGTGATATTTGAAAATGAAAGTGCTCATTTGTACATTTTTGAAATTTTTTGAAGCTTTATTTTGTGTATATCTTTTTGTTTTTAAAAGTGCAGATTTTACATGAATGTTTTATCAATTTCCAATGACCCATGTGATCAGAGGAAGCATAGCTTAGAAGTAAAGGATGGGCCTTAGAGTCACACCAACTAGAGCTTTGGTCTTGGGCAGATTCCTAAGCTCTCAAAGCCTCAATTTCCTCATCTATAAAATGCAGATAATTATATGTACCTGACAGTATTCTTGTGAGGATTAAGAGAGAAAAAAAATATGTAAACACTTAGAAAAGTGCCTGGCATATGATAGTTGCTGAATAAACTTGCACATTTTGTATAACGCTCCCATTGAAAAAGGAGAAGAAATGGGCCTTTACAAGGTAAGATCTCATTTAAAAGGCTGTAAAAACAGATGTCTTTATGACCAATTCGTTTCTGTTGTAGATACTTCCTGTGCACCTTCAGCATTTGCGTGTGGCCACGGGGGACAGTGCATTCCCTCACACTGGCGCTGTGACAAACAAAATGACTGTGTGGATGGCAGTGATGAGCAGAACTGCCCCACCCGAGCACCCACTTCCTGTCGCGCAGACTTCTTCACCTGTGATAATAACCTGTGTATCCCAAAGAGCTGGGTCTGTGACACAGATAATGATTGCGGGGATGGATCTGATGAAAAGTCATGCGGTAAGTTCTGAACTGATTTCTCTTGGTTGGTCAGCCTAGTGAATAGATTTGAACAGTCAGTAGGCCTTGTGCACTTTCCTTGAAGGCTTACATAATTTTCGTTGTATCTTAGCTACTTCTCTTCATCTGTCAATCCCTGTATTAATAGGCTATAGGAGCAAAGACATGGGAAGTCTTCCTAAATATTTTTTATGCAAGCAAAACAAGTCTTCCTAAATATTTTCTATGCAAGCAAAACACTGTCTCTGATGTCTAACACCCAGATAGACACTGGAAAATAAAATCCTTCAACTATTCAGATATTTAAAACAATTTTTCTTTCTAAATCATATAAACACATCCAGACATCTGGCTATTGGTTTTCCTTTTCATTTATACAGGCAAAAAAGGCAACAGAATAAAGAGAAACAGAACATTTAAATTTCATTAATCTAACCCACCTGCTTTTCATCTTGCGAGTTCCTGATTTCCTCTAGGTTGTCATTTGTTTTCATATCAGCAGTCATAGTTTAAGGTGGAGCAAAGTTCCCTGGACTAAATTCTGTCTTGGTTGCATGATTAGGCAATTCGCTTTTTCTCAGGACTAGATGAGCTTTAAGATCCCCTCCAGCTTTCACATTCTGTGAGACTATATTTACTATGACTTCACGTTTCGGGTAGGGGGAGGCAGCGCATCTGACTCTAAGGCTGTGTCTCTTCAGCCAGCTAGGACCCTGGTTTTGAGGATCGTTCTGCTTAGATTTTGGATTAAATCCAGTTATCATGATCTGTCTGTACACTGTTGCTACTAGGCATTGTGGTCATGCGGACCATGTTGCCTTGCTGGGCTCCATTGCTTAGCTTTGGTGCAGAGTCTTGGACTTCATAGCATTCAGGAGGTGTAGGCCAGTCCAAGGCCATGATGCTTAATTTCTAAGTGTGGTCTGTTTTTCAAGGTGTAATCACAGTTTCTGACTCTGCCCTGTAATATTTTTTTCCTCTTTCCCAAAAGTGTCCTAGCTGGGCTCTGGATGGGCTGACTTTGGCAATCTGGCTGACCTGAAGGAATTTTGAGCGCACATACAACTGAGATAACTTACGTATTTCCTTAGCGTTTTACAGTTTGGCTCTGGTACACACTGAACAAGAAATAAACTGTTACTTGGTTTTGTTTTTGGATGACATTAGATAATACAGAGACATGCTCGCCTAGTCAGTTTCATTGCCCCAATCATCGATGTATTGACCTATCTTTTGTCTGTGATGGGATCCACGACTGTGCTGATGGGTCTGATGAGAGTGCTTGTAGTAAGTACATTGTTTTATTTTTAAATTTTTAAATTTTTAAATTAATTAGTTAATCAATCCATTGAAGTATAGTTGATTTACAATATTATATGTTTCAGGTGTATAACATACTGATTCACAATTTTTAAAGGTTAACTCCATTTATAATTATAAAATATTGGCTATATTCCTTTGTTGTATAATATATTCCTGTAGCTTATCCCTATCTTGCCCTGCCCCTGTTCCTTCTGCCAATTGTTAACCACTAGTTTGTTTTCTATATCTGCGAGTCTGTTTCTTTTTGGTTACTTTCACTAGTTTGTTTTATTTTTTAGATTCCACATGTAAGTGATATTATATGGTATTTGTCTTTCTCTGACTTATTTCATTAAGCATTATACCCTCCATGTCCATCTATGTTGTTGCAAATGGCAAAATTTCATTCTTTTTTATGACTGAGTAGTACTCCATTGTATATATATACCACATCTTTTTTATCCACTCATCTGTTGATGGGCACTTAGGTTGCTTACATATCTTGGCTATTGTAAATAATGCTTCATTTTTATTCACGATGTTTAGAAAAATCTCAATGTTTAGTTGTTTGCTCCTTGGCTTAATTTCTAATACTTTTCTCTCTCATTTTCAGTAATTAATTGCACTGCTTCTCAATTCAAATGTGTCAGTAATGGTAATTGTATTAGCAACACATATCGCTGTGATGGTGTTTTTGACTGCAATGACCACTCTGATGAGACAGATTGTCGTAAGTACCATATACCTAGCATGTTTCAGGTGAGGGGGTCATTACATGTTTACCAGTATTGATATTACCACAAATTTTCTCTTAGACAAACTAGAGGGAAGGCAGCCTGAATTACAAAGCATTGTCAAAGGAACACAGTATTGAACATATAATAAAATTGACTTGACATTACCAAACAGCGACTTATAATTTGTGAATCGAGTGGTTGTAAGTGGGCACTTTCAAATTGTCTCTTGAGTAGGTTAAATATTTCTCAGATATTTTTGTTCTCACTGTTAATTTTTCCTAGGGCATACCAAATTAGTGGGTTTCAAAGTTTTGAGGTTTACTATTTATAAAGATATTTTAATGGTTTCTTTTAAATGTCAGTAGGGAGGTGAAATCAAGCAAATCATTTGTTTAGTATCTGCTAACATGCTACATATGGTCTTTGTCCTGAGAGTCTGGTAAGAGAAATTATAGAAAGTAAGAAACAAAGCAAGGTAGATAGTTACAAGGGCCTTATAGAAATGATACAGATAAAATTCTATGAAGGTTCAGAGAAAAGAAATTTTTTCAGAGGATTCAAGGAGGACTTCACGGACTATAAATCTGTTGGACCTATACTCTCCACAAGCTGTAGACCTATATTGGACAGGATTTGTTACTGCCCACTTTTTATATTAAATGAGGTGAGGTGGTCATTTGTTTGAATAATGGTATTTTGGACCACAAATAGTAGGTTTCTATCAATTCTCCTCCCTAATCAGAAGTGTTTAAATCTATGGATCAAAGAGAAAAGTTAAATGCTTACATACTATATAGGTGTGTGCAACACCCAGAAATTCTTAATCACTGAATTTCCTGTCTCACATTGAAAACATGGAATTCTTCTGTGGTGATCTGAGGTTAAAGTGCCATTGCCCCTGACTTGCTATTGCCTTCAAAAGTTCCTAGGAGGGAGTTTGGGTTTACTCCTGTGAAATAGGCAAGCAATTCTTACTTATCTCGTAAGGATTGCTTGGTGAATAGTGGAAAGTTTACAAAGAATTGAGGATTTACAGTCATCTTTTGTTTACTTAATGTGTGCTGGTTTCATCTGATATAATTCATTTGAGGGAAAATGATAACATCCAAATATACGACATTAAACCCATGAATTCCAATTCACCGTAGCTATTTAAGCTCTATTTAAATGCTCTGGTGATTCTTTATTATTTAATCCATAATTAGAAACACAGGAAATAGAATTTTCTTTTGACCCAGGGACTTATCTTCTATCCAAGAGTTGTACATCCTTTGTTGTCAGATCCACTAATCTGACGCATGAAGATCTCTACGTGCCACAGTGTCAGAGAAGACTCGTGTCATTTTAGATTTTAATATTACATTTGTCACAGTCATTATTATAAACCTACCACTGATCCAAAATCGTTTCCTCTGAATCTAGGAATTATATGAAAGGGATTATGGATTGCATCCACAAGCCCATTTTCCCCATTTTGTTCTCTCAGCAACCAGGCCTCCTGGTATGTGCCACCAAGATGAATTTCAGTGCCAGGCAGATGGTATCTGCATTCCGAAGACCTGGGAGTGTGATGGCCACCCGGACTGCCTCCACGGATCTGATGAGCACAATGGCTGTGCCCCCAAAACCTGCCCTTCATCTCATTTCCTCTGTGACAATGGAAACTGCATCTACAGGGAGTGGCTCTGTGATGGGGACAATGACTGCAGGGATATGAGCGATGAGAAGGGCTGCCCTACGCAGGCCTTTCAGTGTCCCAGTTGGCAATGGCAATGCCCCGGTTATAGCGTCTGTGTGAATCTGAGTGCAGTATGTGATGGCAACCCTGACTGCCCCAGTGGGACAGATGAGTCCCCGCTTTGCAGTAAGTTTCCCGACCACAGTTTGCTGCCATAACTTCATCCTGAGCAGTGGCCGGCTGTGCGTCCTCTTTGTCACAGTCACCATGTAGCTTTTGAGGAAGGGGTCTCGGTTCCTCTCTGAATTTAGATCTGTGTAGGGATAGCCATCATGGAGTTCAAATAAATCATCACTGGATAATATTTCTCATTAAATCCTTTGCACCCGGTTCTGTGTTTTTACTTCATTAGATTGTCAAATTAAATTTGGTTCTGTGGGTAATGCGCTCATTAAGTTTCTCTAACTTTAATATTTTCTGATTTCAATCAGAACTTGCCACAAAACAAATGAAGTCTGGGGATTTGTGTTTGCTATGATTAAAATCCTGTGATTGGCATGTAATCCTAATTACTGTCCTTTCTTTATTCCTTCTTTAATCAATGCTCACTCTCAGATGATACCCAGCCAGGTATGATTGCAAAGTATTTTAGATTCTTATGATTTTAAATGCATTGCGTTTGTGCTGAAAATGTCCTAATCATTTTGACTTACTTCCCCTTCTAGTGCATGTTTCATATCATGACTCTTATAAATAAGAGTACACATGGAAATAGAGGGCATTTGCATCCTCAGGTAGATGAACTATCTTTGGGTGCTTCAGGCATTGCCGTTTGAGTCCTGAAAGTAAGGATGATGGCATGTCAGTGCATCTGTGCCCTGTAGTCTTCCAATTGCCTTTCTCCTTTATAGACCTTCCAGCTCTGCTCTTCAGTGTCAAAGTCTTATCTTCCATGTCTGTGTAGGTAGAAGAATGACAGGAAGCAAATGGCAAGTAATTTAGGTCTCTTTGCATGCTTTACCAACGATAGTTGTGTTTCTTGATGTCCACCATATTTCCCCAAGTTTCTCTCATTGCACTAAATGGAGTTATAATAGAAGGCTGTAGTGAAGAAAGTGGTCCAAGTCCAGTGGACGTGAAAGATGGTAAATCCTCAGGCAAATCAGAGCACTGAACAGCCTGTGGACCTCATCCAGGTGGATTCTGCTCATAGCTCTTACCTGGGTATTGTGTTGAAGGTGGCCTGAGACTGTATGACACATAATACAACCGAGTGAACCAAAGAAGCAAAGATTCCTGACTTTTCCACTCTGTGATTCTTTTTCTTTATTCTAGACCAGGAGAGCTGCTCAGATTCCAATGGTGGTTGTACTCACCAGTGTATTCAAGGGCCCTATGGGGCTCAATGCCAGTGTCCATTGGGATACCTGCTTGCCAATGATTCCAAGACCTGTGAAGACATAGATGAATGTCGTATTCCAGGCTTTTGTAGCCAGCACTGTTACAATATGAGAGGTTCTTTTCGGTGCTGGTGTGATCCGGAATACAGGTTAGACGCTGACCAGAGGACCTGCAAAGCTACAGGTAATGAAAGTGAACTTACTCCAGCCAGTTTACCAAGCACACTCCAGAGCTTAAGATTAAATGTCACGTTTAACAAATTTCACCATCTTTATATAATGCTTAATGAATTCAGTTCAACCAGTATTAATTCAGTTTCTACTATGTGAAAGTATTTGTACTATGTGTTAGGGTATTGCTTTGGCTGCTTTAAAAGTGACCAGAGAGTGACCACCTAGAGGGGTGAGATAGGGAGGGTGGGAGGGAGACACAAGAGGGCGGGGTTACGGAGATATATGTATATGTATAGCTGATTCACTTGTTATACAGCAGAAACTAACACAACATTGTAAAGCAATTATACTCCAATAAAGATGTTAAAAAAATAAATAAATAAAAGTGACCAGATAAAGAATGCTAAAACAAAGTAGGCAGTTTCTTTCTTTTTCAGGCAGGAGTCTGGAGGGTAGACAGTTCAGGGGGTAAAAGCTGGTGTGGCTTCCCTCTAGGGATCCAATGCTTTTGCTCCAGTCTTTGCCTGCTCCCAGAAAGTAGGAAAGGGGCGAGTAGCTTCCTTTTAAGGCTGGCACCTAGAATTTGACACATCGTTTCTGTTCACATTTTATTGTTCAAAACTTAGTCGTATGGTCACTCCAAACTGAAATGGAAATGGGGAAATGTCTCTAGCTGGTAGGCCCTGTGCTGTGCTAAAACTTGGCATAATTTATTACTAAAAAGGAAGAAGAGGAGAGGGGACATGGGGATGATTAGAAGTCTCTGCAACAGCTGAATGCAAAGTACAAAATAAGCAAGTACAAAAGTAACTATAGTAACAGGAAGAATGCAAGTAGAGTTCACTCCAGGTTGATATTTAGATAAACACTAAAGTGTAATTCAAGGAGGAAAGATATTTCGAAAAAGCTTACTTTCAACACTCATGAAAATCAGCTAACTATTAAGGTAACATCATTCTTATAGGAATTTTTGTTTGTTTTTCCCATTACTCTAGTTTGGAATGACATCTTCTTGCTGTTACCAAAGGTAGTACATCAAATATTGATTGTTTTTTCTCCCAGAATCGTTGACACTTGTATTTTCTTCTTGGACAGCATCTGAAAGTCTGCTGTTACTTGCGGCGAGTCAGAACCAGCTTGTTGCTGACAACATCACCAAGCAGGAGCATTCTATCCACGCCCTTGTCCAGGATGGTTCTCACATTGTGGCTGTTGATTTTGATTCAGTCAGCGGTCATATCTTTTGGTCTGATGGAACTCAGGGTAAAATCTGGCGTGCGTTTCAAAATGGAACAGACAGAAAACTAGTGAGTACATGTCTACTGGCCTTTGACCTGACTAGTTCCCCTGTCTTGGGTCTATTTGCTGTTACTCACCAGTGGGAGAAGGCCCTACCTCATCTTAGGTCCTTCTCATGTTTTCCTCCGGGCCACATCACACCCAAGGGACCCCGATGTTCCTAACTCCTATTTGATGGGATCTGAAGGGAGATGCATGGCTCTGAATTGCAGGTCATATGATGCAGAGACCTCACAGCATCTTGGAGGTCCCTTTTGCAAATTTTTTTCCTAGTGGATGAGAGATAAGGGAAACACAGGGGAGGTTGCTTTTCTTTCTTTTACCTTTTAAAAATGTTTTAAAAATTTATTCTTTTCTTTGCCATTATGGTTTATTACAGGATACTGAATATAGTTCCCCATGCTATACAGTAGGACCTTGCTGTTGAGGTTGCTTTTCTTAGCTTTCATTCAGTTATGTTTCTTGATCAATCTCCCGGAGTTTCAGTTTCTTGATCCTTGATGGTTATGTTTCCTCTGCCCCTTAGAAATTTATTTTGTAATTGTTGGCACTCAGTCAATAAAGGTATTACTTTTGCCATGTGAACATTGTAAAGTTTCATAGGGTTGCCAGCTTAGCAAACGGATACAGCTTTTGTTTAATTGAAAAAATTCTGAAACCAAAATGAAACTACAGACCAATCCAACAATAGAGTATTCAGTTCTACATAATCTTGTATATTTTTCCAGAAAACCCTACTGTTTCTACATGGGAAGACAAAGTTTTCTAATCTTCATAAGCAATCATAGGACCAATTAGATGCCTTATTCTCAATTTTCATATAATTTCCATGTTTGCATTCATTTATTCCCTTGAGAATTCATTCGTTATTCACTTTTGTCTTCAGACGCTTGACAGTGGTATCACCATGACCGAAAGTATTGCAGTAGATTGGGTAGGACGCAATCTTTACTGGACAGACTTTTCTCTGCAAACAATTGAAGTCTCTAAACTGGATGGGAGTCACAGGACCGTGCTGCTTAGTGAAAACATAACAAATCCAAGGGGACTAGTGTTGGATCCCAGAACTACGTAAGACTTCTTTTTTTTTTTTTTTAAATGATGTTGCCTTAACATTGTATGAGGGAAAAATAACATGGCATGCTGTGGCTAATATTCATATCACAAAATTTACACATTGATTTATTAGCTTGGCAATAAATGATTAAGTCTAATGAATGCATGCAGTAATATTCCATAGACGGGCCATGGTACTTGTTGTGCCGTGTATACCTCATGGTTATACAACAAAAATGCCAGATTTTCCTGCTTCAGTTTCATATTGTTTACTAGAACTTCCTTTTATGTCATGTAAGGAAGTTTTTGCCTGCTGGCCCTAAAGGGAAGAAGAAGAAATTCTCCCATGTGCTTAGAAAACTTTGAAGGCTTCTTTCCTTGAATTTCCTTAGATTCTCTTAGATTCTTTTCTGCAGGAAGATGAGTTAGGCAAATTATGTTCAATGCAATGCAGACTTCCTAGATATTGTAAAGTAAATTTCGCACCTGTGAAATTTATGATAAATCTCTGATGATGGATAAATTGACTTATCTTAAAAACGACAGGGTAGATAAACAGGGACAGATGAACTTTTCTAGATCAACTCTTTGTGGATTGTACAGAAACATGAATCGGCATTGAGACATTTCAGTGTCACAGTATACTGCACGTTTTCTGAACATTATAAAAACACCCAGATGGCTTGTGATTGCATTATGATTACAGTTTTACTTTGTGACTCTCAGAGGAAATAGTAAGCTCTGTGCATATATTCTGACCTGGAGATGAGTTATTTTAAGCAGAGCTTAAACAGGATATTCTTAAAATACTTAAAATGTTACTTAAAATGACAGTTATTTTCCATTTTGAAATATGTCCCATCCAGTCGGTAACTAGTTTCTTTTCACAGTGCCTGTGTGATGTTCTGGTCTGACTGGGGCCATCACCCTCGCATTGAGCGAGCTAGCATGGATGGCAGTCTGCGTACCGTGATTATCCAGGAGAAGGTTTTCTGGCCCAATGGCTTAGCTATTGACTACCCCAACAGGCTGCTGTATTTCGTGGATGGCTATCTTGATTACATAGACTATTGTGAATATGATGGAAGCAATCGGCGGCAGGTGATAGCCAGTGATTTGGTAAGTTGGTAGTGAGGAAAGGAAACTAAGACCACAATAATGGTTTAGTAGGAAGCAGATAGAGTAACAAGAAAGCGAAGAAATTCACTGTTGTGTCGTAGACATTACAAGGTCCATCTAGGAAATATCAACAGGAGGAAGGGTCAATCTATCTTTTATTATTGACAGAAAATCAATATTCTAGTTCATGGTCAGATTGTGCCACATCCAGGAAGGATTAATAGCTCGTGTGACTTAGTTGATCTGTAGATGCTAATCTGTTGCTTCTCTAAGTCCATGTAAATAATGATTTAATTATATGTAGATTCCCTCCATGAAATCATAGCCTGTTATATATTTTGTATTTTTATTCAGGAAATTCTGGTGAATTTATTGTCACAAGTTAAATGAGAAAATATGTATTTTACCAAAAAGCTATTATTGACTTCTATTTAAGATTGTGATTGTTTATAGTTCTGTGACTTGAAGAGGCCCTGGGGGATCTCTCCTGTAACTAGACAGGTGATCTACATAAGTCACCTTACTTTCTGCACTTCAGTTTTGCTTTTGTTTATAAGATGGATGCCCAGTGTAATTACCAGAGTAAAAATGAAGGCTAAGTGACACAGGTACATGAAAGTATTTTGGTTGGTAAGTGAGGTATAGGTCAAGAAGTATATTTTTTTCTGTCTCTTGACCAATGATTTCTCTATGTCTTTATTAAATTAAATGCTAAAGGAAACCATCTTCTTGGGTAGGTATCCTTTTCTACTTTGTTCATCTTCATTTTTATTTCTAGGTCTCATTGTTCTCTTCTGCTTCACAGACTCTGCGGCATCCCTACTCCCTAAGTCTCTTTGAAGATTCCGTGTACTGGAGTGACCGTGCTACTCATGAGATTATGAAAGCCAACAAGTGGCATGGGGGGAACCAATCAGTAGTACTGTCTCTTCACCAGCCCCTTGGAATTGTTGTGGTTCATCCTGCAAAACAACCAGCTTGTAAGTGATAGAGATCTCCTGCATGGTATAGCTTGGAAAACATTGATCTGGGGAATGTAAAATGTATAATGTTGCAGACCCATTTGTTTGGACAATACATTTCCATGACCTCTGTTTACCATGGAAAACTCAAATCTTGTATGTCTTTACATACTCAAGTCTCCCTGGTCTTTTCTCCCACTTTCTTTTGCCACACTGGACTTCACTGGACTTCATTTTGGTACAGAAGCACACCAGGCTACTTACCATCTCTGAACGTCTGCACTGGCTCTTGCCTCTGCCCTGGGGCGCCCCTTGTCCAGATGTCTGCCTGAGTTGCTGCTTCATGTTATTTAGAATTCTCTTAGATGCTCCTTGGTGGCCCTCGACCATCCTATCGAAAATGGCACCGCCCCTCATAATTCTTTTGCTCTTTACTCTCACGTTCTAAAGTCACACAACTTATGAGTTTAGTTTTATCTCCCTTTGTTAGAGTATCTGCCTCATGTTTACAGTATTCCCAGTGCTTAGAGTGGTGTTTGGTACATAGTGAAGGCCTGCTAGTTTTTGAGTGAACAAATGGATTACTGCATCTAACAAGGTGTATGTAATAAGAATATATAGGCTCTAGAGAGCATCCTATGAGCACAGGATGCACACAGGATCCCTCTACTTCAAGGAGCAGAAACACACAAAGATGTCATCAATAGAAAAATAAAAGATTATTATCTAACCAAAACTTGGACAACAGTGGGTAAATGTCAAGGTCACACAGGGAACACACAACTTGGTTTCATTTAATGTAAAAAGATCTCTTTGGGGTCAGCCAAGGAGACACATCTTATGTAGCATCAAATTTCTATTACTAAGCTCTGGATTACTCAGTGGCTCTTTGTTCTGTTTATAGACTGGATTGATCTGTGACCTTGGGCAAGTCACTCCTCCCTCTTATGCCTCTTATGAATTCTATGTTGAAAGAATGATGTTGGGGAAGGGTAAATACCAAACCAGCCAATGTAACAATGTATTGTGTCTCCAAATATTGGGGGCTTCTGGAAGGACAATTTATTTTTATTTTTATTTATTTATTTATTTTTTAAAATAAATTTATTTATTTATTTATGGCTGTGTTGGGTCTTCGTTTCTGTGCGAGGGCTTTCTCTAGTTGCGGCAAGTGGGGACCACTCTTCATCGTGGTGCGCGGGCCTCTCACTATCGCGGCCTCTCTTGTTGCAGAGCACAGGCTCCAGACGCGCAGGCTCAGTAGTTGTAGCTCACGGGCCCAGTTGCTCCGCGGCATGTGGGATCTTCCCAGCCCAGGGCTCGAACCCGTGTCCCCTGCATTAGCAGGCAGATTCTAAACCAATGCGCCACCAGGGAAGCCCAGGACAATTTATTAATTGAGATATAATTGGCACATAACACTGTACTAGTGTTAGGTGTACAGCATAATGATTTGATATACGTATGTATTGTGAAATGATCACTGTAATAAGTTCAGTGAACATCGATCACCACACGTTTTTTTTTCTGTGATGAAAACTTTTAAGATCGACTCTTTACTATAGTCATCATGCTGTACATTACATCCCCAAGACTTATTTACCTTGTAACTGGAAGTCTGTACCTTTTGACCACCTTCACACATTTTGCTGCCCCTCATTCTCTGCTTCTGACAAGCACCAGTCTGTTCTCTCAGTTCATTTTTTTTTTAAAGTTAGATTTCATGTAAAAGTGATATCATATAGTATTTGTCTTGCTCTGTCTGACTTATTTCACTTAGCATAATACCCTCCAGGTCCATCCATGTGTTGCAAATGGAGGATTTCCTTTTTTGCGGGCTGAATAATATTCGATTATATGTCTATATATACATACCATGTCTTTATCAATGTTTTCCATTCACCAATGTTTTCTTCTCTTCTCTTTGTATTACAGCCACAAATCCATGCGTCCATGCCCAATGCAGCCATCTATGCTTGCTTTCCTCAGAGAGGCTTTACTCCTGTGCTTGTCCTTCAGGGTGGCGTCTCTCTCATGATTCTGTGACTTGCGTGAGAGGTACAGTATGTCCTTTAAGTATGCCCTGAAGGTGGAGCTTGCCACAGTTTGTACAAAGCTGTGTGAGCTCTAAACCACTTGGTGATGGGGTGTGTGCTGTGTTCCCTCTGATCAGCAGGTGTCTGTAGAGTGTGTGCTGTATGGGGTGTTAATTGAGCACCATATACAGAAACTGTATTCCAATTGAGTTGTAATTGTAATATAGTTTCTTTACATGCAGCTGATATTATGTGTGCATGTAATTCAACAATCTTTAACCTCACATTTTCTCTTACCTGGTTATAGTCAGGCAAGCTATGATAATGGGAAGTTCCAGATTCTGCATTTAGTAGTAAAAATCCTTAATATTTGTGGATAGCTTCATTTTTTAGGTTCCTGATCTCATCTTTATTCTCATAACCAGTAGTCAATAATGAGTGTTATAGTCTGGGTCTTCTGACTCCAGTGTCAGTACCTTTACTATTACTGTATGGTACTTTAAAAATGAAAGTTTTCTCTGTATGAAATATTTTAAGGGATTATTTGAACAATTTATTCTTCATCTCATTCTAGATATCTTACTGGGTTGATTGAAGAGTATGTGGAGAGTTATACTAAATACTTTAGGGAGCAAGAAAGGAAGGACAAGATGTAGTCAATCCGCAAAGGAGATTTCTAAGAAATCATTTGCCTTTGCTTAAAAATCTAAAGAGGTAGTCTAAACTCAAGTTTCTTTCTTTACTCAGTGAAGAGGAGTAAATGTGTTTTGATACTGATAAAAAATGGCTGTAGACCAGTTAAAATTAAATGGTTAATGGGAAAAAATTGCTAAATTAAGAGAAAAATAGAGTCAATCTAGAGGGAAGTTTAGTTTTCAAATGGAAAGTATATTCCTGAATCCAGGAAATTTATGGTGTTTACAGGTTATGCAGATGTAAGGTTACTGAAAATCAAATTCCATCGACATGTAATATTTTGCAATGATACTTTTGTGATGAAAGATTTTAATTATTGGTAATGCTGACAAAGGGATTGGCATTTGCCATTTTTCTTCAGAGCTTTATTATAAACCTAATCCTTGTTGACATTGTTTAATTTAGTGTGTCCTCAGAGTCTTTCAGCAGAAGATTAAACTGGGCTATAGACATTCTGCATACAAAGCATTCTTTCACCACACAAAGATTGTTGAACTGTGCATTGGGGATTGGTGTAATCTGTATTACTATCTGATGGTGATTGATAAGTGTAAACTCTAAATAGTACCTTTTGTTGTTTCACAAATAATTCCACTAGCGGTTTTCCCATGGACTGACTTTACTGAGGTGGAACCTTTTCAATAGTTTCCAACCGGCTTCTGAGCACCAGCTGGGTAACTGAGTGCCAGTATATGTGAACTAAAAAAAAAAGTTGCATTTTTTTTTCCCAACAGGAAGCTTAGAAGACTGTTAACATTCATAGATGAAAACGTTTTACTTGATTTAAATGTTCGATTGCCTCTAAAATTTTGTCTGCGAAGTGTCTAAAATATCTTTGGAAGTGCTTATGTGATAAGATCAAGTGAAAAAGCAGAGATGGTTTAATATTGGCTATGTAAAATCACACATTAAAAAAATCTGGAGGACAAGATACACAAGTGCCAATAATGCTTACAGTTGGGAAGGGGGATTATGGGATATTTCTATTTTTTCCTAATTTTATGCTCTAAAATTTTAAAGGGAGAGCTTTCTCTGTATGAAATAGTTTTTTATTGTTCAGCAAATACGTTCCCCACAATGCCAAAGAAACCCCCAGAACTCAAACCAAAACATCTTCCCAGCACCCCCTAAAATTAACAACCGCAAATCCAGGGCTGTGCAAGGTCATACTTTGGGAGGAGCTAGGCTTGGGAGTCATAAATGTCACCTCTTAATGACAACATAAATTTCCCATTCCTGACTGTTGTTCTTCACTTCTTTGCTCTGTGAACACTAATCTTAATAGGATCATGACATGAAAAATAGAAAATGAAGAAATGTTCTTTCATTTCAAAAGACTAAGACCTCCTGAACTCCTTTCCAGCCAACCCTAGGTGCTGCTGTGCCTACTCTTTCATGGTCATGGTCCATATACTTTGTCTGGCCCTCCAGACTCTAAGTTCCTTGAGACTAAATCCTCTACCTGATTCCTTGATGTAGGCTTTTTGCCTGTGGCGCACAGTGGCACTCAGTAAATGTTGAGTGAATGACAAACCCTCCAATATCCCTTTTTGCTTCTTCTCCATTCCTGTGTTTTTCACCTGCTCATTCCTTTATAGATGTGTAGAGTCATAAAATCACTCCTCCTGTTTTCTTTCCCACAGGGCACTTTTCATGCACCTTCCTATGCCACCTGCTGTCTCAGTGGTCACTTCTGCCAGTGCAGCATTAAATAATACCCCATCTCTGGTCTGTGGCCCACAAATGTTCACTGGCTGTAAACCCTCTCAAACACACCCACAGTGATCAGATGGAGGTGCTGAGACCCATCCCCAGGGAAGAGCAATGGCTGAAGAAGTAGTGCTGGGTGCTCTCAAGGGAAGAGCTTGTTAGAGGAATCAGGAAGGCCCATGTTTGATGGATGAGAAATGCAGTTTTTTACGCCTTAAACAGTGCTTTGGTTGACAATTGTTGCAATTAAGCAAAAGAAAAATTACCCATTGAAAAGAACAGAATCAGGTTTTGAGTAAGTAAAAGTTCCCCTGTGAAACTGGGAAATACTTCTTGTTTCTCTGAACCAATGAACATTTATAACATATAATTAATACATCATTAAATATCATCTCAGTATATTCAGGGTACATCTTAAACTCATAATTTTTCATTTCTGCAGTTAAATCAAATGAATTGAGTGGTGATTTGATATTCGATAAGTAGTACCCAGACTGCACTTTTTGCAGAGGAGTGATTAAGAACATAGGTTTTGGAGAGTTCAAGCAACCTTGCTGTGACTTGGGTTAGATTTGCTAATTTCTTTGTGCCTCATTTGAAATTTGGGGGAGGGGGATAACTACCTAACAAGCAGGGTTATGGGGCTTCAGGAAGAGAAATTAAATGAAGTAGTGCTTATTTGCTGCATGCTGTGTAGCATGTCTTCTCAATAAGTGGCGACGGTTATTATGGTTATTGCAGTTGTTCAGAAGAGAGGCATAGTGGAGCAGCTGAGAGAGTCAAGGCTTGGGGGTTAATCTCATTGCCTTGTTTCCTGCGGAAGCTGCAGAGCTGTGGGAAGCTCCTTGGCCTCAGTTGTTTCTGAAAACAACTTTGCAGGGTTGCTGTGAAAGACTAAATGCTATATATTGTAATACTTTGTAAAGTATTGAGCATGAAGAGTTGCAAATTTTATTTTAGATTTGTACCAGGTTAATAAATTGAGTCATTTCTCGGTAGTGGAAACAGGAACAAGGAACAAGGAAAAGCTAATAGGACATGGAAGTTAAGTAAAGAAAAAAATTGTCAAAATAATCCTGCTGAAGATGTAAAGCTTCCTGGATGATCAAAATAATGCAAACACCATTTTTAGCCCATGAAGAGTATGTAATGATTAATCATTTTATATAGTGTCTTAATAGGTGCTATATCTTATATGTCTTAATAACACAAAACTCACATTCCAAAGTTTTCCTTTTCTCACAGAAGAATGATAATAAAACCCTACTCGTGAACTTCATTAATTTTTTGATAAAGGGACTACAATTTGGATAAAGATCATCTTTGAAAATGGACCTCATTATCTATTAAAGAGCCTACTTGAACTGATAGTTTAAATAAGGCATTATGAAGATGTTTAAGTTGCAATGTACAGATACTTCTGAGAACTTTAGAAGGCATTCTTTACATATTTACTTATGTATCCATCCATTTATTCATTTATGGGGCCATTCAGTTAGCAAATATTTATTAGACAACTATTATAAGCCAAGCTCTGGGGACATAATAGTGAGTAAATCAGACAGGGTCACTGCCCTTTGGGAGTTAGAATCTAATGTGGAAGGTAGACATTAGTGAAACAACAATTGGTGGGATCATAAATTAGATTTACTTAGTAATTAAAGTCTCTCATAAACGCTAGGCAGCACTTTGTGGTGTTATTTTCTGAACATAATTAAAACTAATGAACTGCCATTCACCAAGAAGAGTCTATAAATTTTCTTTCACATTTTGGGGCAAAATCGAACTCTCCTTTCTCTGAGTTATTCTGCATATAGAAATGGAAGAACTTCTTGTCTGTGACTCTTAGCAAACTTGGATAGTTTAGCAGCATGAGTAAGGAATTAATGAAGAGTATGGTAAATACTGATCTACTTTGGGTAATTCCAGTGGTCTTATGTGTAAAGTTGGTGGTCTGGTGACACAGCAACCCATTGAAACCCAATGGAAGGCCCTGGATTATCTGGTGAAATATCTATCATGCATTATAGTTATTGCAGCAGTTCTGCAGTGGCATTTTGTCCCATCAGATGGTACCAATCCACTACCTTCTGTTACTCTAAATGTCTGGGATATAATTTTGAGAGATATTCTGTTATTTTCACAGGTGATGAAGCGTTCCTAATAGTTGTAAGACACAGTATAATTTTTGGAATCTCCCTTAACCCTGAGGTGAAGACCTTTGATGCTATGGTGCCCATATCAGGGATACAGAATGGTTATGATGTTGCAGTTGATTACTCAGAGCAATTCATCTATTGGCTTGAAAATCCAGTAAGTTTCGAATAACATTCAAAGTATGCAACTTGTTCTTGAAGAGCCTAGCGGCACTGAAGCCTTCTTATATTTTTGCTGGGTGGGAAATGGCCCAGACGTAAATAGATTTACCACTGAGCATTTTTTAATTTAGTGAGGGATGTCAATGGGAAGTTGGCCTGGAGCAAAGACCCGATAGTAAGCACATTTAAGCTATTGGGTATATTTATTCATTCAGCAAGTATTAAGTGACTACTCTTCCCCCTGCACTGAACTAGCTGATTCCAACTGCAGAGTACATGCCAAGAGGAAGCAGTGACAAAGCTTGCTCTTAAGGAGCTTTAGTCTATTAGACTAAGATAAAAATGAGGATATTAGACTAACATACAAATGATCATCGCTCAAGACCAAAAGCAGTAGTTCCCTAAGGGAATTCCAGGAAAGCATCTGATATGGCCACTGTGGCCTTTACTCAGAATCTTTGCCTCTAGGATAAAAAAGAACACTCCTCCAGTTTCCTTTCCACTGGGACCCTTTCCTCACCCTTTAGGGAAGAAACCTGTGAGGATGGGGAAGGGGCAAGGAAAATACAAATGAGGAAGAGAGGGAAGATCTTTGTGGTTGACGCTTGTCACCTCTGGAAAAATATACTCCTGGCCTCCTGATTCACACCTGTGACTTGGATTATTTTTATGACTCTTTGGCCTGTGGTGGTTAAGGAATAAACTTCTGTAGCTGATATCAGAGGGAGCCCGAATGGTAAGCCTTGTGTATTCCTGTGATGCGCTTGAGAATCAGTGTTTTCAGTGTTGCTGGCGTTAGCGTTATACACAGTAACCCCAGCCGGCGGCCCTGAAACTTTGCCTTTCTTGCACGTGTGAGGCGTGTTAAGGAAACACAGTAGCTGCAGTGAAGCTGTGGCCTGGAAACAGCTCAGCCCTCCTTGTCTTTCTTTCCAGGGTGAAATTCACAGAGTGAAGACAGATGGCACCAACAGGACAGTGTTTGTTCCTCTCTCAAGTTTGGGGGCTTCTACGAGCCTGGCCTTAGATTGGCTATCAAGAAACCTTTATTATACCAATCGTGGAACTCAGTCAATTAAGGTAATGATTCCATAATACTATTGACGCAAACACTGGTTTCTTATTCACGTAAAATCTATCCTCAGGAAATGCTGTCATATGGAGGAAGCAAAAGGGATATTAATAGTAACTATCAAAGTCTCTGAAGCCAAGGAGAAACCTAAAAATTGGAACTTTCTACTGCCCTACTTTGTCTCCTCCTAAGTATAAATGGTAACTTGTTCATACAAAGGGATTTTAGATAACTTATTAAGATATATACAAAGATAAATAAAAAATTATGTAAGGAGTTCAACATAAAGGGAAGCTTATAGTAGGCAAGGCATTTTCACTATCTTTCCTCATCAAGTATTCAATACTATTTCAGTTCTAAACCAAATTTATAGGTTACCTCTGTTCTTAGATGGAAATCTTTCTATGGCTCCAACAGTGAAACAGAAAGTAGAAACTTGATTCTAATTCCTTTGATGCTTTCCTTTTTTGAGATAAGTGTTTTTTTTACTCTAATTCCCAGAAGAAATTCTATAGGGGCACAGGTATGAAATCACATGAAGTAAATCAGAGGTAACTTGACTAGTACTGGTTTGCTCCACTCTGCGACAAGGTTAAAACTTACGTGATGGATTATTAATTCAGAGTAATTTTGAGAGTGAGAATTCCTAATGCAAAGGGGTGGTCTTGGGAGAGCGACAGTAGGGTGACATTCCACTGCTCAGGATGAGGCACCAGTTAGTAAGTTGGTTCTCTTTGGGGCGTTCAGAAAGATTAATGCTAAAGATGAGGAAGGCACACAGCAGTTAAGTGGCTAATTTAGAGCAGATTTGCTAGGAGGAGTGCTTATTCGATAGTCAGAACAGTGCTTTACAGTTTACAAAGGTCTTCCACAAACATCATCTCATCCAGTCTTTACAACATTCCCGAGGGCAGGCAAGTGTAGTAAACGGTCACAGTGACGGGGACATTCGCAGTACGCATGCAGTATGCTGATCTCAAGCTGGGTAGAATCAGCAGCTCCTAACATGAAGGGAACCTTGGAGGCTCATCTGGTTCAAGCTCTTTGTTAGACGAAAATCTGAAGCCCACAGAGGCTAAGAAACTGGCTTAAACAGTCAGCTTCACTGCCCTGATTCTGGGGGAGGTGGGTGGTCTAACTTTGCCTTGTTATAAACCACAAGCTCGGCAGTCTAGCCTGCTTCAACCCCCTTGGACAGTGACAGAAGGTATTTTGCACAACCTCAATGAAAAACATCACTGACCCATCAAAACACAGGCAATATTTACTGCCCAAGACCTTTAATACCAAACTCACATCTCTCTAGAGTCCACTCAGTAGAAAACTGTCTTCATTCCAAATGGCAGTTAATCTGCTCCTGCTTTGTAAGTGGGGTCTTCTCTTTTGGACTGATACTCTTCCAAGAGCAGGGCACATGTCTCCTCCATCAGGGTTAGATACAACAGAAAAGCACCAGTTGAAGAACTGAGTATGTGCGTGTGCATGTGTGTGTATTGGTGAGGCCACTTCAACCACGGAAACCTGAAGTTGGTAATTGTGCTCCAAATGCAGTGAGGTCCAGAGGAGAGAGAACTTGCTTTGGAGTTCTGGCTTCGAGTGTGGCTTGCTTGCTCATTTATGCATTCATTCAATAAGCACTAGGAAATGCTTTCCATGGATTGGTGCCATGGTTAATCCTGGATAGTCAAGGATGAATCAAACATTTGTTTTTCCTGCTTTTAAGTAGCTCACACATCTGAGAGCTAGACACATAAACAAATATCTTTGCTCCAGTGTAAGTGTGATATGTGCATTGAATATAAAGAGAGTGATTAAGGACAGAAGTAAGTGTGTGGGGAGAGAACGGTGGGCTTCCCCCAAGAGGTTACTTGAGAGCTAAGTCTTGAAGGATGACCATCCTTTATTTCTGCCTAATGAAGAAGTAGGGGGGAAAAAAACCACTTGAATAAAGACCCTGAGATATGAAAATGCATTTTGTGACTAAGCACGGTGTTTACTCACAGGCTGTTTGACCTTGGACAAATTATATAACTTCTCTGAGTCTGTGCTTCCTTATCTATAAAATGGGGTTAATAGTTCAGTAAGTAAAAGTACTTGACGCTAAGGTATCCTGCGAATACAGAGCCCTGTTTCCCTCAAATCATCAACATATTTAGACTATCCATAAAGGTAAATTGCCCCTTTAGTGTTTTTATCGGTTTTTTCCTTTGGTGGTATCAATTGTGACTCTTCCAGATGAATGTTAGATTGATTAAAAAACCAGAAATAGTGTCCAAGTACTGTTTACCTGTATAATATCCGTTCCAGAGTAGGAGAAACTCACATTTAATTCCAACTCTTCCGCTAGGGGTAGCTGTGGGCTCACTCACGAAAAGCAATTCTGTAGCTGAAGAGTGAACCCTACCGAATGGCTGTGTGTGAGAGAGCTCCATCTCTGCCAAAACACAAGGAGACGGACTTCCCTTTGAACCAAAGCCATCCTTAGGGAAAGGAGAGAAATTGCAGCAGGAAGAGGAAAATTGAAAAGAGAAAAATTATTTTAGTCCAAATAGGAGAGAAATGTACCACACAGTAGAGAGAAAAATATAGAGAGAAGAGTGAGGGAGAGAAGGGTGTGTGTGTGTGTGTGTGTGGTGTGTGTGGTGTGTGTGGTGTGTGTGTGTGTGTGTGTGAGACAGAGAGATGTATACAGATAGAGAGGCAGAGATAGAAACAAACGCAAATAATCAGTTTGTGTTGAAATGTAATTTTATAGAAAAGCCTTCATGCAAATCAAGAGGTATTTTCTTATTTCTTACGAGTTTTTCTCATCTCTGACTGTCTCAAGTGCATACCAAAATAGCCTTGTTTCTATAAGAAACTGCATCTAGTCCAGTAATCCATATCCCTCTGTGGTGTTTCACAGTGTTATAACACTGTGGTTGTAACAATTCTAGCAAGATTACTTAAAAACATAACATTGGGAAAACCACAAATCCTCTCTAGACCTCTTTTTCATCACGTTATATGAGCATAATAATGGCATCTATCTCACAAAATTACTGTGAGGATTAAATCCGATAATGCTTAGTATAAGGCCTGCTACGTAGTGAGGTCCCAATAAATGGATCAATAAAAAAAATTGAATACAGTTGTGCTGGGTGCTGTGTGAAGCACTTTACATGCATTGTCTCACGTTCCTGGCACCTCTATGCAGAAGGGAATTTGTCATCCACATTTACTGATAAAGTTCAGAGAGGTGAACTTACTTGCCTTAGGTCATATAGTCAGATGTGGCCGGGTCAGGATTTGCACTCAGGCTGTTAACTTGGCACAGAATTCACTTTAACTCTGTGTAAATTTGGACTGTTTGATCAACTGTGTTTGCAGTGATGGGCCACTGGGTGCTATGGCCCAGTCACTGGGGTACAGGAGACCTATGGGGTTCCCATTGGTCTTCCAGAGTTTTCTCATCTTTTTCTGTAGCTTCGCTCAGGCAATGATTCTGTATGTTCACTCATTTGAATCTTTCTTTTATCCGTATAAATATCCTCTCCTGGAACTTTAGGTGAATTGAAAATAGAAATTTGAGAGGTGATTTTGTTTTCTTACTCCCATTTTCTATTGAGCCTATTTTCTCATAGCCTTGAAATGCAATTAGGGATTATCTGAATATCATGCAAACCCTCCCATTCACCACAATCATGCTTTGAATTCGTTGTGTGTTTAAGTTCTCCTTCATCATAGCTTTCTTTATTTTCCCCTTATATAGGTTTTGACACTCCGAGGAGATGTCAGATACGGAAAAACACTGATTACCAATGATGGGACGAATCTTGGAGTTGGTTTTCCGGTTGGCATAACTATTGATCCTGTTAATGGGTGAGAGTTCATTCATAAGTAGTGTATGTCTTCTATACAGCACCACCCTTGTTAATATTATGGTCTAATAAAATGGAAGATTTCAAATGTAGGGCCTTTTGTGATTTCATATGCCAACATTTGAAAAATATAGATCTCAGTAAGAAAGAAATAACTCTAAGTTATATTTAATGTGTATTGTGTTCTGTTTTTCAAATTAATAACACTGAACTTAAAATTAATTCCAAACAAACAAGAATTTCAGATATTTTAAAATAGAATTATAAGAGTGAACAGTAATACATTTTGACTTTGAATGAACGTGGAAAGGTTTAAGGGGGTGGATAAACACTTGAAATAGACCTTGAAGGATGAGAAGGCTTCCAGTAGGTGCAGGATGGGTTGCAGCTGAGAAGTGGTACTTGAGGCCAAACAGCAGTGAAGGCCCAGAGGCATGGTGGTATTTAGCATGATTGTGTAGAGGGCTGGAACCAGAGACTTCGAGTAGGGGGCAATTGACTAGATGGGAGATACAGCAGCTAAAGTCATCTGGGGACAAATCAGGGAGGGACTTCATTTATTTTTTTTAATATTTATTTATTTATTTGGCTGCGCCGGGTCTTAGTTGCAGCACATGGGATCTTCTTGCCTTGTGTGGGATCTTTGGTTGTGGTATGAGGGATCTTTTAGTTGTGGCATGCGAACTCTTAGTTGTGGCATGTGGGATCTAGTTCCCTGACCAGGGATTGAACCCGGGCTCCCTGCATTGGGAGTGCAGAGTCTTAGCCACTGGACCACCAGGGAAGTCTAGGGAAGGACTTTAATATCATGCTAAGGAGTTGCACTGTATTTTTTCTGAGAAATAAGGAGCCAGCAGGGAATTTGGAGGAAGGGAATGATAGAACCTAATCTGTATTTTAGAAAGATTGATCAGAACTGGAGTGGAAAGGGTCAGGGGAAGGAAGAAAATGTTCAGTCAGGGATGAGAGTTCTTAGCTAAGTTTAGGTAGCTTAAATTTTTAGTGAACTCAGAATTCACAAGAGTTTTGTGACTTTGTCCAGAAAACTTTTGGCAGCCTGGAATGGGAAAGGAGAAAGAAAATAATGACAGGAACTCAGGGTTAGCAGTTAGCAAGGTAGGCACAATGGGAGATCATGAGAATAAATCAGAATATTGTTAAAATGGTTAAAATGGTATGAGGTCCAGGCATAGAGGGCCTGAAGGATTGAGAGCTCAGACAAGTTTTAAGCGCAAAGAACAGGTTCAATGGAAGAAATAAAATAGGAGCAAGGAAGAGATGGAAGAGTTTGGTTGAAGCAGGGAATTTCAGAGTTTGAGAACTTAGAGGCAGAGAAGTTTAGAATTGAAGAGGAGCTTCATGGGATGGGTATCTTGGATTGGTGGTGAAAGAGGTATGCATATAAAGATGATCAGAATTAAGTGTTTTGAGGACTTATAGGGAAAGAGTGTGAGAGGGTTGTCTGTTGAGGCTATAGCAGGAGGTGAGATAGAAAGGAAAGAAAACTTGGATTCAAGTCTAGAAGTTATGTCCTCACTGTAAATGGAAAGCAACCCTTATATATTTTAATGAAGTTTCATGGATCACAGATTTGGTAATTCTGTGTGCTGATTAGGGTTCATGTGTACAGATTGCATTTTCCATCACGAAAATCAGAAAATAAAGTAGCTGGTCTTGTGGTAGATGATTTGGAAGAGAATTAAATAAGAGGGCTGAGAGGTGGTCAGGGAGGTACTTGACCACATTTACATTAGCTTTGTCCTTCCTAGTGTGCTGGGCATACTGAGTCTTTGAAAAGGATCGACTGTTGATACAGGCTCTTCTTAGTCCATGAACTTCCTGTGTGACCAAGCTAAAGGATTGCCCACCAATGGAAAATGGTATCCTGTATCAGATACCATTTTAAATGGCCTCTCCCCCAATAATAACTGAGACGTATACAGACATTAGAGAACACCGATTAAGGACTCCTCCACATTGGATGTAACGAGATATTAACGTTTCAGACTTCCTGCATTGAATGGTGTGCATCTTGAGGACAGGAAAGACATGTTTTTCATTTAAATATGTAGTGAAGGCATCTGTTTCACTAAATGCCTTTGTTTTTCATGGTTGTAGGAAGCTGTACTGGTCAGACCGAGGAACCAACAGTGGCATTCCCCCCAAGATTGCCAGCGCTAACATGGACGGCACATCTCGAAAAACTCTCTTTACCGGGAGCCTTGATAATGTGGCGTTTATCACCCTCGATATTGAGGAGCAGAAACTCTACTGGGCAGTCGGCAGCACGGGAGTGGTATGAGCGCACTTTCTAGTCTGTTGTTCTTCGTTGCCGAGCTTGCACAGCTGACATGGATTGTTCTGAGTTGTCTGGCAGTGGTTCTCAAGAAATCTCACTTGGCCATTTGTACCAGTGTTTTATTGCCCTTTCTCTCAATAACTTCTTTCCCTGAAGTCCAGCTCTTTATAGTGTGTGCATGGTTCCTTACAGAATGTTTATTTTTTCCCTCATTCTTTCTTTTTCTTCAAGATAAAATAATTCCATTTCTCTTTTCGTATTTGTCCTTTAAGAGCCCTTTCTTTCATGTTTCACTGATTTCAGTGCTTTTCTTCGCAAGTTCTCAAAGGCTCTCTGATTGCAGAGACTAAGAAAATAAATAAATAAATAAATAGCAAGCTTCTGAGCTCAGTGTCCCCTCACAGCTACATATGCCGCTCTAATGTCCTAACATGGTAGATGCATGTGTGAAAACTCCCTTTCCTGGTCATTTTAAACTCCAAGGTGGAGTTCATTACATTCTGCAATAAGAAGCAGGAACTATACAGTTCCGTTCATTCACAGAAATAACATTTGATCTTCACTACTGTGCTTATGCAGCTGAGCTGGGACTGGGCACATAGAAGGTGCTCAGTAATAATTATTGCTCAACTAAAATATTGTTTTGGATGTTGAGTGTGTGCTAGTCTCTTCCTTGCTTTAAAGAACAGGAGTGATTTCAGATCTGTCTTTGACATGGATGCTCTCCATAAAATTGTCCGGTAGGTTTGGTTTTCAGTTCATGACAGCT
Source organism: Balaenoptera acutorostrata (assembly GCF_949987535.1). Taxonomy (NCBI): domain Eukaryota; kingdom Metazoa; phylum Chordata; class Mammalia; order Artiodactyla; family Balaenopteridae; genus Balaenoptera; species Balaenoptera acutorostrata. The sequence continues at coordinate 30,609,046 of NC_080071.1, read as the reverse complement.
CGCTGAGTACTCATTTCACTCCTGATATGTGCTTATAATGGTGAAAAAGAAGGTGATGTGTGTGAAAGCACTTTGCAGAAGCTCGTGCCACATGGTGTGATTTCTGCTTACAAATTAGCGTGTCCCAGACCAGACTCCCCAGCCCCCTCCCCTTCCTGTTTCCACATCTGCTCCGCTCTCTGGAATCTGTGAGCCGGTTGGTGGTATGACTCTCCATCCTTTCTCCTAGGCTAGAACCCACATATTCCTCCTTCACTCTAATAACCACATCCTTATTTAGTCATCACAAAATCCTGGCAGTTTGTCCCCATGCCTCTTCTCTCAGGTCCAGCCTTTTTCTGCCACTTCCACCATTCTGAGCCACTTCTCTCTAGCCCTGACGAGAGCGTGACCCTCACTAATGAACCTGTTTTAGTGATGGAGGCATGTGGTCTTCATAAAACCACAAGGAACCCTGGAACCCTGGCCCAGATAAGTAGCTCCAGATACTTCAGCCAAGCATGGTCAGCTCATCTGGTCCTGGTCACTCCCTCAGCAGCTCCCCTCAGAGCTTATCTCCCCTGTGCTCTACCCTTCTGGAACCTCTGTCTGTTTCTAGGGCATAACCTGCTCCTGTAACTGCTGGGTTCCCTTGTCCAGGAAGGTAGGAGCTACACCCCGTTTCTCTCTTACCAGCACTCAGCTCAGATCCTGGCACAGAGGAGGCACTTGAGACAAGTTTCTGTAATGAAATCAAACCAGCTATGTCTACATTTTGTTTTTCTTCCAGAGCAGAATGCTTGTCACTTCCTGTTAGAAACTTCATTCTTGAGTTCTTTTCTAGTTCACCAGAGTCATTTTGACTCAGGCTTGTTACTGTGCTGATATAACAGCGCTATCTTGCTGTCTTCTGTGAGTGTGTCGAGCACGTTTCCTATCTCCATTGCAGAAATAGTTGGTGAAGATGTTAAACGCAGGGCCAGTTAGACATTAAATGTGTATTATCCTTGACCAGAATATCACATGCAGGGATTAGTCCCCTATTCTTCACCATGCCATCTGAGAAAGTTGATTGGCTTATTTGGACTTCAGCTTCATTGTCAGTGAAATGGGCACAATGACGTTTGTCTGACCTGCTGCTTGACGTAGATGTGACTATCAAATATAGTCAGAAATATAGTCAGAAATCCCTGGAAAGGATAGAGTGCTATATAAATGTGAAACATTATTAAGAGAATATTGGTTTTAAACATTTTCCTCATTGCACCATGAAACAGTCAATAATGAAAATTCTGATCTTTCAGATTGAAAGAGGAAACGTGGATGGTACAAATCGAATGATCCTGGTAAACCATCTTTCCTACCCCTGGGGACTTGCTGTCTATGGCCCCTTCCTTTATTATACAGATGAAGAATATGAGGTCATTGAAAGAGTTGACAAGGCTACCGGGGCCAACAAAATAGTCTTGAGAGATAATGTCCCAAATCTCAGGGGCCTTCGAATTTATCAAAGACGTGGTGAGTATTTGTCACTGAAACATACATATTCATGGGTGTATATATATTTATTCATGGGTGTCTGCACACTGACATGCCCACACACAAACCCACATACGCACAAACCTGTGTGCATACACATGCATGCAAACTGAAATTACCCCAAGATATTTAAAAAATTATAACCATGTCTTAAGCATGGCTAAGCGTCGAAGACTAAGCTGGCATCTGAAAGGCCAGATTGACTGCAGAGTAAACTTACTCCCATTCTTTCCCCGGCACTTTAAACTCCTTACTTTGCTTTAATTTTATCGTACTCCCTGACATATTACGTATGTGTTTATCATCTGGGTTCTTCATTAGAAGGTAACCTCCATAAGGACAGGTATTTTGTCTGTCTTGTTTCTTACTCTCTCCCCAGTAACTAGAATAGTTGCTGGTGCATTGGAGGTGCTCAGTAAATATTTGTTGGATATCTGCTGGGAAAGTGATTAACACGATAGAATTTTTTTAATCTTAAAAGGAATACTCTTAGATGTTGCCTTTTTCAATAGATTTTTTCCCCAGAGATAATCGAACATCTGATTTGCCCCTTTATATTAACATTATGATCTGGAGATGATTTTTTATAATTTTGAAATATTTTGTAGCTTTTAGTCCCTAGCCAAAGATTTGTTTGCTGTCCTATAACCTAGGTTTGTTACTTGGTATTATTTTATTGCATGTTCAAAAAACCCTTAAATATTCTTATTTAGTATACTTTAAATCAAATGCTCATCACAGTTTTGATCATGTAATTAAAACTGATATAACTTAAAATGCCAGTACATAGGTCAAGAGGGGAAAAAAAAAATTAGAATTTGTTGACTGACCTCCCTAATTCCTCTAATTCTTGAATGATTTGTGGAAGAAAAGCAATTGGTGCTCCATTCTCTATTATTATATAATATATAAACTATATAACTATTATATAGTTGTGGTCCTGTTTTAAACCTCTGTACGTGTTAGTTCTAGAAGCAGTCGGCTCTCCAATATTGTTTTTAGGTCAACTCAGATTCCATATTTTGTTACTTACTTTTATAATGACGTATTTGGTGACTCAGTTGAAAAATTTGACATGGAGTGGCAAGTAGGTGGGGTGAAAAGTTACAAACTAATTTTGATTTCATTTAGGCTCCGAATCCTCAAATGGCTGTAGCAACCACGTGAATGCCTGTCAGCAGATTTGCCTGCCTCTACCAGGAAGACTGTTCTCATGTGCCTGTGCCACCGGATTTAAACTCAGTCCTGATAATCGGACCTGCTCCCCATATCACTCTTTCGTTGTTGTTTCCACGCTGTGGGCAATCAGGGGCTTTAGCTTGGAATTGTCAGATCATTCAGAAGCCATGGTGCCAGTGGCAGGCCAAGGTATGCCAACTCCAGTACAGGTAACACTTGACTCCATCTGGTGCCACGTTGAAGTCCTTGGTACCATAAAGCATTTCTCCACGTCTGGATTCGGCACATAAGGAAGCTTGTTTATCCTGCTTGATAACCATATTCACATGTCCTCATGACTCATCTCTGTTTTCTTATATCTAAAAAGTCATGGACCTAAGTTACCATCTTGCAAATAAAATCACTAAGTTTTTCAACCAATTTTTCATTTTGAAAAATATCAAATGCAGAAAAGTTGAAAAAAAGGTATAGAGAACATCCTTATACCCGCTAGAGTCAACCATTCTTAACATTTCACCACATTTGAGCCTTCAATCTCTCTGTGTGTTTATGTGTGTATGCATACATATACATACATTTTGAATGAACCTTTCGAAAATATATTGCAGATGTCATGACACTTCACCCCGTCTGCTTAGCGTGCAGCTTGAAGGGCATTGTCATCGAATTCATATTTTTTCCTGTTGGCCTCATAATATTTTTATAGCTGTGGATTTGTTCCAGCCAAGATGTAATCAAGATTCATGCATCGTATTTGGAATGTCTGTTTTGTGTCTTTTGATCTGTAGTAGTTACCCCAGTATTTTGTTATGACAGTGATTTTTTTGAAGAGACAAACCTATTGTCTTTTTAGCATCTCACATTGAGGGTGTCTGATTACTTCCTCATAGTGTCATTTAACTTGTCATTCAATTTATACCCTGATTTCCCATGAAATGAAAGTTAGGTCTAATTGTTTGATTAGATTGGGGTTGAACACACTTGAGAAGAATCCTTCATAGTTGAAGCTGTGTCCCTGATACAGAATCTCATTAAAAAGGACATAATGTAAGCTTGTCCCCCTCTTAGTAATGCTTAAGCTTGATCATTTGGTTAAGGTGGTCACTGTGAAGTCTGCTTTTTTTTCCCCCTTTGTAATTTGTATGAAATCTTTGGGGTCACACTTTGGTACCCATGAATTTGTTTTTCCTCAAGCACCTTTTATTCATTGGTTTGAGCCATTGATGATCCTTGTCTGAAATGATTATTTAATTGGGCATTGCAAAATGGTGATTTGTCTTGTTCTATCATTCCTTCTACATTCATTCTTTTTTAAAAATAATTAATTAATTTTTGTCTGTGTTGGGTCTTTGTTGCTGTGCGCGGGCTTTCTCTAGTTGCGGTGAGCAGGGGCTACTCTTTGTTGCGGTGTGTGGGCTTCTCATCGCAGTGGCTTCTCTTGTTGCAGAGCATGGGCTCTAGGCGCGCAGGCTCAGTAGTTGTGGCATGCAGGCTCAGTAGTTGTGGCTCGCGGGCTCTAGGGTGCAGCCTCAGTAGCTGTGGCACATGGGCTTAGTTGCTCCACGGCCTAGTGGGATCTTCCCGGACCAGGGATCGAACCCGTGTCTCCAGCATTGGCAGGCGGATTCTTATCCACTGTACCACCAGGGAAGTCCCTACATTCATTCTTCTATAAAGGAGAGTTCTCCTTTTTATTGTCACATGCACTCAAGTTTTTATTTTTTGAATTCAGTGTAGAATCATTTAGCATAATTATTCCTTTGATGCTCCAGGCAATCCATTTTGGCAGGGGAGAGCCTCTCGTAGTGGCTGCCTGTATTTTTTCGACATGATCGCATTAGTGTTTGAGTGCTTCCTTGTTTCTTGGTCTAATAAATATGTTCCAGGCTCACCTTGTACCTTCCCTTCCCAAACCTATAATTAGCCATTTCTCCCAGGAGCCAGTGCTCTTTACTGTGGGAAGTGGTTCTTAGAAACTAAGATCTGGGGGTAAGTGTGCTCATTGCAACTGGGAAATAAATAGTTTTATTTCATAATGGGGGCATGGTTGGAGCAGGGTGGGGTTGGGAATGAGAGTTTGAGAGGAAGGGCAGACATTTTTAAAAGTTCTAGTTCAAGCTAGAGTATTGTTTAATGATCTTTTCTTAAATGTTCTAGGACGAAATGCACTGCACGTGGATGTGGACGTATCTTCTGGCTTTATTTATTGGTGTGATTTTAGCAACTCTGTGCCATCTAATAATGCAATCCGTAGAATCAGACCAGATGGGTCTAGTTTTACAAACATCATTTCAGATGGGATAGGAGAAAATGGAGTCCGGGGTATTGCAGTGGATTGGGTAGCAGGTGGGTAAGCTATATAGTGATTTTATTGAAAAGGCTTTTCGTGTTTGCATTTCTTATTTCTTATTTATCATCTTATTTATGCTATAAAGTTTAACATAAGTGCGACAGATCTGTTTTTCTGAATGTTTATTGAGATTACTTAAAATAGATTGAATTGTGTTTTTAGAATAAATGTAACAGACTTGTGTCTATTAGTGATAAGGTGTTTCAGTTGACAGATTCATTAGAGATTATCTCATTTGTTTCTATTATTAATAGGATCAAACTGTAGGCAAAAATGGATAGAAATATTTAATTATGTAGGTTTATTTCACACTTAGATGAGCATCTAATTTCTAAATTAGAAATGTCTAAATTTTCAAAGAGAAAGCTATATCAAAGTATAATGTAAACCATGAAATATGACATTTACTTTAAAGGTTAGCAATTTTACTTGCCGAATTCTTAATTGCTTCCTCATGTTAATGTATGAAAACCGTTTTGATTATTAGGCACTTTATTGTAGTTAAATTGAAATGCCTGACCCAATATTACATTAACTTAGCTATACTGATTCATGTACTTAATTTTGGATTACCACTCATTTTTAATGATACACTGACAAACAAATGTATTATACTTCTAGAATATAATCCCATTATATCAAAATAGGTATCATTGTGTGTTATCAAGCCTGGCAAGTAGATATCACTTAGAAATATTAAAATATATTATGAAAATCTAGATACTATAATAGTTAATTGCCAATAGTAAACATGGTAATATGGTTAGGCTTTAAGGCTTTAAATTGGTTCTTAAATTCCATTCTTGATTACAAATTTACTATGTTATTTCTGAGGATATAGATAAAACAAGGGTCAACAGCCTATAGCCTGTCGGCCAAGTGCAGCCCATCACCTGCTTTTTGAGTAAAGTTTTGCTGGAACACAGCTATGCCCATTCATTTATGTATTGTCTATGATCGCTTTCATGTTACTGTGGCAGAGTAGAGTATACTGTATACTCTGCAAAGCCTAAAATATTTACTATTTGGCCCCTTACAGAAAAAGCTTGCCAACCCTTAGCAGCAGTACAACAGACTTCTGACTACATGGAATCAATGTGGGCTCCCTCTCTATTCCTTAAACTATCTTCCTGCCATGCTTTTTATTCGAGCATTTACATTGTTCTTTAATGCCCAAAGGCAAATGGCCTTTTGTTTTGGTGACTTTAGAAGGTCCGTGGGATGAAAACCTCTACACTAGTTAGAAAGACAAGAAAAGATCTCACGTTAATGCCAAACAGAAAGAGCATTTGATGACATAGGTAACAACCTGAGATATTGCTGGCTCTCACTCTTTGCTCCTTTCATCATGTTGGAGTAGAAGGTATGTTATGATAATGAGTCTTTGAAGATTCAGGTAGAAGAGGAAGGACATTCTGGAAAATACACCTTTCAGTAGAAAGTGGGTTATGATGTTTGCTATGAATTCTGATCTGCTTTAGAAGCTGAAGAGAGTTACATTCTCTTTAAATGTGAAGAAACAATCTATTTAGTTCCTAAGAGTAAATATTTATTTTTCTAAGTCTAAACTGAGATATTTATCTATCATCCTGGAAAAGACAATATATACTGACCCAAACCTCAATCTTACAAACGGTATCTTCTTCTTCCTTCTTGTTTTTCCATTCATCAGCATGCTCTTTCATTTTTCTGCAGGAAATCTTTATTTCACCAATGCTTTTAGGTCTGAAACACTGATAGAAGTTCTAAGGATCAATACCACCCATCGCCGTGTTCTCCTTAAAACCACAGTGGATATGCCCAGGGATATCGTTGTAGACCCCAAGAGCAGATACCTCTTCTGGTCTGACTATGGACAAAACCCAAAGATTGAACGTTCTTTTCTTGACTGTACCAATCGAACTGTGCTTGTATCAAACATCGTTGCCACACCACGGGGCTTGGCATTGGACCTTAGCAATGGCTACGTTTACTGGGTTGATGATGCTTTAGATTTAATTGCAAGGGTCAGCATTGATGGAGGGGAATCTGAAGTGATTCGTTTTGGCAGTCGTTACCCAGCTCCTTATGCCATCACTATATTTGGAAATTCTATCATATGGGTAGACAGGAATTTAAAAAAAATCTTCCAAGCTAGCAAGGAACCATATAAAGCAGATCCACCAACAGTGATAAGGGACAATATCGACTGGCTAAGAGATGTGACCATCTTTGACCAGAATGTTCAGCCCCGGTCACCAGCAGAGGTCAACAACAACCCTTGCTTGGAAGATAATGGAGGATGCACCCATTTCTGCTTTGCTCTGCCTAAATTGCACACCCCAAAATGTGGCTGTGCCTTTGGGACCCTGCAAGGTGATGGCAAGAGCTGTGCCATTTCATCAGAAAATTTCCTCATCTTTGCCTTGGATGATTCCTTGAGGAGCTTACACTTTGACCCTGAGGACTATAGTCACCCTTTCACAGCAATAAGTGTGGAAAGAATTGCCGTGGCCCTAGACTATGACAGCATAGATAACAGAATCTACTTCACACAAATTTTACAATCTGGAAAAGGCCAGATTTCCTATGTCAACCTGAATTCAAGGAGGAGTTCTCCCACCGTTGTTGTTTCCGGTAAGTGCACTCTAAGCGTAGCTTATCTTGGAAGGAGACACAATGGGATCAACACACATGGATAACCCAGGGGTTCTAAAATGCATATTGAGACTCTAACTTCTTTTTGTGTTTTTATTGGTGTATGTCCAGGCATAGGGAATCCTGAGGGCATTGCCTTTGACTGGATCAATAGAAGAATTTATTACAGTGACTACACCAACCAGACAATTAAGTCCATTGCCACGGATGGGTCTAAGCACACTGTGATAGCCCGAGTTACAAAGCCAAGAGCAATTGTGTTAGATCCTTGCCAAGGGTATGCCATGGTCTGCTTATTTCTGGAGGGAGTGGGGTCTGAAATTATTTTATGCTCATAGAGAAGCCAGTGTTTTGTGGGCTTGTAGCACTGTAGCTACAGATTCAAGGGTGAAAGAGCATGAGTGACTCTACCTGGGAAGGAACTCCCATTGATGCTAGGAAAATTGGCAGCTTACTAGGGAATTAATGCTCTGACTCAGTAAATCCCCACTGGGCAAGTTGTATGGATGGGAATGGAGTAGGGTTTCATTTTGCCGTATTGGTGTCAATTTACAGTTAAAGAATGCTGCCATCTTTCTTAAGTAAAAAGAGTGAGGTTCCTTGTGATGAATTATGACTCCTTTTGGATCACTAGGTACATGTATTGGACCGACTGGAGTACTAATGCCCAAATTGAGAGAGCCACACTGGGAGGAAACTTCCGGGAATCCATCGTGAACAGTGACCTGGTCTGGCCCAATGGGCTCACTCTGGATTATGAAGAAGGCTTTCTCTACTGGGCAGATGCTAATCTGTATGTGTCTTTGGTTATTCCTGTGGGTGTTGATGAGAAGATTTCTTCCTCCCTCTTCAAAAAGAGAGGGATATACATAATGTGATGAAATATTGGTGAATACATCTGTGAAACTTGATCTATATCATGAGATTGAATAATTGTGAACTGAAGGCATCTAATGATGCATTACTAGACAAGTTAATTTCAACTATATTTACAAATGTAGTCATTCAATTTATAATTTACAGGCCCCATGTAACTACCATAAAATATGAATGACTTTTAAATGCCCACTGATAGTAAGTTTTCTCTGGGCTTTAGCATTCAGTATCTTGTAAAAACATTTTCCTTCAGTCTTTGTCTTTTCGTCATCTTCTCAAAAAAGTTCTTTCTTCTGTGCTAGTTTCTTCTCAATTTCATAGTGTTTTGCTTATAAACTTCTGTCAGCTCTAATTTTATATGTAACTCTCCAAGTACTCCTGAAATTACTCATGTTCCAATCATCCGAATGATTGAAGAGATGAGATGATTTTGTTTATTATGGCTGGTGTCTACATGGTGGGAATCTTAACTTTTCTTGCTTATTTTCTTATGATTTTGGTCTTGTGACACTGAGCACCTAACAACTTCATCTTTATTTTCTCACTTGAAACAAAGCAGTGATGTTTTGTGTCTAAATTTGGATCATTCTAGGTAAATACCTCAAAGTAAATGACAAATGGAAAAAGTCATTAAGGGAGTGGGAAGGGAAAAGTAATTCACATTAAAAAAAAATATATTTATTTATTTGGCTGCATCGGGTCTTAGTTGCAGCATGTGGGAACCTTTAGTTGCAGCATGCAGAATCTTTTAGTTGCAGCATGTGGGATCTAGTTCCCTGACCAGGGATTGAACCCGGGCCCCCTGCATTAGTAGTGCGGAGCCTTAGCCACTGGACCACCAGGGAAGTCCCATGTAATTCACATTTTATTGAGTGACTACTTTGTGCTAAACACCGAGTTCCATGCAATACATGTATTATTTCTTAATACCCTCCCGTTTTCAAATGTCAGTCTGGTTCCTTTTGTAGGATTACTTGTGGGTTATATTAATATGTGGAAATCAATGATTTATATAGGCCATTGTTTGATAAGCAGATGAAGTTCTCCCATTACCAGAGAGACATTTCTTGCTGCCATATGCTCCACTTGAAAAGAAAGTTGGGGGCTTGTGTAAAGCCATGGTTGGGCTCAGGCATTGGGTACCAGTTGAGGAACTTATTCTTTCTGGAGTCCAGCATTTTTTTTTTTTTTTCCATCTTCGTTTTAGGCAGAAGATTGAGCGCATCACTCTAGAGGGCCTGGAGCGGGAGGTCATTGTCAGCAGAGCCAATAATCCTTTTGGTTTGGCTGTCTATGGCCAGTATGTTTACTGGAGTGACTGGTTCACTAAAAAAATTTACCGAGCAAACAAATATGATGGGTCAAGTCAGACTGCAATGACCACGACTCTTCCCTTCCTGCCTAAGGGTATTCGTGCTGTCGTGAAGGACCAACAGCAGTGTCACAATCCTTGCGATCAGTTTAATGGGGGCTGCAGCCATATTTGTGCACCAGGTAAGGCACTGGCCATGAAGATAGACTCATGGAGAGTAATAATAATGATGACCACTAGTAAGGAAGGCTGAGGGAATATTCAGCTCTAATAGAAAAAATTCTCTTTGTTTTCAGAGTAACTTATAAAATAGATTTCAGGGTTTGTATGTTGAGAAGAAGACTTTGAAAGGTTTCTTTTGTATTCCATATGGAGCCTTCTTACAAAGACATTTTTAATTCAAGCTTGATGGAGGTAGAAAGAAACATGCAGGTTTGGCTGCTGCATCTCATGTCTTGAATAGAAATTTCATCAATGAGCTAACATTCCTTATAAAAGGATTTAATTCTTTCACTTAGGAGGTACTGTTTATAGTGGATATTTTAGAGTGTGATGTGTGCTTCATAGAGAACAACAAATTCATAGGAAGACGTGCCTTTTGAGACTGTTGCTTTGCAGATTTCACTGAGAAAGTAGAATCATTGCTAACGTTTCAGTGAAGACAAGAGGTAGTGGTTTAAAGGTTAAGGTGAAGTAGCCACATTTATTAGAAATTGGTGGTGGTTCTCATTGATGGAAAAATGACTCAGAGTAGAGTTTCTATGGCTTGTCTTATAGCGTGTTTAATATAGAAGCTGTTGCCAATGCTCTCCTGGAGGAGAAAATATGAATGTTTGCTACACAAATCTTTAGCTTTTCCTGGGCCTACCTTTCTTCAGGTCCAAATGGCCCTGAGTGCCAGTGTCCACATGAAGGCCACTGGTACCTGGCCAACAACAATAAGTACTGCATCCGGGATAATGGTACAAGGTGCCATAGTTCCAAGTTCACCTGCCTCAGTGGGTACTGCATCCCAGAGCAGTGGAAATGTAACGACATCGATGACTGTGGTGACAGCAGTGACGAGCTGGAAACTCTCTGTGGTGAGTTGGACTCTTGGAACTTTTGTTAAGAACTCACAACGTACCAAGTGTTTGGTCCTTTTAGAAGTGAAAAACATTTACTCTGAGAATCTAGACTGCACTTTGCTTAAATCACACATAAACTGATATATGTGCTGTGAAGTAGTGTATGATGCTTTATTAGGAAGCACCTCTATAGTGGTTAAGAGCAAAGGTGCTGGATGCCATTTACAGTCTGTAGAGCCCTGGGAAAGTTACTTAACCTCTCTGAGCCTCAATCACATTAAAGCATTGTGTTTGCAAACTTAACGTGATTAAGTTTAATGTGATTGAGATAAACTTATACATTGAGATGGTAGAGAAATGGAGTGGCTTTGCCATTTGCTTAAAATACTTCATTTGCTAAAAGAAGCATGCAAAATACTTGCTTAATCTAACTAATTTAAAGTGTTATCTCACTTTGCATGCAGTGCGTTTTGCAGCTTTTGCCTTGGAAGGTAAACCCAAAGTGTCTTATTTTATTTGCTTGTATCTTTTTAGAGAATGGAATGATGCTTTAATCCAGAAGCTTCTTCAATGTTTTTTTTCCCCTCCTCTTAGCGTATCACACCTGCCCTTTGACAAGCTTCACATGTGCCAACGGGCGATGTGTCCAATATCGTTATCGTTGTGATCACTACAATGACTGTGGTGACAACAGTGATGAGGCAGGGTGCCTGTTCAGGGCTTGTAACGAAACCACGGAATTTACTTGCAATAATGGAAAGTGCATCCCGCTTCACTTAGTCTGCGATGGGATGGACCACTGCCATGATCACAATGCTTCAGATGAGAAAAATTGCTGTAAGTTCATCTTCAGTACTTGTGCTTTGGAGTCTTGAAGTCTTAGAGCTTGGGAGATGAAATTTTTATATAAAGACAATGCATTTTCTGAGAAAAAACCCCATAGTATTCATCTAAAACATATATTTCATTTTAATACAGTCTACTAAGTGATTTTTTAAAACAATTCTACCTAGTATTTGAATTATTCACCTAAATTTATGGATCTGTACAACCATTGACTATTTAATGTTCAGTATTTTCTCCTTGGTTTATACATCTGATTGTTTTAAAGCTTTACCAGTGGTTACTGACAAAAATGATTGATTAATGTGTTGTGTTTAATGTTTGTTGTGCAAAAAGGTACATAGTACAGTGTTGACTGAAATGATTTGTCTCTAGTTTTTCTGGTAAATTGCTTTTTAGTGAATTGATTTTCCAAAATTTCTGGGATTTGCACTTTAGAACCTTGAGAAAACAAAAGGGCGGAGCGTGAGCACAAATGTATTTTTAGTTTGGGTATATCTACATGCTCCGTTGCTTTTGTAGGCACTTAAACACAATATTTATTCGGGTGTGCTTTTTTTTTTTTTTTTTAAATCAACAAGTGGCCAATCTGCTTCATCTATCTCCCCAAACTATTTTTTGAGTATTTTAATGCAACTCCCAGACATACATATCACTGATAAAGACCTTTCGAAAAACAACTACTATGCCAGTATTATGCCCAACAAAATCAACAATACTTATTTAATATCCTCTAGTACTCAGTCCATATTCAAATTTTATCACTTGTCCCCAAAATGTCAACAGTTGCTCTGTTCAAATTAGGATTCAGGCAAGGTCTACACGTTGATTTAGGCTGGAATTGAGGCCTAGAGGTTTGATTACATTAGACTCAATTCTTTGGGCAAGAACACTTCATAGGTGGAGCTATTTCTTGTCGTATCACATAATGAAGCACATAATGCTTGATTGTTCCACTTTAAGTGAGGATGAAATTAATTAGTGAATTTAGAAGTCAGCCTGAATCTTCCCTTAGGAAGTTCCCATCAACCTTTCACCCAGTGGTTTTAGCATCCATGAATGGTTGTTCCATAAATTCATTATTACTTTAAGGGTTACAAAATAGGCATTTAAAAATTTTATTGTTCCTTGCACATTTATTAGCTGATGTTCCATAAAGAAGAAATTTCCCTTATTAACTATTTTGTTACCCTGAAATAAAATTCTGCAGGGTAAATGTCTGATTCTTTCCCTTTGTCATTTTTGAGAGTAATGAGTTGGTGACCAATGAGCACTAAGTTTTTGCTTTGTTTTGTTTTTACTATTGTGTTAAACTCATGGATTTTCACGTTTTTGAGTTTTAATGCAGTGAAGTAAGTTACTGGTTTCGGTGCTTAATTGTTCTATCTTCAGCCAGCAGGAACCCTGGTAAAGTTGGGTTCTCTGTTATTTTGACTTGACCCCATTCAGTCTTTCATAGCTCAGACTTGTACATTTCCTGTCTCAGACCTGGAATTGGCCTCATTCCTTTTGTGGTATTTAAAAATTACCACAGTGTTGCGTTACCCATTCCTATTTGGCTTTTATTGCTTCTAGGCCTTTTTATTGGACAGAGCTAGGAAATACAATTCTTAAGGGAAAAAAAAATGATATTGGTATTTTCCATTTTAATTTGGGATAACAGGTTTTTTACCTTTTGGATTTTATAATCATGTCTCTTTTACTTAAAATCTTGGTTTGTAATAAGTGACATTAACATAGTCACTTATTTGCTTTATTCTATAATAATTTCAACATGCCTATAATAATTTCAAAGTAACCACACAAATATAATTAAAGATTTTAGGTCCTTCTTGTTCTTAGATTATTTCCCACTAGGAATATGCCGTCATTTGTTACTGTTTCCAAATTTTAGGAATTGCTTTTCTTTATCTATTTTTATTTCATTATGTTTATTTATACAAAATAATGTGCATGGTTTCATAGTCAAAATTATATGACAAGGTACATTCACAGAAGTCCCTCATCCTTGTCCTCTCCACCCTGCTCTCTCCATACTATTCTCAATCTGTTCATAGGGGTTACAATTTTCATTAGTTTTATCTTTTCATCATTGTTGTTGTTTTTAGCGTAAGCATTTCTTTCTTGCTAGACACACACACTGTCATCATTTTTCTTACACAAAAGATAGCCTAGTGTTCTGCTTTCTTACTGTTGATATATACTGGAGATCATACCATCATTCCTTATCAATATACAGAGATCTTCTTCATTCCTTTTTACAGCTACATATTACTCCATTGTGTGGATATGCCATCGTTTATTTAACCAAGAGTGGGGAGTCATGCTGATGCTATTAAATAGTGAAAACGGACAATTAAAACTATAAAACAGCCTCCCCTCTCCTCCATGGCCTCCGGTATCAGCTGGAAATATCTCTCTTTAATGTAGAATGTATGGCATCCCATAAGTGTCGTGGATCATGTCTCTGTGATAGCTTTGAACATCCTTCCCTTCTGGTGGTTTGATTCTGCAGTAGATCTGTTAGCGTGGATGTGTATGATGTATATGTGGTGGGTATGTTCCAAATGTTTATCTGGTTGTCTTTTTCAAGCTGATCGCACGTGCCAGCCTGGATACGTAAAATGTATGAATTCAACTGTTTGTATCCCTCATCTTTTCTTGTGTGATGGAGACAACGACTGTGGAGATATGAGTGATGAAAACCCCATTTTCTGTGGTAAGATAAACCTGCTTCTCTTTCTGTAGTTCCAGGGATGCATGTCTTGAGCTAATGCAAAGATACATCACCTGGGTGTTTGGGCTAATTTCAATTTGTCATCTCAAATTGACCTTGTTATTAGTTTCAGTAGGCAGTTACTTTAGGATGTAATTGTAGGGGCATAAGAAGCCCCTTCTCTCTGTTCCCTGGCTGAATGCCTGACTCCAAATATTTCTTCCAGAGACCAGCTCTAATGCCTAACTTTCTACAATTAAAGGCCTTTTGTCTTCAGGAACTCCAGGCAGAATTTGCACATTGAGCCCTTGTATTTGCTCTCAATACATTTGTAGTAGCCATTAGTAACTGAAAGAATTTTTCTCTCTTTTTCATATGTTTGACTTTCAGAAACCTTAATTTCTTATTTATCCATTTGGTTTAATCAAATAATTTCCTGTATCTATTAAACTAAAAGGCCTTTCTTAAGCACGATGATTTTGAGACTATTGGTGTAAATAGATGCATCCTTTAAGAACTTAGTGATTGTCACCAGGCCAGGTTCCAGTCCAAGAGCAGGGGTCAGTTGTAAAAACAGCAGCAAGAGGTAGCAGAAAATCCAGAAAACACATCAGACCAGAACTACCTCAGGATATGCAAGAAAAGAATCAATGTTCACGTGTAGGCAGAGTCATTTACTCAGATGAATTACAAGGATGAATAAGAGCAGAACTTTGCTAACTCTCTAGAATCATGGTCTAAGATGGCTAAAAGATTGTGTGTAGGGTGAACTCAGATTTGGTTATATTGTTTTTGCTTTTCAATAGCATTTATTTTATTTCATGTTATGGCAGAAAACATAGAACCAAGTTTTCTTTTATCTATAATTTGTGATTTCGTGTGTCAAAAAAATAGTCTCTTGGTATTTCTAACAAATGCAATTCATTTTTGAATTTCTGGAATTTAGAAAAAACTTCTGGGAAACTGGAGTGGTATTGCTCTCCCATACTCCTCCCTCCCAATGGAAAACTTATACAAAAACTCACTTCCCAGGCCTCAGCCTTCCTTTCTTGGCAACTCGTATCCAGATCAGAGATACAGGCAGGTTATTAGGAACAAGCTTGTGTGTTGCTCATGGGTTTTATCTTCTTTCCCTCCTGCAGTCTCTAAGTCATGTAAGAGCGACGAGTTCCACTGCACGTCTGGATCCTGTATTCCTAGCTTTTGGTTTTGTGATCATGAAAGAGATTGTTCTGACGGCTCTGATGAACCTGACACTTGTGGTAAGAGAGTAAGCAAGCATGAAAAACATTGTAATGAGGCTGGAGACCCTCTTCCGACTACTTCAAATATAGACTATGGTTCTGGCTGCGGAATGTTTGCACTTTTTGCTGAAACCACTCAGCAGACACTCATTAAAAACCTGTTCATGCAGGGCACTGGGTGGGTTGCTGGTCAGGATATGGAGGTTGCTGATCGATGCAGATGAAAAGAGATTATGTTGGTGATGCACCTGGTACCTGCCTGGCTTGTAGAACTCAGTTAATTGTAATGGACTCTGTCTGAATTGGAATTTCTGAATTTGGCTGAGTTCTGACCCATAAGACTGTGGGAGGATCCAAGAGTGATTGAAATCATCATATACAGGTGGAGGGGGCATAGGAGGGGCACACATTTCTTCCTGTGCTGTGTGCCAGCTGAGGAGGTAGGGTCCCATGGCCATCTGAGCTTCCTGAGATGTTCCAAGGACCTTCTAGTTATATTCTTAGAGGCAGTTGTGTGTTGCTTGTGTCTGAAGGCTGCTATTTACCTCTGCAAGCCCTAATCTATATCCATGCACAATTTTTTTTACATGATTTAAAAAATATAAAGGTAAAATCTAATACATTGCTTTTTTGTCCGTCAGTATTGCTGTATAGGGGTCAGCAAACTATGGCCATGGGGGGCTTCCCTGGTGGCGCAGTGGTTGAGAGTCTGCCTGCTAATGCAGGGGACACGGGTTCGAGCCCTGGTCTGGGAAGATCCCACATGCCACGGAGCAGCTGGGCCCGTGAGCCACAATTGCTGAGCCTGCGCGTCTGGAGCCTGTGCCCCGCGACGGGAGGGGCCGCGATAGAGAAAGGCCCGCGCACCGCGATGAAGAGCGGTCCCCGCACCGCGATGAAGAGTGGCCCCCGCTTGCCGCAACTGGAGAAAGCCCTCGCACGAACCGAAGACCCAACACAGCCAAAAATAAATAAATAAATAAATAAATAAATAAGAAAATCCTTAAAAAAAAAAAAAAAAAAAAAACTATGGCCATGGGCTAGCTGCTCGTCTTTATAAATAAAGTCTCATTAGAATGCAGCCGCATCCTGGCTACGGCTGCTTTTTTGCTACAATGACAGTGTCAAGTAGGCGCGACAGAGAACATATAGCCTGTAAGCCTAAAGTATATACTGTCTGGTTAAGAGAGAGTTTGCTGACCCCTGTTACAAAGTCTTCATACTCCTGTTTAATGGCTGTGTGATAGTCCATTGAGTGGTTATGTGATCATTGAGTTAACTGCCTCTATTTTAAGCATTTAGATTGCTTTATTTTTTTCTGTATTATAAATATCACTGCAGTAAGTACCATCACATATAAAGCTTTTTTTTGGAGTGGTATTTTCTTTGTATAAATTTATTTATTTATTTTTGGCTGCGTTGGGTCTTCGTTGCTGCACGTGGGCTTTCTCTAGTTGCGGTGCACGGGCTTCTCACTGTGGTGGCTTCTCTTGTTGCAGAGCACGGGCTCTAGGGCACGCGGGCTTCAGCAGTTGTGGCACACAGGCTCAGTAGTTGTGGCGCATGGGCTTAGTTGCTCCACGGCAATGTGGGATCTTCCCGGACCAGGGCTCGAACCTGTGTCCCCTGCATTGGCAGGCGGATTCCCAACCACTGCGCCACCAGGGAAGTCCCTGGAGGGGTATTTTCTTAAGACCATTAGCCTAGTTTTGCAGCTGAATTCAGACTATTTTCTATTCCTATTTTCCCTCAGGTTCAAATTCTGTGGCTAATAGAAAGTGGTATTAGAAGCTCTCTGCCAATTTCTTTTTCCCCAACACTAAGAGTTTTGAGAAAACAAAGGGCACATAGAGTTTTGAGGATCTGTAAAGGAAATAATTAATAACTGTTAGGTGGGTAGAATAGTCTTAGAGATTGGTTTAAATATATGAACTATTGGTTCAGATATATGAAGAATAAATATAGTTTCCAGACTTCTCCATGGGAACCAAAGTCATAGTAATAGCAATTAGTACCAACTGTCTGACATATTTAAATAGAAGTAAACACACAATCTAATATGAATGCATTCTCATAATATGCAGAGATATTATTTTTTTTCTAGTTTTATTGAGATATAATTGACATACAACACTGTGTAAGTTTAAGGTATAGAGCATGATTTACATACATCATGAAATGATTACCACAATAAGTTTGGTGAACATCCAATACACAGATATTATTTTAAAGAAATAATAAGATGTGTATAAAAGAGTAAAATCCCCATTCCTTTACCCTCCTACAGTCTCCTCCCTCCCCAGACATAATCACTATTAAGTGTGAATTCTTCCTACCTTTATCTATATATCCTGACATGTAGTTTTTAAAACACAAATGGGATCTTACTACATATATTTTTTCTGCAATTTCCCCCCCACTTTTTTTTTTTAGCCTAACAATATCTTGTCACTTAGAAAATGCAGCTCTATCTCATTCCTTTGCACTGCGGGATATTGCTGTAAAGTATGGGTGTTCCATGTGTTTTTATCCCTTTCCCAACTGATGGATATTTAGGTTGTTCCCATTTTTTCACTATAAGACATAATGCTAGCATGAACATCCTGCATATGTGGGAAGATTCTTATAGGCTAGATCTCTAGGAGTAGCGTTCCTGTGTCAAAGGGGATATATTTCTTTCAAAGACTGTATTGATATGTACTCTTTTCTTACCAGCTTATGAAAGGTCATGTTTCTCCTTACTGTTTCATTGTGCTGTATTTTTAGTGGTTAAAATTAAATTTTCTTTTGCCCTAGGCTAATTTTGAGGGGTCTCTGGGTTTATTGGCATATGACAACTTGATTCGTTGACATGTGGGATATGATTAAAGAACTCTAATTGGTGTTCTAGAAAGCCCATGCTGTAGTAGGCTTCTCCCAAGATTCCTGGACTGCAAACCACTCTTCTCACCAAGAGTGCTTTTTATATTTTTTCAGAGTTTTCTGAGCCAACGTGCTTCAGTGATGAGTTCAAGTGTGACAATAACAGGTGCATCCAAGTAGAGTGGGTCTGTGATGGTGATAATGACTGTGGGGACATGAGTGATGAGGATGAAAGACACCACTGTGGTAAGTGCAAACAATCGATTCCTCTGCATTATCACATTCCAGGGAAACTCAGTAGATTTATTTTTCTGTCTTTGGAGTATATGGTTGTCAGAGAGGTTCCTCTTTATTGAATGCACACAGATAGAATGTTACCTTTATTTTTATGCTCAAGAATGTTTGATATCATCCACTTAAATGCTTTAAAATGATGAAAAATGATTTTAATGTTTACTTTTTTTCTGTTGCATTTAGGTAAGGGAAATAATGTCCTACATTTCTAGAGCAGATAAAGAGAACTCAGTTGGCCACTCTTAATAGCAGTTTTAATAGTGTTGCAATTAACTGTGCCTCCAGTTTTTAGGACATTATTTCCATTACCTAAATGCAACAGAAAATACCTAGAGCTGTTAGGGGGTGGGATGGGTCATTCCTTTTAAGTGAATCATGGAACAAACTATGGAACACCATCTCCCATTACCAACAGAGCATAGAACTCTTAGCTAAGGTGTCTTGGAAGAGTGTCTTTCCATGGTAGAATAATAAAAACAATGACTCCATGATGTTTGCATTTGATTGTTACCTCATATGTCCACGACTTTGGTGGTGGTCCATGGTTCTACATATATTCTATGAAGTGGGTGGTTGGCAGCTGCACAAACATGGACTGTAGCATATACTTTTCTCCCATATCTCCTCACCAAGACTCCCTTCCTCTTGTCTCCTCTTTACCCTCAGTGAGATTGGATAAAATACCTGTATTTTATTATGCAGGCTTTCATGATTACACGTTAGCATCTTAGCTCTTTCCTAACAGTGTCTTGGTTTCTGACAACTCTTACTGATATACACAGCTCCTATATACCTAGGAAAGAAGCCCTAGCTTTTTGGAAAATTCTGTGACTTTGAGCTTTGGTTGACTAACCATTGCGAGCTTCAGTTTTCTCATCTGTAGAACTGGCATAAAAATGCCTATCTCACATTGTGTTTGTGTGATTATACTTTGTAAACTAAAAAATGTTACCAAATGTAAGGGATTTTTGGTATCCAATTAATAAAATGTGAGTAGTTTTGATAGGCCTAAGGGAAAAATGTGACCTTACGTTAATTTTATGGAAAACTAAATGAGGTGTTTTTATTATCTTTACTTTTTACTTCTGAAAAAAAATCAAAGATCCAAAGCAATTAAAATGAAAATTTGGGAGGGTGGTTTGTCTACCTATTTTCCCTTCATTTCTTTTCATCCCTCAGACTATTATGTAATGTAAAGCAAGATAAATAATGGTTCAGAATGAATTTGACTTCTAGAATGAGCTCTCATGTGACTTCTGATTCTCATGTGCTTTGGTTTCAGAGAGTCACAGCTGCTCAAGTTCTGAGTTTCTCTGTGTAAGTAGCGTGTCTCCATCCAGGAGGTGCATCCCTCAGTCTTGGGTTTGTGATGGCGATGCGGATTGCTCTGATGCCTATGATGAGCACCAGAACTGCACCAGGAGATCCTGCTCTGAAACGGAGTTCACCTGTAGTAATGGACTGTGTATCCCCGACTGGTTCAGGTGAATTGGGGATTAAACAGTCTACCAACAAACCTAAACTTCCATGAGGCAGGACTGGGGCCTGGAGCCCATGGTACTTTTAGTGGTCTATGAAAATGTTTGGATTTCTTTTAAAATCAAAAGAAAAAAAAAAGAGAAATTTTAGGTCAAAGAAAGTATTTTAATACCAAATAATATATATGGCATTATACCAATGTGGTCCTTAATTATAAAAGTTTTTTATGGTGGTAAAAGTCACGTAATATAAAACATACTATTTTAACCATATTTAAGTGTACAGTTCAGTGGCACTAAGTATATTCACATTGCTGTGCAACTCTTACCATCATCCATCTCTGGAATTTTTCACCTTCCTAAACTGAAACTCTGTCCTCTTTAAACACTAACTCCCCATTCCCCCTCCCCACTCCCCTTGACCCCCAGCCCCTGGCATCTACCAATGTACTTTCTGACTCTATGAATTTGACTATTCTAGGGAAATAAATAAATATTGTTATGGAGGAAGGGGCCCATGAAGGCAAAAGTGCCTAGGGTCCATGAAGGTCATAATGTGACCTTGCACAGAGGGCCAGAGAGATGAATGAAGTGGGCTTGCTAGAAGAAAGTTCTTTCTTGGGGTAGCTGAGGCTCTTGGTTTTCCACTTGGAGTAGAGGCATGGGTACAAGAAATACTTCATTCTCTTCTCTCTGCTGTAAGAAAAATAACAGTGTGAGCATGATGATAAATGGGTCTGGGCGCTGCGGCTCAGGGTCACCCAGACAACAGTGAGGGGCAGGTGAGGTGGATCTCGGGCAAGTGCTCCAGCTAAGAGACGCAGACACTAGTTAGCGTCATTTGTTTGGAGGGAAGTTGGGAATCTGGATTTTCACCTGAAATATTCTGATTTTAAATGCTGGAAACATATTTTAAAAACCCACTCGAGAATGGTACTGGGTTTCATAACACAGGTGTGACCGGCGCAACGACTGTGGTGACTACAGTGATGAGAGGGACTGCGTGTACCCTGCCTGCGACAAGGTCCATTTTACCTGTCAGAATGGGCTCTGCATTTATAAGGCCTTCGTCTGTGATGGGGAAAATGACTGTGGAGATGACTCGGATGAGCTGGAGCACCTGTGTCACACCCCGGAAACCACGTGTCCCCCTCATCAGTTCAGGTGTGACAATGGGAACTGCATCGAGATGGTGAAAGTCTGCAACCACCTAGATGACTGTTTAGACAACAGTGATGAGAAAGGATGTGGTGAGTATAACAGAAGATTGGGGAAAAGGAAACCAGGGGGACTGAATGTGGATTTTCAACCCTTCGTGACTTAGCAGGACTTGTCAGTTGGTTCTCTAAGTAGAACATTGCCAGAAAATTAGTATTGCTTGTCTAGCAAAAAGCAAGGATTTCTTGGTATATAAGGTCAGTCACAAACATATTTTGGACTAATTCATGAGTTAGGCAGTCATTACAGAGAACAGGAGATGAACAAATTCAGGCCATCGGTATCTAACAGCAGAGAGTGTTGATTCTTTATGGCCTCTTGCAATGACTTGTTGCCTTCACTGCCTCTCTGCTAGGATTCCTTAGCCTGTTTTTTATTTTTTTTAAATAAATTTATTTATTTTATTTATTTTTATTTATGGCTGTATTGGGTCTTCATTGCTGCGCGCAGGCTTTCTCTAGTTGCGGCGAGTGGGGGCTACTCTTCATTGCGGTGCACAGGCTTCTCATTGCGGTGGCTTCTCTTGTTGTGCAGCACGGGCTCTGGGCGCACGGGCTTCAGTAGTTGTGGCTCACGGGCTCAGTAATTGTGGCTCGCGGGCTCTAGAGCACAGGCTCAGTAGTTGTGGCGCACAGGCTTAGTTGCTCTGCGGCATGTGGGATCTTCCCGGACCAGGGTTCGAACCCGTGTCTCCTGCATTGGCAGGCGGATTCTTAACCACTGCTCCACCAGGGAAGTCCCCTTAGCCTGTTCTTAATTTTCATCCTCAGGTGACTAAAGGGGAGAGTTTAACTGGCAGCCCCTTCCCCCGCCCCCACCGAACTCCCACAAGTAAACCAGTCTAGAATTTATAAAATATAGAATCTTAAGGAAATGTTCTCCCCGCTGTGTAGATAGTTTTTTAAAATTTTTATTTATTTATTTATTTATTTGGCTGTGTCGGGTCTTCGTTTCTGTGCGAGGGCTTTCTCTAGTTGTGGCGAGTGGGGGCCACTCTTCATTGCGGTGTGCGGCCTTTCACTGTCGCAGCCTCTCTTGTTGTGGGGCACAGGCTCCAGATGTGTAGGCTCAGTAGTTGTGTCACACGGGCTTAGTTGCTCCGTGGCATGTGGGATCTTCCCCTTCCCAGGGCTCGAACCCATGTCTTCTGCATTGGCAGGCAGATTCTCAACCACTGTGCCACCAGGGAAGCCCGTAGATAGTTTTTGAATGTAAATGGCCATGTGTCACAGGACCAGCCAGAGGTACCCTCCCAGGGTGCTGGGTGGCTCATCCCATTTGTGATTCTCAGTCAAGTGAGTGCGTCTCTTCCCATCTCCACGTTCAGGGACGTCACACTGGGAGCCTGAAATTGGCCATGGTGTGAGTCGTGGCACCACTGAAATGGAAGAGGCTACAAATTAGAGCTCCCCCCTCCCCCCATCCCACCCCACACCCCAGACCTGTTTTACCAGCACACCGCTGTGTGGGCTCGTCTGCTCTTCTTTCTCCTCTCTCCTGCTATTTTACTTCTAAATTTATCGATTAAAAGAAGATTGACAGGTATAGGATTAGAAGTCAAACTTGTTGGTTGTATTAGTTGTTAAAACCACTGGTGAAGGATCAAGTTGGGAGGAAGTTGAGTAAGATTGACTTTTGAATAATGTAGGACCTTTAGAAATCCCTTCTTATCTGTCTTCTTTTAGCATGATTCATTAAGAATTGGGTCTGTCCAAACAAAGCAAAACATAACAAAACAAAAAGGATTGGGTCTGTCCAGTGGGAAGGTTGACTTTGGACCATTATGGTGGATCCATTGCTGTCAACTTAGGTTCTCTGATAACTGTCTTTTACCTACAGGTGTTAACGAATGCAATGACCCTTCACTCAGTGGCTGCGACCACAATTGCACAGACACTTTAACCAGTTTCTATTGTTCTTGTAACCCTGGTTACAAGCTGTTGTCTGACAAGCGGACTTGTGTTGATATTGATGAATGCAAGGAGACGCCCTTTGTCTGTAGCCAGAAGTGTGAGAACTTACTGGGCTCTTACATCTGCAAGTGTGCCCCAGGCTACATCCGTGAGCCAGATGGAAAGACCTGCCGGCAGAACAGCAACATCGAGCCCGATCTCATTTTTAGTAACCGTTACTATTTGAGAAATCTCACTATCGATGGCCATTTATACTCCCTCATCTTGCAAGGACTGGGTAATGCTGTGGCAGTGGATTTTGACCGAGTAGAAAAGAGATTGTACTGGCTTGATATAGAGAATAAAGTCATTGAGAGAATGTTTCTGAATAAGACAAACAGGGAGACAGTCCTAAAGTACAATCTACCAGGTACAGAAAGTCTGGCTGTCGACTGGGTTACCAGGTAAGAAAAAGCTGAGGCGCTTTTTAAGAGTTAAAAGGCTTTTTGTTTTTAAAAAAGTATTCAAACCATGTTTTCATCCTAACAGAGAACTGATCTTTTCCAACTTGGGTTAATAGGTGTATACAATTTAATGCTTCTGCATGTTTTTGTTTTTTTCTGCTATGTACCTAATAATCAAATGGGATACCACAGAACCTAAAATCTAGTGATTTTAAGAATTTATGATATCAATTTCATGGGGAGGGCCATCACAAAGGAGGAAAGAGCTCTGTTATTACTGGCCATTCAGTTAACTGGAGGTGATGTGAAGGGATGATGCATGCATTTGTTGGTGCATTCAGTCATTTAAAGCTGTTGCCTAAGTGCCTCCAGCATGCAGTGCTATGCTAGGAACTGGGGTCTAGAGGTCAACAAGACAGACACAGCCCCTGCTTTCCTGGCGTTCACAGGCTGCTTACAATGCTATTTATTTGCAGCCTGGGCTGGTTGTAAAATAGAGAATGGCTAACTTGAAACTCTGAGCATCTTTAAGGTAGACGGTGATATTTTAATTGAACTCGACCATCTCAACCACACTTCTTCACATCTCTATTGAATACTGAATCTATCAGATATTTGGCTTTGTGGTTGACATGAAGCTGTAGGCACTTAGCCTGCAAATATTATTGCTTCAGTCACCCCAGACCTACAGAGGACTCTTCCACATCTTCTCTGTTTGACCATCTTAAGGGTAAAGATCCTAAGATGGGGGATGGAGAATTGGCCCCCTAGTTCTACCTGAATAGTAATTGGCCTGCCATAGGTGCTCAAGAACTGCCTACAGAAAAAATGAATAAAATAGTAATTATGTGAATACAAGTATTTTATATATAGTGGCTCTTTTGGGTGTCAAAAAGCATAGTGATTAATGATTTGCAGGAATAGAACCAATTGTGGTACTCAGGCACTTAGATAGCACATTCTTTTTTTTTTTTTTTTTTTTTTTAATTATGTGTTTCAGTGCATAAGTCTTTGCACAAAGGATCTCATCCTTTGGTGCAATGCAGGGAAAGATAATATTTTAGCCTTGATATTGTCATTCAGCCCCCTCTCCCCAAAACTGGTAGGATGATATTTTCCCTTGGATTTCAGCTACTTTCCTCTCACTCTAGGCATGTTCTTGACCAGGGGAAAGAATTAGGTACATGTGTGGTACTGAGGAAGATGGAGCAAAAAAGTCTAGGGTGAGGGTAGGATAAAATATCTCATGACCGAAGCATTTTCTCAAATGTTCAAGAAGGAGCACAGCCAGGCTAAACATTCCTTAAAACACAAGGCAGGATAGAACCCAGTCACATTTAAGTTTGTAGGGGACAGTCCTAAGATACTAATTACATTGAAATTTGAAACAATTTCCCCAATATCAATAAAGATGTTCATAGCGAACTCAAGGATGTTTGGTTTCCAAGGCCCTTAAACTTGATATACAAGTTTTTCAAGGCAACATTATGCACAGTGGAAAATTGTGCTGGTTCTCAGTCCTTTTAATTTTTCCTGGAGTGGGCACGGAGTGTCTTCTCCATATTCTGTTCACTGGGTCAGTGTTTTGACTGTGGAATAAAGAGAAATTAATGAGTTGGTAGTAAGCGCCACAGAGTGGAGTGGCCTGTGGTGTAGCCAGTCTTGAATTCCTGCTCTAGCTCTTACTAATCAGCAACCTCTGGGCCTCAGCAACCTCATCAAGAAAACAGGAATAAGATCTTAAATAATATAATATTTGAAAAAGTCCTTAGCCCAGGGCTTGGCATTTAATAGATAGCTGCTATTATTATTGCTATTATTACCCTCTACAATGTTGGAATCTAAAATTGTGGCCATCTCATACATCAGGATTTACCCAACTGAATTAAATAGCAAGGCTTGTGCATTTATGCATACTCATTCCCTCATCCCCAAGTCTAAAAAGATGCTACTGTCCTAACAGTTAAATATTCTGACACCTCGCATGGTTGGATCAGGCTTACCTCTGGCAAGGAGACATTGGGGTCTTTTGGAAGAGAAATCATTTCAGTAGGAATTGACTATCAGATCTCAAATGACACTCATTCTAGGAGTTCTGAACCCTTTGGAAGGTTATGGATACTTTAAGACTCTGGTGAAACCCACAGACCCCTTGCTGGATAAAAGCACTTAACAAATTTATGCTTATACAATTTTGCATCAGTTTTAGAGGGTACACGCCCCGCCCCCAGAGCCTAGGCTACCCTGGTGTCAGATTAAGGACCCCAGATTAAGAACCCTGCCTTATAGAAAATAATGGATTTTATTGAATAGCAATATATTCAGAACTGAAATATCCTTGAGGTAAGAGATTCTAATAAGTTTCTAAAGCTTTTTGAGTTTAAGTAAAACTTGGCACAGGGTAAGAAACTCATTTTGCCAGCCTGCTGGGACAGGGCCAGGGAGGGGGTCAGGTTTTTCTTTATCTGAAGGATGCCATGATTCAGAGTTCCCTTGTGCAGTCTCAATGATAACACTTAGACAAGTTTGTTTCCTGGACTCCACCATTTAAACTGTAGTTCATGATACTCATTGATCACTCTCACTTCTGCTTCCCTGCTCCTCTAAAGCCTGGAACATTGCTTGGGAAAGATGCCTTTTGCTGCATGAAGCAAGTAAAGCCAGAATCCTTGTGTGAAGTGTGGCCCCAGAATTTCCTATTGTAAGGTGACATCACCTTACAACAGGAAGAGTAGCACACATTCTTGCATCTTTTGTTGTCTCATTGCAGGAAGGTCAACTGTGTTTCCCCTTGTCCTTGTTTGCCTGGGGGAAATGTGCTTGGATCGGAAATTGTGTGGTTAAATGTGCAAGTAAAATGGCTATAACTCCTGGTTCTCCATTTCTCCATTTTCAGAAAGCTGTATTGGGTGGATTCCCACCTGAATTGCCTTTCTGTCTCTGACCTCAATGGTCGATACCGCCGCAGGCTGGCCGAGCACTGTGTGGACGCCAACAACACCTTCTGCATTGACAATCCCAGAGGAATTGCCCTGCACCCTCGATATGGGTATTGTCTCCCTGTAATCTTGGGCTCTTCTTTCATGCCCTTCTTCCACCTCTGTTACCAAAAAGGCTGTTCACATAGTGATATCAAGGCCAGTGTCTTGTTGGAGCTTGTCTTCTGCTTTTCCTACCTGGTAAATGGCTTAGTATTATGGGTAGAAGCATGGCTTGTTCAAATGCTATTCATCGGCTATTCTATTTTCTTTGCCATGACACACCATTTCACTTTCAAAGTCACATATTTTGGCTGCATGCAAGTAATTTATGGTTTAAAAAAACAACAACCCACCTTTACTGGACTTTCCGTGTCAAATCCACTGAAATCCCCAGTTAATCATGTTCATTCCTGAGCATTTCCTGTGCATCATGCCCTTTTAGATTATTTTCGGTTAGTTCTCTTTCCTTTATGAAAGGCTCTGTAGGATGTAAACTCCATTTCTCTAATTGGAGAAAGCTTATGTCTTTGCCACTGAGTTCTTCTGGCTTCAGGGACTGACCCTTTGTGTTTGCTCCAACAGGCATGTCTACTGGGGAGACTGGGCTGACCGAGCATACATTGGCAGAGTAGGCATGGACGGAACCCATAAGTCTGTGATTATTTCTACCAAGATCAAGTGGCCCAATGGCCTCACCATTGATTACACCAATGATCTACTCTACTGGACCGATGCCCACCTAGGTTACATTGAGTACGTACTTAGAAAAGAATAAAGCCAACTGGGTGACTGCTCATTCCAAACACCAGTGCTTGTGTTGCCAGTGTATTATTCCCAGGCAACTTCTAACTGGCCTGTTTGTTGGAAGTCACTTCTAACTAAAGTGCCTACAGGCAATTCACCAAGCTCTGTGGTATGGTGCAAGAGAAAGAGCGTGAACTCTGAAGTCATACAGATCAGGATTTTGTCTTGGTGCTTTTACTCCTTATACTCCTAAAAAAGCAGCTAGTAATCTCTCCCCTGTGGTACTCAGCTTAGTGCTCAACTCATCTTAATTCCCTTATCCCTTTACTTTGCCCTACCCTCCCAAATATATGATTAATAGACTTGGAAAAATTATACTGTTCAATGAAAAATACTCCTTGTAAAAAAGATAATACAAATTATCAGCCAAGCAGTACATGTTTATTTCGGGGCATTGCTAATTATGGCCTAGTTGGACTATGGTAATGTCTTCTGGGTATTTATGAACTAGTACCCAGATACACAGCCTGTTGCATGCAAAAGCAGGGAATTCACTAGAGCTATTTTAAAGGTTTAAAAACTCCTGTCATTCTATTAAATTTTTTTTGAAAAAAATTACACTTGACAAAAAATACTCATAAAAGTATCTGAGCTCTTTATATAGAGATCATGCAAGAACTGAAGGAGAAGGCCTCAAGACTGCTTTCTGGTTTATGACCTTTTTAAAGAAACAGATAATGACAAAGTTCTGGTCATTTATCTGCAGTCTTATTAACAGAGGTCAAGAAGGTATTCAGGTTTTCCTATGCCTTCTTTAAGTTTCCATAAATTATGATATTTTGGAAAAAAATTCTAACATCACATGGCTAATGTTATCAACTTCTTTAGTTGATAGCTCATTCCACCTCTTGTGAGTTTTAGGGTCTGCTCCCAGATTTTTAAATATTAAAATATCAGTATTCTGACATAGGTTCACAGGAATGAATGAGACCTAGATTCACTAATAATGTCTGGGTCATGATTAATAATACATGTGCTACCAGTGTGTACAAAGCTAACCCTGCTGGCCTTTAGGTTAACTCAGCTAGTCTATACCGCTCAGGTTATACTGAGAATCAAGCTGTCTCCGAAAACTGCTTCTTCCCTTGTCCTCCTGAGGAGACAGAAGTCCAGCTTTAGATTGCTTTCCTCTGATTTCTTCTGATGGCTTAGGAAACAGTGTTCATCCCAAGATATCGAAAAAATGCTTCATGGAGAACATCAACATAAGAGGTTATAAACCTACAAGAGCTGAACCAGCTGCATCAGCAGGAAAGCAGCTGTGGTTAGGAATTAGTGATCTTTAAACTCCTCTGGTTATTCCTATTGTTTTTTTTTTTTCTGATTTCTTTTTAACATCTTTATTAGAGTATAATTGCTTTACAATGGTGTGTTAGTTTCTGCTTTATAACAAAGTGAATCAGTTATACGTATACATATGTCCCCATAACTCTTCCCTTTTGCGTCTCCCTCCCTCCCACCCTCCCTATACCACCCCTCTAGTTGGTCACAAAGCACCGAGCTGATCTCCCTGTGCTATGCGGCTGCTTCCCACTAGCTATCTATTTTAAGTTTGGTAGTGTATATATGTCCATGCCACCTCTCACTTTGTCCCAGCTTACCCTTCCCCTTCCTCATATCCTCAAGTCCATTCTCTAGTAGGTCTGTGTCTTTATTCCCGTCCTGCCCCTAGGTTCTTCATGACCTTTTTTTTTTTTTTTTTTTTTTAGATTCCATAAATATGTGTTAGCATACGGTATTTGTTTTTCTCTTTCTGACTTACTTCACTCTGTATGACAGACTCTAGGTCCATCCACCTCACTACAAATAACTCAATTTTGTTTCTTTTTATGGCTGAGCAATATTCCATTGTATATATGTGCCACATCTTCTTTATCCATTCATCTGTTGATGGACACTTAGGTTGCTTCCATGTCCTGGCTATTGTAAATAGAGCTGCAATGAACATTTTGGTACATGACTCTTTTTGAATTATGCTTTTCTCAGGGTATATGCCCAGTAGTGGGATTGCTGGGTCATATGGTAGGTCTGTTTTTAGTTTTTTAAGGAACCTACATACTGTTCTCCATAGTGTCTGTATCAATTTACATTCCCACCAACAGTGCAAGAGGGTTCCCTTTTCTCCACACTCTCTCCAGCACTTATTGTTTATAGATTTTTTGATGATGGCCACTCTGACAGGTGTGAGATGATATCTCATTGTAGTTTTGATTTGCATTTCTCTAATGATTAATGATGTTGAGCATTCTTTCATGTGTTTGTTGGCAATCTGTATATCTTCTTTGGAGAAATGTCTATTTAGGTCTTCTGCCCATTTTTGGATTGGGTTGTTTGTTTTTTTGATATTGAGCTGCATGAGCTGCTTGTAAATTTTGGAGATTAGTCCTTTGTCAGTTACTTCATTTACAAATATTTTTTCCCATTCTGAGGGTTGTCTTTTTGTCTTGTTTATGGTTTCCTTTGCTGTGCAAAAGCTTTTAAGTTTCATTAGGTCCCATTTATTTATTTTTGTTTTTAATTTCCATTTCTGTAGGAGGTGGGTCAAAAAGGATCTTGCTGTGATTTATGTCGTAGAGTGTTCTGCCTATGTTTTCCTCTAAGAGTTTGATAGTGTCTGGCCTTAGATTTAGGTCTTTAATCCATTTTGAGTTTATTTTTGTGGATGGTGTGAAGGAGTGTTCTAATTTCATTCTTTTACATGTAGCTGTCCAGTTTTCCCAGCACCACTTATCAAAGAGGCTGTCTTTTCTCCACTGTATATTCTTGCCTCCTTCATCAAAGATAAGGTGACCATATGTGCGTGGGTTTATCTCTGGGCTTTCTATCCTGTTCCATTGATCTATATTTCTGTTTTTGTGCCAGTACCATACTGTCTTGATTACTGTAGCTTTGTAGTATAGTCTGAGGTCAGGGAGCCTGATTCCTCCAGCTCCGTTTTTCTTTCTCAAGATTGCTTTGGCTATTCGGGGTCTTTTGTGTTTCCATACAAATTGTGAAATTTTTTGTTCTAGTTCTGTGAAAAATGCCAGTGGTAGTTGGATAGGGATTACATTGAATCTGTAGATTGCTTTGGGTAGTATAGTCATTTTCACAGTGTTGATTCTTCCAATCCAAGAACATGGCATATCTCTCCATCTATTTGTATCATCTTTAATTTCTTTCATCAGTGTCTTATAGTATTCTGCATACAATTCTTTTTTCTTCTTAGGTAGGTTTATTCCTAGGTATTTTATTCTTTTTATTGCTGTGGTAAATGGGAGTGTTTCCTTAATTTCACTTTCAGATTTGTCATCATTAGTGTATAGGAATGCAAGAGATTTCTGTGCATTAATTTTGTATCCTGCTACTTTACCAAATTCATTGATTAGCTCTAGTAGTTTTCTGGTAACATCCTTAGGATTCTCTACGTATAGTATCATGTAATCTGCAAACAGTGACAGCTTTACTTCTTCTTTTCTGTTTTGGATTCCTTTTATTTCTTTTTCTTCTCTGATTGCTGTGGCTAAAACTTTCAAAACTATGTTGAATAATAGTGGTGAGAGTGGGCAACCTTGTCTTGTTCCTGATCTTAGTGGAAATGGTTTCAGTTTTTCACCATTGAGGATTATGTTGGCTGTGGGTTTGTCATATATGGCCTTTATTATGTTGAGGTAAGTTCCCTCTATGCCTACTTTCTGGAGAGTTTTTATCATAAATGGGTGTTGAATTTTGTCAGAAGCTTTCTCTGCATCTATTGAGATGATCATATGATTTTTCTCCTTCAACTTGTTAATATGGTGTATCACATTGATTGATTTGTGTATATTGAAGAATCCTTGCACTCCTGGATTAAACCCCACTTGATCATGGTGTATGATCCTTTTAATGTGCTGTTGGATTCTGTTTGCTAGTATTTTGTTGAGGAATATTGCATCTATGTTCATCAGTGATATTGGCCTGTAGTTTTCTTTCTTTGTGACATCTTTGTCTGGTTTTGGTATCAGGGTGATGGTGGCCTTGTAGAATGAGTTTAGGATTGTTCCTCCCTCTGCTATATTTTGGAAGAGTTTGAGAAGGATAGGTGTTAGCTCTTCTCTAAATGTTTGATAGAATTCGCCTGTGAAGCCATCTGGTCCTGGGCTTTTGTTTGTTGGAAGATTTTTATTTTTTAATTAATTAATTAATTTTTTTTAGCTGTGTTGGGTCTTCGTTTCTGTGCGAGGGCTTTCTCTAGTTGTGGAAAGCGGGGGCCACTCTTCATTGTGGTGCGTGGGCCTCTCACTATCGCGGCCTCTCCTGTTGCGGAGCACAGGCTCCAGACACGCAAGCTTGATAGTTGTGGCTCACGGGCCTAGTTGCTCCGCGGCATGTGGGATCTTCCCAGACCAGGGCTCGAACCCGTGTCCCCTGCATTAGCAGGCAGATTCTCAACCACTGTGCCACCAGGGAAGCCCTGTTGGAAGATTTTTAATCACAGTTTCAATTTCAGTGCTTGTGATTGGTCTGTTCATGTTTTCTATTTCTTCCTGGTTCAGTCTCGGAAGGTTGTGCATTTCTAAGAATTTGTCCATTTCTTCCAGGTTGTCCATTTTATTGGCATAGAGTTGCCTGTAGTAATCTCTCATGATCCTTTGTATTTCTGCAGTGTCAGTTGTTACTTCTCCTTTTTCATTTCTAATTCTATTGATTTGAGTCTTCTCCCTTTTTTTCTTGTTGAGTCTGGCTAATGTTTTATCAATTTTGTTTATCTTCTCAAAGAACCAGCTTTTAGTTTTATTAATCTTTGCTATCGTTTCCTTCATTTCTTTTTCATTTATTCCTGATCTGATCTTTATGATTTCTTTCCTTCTGCTAACTTTGGGGTTTTTTTGTTCTTCTTTCTCTAATTGCTTTAGGTGTAAGGTTAGGTTGTTTATTTGAGATGTTTCTTGTTTCTTAAGGTAGGATTGTATTGCTATAAACTTCCCTCTTAGAACTGCTTTTGCTGCATCCCATAGGTTTTGGGTCATTGTGTTTTCATTGTCATTTGTTTCTAGGTATTTTTTGATTTCCTCTTTGATTTCTTCAGTGATCTCTTGGTTATTAAGTAGTGTATTGTTTAGCCTCCATGTGTTTATATTTTTTACAGATTTTTTTCCTGTAATTGATATCTAGTCTCATAGCGTTGTGGTTGGAAAAGATACTTGATACTATTTCAATTTTCTTAAATTTACCAAGGCTTGATTTGTGACCCAAGATATGATCTATCCTTGAGAATGTTCCGTGAGCACTTGAGAAAGGTTATTCTTATTTTTAAGGCATTGCTTTTGCAACTTTTACATCTTTCATTCAGTCCAAATAAACTTTAAGTTTAGTTTTTGTTTTAATTGAAGACTAAAAGTTTTGAGGAAGATCTGAACTTCAGTTACCTTTAGAACTTTATTCATTGATTTGTCAGCCTCTATCCTTAAAGGCACTAGAGGAGGGGCATTATCTTCACTGAGTGACTCTTCCTTCCTCCGACTCCAGGTACTCTGATTTGGAGGGCTACCATCGGCACACGGTGTACGAAACTGGGACACTGCCTCATCCCTTTGCTATTACTGTTTTTGAAGACACCATTTATTGGACAGATTGGAATACAAAGACAGTTGAAAAGGGAAACAAATACAATGGGTCCAATAGGGTGGTGCTGGTGAACACAACACACAGACCATATGACATCCGTGTGTATCATCCCTACAGGCAGCCAATTGGTGAGTAAGTGATTTGGAAGTTTTTGCACAGTTGCTTTAGGGTCTTGTGCATGCCATTCTTGTTTTTGTTTTTAAAGCATAAATATCATGATTTATACTGGGAATGGGGTTACTTGCTAATGTTTTCTACGAAGCAAATGCTGAGAGTTGAGGGGATGGAAATATCTTTAGAGTTTATTCCCCTATTCCTGGAAAAGTCTGCTTACAATTCTTTTTCATAGCACCTGCTCTATTCTTAAAGATCAGTCTGGGCTTTCTTTTTGATAAGAATCAACAGTTGTTATGTTGCCTTTTGACATTTCAGCCCTAAATACTTAAGAAAGCACCTCTGAAAAATAAGGACATTTCCTGTGTTACCACAATAAATTGTAACACCTAAGAGATGTATTATAATAACATGGATGTATTTAGAACAATCATTTCTTTACCAACATCAATCTACTGAAATGATTAGTTTAAAAGAAATGCTTAAAAGAAAGTTATAGTAACTATAAAACATCATTTATTAAATGTCTGTTTGCATTTGATATCTAGCCAAGTTCTGGAGTATTCTTTGGGGATAGAATGGATTTTGTGGGCCTGCTTTGTCGTGGTTTCTTGTTAAAACATACAATAAACTTGGAAGTTAGGAAAAATGAGAATTGGTGAAATATTTCTTTCTGGAAGCTAATATTCTTCATATTATTTAGCAGAAGTTCAAATTCATCTTTACCTCTGAGTGGCGGCCCAGACAAGTAGTATAGATGTTGCTCAGTTTATCCATCCACTTGATTCTTGTGCAACTTCTGTTGCCTATATCCTTAGGATGAGAGAATATAGCATCTGCTGAAAATTAAAACTTTAACTTAGATTGTGGGCACATGGATGTAAACTAAATTTCCCACCTGCACTCCAAGGACTTTGGGAGACACATTTTTTCTAGCCCAACACCAGTGAGTAAGCCTCACTTCTGGTAGCACATAAATCAGTTTTCTGTACTAGCAACAGAGTTGCTAAAACAGCTCTACCATATGTACTCGTTATGAACTTTTGCACAAAGCATGAATCTAGGATAACATTTTTTTACTAAGAGGTGATGAGCTTTATGCGGCCGGTAATCAGCGCATCTGTGTTTGATACTCTCTTTAAGTGAATGAACATATATTTTCTTCCTTCTTTCACTAGTGACTAATCCCTGCAGTACCAACAATGGTGGCTGTTCTCATCTCTGCCTCATCAAAGAAGGAGGCAGTGGGTTCACTTGCGAGTGTCCAGATAACTTCCATACTGTCCGGCATAGTTACAGCACCCAGTGCCTGCCCATGTGCTCTAGCACCCAATTCCTGTGTGCCAACAGTGAAATGTAAGGCTCTCTCCTCCCTCTCCCCATTGCCTCTCCAGCCCTTGGACACACATTGAACTTCAAGGCTCCAGGGGGTGGGAGTTTTCCAATGAACCAAGATTTTGGCTAATTAACGTGGCTCATTTGGGGTGCACCAAGACCAGGAAAGTTGGATCTCCAACCGTCCAACTTTCTCTAACTTCAGATAATTTCGTCCATGAAAGAAGGAATTTGTGAACCAAATGGTTACGCCCATGCATGCAAGTTTTTGTTTCTGTAGCAAGGAAGCAAACTGTGTCTTTTTTTTATTTCTAAGGAATTGTCCAAAGTCTCAGGGCCAAGAATGTATATAAATGTACACTGAAAAATAGCCCTCAGGAGTGATAGAATTTCTCTCTCTTTTTCAAACATATGCTGGCCTAGCTCCTTAGATGACTATGCCAGAGGATCCAGGGTCACACATTCAAATCCATTTTTGATCATTTGTATTTGTTATGAAACATGGTCACAGAGTATTTCCCTCACAATGGCCACAGGCCTTGACGACTAGGGGCTCTGAGTCAGAGAGTGAGGTCAAGAGGAGGTGTTAATGCAAATCATAACATCTAAGATTCAGTGGCAGATTATTCTGACGATTGAATAAGGTATCCTAGGTTAAGAATCTAGCATACACCCATCACGACATGGGCTCTCAACAAATGTTAGTGCCTCCAGCTTTCCAGCCAGTACCCAAATGTCATATATCCCTCTGGCTGACAGTCCCACCCAATCCCTGTTTCCAGAACCACAGCTCCAAACACACACTCCACTCTTTGTTGTGGCAGGAATTTAATCATCATACTCAAAGCATTTTTTCAGTGTGTGTTGGGTCTTAACAAACCTGTTCTATGTCACCTTGTTATGTTTTCTCTGAAAATATTCCACAGTAGCCAAGGTTTAATTGATCCTCTTCTTGGGTCATGAGAGAACTCGTGTGTATCATTGCTTGGAATTCACTTTTGCCTTCTTCTCTCTGGATATTCATTGCCTGCTCCTCTAACCACTTGGTGTTTTGCTAGGAGCAGTGCTCTGTTTTCTCTGTGTAGGTGTATTCCTATCTGGTGGAAATGTGATGGGCAGAGAGACTGCTTGGATGGTTCCGATGAACCCATCACTTGCCCGCAGCGCTACTGCCGGTTAGGACAGTACCAGTGCATGGATGGCAACTGTACCAGCCCACACTTCATATGCAATGCTCATCAGGATTGCCCTGATGGGTCCGATGAAGACTCTGTTCTTTGTGGTGTGTTGAATTGCTTTCTACCTTCTTTGCCCACTTCTATAGTTGATCGCCCATGGTTCTGTAGGGATTTTCTGAATGTCATAATCCAAAAACTGGTCCAAAATCCTAGGAAAAAAAAAACTCAGAGCCCATCCTATATCTATTTTTATAAAGTTTTAAAAAAATCCCAAGGTCTCTACAAGGAAAATGGTTGAGGTAGATACTAAGTTGTCTATATTGATGGTTCTTTACTGTATGCTGTGCATAGAATCTCCTTTGAGAGCTAACATTGAGGATGAAATGAGGGATTCCCACATTTTAAACAGGGACTCTTAGTTGTAATATTTATTTATGTTTCCATTTTTAAAAAGCCAAAAAATAAAAAAGCCCCACCAAAACCCAAAAAAACAACTCTCCAAACCAAAATCAACACATAAACAATAGCAATAAACAGAAAGTTTGAAAACCATTGTCCATTAGGGCAGCAGGTACAGCAGAAGGTGAATTTAGTAGGCTGTCAGCGATTCAGTCCTTATCCCCTAATTCTGCATGCAAGAAAAAGATATTTAAGAATTTAGGAGACAGTAATAGTCAAAGGACTAACTGCTCATGTAGTGGTACTGGTTAATAATAAGTGCATTAGGGCATAAGTCCTCTAAGAAGAAATTATAATCGAGTTCTCCAGGATCCATTAGTGTAAATTAGGAGCTTTTGTTCCTGACACCTTCCAAGCTGATAACCAAACGTCCTCGCTTGCAGAGCATCACCAGTGTGAGTCCAGCGAGTGGCAGTGCGCCAACAAACGTTGCATCCCGGAATCCTGGCAGTGTGACATGGAGGACGACTGCGGAGATAACTCGGACGAAGACAGTTCCCACTGTGCCAGCAGGACCTGCCGGCCGGGCTATTTTAAGTGTGCCAATGGCCACTGCATCCCTCAGAGCTGGAAGTGTGATGTAGACAATGACTGCGGAGACTACTCAGACGAGCCCCTCCAGGAATGCTGTAAGTTCCTGTGAGAGGGACCTGGCCTGACCGGGAGCAGGGAACAAGAGCAGCTCTGTGTGGATGGAGAGAGGGTGTGCAGCCCCTGCTGCAGCCCCATGGGGTGCCCCCTCTTGGCTCTTCCCCGCGGCTCTTCCGGCACCACAAGGCAAAGGAGAGCCGCACGCACAGCCTGCGGGTTGAACCACGCCCCTGGTTCTCAAGCGGCTGATTCCTGCTCTCCATACACGAATGTCTAACTGTCCAGAATATGATAACAAGAACTTACACTTTGTCTGTCTAGCACTTTCTCTTTTGAGCCTCAGAGAAACATGGTGAGGTAGGGAAAGTGGGTGTTACCAACTCTCATTTTACAAGTGAGGAACCTGAGCTTCATGTTAAGTGGTTGGTCACTTTTCTACTTCGTGCCAGAGCTGACACTTCAACCTGGTTTTTTTTTTACTTCAGACCCAGTTCTTCCCCCCCACCCCGCCCCACTCCCCCCAAAGTTTGACTGCAACATAAATGAGTGGTAATGAAATGGTGAGAAAACTTAAGGACTCTGTCTTTCTGCTTTGGGTGAACGGATCACACCTAAAAGAGACACAGTTGCCAGAGTCCGTTTGGTTGGTAACATGGTCACCATTAGTCATCAGCACCGCATCCTAAATAAGACAATGGAAAGGTGTCTTTGGTTTCCTGGCAGGACCGAGGCTTCAGTTCTGACCTTGCTCCTTCCTCTCTTTTCAGTGAGTCCTGCCTACCGCTGTGACAACTATACAGAATTCGACTGTAAAACAAACTACCGCTGCATCCTGCAGTGGGCTGTGTGCAATGGTTTCAACGACTGCCGGGACAACAGCGATGAGCAGGACTGTGGTAGGGAGGGGCTGCAGGGGAGGAGGGAG
Source organism: Balaenoptera acutorostrata (assembly GCF_949987535.1). NCBI lineage: Eukaryota > Metazoa > Chordata > Mammalia > Artiodactyla > Balaenopteridae > Balaenoptera > Balaenoptera acutorostrata. The sequence goes on along the minus strand of NC_080071.1, from coordinate 30,571,123 downwards.
GGGCAAACAACTTAGCAGGAGATGAGAGCGGATTTCCCACATCATCCTTCCTTTGTTCGCCTCTAATAACATGTTACATTTTTGTAGCATTTTACAGGGATATTGGGAGTTTACTTTATACATCTTAAATGAAATGTGTCTCAAAGGATACTATACTTGGGGAAGACCTTGTGAAGGTGTTAGGAATTTGTGTAATTTCTCCCAAATGCAGAATTCCTATTTATGCTTGACAAGTTTAAACTGTCTGTCTAATCTTAGAGATTGATTGAAAGGAATGAAAGGGGGAGTAGAGAAAAGATTTGGTATCTATCTCTAAAAAAGATATTTCAAAATCAGAATATTTCTTATTTGGAGATTTTCATATTCTGAATCTCCCTCTGACTTTCCACATCCTCTGTGTCTGGCAACATAGAAAATTTATGGACAAAAGGCCAAATGAATGAATGGAATTTGCCAAGATTAGGCATATTCTCTAACTTGATAACAATGTCTGTGTGTGTGTGTGTGTTAGGTTTAGTTGGAAGAGAGGTAAGGAAGATATTGGGTTATTTTAATAAGAACACTGAATCTAATCAACTAAAGACAATGTGATGGACATGTTTTGTTTGCTGGTGGCATCACTTAATTTTCCTTTCCAGGCCTTCGTTGCAAATTACAAGCCAGGGACCAAATCATTTTTTGAACAGTTTCTACAAAAGAGAACGGATCTAGTTTCAAACAGTAGGATAGATTCAGTTTAGCCTAAAGAGGAATATTGACAGTGAATGTGGCTGGCATTCCTCTTTCTGGGAGCTTTGAGAATATGGTAGCGTAAGCCTCAGACCATCTCACAAGAAGGCCAGTACTACTTCGACATTTCTTGACCATGGGTTTCTGAAGTATTTGCAATGACTGTGCTTTGCAGAGTCGATGGCATGCAAACCTTCTGGGGAATTTCGCTGTACAAATCACCACTGCATCCCTCTTCGCTGGAGATGTGATGGGCACAGTGACTGTGGAGACCATTCAGACGAGGAAAACTGTAGTGAGTGTTCAGGGTCCTTCATCCTTACGTGCCACTGGAGTGGTGATGTCTGCTTTTTGTCTGTAATTCAACTGTCTATGCCGTTCATCCTCAAAGGGTAGGAGGATGGCTACCTGATCTCTTGTTTTCTGACTGGTACATTACTACTTTTTCAATTCCTTCTCAGCTGGTTGTAATCAAGCTCTGGGAGAAGAACATTTACCCAAGTATATCTTTTGTCTCTTATTTATTTATTTACACTCAAGTTTATTTTTTTTTCAAAAAGAACTTGAGGTGACTTACAATATATCATTGCCTTATGATATATATCGATTTCAGATTAACTAACATGAAATACATTCTGACTTTAGTCCCCTTTTGGAAGTAAGAAGGCAGTTGAGAGAATCAGAATGCTGATTACACCTGCAATTATCAATTGACTAAAAACTTCTTACACAAAAGGGCGATCCAATTGGCATTTTATTGTTCATAAGAAAGTTCATGTTGAATCCTATAGGAGGTTATCTGGAGTTTCAGGAAATGAAAAATTATCTTAAGATTAAATCACCTTTGGACAAACTTTTTGACAAAGTCCATTCTTTACAGACTTACAATTGAGGTGTAAAGTCTATTTTTGGAGGCTGGACAGTCTGGGACTTGGGACACAGGAGGGCGTTAGGCACAGAGGACACTTGGCCCGGTCCACAAGCTTGTCCCCTATGTATGATTCCTGGTGCCCTCTAATGGCCATGTGGCTTTCTTTTTTAGCCCCCCGGGAATGCACAGAGAGCGAGTTTCGGTGTGATGATCAGAGCTGCATTCCTTCTCGATGGATCTGTGACCAAAACAATGACTGTGGGGACAACTCAGATGAGCGGGACTGCGGTAACTGTCACAGCTCTTTAAGGGGCTTTCCAGAGAGTCTTGTACTAGGATCAGCGTATTGGTCGGAAGTAGGGACTTCACATGTGTGTTTGGAAGGTTTTTTAGACTTAAATGATTTCTGTGTAACTTATGTAATATATAAACCTTAACATTACAGTACCTTCTGCTTTACATATATTTTTTCTATGCTTTATGATTACCTTATAGCAGTCTAGATCAATAATAATAGGGGAAAATCGCAAGAGAGTTTTCAAAATCTCATTTTAACTTAAACCTCTGCTAGGAACAGAGTTTAATCTGCATGGACCTTATAAACAAATAAAAACATTGGTCTTCCTACTATTCTCCAGAAAGTGGCCCTAAAACATATATACAGCTGTAGCTCCCTGGTGTAGAGGTCAGATGTTAGAATAGGAATCATAAACCCCAAGTAGTTTTATAGCTCTTACTGATTAAGGGTTGAGTCTGAGAAAAATCAGCATGCAAAACAGTAAAAGTTGGGGAGTTCAGGTTTTTGAGGAAAAGTTTAAGAGCTAGAGATATTTAATAGAAGAGAGATCGCTACTTCCATCTCCATATTTTGAACGGGGAAGGTGTACCTTTGAGAGTTTATTTACTCGCTAACCACAAGGCGTGGGTTTGTTGTGAGCCAGTCACCGGGTATGGATAGGAATGTGATGGAAGACTTACTACCCTCCACAGAACTAACAGTTGTCTGAGAATGCCAAGGCATCCTGGAAATGACAGTCTTTTCTCTTCAGAGATGATGACCTGCCATCCTGGATATTTTCAGTGTGATAGTGGGCACTGCATTCCTGACCAAATGAAATGCGATGGGTTTGCCGATTGTCACGATGCCTCTGATGAAGCCACTTGCCGTAAGTTTCTAGTCACCCGTGGCACCGTTTGTCTGAAATGTATGGATATGGCAGTTTAGACCCAACCTTTCCCATCAGCCACCACTTCTTATATTAAAAGACCATAGATATTTTCTATTCAGCATTCATTGATAATTATCAGTTTACCTGGGGCCTGAGTCACCATGTCCATATATTTCACAGTAGACATTCAAGTGCATTTCATTAATAATATTTCAAATAGAGAATATATTAAGTGTCTGTGCTAACGAAAGTATTTATATGTTATCAGCTACTCTACAAATCGTTAATTGGATAAAAACTTGGCAGGTAAAAGAATATTCAAGCAATGAATAAAAGGGTATTCAAACATAATGAAGTCCCAGCATTAAACATTTTCTGAATTGAATAATGGCATATAAAATTGTTTAAAAGTATAAAGCCAATATGATCATTTGCGTTTTAGTCTTTTTGAATCACTGAATAAATATTAACTGTTGATGATTATCCATGGTGGATTTTGTTGATAATGCGGTTGCCGCATCTTAAAACCTGGTTTCCAAGAGACTGTATAAATGGATGATAGGAAAAGCCAGTGCTGACACCGCTGAAGGGTTGCACTTGCCTATGAAGAAAAAATCAGTGCTGTCCACAGAATGACTCATGTCATTGAATACTGGGCTTGGTCATCTATCCTTAAGAAACATTCCATCAGAATTTCAGACAGTTTAAAGCCACAGAACATCTGGTTGAATCAGGAAGGGCAGGCTATAATGGAATTCTTTCCATTAGGAGAACTCTTTCTGTAAAGGCGAAATAGCTGGATAGCTTTCCAAAAAGTATCTTTTTCTAATAATTTGACTATGTCTCCTCCCCACCGACAGCCACTCGCTTTCCCAATGGGGCATACTGCCCAGCTACTATGTTCGAATGTAAAAATCATGTTTGTATCCAGTCATCTTGGAAGTGTGATGGTGATAACGACTGTGGCGATGGCTCCGATGAAGAACTTCATCTGTGCTGTGAGTGAGAGAGACTGGGGGTGGTGTTGTCAATGTTTCTTATGTGGAGCATGTGATCCAGGAGGGCGGTTGTACAATTTTTGAGTACTGGACACATGATCTGCATTAGTGTGGTTTCACTTGGCCTTCCTGCTTAGTTCTCTACTTGGAACATGAGAAAGTTGGGCAAGCATCCATAGTGTTAAACATTTTGTGGCCTTCAAAGGCAATTTGCATAAATAGAGGCAGATCTGTTGTGGTTGAAGTCTGAGTTAGGGCGGGGGTGTACATCTCTCCTGCTGCATCCTACTTTCAGTGCCCCTCAGAGTACTTCTGCTAAACCCCCAGAGCTTCAGAGGACACCTTTAGGAAATTTTAAAACTAGTTAGTCCTTAGTCACTTCACTTTACATCACAATTCAAGCCCATCTAATTCTTTTCTGTTGTATGATGCATATTTATTTATTTATTTATTTAAACCTCTTTATTGGGGTATAATTGCTTTACAATGGTGTGTTAGTTTCTGCTGTATAACAAAGTGAATCAGTTATACATATACATATATCCCCATATCTCTTCCCTCTTGCATCTATTTATTTTTTAAACCAGTGAGTCTCAATTTGGGTACCCATCAGAATCACCTGGGGAGAGGTATTTCAAAAACACACGCTCTGGTCCCACCCTAGGCTTAGACCTATTGAACCAGAATGTCCAAGGACATGTCAGGCCTGGGCAAAATGTATATTGAGAAAGCTCCTTAGCTTTTAATTTAGTCTCCTGGTTGAGAACTACTGATTTTAACAAAGTGAATGAAAATAGAGTTTGTTTTGGTCATTTTGCTCCATGCTTTGAGTCATTGGAGAGACTCAAGGGCAGTAGTTCTGAGTGTCATCTCTGTACTAGGAGAGTCAGTATTACCTGGGAACGTGTTAGAAATACAGATTCATGGGCCCACCCCAGATCTACCCGATCCGAATCTCTGGCAGTGGGACCCAGCTCTCTCTGCATTAATAAGCCCTCCAGGTGATCCTGATGCAAGCTAAAGGTTAAGAATTTCATGTAAGTAAAAGCCCCCAACACAGGAGAAGACAGTCCCAGAAACATTCCTTCTGGAACTCTTGGTTAACTCCTAGTCTGACTTAGCTGCAATTTGCTTCTGAGGTTCTCATCACCTCTTCCATTCAGTTTCCTAGATTCATCTGCATTAGTGTGCTTTCACTTGGCCTTCCTGCTTAGTTTTCTACTTGGGACATGAGAAAGTTGGGCAAACATCCATAGTTTTAAACATTTTGTGGCCTTTGAAAACAATTCATTTTTAGCCCAGGGATTTGACTCTAGAAAATGATATATCAGAGTATTCCTTCCCCCCAAAGAACTTTGAATTAGCGTACATTATATTTTCCCAGTGGCATCCCAACACTTTCCTTGCCACATCTTAGTTTTGTATAAGGAACTAACCATGTTTTGTTTTGTTTTCACTCGATGAATCTTGAAAAACATCTTAAGCATGTGTAACTTTCAAAGAAGAAGTCCTCAGGAAGTTGCTTCCCTCTAAAAGATACAGTGCCCATAGTTAGTAAAATTAAACTTTGCGGAGGCAGAGACATATAGCCACATGAAAAAGTGACCAACACTGTTTTATAATGTTGCATTTGCCTTTCACAGCAAATAATTCTTGCAAAGTTCTATTAACGATACTTCCAAGAACCAGCTCTCAGAGCTGAATTTTTTCCCCCCAACCTCATTACAAGTCTCTCCTCTTGCTCCCTGTTTGTGGTACCAAGGCAGAAGGAAAATCAAACAGCCCAAGTCCTCTATGGGAAAGAGGAACATGTGTGTTGAGTTCACTGAATTCCTGGTACATGCATAGAGGACTGTTTCCCCTGTAGCAACTAAGGGACCTGGGTTCTACCTGTAGGTTCCTCACAGGGACACAAGCATTAGCCAGAGGTCTAATTCTGGATAATAAAGTGAATCAGGGTTTCCTTATGAAATATCAACTTTAAGTGCAGTAGGTGAGGGAATTCAGGTAGGAAAGTCCATCATGGTGTAAAACTTTAATGAAAAGACTTTGTGTTCTAGAGGCTCAATGATAACTCCAGTCAGAGGGACAAACAGTGGCCTCTTGGCTCAGGTATGGTCCTGCTGGCCTCTCCAGCCTCCTGGCCACCATTGTCCCTCTCACTCCATGCTTCAGCCCAGAGACTTTTTATTCAGGTCCAGAAGCCTGCCTTCCTGACTCAGAATTTTTCCATGTGAAGCCTCTTCTGACCCCTCCTCCCCCAGATCTATATCATATCTCCACAGTAGATGCTTTCACAGCATGTTTCCTTTGTGGCTCTTACCACAGTTGTAGTTGAATGGTTAATTTGTAAAGTCTGCTCTCCTGCTAGAATAAACATCCCATGAGGATAAGGATTGTGTCTTTCTTTTTCCCAATTGAATCTGATGCCCGGCACAGCGCCACGGTGTCAACTAGACACTCAAGAGCTATTTGTCGATTGGTTAATCGAACAAGCCAATGACGGGATGAATCAAGCAAGCCTGGCGCTGGCACAGGAGTGTTTTTAGACACTGACCCTTATGTTTTGCTCTTAATCTGTACTTTTGCTTTTCCATCTTGTGTTTTAGTGAGCGTTCCCTGTGATTCACCACACCGTTTCCGGTGTGACAACAATCGCTGCATTTATCGTCACGAGCTGTGCAACCATGAGGATGACTGTGGAGATGGAAGTGATGAGAAAAAGGAGAACTGTAAGCCAAAGTCAAAAGGGAGAAGGGAAAAAGAAGGGCCCCCAATTGCTTGCAGTTTGCAAAATGTACCTCAGGGATTTCAGTTTATTCTGTAGAGGCTTGAGCTGCACCCATGAGTGCAGATCTCCGTGGACATTATTGTTTGCAAGACCCTATAAACACGCATCACTCAGATGCAACCCTTTCCCGCTTCTTCCTATTTCATTTGAACCAGATGTTGGCAAGTTCCTTAAGAAAGTGAGAACAAATACTAAATAGTGGTTGAGTCACACTTCACAAACTAATGGTTTCTCTCTTTTCAAAGATGAGGTTTGGTCACTCTTCAGCCTAGAGTTTCTAATTGCCAATCTAGGCACGGGAAATTCTCAATGCCCCACTGAAAAGATCATGTTAAGTAAGGCAGCTCTGGTGTTCACAGAGCTTATCTAATACCCTTCTTTAAAATGAAAATGTATTTCCCAGAAGAGAAAGATGATAGATTATTTTAAGAGATAAGTTTCAAACTGGCTGCATTTAATATTTTAGATATTGAAAAATCTGTGCTTTTCCATTTTGAGACTGTTTAAAATCTATCCATTGAAGGAGAGAGTTGATTAATTTTCTGGGCAATTTAATTTATCTAGAAAAAGTCAGTGAGGAAAATTATTCCTCCTGAGTCGAATTACTTTTTTTCCTAAAAGGATATTATCTGGGAAAATTTAGATAAATGCTTAACTTTTCTATTTTCTATTCCTTATATTGATGTGGTCTTAAAATGCTTACTGTCAGCTGCCATCCCAGATGGCCATCCTGGCGACTGGGTGTCAAGGGCACTTTGATACTCTTGCCATGTTCAAGTTTGTACCCTCCCTCTCCCTCACCTTTTTGGGGCAGAGATGAACCTGTGGTTATAAGATTGTTAATATGTTTGTTTGAAGCATAGCACAAAAGAATGAAAACCCAGAAATACAACCTTTTTAAAAAATTGGGGCAGGTTTACCCCTTTCCCTCTTCTCTTTCCATTTCCCCTGTCAATCATGCCATTTTTCAATGGAGCCAGACATTTGTAGCATGTGGTCAAATCCCAGAGTGGGAAAAAAAGGGGTAGTAAGCTAAAATTCTTCTCAGGGAGCAGGATGTTAGAGGAATCACTGCTAGCCATCACAGTAGGCGAACTGCAACATTTCAATAGCTTAAAACAGCAGAGGACTAAAGTTTGATGAAGGTCAGGCAGCTCCCTCCATCCTGTAATTATGCCATCTGGAACACATAGTCTTCAAGGTTGCTGAGGCAGGAGAAGAGAGAAATGGAAGAGACAGTTTCCTAACTTTCTGGGCCTGGAAGTGACAGGTGTCATGTGTGCTCACGGTCCATTGGTTGGCCCTAGTCACGTGGTCCCAATCTAACTGCACGGGGGACTGGGAAATGTAGGGAAGTGCATGGCTATTTAGTGAACACCATTTGTTTCTACCACAATTTACCCTGGTGTCACTAAAATTCCCCTTGCACTTTTCTTTCCATGCATAGAACACTCTTAACACCTCCCCCAGGGACATAACCCAGAGTCCCTCTCAGTAAATGAAATCCAGGAGCTCCAGGTGACAGGCAGTAGTCGTGCCATCAATTCCAGATGTGTTTCCTCTTGGTCTGGAGACCCATAAACTAAGAGACTAGTTTTATTTGTGTCTCCTGCCCCCAGTAGATAGTGGTAGAACAGGGGGAGCATAATGGAAATAAACATCCTCATTGGGAAAGAAAGAATGAGAGACTCATTGCCATCCCTGTTCTGTAGCAATTCTGAAATGCCACTGGGCTACGGTGGCACATGTTGGCCCAGGACAGTCCTGATTTACGTCTGTTGCCCTAGTGGAATTGTTAATAGAGCTCCTTTCCCTCTCACAAGCATATCGACTTGGAGAGTAAAGTGTATGTTTACCCTGTGCAGACATTGTGAAGGCCCTTATATAGTGGGGAGTGGAGGAGATTCATTGATGAGGTCAAGACTCTGCTCTCAGAGGATCACCTACGCCCATTTTTCCTCATTGTCTCTGCCTCCGCCCTTTGGCAGTGGTTGCTTGTCTATATCCCTCTTCAAATGAAGAGGGAACAGGGGAGTATGCCCTCCTTAGGGGCGGTACAGCTTTCCCAGCCACCCCCTGCTTGTAGAAGTTTGGGGGCCCAAGAGTTTTGTCACCTCAGTCACAGTGTTTTGGTTTATTTGGTCATATGTTTCGGAAACCGAGCAGGCTTTTGATCTTCTTGCTTCCGGTTAGTTCTAAGCGTCAATAACCTTACTCAGTGTTTTTGTTTGTTTGTTTGGTTTGGTTTTGGGTTTTTTTTTTGAGACACAGTTTTTGAATTTGTTGCATTTCTTTGCTTTGTTTCCCTCATGCACCTTTGTGTCAACTTTGTCAGTTATATTCAGGCCAGAAAAGTAGATGGGCTTTAATTCAACTAAGAGATTTGACTGGTCCTTTTTAAACTTCAGAGTCTTGTGTCATCGAAATGCAGTAGGTTCTCTGCAAACTGCAAATTTCTGAACTTTATTTTCTTTGATTTCTGCTTGTAAATCAACCAGTTCTTCCCCGAGCTTATCTCTTTCTTGCCAAACTCAGGTAATGGCAACCCGTGCACATTATTAACATTACATTTTCTAACCTCTTTGCCCAGATTGACAAGTTCAGTAAACATGTGGTCTGCCTTCCAGTTTTTCCAAGGTGACAACTTTACAAATACTTTGCCACTGCGTAACACAGGTCTCCATCTTTCCCTCCTTTGGGATCACTATCCTCGTTGCCTGCCTCCTGACTGACGCCAATGCCGAATATTTTAGGTTTTTGTTATGGAAGTGCCCTACTTCTATATCAGTTAGGGTAATTAATACTAGCGACCACAACCAACAAATCTCAAACTCTCAGTGGTGTGACGTAGCAAAGGCTTATTTCTCACTCACGTAAAGGCCAGCACAGGTTGCACGCCCTTCTCCATCTTGACGCGAGGCCACCTGATACACATGGTCCCTGGGTTGCTGAGCAGGGAGGCACATAGGCTTTAATAGCTTCAACTCAGGAGTGACACGTGTCACCTCCAACTCATAGTCCATTGGCCTGAACAAGACACATGGTCCCAACCTAACTGCAAGGGAAACGAGGAATTGTAGGGAAGCACACGAGCTTATTTGTGGAAATACTGCCTCTGCCACAGAAGGAAGCGTCATGTTTCACAGAAGAAAAGGTTTTGACTTTACCTTATTCTTAAATTTTAGGTGCAGAACCGACTCCTAGACCTTGTACAGAAGATGAATTTAAGTGTAGCAATGGACGTTGCATTTCACAGCACCTTGTATGTGATGATGTCAATGACTGTGGTGACCATTTTGATGAGACAGGATGCAGTAAGTAAATACTTATTTTTATACTTCACTGTAGTAACTCAGGTGAACCTACTGAAAGCATGCAATAACATAAAGTAGACGATAACCACGTTTCTCTTTAATTTACACATTGTGTTCTGAACTGCAGTCAAGCCCATAGCTACCTGTTATTGAACACTTATTCTATACCAGACATCGTGCCAAACAGAACATGGATTATCTCATTTCATCCCTGTAACAGTCCTGTGAGTTAGGTATTGTCTGTCTCTCTGTCTCTCTCTTTTAAACAAGTGAGGAAACCAGCTTACAGGTTAAATAAATTGGCTATGTCTTCCTGTCATTAAGAAACTGAGTCAGGATTTGAACTCTGATCTGTTTAACTGCAGGGCATATCCTCTTCCCAGTTCATTAGGTGCCTCTCAGCACCTTAAAGCTATTAATTTTGTTTCTTAGTTTGTACATTTTCTCATCTTAAGCCAAATGCAGTATCTTTGGCACATAGGGGAAGAGTGGTTGGTAAGACTGGAAATGTCACAGGGGACCTTGGAAGGACCACTTATTTTTAAGAGAGGATTTTGTGTAGGCAAAGGATGATGTATGCAATCAAGGGATGATTCTAGCTTAATACTGTGATGGAAATCTTGGAAGGGCATGCTAATAATTCGCACTTTGGTAGTCCTTTATAGCGTTTATGAAATGCTTTCACATACATTCTCTAATTTGTCACTCAAGATAGCTCCAGGGGATTACTGCTATTATGTCTAACTATATAATAAAGCTCAGAGAGCTTAAGTAACTTGCTTGAGGTCACACAGAGTGGCAGAGGCAGAATTTGAACAGTCCTGGGACTCCAGGCTGGAAGACTCCAGGCTTCTAGTTCCTCTGCAACTAGCTGTGCCACTTTGAGTACATACTGACTTCGTCAGGCCTCGATTTCTTCTTAGGAAAAAGGAGGGAGTTCTTCAAACCCTACAAGTCTGGACTTAGTCACTTTCGTTAGCTCCACATGCTTTCAATTTTGTGGGCTTTAATCGTCTTTTTCTGAGACGCCCCAAAGGTTTCCTGGCAAATTTTCTCCTCTGTGGGTTACAAAGGAAGATGAAGAATCAGCCATATTGAGTTGATTTGCCATTTGTTTCACACACTTTCTCAGTGGGGCCTGGAGTTTTGGACATAGTAATGTGACTTGATTAAATATTTAAAAAGCATAAACATGATGGAATTTGTAAAACCCAAAGGTAAATTTGGGTTCTGCTGCCTAGAGACTGATATGTGAATGGTTCCAGGACTTTGGAATATTTCCAAGTTAGGCTTAGGTCAAACATTGGTTTCTCTTTTAGTTACCTGTGCCAGTTAAAAGCCTGAAAATTAACCGCAGTACTTTTAATTCAAATGACATTTAATTAAAAGCAGGGTTTATTTAAAGGAAATAGGTATCACAGGCATTAATATGGTATGGAAGCAGCATTTCTTTGCAGATATTAAGCGGATCTGTGATATGGAATTCAGTCTTACTGCAGTGGGCTAATTTGACTAAGACAGAGAATTCTTATTTAAAACACCAGTTCTTGGATGCTGCTAATCCACTTGCTTTCCTTTTCTTTTCCTTTCTCCTCCTCTTCCTCCTCCTTTTCTTTTAAACAGGATCACTGAAGTGTTTTGGACATATGTTTTCTTTTTTAAAAATATTTTAAAATCATGAAAGGAAAGACATTAGCATTTTTCTTATACCATTGAGGGATAAAGAAAAGAAGTTAACCTCAGGTTGCAAATATTATTTATGTGATTACAAAGATAGATTGACCTGCTATTTCTCTGTCTGGTAGTTCTTATTCCTTCTTCATAAAATGGAAAATAGAGTGTCTACTTCCCAAATAGAGTATCATATATCTGGGTTGGGGGAGATCTCTTGTATTATGAATTAAAATGGTGATTGTTTTCAAATGGAAGAAGTTACAGGAAGGTCTTTACATTTGAGGATGAATCTCTTAATGTTATAGGGTTCTGCTCTTGTTAAGGACTCTTGCTTCACAAGAGTATAACTCATTCAAGGGAACACTTGGTCCAGAAATTTTTACCTCCTGGGATCCCTAATCACATTGTAGATTTTAGAGATGGGGAGGAAATCACAGAGCCTCATGATGTACTTGAGACTCAGAGAGGTTATGTGACTGGCTCAAGGCTATTCATGTTGATAAAAATAAGGTCACATTTATTGAGCAATGTAGTGGAGACATTACTTACCAACCTTACAGAAATTTAAAAGGTAATAGAGAAATACTATGAGAAACTTCATGCCAACGCATTAGACAACTTAGGTGAAAAGGATAAATTCTTAGACAAAAAATGCTAAAACTGCCTCAGGAAGAAATAGAAAATCTGAACAGACTTATTTAGCAATGTGTCATTGTTAAGAGCTCAGACTAGACCTTTATTATAAGAGTCTCACGTATAAAGCTTTTAAGTATGAAATCCAAGGGCAGCATTCCATTGAATGTCATTGTGCTTTATTTTGTGTTTTTGAAACTGAATGTTTTTAGTTTATTCAAACCACATATACTCACAGTCAGTCATTGTACCTTAAGGCAGCGGTCCCCAACCTTTTGGCACCAGGGACCAGTTTCGTGGAAGACGATTTTTCCACGGATGGGAGCTGGGGGTGGGGTGATGGTTCAGGAGGTAATGTGAGCGATGGGGAGCGATGGGGAGCGACAGAGGAAGCTTCCCTCGCTCACCCGCTGCTCACCTCCTGCTGTGCGGCTTGGTTCCTAACAGGCTGCGGATCCGTAGTGGTCTGCGGCCTGAGCGTGGGGGACCCCTGCCTTAAGGGACCCTGAGAAGTGGCTAAGTTCACTTCATTGCCTACTATAGAAGACAAATAGATATAAATCTATTTTTATTTAAAAGAATTGAGTCAGGAGATACCTGTATCAGTGTCTTTTATTTATACGTGTGTGTATATAGATACATGTATACACACATTTGAGATGTATCTATTTATATATAAACATGATTATATAATATTAAGATAGCAGAGCAGGTGGTTACAGTTGTAAAGAGTCTCTGCCTGTGATTCTGTCCAGAACCGGATGCTCTGAGGGTGAGCCTGGCAGTGCTGAGTATAATCGGAAAAATTGCCTCAAGGATCTAACATTACATGTATTTGTACAAATGGTATTCAAGCCATTACCAGATAGCCCTATACAGAGGTCTCTGACGCTCTGCAAAGCTTATGGAAAGAGGTCATCTCAAGATGTTCTATAATTGGCTATCTGTAGGTGTTCTTCTGATATACCACTTGACTGTTCATTTGTGGCTGACGTGCTTTGTACTGTTCATTTGTAATGCTGGGATTTTGTTTTTCAGATACAGGAAAAGAAAGGTCATGTGCTGAAAATCTATGTGAACACAACTGTACCCAATTAAGTGAAGGAGGATTCATCTGCTCCTGTAGACCTGGGTTCGAAGCCAATAGTTTCGACAGAAACTCCTGTGAAGGTAGAGTATATTTCCTCCAATTCCTATTAGGGAGAACCTTGTACTTTTTAGATACTCCATTCATTCCCTTTTACTAAACATGGTTTAATTCCCTTCATGGGGCTAAGCTCATGGTCCTAGCTCATGAGCTAGGACCATGACTCAAGGATGCCAGTTGCTTTTTCCCCATGCTATGTTACTGGTGCCTTGCAGAGCATTGGGCCATAGCTCATCTTCAGTAATGTCTGTGAAATTGAGATGATTAATGAAGACCTGAGTGATGATGGCTACTTACTGTACCAGTGTCTGAGATCAAATTTTCTTTTTTTCTTTTTAACATCTTTATTGGAGTATAATTGCTTTACAATGTTGTGTTAGTTTCTGCTGTATAACAAAGTGAGTCAGCTATACAACACAAGCCTTACTTTCTTCAAACAACACATATTTATTACATACCTCCTTACGTCAGATGGAAATGAGTTCCCAGGTGTGGAGTCCTAAGGGAGCTTATCAAGAATGGTAAATATCATGTATGATTTTAGGTGTATTTGATCATTTGAATTTACTGTTCCTATCTCATTATGTGCCATACTCAGATGATTAGAATAGTTCTTTTAAGGGCTGAAGCTTAAGAACTCAACTGGAAAAACCAATCAATGACTTCCCTCTCTGAAGCCAATTAGCAGGAGGGAAGCGGTACCAAACATCGACAGCACAACAGCTGCTTCCCCTTTGCTTCTTTAAATCTGGTCTTTGGGACTTTGGGTTCAATAATAGTCCCTACCTCAGAGAGTCTTGTTGGAAGATTAAATGAAGAAAAAACATGAAAAGCATGTGAAACAGTGTCTGAAACTTGGTCAGTGTTCCACAAACATTGGCATCATTGCTTATGTTCATCTGCACTCTTCTCATCCTTATTGCTTGTGAATATGGATTTAAACAGAAGCAGGGTCTCTAAGGAATGGATGGGAGCAGATGTTGCCCACTTGGTTTTATTTTGCCTACAGACATCAACGAATGTGAGCAATTTGGGGTTTGTCCCCAGAACTGCCTTAACACCAAAGGAAGTTACGAGTGTTCCTGCGCTGAAGGGTTCAGGTCCGTGAGTGACAGCCACGGAGGACGGTGTGCAGCTGACGGTAGGATGGTTGACCTGGGGATTAACTGATGTACTCAGCAATGCTGATGAGTACAATACACCAGGAAATAAACTTTAGAGTCTTATTTTGTAAATTCACCAGCTACTTCTCTTCCAACACCCATCCAACCCTCTTCTCCTCTCTCCTCCCCTGCCAAATTAAAACACTAACTATAACCCCCTAACAAATACATAGGAGTTCAAACAAGAGTCAGGGGTTACGTATTATTCTGGATTTAGCCTCTGGTCCACCTGGATACAAACTTCAAAAAGTGGACAAAATGTCACTCTCTAGAGAATTCAAACAACAAATGCTTCCCTGTAGGATGGTGGTCACCAAAAGCTCCCAGTCCTCTGAGGTCAAGGTTTGAGGCCCAGTAATCCAAAGCGGGTCACAAAAAACATTGCATTCAATGGGTCACAGTCAGTTGGGGCAAATCAGGAACATTCTGTTGAGAAATGTTTCTTTATTGTTCATGGACTACTGATCACAGACAGAAAGCATCTGGCTTATTTACGACTTCAATCATTAGCTCTACATTTTAGGTTAATGCCAATATTTGAGAATCAGGCCTGAGTGAAAGCAGCAATAAATACTAGATAGAAATGACAATAAAAGTCAGAAGTATCATAGTCCAGATTTCCAGAGGTCTGATCTAAATCAGCATATCTCAGTTAAGGGGTCTTTATGATCTTATAGATTTGAATTTAAAGTTTGTAAATGAGTTTAAGGACTTGATAAGAAAATAGCATTTTTATTTTGCAGATGAAGGGTAAAATGGCTGTTCAATTTCTTCATACAAATTGGGCTTTTAAAACATACATTTGACTAGCATACTTAAATATTTTACCCTCCAAGCATTTTTGACACTGAAGGAAAACTAGGGTAAAGGCATTTGAACAGTTGGTGTGGTAATTAAGCGGCAAATTAGAAAATGTTTAACTCTTAACTAACGAGATGACTGAAATAAATTAGAATATTTATATAAAACATTATGTCAAGATAAAGGAAATATATAAAATGAACTTTCAAAAGTTACTTAAGTTAGATTTGATTGACATTATGCAAGTAAATTAAATTTTAAAAATTCTAGGCAATGCATCTTGGAATGAGTCACCATTTACATAGCTGCTTTAAGTAAAAAAAAAATTTTTTTAAACCAAGAACAAGCTGTTTTTTGTCATTAGCTAGAAGCTAAATTGGGTCACAGAGCTGATTGCCTGCTAAAAGAATCATTAAAATCTGTCAGTAAAGAATGGGAAATGAGGACTTCCGGGTAAACTTTTAGTATGACTCTACATATTGTATTTCTTCTGTGAGACTGAATGTCTACAAGATACTGAAATCTTGTCTGTTTTACTGTCAGTGAAAAACAAATCAGTGAAAAAGAAGTAGCTATCCAGGGGTCTCAGTCTTGGCTTAGCTTTAAACTGTTGCCCAAAGATAAAGAACTGATAATATCTCTAACAGAAATGTTAGCTTTCTACCTGAAATGGAGACAAGGATGTCGACAGTCACAGATTTTGCAACCCAGTTGATGGTCCGCTCTATTCACTAACAGAGATCAATTTTTAGAAAAATTCGTTTTTGTTTTGTTTTGTTTTGTTTTTTAAGGGCAGGGAGGATATCTGCTGTTTTATATCCTACTGTTATAAACACAAGTTCAGGTAGCATTCAAACAGATTAATCAGCCCTTCATTTGTTTACAGGTAACCCTCCTTTGCTGCTACTGCCCGAAAACGTGCGAATTCGAAAATACAATCTCTCATCTGAGAAGTTCTCAGAGTACCTTGAAGACCAGGAACGCATTCAGGCTATGGATTACGATTGGGATCCAGAGGGCACAGGCCTCAGTGAGTATGAACTGTGCCCTCGGTCATTGATAGCAGTTGAATACATTGAATTATAAAGCGTTGAACTTTGGGGAATTTATTTCTAATGAGTGAATGTTGTTGCCTGAGTGGAAGGGGATGCTCCTCCCGCCCAGCGTGCTCCAGACAATTTAGCTGTGGCCGTGCGTCCCAGCCAGTGTTTCCCACCTTCTCGCTGAACCTTCTCCCATTTCTGGGGACTGTCCTTTCAGGATCACCTCATGTGCCTTGGTTTACTATCTCCTTGTCTTTGCCCTTGCCGAGACCGTTCTTCCCCATCGTTGTACGCTTGGAAAATTTCTACTCAAAGACCCAGTTCAAAGTCACCTCCCCTCTGATGTCTTTGATAATCCCTCCTGGCACAGTTCTGTGAGCCTGTAGCATTTTATACACGCTTCTACTAAAGCACATGTTATGTTGAGTTATAGCTAATTGTCCACGTATTTCTCTCCCTACGTCTTAACTGTGTGCTCTTTGGAGACAGAGATTGAATCGAATTCATCTCTACATGCCTGGCATCTGACCCAGCATCTAGTACAATGTGTGTGGTGGGTGCTCAATGAAGGAAAAATGAGTGATGTTTACTGTGGAGTCTCTCATGGCTCTGTATGGCATGTGGGAGACGGTAGTGGGGCAGGAAAACTTGTGCTCTATGCCTGTCTCCCTCATCTACTAGCTTTATGACCTTAAATAATTGTAACAATTCTCTGGATCTCCATTTCTTATCTGTAAAATAAAAGAAATAATCTTGTTTGGCCTGCCTCCCTCTGAGAGTTGTTTTGAAAACCAAGTGAGATGACAGATATGAAAATGCTTTGCAAACAAACTATGTAAGATTTATTGCTGTTGTGTTTTCACATTTCATTATACAATACAGTGAACTTTTCAAGAATGGTTCAGGGACTTCCCTGGCGGTCCAGTGGTTAAGACTTCACTTTCCAGTGGAGGGGGTGTGGGTTTGATCCCTGGTCAGGGAGCTAAGATCCCACATGCCTCGCGGCCAAAAAACCAAAACGTAAAACAGAAGCAGTATCATAATAAATTCAGTAAAGACTTTAAAAATGGCCCACATCAAAAAAAGTCTTAAAAAATAAAAAAAAGAATGGTTCATACCTAGGAAAGTATGTGCTTTGAAAGTCAGTCTTCCTATACTTTTTTTTTTTTTAACATCTTTATTGGAGTATAATTGCTTTACAATGTTGTGTTAGTTTCTGCTGTATAGCAAAGTGAATCAGCTATATGTATACATATATCCCCATATCCCCTCCCTCTTGCGTCTCCTTGCTATGCTTTTTAAAATGTCTGCTGTCCAATATCCTTTAGTCTATACATAAAATAAGACTTCTCATCTACACAGCTCCTTTATTGCTAGTATGGACTCAAACTCTTAACGATTTGCCCCTGGTTTATCTATATGTTCTGTTTTGGAAACTAGAATGTGATCCTAATGGGGGTAAATAGGCTGAAATATATTTTAATGCGTTACCTTCAAATAGAGAGGACTAAGTATTAATAAGTTATCAATTGAAGCATTTATAGCTAATAGCTCAAGTATGATAGATTTTGAGGTTTGATCATACTGGTTGAATTGAATTATTAGTATTATAGGAACACCAAAGAGGTAGAAGTGTCAATGAATGAACAGTACTTCACCTGATTAGACCCAGTTCCTCCCTTACCTGGTGTTCCTAACAGGAAACTGACCTGTGTGTCTTGCCTCCGCAGGTGTTGTATATTACAGTGTGCTAGGGCACGGCTCTAATTTTGGTGCTATCAAACGTGCCTACATCCCCAACTTTGAATCTGGCAACAATAATCCCGTGAAGGAAGTTAACCTGGATCTGAAATACATAGTGCAGCCAGATGGATTAGCAGTGGACTGGGTTGGAAGGTAAGTTTAGCTTCATTCTCCTCTTGCCTATTCTATTTTCCTGGCCAGAGCTCCCCTCTGCTCACCATGGCGCATGAGTTAAACTGGCCCCAATTATGGGCACACTCAGCCTCAGGGGCAGCTGGGTGATGCCTGGGCTTCCTGTAGCCTCAGCAACTACCTCTGCTTCCCCATTGTGTCATATAAACATCATCACTTCCTATATTCTATGTGTGCCATGAAAATTTTGGGAAAGCCCCAAGGTCAAGATTTTATATTTTATCTAGGAGAGCATTCTTGCCAACAGAGTTCTGGATTCCAAAATGAACTTTCAGTATGGCAGCGCTGTTCATTTTGTGAAGAAATGGGACAGCCTTACATTCTACCAGCAAAGCAGTTGAGATGAAACATGTTCCTTTATGGTATTATTTTGAGGAGGAACAATCCACATGCTGTGTTTTTGGGAGGCTATGTTGTCTGAACAGATTGGAAATTTGACTTCCCTGTTTAATCTTTGGGTTTGAGTTAATAGAGCTGTTAGCTTCCATCTGCTCTTCTACACCTTCTAGAACTTCAGGGACCAGAGCCAGACATTTTGGACGATACCTAAATAAGAACCTTGAGTAGGTTTGTCATCAGATACATGCCTGAGAGGCAAACTGATGTGGAAGAATTAATAAGCTCCTTCTTCAAGGAAGAGCCTTGGGTTGGAATGACGTTTGTGGGAAAGTGATTACATTACAGTCAGAATTCAACCATTTGTAGAACCTCTTATGTCCTTGAAATGAACTAATAAAGGAAAATGTTTGCTGCACTCTGGGAGAACAGAGAATCCTTTGTAGTATTAATTAATTTTCACGTTTTCACTCACTTGTCTGGTGCTCTTGGAAGACTTGAGCATCTCTACAGAAGTTAAGTAGGTCCCACTGTGCCTGCAGCATAACAGGAGACTCATTTCAGCAACTTCTGTCAGGAAACAAGACCTCAGAGAGTCATGAACTGGAAACTCTAGACTTTAGCACTTCCTTCTTCAAACCAACCAGGCAATGGCATATCTGTCTTCTTTTTTTTTTTAATTAATTAATTAATTGATTGATTGATTAATTAATTAATTAACTTATGGCTGTGTTGGCTCTTTGTTGCTGCGAGCGGGCTTTCTCTAGTTGCAGCGAGCAGGGGCCACTCTTCGTTGGCAGTGCAGGGGCTTCTCATTGCAGTCACTTCTCATGTTGTGGAACTGGGGCTCTAGGCACGCAGGCTTCAGTAGTTGTGGCTCACGGGCTTCAGTAGTTGTGGCTCGCGTACTCTAGAGCACAGGCTCAGTAGTTGTGGCACACGGGCTTAGTTGCTCCGTGGCATGTGGGATCTTCCCAGACCAGGGCTCGAACCTGTGTCCCCTGCCTTGGCAGGTGGATTCTTAACCACTGCGCCACCAGAGAAGTCCCAAGATCTGTCTTCTTGTTTGAAGTTTTACCTCTTTCTCAACCTTAATGAATGAGTAAATTTAAGCAACTGCTGGAACTCTTTCTGCTTGTAAGAGACTGAGACCTGAAGCCTTAGGGATGGAATAAGGGCAGGATGGCTTTGCTGAGATTGTTATTTTGAATGGCTATTTCCACTCATCCTTGGAGCTGATGCCAGATTCCTAGTGATTCCAGTGGGCTCTTGGCTGAGGAGGAAGCCAACTCACAGGCAGTCAGAATGAAAGGCCAACAGTGCCTCACAACTCCTATCTAGAAGCAATTGCCTCATAATAATGCCGGATGTGAGGTTCATCATCATTACCAATCCTGGCTGATACAGCTGCTTTGGGTGAATATCCCCTTCATCCGACACCCCATCACTTGTAACTTTCTACAGATGTCCCCTTGGCTGAAGAGATTGGGGCATTCCTGAGAGAGGGAGGCTGTGCTCTCATCACTGGTGTCTGAGTAGCTGTCTTGTTGGCCAGAACTTCCAAAATAAATGCTCTCATCTTCACACCTCTTCCCCAGAAGTCCAGTCTAGACTTTTCAACTGTTTAACTTTGTCTCTCTAAATTCAGGCATATTTACTGGTCAGATGCCAGGAGTCAACGGATCGAGGTGGCTGAACTTGATGGAAGGTACAGAAAGTGGCTGATTTCCGCTCAACTGGATCAACCAGCTGCAATAGTTGTGAATCCCAAACTAGGGTAAGTACTTGAAGGAGTCCTTAATGTTCTAGATATTTTCCACTGGATTCTCAAAAAAATTATATCTTCAATTATTTTTTCCTAATTGTACTGAAATTGTCCTTGGACTTTTTTGAGTGGCACCTATGACTATTTTCAAGAATTATAATATGCCCTAAAGATCACTTAGGACAAAACAGGCTTCAGAAGATGGACACTGTGTCAGGGGAAGGCCTCTGGCCACACTTTTTCCACAGCCCAGTTTGTCTAAAACCCACACATTTCTCAACAGAATTTAAGGACTGAGCAACACCTGATGATTGGTTTAGACTAGACATTGCAAAGAGGTGGCTGATGGGCTAAATATGGCCCATACACTTATTGGACTTGAACTTCACAGAGCTTTAAGTTTTTTGCTTTTTTTTTTTGTAAACTTAGTAGATAACATTTAAATTAAAAATAAATATTTGTATTTTTGGCTTGAAAAATCAGAAGAACTGGTAAAGTTAGGTAGGTATGCCTTCCTTGATGCGGTATTGCTTAGAACTCTTAGGGCTTTGCTTGATGCGGTGTTTGCCCATCACTCTACATTCATAACTGCCCTGTTCCACCCATTTATCTTGCCTGCCTGATCCTTTCTAGGTGTTTAAAGGGTACAGTCCCTGGTCTACTCAGTTCTACAATTAAGTATTAATTGCATGCAAAGTAATACCTTTTCAAAGAGTTAGAATGTAAGCTCCATGAGGGAAGGAATCTGTTTTGTTCTCTGATACGTTCCAAACACAGGATAGTGGCTTCTCACACAGCGGGCATTCAAGAAATATTTTTTGAAGAATGAACAGCTTTCATGATTATATATTTTAAAAGGTCTGGATATATATCTTTGGACAGGGCTGGCCAGTTTCTATTGGGAAAGTGCAGTTCTCAGGAAGGATAGATCACAGATGCACAGGCTCCCCCCTTTCTCTCCCTGTCTTGTGTAAAGTATAAAAATAGCATCATTTAGGACCCAAGCCTCTTTGAAAACCAGTTGATTTCTCCACTAGATGAAATGCTGCCATGAGGAAACCTTCTGTTACAGGTTTATGTACTGGACTGACTGGGGCAAAGAACCTAAAATCGAGTCTGCTTGGATGGATGGGCAGCGTCGGAAAGTCCTGGTTCAGGAGGACCTCGGTTGGCCAACCGGCCTTTGTATAGATTATGTGAATGGTGACCGGATCTACTGGAGTGACCTCAAGGAGGACGTTATTGAAACCATCAAATATGATGGGACCGATAGGAGAATTGTTGCAATTGCAGGTTAGAAATTTCACTTAGAATCTCATGTATTAAATAATTAATGTATTTCCAGTCTCTGCCCATTTTCATAAGAAGGAACCCTAATCTTAGGAGATGCTTTTTATAGTTTCTTAGATAGCACTCTGCCCAGCTCCCAGCTGCTGATTTAAATGCAAATGAATCTATTAGCAATTATTAAGTCCTTTTTGTCCTTTTTGTAGAATTAAAAAAACCTGCTGTCAGCAGCAGATGTTGAAATAACCGTTTCTTGTTAGGTTGCTCTGATAGAGATGGCCATCATGTTTTCCAATGGTAATCCGTGTCTAACCACTTCTAGGTACATCAGTTTTTAATGTGCTAGATTGCTTTTTATGCACAACTGGAAACATCTAGGAGAGAAGCATTTTGTTTTCTTATCTAGACTCTACAGAACTGCAACAGTCCAGCACGTAACAGGTTTTTCTGATAAGTGGTGTCTTATGTTCACAGAAAAAAAAGATCTCTGCCATACAGATTGTTTTCTAAAAATAAAATAAAATCAGCAACTTGAAAGTGAGCGAGTCCCCTATAATTGGTGTCAGTCAGTAGGCATTGATCTATTTTAATTTCTGTCATCTTGATCTCCTGGTGCAGCACACTTTCATGGTCGTGTGTACAGAGAGTCTGCCTGAATGTTGCTGGAATTTTAAGGTGTTGCCTAAGAGATTGATCCAAGCAGTTTGACTTCTGACATAGAAGTGGGGCTCAGGTATCTTCTTTTCAGTAACCTTGTTTTGTTTTGCTTTTCCCCTGTGGGTGAACAGCAATGACCCCTTATAGTCTGGACATCTTCGAGAGCCAGTTATACTGGACATCTAAGGATAAGGGAGAAGTATGGATCCAAGATAAATTTGGGCGAGACGAGAAAGAGAAATTGCTGATAGTGAACCCTTGGCTCACGCAAGTTCGAATCTTCCATCAATGGAGATATAATCAGTCAGGTAGTCACCAACCTTATTTCAAATTAATGGCTATAGTTTTTTTAGAAAATGGTGGTGGATAATAATAGGCTGATCTCCCTGTGCCTGAAACATGTTTGTGTGTGTGTGTCTGTGTCTGTGTGTATTTTAACCGTTTTGACCAAAGAAGATAAAATTGGAGGTCGAATGAAATGATGCACACCACCAGCAGATATGGAGTAAAAATACTTCAGTCCTTGTTGCTGCTTGGAGTTGTGGGATTGTACTCTTAGGCCACAGAATCCAGTAGGTGTCAGACCCCCTGCTAAATGTGACAAGTCACGTAATAGGCTTCGTGGACATCAGAAGTCTTACCCACTCTAGCAATTGCAAGGCCAGGCTAGTCATGTCATCCTGAGCTATGCGAGCCTTAGCTTAAAGCTTAAAGGATGCGTTTCTGCATCCTCCCTTCTTTCTCATTTTCTGAGTTCTGGGTCCTGCTTCCTCAGGTTACCTGTGTTCTAATTCATCCTTCATCATTGTGTGGAGTAACGTGAAAGGGAAAGGACATTTTTTTTTCCCGTGGGCACATTTTTTTTTTTTTTAATTATTTTTATTTATTTATTTATGGCTGTGTTGGGTCTTCGTTTCTGTGCAAGGGCTTTCTCTAGTTGTGACAAGCGGGGGCCACTCTTCATTGCGGTGCATGGGCCTCTCACTATCGCGGCCTCTCTTGTTGCGGAGCACAGGCTCCAGACGCGCAGGCTCAGTAATTGTGGCTCACGGGCCCAGCCGCTCCGCGGCATGTGGGATCTTCCCAGACCAGGGCTCGAACCCGTGTGCCCTGCATTAGCAGGCAGATTCTCAACCACTGCGCCACCAGGGAAGCCCCCGTGGGCACATTTTTATTCACTGATGTCTTTAATGATTTTATTTCAGATATAGGTAATTATATATCAAAATATTCTATCAAATCTTTTTTTTGGAAATATCTTCCTTTTTTAAAATTAATTTTTATTGGAGTATGGTTGCTTTACAATGTTGTGTTAGCTTCCACTGCACAACAAAATGAATCAGCCATCCTCATACAGATATCCCCTCCCTTTTGGACTTCCTTCCCATTTAGGTTACCACAGTGTATTAGGTAGAGTTCCCTGTGCTATATAGTATGTTCCCATCAGTTGTCTATTTTATAGAGTATCAATAATGTATAGTGGGGAAAGGACATTTTTGAAGTGAGGAAAGGAAATAGACTTTTATTAAGTTCTATATGTCAGATTCTCTCTTCAGGATTAACCCAGACATCTGCTCCTTCAATTAATCTTCTCTCAAACTTATAAAGAGGTTTAATTCTCATCTCACAAATAAGGAAACTGACAATAGGAAAGATTTAGTAACTGGTGCGCCCAAGTCACACAACCAGCGGATAAGCTTTAAACCCAGAAATGGTTTTTAAACTCAATGCCATTCACCCCAAAGCTCAGCACCTTTCTGTTCTGGTCCAGCTATCAGTGTACCCAATTCCAGATTGCATTCTGTGGCTGTGTGGCCTTTGACAAGTCACCTCCCTTCTGATCCCTGCATGTGAAACAGATGTGGAGCCTGAGGTCCCCCTGAGTTCTCTGATACTCTGAGAGCCTGAATCAGTCTTGACAAATTGAAGTGCAGAACGGAGGCTCCCAGGAGATTACACTGGCGGCAAATGCCTTTTCTAGGGATTAGCCCCCTTGTGTTGCTGGTAGTGATTACCCTTCTCCAGACCTTCTCCAGAACATTCCAGATCCCACTGATACAATAGCTCTTGTGTCCTAAATGCTCCTGCAGCTCTTATGTTTGGCAGTTTCAAGGGCAGGAGGGGAGAGCCCAGTGTACCTGCGGAGCCCCCTCCAGCCCCTGTAGAGAGGACAGCCCAGGAGTCAGGCAGAGGAAGATCTGGAGACTTTCCCTGAAAAGCATCTCAGCCAGCTGATACTCTGAGCCTCCTTTGCAAAGTGTTGATTGATGAGTAGGCCAGAGACTCAGCCCAACTGTGCCAGATTATCATTTACTCTGGACCAATAGCTCTCCAATTTTAGCACGTGTCAGAAACGTCTAGAGAGCTGTTGAACACGCCTTGCTGGGTCCCACCTGAGGGGTTTCTGACTTAATATGCCTGAGGTGGCCTAAGAATTTGCATTTCTGACAAGTTCCCAGGGGATGCTGATGTTGCTGGGTCAGGAACAACATTGTGAGAATCCCTGCTCTACTCAAAGTGTGGGCCATGGACCAGGAGCATTGGTGTAATACGGGGGCTGGTTGGAAGCTCAGACTCTCAGGCCCCATCCCAGCCCTCTTGAATCTGATTCCACAGGTTATTTGTACGACATTAAAATTTGAAAGCTGTGCTCTAGAGAGCTGAAGGAATGGTCATGGGCCAGGTTTTGAGTGAGGCTTTTTACAGCCATGCCTCGTCCATGGTCACGTTTTTGCATGACAGAGAATCAGGATTATAGAATGTTAGTCTGAGAAGGAATTTAGAGACGACCTAATCCTTGGATAAATCATAATATATGCTAAGCTAGTGTTCAGAAGACTCTAGAATTACCTGAGGCGCTTTTAACGGTAATACTTGAGTTCCATCCCAGAGCGATTTAAATCTGGATTTCTGTGACAGGGCATCAATCATTGTGAATAGCTCCCAGGTGATTCTGATAATCATAGCTCTAAATTCCCTAATCTTGCAAATAATGAAACTGAAGCCCAGAAGAAAGTTCTCTGTGGAGAGCAGGGGTGGAAATCACATCCAATGTATGCTTTGGCTGGGCCACACTTTATGATCTATCCAAATTTGGGTGATGACAAGTCTTGATATAATAATGGGGTCTTACTGACCTTTTAGAAATATCTCAAATTGCTTAGTGCTGATTGGTTTTTGAGGTCATGCAGTGAACCAGACAGACACCTACCTTCCAAAGCTGCCAGAGCAACAGGGGAGATAAATGATGCCAGAAGAAAATGTGAGGTGTACAGAAGTGGGATGGAGGGCACGGGGCGGGACTGTGCCACTTTGGTGGGGTGGCAGGGGAAGGTAGTGCAAATGAGGGTGAGTTGCCAGGTGGCATGTGGCTTAAAGGTGTTGGGATGCTGCTTGGGCTCTGATGTCACCTGGCCACAACTCAGTGGATGGGCATGTCCTTGGTTGGGGTATTCGTTCCCTCCTCAGAAACTAACCACTGTTCTCTTCTGCTTTCCAGTGCCCAACCGCTGTAAAAAGGTCTGCAGCCACCTTTGCCTTCTGAGACCTGAGGGATACACCTGTGCCTGTCCCCAAGGCTCCAAATTTATAGAAGGGAGCGTCACTGAGTGTGATGCAGGTAGGGACACTGCCTGGGCAGCCATGGGGGCCTGGGAGAGCTCCTTTGCCTTCGTTAGTAGGTTCCCTTACCCGTGCTTCACCTTTTTCAGGAGCATGAAGAATCCCTGTTTATTGGTCTCTTGCAGAATAGAGTGGGGATGGCTAGAAAGAGGGATGGGAGATGTGGAAAATATGAACAGAGCTGAGTGGGACTTAAGGGGCCGAACAGATCTTGTGTTCCAATGATTTCTGAGAATTATTTGCCAAAATCTGCAGAGATTTAGATCCAGTGCCCCTAAATCGACTGTTGTGTTGCCTATAAAGACATTTTGAAGAGTGAGTTTTCTGTAAGGCCTCTTCCTCCTTTCTCCACCCCATACTGGATCCCAATCGCCCCAGAATCTATTCAGTCTTAACGAGAGCTCCTCAAGGTGGAGAGCCAGGCTCCTGAGGTGGGACGGGGGCGCTTATCCAGTACGGAGGGGAGGCCTAGAGGAGGTTCACTGGTTTTCCCACACACTCATTTCAAAGTTTGGACAATTGAAAAAGGGCCACGTTTTAAAATGTACCTTATGCTCTTGGGAGATGGAAGCTGGAAGTAAGTAAGTAAGTAAGCAGTGGTTTAATTCTCGTCCCAAATGCTATAGATGATCTATTCTTGGCAAGACCTTTCTTCAGTGACTCTTTTAAATTAAGGAGTTAATAAGCCATAGGGAGTAACTAGTTAGTGTCCCTAACTAGTATCCAATGCTTGATAAGGGTGTTAGAAAATCATCCTGCTGTTCACTAGTGGCCCATTTTATGGCTCACATCCTTGGGCCCTTCCCCCTGCTTTAGCTGATGGGGAAATGAAGAGGCGTAACCATGTTCTGCCACCAGGGGGCGCAAGCGGTTAAACAAGGCACCTCCTGTTGACTTCCCAACCAGGCTAAAAAGTTGGCAGGTTTAGAGCATGAACTCAGCAAGTAAAAACTGCCCCCTCCCCTTCCCCTATCCCCACTCTTATCCCAATGCTACTGGGGAAATATTGGCAAGATTACAATCTTCAGCAAGGGCAATTTTGAAGGTCTTAAAAAATGAGGAGATCTCCAACCAGCTGTCCATTAAGCGTCTATTTATCTGTCTACGTGTCCGTTTATTGATGAACGGATTGCTGATGCTTCGGAGCCTTTAGTGGAAGTTTCGGGGTGTGCCTAAGTTGAATTCTTGATTTCAACTGGGTTCAAAGAGAAGAATTCTGAAAACTTCAAAAGAAAATGTCAATGTCCTAAGAGATTTCCTTTACCACAGTGTCCTTTTTAACTATTAGTATATATTCTGGAGTCTAGCATCTCACCACTGTTTTGGGAGGGGGAAATGCTATAAACTGCCTTTTTTTCCCCCTACCAAATGTATGTTACTCCCCAAGACCTTATTGATAAAGAAATTCATCTGACTTAAGGGGAAGGTGACATTTAAAAGGGAGACTAATTAGCTGCCCCATCACATGGGCTCCCCACTCCAGCCCTGGGCTGAAGCAGGTTTGCATGGTAGGGGGGGGGGTCTGCTGAGTGCGACTGACTAACACCTGCGTGGCTTTCCCTTTCTGCAGCGATCGAAAGTCCTATCATCATGCCCCATCCATGCAGGTGTATGAATGGAGGAAACTGCTATTTTGACGAGAATGACCTCCCCAAATGCAAGTAAGTCTGAATGCTGTAGGTCTTGCATCTTCTGGGGGGAATTTGAGACCTCAAAGTAGCCAGAAAAACAAGTACAAGAACCTTGCCAGTTCGCTAATTTTCACATCATAACCAGCTTGCCCTCCAATGGGAGAGTCCACAGAGAACTAAGGCAGTGCTTCTCAAAGTATAATGTGCGTTAGAATCACCTGGGGCTCTGGAAAAAATGCCCATCTCATTTACAGGGATTCTGCATTTCTGACAAGCTCCCGGGAGATGCCACAGAACTGTGGGCCACGCTTTGGGGAGCAAGGAGTTAGAGGAGTGACAACCCCATTTTCCTACTCACCTCAGATTGCTAATTATAATTGGATTGTGGGAGAGCAGCTGTCAGCAGAGCTGTTACAGTGCTAGGCAGTCACGAGGAGCAGAGACTGGGCTAAAGATTTGGAGGGCAAAGAATTATCAAGAAAGCTCTTAACGTGGAGCAAGATGATATTTAATGAAAGCATGTCAAAGGAAAGAACACAATGAAGGTTTCCAGTTCCACTCTCCAAGGAGGAATTCCATAGGTTAGAGAAGACACCAGTAGGTTCATTTGTTGAGGCTGATTCTGTAGATGCCACAGGTATTCCCTCAAAAGTGAATTTCCACAGTCAGATTACAATCAGAGCCTAAGAAAGCAACAGCTTGTGAATGATTCTTCTTTTCCTTTCAGATGTCCTAGTACCTACGTGGGGGAATATTGTGAAATAGGGCTTTCAAAAGGCATTCCTCCCGGAACAAGTAAGTTTTAAGAATACGAGGGACATGGGAATGCATCATGGTAACTAAATTGAGTGTTGTCTATATTCTATTTAACTCAGTTTTTGAAGAATGAATGGTTCTAGCCCCCAGTCCCTATTGCTAAGACTACTGGCTCTTTTCCTTCTCCTCATATTCATATGTTTGCTTCCTCTTCCCTCTTTGACAGCAGCGGCCGTGCTATTGACAATCATCCTGATCATCATAATTGGAGCTTTAGCGACTTTAGGATTTTTCCACTATAGGAAAACTGGCTCCCTTTTGCCTTCTCTGCCCAAGCTGTCAAGGTCAGTTTCATTAGGTGGGATACTGATTTTAGAAGTCTGTGTGATCTGTAACCACGTAAATAACTTAGTTTTTCTTTTAAGTTAAAAAAGCATCCTAGGCTGTTCACCTATTCTGCAGAAACAAAAAATACTGTACTTAAAGCAGTCACTTCAAATCACAATGTCTTAATTGATTGCTTCTCTGAAGCCTGAGTACAAATCACATTTTAGAGTCTAAAGGGTTGTACGTTGAGGTTACACTGGCGAACAGCGTCGGCTGTTTGAGGGACCAGGCTTTCTTTCTGCAAGTGCCCAGCTGGTCCTCTCCTCGATCTCAAGCATTCGGGAATGTGCTCGAACATTTCCAGGTCACTAAGGGAATTTATTCCCATACATGATGTGTAAATTCGAAGTGGGAATCGAGCCTTTCGTTTAAGGAAGAGCTAGGAAAAGGTACAAAGAAAGAACCCTATTGCAAAAGATTGTTTTTTAAAAATAATAAGACACTGATTACTTCTTTTCAGCTTAAGCAGTCTTAGCAAATCCTCTGAAAATGGAAATGGGGTGACCTTCAGATCAGGGGATGATGTTAACATGGATATTGGAGTATCTGGTTTGGGGCCCGAGTCTGCTATTGACAGATCAATGGCGATGGTGAGTTTGGTTTCAAAGTGACTATTTGAAGGTTATCATTTTTACTGTTTTATCAAAGAAACACTTTTTATAAAGAATAAAATTCACCTAGAAAAAACTGAAATACAGTATGTCCCCTCACTATACAAAGTTAGGAAACATTAGGTTTGTTGTAGAAATGTGTCTAAAAACATTAGTAATGAAATTGAAATTAACCCCTGATCTAAGCCACACGGTTGAACTGAAATCATGAACAGTTTTAAGTTTAATTGGAGTCTTAAACAATCTATGTTTTTTGGGAAGCAGGGGAGAGGGACCATGATATTCTGTTTTTATTCGATGACTTTTTGTATGTTTAAAGGAAGAGGCAGGGAAATAACATGTTGCCTAGTCTCATATATTTTCCCACCAGTGTGTAGTGTTGGGATAAACAGTGGTTTTAGAGTCAGTGGTTGGTTCAATTCACAACTCTGCCACCTGCTAAGTATGTAATAGTAGGGATGGAGCTTGATCACTCTGTCTCCATCTGTAAAATAATCCCTCCTGTGAGGACCAAATACTTTATGAATGTACTAGTATCCACTATGAAGTCTACCATCAGTGTTGGGAAATCATTCCCAGTATTCTGCCTCCCCCCACCACCCCAGTCTTTCCTTTTTGTTCCTGTCTAAAAGTACAATATTATCCCTCCTGTCTTCTTTCCCACTCTCCCTCTTCTCTTTGCTCCTTTTCCACCCCCCCACCCTTTCCTCTATGTCCAAAGCCAATCCCCAAGTGAGTTATGTGCCTTAAGGAGCCATAGAGAACTCGGATAAGGGAAGAGGGTTTTTGTTCTCCTGCCCTGAGGAGTTAGTGCACTTACGTTACATTACATAACGATTTGCATAACGATTTGCCTCGTGGAGGCCTTGTGCCTCCGTTGGCTTTTGTTGGCGAGGTGGGGGGCAAGTTCTTTTTGGGTCAGTTTGACGTAGCACCTAGCGTACCTCCAGGTGTGAGGAGCACATCCTCCTCTGTGTAAGAATCAGATCAGCACGGTATGATCTTTATTTTTCCCTCCATCAGAGTGAACATTTTGCCATGGACCTGGGGAAGCCGCCCATAATATTTGAAAACCCGACATACACCTCCAGGGACACTGCCGTCAAAGTGGCTCAGCCAACAGCAACCCCGGTGAGAAATCACAGTCCTTGCTGTCAGGATTGGCTGTTGCTGGATCTTGTTCTTTGGAATAATGTGCCTTTAGGGTCCTCCCAACCTTCCCTCCATGGAAGGAAGCACACTGGTCGCTTCCTCAGCTTCACTCCCTGCAGTAACAGGACTGACCCAAGGACAGAAGGCCTGAAAACAATCAGAATCCTGGGTTTTGGCAACCATTCTGGGGGTGCCGACCAAGAGCCTTTTCATCCTGAGTGGTCAGAGCAAGAGGTCTGAGTGCATATTCAGAGGCTCGGCAAACACACTGTGCCCGACACACGCATACGGGCTCTCTGTAAATATCTGTGAACTGAATGAGTGGATGGTCGTCAGGTCATTATGCAGAGGTTTGGGGTACTGGGCACACTCTCTGGGTTCTGACTGGTATCACAAGGGTGTGATTTGAGGTGACCTCCCTGCTTGCCCTTGCCATACTTTTCTGGAAAGTACAAAGGTCTTCAAGGTGATAGGCAGATACATAAATTTCCTTTGATGAGGCCCTATTACTCACTCATCTTTAAGAGGAACAGGGAGATGAGATAGACGTATAGATGAAGGAACAGAACTCTTCATTAGGTCTGAATCAGTAGCCCCAGCGCCACTCCAGTGCCTGTCAACTGTTAGTTAGCCTGTCTTTCCTTTGTCAAAACAGCTAGGGCCTCGGCAAAATACAGTTTCACTGTTAACACCTAAACTTCTTTTGAACTCACAAGGTATAGTACATTTTAATGTAAGACAGAAATGTTTATTTTATGAATAGCTTTCTTAAGATCAGCAATATTTGAATCTTGAAAGCATTTTGCCTGATCCTTTAATATCCAGATAGCAAAACTTTAATCACATGATAAAATAGATTTTTGGCATTTTCCCTTGAAATAAAACGAAGCCATGTTTACCAATACATTCCCAAGTTTGAGAAGAAATAAAGTGGTGAATGTAAAAATATAGGAAAAGGGGTGAATTTCTACCCTGTAATTTATTAATTATATATCCATGGTAATTTGTGCTTTAAGAGGGAACCTCGGAATCACATGAGTGTTACAGAAAATATCTAGAGGGGTATTAATGTCATTATGCCTCTTGTTTTAAAAATTCAGCCTCCTGGGGCTTCCCTGGTGGCGCAGTGGTTGAGAATCTGCCTGCCAATGCAGGGGACATGGGTTCGAGCCCTGGTCTGGGAAGATCCCATGTGCCGCAGAGCAGCTGGGCCTGTGAGCCACAATTACTGAGCCTGCGCGTCTGGAGCCTGTGCTCCACAACAAGAGAGGCCGCGATAGTGAGAGGCCCATGCACCGCAATGAAGAGTGGCCCCCGCTTGTCACAACTAGAGAAAGCCCTTGCACAGAAACGAAGACCCAACACAGCCATAAATAAATAAATAAACAAATATTAAAAAAAAAAATTCAACCTCTTTTAAGCAGTCCTCTGAAATTAATAATTTTATTCTAAATATCCAAACGTAAAACTCTCAGTTCACCAATGCAGTTGGAAATAATTCATACTGTTCTATTAGAATTTGGCTGCCAATATACAACCAGAGTATCCTTTGTCCAAAACTATGGTCAACAGTGGGAGTAAGAGGCCCTAGAGAACACCGTAGAAGTTGCTATTACTACATGAGAGTGTGACCAGTGATGGGTGTATTTGCCTCCCAAGAGTAAGGCAACAGATAGACAACTTAGTAGTTGGTGCTCCTGATTTTGGGGAGACGAGAGTGGTGTTTATTCCTGGACCACAGGGTTGGTCTCATATAATAAAAATGGTGCCTGATCATGTTTGTGGGAGAGCAAGGTGATAAACAGAACCAGAGCTGGTAAGAAACTTTATAGCAAAAATTCTTTCAAAACTGAATAATGGCCTTCAATATGCACACAGGTAACTGAATCTGGAAATGTGTATAACGAAAACTATGGAAGTCCCATAAACCCTGCTGAATTAGCTCCAGACACAAAGCCAACTTCCCCAAGTGCTGATGAAACTCAGGTAACAGTGACTGACTACTGAAATGATATGGGATTTGGGAAGGACTTTGGAATTGCTGGGTTTATTAATCCTAGGCAAACTAGAGAGACCCTGATAGGCTCACAGAGCCCAAGATGTATAGGCAGTTAGTAAAGATAATTTTATCATAAACTGAAAAACTTTCCACTGAGTAAAGCTACATTCTAACACTGAGTTGGTAATGATGTTCCTTGTGACGTGGGAGGTAAAGCAGAAAAGAAGGGCAGCAGACTTCTGGACCCAGCCTCTTCAAATCAGAGGCGTTTAATTTGAGATAACAACTTAGTATGAATAAAGACCTCACTGTGTCAGTGATGCGTATAGAGGACCTTTTCCTTTCCCGTGCAATACAATTTTTCTACAGTGTATATCTTTGTTCCCTTAATAATGTATGTTGTTTTTGGCTCTACTCTTGTTACCAACATTCACCACTAGATGGCACTAATTTACACTCTTCATCTATCCATCTGTCCATCTTCCATCTAACCATCCAGCGAACATTACTGCCCTCAATGTGCCAGGCACAGTGTTTAATACAGAAGATTAAAAGAAACAAAGACCACTAGATGGAGCTTCTCTATCTTGTCTGCAGGCCCTTTGAAATTTGTAAACTATGTTGTCTACAGAGAGAAATTCAATAAATAAACTGGATACAAAACTTAATATTAATGGATAATATATCATTAGTTTTAACAGACACATAGGAATCTAGCTCAGATATAGCTGTTTGATTCTGGGCAACTGTTTTACCTCTGAGCACTAGAGTCTTAATGTTTCTCAATGGGGGCACTATTGGCTTATTGGGAGGGGCAGTTCTTTTTGGTACAAAACTATCCTATACATTGCAGGACATTTTAATATTCCTGGCCCCTGTCCACTAAGTGCCAGTAGTGTTTTACCCAATGCATTGTGATCCCAGAAATCGCTCCCTCCCCCGCCCCTGGCCCCCAAACATGCTCTCCCAGTTGAGAACAATAGGATCTGGAATGTCTCAGTTTTAAGGTTCTATGACTTCTGTGAAGTAATATAAAGAAACAAAAGCCCAGGGGTAGTTAGAAATCTTACCACTTTTTACAATCCCTATTCTCAAATTGCCTAATCTATAAACAAAATTGGTATCTGCAAAGTCATGTTGGATTTTCAGCACCTCACAGATTGGTTCCTGTTCTGCTTATTTGCGTCAAAATGAAAGTTGAACTAAATTGATGCTGATGAGGAGAGCTTATAACAAAGGTCACCTTGTCCACCTTTTCATATTCCATTTACTAATTCCTTCTCTCTCACACACACACACACACACACACACACACACAGATACACGAATGTTGTCTTAGAAAGGAATTTCCAGTTTCATATTTTGCATATTTCATATTTTCAAGGGACTGAATTTTTTTTCTTTAAGCTACATTGAAAAGTTTATTTCGAACACTAATTTTCCACAGACACCAGAATACTTGAATGTCACATATTTGGTTCCCCAAGTCTGACTCAACTCCACAGCAGTGCCAGATCTATTTTATATTCTCAGCATCTTTTCTCAGTCCATTTCCAGTCTAGTGATCTTCCCTAGGCAGAGTTCTCTCACAGCTGAGCAGGAAGGGAAGTGTGATGGAGATGCTGCAACCTCTGACCTGCACATCAGTCATCAGAAACACTGAGAGAGTCTTTCAAGTGAGAGCGAATGTTTACCAATTATAGTCCTTTTCTTTCTCATCTCCATCTTTGCAGTACATTGGCTCTTCTTCTTTTTTTTTTAATCAGTTGAGGCTGAGACCCTCTAAGGTCTGTCCTCCATGGTACATCCAGGGATTTTTCTATGACCTTTGCCTTCTGGGAACTGAGAGAACAGCCAGGGAGGCTTAAAGCAGTAGAAGCCATTGGTTAGGATGACCCTAGGTTGACCTTAATATGCCAGAGGGGCTCACAGGTTTCTCTTTCATCAATAAATCTGCTCAAAGGACTCAAAGAACATGAAGTCCTGTGACTTAGTCCTGTCATTTTCAAAAGTCGTGTCGACATGCACTGGATTTCCCAAGGAGACGACAATGAAAATCACCCGCACTTCTCTTGTTAGTAGTTACTCAGCTCCATGTAGCCATTCCATACCGAAGCAATGAGTTTTAGCCTTCCCTATTGAAGTGTAGGTTTCCAGAGGCCGGGCTCTGACCTGAGTGTCTCCATCTTGCCCTCGTGCCGAGTAGGTGCTCACTTAAATGTGGGTGAATGGCCTCTTCTACTTCTCCTGTATTCACATGCTCCCCACTCCTTCGCATGTTGGCCCCCTACTTTCACAGAGCAAGAGACAATCCATAAAGCACGTGGGCTACCTTAGCCCTGTGGGAAGAGGCTGTTTCCTCATCCCCTGTTCTCTTGTCTCCTTACATCTGGCCGCAGGGCCGTGGCCAGCACTGCTGCCATGGGCAGCTTTTCAGCCAGACAGGGGCCACTCATCATAGACTGGGGTGATTTCTCTTTGGGTTCTTCAGTTTTGAGACCTCCGTATCCTGGAGGCCCTGCCTACTCCTCTATCTACAATTTAGTTAAATGAGTTTGCTGTGACTGCCTTTCCTCCTCTGCAAAAGAGCATCTACCTCACAGAGTCCCTGGGAAGATTACATCAGAAACTTGTAAAGCTCTTGGAATAGTCCCCGACACACAGTAAGCACTCAATAAATGTTAGTTGTTTTTGTTGCCATTATTATTATTGATTACAGGAGGAAATGACGAAGCGAGACAGAACATGTTTGAGTTGACCAAGGATCAAGACATCGTTTTAGGAAATGAGAGTTACAATCTGGCTTGTTCCTTAAATTTTCAGGCAGCCCCTGAAGAAATCTCTTGCCTGGCTCTGTCAAAGCTTCTAGATACTCTGGGCACAGATTCTGTAAACTGTACACTTCAGATCAAGGAATTTTTTTTGAAATTATTAGATAAAAAGAGCCCAAAGAGTTTCAGTTACTGTTCAAGGCCCAGCCGAGGAAGAATTGAACAATTTACTACATGGGCCAGGTCACGTGGTCCCAGGTCCCAGATTGCTTTCTCCCTCTGTAAGAAGAAATTTTAAAACCTAAGCAGAAGGAAGAAACCCACCAAAAAATTCCATTACTGAAGGTTTTCTGTTTCCTCTTTTCACTTAGGCAACAAAGTGGAATATCTTCAAACGAAAACCGAAACAAAATGCCAACTTTGAAAATCCATTCTATTCCGAGGTAATTTTTAACAATTTTTCTCAGCCCAGGCATTCTTTCTTAGTATTAACTTGCTACATCAGGCATACACTCAGATGATTCTGAGCAAATTGGCCAAGATTTGTCTTCTTCACACAACACCGTCTCCCATCTCGTCGGGGGAATAAATGGCTGATTCCTGTTTCTTTGTGGTCTTAGATGGAGAGTGAACCAAAGGTTGGTGCTGCTGTGACCCCACCTCCATCACCTTCTCCCCCTGATAAGATTTCTTGGAAAAAAGGCCCAAGTCCAACCTACAGTGCAACAGAAGACACATTTAAAGACACCGCAAATCTCGTTAGAGAAGACTCTGAGGCATAGCGGTGCCAGCTATTTAGGGAATAATTAGAAACACACTTTTGCACATATATTTTTTACAAACAGATGAAAAAAATTAACGTTCAGTACTTTATTAAAAAAATATTTTTTCCCCTGTACTCCTGTAGTTGGAAATATTTGTGGAAACAATACCTTGTGTGTCTTTTTTATTCATCTCATATTTTTACAAATAATTATCACAATGTACTATATGTATATCTTTGCACTGAAGCTATCTGAAGGTAATGCTATAAATATATTGTATATTTGTAAATTTTGGAAAGATTATCACATCATTAAATTTGCTAATGAGAGTATCTGCTGAATTGGTTGGTGATCATTACATTAAATGATCCATTGGGACTTCCCTGGTGGCACAGTAGTTGAGAATCCGCCTGCCAATGCAGGGGACACGGGTTCGAGCCCTGGTCCGGGAAGATCCCACGTGCCGCGGAGCAACTAAGCCCGTGCGCCACAACTACTGAACCCACGTGCCTAGAGCCCGTGCTCCGCAACGGGAGAGGCCACCGCAATGAGAAACTGGTGCACTGCAATGAAGAGTAGCCCCTGCTCGCCACAACTAGAGAAAGCCCGCACACAGCAACGAAGACCCAACGCAGCCAAAAATATAAAAAGAAAATGATCCATTGAAGAAAGGAATTGACTTGGGGCCTTTAGCCATGTCAGAAGAGGAGGCACCACTCATAGTCCCTATAGAATTATCAAGGAAGGGAATCCAGGCCACTCCTGGGTCCGTTTTCACACATCAGCACTTAATGTTCAGCATTACATGTAACCTGATGAATAGCGTAATGATAGCGATGCAGATAACGCAGTAGGTAGAAAAGCAATTCAGTCCCACCCTTCTGCGTGTTTGCGTTGTCTAACCAGAACACTGTCTCCTGTGTGTTATCTTGCTCGCTGCCAAGTCAACACTTTTATTTTAATGTCTGAGAACGTCCCATGTCATTAAGTGTAAGTGTCCTGCAAAGAGTTTGTATCTAATCGCGTGAACTTTCATTTGATGGACCATAGGGTGATTGACACCCTTGCCTGGCATCTCAGGTGGTCACCTACCCTAGAAACTGGAGCTCAGGAGCTGAATTAACTGAAAGCAAATCTGTGTCTTCATAAAGGATGGTGCAAATCAAATACCGGTTAAGCAAAGCCTCAGCTGGGTTTGTGTTTTCTGTGTGTGAAAATTTCCTTATGATGACTATTTATTTCCTCAGTTGAACATGAATAGAAAGGGAAACCGTTCTTATTGAGCCTTTTTTAGGTCCTTGGCAAAATCGTACATTTTGAGGAGCCTAGCCCTCCTCTTGAATAGCGGCTGTAGTCTCCACAGCGGGAACCGTGGCAGGAATACACAGTTTCCACACTAAGTAGGTAGGATTCCTGGCTCTCTGTGCTAATGTGGCACATTTTTAAAACAACGAATGAATGAGTGTATGAACGGATGGGTGGATGGATGAAACAGGTACTACTGATGATTTTTTTCCCGAGTTCTCAAAATATATTTTGCTCATATTTTGAGTGCTTATTGTAAATTACTTTGACATGTACTTTGATTAGAAAGCAAATGGAAATGATGCTGCTGAAAAATTTCTAATAAATGTGTATTTTATCAGACTTGTTCTGTGTGCTTCATAAGCCCGGGTCATGAATCAGTTGTATTTTGCTGTGCAGAGAGCTTGGGGCTTTGAGTGCTAGACAGCTGGGGAACCAGGAATGCCCAGGGTTCAGGGAGGGGAGAAGGAGGA
Source organism: Balaenoptera acutorostrata (assembly GCF_949987535.1). Lineage (NCBI taxonomy): Eukaryota > Metazoa > Chordata > Mammalia > Artiodactyla > Balaenopteridae > Balaenoptera > Balaenoptera acutorostrata. The sequence continues at coordinate 30,533,340 of NC_080071.1, read as the reverse complement.
GGAGGAATCCACCGCTCACGCAGCCCTGACAGGCCTGGCGGGGTGAGCTCAGGAGAGTAAACTGTAGGTTTCTGGGACTTCCCTGGTGGTCCAGTGGTTGAGACTTCACCTTCCAACGCAGGAGGTGCAGGTTCGATCCCTGGTCGGGGAGCTAAGATTCCCACATGCCTCGTGGCCAAAAATTCAAAAACCATAAAACAGAAGCAATACTGTAACAAATTCAATAAAGACTTTAAAAATGGTCCACATCAAAAAAAATCTTAAAAAAAGAAAAAAAACTAGGTTTCCACCTGAACTCTGGTCGGACGGCCCCCTTAATTGCCTTTCAGAGCCATCCATTTCCCCCTGCCTTTTTCCTTCCTCACACCCTAGGCCCCCAGCCAGTTTCCCATTTCGGATCTAACTGTGATGGGAGAGCAGCGAGCACGGTCACAGCTGGAGAGGGTTTTGTTCAGCCTGGGATTCGGGCTCCAGTGGGGTGCGTGAGATGTATCAGTCCACGAAGTGTGAAGTCAGAGTAAAAGGGAGCTCAAAACTGGTTGTGATTTCCAGCTTTGATATTTGTCTCAGGCCTTAAGCGCAATAAGAAATTATTCTGGGGAATTTAAAAAACGAGAATTAGTTCCCTGCTTAGCTTCATCTGTGGGTCTCCCCAGAAAGGAATCAGAAAGCCTGCTGCTGCGTTTCTGTTCTCTCCCGTGTGAGCTGGCACTTGCGGGTCAGAGCGTCAGTGGGAGGGTTACCCCTCCCTGGTTGGCTCTCCCAGCCCAGGTCCTGCCCCTGCTTTACTCTCTCCAGTCGGAGCAGCTGGTGGGAAGGTGTGCAAGGTTGGTGGGGGCAACCTGGAGACAGGGTGCTGTTTAGAGGATGGAAAAGCGGATGTTATTCAGCATCTCATCACATGAAGCAGGAACAATTTTACTAGCAGAAGTGTATTACTGCACAATGTAAGATCACAACCACGAGCAGGTGTGTCCATAGGAAGCCGTCAAATCACACTGGTCACCTGTCCAGGGATTCCCATTGATTTTTTTTTTTTTTTTTTTTTTACTATTTATTCCTTTCTTCCTTCATTCATTGATTCACTCACTCACTCACTCACTTGCCTGTGTTCTTACCAGCACTCAGTTGCAAACATATGGACATAAGAGACCATGAGTTTAAGGAAAATATGTGAGAGGAGAACTTTTAGTGGAGAATTCCATCCATTAACTTTTTTTTTTTTTTTTTCCTGAATTGGGGAAAGATCACTATTATTTGATTTTTGAGGTGGAGTATCTCAGGCTGGCTCAAAGATGAGAGCTAGTTAGGCCCTGGGGTTAAGGAGGGGTCTGAGGAAGCTGGTTAGAGATGCACATTCTGGAAAGAGCCCTGGCCTCACAGCCTGTAGCCCTGGGTTGTCCTTTGAACTCTCAGCCTCTCTTCAGTCTTCCCCTCTGCATTCATCAAGGTCACAAGCCACAAGTCATACTGAGGATAACATATGATTATGTATTTCTTTTTTTTTAATTTAATTTTTATTTTATATTGGAGTATAGTTGATTTACAATGAAAAGAGGTTGGACGTATATGAAAGGTCTGAAAAGCCTGGGAAAGGAAGGCCAACTCTGGAGAGCATTGCCTCGTGCCGCTGGTGGTAATGCTAACCACGGCCATCACAAGGTGCGGATCAAAAAAAAAAAAAAAAAAAAATCACCTGGGTGTGTCAACTCCTGAATTTTACCAGCCTTGCTGAGGACTTTTAGTCACACCAGTTCTGTGCCTCTTCCTGGAAGTGAATTCAGAGCATTTCGTATGAAAATCAACCAAGCTTCTGCATTCACTTTGTGTCCATGATACTCTGGAATAAGTGATAGGAGACAAAATACACGGGTCTCTAGAAACTATTCGACGTCACTGAGTTCACTTAGCTAACAATATCACCAGTCATAGAATGCTGTCCCCACCTTATGCAGACCAGAGAGGAAGGGCTCATATTTCTGTTCCTCTGATAACTAGTGTCCCCTAATGACAGTCATTTGCCAAGAGCACAGTTTCCCAACCGATTACTTTCATCGCGGGAGCTGGGTCATACTCCTGCTGCTAATCTCCGAGGCTCAGCTGCACCTTCTGTGAAACAGAGAGGTGGCCTGTGAGCGTCCAGTGTGAAAATCTATGTAAAGAGTGTACGCAGCCCACCGCCCGGCACAAAGTAAGCCCTGAATCTGCAGTAGCCATGATTATGATCATTTATTAAGTGGAAGAGAAGGGAAGAGGTTTTTTAAAAAAAAGGAGATGTATTTTTTAAAAGCTCCTTGGTGATTTTAACATGCCGCCAGGATTAGAACTAATCTAAATAGAAGTGGCTAATCTTCTTTAATTTTCTTTTTTTTTTTAAGTGAAGGATGTTATGGGGGTGGTCAAGATTTTCTCCTGGCCTTTGGAAGAATGCACAGATCTTGTCTGTAATGAGGCTGGAGTGAAGATGATAAAACGTAGGGTCTCATTTTATTGTCACTTAAGGGTAATGAGAAGGCAATAAAGACCCCTGGACGTGAAAGATGGGAAACCTGAGGCTGAGAAAGGGAAAATGCATATTCAGGTCACAGCATGGGGAACAGACCCACATTTCCTGTTCCAACAATCCAGGGGTAGGACCCTGCACAAAATTCCCAGTGTCCCGCACCCAGCCCTTCTCTGAATTAAAGAACAGGTTGATGGAGCAATTTGTTCTTCTATCCCTTTCCATGGTTCCAGACACCAAGGGACTTTAATTATGTTCTATTAGTTTCCCTGAACCTCATTGTGGCTGTAATTCCTCAGGAGGCCTTTTGGGGGCCTGGGAAGAGGAGGAGACTGGAGCGTCCTGAACCTTCCTGACACGACTTTTACCGCAAGACAGGTAGGATGTGGTCTATCTCCAAGAATGCAGTTGTATATTTATTGCTTCTAGGTTTTTGTTTGTTGAGTTTTTATTTTTATTTTTTTGCAAATTCAGAATTTAGAGGATAAGCAACCTCGAGCTGTTCTTGGCAACAGTGCTTTGCCACCATTTTCCAAATCTTCAAGGGACCAGATTCATTCAGTGGAGGGCAATGGAGACTTTATTTGCTGCACAGAAAAGGGTTCCCCACATTATGGAGGTAGTGCCTAGACTTTGGGTGTGGGGAGTCCATTTTTCTGTCGTTGGCCCTTGCCCAGGGCCTCGGGCAAATGGCTGACACAGACCTCAGTCACATGGGCAAGGAGCCCTTCTCCTGGAGAGAGTGAAGCTCTGACTAAGTGGCCGTGTGACCTTGGGTAAGTCGTTTCACCTCCCTGCTGGTTAGTAGCTTTATCTGGAAAGTGAAGTGGTTGGACAAGGTTATCGCTAAGTTCTCCTTTAGTATTCGAGTTCGATGATTTCTCTCTGCTTCAGTCTTCATTTGGAATTTGGTTCAATTCAAAATCACTGCAGCTGTTTCTGTAAGTTGTAAGCCTGTTATAGCAACTTCAAAGAAGACAGATTCGATTATAACTTCTTAGTTTTTATCCTCAAATGCTGTCTCTCTCTAGGTGAGTTACCAAAGAGGTGCATTTTAGAAAATCTTTTTTTTTTTTTTGAAGTATCTGAAAGCCTGCCTGTCAGTTTCAGGGCTGAAAGTTGCCATGAGGGGTTTATTTTTGCAGGAAACTCCTGCAAACTTCGTTTACAGAGCCAAGGCTGCAGGGGCCTTTCATGGGACCCCGGGTCCATAAGGAGTTTCCTAAGGCACAAGAAGGGACCCTAGTCAGAGAGTAAGGCTGGCTGGAGGACCAGGAAGTCACCTATGAAGAGCCAGTGGCATCCTGCAGACTTCTGATGAGATGCGAGGCCCATAAATGGGCTCTGGATTAAAGAACAGATGAACCTAGAACTAAAATAAACTAATCATGATTTTCAATTCTTTGAATGTTAAACTTGAATTTATTTTTCAAGTGCGGTAAGATACACATAATGTAAAATTTTAAATTTGGATTTTTAATCATCAGTCTGACATCTGGAGCCGTTTTTGTTTTTGTTTTCCCAAGACGGCCTTAGGAAGCTTCCTGTAATGGCTTTGAAAATCACTGAGGCATAGTATTCCTTCTAATATTCTGACTGTGTCAGAGCCCGTGAAAAGATGGCAGGAAACACAGCTCAGCTCAGCCCAGGCCAGCAGGAAATGCCCTAGTCACCTGTGTTGGTCACGTGAGTTACTTCTCAGAATGGGTTGAGCTGGGGTGTTCAGAGTGCAAAGCCGCCAGTTAATAACTTAAGCAAATGGCCACCACGCCCTGGTTTAGGAGTCAGCCGTGGCATCTGGGAAGGTGAAGTAGGGTTGGAGCCAGGGCTCTTTCCCTAGCTAGATGGCTGACCTTGCAAAAGCTGTTGAGTTTCTCTAAACTTCTGTTTTTTACCTAAAAAAATTGAAGATAATAAATTCCATAGGGCTCTCATGAGGATAGTATTTATTAATTCATTCTACAAATATTGAATGAGCATCTACTAGGTACCAAAGAATAGTATCAAGTAGTAACAGCTAACATTTCCTGAGCACTTTAAGTGAAGTACCTCATTTAATTCTGGAAGATTTATACTGGAAGTACTATTTGTACCATTTTACAGATCAGAAAACGGAGGGAGACCACAGATGGGAAGATGCTATTTTTTAAAAAAAATCATGAAATTATATTTTGATAATTATAGTTATAAAATAATTCTATAGTTTTGTATAAATTATAAAACACAATACAACATGCTTTGGCACAAGATCGTGACCTAGGAAAAATTTTCCTTTACTTCCTCCATTTTATTTCTGTGGATCCTTAGTGACCTATACTGTCCAGCAACAATAGCTATAAGAGTAGGTATTCACTGAATCTTTATTATGTGCCAGGACCCTTTCTAAGCACTTTCCAAGTATTAACTCATTTAATCCTCCCAACAGCTCTATGAAGTAGATTATTATTCTCATCCCCATTTTACAGATGAGGAGACTGAGGTAAGAGAGGTTAAATAACTTGCACAAGGTCTTATAGGTATTAAGTGTTGGATCCGGGACCCCACCTCAGTCTAGTCCCTGGGTCCACACTCCACAACATTGTGCCACACTGAGTCCTCACATAGGCTGGCAAGGGAATATCCTGCCCTACCCAACCCCGACTTAACTCCTCCTCCATCCCCTTCCCACTCTACCCTGACTGTCCAACAGCTTCCTAGTCTTAAAAACCTTTCCAAACTCCTATCAAAGCTTCCTATCCAAAGGAAGCCTTCAGTGACTTGTATTCTACTGAGGGCAGGTCAATGCTTTCTGGCCCCTGTGGGTTAGTGTCTTGACTTCAGTTAATGCTAATGCGATTTAATAAGAACCCTTGGAGGAGATGGCTCTGGTCACACGAGGGACCTCCTTGGGCTGGACTGGCTCCTGGGTGCTCCTTCCCCAGTTGGGTGCTGGCTTCTCTCCCTGTGAAGGGCCACGCCAGCCCAGCCCAGCTGCGCCATCCGGCATTAACCTTTTCTTCACGCAGTCATTAGTCTTTAAGTATATAATGAACCAACGCCTTGATTTATTCTGCAGAGAAAAAAATCTGCCAGGACAGGCTGAATATTCCTGGTGTGTCTCCTGCTGTGTCCGGCCGTGAGGCTCTTGTTTCTGAGAAACAAAAGAGGCAGAAAAATGGGAAAGGCAGGCGAAATGATTTTTCTGAGCTCTGTCTCAAAACGGGTGGTGGAGTCACCCGGCTAGGACAGCTAACCCTACCCTAAATGTTATTTGTAATTTCCCGGGCAGGGAGGGAGGCTGTGTGTGTGTGTGTGTGTGTGTGTGTGTGTGTGTGTGTGTGTGTGTGTGTCTGTATGTGTGTGTGTGTGTGTGTGTGTGGTGTGTGTCTTTCTTTAATCAAGTTAGATTCACACCCTTTTTCTGCCCTCACAGGACCTTCTAAGCTCACCTCCATTCTAGTCCTGGTATACATTTTAATAATCCCTTTTCTTGTCTCTCTCTCCAACCCTGTGTCAATGTCCCAGGGACAATGACCATCTTTCACTCCTCTCTCCATAGCTCCTAACACTGAACCTGGCACTTAATAAGTGCTGAATAAATGTTAGTTAAGGAAATTAGTGAAAAAAAGTTAAAGGCTAAGGCAAGAAAGAAATCCATCAAACCCTGAGCCTCCAGTGAAAGATACATGGTCTCACGAGCACGTTCGTATCCTGTCTACCTCACGGGATGGTTCAGAGCTCATGTGTGTGAGGTGACTTTGGTCACGATCAGGTGGCATTTAAATTTGTACTTTGACTTTTTTCTTCTAAGCTCCTGGGACCCATAAAGGCTTCTTATTGAATAGAATGGTCAAATGTGTGGGCATATACCCTGAGAAAACCATAATTCAAAAAGACACATGTACCCCAATGTTCATAGAAGCACTATGTACAATAGCCAAGACATGGAAGCAACTTAAATGTCCATCGACAGATGAATGGATAAAGAAGAAGTGGTACATAGATACAATGGAATACTACTCAGCCATAAAAAGGAACAAAAATGGGTCATTTGTAGAGACGTGGATGGACCTAGAGTCTGTCATACAGAGTGAAGTAAGTCAGAAAGAGAAAAACAAATATCGTATATTAAAGCATATATGTGGAATCTAGAAAAAATGGTACAGGTGAACCTATTGGCAGGGGAGAAATAGAGATGCAGACGTAGAGAATGGACTTGTGGAAAGGGGGGTTGGGGTGAATTGGGAGATTGGGATTAACATATATACACTACCATGTGTAAAATAGATAGCTAGTGGGAACCTGCAGTGTAGCATAGGGAGATCAGCTCGGTGCTTTGTGACCACCTAGAAGGGTGGGATAGGGAGGGTGGGAGGGAGACGCAAGAGGGAGGAGATATGGGGATATATGTATATGTATAACTGATTCACTTCATTGTACAGCAGAAACTAACACACCATTGTAAAGCAACTATACCCCAATTAAAAAAAAAAAAAAAAAAGACATCTGAAGCGTTAACCTCATGCTCTTCCAGAAAGATGACTGAGAGGAGATGGGCTATTACTAAAAGCTCACCTGGATGTAGGCAGGGAAGCTCCACCCCTCCCGTGTCACTCAACCCCTAAAACTTACCAGTGCTCGTGTATAAGACAGGGCTGCGGAGAGCCACTCACAGAACCAGGCTGGCTGTCTGGCCTGTTGAGACCAGGCTGGCTAGGAGCCTAGGCCTGCAACAGCTGGTGTCCGCCGAGCAGTTAGCACATGCTGTTCTGCACATAGGCCCTCGTTCAGGGGGTACACCAAGCTGAGGGAGGTACTGTTATTAGCAGCCCCATTTTGTGGAGGAGGAAATTGAGTCACGGAATTAAAACAGCCTGCTCAGGATCGTTCAGCCAGGAAGTGGCAGAGCCAGGTTTTGAACCCAGGAGCTTTGACCCAGAGCCACGTTTCTAACCAGGGTCAGATCTGCTTCCTGGTTCGTCTCTATGACCTGAGACACGATGTAATGGAAAGAGTCCTGTTCCAGGGAGGAGGAGATCCAAGCCTCAGTCCAGGTTGGCCAAAATTGAGCGATGTGATCTCAACACGTTGCCTGCTTTTTGGGTTTCTTAAAAGGGGATTGAAGATCACTGCTTTACAACCTAAATATCCATTGACAGATGAATGGACAAGGAAGATATGGTACATAGATACAATGAAATATTACTCAGCCATAAAAAAGAATGAAATAATGCCATTGCAGCAACATGGATGGACCTAGAGATTATCATACTAAGTGAAGTAAATCAGACAGAGAAAGACAAATGTCATATGATATCGCTTCTATGTAGAATCTAAAATATGACTCTAATGAACTTATTTACAAAACAGAAAGAAACCCACAGACATAGAAAACAAACTTATGGTTACCAAAGGGGAAGGTGGGGGAGGGATAAATTGGGAGTATGGGATTAACAGATACAAACTACTGTATATAAAATAGATGAACAACAAGGATTTACTGTATAGCACAGGGAAATGTATTTAATACCTTGTAATAACCTATAATGGAAAGGAGTATGAAAAAGAGTATATATGTATATATGTATAACGGAATCACTTTGCTGTATACCTGAAACATTGTAAATCAACTACACTTCAATAAAAAAAATGAAAAAAATTAATTTTTTAAAAAAAGATCACTGCTTTAAAGTCTTTCATAGAGGAAGACCCTCTTTAATTAATTACATGGGACCCATGCTTTGAAAGTAACATTAATCAAAAGAAGTGTATTTGTTGAGTAGCAATTACCTTGTTTTCCATTTTGAATTAATGAAGTCAAATTAGAGTTTGACTCAGCTTCAGTGAGGTCCTGCTTGTGCATTTCACCTAGTTTCCACCTTCTGTTTTCCTGTGTCCCATCATGGATTATTTTTCTTTCTTAGTCCTAGCCACGATTTTCTATGTAATAAGTCTATCTGTTTACTCAGTTTTGTCTATCTCTCCCTCCAGAGTGTAAGCTTCTGTGTGGGCCAGCAACTCACTGCCTTATTCTCCTCTGTATCTTCAGGGTCTAGCACCTAACAGGTGCTTGATGAGTTGTTGGACTAATGAATAAACTGACTTATAGGTATTGACAAACCTGTTAGCTGAGGCTATTAAAGGGTAAGCACACCATTTCAATCTGGCTTTTAACAATATTGAAAATAACTCGAAGAGCTCCATTTTTGCTCTTTAAAAGTCTGTAGACTCTGGGTTGGGAAGGGCTGGATGGCATGACCTCTAAGCTCCCATCTGCTTCTGAAATTTCACAACCCAGTGGTTTTCCTTTGTGAAGGCGGCCGGAGAGATTCACTGAAGGTGGGACACTAGGAGGTGGTTTTTCCCCATTGATGTAATTCATGGGAAGTAGGGAATGCTCTGGTGCCACCCACTGATACCCATCTGTCTCCAAGCAGGGTGACCCCAAGGCCAGATGACAGCATAACTGTATTCATTCTGGAGAGACGTCCACGGTAGCAGAACTTCTTTAAAGGTCCCAATTGATAGCAAACCTATAACTTTTCTGCTCAGTTAATGTATAAGTTGAAGGAATTAGAAAAAATTATCCTCTCTCCTATACGTATGAGTGATTCTTGGATCTATCCTTTTATGAAACTAAGTATTAATATTATGGGACCTCATGAATGTTGTGGAAAGCCATGTGTACAGCTATAAGGATGAACGGGACGAAGGCAGGCTGGGGAGAGGGAGAAGCTCAACTCTGAGGCAGTTGCCATGGAGGCCTCGGCCAACGACACAGGATGCTCTGGAGCTGGGAATGGTCCTTCTGAGTCATCCTTAACTGAGGCTGGGGCCAAGCCTTTGGTCTCTCCATCAGCCCGGCATTGGCTACCAACCACTCTGTTTCAGTCTGTTCAGGCTGCTATAACAGAATGCCATAGACTGAGTGGCTTATAAACAATAGAAATTTATTTATTTCAGTTCTGGAGGCCGGCGAAGTTCAAGATCAAGGCACTTGCAGGTTCAATGTCTGGTGAGAACCCACTTCTTGCTTCATAGAGAGACGGCCATCTTCTCACTGTGTCCTCACATGGCAGAAGGGATAAAGGAGTTCTCTGAGGTCTCTTTTATAAGAGCACAATCTCATTCATGAAGGCTCCACCCTCATGACCTAATCACCTCTCAAAGGCCCCACCTCCAAATACCATCACATTAGGGGTTAGGGTTCCACCTATGAATTCTGGAGGGACACAAACATTCAGTGTCTATCACACCCCCGTAAGCTTGTGTGAGGCAGCATGCTGGCTGAGGGCAAGTCCATCAAAGGGCATAGTCCTGAGCCCTGAGCAGCTGGGGGATGGGTGCAGACGCCCCAAATAGGGATCCGGAAGGAGCACCAGATAGTCTTTAACTTTCTTCTGATGCTGTCACCATATCCTTGCATACTTGATTTGCCAGAATGGAATAAAGTAGAACAAATTTCCCAGCCAGGACTGTGTTGCATTCAGCAAAGGATGAATCAGCCTGAAAACAAAGATGGCCTGGCCCTCCATTTGCCAGACCTCCTGGCAGAGCAGCCAACCCAAGAATAAGCACCGGAGGAAGGTTCCTAACCCTCCTCCCTCTGTCCTCACCTTCTCACTTTCCCTTTCCCTCTTCTTAGTTTTATTCTCCAGCTAAGCTGTCAGAGGCAGCCTTTGAGGAGTGTGTGGTTGGTCCTTGGAGAAGGAAGCTGAGGGGGCAGGGTGGGAAGGGGCTTGCACCTCCAGGTTGGGTGGCAGGGATGGGGATGGGAGTCTTCCTTCTGGGTCAGAATCCTTTTGCTGACAGAACTACACATATGATAGCTGTTTTAAATGGAGGAGATGCCCAACTGTCTTCCTAGAATACAGAACTTAAAACTGAGCTAGGTGGCACCAAAAGTTGTATCTTGCAGAAGAGGGACATTTTGATCTTGTAGATGTAAAGGGCGTATCTCTGAGGTCACATGTTAGCAGACGAGGTGTGTCCTGGGTTTGTTTGTTTGTTTTTGTCTTTGAAGAACAATGAATCACCCTAAAGAACTAAACAGATATTCAATTCTAGGAAGTTCAGGGGTGGGTGAGACTGTGCTGTCCTTGACTTAGTAAGCCTACTTTCAGACCTCAGGGGAAGCTTGGTCCCCCTAGGTGTCTACTTGCTTCTTTAGCTCTTTGACTAGTGAGTATGCATGTTTCATACTGGATTGCAAATTAATTTTTTTTCTTTTTGCATAAAATATACCAATCCTTCAGATTCCAGGTAACAGCTTTTGAATGAACCTACTATTCTAAATGTTTTATTTCAAGATGGAACGATCTATAACATGACTCACCTGTTTGACAATGACGGGTTCTTGTGGCTTCAAGGAGGCTTGAGAAAACCTCTAATTAGATCCATGGAGGTCATAAAGTGGTCATAAAGACGGCCCGCACCCTCCCTGTTCACATATGGGCCAGGGCTCCCAGACTTTTCTGTCCCCTCTACCCTCCCCTCAACTTGGGGGAAAGGTGAGACCTCTTAAGAGTCCGTGAGTTCAGAAGACAAGGAAGGGAAGAGGCTGACAAAAGCACAAACAGTCCGGGGCCGTTGAGCCTGGGTGTTGGACCCCATCTGTGGAGGGGGCAGGAGGTGGGTAGCACTGGCTCCCAGGTGGCCCACTGCTGAAGACATGGACTCAGGCACCACAGGCAGCCTGGCTTGGAGTCCTAGTTTCATTACTTAGCCAGCGTATTCTTGCAGTGCATGATTTAATCTCCAGGCACCTGAGGCTTGGTTTTTTGTTTGTTTGTTTGTTTTTTACTGAGTAAATTGGGGGTATGACCTTCGCATGCTCCTAGGTTGTTATGAAAACTAAATGAGATAATGCACGGGAATGTAAGCTCTGTGAGGACAGGGACGTTTGTTTCATTGGTGCTATAGTTCAAGTGCTCACATCATTCTTCTTGGTGCTGAAATATCTGACAAACCACATAGCACAGGGCCTGGATTACGGCCAATGCTTGTAGCAACACAGCTGCTGTTCTTCTGCTGGGGATGCTTCCCTACACCTTGAAGCTTCCAGATCTGAACGTCTGCCAGGAGCTCTTGTGCGTACTCACGGGCGCGCCAACACGCAGTCAGCCCTCACACCTGATCACGAGTTGATTGGCTGGTTTCCTTCAGTGAGTCAGCAGATGGCAGACCTATGCAGAGGGACCCTGGGATTGGGGCAGCAGGTCCAGTGTTGTGGCCTGGAGCCTGCTGAGGGTGGGCCAGCCTGGGGTGGGTATGGGGGACTGCCAAGCTGAAGGATTTCAAATGGCAAGAGTCCTGGAATGCTTGAGGAGAGGCTGTTAGGTGCTGGGGAAGGGGGGAAATGGCAGGGAGCCAAAGACGCAATGGGCTTGGTTTGTTTTAGGAAAGTTGACAGGAAAGCAGAAAGACCTTTTCCTTTTCCTTTTTCTATATTCTTCTCTCTCTTAGAATGGAGCCTAGTACAGTTGGTTCTCCAGCTGAGCCACATTTTGGGTTCACGGGCTCTTGCGAGCTGGAGAGGGACCTGGACTACCATTGTTTCTATGAGAAATTCATTCTTAATTCCAAATAGATGATGAATGGCCTTGGTCTCAGAGTGAAACCCGTTCTGTGCTCTGTCCTGGAATCCAGACAAATCAGGGCTTGTTTTTGGTGGGGGCCATTGGAGAGTTCTGTTTGCATACTAGAGACCTCGCAGGACCCTGGGGAGAGCAGAGGCAAATTCTGGGGCTGACAGTCGGTCCCAGGGCAGAAAATTCTTGAATAAATTGGAGGGGTGCAAACTGGAGGCCAAACACCCTTCAGCTCCTTGACATGCTAGGAAGTATTCTAGTGGGAGAAGAATTCCACTTGAAGAGAGAACCATGCACCAGCTGGTCCGGAGGCTAGCTGAGTTTCAAGGAACATCTTGACAGGGGCCGTCAAAGAGTTCATATTTTCTCCCAGCCAGGTTCCTAAGGGGGCTTGGGGCACATGCGGAGGGAAAGCCGCCCATGAAATGAGCAGAGAAGGCCAAGGGAAGATGTGCAACATTAGGGGTGTTAAGGATGCCCAGAGAGGGAAGTCCTTTCTTAGGAGCCCTGCCAAAGATTGATCATGCTGGTGGGAGGGGTCCTCGCCTGGGAGAGCAGTGACAGGGCCATGTCAGGTCTGAATGGGGAAGATGACCAGATCACTCTTCAGTAGCCGAGGACTGACCTGGTCACCCGGGGGATGTCGGGTGCTGGGAAGAGGGCAGTTGGCAGGACTATTGGTACCCACAGCCTCCTGGCTGCCAAAAAGATGCAGAGCCCCACTCACCCTGCCTGAATATAACCTTCTTGGCTACTGTCAGAACTAGAGCTACATGTATAAAGAGACTTCTGGAATATACGACTTTTGAAATCTGGGGACTTACTTGAATGAATCTCAGCTTGGGGTCTCCTCCCACCTTCCCTCTAATGAAGAAGAGAGAGGAGGAGCCGGCCAGATGGTACCAGTGTTAATGGACCAAGCACAGTACATAAGGTAGAGTTGTTTCCAGTTAGTTCCCTGCCTCCCCTTGTTAGCTATGGCAAACTGACGGAGTTTCACCCAAAGGGCAGCCAGATTGCTTCTTACTGCCTCCTTCTCCTCTCCCTGCCCTCAGTAAGAATGCTAGGAATTGTTACCAAAGGATCAGAATAAAAGAAATGGGACACCAGGGGTTGACCCAATGCAGCTGGGAGTCCAGCTGCTATCTTGATGTTGTGTTTCTCTAGAACATTGCAGCTCTTTTCACAGATCATAAAATGCTGGGTTAGCTTCAAAAAACATGCCAGCATGTGTCAATTATCCTCAGTAAGGAAGGCGGAGGGGAAACAAAATTGCATAAGAGAAGTTAAGAGGTAATTCCTAAACCCAACCTTAGCAAGTGGTTTCCACCTCACCCACCCTGGGTGTCACCCCATCAAGAGGAGTTGCCGGAACAGAGCCGTTTGGTGCCCACTGCCCAGTGGAGGCTCTAGGGCCCCGAGGGGAATCAGTTGATCTGCCGGGGGAGGCGAAAGGACAAAGGCCAAGGGTAGTAAACACAGGGGTGCATCCGCTCAATTAGGAGATACCCACGGCCGCTGGGCTGGCAGGAGATCTTGACGCTCCAGGGCTGCTCGAATGCTCTGTGCCTCTGGAAGGTGATTCGTAGTTCCTGAGCCTCACTTTTTCCCTTCTTAAAAAATGTGACTCCTAATACCTGCCCCCATCTCAATAAGGAGATAAAATCCAAGAAACGTTAAAAGGCGTTGACACCTCAGAGAAGGTTCCGTGTAGGGGTGGTGGCCACAGGAGCAACAGGTGCATAAGTGTGTTTCATACAAAAGGCAAGGGTTATTATCAAAAGCAGCAGGAGCCTTAGGGCCTATGGGAGCTGGAGAACATTGTGGGGAGTGTGGGTGTCGGGTGTGGGATGGAGGTAATCGTCTACCAGCCTGCAGAGGTGGGTCCTGGACGCTTTCTTTTCATCCACGTTAGTGCAGCAGTCACGTTCCATGTGACACTAAAAGGCCACCTCTTCCCCGTTCTGCACTAGCACATAAAACATAGTCTTTGCCTGGTCTCCACCCTACATCTCCTGCAGCAAAATCTTGAATTCCCCTGCTCCCCAAGGACACCAAGGCAAAGAAACATCTACAAACTCTGATTCCTTTCAAAGAGTGCCAGGAATTTTGAACATGGGTGTAATTCATCTCCTAGGAACTAAAAATTTTTTTTCGTTGTTTGTTTCTTTACCATTCAGCTGTTTATATTGGTTTGGTATGACAGCTGATTCGGGCTTTATTTAAATGTGTCCCTTTCCCCACGGGCAGGGTGGACTTGCCACTGGGTAAATCAGTCAGCGCCTGCTGTGTGCCTGCCCCGGTCCGGGAGAGCCTTACCATCACGTTTGTGTCTCCGAAAAGCAGTGGATAATGATGAAAATTCTTTTTTATAATTATGCTTACCCGGCAAATTCCCCAAACTCGTTGTCACATCTTGTTATAGAGATGGGCCTTCCTCCAGGCCCTCCTCCGGGGAGCAGGCAAACAAAGGAAGAAGTATGGGAGCCAAAGTGATTATTGGGACCAGAGTGACAAGATGGAGGGATTGTAAGGAAATGATACACACAATTAGCAGCCTGGCAAGTTTACAGACGTTACTCATTAAGATTTCCCCGAATATGTTGATGGGGCCTTTGTAGCAAACTTTAGCTTCGTAACCGTGTTAGTAGTAACGAAAATAGAGAACTGAAGTTGATTGACAGAACTGCATAGTGCCCATTTATCCATTCCCAAGCTCTTGTGAGAAGGAGAGGCGAAATGTCTTTGGCACTTAGTGGTCAAGACCCCAGCCATCTTTCTCTCTGGTCTGAAAAGTGCTTTGGCTCCAGCACAAGGAGGTCAGTGGGAGAAAACAAGCAAAGGTCAGACTACTTTTTCTTTCTCCTTTCTTTTTTGTTAGTCACGGTTAGTGACTGGATTTTTAAAAGGATCCAAAAGCATGAAATGGGAGACTTGAATATTCTGATTTGCATATTCATGTCAAACCTGGGTTGCCAGCACTCAGTTGTTTCAAAGGCTGTTGCCAAGAGCCCAGCTTCGAAAGGCCTCAGCATGTCGGGGGCACCTGGGGCCTCTTCATGGGGCTTCAGGAACTGAGAACACCCTGCCCCTCCCCTTCTTTCTGCTGTTCTCTGGGCTTCCCCCGGTGAAACGAAAGACAGCTTCTCCAAGGGGCTGACTTCACCCGTCCAGCACCACTTCCTCCGCGAAGACATGTAAGCACAGTGAGCTGTGGGCTCAGGAGATGGGCAGGACTTTGGAGATGGCGGTTATTTTTCTTTTATGCCTTGTAGTATTTTTGGTCCCCTGTTTTAAAAAAAAATTATTATATTAATCATTGATTGTGTTCTGCATTATTCTGGGTTATCCTAGAAGCTAGCAATAGCGGGGCTGGGAGGATTATGGTTTTCCATCCGAGAGGGAACTTGCTTTTTACTGTGTTTTCATAGAACTAAACTACAGCATGTCAGATTTAGATGGTCTAAACGGAAGACTTCTCCAGTAGGAAAAGCTATTAAAGAAAGAAACGAGTTCATCTTGAAACGGTAGATTTTAATCCGTTAGAAGTGATATTTCTTAGGGGTAGAAGGAATGATTATGTTCCTTCCCAATGAGATCAAACAGCAACTGCAGGGTCCTTCCTGGGAATCCCAGGGATTTTATGAGCATCAGGTGCCCCCTAGTGTCCAAGTGGCAGTATTGGCCTTGCCTGCTTTGATCCCAACAAAAATGGAGCACAGGTGCGGGGACTTAGGAGGGGAATCTCAATTTGTCTCCACTTGTTTCCTGGGGCCAGAGGTGTTGGGGGGAGGAATAGAGGTAGGGAGGGGGCTGGTGTCAGGAAGTGGCTTGTCCAGTCCCCTGGAAGCTGCAGTTCCTGCACCCACACCATTTGGAGAAAGAGCTGACCGCCCATCCTTACCCAGTATCACCATGAGGGGACCAGGTCCCTGCAGTGGAAACGTTGGGAATTAAAGAGACTGGAGCTCAACTCCTAACTTCTTGGACTAAGCACTTAATCCTTTGGATGGAGCTGCCTTCAAAACGGTGGCAGGAATAAGTGTATTTCGGAGACAACACTTGTGAAACTCCTGCTGCCTCTCAGTAAACCCCAGTCCCCTTTCCCCATGCCTGTCCCTCATCCCAGATTTGAAACAGCTTCCTGGGTCCAATTCACTTGACACACAGCTATGTGGGCTGGCTTCATGCATATACTATTTCTTTGTAAAAATATTATAAAGGTGTGTGGGTTTTTAATTTGTTTTTGGCTGCTTTAATTGATTTTTAGAAGTCAGTCTCCTTCAAACTTGACCCTGAAATAGCTCAGGCAACCATTTCCACCTGAGATGTGGCCGTTGCACTTTGACAATTATGAGACACAGCTGAGCCTTCAAGTTTGTCCGGCCTGCCAGCCAATGAGGGAATCCACTATAGCCGCCCTGGAGGCTCTGGCATAGTACCTCCAGGCAGCAAAACTCTCGTCTTGCTGATATAGTGCCTCTGGCTGCACTAGAAGTCATGAATAGATTTTCCTAGTGACCCACTCCAATGTAGTATCAGAATATCTTCATAACAGATCCCAAATCTTTTTCGCTTCTAATTTTTCTCCTATCTTTAATTCATTTGGGGCAGCTTTTCTATCACAGAAGAGTTTGGATTTAACCAGAAAATACTCTTCTGCCTTCCATTTTCACTATGGAGGGAGGAAAGAGGGATTATTTTTAGCTTAGGTAGGTGAGGTAAATTGGGACTCTTTACAGAGGAATTTCTCTGACTATAGCCTTAACTACTTAAAAGAAAGGGGACTAAATTAGAACACATGAATAGGTCATTTTGAAAACTTGCCATGTGTTGGGGAAGGGCAGCAGAGATGGAGACATGCACAAGTGTCTGGTGAACCAGGATTGACTTGCAGGCCAGTCAGAGGTGTGTGTGTGTGTGTGTGTGTGTGGTGTCCCTGGGCATGACACTCGACCTCTCCCAAATCTCTAGTTTTCTCATCTGTAAAATGAGGCATCATAATAGTACCTACCACAATGTTGTTGAGAAGATTATATCTGATAATGCATTATAGCCCACATTCACATAAAAATTGTTCCATAAATGGTTATCTACTATTATTCATTCACTTTCTTTCTGCTTTAACTGATTTTGGGTTCATCTTGTACCTTTTGGAAGCTTCCTTGTCAATTTACAGAAGTACAGGTGGTCTTACTTCACTTCCTGCTTAAATGGAAGCGCAGTTGCTATTTTAACCATCTAGGGATTAGATGCAGAGGGAGATCTTATGCAATCCTGCAACAGGACATTCTGCAGCTCTCAACTTGGCTCTGAAAACAGAATGTGTTCAGGAAATGCTTGTCACCTAACTTGGAGCCAAGTACAATGCCAACTAGGAAATACACCAGCACTTACACATGCAAGCATCCCCTCAAGTACCCTCTCTCCAGCACACGGCTTCTGGGAGTTGAGGGGTGTCCCAAGTGGGGTCCCCCTGGTTTGCTTTTGGTTTGGGTTTAGATGGAGACATTTATAGCCAAGATCCTTAAGTCAGGTCCCGTAAATGATGTTTCTCTTGTCCCCTAAATAAGGACAGGACCTCCCAATTATGTTATACCCCCCCGCTTTGTTTTTATTCCACAGTACCCTTGTCGGACTTTTGGGATTGAGCATGATGGCTCAAGTTCAAAACCCAACCACAGAGTTTCCTGTGGTTTCCACTGCATGTCATTACACTGTGCTAGAAAAGTACAAGGGAAATGCTGCTATGTCACCCAGGAGAAAAGCAATGATTTCGGCAAGTTTCTGATAGTGCAAAAGCAATCAATACCAGACCCAAATGCCATGGAAGATTTTTGTCTGAGAGCATTCTTACACCAAGATGAATGTGGTGGTTATTTTTGATATCATTTTCACAGTTCCAAACTCTGTATGGAAGACCAAGTAAATCGATTTCACTGATAAGAGATACAACTTCTCAGTGCTGTGGCTTGGATGTTCTAAAAATATATACTCACTGAGCAAGAAGGGCCCTTAGCAGCATCTGTTGCAGGGGGCTGCCTCTAAGAGGCTGTCCAACGTAGACGCTGACGGTCCTCACCGCTACCCACCAGCTCTAGGTGCTGCGTAATTTGAGTATCCTATCTGAGCTTTCATCTTCTTTGTAACCACCTCGCAGGGCTGTTGTGTGAGGAATAAGCGAGGTAATTGTGCATATAAAACAATTAACACAGCGCTTGCTGTGCATGTAGTAGCTGCTCAATATTTGGTACCATCATCATCACATCATCTTCGTTATCTTATTTCTGCAGCTCTTCAGGGGTGATGATGTTGGAGCTCTTAGATTTCTACTGAGTCACTCTTTGAGGTCTCTTATCTTTCTCACAGGAGAAGTGGCCCATTTCTTATCTGAGCCCCGTTCTGTTGTGACTCTGACAGATAATGTTGCTTTCAGGGCCTCTGTTCCCTTTTCTTTGAACAGAGATCTGAAGGGCCTTGCAACCCCGCCTCTCTCCATTCAAACACTCTTCTAGTAGCTGAAGGCTTTGCCAGGTCCGTCCTGCATCTTTTTTTTTCCGTCCTGCATCTTGGACTCCCTTCCTCTGTAGTCACAGAACCTTGGGTGGGACTCGCCACGGAGTGGGTGCTGAGAAAACGGCGACCAAAGGATATTTTGTGTGGCTGTTTTTTTCTCACAGGTCTTGATTCTTTTCCCTTTCATTATTCTGAGTGCTCTGTTCTAGATCCAATCCCTTCTTATCACACTTAACTTACAGAATCGGGAAGAAATCGGTGGATTTCATGTTGTGTTCCTACCACATTAAAGACAAACAAAAAGCAAAAAAACCCCATATCTAAGATATGATTAGGGTTAGGTAAAATCATTCATGCAATGTACAAATGCATTAAGAACCTGACATGTACTGAGTGTTGAATAACCATTACTATATTTTTCTTATTATACCTGTGAGAAGCCAGGTTGCTTGGATTACTTGATCCATAACAAAGGTACCATCATTAATTGGGTGGCATCATGCTCAAGTTCTAGTTGCCATATCTAGGATGAAAAAACAGACCCAGAGGGCTGAGAGTAAATATTTTACCTAGGCCTGGGACCGCATGGTTTTGGTCAGGGCTTATGCTATGTGTCTATCACAGAATGCTTTCCATCTCCAGTTTCTCAAAAGGAACTGAGGGCAGTTGCTGGTGTAGAATGTGACAGAATGCTATGTTGCTTTGCATGACCTGTTTCAGGCTGGAGTGTTATTTATTTCCAGGAATGAATTAGGCAAGAGCTGTGATCTGGTTTTTTCCTAGGCAGGTACGGTGTGAACAAAGAGCTTGGAAACTTTGCTAAACCAGAATCTGCATTAGAGCCCTGGCTATTTTAATGCCTCATATAGAAGAATGGATATTACTCATATTTTGTTTTAAAAAAATGAATCACAGAGTTGAGGAAGAATATCTGAATTGAGTATCAACAGAATTGTCTTACTTTTCAACGTGCAAACATTCATGAAACTGTTGGCCAGTATTATCCCTATAAACTGTGGCAAAGGTTAAGTTGTCACAAATAATTTGTAAATATTAAAAAGCTTTTCATTTTACGAATGTTTAGCTCTTTCCTCCACACCGATGGTATTGTTATCTCTTGTGTTCTTGAGAATTATTGGGATTAATAGGGTGGAGAAGAGCCAAAATTGATCACTTTTCTCAGAAGTTCCTGGAAGTTTTCCTCATTAAATGCTGGGCTGGGTTTCCCACAGAAGTTATGGAGCTTCTGGAGAGATTTTAAATAGAAGAGATTCTCTTCAGCCTGGATGGCATGGACATGTCCTGCCTACAGGCAGAGAAATGGACAAAATGATTTTTTTTTTTTTTTTTGCCACATCACGTGGCTGGCAGGATCTTAGCCCCTGACCAGGGATTGAACCCGGGCCCTCTGCAGTGAAAACACTCAGTCCTAACCCCTGGACTGCCAGGGAATTTCCTGGACAAAATGATGTCTAATGTTCTCTTTTTCTGTGACCCAGGAAGCCTCAGCATAGACGCAGGCTCCTTCACAGTGTCTTTGGATCAACAGGTCACGGGAAATCACTATGGCAACACTGACTAATCTCTGAGGGAATGCTGATAGCAGAACCGGAGGTAGGGAGCCCTTGTGGAAGTACTCAAAGGCTTAGGGAAGTTACAGGATTTTGCTGAACTGACACATTGATAGCACAAGTAATGGGGCTGGCAAACTTGATCTTAAGTGGTAGACTGCAGCTTAGTCAGAACGGCTAATACAGGCTGATTTCTGAATTTATTCCACAAATATTTATTGAACACCGGTCTATGTGCCAGTAATGTGCTAGGCAAGGGAATACGAAGATAAGCAAAGCATCATGGTTCCTGATTTCATGGAACTTAAATTTGATAGGGAGAGTCATACTGTTCACGCTCAAGGTGGCTGTCCGCCTCCCTGATATGTACAGACAATAATAGCGTGTGGAATGTCATCAGTGGCAAACATTTCACAGATTTTTATTTTGTTTCTGTCTTCAACGTTTTTGACACTGTGCTAATAGTTATATTCAGTACATGAAAAGATACTACTGTGTTGAAAGCTTTGTAGGAAATTTTGACAGTATTTTTGAACAAAACATTTTTTTGAAAAAATACTTGTTAATTTATTCTGTTTTAATTTGCCAATGTCAATAAAAAGTTAAGAAAAAAAAATTGATAGGGAAGACCAATATTAACTAACTTACCAGCCACACAAATACATAATTACAGACTGTGATAAGTGCCCTGAAGCAAATTATAGGGTGCTGTGAGAACGTATAAGATGGGAAACTAGTTGGGATGAAAAGATGATGGTCAGATTTTAGAATTGTACACGCTTCCCTGAGGAAGGGGCTGAGATCGTAGGATGAGGAAACTAGATAAGCAGGTAAAATCGGAACGTTCTAGGGAGAAGCATGGTCAAAGGCCCTGAGATGGCAAAATGAGAATAGTAGCCTAAAATGAGGTTCATGAGGCATGCCAGGACAACGTGGTTTATGTTATGCATTTTAATCCAGTCAAAGTGCAATGGGAACATACTGAAGGGTTTAGGAAAGTGGAGGTGGGGAGAAGACCAGCATGATCAGATTTAAATTTTGAACAATCTGACTGCAGTGAGGAGAAATCACTGAAGCTACACAGGGTAAATATACTATAGTTGAGATAAGAGGTGATGGAAGCTTGAACAGGTGGTTGCACTGGACATGAAGAGAAGTAGATGGACTTGAGGTCTCCTCAGGCGATAAAATTGACAGTAGTTGGTGCTGGACTGGGAAAGGGTAGGTGGGGCGAGGGAGATAGAAACTCCAGATTTGAATATATTGTTCAGATAGAGCTATATCGGACACAGCTGGATTTTTAGATCGGACCAGAGGGAACATCTGGGAAGTTCTCCTGGTCCCTCCAAACTAAGTGGGGAAGGACCTCCCAAGCTCAATGTGGCAGAAGACGACATCTCAATTCATCTTGACCACAGATTCCTGGAGAAGCTCCCCTAAGGCATCCTGAGTGGCAGCCTCAGCCTTTGGATTACCTTAAGCTCTGTGAAGGAAGGGACCATATCCATTTTGTTCCTGACTGTAGGCCAGTGCTTAGCAGAAAGCCCAGCACATATGTCCACCAAAATATTATTGATAAAAATGTATTTCCCCAAGAGCACAGAGAATATGAGAAGTGATGGTGAGATGGAGAGACGTCTAGGAACCCACAGTTCAGACTCCTGGTGCCGTGACCTTCCCATGTCCCTCCCCCCGGGTCCCTCCCTCCCTCCCAGGTCTTGTGCTTTTGTTTTTGTTTTTTTTTTTTCCTTAATAAAACACAATATTTATTATAACCAGGCAGGGGTGGAAGGACAATTCGATTTTTAAATAAGACTACTTCATTTTAAAGGCCAAATAACTTAGTTTTCTCCATTTATGCATTCAGTATAAATATGAAGCTATTTTCTTAGTAGTTTTCTATTTACATTCATATCAAACATTAAATACAAGGCATATTCTTATCAATTTTATCTTTTTTGAATTTGTTACTCCAAATGCCCCCACCTTCTCATTTAGTTGAAAAAGCTTTAAAAGTTGCGTGGATGAATATATTTGGTTTCATTTTAAGTTGATATCATATTTGAGCGCATTCATTTAAGTACAGCATTTTTCTGGTTGGGTGAAACAGGGAGTTACCAATTGTAGCTACTTGGAGAAATGAGTAAGGAACTCAGGTCTAGGTGAAACAAAGGAAATAACACCATTAGGTAAGCCCAGCGACAGGGTGGAAAGTTCGGCAAAGGAGGTTCCTGCAGATTCTAAAGCCCTGGAGGCCCAGAAGGTCAGGCAGCAGCAGGCTAGATGTTTTTAAAGCAATGAAATGAAGCCAAGATCTAGGAATTCAAGGGGAGAAGGAGGAGCCCCAGCAAACGATGCGGATGAACTTCAGCTCCAAGGACAAGCCGAGTGACAGTCACCTAACCCATAGGTGGTTAGTTGCAACCAGAAGAAATCAGGAATCTATAGGTGGACTGTCTCTGGGGCTAGGACCAAGATGGAGATGAGTTCATAAGTAGGTAGTGATGATAGTTGAGATAACTTTGCCCGAGAATTTTTCTATCTGATTCTTGCTGTGATTTTCTTCATTTTCATGCAAAAAAGATGAGTGTATCTTCTCTCAAAATAATGAAATATATGTTCAGGTGGACCTGACACCATTGGAGATTTGATTTTTCAAAGTCATCAGTATGTTGCAAATGTGAAAGGAGGAAACTACATCATAGGCAGATGTTTCCTGAAAGATGAGTGTAAATGAATTGAATTACTGATATCTTCTAAGTGACATGGTTTCAAGCAGCAGACATTAAGTAGTTTCTTCACAATCAGTTCAGTGTGTGTGTGTGTGTACACACAAATATGCACACTAGATAATTTCTCCCGCTGTTTCACCCTACATTAATCTGCAACAAATGTTAAATTTTGACAGTTCAGGCTTTTCGTGTAAATATTCAGCCAACCTCTGTGAGTGATACTGGGCTGGGCGCTGGGGTTTGGGCAAGCATCCGTTTAGGTAGCTGTTTGTTTTGGATGGGGGGTGTGTCCAGAGTCAACCCAATTTAGAACCATGATATGAGCCAGGAGCAGACCTGCTCTCACTGTAACTGTAGGTGAAAGAGAGTCTTTGAATTTAGCTCTGTATTTTCATGGGGCTTCAGAGAACCCTCAAATATTGGATTTCCAACCATCTCAGATGTAATTGTATCAGACAGTCTATGTCTTGTTATATTTACAATAAACCGGAATAAACACACATGCTCTACATTTTTTCTTCTTTTGGAATGACTGGTTCCTCTGTTGTTACCATCTTTCCACAGAGAGCTGTATGGGCATTAATGTTCACAGTGGCCTTGAAGAAGCTGTCCGTCCTCTGTAGTTCCCTCTAGGATAGGCAGGCTTGTGTTGGAATCTCCCTACCTCTACTTTTACACTTGTTTCTTTTTTTCAGTCCTCCTATTCCTTTTCTCCTTTTCCTTCCCTCCTACTTGTAGTCTTACCTAGTATTTTTCTGCTGCCCCTTAGCTTATAGCAGTTCCATAATGCTTCATTACCCTTCCTTTTCTTGGCCCCATCAAAGCTCAAAGAACTGAGTTCTAATCCTTATTCTTAATCTTACTCTCAGCAAGATAACACACCTAATCCACTTATGAAAGTATTCTACTTATCTCTCAATGTTTTGGTAAGGGACAAATATTTAACATTCAGGAGTTACTTTTTTTTAAAAATTTATTTATTTATTTATTTATGGCTGTGTTGGGTCTTCGTTTCTGTCTGACGGCTTTCTCTAGTTGCTGAGAGCGGGGGCCACTCCTCATCTCGGTGCGCGGGCCTCTCACTATCGCGGCCTCTCTTGTTGCGGAGCACAGGCTCCAGACGCGCAGGCTCAGTAATTGTGGCTCGCGGGCCCAGTTGCTCCGCGGCATGTGGGATCTTCCCAGACCAGGGCTCGAACCCGTGTCCCCTGCATTGGCAGGCAGATTCTCAACCACTGCGCCACCAGGGAAGCCCCAGGAGTTACTTTTAAGTGCTGTGGACCAGAAGCATGGGGCAGGCAACGGGTGGAGATCATTTTGGATGGGAAAGCCTTCCCATTTTCCTTACATCGTACCAAGCAGGCAAAGCCTAAATGTTGGGCAGGTGTATACCTGCCCATCTTTTCAAATAAAGTTTGAGAAGGGACCCTGGGACATCATCACTGACGGTGGGATCTCTTCTTTTACCAAAAGAAGCATCATCTTAATGAGTCCAGGTTGGATTAGGTAAAGAATGAGATGGAGAAGGAGATGTGTCCTTGGAATCAGCCAATCTCATAGCCTGGGGCAGGCATTTGTGGTCAGCTGAGTCACACTGCCTTGGGATTAGCCAGCTCTACTTTCTGTTTCAACAATAAAAAGTCTTGCAAAACTGCTGGCATGTGAGACAGAGGAATCCAGAAAGTTTTGGCATCTTTTCCCGCAGCATAATGGGTTTTAGGGAAGAGACTTGTGAGAGCGTGGTCCATGCATTCCACCACCAGGGAAAGGTCCATGTTCACAAAGGATGTAGTGCCTTTCAGCTTGTCTAGACCTGTAAAAAGAGACAAAAGCACATTTGCTCTCTGGAAGAAGGGGAATAGGGGAGTGTGAGGCTAAGTTGCAAAGGGGAGGATGCAGTGAGGGAATTTATTTTGAATTTGCCATTATAACTGGGTCCCCTTGTGATGGGTTTCTATCTATTCCTCAGAAGAGGATGCAACAGTGATTTCTTTAGACCGCTGGCTCTCAAACTTGAGTGAGCAGCAGAATCTCCTAGAGGGCTTGTTAAAAACCAGGTCCCACCTCTAGTTTCTGACTCAGTGAGTGTGAAGTGGAGCCCAAGAATTTGCACTTCTATCAAGTTTCCAGGTGATGCTGATGGCGCTGGTCCACGGACCAAACTTTGAGAAGCGCTACTTTAAACCAATGTAGGAAAGATACTTCAGAAAGTCTCTGAGGCTTCTGAACCCAGGAAGTTAGTAGTTTGATTCCGAATTTGTTTTAAGGGAGTACTAAGTTTATAGGAAATGTGAGTGTGCACATGTGCTTGTGCCTGTGTGTGCGTACACTCATATAACATGTGCCTCTATAAGTCAGTGAATAAAGAGAGAATTCTCTCCCAAAGCCCTGACTCAGGAAGCTAAAGGTATCCTGGTTCTCAGGTAAATGAAGTGTTTGTGTAATGAGCTAAGGTACTTTTTAATTCTTTTTTAAATAAATTTATTTATTTATTTATTTTTGGCTGCATTGGGTCTTCGTTGCTGTGCATGGGCTTTCTCTATTTGCGGCGAGCGGGGGCTACTCTTTGTTGTGGTGCACGTGCTCTCATTGCGGCGGCTTCTCTTTTTTGTGGAGCATGGGCTCTAGGGTCGTGAGCTTCAGTAGTTGCAGCATGCGGGCTCAGTAGCTGTGGCACACGGGCTCAGTAGTTGTGGCTTGCAGCTCTAGAGCACAGCCTCGGTAGTTGTGGCTCACGGGCCTAGTTGCTCCGCGGCATGTGGGATCTTCCCAGGCCAGGGCTCAAGCCCATGTTCCCTGCACTGGCAGGCAGATTCTTAACCACTGCGCCACCAGGGAAGTCCCGAGCTAAGATACCTTTAAAGAGGCAGGTATTTTATCAAGGGAGTGGTGATGGCTTGGAGCATTCCTCCTAAGCTCTTAAAATATACCTTTAGTTGTGTCTTCTCAAGGGAAAATCTATTGTGTTAAATCTTTCTTTCTACTTCAGGGCCAGTAGCCAAAAGTTGTTCAAAGAGTCTAATTGAGGCTAGCTCGTAAGTCTTAGTCAATTTTAAACTCCTACTACTCCACCTTGCGAAATGAAGCAAGGTGAGCTTAAATTTGTGGTCTACTTTGGAACTATGAGTCTGGCTGATCTTGAGGTCCTGGCTCAGAAAACTCTAATGAGCACCCAGGACAAAATAGGGCTCTAAGCCTTTGGGAATTCTGAGAAAGGACACCTGACCCAGGGGCCAAGTCAAAAATAATTTTGAGATGGAAGTTGATGATATATTCACAGGCACTTAGAAAGTATCAACGTCAACATCAAACAGGGAAATCTCTTTTCAATGAGGGATTTTGTTTCCGAACTTACTTAGAACCTTCAGAGGCGGTACATGAGTGAGAAACAGAGCATTTAATGGCAGTGGTTGTAACCCTACACATAGTGACATATCAGCACTGGGAGGCTTGTCAAACCAGATGTTCTAGTTGACCTATATGTATCTCTGTGTGTGTGTGTGTGCATGTGTGTGTGTGTAGTGAGGTGGTTGGGGAAGTCAGTCAGTCTAAAAACCTCCCCAGGTGGGTCTGACTGGGCTCTTGGCTCCGCCTTGAAAACTCCTGGCCTTGAACCTTGCCACAGTTGGCTGTCTTACCAAGCCTGCTGATGAAGAGGTAAGATCACAGTTGGGGTTAGAGTGACACAAAATTAGGTGGGGCCCTGTTTGGCTCAAAGCAGGAGCTTAGTAAGTGTTCGAGGAATAGCAAGTAAACTAACAGGGCCAGGACGTTTGACGTGGAGGTGGGCCCCGGATACAGGAAGTTCCAGCAGTTCCTCAATGCCTCGTCCCTGTTGCAGTGCACGGCCCGAGAATAGATGGCGAAGTCAGGCTGTCTGTGTTTAGATCTAGCTCTTCCACTTACTAGCTGTGCCACTTTGGGCAAGTTACATCCCTGTGCCTCTGTTTCTATAAAATTCAGAGGGTTTGTTTGGGCATTTTGAATGAAAGAGTTTGTGTAAAGCACTTAGAATGGTGACAAGTACATAGTAAATGTTCACTATGTGTTAATCATTGTTATCTAATCTTTATGATTATTCCGACTCAGTCTGACTTATGTTACTTTTCCTTCCGTCTCCATCTCCCATGCATTCCTGCTCCAGAAGACTTCCACCCAAATAATTTCTTCCTGTTTAGGCCTTATTCAAACCTGACCTTTCCTATAAAGGCTTCTTAACCAGCAGTACTTTTTATCCTGTGCTGAATTTCTTGGCAATTAGAGAGCATACTATCTAGCACCCCTTCTGGGCTGTTGGGTTGTGTCTCAGAAGTAAAGGATCAAGTTTCTTGCATGTTGTACAGTCTCATTGTTCAGTCTCATCTGCTTACATTTTGTTGTCAACTAGATTGTAAGCTAGTTAAGGGTCAAAGTCTGAGTCTTTATATTTTGTAACCTCCATAAATCCTTGAACAATATTGAATGAGTGGTCGGTGATTACCAAAAAGAGGAGGTTTGGGTAGAGGTGAGGACCATGGGCTCCGGTCCAGGCACGGCCTGGGGGAGTTGTATAAACTTGGGTAGGACATTTCCCCTTTCCAAGCCTCTGCTCACTACTATAGTTCTTTTGAGGAATAAATGATATAATTTATAAGGCACTTAGTATAGAACTTGGCACTTAGTAAATGCTCCGTAAGTGTCTATAAACACTTGGAGGAGCAAGAGATGACACTGGAATTAATAAGGATCTCTGATCCATATTTGGGATCTCTATTGGTGTATTACCATGAGAACCTTATTTTTTCAATTATGTTTGAGTCTCCTTCAAGCTGTCTAGGACAATGAATACCAGAGGACCCTGGGTCCACCCAGAAACTCACTTTTTTCGATGTAGCCTTCTCCATATTGTTGTTTGATGTCTGGAGACAGATGCTTCCAAATGGTGAATCTTCTTTCGGTGGTCTTTACTGGATCTGACAAATCTGTTTTGAACAATCCTGGTTCAATGCATGCGACGTGCACGTCAAAAGCTTTCATGTCCCGCCTGTGAAAAGAGCCCATAGAAGATGTTTAATCCAGGCTTACTTGGAGAATGTTTGCTTATGAATCTTTTCCTGGAATCATGGAATGGGGTGCATGGGAAAGAGCATCTTGTTCTACCCTCTCAGTTTGCAGATGAGGAAACTGAAGTTCAGGGTGGTGAAGTGAGGGCTGGTTTAGTGGCAGAACAGGAAAGGGATCTGGGTAGACCCACCCCCAGTGCAGTGTTCCCCCAAAAGATATTGTCTCATTAAGTTGACAAGCATTTGGGTTAGGGACAAGGTTCTTCTCAGTACTCAAACTACCTGATGGTGAAATCGACTAATGGCTGGCCTGGATGGTCAAGTTTACCTCTCCTCCAGGAATGTGAGGAGATTACAGCACAAATGAGGGGTGCTGAGGGATACAATATGACAATCCCTGACCTGAATAACCTGCTCCCTGTGCTGCTTGGCAAGCTCTTTCATCATGTCGCCTTGGAAAACCAATAGTCTACTGGTTTACTGGGAGACATGGTTTTAAGGGAATATGGTGCCCCTTTCTTTAAAGCAAACCAAAGAATTACAAACGGTTTATGAATAATCGTTCCCTAAATTTAATTTCTATTTCTACCAGGAATATATAAGGAAGTAGTTATTCATTTTACAGAAGTCTTCACCATAACATTTTTCAAAGAACTCTGCCAGTGAACTTAAAATGTGGTTTATCTTAGGTTCTGCTTTCTAGAAACATACCTATTGTTTAATTTGAAGTATATTTTACTAAAAATGCAAATTAGCTTGACCTTGAAAGATTTTGAAATGTATATTGCTTGCATTAAAATTTAAAAGATTATTTTCCAACTTAATTGTATTTTTCTCACCTATCTTCTGATCCCCTTTGGATTTTGGAACTTAGCAGTGCCAAGGGGGTATTTGGGAAGCCTTGTCTCTCCACGTGCTCACGAAAATAACATATAATCTAGGGACAAATGACTTTAAGCCCACAACTAAGCTTACCAGGTAAGTAAAACCAGTATGAAGCCAGTATGCTTGCTGGGCAAATATAGCTTTAAAGAGCCCCAGCCTTCTTCCAATTGGACTGCTGCTCCTAATCCTCTTATAATATAGAAATTCTGTAGCTGCCACTGGAGTGTGGCCTGAATACACAGTAGCATCTCTAATACCAGCTCCAAGCCTTAGAAAGAAATAAACACCCTTATTGGTTAATTTCAAGCATGGTATAGTTACATTGTAATCCTACAAGCCCATCAGTTGAAATCTCTTTTTAAAAGTGAGTAAATCCCTAAGTATACTAAAATTTTATTAGGATACTGTTGCTGAAATCACGGAACTAAAGGGCAACCAAAGAGACTAATGGAGGTTCCCCATGACCTTGCTAATCAAAGTGCGATCCCTGAATCATGGGCAGTACTTGGGTACTTCTTAGAAATGCAGAAACTCAGGACCCACCTGAGACCCACTGAATCAGAATCTGCATTTTGACAAAATCCTCTGGCAATTTACTGTTTGAGAAGTGTTGTTCTAATGCTATTTATTGTGTTTATTTCCTGGGAGAATCAAACCAGGCAACCAGATTAAATGGCAAAATGGAGCTGCTCTGTCTTTATTAGTCTCCATGGAATAATCTGACCTTTTACAGGTAAGCTAAGCCTAGATCCATGGCTTAGATTACAAACTCTAACATGTGCTTTCAACATATGCTGGTTGAATAAATAAATGTATAAATCGAAGAAAAGACTGTATCTAATTCGTCTTCTCTCTTCCCTAAGGCACACTTTGCTGGATACCCTCCTCTAGTCCCCTCCACCCTTCTTCCTGCACTACATTCTGGGATTTTGCCTTCTGTTGGGTACAGTCAGTCGGGAGTACTGGTGGCAGATCAGAGGGAGCGATGAGAAGAGGTTGAGCTAGTTATTCCTCCTGCGGTGTGGACACTGGTTGGTTTCATCCCTCACCTGAAGGTGATAACCTCTATGTATCCAGGTTCTGGAGACAGCCCTGTCTCCTTGTCCCTTCAGTCCTGTGGACAGATATACCCCTGGTGGCATTAACTCCTAGAAACTACACTGCCTTTTGAGATTTCCCTACACGGCTCCCATGTCTGCAAACAGTCCTTTCAGTAAATCTGCTCCATTGACCCGATTTTAATGTGCCTCCATTTCCCGTGAGAACCCTAACTGATACAACCATTTGCAGTTTGGAGGCTTTGAACTGACAGTCACAGGTTCTGCTTTCAGGTAAGATGCATTAAGCACACACACTCCTGTCTCTCCCATTGAAAGCAGCTACAATACCTGGACAGAATGCATGGAGCAGCTATTTAAAAACTCTAAAAAACAAATGTTAGGGGCTTCCCTGGTGGCGCAGTGGTTGAGAATCTGCCTGATGATGCAGGGGACACGGGTTCGAGCCCTGGTCTGGGAAGATCCCACATGCCGCGGAGCGGCTGGGCCCGTGAGCCACAACTACTGAGCCTGCGCGTCTGGAGCCTGTGCCCCGCAACGGGAGGGGCCGCGATAGTGAAAAGGCTCGCGCACCGCGATGAAGAGCGGTCCCCGCACCGCGATGAAGAGTGGCCCCCACTTGCCGTAACTAGAGAAAGCCCTCGCACGAACCGAAGACCCAACACAGCCAAAAATGAATAAATAAATAAATAAAGTAGCTATTAAAACAAATAAAAAAAAAAAAACAAAAAAAACAAATGTTAGTAGGCAAAGTAGGGAAGAAGAGTAGATTTTGAAATACCACTGAACCAAACGTGGGTTTCCTATATTTCCGCTGCTCTAGATCCCTGGTCTGGACTCAAATCAACCTCAAAACTCAGAAGTAGAAGGAAAGAATTCCAGGAGAGACCCAATTCATAAACAGAGAGAACTCCAGGAGAAGCCCATTGTTCTGGCTTGAGGAGTTGGCGTTGGGGATCCTAATGCTCAGAGAGAGTGGGGAATCCTCTTCCTTCCTTCTTTCCTTCTTTCCTCCCTCCCTCGTTCTTCTTCTTTCCCTCCTTCCCTTCCATCCTTCCTCCCTCCCTCACTCTTTCTTCCTTTCTTTCTTTCCTCCTTCCTTCCTTTCATTCCTCTCTTCCTTCCTTCCCCTTCCTTCCTTCCTTCCTTCTTTCTTTCTTTCTTTCTTTCTTTCTTTCTCTGTCTTTCTGTCTTTCTGTCTTTCTTTCTCTTCCTTTCTGAAGAAAGGAAGAGGGAGGGAGGGAGAGAGAGAGAAAGAGAGAGAAAGAAAGAAAGCTTTCAGAAAAGAAAGAAAAGATAAAGAAGAACCAAATGAAAATTTTACCCTTGAAAAATACAATAATCAAAATAAAATATTTACTGGCTGGACTCATTAGTAAAATGGAGAAGATGAAGGAAAAGCAATGAATTTGAAGACAGACCATTAGAAATTACCTAATCTGAACAGCAAAGAGAAAAATAATTGAAAAAGTGAACAGAAACATAGGGATCTGTGGGACAAAACCAGAAGGTCTAACATTTGTGTTAGAATCCTAGGAGGAGGAATAGTGGATTGTAGGAAAAAAAAAAAGTTTGGAGAAACAATGGCTGAAAACTCCCCAAATCTGTCAAAAGGTATAAACCTAGAGATTCAAGAAACCCAGTGAACCTCAGACATCATAAACCCAAAGAAATTCATGTCTGCGCACACTGAGTTGGGGGACTTTGTTTTGTTAAATTGGTCATCTTATGGTTTTATGCTCTGGGATTCTCTGATAGCACACAGCAAAAAGATGTGGTCAATGCTTTCTGGTGGTAGCAGAATCTTCACCTCTGATTAGCAAGCTCCTACTCTGAGTTTCGTTTGGAAATGGAAGCATCAGAGGAAAGCTTTCTTTCTTGTCCTTGGGGTGGGGGTGGGGAGGTTACCATCCATTCAGATATAGTGTGTGAGGTTTGAGTCCAGAACTTGCAACAAGAGGAAATAAAATGCTGCATAGCTGAGTCATTATTTACCAGATAATTTTCTACTGAGGGTTTAAATAAAATGCTACTGTTGTGTCTGCAGCTGTTGGTAACACCAACAGAGAGACCTGATTTAGCTTCTCTCTGTGATTCCCTGTTAAATAAGCTGATCTGTTGAATATAAATTTGCCACCACTATCCACATCATGCACTAATGCAAAAAGGAGAAAAGACTTTGGCAGAATTATGTTCAAATCTCAATTCAAGGGTGACCTTGGGCAAGTCACTTCATCTCTCTTAGTTGCAGTGGTATCATCTATAAATTGGGAATAGCATAAAGCACCAAATATAGTGTCTGGTACATAATAAATGTTCAGTGAATGTTAGCACCTATTATTTTCTAATATGCCCAACTTTGCTTTACCTTAAGCTGTCATTGAAGGCTTCTACTGCATATTTGGATGGAGCGTAGCCCCCTCCACTGAATGCAATCCGACCCCCAATGCTGGAGACGTTGATAACCCTCCCTCGAGCTTTTTTGACCAAGGGAAGCATGTTTAACGTGACACTGATGAGTCCAAACAGGTTCACTTCAATAGGTTCTCTGTAGTCCTCCACTGTCAGCCAGTCGGTGGGCGCCAGCACGCCGAGAACGCCAGCGTTGTTGATCAGACCCCAGAGGCCTAGAACAGAGAGGAAGGGAAGGAGGTGTGGTAGAAGGTGGCATCATATGGGCATCCTTGATGGAAATACAGCCCTT
The DNA here is from genome assembly GCF_949987535.1 of Balaenoptera acutorostrata. Classification (NCBI taxonomy): domain Eukaryota; kingdom Metazoa; phylum Chordata; class Mammalia; order Artiodactyla; family Balaenopteridae; genus Balaenoptera; species Balaenoptera acutorostrata. Next base: position 30,500,760 of record NC_080071.1, on the reverse strand, counting down.
GCTTTACCTGATGGTGCCACTTCCTCCTTCTAGACCTACTCCTTCCTGCTTTGAAATACTTTGCAGTCTTGGGAAGTGAGAGCACAGAGGGTGGGAGGCTAAACTGAAATGGCTGAAGTTCTGTGACTGGAAGCCAGTCTCACAATTCTTCTGTTTCTGCTTCTGAATGTCAAACACTGATACTGTCTGAGTGAGACTTTTTGCTTTTTAATCTCAGATGTGAGTAAATTGGTCTATTTTTCCTACCGTGCTAGATGGCAAAGCCAGAGAATATTTATAAACAGTTCTTTATAGACAAAGAACAACATTGATCTATTTCACAGATATTTTTGGTGAAAATCCAGTCACTCACTTGGCTTATTTTATGGTGGGGAACATTTAACGTTGTTAAGGGTGTTTGGAATTCAAGCATTACAAAATAACTGGAGGCTCATCAAACCATTGTTTTTGAAAGTTGCAGAGTCTCAGCTGTATGATGAAGATGTGATAGAGAAAAATCACATACATTTGTTTTTTCCTTTGTGGACTCAGATATCTTCATTCATGAGAATATTTCAAACTTGATCCAAGCCAATAAAAGTATTCTAGTTCAGAATGCTGCCATCTTTGCAGAATCTAAGGCAGAATGAGGTCCAGTGACACACTACTCTATCATGACTATCTAAGGCACCTTTGCTCAGATCCTCAGACCATTTTCTTCCTTTCCCAGTGAAAATGTGTGAGCTCTGGAACCATTTTGTAGTGAGAAGTGGGTCCCAATCCAGATGACAATTTGGAGATTGCCCCCATGATCTCCTGTAGCTTTTAGCCCCAAGTGCTTTGCTGTGCAGGGGGCTAGAGTAGCACTTCACAGGAAAAGACCAGGAAAAGTCAATACCTCCATCTCAGTTCTAAATTCATCCACTGGGACTTAGGATCACGTGGGCTGTGTCTCTCATGCACGTAGAGAGCTTGCAACTTAGAACTACTCAGGGGTTATTCTAAAATTTCTCCAATCTTCTCCAGTACACAGCTGGTATTTAGGAAACATTTTTTTGGAGAAACTATTTAAAATCAGAACACATTTTATTTAGCTTTGGTAACTTCTCAACACTCCCTCCATTCTTTCCATCCCCACATCACTCACCTTTCTTCCCCGCTTGGTTTTTCACCCACTGGGCTGTCCTCTTGACACTTTCTGGGTCAGTTACATCCAGAAGCACAGTATGAAGCCTCTCTGAGGTTTCTTCCTTTAAAGCTGTTGATCCTGATTCAGTCAGACAGGCAGCAATTACACGAAATCCTTTTTTATCAAAAGTTCTGGCTGCCAAGTTTCCAAAGCCAGTGTCACACCCAGTGATGAAAATGTACTTATCAGTGATGTCTGTGATCTTTAGCTGTCCTTTATAATTCCATAGAAAACCACAAAAGATCAGGAGGGCTAACACCCAAAAGAGCATTTTCCCCCTGTGTATGACAGAGCCACTTCTTTCTTGAACAGTAAAAGAAGATAGCGTCCTGAGTGTTCAAAATTGGAAAGAAAATTCAAATTAGAACCATTAAGGCATTATAACCCAGGAGTGATGAACTTAAGATATCTTAATGCATTTGAGTGGATAAATAGATAGTTAAAAATACAATAACACTTATTTGTCTGGGAAGATGGCCATTTAAGTGCTAAAACACTCCTCTAAAGTAATGCAAAAACTAACCAAGTAGTAGAAAGAGTAATAGCAAAGTTGACACAGGTCATTGGGTTGATAAGCCATTTATTTCCTGCACATATATACAAATATTTCTTTCCTTAATAAGGAATACAAGCATACATACAGATAGAATGGTACACACACACACTCATGTGCACACATACACACAATTTTATTTCTATTGCTTTACAAGGAACAGATTATTTCAGATAAAAAATAGTGTTACATATCTTCACTTATCATGGAAAATTTGGGCTCTGCTTTCATCTTTTTTTTCCTGCCAAAAGATCTATAGCTAAAGAAAGAAAAAAAAAGTAAAAGAATTATTAACTGATAAACATGTCAGAGGTAAATGGTAGGTTTGTGCAAACTAGTTGATTCTTGTGATATAGCTGTGACTATTTCTAAAGCAGTCAGGTTTTTAGACTATCGTGGTGTAAAAATTTGGTATAGTTTCTCCAAATCTTCCCTCTGTAGGAGTTATTCATTTGTTGCAAATCATGTCCATGTAGCAGGATTTCCCTTTCTCAAATATATAAATACATTAAAAATATATAATTTTGAGGGGTGGGGTGGTGTAACCAACTCTTGCAAAATTTCATATTTAGACATTTTAAGGCAATTTCATGTTTATACACTCAATTAGGATAGTGTTTTGTTCAAGTCCTGGTCTTGATAAATAATTGTCGAATAACTAAACGTTGACTATATTCCCTGAATGGATTCTGTAGCCTTTACTGCAATCTGAACTCCCAAGAGAATTATGTGAAAAATGCAAATACTCATGGGGTTTAATATGCCCTAGAGCGGAGAGTGGAAATTTTCTGTGTTGTGTTTGGCCGATGGCAGGCATAAGGTGAGCAATAGTAAAACAATGGCTTACATTTACGAAGCATTATGCACTGCACTTTTACATGTAGGTCTCATTTGATCCTCTTAACAGCCTTCTCGGTTAGAGAGGGCACATTACCTGCCTCATTTTATAGGAGAATTAATATGCCAGTTAATATGTGTAAAAGGAATGATGAAATTAGCAAATCATCATTTGGCAACTGACATAGTGACAATTGTTCCAGGCAATTTTACACTAGTGGGTGAAATTCTGATGAGAAACAATAACCATAGACTCTCAAAGAATCTCTGCATAAGATTTGTACTAATTAAAAAGAGAGCAATAGTAATTTCACAGTGGAGAAATCTGACAGATACCGCTTTAACCAAGTGATAAAAATGAACACTACTAGTTATGGGACACACCAACATCAGGTCCCTCCTGGTATAGCCACTGAGAAGGACACAGCAGCACTTCTGTGCATAACTGAAAGCTAATCATGCATAAGGCACATCTTTCAATTCTACGCAATGTATGGCCTGTACTCTTCAAAAATGTCAAAGGCATGAATGAAGGAAAAGAAGGACTGAAGACTGTTCCTGATTAATGGAGACTAAATAGAAGTGACAACCCCATGCAACTTGTGATCCTGCACCAGAAAATCATTTTTTTCTTTTGTCAAAAAGAACGTTTTCAGGTTGACAAGTGAAATTTGAGTAAGCTCTGTAGATCTGATAAATAATACTGCATGAATATCAATTTCTCAATTTTGATAATTTACTATGATCATGTAGAAAATGTCCTGCTGTTTAGGAAATACACACAGAAGTATTTAAAGATTAAGTAGTACCATGTCTTCAACTTACTCTCAGTTTAGGAAATAATAAGAATATGTATATAAACAAATATATTAAGAACACATATGTTCTCTAACGAGAGAATAAGAGTGTAAATGTGGTACAATGTCAATATCTGGGGATTCTGGGTTGTACTATTCTTTCAACTTTTCCATAAGTTTGAAATTAATTCAAAACAAAAAAGTTAAAAATTTGGCAAAGGAAAAGAAAACTTTTTTTTTTTTTTCTGAGAAAAGTGTTCGACGGCTTTGAGTTCCATGCACAGAATAGGTAAGAACTATTTCGTACCCAGGACTTCAAAATCTAGTGACCTTGGACACTGAGTTTTCTACGTTCTACTCTTTGGCGAGTTCACCTTCATAACCACTGGAGAAAAACAAAAACTCAAACCAAAGCAGTCAGACTCGCTCTTCTCTCCTCATCTTCTCTACCCCCCACTCAACCTCCTCCTTCCCTAGCCAAACCAATTCTTCCTTGATAACAAGCAAACAGAGAGGAGGTTTAGTTGTTAGGGATGGGCTCACGTTCAAATGTGTTGTCCTCACTAGTTACCCCTCTGCGCTGAGGGTCATTTCAGACGCTGGTGTCCCAGCCTGCAGCCCGAATCTGAGGACAGCAAACCTTGACCTAGAGTTTTGCAAAGCCTGTCCTTTCCCCAAGGATTATCATCCAAAAATACTGGTCTTTTTCAGTTCCTAAGGTTCACGTTCCTCTAGGTCATTGGACCAAGTCAGCCACAAACCAACACATACCTTTGTCCTCTAATAGTATTTTAGCCAAGATGCCACCTCTGAGTAACAGCCTGGGTTGGTCAGAGTCGTTGGGAACATGACCTGTACACAGAAGCTGATTGATGGCAGGTTGGTTCATTGACCACCGAGAAGTAAATGAGTAACAGCAACTAATAGGTCTGCTTCAACCTTAGTCTGCCAGGTGTGGTCACCTCCACATAATTCTCTGGTGACAGCAATTCAGTGACTCAGGACACTGACTTTAGTTGCTTGGGTTGTTTGCTTATCTGTTGTGTTTTCCAATTTATCTCACACAAACTGCTTGGTAGGGGTACAAATCCCTTGGCAAGAAGCACCTAGGTCTGCAATAGTCCTTCTAGCACCCAGGGGCTGTGAGCCTCTTGACTCGTCAAGGACAAGAACCAAGTAAGAGAAAGCAGATCTGCAGCCCCTTCAGTGCAGTGCAAAAGGATGGGTGCAATTCTGAATATAAGTCCTCTGAACTGGTCATGGAAATTTTTGTTAAGCCAAGATAAAATTTGGAAAAGCAAGGACCAAGGTCACACACACACACACACACACACACACACACGCATGCACGCACGCGCACACACACACACACACACACACACACACACGACAATTAGAGCAGGGCTTAGGAGCCTAGGCCTCGGAATCAGGCCGGTAAAGTTTCAGTCTCAGTTCCTCTACCATCAGAAGGCCTTTGGGTAAATTACTTTTATTATCTTCACCTCCATTTTTCCATCTGTAATATGGAGATAATAACTTCTACCTTGAACAGTACTTGGTGAAATAAAGTGACTAGGCGTGCTACACAGGAAGAACCTTGTCGTATGGCAGGATCAATCACTTTCACTTTGTGAGGGGGCTGCTGTATGCATTGCCCATATCTTGGATCGGGTTCTCAACCTCAGTACTTCTGCAATTTTGAGTCAGATAATTCTTTGTTGTGGGTTTGTCCTGTGTATTACAGGATGTTTAGCAGCACCCCTGGCCTCTATCGTCTAGATGCCAGTAGATGCCCTCCCCAGTTGTGACAACCAAAAGTGTCTCCAGACATTGCCAGATGGCCCCTGGGGATAAAAGCACTCCCATTTGAGAACCACTGGTCTAGCACTGCCTTGTCTTGGGGGCGCAGAACTGTACAGCATCAGAACTACTTTTCTGGAAACTCAGTCGTTGGTTCCTCAGTAATGCCACACTGATAAGAGTTCATATTATTTTATGGTCTTACCAGAAAAGTTTTGTTATTTATAAATATTATTCATACCCTGCTGCTGTAAGCATCAATTTCTATGTTTTAAAAAAAATAATTGCCTTTTTGTCATCAGGAGGATAGGAGGCAGTGAACGAAGCCAAATTTATGTGTGATACAATTTGTGAATTTAGAAATTACCAAATGAGCACTCACAGCTTTTATGAGGCCTAAATTCTGGCTGAGCCTTTTGAGTTTGGACCTCTCGGGACTCCTCTGGGGCACCTTTCAGATGGGTGGCCTGCTGACTACAGAATTCAGAGGATGCTCCTAGAAAGCCATGGTCCTTGGGATTCCCAGTTGACCAAGTCAGGTAGAAACGATAATAACTCTATGATTTATTGAGTATTACCACATTTTAGGTGCTCTGCTAGGATCTAGGAATATTTTTCTCATTCAAACCTTACAGTAAAATTATCTGTATTTTATAGATGAGGAAACAAATTCAGAAATGCATGTTAATTGGCTCAAGATAGAATTGTGCTGTTCTGGGGATTGCTATGCAGGCCACTCAATCCCAGCACCCATGCTTTAATCCTCTGCTCCACTGCTACCTGGATTCCCACGCAACTCTGGGCTATGTGTACACTTCTCTACACCACCTGTGTGTTGTGTGATAGTTGGTATGAAGTAAGTAAATGTAGAAGGAAAGAAGGAGGAGAGGGAGAGAAGGAAGTTTCCACTTGAACACCAGGGTTCTGGTGATAATTGGGTTAGTCGTTGAGCCCTCTAAATCATCAGGGCATCATCAACATCATCATCATTATGATCGTCTTACAGTCACACTTCCAATTTAGGTAACTTTAAACATTTTTGAAAAGTGTTCAAATAAAATTGATCTCATTAAATTGTCAAAATAGGGGCTTCCCTGGTGGTGCAGTGGTTGAGAATCTGCCTGCCAATGCAGGGGACACGGGTTCGAGCCCTGGTCTGGGAAGATCCCACATGCCGGGGAGCAACTGGGCCCGTGAGCCACAACTACTGAGCCTGCGCGTCTGGAGCCTGTGCTCCGCAGCAAGAGAGGCCGCGATAGTGAGAGGCCCGCGCACCAAGATGAGGAGTGGCCCCCGCTTGCCGCAACTAGAGGAAGCCCTCGCACAGAAACGAAGACCCAACACAGCCAAAAATAAAGAAAGAAAGAAAGAAAGAAAGAAAGAAAGAAAGAAAGAAAAGATGACTACTATCTTTAAAAAAAAAATTGTCAAAATACTTCTGTGAGCCAAGTAGGGTAGATGTCATACATAAGGTCATTTGCCAGAGAGTGGCTAGATCTAAAATTTTGATCTCAATTCCTAAACTGTGTAAAAAGAGAAGTAGAAATAGAAAGAGATGAACACATTATCAGTCAACAGGAAAAATGAAAATACATTATCAGAATTCCACCATGCCACAAAGCCTCAAAAGGAACCAAGAAAGGAGAACTAATTTTCTCTTTCATCTGCATGTGAAGGGCTGAAGAGTAACTGCTTGGATGCAGCTATAGGAAAATATTGCAACTCGATTGCTGAGCTTGCCCACTTCTGCTTCTTTTAATTTTCTCTTTCTGGGTTTCTTTTCCTAGTAAAATATCTAAAATAAGATCCTTTGATTTCACTTCTCTTAGTCATCTTCCTCTGCCCTTTAAAAATAAAGGACAGTTTAAAAGAAACAAAACGGAAAATAATGTCCTAACGTTTCAATGTCATTGCAAGGTATACTTTTTATAACAAATGTAGAATTCTTTCCATACAACTTGGTTTTATTTCCACAGAACTTCACAAAAGACTTTGTTTTAGAAAGCAATACTGAGACTAGTCAATCACACTGATTGTTAAGGGATTTGTAGAATCTTTATTTTTTTTCAATTTGTTGCAATCATGGCCTGAGTTGAATCAACAACTAAGTTTTTATCAAAATACATCAAAGAGAGAACATTTAGCAATTGTTTTCTAAAATATTTTCTTTCGGAGGTTCTCTTGCACAAGCTTTCTTAGTGTTGACAGCAGTCTGACTGGACGTGTATGTCCTTTGTACGTTTAAATATTGTAAACCTGGTTAACTGACACCAAATTCCTTTTTATTTTTACCTTTTCATTGAATCAAGAAATTCTGTCACTATTTAACCTAACTGGCCTTTCTGAGATTTCTGTGGCACTTTTCTTTAAGAAAAATGACACTTGCGCCTAATGACACAAACTAATTCATATGACTAATGAATGATGTTTCTGTGAAAACAATGTTCAAGTTGGGTACCCAGAAATCTAAAAAAATTTTTTAAATGAAGCTCAGGGACCTTACCTGAAATAGCCTTACATTAGGCAACTAACGCTCCGTTGAGGGTCTGATTAAAATGATAATGATTATGATGTCCCTGGTAATATGGTTGAGATGGTATTCATCCTTGTAAGTTCCCTCACTCAGTGGGATGGAGAAGCTCCTCCACCAGTTATGTAGCCCTTGAATCCTGCTTCCTGCAGGAGGGAGGCGGCCCACAGTGCCCAGTGTGCCCTGTGGAGTGGGACATCGAGGGCTGTGCCTCTTTGCAGACTCATTCAGTCTCCTGGCAGAGGTGTGCCACCCCCCTCTTTTGTAGGGAAGACCTGATGAATTTACGTTTTGCATTCTTTCGTTCTAAGGCAAAAAGTATCTCTTTCCTTTGCTTCCTCTCAAAACTTTTAAATTATAATTGATAAAAACATCCATAATAATAAATTAATTAATTAATATTTCCAGTCCCTCCTAGGTTTATTATTTTGCCTGACAGTATGCTTCCTTGACAGTACTGGCAGCTTAAGAATTGTTGTTAAAGCCATGGTTACCTTATTTATGTTGCTGAATAAAAGTTGCTAATTGGAAGACATTGTATATTGTATTTTATTATAGCTTAGTTACAAAGCTTCAAGGAAAGCTTAGAATACAGAGAGAATGTTATGTAGGGATGCAGAAAGTGTGTTCAGATCTTCAGTATATTTCTTTCAGTCTCAGTTATCTTTGAGCAGAAGCAGTGTTTTTAAAGACAGTACCTTGAGAAAGTGACATGCCTTAAAAGGGTTTTAAAACCAATTCCCATTTTCTCCATTTGATATGTATGAGATAATCATTTTTTCCTTGCATTTAAATATTGAGCTTTGTCCTAAAAATTGGGCATACTTTTCGAATGTCTAAAGTACAACAAAGATGATACAACATTTAATTTGCATTTTATGCAGTATCTAGACAAGGATTTTTTTTTAGAGCACTTACTAAGCTAAATAAAACATAATCCTTACCCTGGAGCTAATAGTGTAGCAGGACATTTCAGAACTATTTGTACAACCCTGAATAGAATTTTAATTTAAAAGTGTGTTTTCTTTAAACTTTTCCCCCAGCTGCTAAAAGTCAACCCGCTGAGAGAGAGAGAGAGAGAGAGAGAGAGAGAGAGAGAGGGAGAGAGAGAGAGACACCACACTACCATTTGCATCATAAAGCCTTTAACAAGGGCTGTCCTTGAAGCCACTAAACTGACTTTCTCCCTTTCTCATTGTATGTTGGGAGTTTCAGGTAAAATCCCAACCTGAATCATAAAATGGAGAGTAAATATACGAAGTAGGTTTATTATTGTCATCCCAGTGTCCAGGAATCAAATGTGCGTTGAGGAATTTCGCTGCTTCCTTCTGGACTAGACAACATCTTTCTCACTCAGCTACCGTGTGTGTGTATATTTGCCTAAATTGACATCTGAAAATATTGGTAAAGCAGGTAGACAAACAGACCTGACCTGCAGTTGGTAGCAAATCTGTTGTTCCAATCAGAAACTCAGCTAAGATTCCCACTCCTTTTGGAGCCTCTTCCCACTCCAGTTTGCAATTAATTATAAGATTCACAGATGGTGTCAAATAGGCACAGAGAGATGAACTAGATGTAAATGTAATTGTAACTCTAGGGTGCTAAAGAACATTCAAAGAGAAACCTGGGGAAGTTCAAGGCAAGGTCTCGAGGGACACTGAGATCATTTCTGTGGTGAGATGGACCCAGTGCCTGTTACAGCCTCCTAACATATATATATATTTTTATAGCAACCGTTGACTGCAGCATGAAAGACAACTTGATTCATTTTGTAAGACGAAACAGTTTGAAGACTGACATGAGAAATGAAGGAATAAATGACAGAACTCCATCATCGGTTACCTTAAGATGAACGGGGACACAGAAGCTGGTGTGGACTGCTTGTGATCTGCCCGATCTGCCCGCTGTGCTGGGGAAAGAAGGGTTGTGTCACCCTGACGTCGAAGATCCTCTTAAGGTGGAGGTGCCTGGGCTCCTGTCAGACTCAAAGTACTTAAATGTGTGACGAGTCCTCAGGTTCCCTCCTCGCTCTGTGAGTCACCCTCACTGTGACTCGGGGTGATGACTAAATCTCTCTTCTGCAGTTGAAAGAAGCCAAGAAGTTGTGGGTCGTGTGTTTCCAAAGGAATCAGCAGTATTTTTAGTAAATGAAAGGTAGTTACTTTTAGAAGGGACTTACAAATGATCAATAACACCACTTTCACTGTGAGTACTGAAATAATTAACATGGAGACATTCTGTAAATTGCCCAGTGCATTGTTTTAATTATTTAATTTTGGAATTATGATTATTGTTCATGATCTCTAGTTATTTTTTTCCTCCCTGTTAACACGCCTTTGCTGATTTAGTACTCCCTCCCTCTTAAGAGTGTAGGTAGGGGAAATCAGTCTCTGATTATTTGTTTTTACCACTTTTGTTGTTGTTGTTGTTATACATTGGAGAGCAAGGCGGTCAAAACATTTTAAGGAAACGAGAGGGTGGGCTTATTTATAAGTCTTAATTTGTGTTTTAAGGTATGACAAGGAGATATTATTGAAGTGATCTCTAGAACTGAGACCACTGGGAAGAGGAAAGGACGCCCCCTCCCTGCCCAGAGTTGGTCTGTTTTAGGGTCATCACAATTGACCTGGCATATCCTGGGATGCAACGGAAAGTACCGAGGCTGCAGGTGCTAATATATACACCAGCCCCACCCCTCCCCAAGCCTGTCACCTTCGCCCTAGGCACTCAAGCTGGTACAAACGCCACTGATTGTTTAGTTTCAGTCTCCTTATATACTGATTTATTGTTATACGTCTCAGATTTCCCAGGCTTCTGTGTCCCTTCTTTGAAAAACGCGGTTTCTTATGGTTGAGCTGAGGTGAGTGGATGAATGAGCATATCTGTCTAGGTAGAGTCTAGACAACTGCCATCACTCTTTAAATTACACAGGGATCTTTTTTTCTCCAAAAGAACAAAACACCAAAACTGAAATTTACTCAGGTAAAGATATAGTGTGTCCAAAATGTCCACATATAGTTTTTCCCCTTTGACATTTCACATGTCAGAGTAAGGCTTAAATAGAAATCTTCTTTGAGAGATAATACATTGACTTACATCCTCATGAAGACAGGTATAAATGTTTACTGTCTGACCCTTCCTGCAAGCAAGTTACTGTCACTGAGAGGTGGAGAGAGCCACAGACACCTGGGTGGTCATGGGGTAGAGATGGGAAAAGGGCCAAGAAAAGGCTGTAACATCAGTAGGTTTTGCTGACTCAGCAATCGTGTTTGGTGCCGTTTTAAAATTTTCCCAAATAGACTTTTTAAAAAATCAGATGTTTTGACTGATCTGCATGTTGAGAACCAGAATTCTTGCCATGTGTCTGGATCCCTCAATTCCAGTGGACCCAGTTTAGGAGTTCAGCTTCAGTAGCCCTGACACCAGGGTTGGAACACTTGCTTCCTTTGTCAAATGATCCCATCTAGGTGTTCAGTTAATGAAATCATTTGTCAGCAGCGCCTTATCTGGACTGTTAACATACCTGCATTCAAATTCAATTCTTAAGTGCTAAACTTTCTTTCATTCCCATTCCTTAATAAGGCAACATATGAAAGTGTTTCTTTGTTCAGAACTCTCCCTACATTAGACCTCTGGTCATCAAAGGTGATGTAAAAAATCCAGAATGAAATTGCCATTCCGTTTTCTTCCTAGTTCCCTTTTAAAACAGAGATTATATTGTGAATTTCATTCAAATGTAAATTTTGATGTTGATACTTGGGCTGTAATTATATAAGGGTAAGTCTAGATACTGCCATAGAAAAAACACGAAACATATGACTCTCCTTTTTCTTCTAAGTGTGTATGTCCCCCATATTTCCCTCTGATTTCTGCCCAAAGATGCCTTCTCCACTTTTTTCCAGACACCAAAACACAAGGAGAATATCCAGATCCAACACTGTCTCAGAGGACATACATCAGGTTCCTCGTCATGGCATTCTGCTGGGGTGGTCCAAGCCACAGGTATTCCTAAAATGGGAGTCAAATGGAAAAAAGCACGTACCCCAGCACTGCAGGCTGTAGGGGATCCAATTCCTGGAGTATGGCTGGTGTCACTCTTGTAAGGGTTGCCAGAGAGAAAAGACTGTTTATGGAGTTTGCGTGTTGACTTCCTCCTTCCTGGCATAATAATATAGTCCTCTCTCCAAGGTCGCTCTCAGTGGAGCGCGTTTCTCTGAATAACCATGAATTGGATTTATGGCTTACTAGTAAAAACAGTACAGGTTGTAATCTCTACCTCCTTCCTTTGTCAACAGGCAGCTCTCTTACTTCCACTATAAAGGTTCCCCGGACTACACCAACAATGCCTCTGACATGCGAGGAGCTGCATTGCAAATCCTGTTCATAAATGCATAGCTAGGCTTGGTCAAAACCAGGAACTTTGTTATTCATTTGGCATTTCCTGACTGTCCCAACTGTAAGATGAAGCTGGGCTAATCTTTTGTTCCCCTACACTGCAAGATCTTTAGGTATAATAATAAGGGACTGAGTCATGGGAGCATTTGGTAGATTATTTGAGGAAAGATTCTTCTTATTTGCAGAACACACATCGTTTTTTTTTTTTTTTTTTTTTTTTTTTTACTTGATTTTATTTATTTATTTATTTATTTTTTGGCTGTGTTGGGTCTTCGGTTCGTGCGAGGGCTTTCTCCAGTTGCGGCAAGCGGGGGCCACTCTTCATCGCGGTGCGGGGACCGCTCTTCATCGCGGTGCGCGGGCCTTTCTCTATCGCGGCCCCTCCCGTCGCGGGGCACAGGCTCCAGACGCGCAGGCTCAGCAATTGTGGCTCACGGGCCCAGCTGCTCCGTGGCATGTGGGATCTTCCCAGACCAGGGCTCGAACCCGTGTCCCCTGCATTAGCAGGCAGATTCTCAACCACTGCGCCACCAGGGAAGCCCTACACATCGTTTTAACTTACTCAAACAAGAGGTCTTGGTTTGAAAGGTGGGGTGAGGAGTATTATATCGGTGAACATTGTCCCGTCAAGGCACATGGAGCAAGAGAAGATGGGTGAGAATGGAGGGAAAAGATCAGAAACACGGGGGATTCTCAGCAACAGGGAGACTTGCGAGAAATAAGGGTGGAGGTTTAGTAAGAAAAATGTGACTCTTGCAGAGGGAAGGAGGTGGTTACTCCTTCTGGTGTGACCAACACACGTAGAGCATTAAACGTTTTTTTATCCCCTGGCTTAAGAATAATCCTCTTGCTAAGTTTACTGGTTTCTTCCTTTCCAAGACAACTTCCTTTTCCCAGAATCTTAACTGAGATGATAAACAATCAAAGGAAATTATGAGCAGATGCTTGATGATATACCAGTGCCATTGCATGATATACAAGTGCCATCCAGTAGGAAATAACTCACTGGGATCCAGGAAATGGAGAGGAGTTAAAAACAACATTTGGCAGTTAGAGATAACTGTCTTCAGACCCTGTTTTAAGGTCTTCTGAACTGTTTGTTCAGTGCCAGCCTGTGTTAGGCTCATGAGATGCAAGGATAAATAAGTAGGGCCTTTCCTATTGAGGAATCACTCACTATTGGCTCATTAATTGTTGATGAAGGAAGCCCATAGAGCTTTTTTTCCTCTCCTTGAATGACCCCCGCCCCTTGCTGGCTCCCAACATGTGACTCTCATCTGTGACTATTTTTTGCTCCTTGAGACTGTTTTATATTGTCAGAGAAAGGTTGATCTCATCCTTGGCTGGTGGATATGTGAACCGCTACAGCCTTTTTTGAAAGCTATCTGGAAACATCTATTAAAATAAAAAATACATATTACTTTTTGACCCAGCAATCCCACTGCTGGGAATCCATTTTATAAAAACAAAGCCAGTATACATGTACATATGAACAAGAGGTGGCAACAAGATCCAGGAGCAAAGTGATTGCCACCAAAAGTGGGATGGCTGAGTAAATCACGGTAGATGTGTACATGGAATATTATTTTGAAGCCATTAAATAGAACAAATTATAGCTCTACCACCTGGCTTGGAAGGCTTTCCATGACCTCACTTTTGTAAAGTAGACAGGGAATCTCTATGTGCACGTGTGTAAAGATATTTAAGTGAACAGGGAGAAAATATGGAGGGATATGCCCTGGGTTGTTAATATGGGTCACTTGTAGATGGGTGGCATAGGTGAAACAAAGAGAGGATGAAACAAGAGAAAAAGGAAAGGATACATATATATGTGTATATATATATGTGTGTGTGTGTATATATATGTGTGTGTATATATATATATATATATATTTGGCTGTGCTGTGCGGCTTGCGGGAGTTCCCTGACCAGGGATTGAACCCAGGCCCTCAAAAGCACAGAGTATTAACCAGTTGACCGCCAGGGAATTCCTGGAAAAGATATTTTTAAAAGACTGCACTGGGGACTTCCCTGGTGGCAAAGTGGTTAAGAATCCCTGCCAGTGCAGGGAACACAGGTTCGAGCCCTGGTCAAGGAAGATCAACTGTGCAACTAAGCCCGTGCACAACTACTGAGCCTGTGCTCTAGAGCCCGCGAGCCACAACTACTGAGCCCACATGCCACAACTACTGAAGCCTGCATGCCTACAGCCCGCGTTCCGCAACAAGAGAAACCACTGCAATGAGAAGCCCGTGCACCGCAATGAAGAGTAGCCCCCGCTCACCGCAACTAGAGAAAGCCCGCATGCAGCAACAAAGACCCAATGCAGCCAAAAATAAATAAATAAATAAATAAATAAATAAATAAATAAATAAAAAAAAAAGACTGCACTGAAAATGATATGACCGAACACAATGCCAGCTAGGAAAAAGTCCTGCCATATCCCCAACCACCCAAAAAACCAAACACCACCCCCCCCACCAAAAAACCCCTTGACTCTCATAGAGCCTTTACAACCAAGTACCAATTTATAGGAAATATAGAGAATAGGGGAAACAAGTCAAACTATATCCTGGGGGGGGGGGGGGTATAATCAATAAACCAATGAGGGAATCTTAAGGACAAACAACTTGATTTATTCAGTAAAAATGAATCACACACAAAATAATAGAGAGGGAATCTACTAATTAAAGGAGACTTAAAAGATATAACCAATTGCAGTATGCAGACTTTATCTGGATCCTGAGGGAACATACTTTAAAACAACAATAAATCTATTTATGGCAATTTTTATGGGACAACTGGAATTTAAATTAACTGGGATAGTTGATTACATTAAGTAATTTTTGTTAATTTTTCAGATATTATGATGGTATTAGAGTTATCAATAAAGGAGCCCTTATCATTTAGGTTAATTACTGAAATATTAGTGGATGAAATAATATGATGTCTGGGAATTGTTTCAAAATACTATGGAAGTGGGAAGAATAAATGAAGGTGTGGCTGGGCTGGTGATGTGTATGTGGGACTTCAGGATACTAATTTGTCTACTTTTATGTATGTTTGAAATATTCCATTATAAAAAGTTTAAAATATGATATAACCAGACTTTGTTATTTATATAAAATTTTTTAAAGAAATTACATAAATTAAAAAGAAAGACTGGCTTTGAGTTATTTAACATATCTCTTTTATCAGTGTTCTCCTGAATTAAAGTTCAAAACTGAATTAAAGCAATGCAGAAGAGGGGGCCATACTAGATTAGCTTCCAGTCTCATAACCTGTGCCTGAGATGAATATCTTGTTAAGAACAGACTGCTTACCTAATGGAAGGTACAGTTTTGCTGTAGGTTTTTTACACTCTAAATATGTTTTCAATTTGTCTCTGTTCTTTTGCCATAATGATGTCTAAAAAGTAAGATGCCTCATTGTTATTTTATAAAATGCATCAAATGCTTTCCCTATGGTTATGGAGTTGAGCTTGTATTTGCAAGACAACAGCACCCAATGTCAATTCACGTGTTTTGGATATTAGTCAAGGAAACCAATCTGGCCCATGTATTTCTTTTTATTTTTTTAATTTTTAAAAATTTTTATTTATTTATTTATTTATTTATTTATTTATTTATTGGCTGTGTTGGGTCTTCGTTGCTGAGCGTGGGCTTTCTCTAGTTGTAGAGTGCGGGCTACTCTTCATTGTGGTGCGCAGTCTTCTCATTGTGGTGGCTTCGCTTGTTGTGGAGCACGGGCTCTAGAGCGCAGGCTCAGTAGTTGTGGCTCACGGGCTTTGTTGCTCCGCGGCATGTGGGATCTTCCCAGACCAGGGCTTGAACCCGTGTCCCCTGCATTGGCAGGCGGATTCTTAACCACTGCGCCACCAGGGAAGCCCTGGCCCATGTATTTCTTGTGCAAAATACTTTGCCAGGTGTTATGGGAAATATAAATAATATGGAACACAAACTTGGCCATCAACAAAGTTGCAGTGTCTGGAACAATTGTTGCTTTTAAACATAAATACCTTTATCAACTACATGCACTGGATTAATTTAGTTTGCAAGATTCATTGACACTATTATATTGACTGAAATTTGTGAAGTGTTGTTAGCCTTTCTGCTTTTCTGAATATAGGGTTCTTGTCCTGCTCAAATACAAAGAAGTAAACTTGGCATTTTGATGGTTGCTTATTTTAAAATGTGAATTATTAGTTGGAAAGCAAACTGCTGATAAACTAGTTTGAGTTCCAAACATCCCATGCTGGGAATGGCAAGGTTGTTAATGAAACCTGCCAGACATAAAGGACATATTGTCATTATAACACCCTGTTGAAGTTGGTTGGCTGTTGGCACAAAAACTGGTCCATAGTGAAGTAGATCTTGCCTAATAAAAGTTAACTTCCCAGCTATCAGTGGCCCTCCGATGTGATGTCAAACATTTGCTAAGTAAATGTCCCACCTGAACTTTGTGCCTTATGTTTAGAATGTATGAGGAATGTCTAGCATGTCCTGACTGGCAGCTTCTCAATGCAGGGGACCTGATTTCTCCAGGGCCTCTCTGAATGGGGAGCCTTTCCTTTGCTGAACTGGGGCTGCAGAACTTGGGTTTTGGCTCCTTTCCATCTGTATGAAGCCTTGTTTAACATTTAAACAAAATCCCAATGATTCCAAGAAAAGCTATTTTTACTATTCTTTTTAGTTAGTTTTGTTATTAAGTAAAAGTAATTCAGTCTCATCAGAGGAAAATGAGGATAAAAAAAAAGAAAAATTATTTCGTATTTAGCAAATCACAGTAATACAAACAAACGTTGGTTGGCCAAGCACTACACTACAAGCATTATCATATTTAATCCTCACAACAACCCTATCAGTTGTTAAACTATAAACTAATTTAAAGTTGAGGAAAACGGAGACGCAGAGAGATTAAATGATTGATCAGATTTACTTACCTAGTTGCTCAGACCCAGATCTGTCTTATTTCAGAGTCCATATCATTATACTCTCAATCACTATTAAAATTTAGAGTACATTCACTTAGTCTTTTTTTCTATGATATCTGTTTCTATGTCTCCATATGGTATTTATTTACTTTTTTTTTTTTTTTTTTTTTACAAAAGCAGTGTTACATGTATTGTAGGCTGCTTTCTTAAAAATTTACCATAAACTTATTTGGAATACTTTCTGATATCAATAAATATTCTTTTGTCAGTAATTTAAAAAAATAGTTGTATTGCATCATATAGGTTTACTTGGCTAATCTTTTATAACTGGGCATTTAGATTGCTTCTAATTTTTCATTATCATGAATAATGCTTTGAAAGACATCTTTAAATGAATTTTTTTTCATATCTGATTATTTGCTTAGAGTAAATTCCTAAAACTTGTACCATTTCAGCACGTTTATATGGTTGATTTTGTGATGGATTGTTTCGGTAGAGGATAGCCTCCCTCCTTCCAGGCCCTTGTGTGTAGTCCCTGCACATATTGACTCTGGGTTTGCCACGTGACTTGTTTTGGACAATGGGGCATCTGCAGAAGAGTTGCAAGGACAGGCTTAAAGAAGAGCACACTGGAGCCTGCCCTCTTGTAGTGCTGCCACCATACAAAGTTTGGGCTGGGTTGCTGGAGTCCTGTGGCACAGCCCTCTGCCAGCACCAAACCACCAAACGTGAGTGAAGCCATCTCAGACCATCAGTCCGACAGTCGCCAGATGACTGCAGTCATGGGCATGACCCTCAACAAGACCCCCAGCTGAGCCCACCGCAATTCTTAACCCCTAGAATTGTCAGCAAATACAATGGTTGCTGTTTTAAGCCACTAAGTTTTGAGGTGGTGTGTTATACAGCAAAAGCTAACTGATACGAGCTTGTACAGCAGATAGTTACTCTTATGCATGATTATTATAGCGTCATCTGTGATCCAAGATGGAACATGACATTGAGAGGGCTTGATAACTGATGACATCTGCCAGTGGGTCGTTTATTATTCTTTTCTAATTTAATATATAAATTTTAGGTCAGGTCATTTAATATGGAATTAAAAATATACAAAATATTTCTCAATTTCCTTGGCATTTAAAACCTTCACTTGTTCTTATGCTTGACTATTAAAAAAGCAAATTACTTGTGATTCCCTGGGAAAGATAATGTTCTACATTTGCAAAGAGTTGAAAAGTTATTTAATCATTGCTATCAAGTCTTCAACTGAACAGCACCAATAATTTTTTTAAATGATTATCAATCATGGAAAGCGATCCCACTCAATGACAGCCTTAAAGGTTAACCCCCCTTTTTTTTTTGGTCTGGAAGTTTTGGGGACTTTTTCTTTATCCTTGTAATTTGAAAAATTTTGCCAGAAACCAACCAGATACGGTTCTGTTCTTATTGACCTTTGATTTTTATATTTAGAAGTTTTTCAATGCTGGAAGTTAATTTATTTCAATGACTATTGCTTCCATTTTATTAGCTTTGTTTCTTCCTCAAGAAGTCTTACACTTTTTATGTTGTCTCTATTTTCTATAATTTATAATCTCTATTTCATTTTATTTATTTATTTAGTCATTTATTTATTTATTTATATTGAGGTATAATGGACCTACAACCTTATGTTAGTTCCAGGTGTACAACATAGTGATTCAATATTTCTATGCATTACAGAATGATCACCACAGCATTTTCATACTTTGCCTTCTTCCTCTATAGTCTGGTAGAATTCTCACATTTACATAGTATGTCACTAATTCCCTTTCTTTTTTTTTTTAATATATAATGTTCTCTTTAAATTTATTTATTTATTTATTTTTGGCTGTGTTGGGTCTTCATTTCTGTGAGGGCTTTCTCTAGTTGCAGCAAGCGGGGGCCACTCTTCATCGCGGTGCGCGGGCCTCTCACTGTCGCGGCCTCTCTTGTTGCGGAGCACAGGCTCCAGACGCGCAGGCTCAGTAGTTGTGGCTCACAGGCCTAGTTGCTCCGCAGCATGTGGGATCTTCCCAGACCAGGGCTTGAACCCATGTCCCCTGCATTGGCAGGCAGACTCTCAACCACTGCGCCACCAGGGAAGCCCACTAATTCCCTTTCTTATAGTGTTGGCTTGTTGTTTATCATTTGGCAATGAAGATTTTATTCTGATAATGTATTTTCAGTTTCCTGTTCTCCTTCTTTATCAGGTCTTTTCATGTCATTATTTTCTCTCCTCATATCTTTTACTCCTTATCACTTAGTCTATGTCTTCCTGCTTTCTATTCAGATTGCCAAACAGTTTTCTAAATTTCTTGTGTGTGGATTCTGTAGTAAGTCACTTTCAGGTCTGTGTACCTGTATTAGTTTTCTAGGGCTGCCATGACAAATACTACAGACTGGGTAACTTAAATAACAGAAATTTATTTTCTCACCACGCTGGAGGCTGAAGTCCAAGATCAAGGTGTTGTCAGGTTTGGTTTCTTCTGAGGCCTCTTTCCTTGGCTTGCAGATGGCCACCTTCTCACTGTGTCCTCATATGGCCTTTCCTCTGTGCTTGTTCATCTCTGTTGTCTCTTTGTGTGTCCAAATTTCCTCTTTTTATCAGTCAAATTGGATTAGGACCCACCCTAACAGCCTCATTTTAACATAATCACCTTTTTAAAGGCCTTGTCTCCAAATACAGTAACATTCTGAGATACTGGAGATGAGAGCTTAAACATATGAATTTGCAGGGACACAATTCAGCCTGTAAGAGTACCTCAGTTGTAAAGATGACGTTCTCTTTTCATAACTGAGCATTGTGTGAGTAAGCATCATGTTTTGTTTGTTTCATTTCTTTCTGCTTTCTGTCATCATTGGATCAGTAGAAGTTGTAAGTCTGGAAATGATGTTTGCCAATTAGTTAAAGCATATAAATTTATCTTGGAAGCACTTTTTGTTCACTTGGATGATGTTTTATTTTTGTTGTTTCTAAACTGTGGTAAAATGCACATAACATGAAATTTATTATTTAAAATTTTAAAGTGTATGATTGAGACAATAAGTACATTCACAATGTTGTGCAACTATTACCACTATCTAGTTCCAGAAAAAATTTTCATCATCTCAAACAGAAAACCTGTACCCATTAAATAGTCACTCCCTACTCCCCTGTCTCCAGTCCCTGGCAACCAATAATCTACTTTCTTTCTCTATGGATTTGCCATTTTGGAGATTTCATATAAATGGAATCATACAATATGTGGCCTTTTGTCTAGCTTCTTTCACTCAGCATAATGGTTCATCCATCTTGTAGCATGTATCAGTACTTCATTCCTTTTTGTAGCCAAATAATTTTCCATTGTATGGTTATAACACATTTTGTTTAACTATTCATCTGTTGATGAACATTTGAGTTGGTTTTGGCTATTATAAATAGAGCTACCATGAACATTCTTGTACAATTTTTTTTTGAATGTCTATTGTTTTTTTAAAAATATATATACCTAAGAGTAGAATTGCTGAGTCATATGGTAATTCTATGTTTAACTTTTGAGGAAGCACTGAACTGTTTTCTACAATGGCTGCACCATTTTACATTTCCAGTAGCAATGTATGAGGGTTCTAATTTCTCCATACCCCTGTCAGAACTTTTTATTACCTGTCCTTTTAATTTTAGCCAGCCTGGTGGGTGTAAAGTGGTATCTCATTGTGATTTTGATTTGCATTTCGCTAATGACTAAGGACGTTGAGTATCTTTTCATGTACTACCTGGCCATTTGTGTTTCTTCTTTGGAGAAATGTCTATTCAAGTCCCTTGCCTGGTTTTTAATTGGGTTGTTTATCTTTTTGTTGTTGAGTTACAAGTGTTCTTTACATATTCTAGATACTAGATCCATATCAGATATATGATTTGAAAACATTTTCTCCCATTTTGTGGATTGTCATCTCACTCTCTTGATAGTGTCATTTGATGCAAAAAAGTTTTTAATTTTGATGAAGTCTAATTTTTCTATTTTTTCTTTTGTTGCTTATGCTTTGGGTATCATATTTAAGAAACCACAGCAAAACTGAGGTCATGAAGATTTGCTTATATATGTTCTTCCAAGTTTTATAATTTTTGCTCTTATATTTAGGTCTTTGATCTATTTTGAGTTAATTTTAGTGTTTGGTGTGAGGTAGGAGTCCAATTTTATTCTTTTGCGTGTGGATGTCCAGTTGTTCCTGCGCCCTTTGTTGAAAGAAAACTATTCTTTCTAAACAGAAAATGCTGAAAAGCAAACACTCTTCTTTCTAGAATCTGTTTTTGGTCCTTGCTCTCGGTTGTAGTTGTTTGTTTAGTGACTTTTCTAAGCTATTTTTGTAAAGAATGTATTCTTTGTTGGATCTCTGAAGTCTCCATTTCTTTAGCTTAGTAGTCAGCTAGTTGTTTGATAGTGACTTCTTTAAATGACTGGAACCAAGGAAAAAAGAAAAGAAAAAAAGAAAAGAAATGAAAAGAATATTGCCTCCAGGTCTTTGCAGATTGGCTCTGTGTTGGGCCAATCCTCAGTGCTTAGCCAGGCCATTTACAACTCTGAATTAGCCTTCACTTCCTATTTACGCTGAGCCTAAAGATCAGCTAAAAGTGGGGAAATCCCTGGTGGTCCAGTGGTTAGGACTCTGTGCTTCCACTGTAGGGGGCACGGGTTTGATCTCTGGTTGGGGAACTAACATCCTGCATGCTGCGATGAGCCCCTGCCCCCGGCAAAAAAGTGAAAGCTTACAGTCTTTTCTAAGTCTTTTCTGAGCATTCATGATGCCCTGGGCATGTGCATGGCTTTCTAGATTCCCTGGTATACTCAGGAGTTTTTCAAAGCCTTCATTACCCAGAATCTCACTCCCCAGCTTTTTCTTCCTTTTGTCATGTCTACTGTTTGCTTCAACTGTTGATTTTTGTCCTAGGTGGCAGCAGCTTGTTCATTTGGCTGTCAATATTTTCGAGGAATGTCCTCCACCCTGAGGGCAGTCCAAGATAGGTGAAACAAGGCAGGCTCCTTGTGTTGTGCTTCAAGGAACCCATAGACACGTCAAAACAAACGTGATTCCTTGGGAACAAGGTTTTCTCTACTCCCTCCAGTACCAGGTACTCGTACTTGGAACTCAAACTGCCATCTTGAAGACCACCATGTGAGGAGAAGGGCGGGGCAAGGCTAAGTTAAAATGCCACAGAGTTCTCTGACTATATTTTAGTGGCCTTCTTCTGGTTAAATGTTTACTTGGTTGCTGTAAAGCTTTCTCTGTCTTCCAGAGTTCCAATTAGGTTGATCCTCACAGTTTTTGCCAGATAATTTGATGTTTCCAGGGAGGGACAAGCCCCTTGTGGTCGCTATTCTGCCATCTTCATTGGTGTTACCAATCCACTTGGTTGATGCTTGAATCCCTTTTGTATATCTCCAGTTGGAAAACAGACTCGGTGCTCTGTGTCGACCTAGATGGGTGGGATGGGGCAGGGGGTGGGGGGTGGGGGGTGGGAGGGAGGTCCAAGAGGGAGAGGATATAGGTATACATATAGCTGATTCACTTCATTGTACAGCAGAAACTAACACAACATTGTAAAGCAATTCTACTCCAATAAAAAAATTAAATTAAAAAAATAAAATAAAATGCTGCAGAGACATAGAAAACAAACTTATGGTTACTGAAGTGGAAAGGTAGGGGGGAGGGATAAATTAGGAGTATGGGATTAATAGATACACACTACTATAAATAACATAGGTAAACAACAAGGATTTACTGTATAGCATATGGAACTATATTCAATATCTTTTTAATAACCTGTAATGAAAAAGAATCTGAGAAAGAATATATATATATGCATAACTGAAACACTTTGCTGTATACTTGAAACCAACACAATATTGCAAATCAACTACACTTTAATTTAAAAAAACACAGCAGAATGAGATATTATTTCTATTACATCTTAAATTTAATTAAAATGTAATTAAAATTAAAGTTTTAATGATAATATTCAGTGTTGCTAGAACTGTGGTCAGCGTTTTTTCCTAAGAAAAAAATGCTTTCTAGAACCTTGAAAATGCTTGAGTCCTGTGCCTCAGTAATTCCCCTTTTAGTAATTATCCTAAGGGTATAATCAAATTTGCAGTCAAACATTTATCAAATATTTATCTACTTGTCATCATTCATACGTCTTAAAAGTGCATTCATACTTTTTTAAAAAGTGCAATAATCTATGTTGAGCATGGTGGTTAAATGGATTGTGTTAAATCTATATCAGAGACTATAATGCAGTTTTTATAAACCTTGTTTTTGATGAATATGTAATAACATAGGAAACTGTTACAGTGCTGTGGAAAAGGATGATATAAAATTAAATATGGTGTATATTTATAAAGTTTATTTTAAAATGCATATCAACTTTAAGTGCACAGAAAAAGACTGGAATAATAAGCAGACAAATGTTAACAGTGAAAAAAGAAACTTTTGCAGTCTAACATACTTTCTTCTTTGATGATTATAGAGGGTAATGGCAGGATTTTTTTTTTTCTGGCTCAATTTCTGATTCTCTGATATGCTGAAAAGATGTTTGATTATCTGAAAAACTTAGTTTACAGAATCCACTACTACAGACCCTTCTGGTTTTTAATCAACATTTCTAGAGGTCAGTTTTTAATCTCCTTTGGCCCAACCTTAAATGATGGAGTCCTTCAGGGATCAATTGTAAAAATTTTTTTTCATTCTATACTTTCCAAGGGGATTTTATATTCTTCCAAACCCATAAATACTGCAGGTACTCTGAAGACTCCAAAATTTACATCTCCAGTCCATGGTTACTTGCTGAATTCCAGACCCAACTGCTACTCACAGTTGTCCTTAATATCTCACAATATCTCAAAATAAACATATTAAAAACTGAACACTGAGTTCTTACTCTTGCAATTATTTTTCTCCTCAGTTCCTCCCCATCTTACTAAATGACAGTTCTATCCATCTATTCATTTATTCTAGAAATTTTGGAGTCATCCTTGACTCTCCACTCCTCTTGGCCCCCCAATCCTATTAATTTTGATAATTAATAAGTAATAATTAACCCTATATATATTTCTTGAAAGTGGCCAGTTCTTGACAACTCCACTATTAGCATCAAAAGATAAGCTGCCATGTCATATTTTGCCTGTATTACTCCATAGCCTTCTACCTGTTTCTCTGCTTCCATGCTTGCCCCCTTCAACTCACCCTGCAATGAGTGAATGTTTAAAAATGAAAATCAGATCCCGTTACTCTTCTGCTGAATTGTAACTCATGAATGTGGCTTTCAAGGTCCTGCGTGATCAGCCTTCCACCCACCTGTCCAGCCACAGGCCATGCCACTCTCTCCCTTTCTCATCACTCTCCAGCCACAGTGGGGTCCTTTTAGTTATTCAAATCTACAGGCTCTCTCCTGACGTAGGGCTTTTGTATGAACTATTTTCCCCTAACTGTTGTCCTCTTCTTTCTACTCTTTTCCTGGCCAATCCCTTCACCCTCTCTTTTTTAGCCCAGCCTCCTCCAAATCCTCAATCTAAGTTAAATCCCTCTTCTCAACTCTCCCATAGCCTCTTGAACATTTCCTTAATAGACTTTATGACCTTTATCATCATTTCTATGCTTGTGTGATTATTTATTATTGGTTCTCCTTTGGATTATAAACTTCATGAGACCACGCCTGTTTTGCTCATCATCTCTCTCCATAACGCCTATCGAGATGCTAAGCTAATAGTCATTGATAAATGAATATTTGTTGAATGAATAAATGAAAGATTGAGTGGATTAGGGATCAGAAGCAGTCTTATTGTGATTTTTCCCAAGGGGTAACAGCATTAAGTATTTCTTGGGCACCTGTCCACATTACAGCAATGGGAGTAAACCCCTACTTTCCCTTTCCCCTCATATGTGTCAGGAATATGATGTACTTTGTTCAAAGACTGCTCTGCGATGGAGGAACTGAATGCCAAGATGAGCCAAGGGCAAGAGAGGAATCTTCTTTACACTCAAGATGAACTAGGAATTACCATGAAGGAGAGAAGCTAAACCCATTAGATTAAAAAAAAGTTTTTTTTTTAATTGAGATATTTACAATTGAAGTTGATTTACAATGTTGTGTTAATTTCAGGTATGCAGCAAAGTGATTTATATATATAAAAATATTCTTTTACAGATTCTTTTCCCTTATAGGTTATTACAAAATTTTGACTATAGTTCCCTGTGCTATACAGTAGGTCCTTGTTGGTTATTTATTTTATATATAGTGTGTATATGTTAATCCCAAACTCCTAATTTATCCCTTGCTCCACCTTTCCCCTTTTAAACCCATTAGATTGTTTAAAAAGTTCAAAAGGCCATACGTTTATAAAGAGGGATTTATCAGAAATGTTATGATGATGTGAGTAAAATAAAAATGAGAGCAAAGGTCATTGGAGTTATGACAAAATCTAACAGCTGTGTCAAAAAACACAGCTGCAGGCCCTTGCAAGGGGAAATTGAAAAATGCGAATCCAGCAGGAGTGTAAAGAAAAGAGGAAGTGGTTTCTCAGTGTTGGGAGTTATAAATAGTTCAGGGGCTTATAGATTTGAAGGTGATAATTGAGAAGCAACATTGGAAATTATTAGGAAAGATGTATAAACTTAAGTATTGCTGTGAATTTTAGACTTATTATAAAAGCTAAATATGAATGTTTTGAAACTTAGGATATCATAGGAGATATTAGAATCGATAAATGGGGTTTCATGCATGAAAAAGGTGTAGGTTTTTTGTTTTGTTTTTTTTTAATTTATTTATGGCTGTGTTGGGTCTTCGTTTCTGTGCGAGGGCTTTCTCTAGTTGTGGCGAGCGGGGGCCACTCTTCATCGCGGTGCGCAGGCCTCTCACTATCGCGGCCTCTCTTGTTGCGGAGCACAGGCTCCAGACGCGCAGGCTCAGTAATTGTGGCTCACAGGCCCAGTTGCTCCGCGGCACGTGGGATCTTCCCAGACCAGGGCTCGAACCCGTGTCCCCTGCATTAGCAGGCAGACTCTCAACCACTGCACCACCAGGGAAGCCCGGTGTAGGTATTTTTTTATCATACGTTATCTTATTTTATTCAGATACCAGTCTGATCACACATGGTCCAAGAACACTCAAATAATAAACCAAATATAATCAGATGTTAAAGACTGGTCCTGAAACATTATAGCCAATAATACCAGGCTTGCCTATGATCTCACTGATATAAAGCCACAACTATGCCTCACTGGCTACCAAACTCTTCAGCACAGCTTCCTTAACTGTGAGCTACTTACAGCACCCAGTTTGAGCACTGCTGATCATTTTTTCAGGCTCTAAGTAGTTGTAGAAATCTTAGCAGAGTTTGGAGAAACCAGCTCAATCTCAAGATCATGCCAAGATGTGGCTAATCTAGGCTTTGAGTAAGTCACAGCAGCATTTATTTGCACTGGGACTTTCTCAGTGAGGTTACGGGCAAATTGTCACCTTGAATGGTTGACTGTATCAGGTATAGGTATTTTACAAGGCTGATAAAAAGAAAGGGATCCAGGAAGTAGAAGTATGGAGAAGAGCAGAGCTTAATGTTTTACCAGTGGATTTGAGCTGGCAGTGACACATCAGGAATCAGGCTGAAGGAAGAGAGGGAAGTCAATAATCACTTAGGTGGGGGAATCACTCAGAGAGGCCATGAGAAGTTGTTGGAATGAAGATTTGAGATGAATCATTGCAGAGTCACTTGGGTTGTCACTTCCTTTTTTTTTTTCTTACTTATTTTCTTGTGCCATTTTCTGAATTCTCTATGATGAAATCTTCAGAATGTATAAAATTGTGTACCTGTGTCCCTCCTTGAAAAGTAATAATGCAATTTAATTTCTGGAGCTATCTAGGAATGTAAAGAGTTTCTGTTAGCATATACCTAGCTGCCTATGAAAGAATATCCTGGTAATGGTGGCTTAAATAATAAGAGCAGTGATTTCACAGTACATGAAATCTGGAGGTATTTGGTTTCAGGGTTGGTTCAGTGGTTCAATTATATCATCAGGACCCAGACTCTATCTCTCCACCCTGCTGTCCTCAGCATGTGGCTCTTCATTTTTTAGTATGTCAGTCACCTCATGATCACGAGACATAATTTATTTCTTTTTGTTTGTTTGTTTAAATGAGGTTTTATTTATTTATTTATTTATTTAGGCTGCGTTGGGTCTTCGTTGCTGCTCACAGGCTTTCTCCAGTTGCGGCAAGTTGGGGCTACTCTTCGTTGCGGTGCGCGGGCTTCTCATTGTGGTAGCTTCTCTTGTTGTGGAGCACGGGCTCTACGCACTGGGCTTCAGTAGTTGTGGCTCGCAGGCTCTAGAGCACAGGCTCACTAGTTGTGGCGCACGGGCTTAGTTGCTCCGTGGCCTGTGGGATCTTCCCAGACCAGGACTCAAACCTGTGTCCCCTGCACTGGCAGACGGATTCTTAACCACTGTGCCACTAGGGAAGTCCTCCAGACATAATTTCTTAAATTCTGATTTAGAGGGAAATACCATAACTTAGAATATGATACATTGTGAGTTTTGTTTCTGCTTGGCATGCATGTGTACACACACACATACACACACTACACACACATTCATTTATATTAAAAATAAAAACATATACAACAACAACAGTCCAGAGGAAGAACAAGAACTAGTGACTGTCCTTAGAATATGCCCATAAGGGGACTTCCCTGGTGGCACAGTGGTTAAGAATCCTTCTGCCAGTGCAGGGGACACGGGTTCGAGCCCTGGTCCGGGAAGATCCCACATGCCACAGAGCAACTAAGCCCGTGCACCACAACTACTGAGCCTGCGCTCTGGAGTCCACGCGCCACAAATACTGAAGCCAGCGTGCCTAGAGCCCGTGCTCGGCAACAAAGAGAAGCCACCGCAATGAGAAGCCTGTGCATGGCAATGAAGAGTAGCCCCCCTCACTGCAACTAGAGAAAGTCCGCATGCAGCAACGAAGACCCAACACAGCCAAAATAAGTACATAAATTAAAAAAAAAGAAAGAAAGACTATGCCCATAAGGACCATGTGAGATACTGAAATGAATTCCTGAGAATGCAGGCAACCACCCTTCCATACCCGATAAAGAAGTGAGGATGTGGCAAACCAGCTAGTGTGGGATGGGCTGTGGTCTAAAGGGAAGGATGCCTGACTGCATCCCGGGAGAGAGGAGCGTGGACTCTGACACGAGGTGTGCTGAAACCCCTGGGCTGAATGGGAAGAGAGTCTCTAGCATTAGGACAGCTGCCTCTACTTCTCCGTCAGAGTTGCATGCAAGTTGAACTTGGCTGCAAGTCCTCTATTTTGCTGTATGTCAGTTTGAGGTTTGATGCTCATGACCAGGGGCCCCTAGTTAATCACTCTTAATCATTGCTATTTAAAATTGTGACATTCTCAAACATGTGCCTGGACAAGTGTCAGCGAGAAGCCATGAATGAGTGAATCAGGTCTAGATAGCTCACTGCTTTACAGGACTGTTTCACAAGCTAATTTTCTGGTGTCGTAAAGCATTGCCTAGACTTAGTAAGAGTGGAAATGAGGAGCCCTCAACAGCCATTTGCAACATAGCAATAAAAATAATGTGTCTGCCTTCACTCTTTCTCCCCAAAGCTAAAAATACTAGTTTACCAACATCCACCTGGATTGAAAAGCTTATGTAGAGAACTCGATCTTGGACTGGCTGCAACGCATCCTGCTGGAATCAAAATTCCTTCTTTGCCGGTCTTTCCCTATTTAAGCAAACTAGAAGCCCCTGTTGCCAACAAACAAAACACCGTTTTCTAGTCTCTCCTCTCAGTAGACATCTGGTCCTTCTCAATGCTGCCTGCATGTGTTCTGTGACCTTGCTCATGCTTTATTTCTGACCTGGTCCTTGTCCTACTTTGAGACAAAACTCAAATTTCCCCTCTTCTGACACTCTTTCTTTGATGATTCCTGTCCCCACTGATGTGTCACATTTTAAATACTTGAGACGCATTGAACATTTTGACATTTGATGTGGTTTCGTCTTTATTTTTTCCTTAATTGCTTTTTATGTGGAGCCTTATCTTCCCTTTAAGATTTGAACATTCTCAGGGACACTAACTTAATGTTTACAAGTTGGAAATCAGCATAACACCTGACCTGGTGTCTTGCAAATAGATGTTCAATAATTTGTTCTTAAATGGTTCAAGGAATGAAAGTAATGGCAACTTCTTTTGTTTCTTCCATAGTGAGTGCCCACAATGATGCTCAATATAATTTTTTAAACAACTGTTGGTCTTCATGGTTTGGGGCCTTCCCTGAGGCATTTTGGTGTATGATTTTGAAACATGGTCCAAACTGGTCTACAGTGACCTCCAAGGCTCTACAATAGAGGTTCTCAAGCTTCAGCATGCTGGGGGCCGTCCGCAGAGTTTCTGATTCAGTAGGTCTGGGTAGGGCCCAGATTTTCCAGTTCCAACAGGTGACGCTGCTGCCGCCGGTCTAGTGGCCACAGCCTGAGAACCATGGCCCTCCTTCCACCATACTGATACTGCCTGCTACTGTGCTCCGCCCATGTATTCTACTCTAGCTACACGGACTTCTTGTGGTTCCTTAAACTTACCAGGTGTGCCCCTGCTTCAGGGATTTTGCATTTGCTGTTTTCCCAGATACTCATGTACTTTCTCCCTTATCCCAGGTCAACATATTTCACTCATGTCCTTTCATAATTCCTTACATGTCATCTTCTCCAACCACCTGATTTAAAATGGCAACACTCTCCGTCCCCTGCCCTGTCCGCCACACGCACACATACACACATTCACACATACGCACGCTCCCTATCACAACCCTTTCCTGCAATGTTTTCCTCCGTAGCATTTATCACCATCTGACATATATGTTTTATTTTTTTACTGTCTAGTTCCTCCCCCCACCAGAGTATAAGGTTCCTGAGGACAGGGATTCTCATCTGTTTTGCTCATTCCTGTATCTCAGAGGATAGAACAGTGTTTGGCACATAGTAAGCACTCAAACAGTAGTTGATGTTTTAACTGGAGGACAGCAGGGACCACGACCGTACCTGTTTTCAGACCATAAACCATAAAGAAAACACACTTACTTGCTGAAACAAAATAGGAATGATTAACACGGTATTCACTCTGCCTGGGCCAACCCTGTCAAGGGGCCAGAGTTGAAGGAGCAAAGGAAGATGCCATTAACACTCCCAGGCCCTCTGGAGGGGTCACTGCTCTGTCCTCACTTCTCATCTATAAGATGAGGGGTGGATGAAATATCTGCAATGTTGTTTCCTGCTCTAAAACTCCAGGCTCTATCTTCCTCCTGGTCTATATGCCCCACAAAGGGAGGTCTTAGGACAGTAGGACCAGTGAGAAGCTCTGCTCAGTTTTCTCCTGAGCATTTTCACCCTTTGGCTATTGTCAACAGTTTCACCACAACAAAGGTAGAAAAATTCTATTGAGAATCTTCCCCCAATCAAAGGTACAATCCCACAGCTGTGCTGCCTTTTTGGTTTTTGTGTCGATTTTTTTTTTACTGGGTCCTAATTGGTGCCAAACCCAATATTATTATATTTGCATTGTCTCAGAAGTCAACCTACCCCAGGGATTCTCAAACAGTTTAGATAGGGGAACATCAAGAAATCTTTCTTGCCTTTGCTGACCTTGATGTATTGAGAGTTTAACATCTAAATATAGTAACACAAAAAATTTGGGGCTAAATCACAAACTATCAAAATCTTGTATATAGATTCCAGTAGAGACAAACAGTAGTGGAAGCTGAATTTCAAAGAGAAACTTATGGCCGGAAAATTTTAAATTGAGAAAATTTGATCTTATCATTTAATTTGATCTTGCTTTCTGCAAACTGGGAAGCATTGGTCCATCCACGGCATTTCAGAGCGTGGGGTGGAAGAGGGTTAGCTTAGAGTGGTCAGGAGCATAGGTTCTCGACCTACTAGTTGTAAGACCTTGGGTGGATTATTTCACCTCTCTGAGCTTCAGTTTCCTCTACTATAAAATGAGAATCACAATGATAGCACCTAACTCCTATGGTTACTGAGAGGTCCAAATAAGGTGGTACAAGTTAAACTCTTCAACTGAGTCAGGTACCCAATAAAGTGATGACCAATGTTGGGTACTTACTATTCATTGCTGAAGGCCATAGCGAGGAGTGTTTAGGAAAGGGTTCACTCAGGTAGGGAGAGAAAGAAGAAATAAGAGCATTTGAGAAGATGGAAGGACCAACAACAAGAGAGAGGAACGGATATGGGTGGCAGCACAAAGCTGTTGGAGAAGCTGTATGTGTTGATTTGACTTGGTTTTCTGTTCTTTCGAACCTTTAAAAAAATCATTAATCTTTACTTACACAGGGCTTCATCTGGTGGGTAGAGCCTGAGGTTATTGACTGTTCAGACCAGGGTGCAAGGGTCATCTGAGCACTCAGAGTTTTGAGCAAAAGGCTGTTTCAGGTGTTCTTTGAGGTTATCTGTCTCCACGAAACCCTGGGGCTGGGGCAGGAATATCAGCGCCTGCAACCTAAAGATTTTCCAAGAGTGATCTTTTAAATTGAGGAGGAAAAGCTTTAAGGTATTTTTTTCTGCCTTGTTATGTTTTCAAGCAACTCTTCAAAAATAATGGCCTATAAACAGAAGAGTTGGACATGGCCAGAATCACAGTGCTCTTGCTGGGCACCCTCTGCTGGCGTCTCACCTCTCCTTCGAAGCTGAATCAACACTTTCCAAAGCCTGTTGACACCCTCAGAGGGATTCCCAAGTGCACTCTGTGTTTGTGGTTATTATTTTGAGTGTGTTCAACCTTTCCTCAGATGTCATTGAACTCTGCTTAGACTGACCTTCAGGGCACTGACCCTTAAGCAAATAGATAGTGTTCTCGAAAAAGCTTGAATTCTGTTCAGTGCTTTACAATGATGAAAACTGAAGTTGGAACGGGTTAGAAAACTTTGTGACTCTCCACAGTGGAGTCCATTGTTTCTTCTGGCTTCTTCAATTTCACGTTCACAGGTAAGTGACATGTATCGTCTAGAGCATGTGAAGACTGTGTTCTGCAAATTCATCTCCTCTAAGTCTTACTTTGTGGCGTGTTGTGTTTCTGATTCATTAAAGGCTGGCCTCTTGTTATACAATAAACAATGCTACAAGGCTTGGCTAGGAACTTGCAGAATACATTAATGATTTCATAATATTGTGTATAATACAGATGAATCTTTGTTGCTATCTCATTTATAGTAATACTTTTTTTTAATGCATCAATTTTCTTGAGAATGTGTGTGCGTGTGTGTGGTATCTGGGTGCGTGTGGCGCAAATGGGCAAATAGATTGAATAATCAGTGCAAAGTAAAAACGTTACTGAACTTTTTAAACTTGGCTTTATGAAAGCACAATTCTGTATGCACTGACCACCACAAATCTTACCCCAGAAAGCTGGTGCTGGTTTAATACAGAGCTATACCGACTCCATTCTTCTAGTTTTCAATAATTCAGATGCTGGAAAATATGAGCTCTGGATTCATGGCTAGAAGGGGAAAAGGTGGATTCTAGAATCTTATTTCCATTTTTCAGTTTCCCTAGCCAGTAGAAATCACATGTTGCTGATGATTTGAACACATTGATCAAATATCATTCACATTTAAGACTGAGAATAAAGTATGGTTTTTCTAACGTTTTGAAGGGGGAAATAGCTTTCTAGACATTTTAGAGGCAAATTATAATGATTGTACTTAGAACTCAACATTGGGATCTAATAGTGGTTATTACTAAACTTTTAAGGTATTAACTTATTTACAGGCTATTTCTTTTTTTTTTTTAATACATTTATTTATTTATCTATTTTTGTCTGCGTTGGGTCTTCGCTGCTGCGTGCAGGCTTTCTCTAGTTGCAGCGAGCGGAGATTACTCTTCGTTGCTGTGCGCGGACTTCTCACTGCAGTGGCTTCTCTTGTTGCGGAGCACGGGCTCTAGGCACGCGGGCTCAGTAGTTGTGGTGCACGGGCTTAGTTGCTCTGCAGTATGTGGGATCTTCCCAGACCAGGGCTCGAACCCGTGCCCCCTGTATTGGCAGGCGGATTGTTGTTGTTTTTTTTTTTAACATCTTTATAGGAGTATAATTGCTTTACAATGGTGTATTAGTTTCTGCTTTATAACAAAGTGAATCAGTTATACATATACATATATCCCCATATCACTTCCCTCTTGCGTCTCCCTCCCTCCCTCCCTCCCTTCCTGCCTATCCCACCCCTCTAGGTGGTCACAAAGCACCGAGCTGATCTCCCTGTGCTTGCAGCTGGCAGGCGGATTCCTAACCACTGCACCACCAGGGAAGCCCCTACTGGCTATTTCTTTTTCCTTTTTTTTTTGTTTTTTAAATATTTATTTATTTTTGGCTGTGTTGGGTCTTCTGTGCGAGTTGGGTTTCTGTGCGAGGGCTTTCTCTAGTTGCGGCGAGCGGGGGCCACTCTTCATCACGGTGCGCGGGCCTCTCACTGTCGCGGCCTCTCGTTGCGGAGCACAGGCTCCAGACGCGCAGGCTCAGCAGCTGTGGCTCACGGGCCTAGTTGCTCCGCGGCATGTGGGATCTTCCCAGACCAGGGCTCGAACCCATGTCCCCTGCATTGGCAGGCGGATTCTCAACCACTGTGCCACCAGGGAAGCCCTCTGGCTATTTCTTAATAGAGGTTCTTATTGTGTGCAGCCAACCCTCACCTTACGCCCCCGTCCCCCAGACTTAGTTACCCTCCTACTCTGCCTGTACCACTCTTGTCATTATCTGCTTGAAGCCTCCATCTCCCTGCCTAGCGGTTTACATGCCCTTCTCCCCACTAGATTGTAAGCCCTTGAATAATTTGTGTGTCCTACTACTAAGAGTAACAGTGACAAATATTTGCTGATGAATGCTGGAAGTGGATTTGGAAGTAATCTAGGAAAAAAACACTGCTCACTCTGTGGTTTTAAAAGACACTGAAATTGCTAGAAAATGCCGAGTTCCTTAGCAGGAATCAAGTATTAGGTTTACTTTGCTTTATGAAGGTGAAAGAACTACACATATAGAGACCAGGAAGAAGAACAGGGAGGAACTTTGGTGTTAAATCCTGTTTTCTCCAAGAGCAGTTCCTTAGTTCTCCGTCTCATTTGCGATTCTGTGAAGCAGGTCTGCCCCTTGAGGATCACTGTGTATTGGTTTCCCTTCTCAGTCAGCTGTAGCCCCCACGGCTAAAGGGCCTCTGTTTCATCTTATCCTGGGACAGTGTCTCCACGTTGTTGACACACACCTGCTTATCTGCAAGGCAGTATTTTTCTATTTTTCTTGCTTCTTAGTATAAATCAGTATTTCTTTTCTCCTTTAATGATCCTTTGGAGAAAGAAATCATTTGCTGGGTTTTATCATAATAAGGGTGCCCTTCCTACATCCCTAAACGTCAGCAGTGAAAGACTTGTTAAGGGCTTTTTAAAAAAAAATCGGAATTTGTGACTTCAAAAGGGACTTCCAAATTCACCAGGGGCAGGAGCAGTTCTGCTCTCTCTGCGCAGCTCAGGGAAGGGAGAGTGTGGTGCTGGCGGCCTTGAATGGTTTCACAGAGGCGAAGACTTCACAAGAGAAAAGCTAAAGCCAATGTTCACAGTGTGATGCGAGGTGGGGAGGGTGTCCCCGCCCCTCGCTGGCCTCCCAGCTCCTCAGTGGCTGCTAGGGCACTTAGATCCTCCTTACCATCGAGGAGGCCTAAACGTGGACAAATCTCAGCCTCTTCCTCCTGAATTCAGTCTAGGCAAGATCAACATGTTTCAAAAATAG
This sequence comes from Balaenoptera acutorostrata, assembly GCF_949987535.1. Classification (NCBI taxonomy): domain Eukaryota; kingdom Metazoa; phylum Chordata; class Mammalia; order Artiodactyla; family Balaenopteridae; genus Balaenoptera; species Balaenoptera acutorostrata. The sequence continues at coordinate 30,465,903 of NC_080071.1, read as the reverse complement.
CATTCGGAAGAAAATGAACCGGAATGCAGAACAGATGTCCCCAGAGAAAATTCAAAGCCGAGAACACTGGTAGAGTTGATAAGCTGTGTCCTAAAGTGACAAGAGCCTGGGCACCGTTGGCTTGGCTGTCTTGCATCACACAGCCTGTCTCCTTTGGTCACCTCAGGCCTGTCTGCCCAGAAGTGAAGTAAACTGCATATGTCCCTGGCCTTGGTAAACGAGGGGGCACCGCTGCTGGGCCTGGGAGATTTCTGTCCTTCCCAGCCCGATCTCCCTGTCTCGCTGGGTGTGGGCTTATCAGAGTGTTGTGTTTTTTGAAAGTATAAATACGATCCTATCCTTTTCTTGCCTAAAAGCCCTTACTAGTTCCCATTGCCCTGGGGATAAGGGCCTAAGTCCTCAGCATTAAGGATGATGGGGCCCTGAGGAATGAAGAATCCACATCCCCCAGAGCTGCCCCATCCACGTTGCCTCAAACTCACTGGACACCCTTGGGTCCTTGAACCTATGTATTGTCTTTTGAGTCTGGACCTTTGCATGAGCCTGGAACGGCCTTCTCTCTCCTGCTCCCTTGGCTAACTTTCCCCATGTTCAAGGTCCCGTGCTAACTGTGCTGGTTCCAGAGCCTTCCCCTACTCTCTAGACAAGGGCCCTGTTTGAGGGCCTAGGGGAAGCCTGTACTTCTCTTCTACTCACAGTCACAGGGCTTACTTCTTACGTGTCATCTGCCTTCCCTGTCACAATATAAGCTCCATGAGGACAGGCAGGTTGGAGGGCTGGTGTGCAGTAAGATTCTTAGGTTGGGTAAATCAGCTCTCCAAAGATTTCTCCCCGGGCTTTGGGCTGTCCTGAACTGACTTCATAATGCAGGGGTCTGCAAACATATCTGTGAAGAGCTAGACAGTGAATGTTGAGGCATTGGCGGGAAGGTGGGAATGGTCTCTGTCACAGCAACTCAACTCTGCCATTGTAGCCCCAAAGCAGCCAAGGGCAAAATGAAAACAAATGGGCATGACTGTGTCCCAAGAAAACCTTATGTACAAAAACAGGCAGTGGGCTGATGTCTTGGTTATTATCATATCCTTCAGCTTGGAAGGATTCCAGCTCCTGGGAGAACTGTTTTTACCCCAACCTGTTCCTTCCTTCCCTCCCTCCTTCTTTCCCTCCTTCCCTCCTTCCTTCCTTCTTTCCTTCCTTCCTTCCTTCCTGTCTGCCTTCCTTCCTCCCTCCCTCCCTCCCTTCCTTTCTTTCCCAATTCTTCTGCAGTATCAACAGCCAGTTGCTAGTGTTGACCCAGCTTTTGGTGAAAGTCAACGCACTCATCTGTTGCTCCAGGCTGGTGTCTTGAGGTCACACTAGCAGCCTTGGTGGGATGGCCCATGGTGGGCTCTGACGTGTTGACCTCAGGATCTTTGATTTGCTCCTGGCACGGCCTATAGAGCCTATATCTCCTCCAGCTTTGACAGCCTCAACCCCCTGTGCCGCTGCTCCCTTTGCCCCTTCTCTGAGGTCTCTCACTGTCCCAGGTTCTCTCGGGCGACCATCCATGTGCTGCTCTCTGTCTCCTCTCTCTCCTCCCTGGCAATTGTCTTCCAGAATGCTGTTGCTAATGTTCTAAGGTAGAAAAATCCTTGCTATTACTACCAATAAAGGTCAGGAGACTGTTCTCTAATGTGGATTTCTGTGTTGATAAGGTTACACATTTTATCAAAGAAAAAGAAACTTTGACCCTGGAGAGTTAAACAGAAGCGCAGGTAGTACTCAGGGTATAGACCACGACGTACCATTTGGCAGAGGGGGAAACTGGTGTTGGCGTGGGCGATTCAGAATTCTTGGGGGATTCCATGATTAGGTGGCCAAAATCTGCTGATTAGTGCTTAGAAAGCTTGATTTCCTACTTTTAACTCCTGGATTCTCTTAAGTTTATTGAAAGACAATTTTTCTGGGAGACCTTGAAAATTCTCAATCTGTTCCCAAAGAGATTTTTTAGAGATTAAAATAATTTACTATATAAAAAGGCAGAGTGAAGAGGAAATAGCTTGGTAAGTTATTTTCAAATCTGAGTTCTTTTGTGTGGGTTAAAGTACAATTTTGTTATTGTAAATTGTTAAGAAACCCTAATTAAAGCTTCTTGCAATGCATGATACCCAAGTACCTTTCACACGCTTCAGGAAGCTCCAGAGCAAATTGTTAGCTTAAATGCTATAGATAATAGCTGAGAGAGTAGAATTAGATGACATGACATCTGCTTGCACCCTTAAATCATAAATGTACCAAGTGAGGAAGAGACATGCTCTCACCACCCTGTACAACAAATGTGCTTGTCACTGAAATCTAGATTCCCACTATGTTTCCAGGGTTTCAGAGACTAACAGAGATGTTCTCCAGCATCTGCTCTAAGAATTTCCCAGGATCTCATCTAATAAAAAGGGAATTAACCAGTGGGGAAAACATGGTCTAATGATACATCAGGATACACTTATAATGGTATGAGGCCATTCATCTAACATCTAATTTTGGAAACATCGTTTTTTTCTGGAAAATACCACAAGCAAAGTCTTCGTTTATTCTTTCTAGTAATTTTAATATCTCATTGCACTTCTTCAAATGTAGTGTTATAAAATTACTACTATCTTTGTGAGTGCACACAAGTAATTAACATTTTCAACACAATGGCCTTTAAAAGTCATCACAGAACTGACCAGAGATAAGGCAACTAGCTTCCGTTTCTTTTTTTTTTTCTCTTTTTATAATTTATTTATTTATTTATGGCTGTGTTGGGTCTTCGTTGGTGCACGCTGGCTTTCTCTAGTTGCGGCGAGAGGGGGCTACTCTTCATTGCAGTGCATGGGCTTCTCATTGCGGTGGCTTCTCTTGTTGTGGAGCATGGGCTCTAAAGCACAGGCTCAGTAGTTGTGGCGCACGGGCTTAGTTGCTCCATGGCGTGTGGGATCTTCCCAGACCAGGGCTCGAACCTGTGTTCCCTGCATTGGCAGGCTGATTCTTAACCACTACACCACCAGGGAAGTCCCCTAGCTTCCGTTTCTGACTGAACAACTGATGCATGTCCTGTAGCACTGGAGAGAGTGTTTCTTTTAAAATACAGCTCCTTGGAGTGGACTACCGAAGTCCAGAGTGATGCATTGAATGCTGAGAAAGAAAACAAACAAAAGAACAGTCCCAGATATTTGGTTGCTGGCCTGGCACTCACAGCTAAGCTGTGTTATTCTCCTATAAGAAATAAACAATCTCATAGAATACTAACTGAACTAGTCAGGGTTCTGCAAAGGAACAGAAAGAATAGGATTATATATAGATACATAGAAAGAGATTTATTATGAGTCATGTGATTATAGAGGCTGAGAAGTCCTACGATCTGCCATCTGCAAACTGGAGACCCAGGGAAGCCAGTGGTGTAGTTCCAGTTGTAATCTGAAGGCCCAAGAACCAGAAGTGCAGATGTCTGAGGGCAGGAAAAGATGATGTCCCAGCTAAAACAAAAGGGCAAATTCACCCTTCCAAAAAATTAATTAGTTAATTTTTTAATTGATATATAGTTGACGTATAACATTGTGTCAGTTTAAGGTATACAACATGTTGATTTGATACATTTATTTATTGCAATATGATTACCACTGTAGCTGTAGCTAGTTCCTTTATCACATCACATAATTATTATTTCTTCTTTGTGGTAAGGACATTTAAGATCTAGTCTCTTAGCAATTTTGAAGTACACAATACAGTATTGTTGACTGTTATCACTGTGCTGTGTATTAGATCTCCAGAACTTACTAATCTTCTAGTTGCAAGTTCGTACCCTTTAACAACATCTCCCCAGCTCCCCCCACCCCCCCGGGCCCTGGTAACCACCAACCTACTCCCTGTTTCTACAAGTTCAGCTTTTTTAGATTCCACATAAAAGTGAGATCATACAATATTTGTCTTTCTTTGTCTGGCTTATCTCACTAAGCATAATGTCCTCAAGTTCCATCCATGTTGTTGCAAACGGCAGGATTTCCTTCTTTCTCATGGCTGAGTAGTATTCCATTGACTTAAAAGGTGGAGAAATCAGGGCCTGGAGAAAGGTTAAAAAACATATCCAACAACATAGAATGAAGCCGTAGGCAGTACTGGGATCTGTGGAACTCCAAAGTCATAGGCAAGACACTATGCCAATGGCCTCTAAACACTGCCAAATATTTGCACACCAGTGGAAAGAAACCTTTTTAAATGAAGGGCTAAGCCAGGAAAAAAAATAATTGGAGACTGGAGTTTTAAAAAATGTCTCATTTTAAAATTAGGAAATGCAATATTACAACTACGGTTCAAGTTGTTTTATTATTTTCTCATTAACAAAGAGTTTCTTTCTTTGCTTTTTGAAAAAAAAATTTTGGTCAAAATTTCAAAAATGGTATAACCAGCAAACATTGCAGCCTGAATATAATATTTTTATATTAAAGAAATTTTGTTGTTGGATAAAAGAATTCTGAATTTGTTTTTTTTAGTATTTTTTTAACTGACCTCATAAACTACATAGTTAATGTTTCACACTCTGCATTTTTTTTTTGGCTGTGCTGGGTCTTCATTGCTGTGTGTGGCTCTCTCTAGTTGCGGTGAGCGGGGACTACTCTTTGTTGTGGTGTGCAGTCTTCTCATTGTGGTGGCTTCTCTTGCTGTGGAGCACAGGCTCTAGGCCCATGGGCTTCAGTAGTTGCGGTGCATGAGCTCAGTAATTGTGGCACACGGGCTTAGGTGCCCCGCGGCATGTGGCATCTTCCCGCACCAGGGATCGAACCCGTGTCCCCTGCATTGGCAGGTGGATTCTTAACCACTGGACCACCAGGGAGGTCCCTCTCACTCTGCTTCTTAATATTGAGTTCATTTTTAAAAATTTATTTTGTATAAATCATGTTGATAGATACCATCATCTTGATAGTACATTTGATATGATGTAATGAGAAGGGTACTTTATCTCTGTGGTCTTCCTTCCCAAAACACACAACTCCTGACTAATCATGAGAAAAACAGCAGATAAATCCCAATTTCAGGAACATTCTATAAAATAACTACTCAGTACTTCTCAAAACTGTCAAGATCATCAGAAAGAAGAAATTTATGAGAAATTGTCATGGCTAAGAGAAGCTTAAGGAGATTTGACAACTTAGTGTAATGTCTTTATATCTTCACAACACTTTGCACTATTGGATATTTAATCTTTGCCAGTATTTCAATGAATGGTTTTAGTATTTGTCACTGATCAGTACCCAAATTCATTCATTGGGTTGCAACATAATGATTTTTCTAATTTTATGGGCTTTTAAACATCTGGAATGGATATTAATTTTTACTGAATACTTTTTCTGCATCTATCAGGATGATCCAATTTTTTTACATTAGACAATCATTGCATTTCTGGGATCAACATTGCTCACTATGTTTTTTTCATAAACTGCTAGATTATATTGAACATATTTAGCATTCTAAACTCTATTTTCAAAAATAATTATAATTCTATTTTTTTTCTTATAACATTTTTATTTGTTTTGATGTCAAGGTTATACTTGTTTTATAAAATGAATTAGGTAGCAGTTCTCCTGGTCCATGCTGGACTTTCCATATTCTGGATCTAGGAGCTGCATTTACAAAGGAGCACTGAAACCTACCCACCAGTATTTGGGTGTTGTTGGTCAGCTCTACTGACCCAAGAATGTCACCAGTTGGCTGTGCCCTTCTAGTGATTTTTATTTTTACTCATTTAAAAAAATCAATCAATCAAACAAGCAAGCACAAATAAGCAGAAAGAACAAATAAATAAAAAACAACTATCCATCCAGCAACCAGAGAAAGCCATAATCAATGGTTTGGGTTTATCTTTCCTAATAATTAGACTCTTTCATGGGGTTATTAACCAATTAAAAAAATCTACTTTTGTCTGAGATTGTTAAGGAAGATAATTTCTTGAACCAAATTATTCTTTCACTTGACTACTTTGATTAAGGAAGAGAAAATAAATAATAATCGCAATGATTCTTTTATTTTATTTTCTAGCGTTGTTGGCTGTGGACTGCAATTACCATGTCTGACTCGGTAATTCTTCTCAGCATGAAGAAATCTGGAGAGGACAATCATGGTTTTGAGTTAGACAGATCATGTAAGTGGCCTTTTTCTCTTACTGTCTCTTGTACAAAGAGAGGTGAGAAAAAAGTGGAACAAGCTAGTGAAGGTTTAAGGAGAAGAGAAAAATCAATGGCAATAAGTAGAACTGTTACTGGATGGTCTTCTAACATACTCTAGGTGTTTCTCCCTAGAATCCATCTAATGGAATGGCTGAGAGTGCTAGGTAAGAATGCACAAATCCTGGGTGAGTGAAAGCATCTCACCTATAAATATCTCTTCCCTGGGTAGAGTAGGGTTGTTCTAGCATTGGCTATTTTTATTACCTTTATTCGTATATTGTTATAATTGATTATAGTAGTAAATGTTTAGTGAGTGCTGCTCCCTGAGAGGAACAGTACAAAGACTCTGGGGGCCAGAGTGAGGTAATGTGTGTAGCACTAGTACATGGTGTGTAGTGAGGGCAGATGATTCTAAGCTATTATTATTATTTTTTAATCCTATGATTTTACATTTTATAGAAGAGGAAACAGAGAGTTGGATACATTTTTGAAAACTTGGCAAAGATCGTGTGACTAATAATTAATGGAGCCGTAATCCTAATCTGGTTCTGATTCCCAAACCTAGGAGGTTAATCTCTATCTACACTGTAATGCTTCTTTACTCTTAATGAAATGAAATGACGTGAAATTTAAATGCCAGGGGAACCAGGATGTGCTGTCCTATGACAATGGTTGGCATTAGCACCTCGGGTTCCTTTCCTTGTGTTTTCCCTACACTCAGGACCCTGAGCTCCCACTTTCACCTCCTCCCCTCCATCTACTCTGACCTATGCTGGGGAAAATAGTATGTGACTCAATCCTATGGCTTCTACTGGCATGGGGGTGTCAATGACATCTTATCGTTTAGTTGATTTGTGGTCCACATTTTAAGTAGACAAATTCTGATGTTTATGAAGAACCAAACAAGAAATAAATATTCATTTTATTTGGTAGTTCAAAAAATCAGACTTTCTTTAGCTAATTTAGAAATATTGGTCTTTAGTTGACATCCAGAAGGTAAAAAGATTTCATTTTCTGGAGAAAAGTCAAGAAATGTAGTCAAGGCAGCAGTCCTGAATGTGAAAAAATGTCTTCTATAATATGGAGAGAGAGAGAGAGAGAGAGAGAGAGAGATGAAAAAGCAAATAATTATTTTGCATTGTTCCATGAATAAAAGTAATTATAGAAATGTTTTTCCAGAGTAAAATTGTTAATGACTATGTTTCATTTTGTCATTATTATTAACTGCTTTATGTATTGTTTTTATCCTGACAGATGACAATGATAAGAAATCAAAGTAAGTGACTACTCAACAATGCATCACATCTTCAAAATAATTTCCTAGTATTCCCATAAAAGGCACAAAGCAGAAACAATATTTTTACACACATTGCACTGCCTACAAAATGGTATATATAATCCATTCTTTTTCTCTTTTAAACATTACTATAATTTGATTTCAAAAACCTTTGGGAATATTCCTTCTGGATTAGGTCCAAATCTCCCCTTTATGTCCAGGAACACCACAGAATTTCTGACCTAAATGAGCAGAGGAAAAATTGGACAAGTATGATTTCATGGGTACAGAGAAGAAAGCCCAATTCTTCCCCAAAGCAAATAGTAGAAGCCTAAAAGGTAATTATTAGATGTTTCTCTTTAAGAGTTTAAATTCTCTTATAAACAAGTGCCACTTAATCATACTCAGCATGAGGGCAGGATTAAAGGAATCTAATTTAGAAAACAAGAAGGTACCAGCTAAGTTTCTGAAATAGAAGTGGTGGAAAGGGAGAGGTTGAAGGTATTTAAGACATTTTAAGTGATTCATGGCAGCGGGAGGTGGTAGGTGTGGTAACATTAGCTTTGGACTTGGAATGGTAGGGTCAGCTGGGCGCAGAAGAACCGTTCTTTCTCACTGGGTGGGAAAGAGATGGAAAAGGGCATGGATGCAGATGAATGAGCTGCAATGAGGGTGAGCAGGGAAGCTGAGTGAGTGCTTTGGTTTTTAGAGGATATGAACCTTTCTCCTGATAAGTGTGGTAACGTAGGATGAGAAGATGACAGTGAAAATTTGATAAAGCTGCTGAGGGGAATGGGTACAATCTGTAGAGGGATGAAGTACAGTGCTGTGGGTTGAGCTGAGGCTGGAGACCATACTCATTCATTCATTCCACAAATATTAATTGAGGGCCTACTGGGCTTAGGTGCTGAGGATATAGAAAAGAACAAAGTAGGCAAAAATCTCTGTCCTTGAGGAACTCACATGCCCTTGAAGAGCTCCCTCCCTTAGTGAGGGATACATAATAAACACTATAAATAAATAAAATATATAGCCTGGGAGCTAGTGATAATTTATCACTCCCTTTCTAAGAAGAAACAAGTAAACATGGAAATGGACATTTGGAATGGTGTAGGGGAGAGTTGAAATTTTAAAGACTTTGGCCATGGAAGGTTCCATTGAGAAGGTGACTTTGGAGAGAAGGTATGAAGGAGGTGAGGGAGTTGGCCATGCAGATATCTGAAGAAAGAGCATTTTGGTGAGAGGAAGTAGCAAGTGCAAACACCCAGAGGTGGGAACAAATTTGGCATGGACAAAAGTCAGCAAAGAGGCCAGGTGGCTCGGGTGGTGAAAATTGGAGTGAAGTAGGAGAGAACAAGGTCAGAGAGTTAACTGGCCAGACCACGGAGGGCTGTGGATGTGTCAGCAAGGATCTGTGATTCTACTCTGAGCTGGAGGGGAAGCTTAGGGCAGCCAAGTGCTAAGCACAGCATGTGCAGCACCTTTCAGATGGTGGAGAGGTTGTCTCTAGCAGGTCCAGCAGCCTGGCTTCAGGAGAAGGAGGAACAGCTGGCTGACTGCAGAGATGGGGTTTCCAAGGATGGATTTGCGGAAAAGGATTGAGGATGATGGTGAAAGTGTGGTCCAAATGGCCAGCAGTGGGACCTAGGATGCCTGAGTAAGGAAACAGCATCTTGATGGGGTTTAGTGATTGTAAGTAAATGGAGAGTTTAAAGGACTGCGGGTCTCAACTGAGATGACAAATAGGTATGGAAGGAGGAAGGAAGTGAGAAAACAAGATGCATGATCAGTCCCAAAGAGCCGATAGAGTAGACTAGTTCCTGGTGAAAACAAGACCTGGGGTATATTCATGAATGGATGACTCAGGTGAAGTGGAGATCCCTGGAGTTGAAAAGTTCAAGAATGGGTTGAGTACAATTTTATGAGCAATAAAATGAATAAGAAATAATAAGTCAGGACTTCCCTGATGGCACAGTGGTTAAGAATCCACCTGCCAATGCAGGGGACATGGGTTCAAGCCCTGGTCCGGGAAGATCCCAAATGCTGCGGAGCAACTAAGCCCGTGCGCCACAACTACTGAACCTGCGCTCCAGAGCCTGCAAGCCACAACTACTGAGCCCGATGCCTAGAGCCCGTGCTCCGCAACAAGAGAAGCCATCACAAGGAGAAGCCTGCACACTGCAAGGAAGAGTAGCCCCCGCTCCATGCAACTAGAGGAAGCCCGCGCGCCGCAACAAAGACCCAATACAGCCAAAAATAAATAAATAAAATAAATTAAAAAAAAAAAAGAAATAATAAGTAAATATGATTTTATGGGAAGTATGGGAGTTTTTTTGAATTTTTTATCATATCAACACTATTTTATCATATCAACACTAATTTTTTATCATATCAACAATTTTTTATCGTATCAACACTATGTAAAAGTTTTAAGTGCGAGAAGGAAGCTATAAATCAGATAATCCAACCACCTCAACTTATAAGGAAATGTAGGTAGAAAGAGGCCGAGGTTCAAAGCTGAGGTCCAATAGTTATTTGCTACTGTAACTGGGAGTACAGAGTACTTTTTATTTTCTCTCAGCACCTCTCAGAAAGACCTCAGTGAATCTCTACTGAACAAGAGATACAGCTATACTGAAATCTCTAGAAGAGGTAAATCTGAAAGTAATAGCCACTTTAAAAAAATTTTTTTATTTTATACTGGCGTATAGTTGATTAACAATGTTGTGCTAGTTTCACAGCAAAGTGATTCAGCTATACATATACATGTATCTATTCCTTTTCAAATTCTTTTCCCATTTAGGCCATTACAGAATATTGAGCAGGGTCCCCTGTGCTATACAGTAGGTCCTTGTTGGTTAGTTTTTGTTTTAGTTTTTTTAAAAATAAATTTATTTATTTATTTTTGGCTGCGTTGGGTCTTCGTTGTGATGTGCAGGCTTCTCATTGCGGTGGCTTCTCTTGTGGCAGAGCACGGGCTCTCGGCTCACGGGCTTCAGTAGTTGTGGCTCAAAGGCTCTAGAGCGCAGGCTCAGTAGTTGTGGCGCACAGGCTTAGTTGCTCCGCGGCATGTGGGATCTTCCCGGACCAGGGCTCGAACCCGTGTCTCCTGCATTGGCAGGCGGATTCTTAACCACTGCGCCACCAGGGAAGCCCCCTGGTTAGTTTTTAAGATACCAGTTTTGGAAAGAATTTTGCAGCCAGTGGGGGCTTTCTTTCTTACTAAAGAATGACTCATAAAATCACCATCTAGGGAGAATTTCTCATTGTTTTGGAAAGGACGGTCTGTAAACCCCTGTGTTTTTCTCCTCAGGTTAGAAGATAAGAAGAAGAAAGGTGGCAGCAGTCAAGTTGGCTTCTTTCAATTGGTAATAAAACTGTGCTGATTTATGGCACAGGTTTTGCCACTGTGAATTGTTCAGGTGGCGGAGGAAATGTTATAGTCACATTGGCAAGTTTTTTAACTACGATGATCACTTTTTCAGTCATAAACTGTCTACGTGATAACATGTTAAATAGCAGTTAGAAATTTATTGCTGATTAAACACACAAATTCTATCTGGTAGATCATAAAAGTGTTCTAGAAGATAATCACTAAGCCCCTAATTATCATTTTAGTAAGGAAAATTATCATGGTCATCATGTCATGTATACTTATTCTTATGACGTCTTTAGAAATTCCATAGTGTAGGTATTTTTCTCAAATTTTCAGAGTGGAGGCATTTCTGGGCACAAATAGGCACTCTTCATTGTCAATATCAGTTCTGGGAGCCAATTTATACAGTTGCTGAATAACCCACACAGAATATCTACATGGCAATAGCATCTGTGCCAGTGATTGTTTCCCCCTTAAGCTGGGAATGAATATCTAAGAACTAAAGTCAGCTCCTGAGATAAAGAGAATGAATTAAGAGACTAGGAAAGAGATAACATGAACTAACAATGTAAGAGTCTAATGATTTAGATAATCGATGTACCATTTATTTCAATATTAGTGAGAACTCTGCCTTTCAATTAAGATGATTCCCTTAGACTTGGTGTTGAATACTATTTATCAGAATCTAGTAACTAAAATTAAATAGTCCTCCTACCTCTCCTGCTTTTCACCCATAGATGATCTCTGAATCCTTTGTTTTTCAAGTTTCGATTTTCTTCAGAGACTGACATTTGGCTGATGTTTGTGGGAAGTTTATGTGCATTTCTCCATGGAGTAGCCTATCCAGGCGTACTACTGATTTTTGGCACAATGACAGATGTTTCTATTGAGTATGACATGGAATTACAAGAACTCAAGATCCCTGGAAAAGCATGTGTGAATAACACGATAGTATGGACCAACGGCTCCCTCTACCAGAACGTGACAAATGGAATGCGCTGTGGGTAGGCTGCTATTTTTTACTTTTCACTTTTTTGGCTTGTATCTTAGATTGTAATTCAAAATGTGTGAAGAGAATCTTATGGACTGAGCTGGAGTGGTGTCTAACACAGAGCAAAAAGAAACATAAATTTACCCGTATTTCTATAAATTACTCTGCCCTGAAGTTCTTCCTGTCCTACCGGGTTTTTAAAGCTTACCAACAACAACAGCAAAACCCAGAACTGGAAATTGCTCATTAAATACATCACCCAAATGTCACCACTTTGTAGGCCACAGGCTTGAGGATGACACTACCAATACTTGATGCAGTTGGAGGATGACCCATGAATTTTACTTGAGTCATTGTCATGTCTCATATCCAAGACTTCCTTTTCCCTCTTTCCTGTTTCCTCCTCCCTCCCTCCCTCCCTCTCTCCCTCTCTCCTTTCTTCCTTCCTTCCTTTCTTGCTTGCTTTCTTTTCTTTCTTTCTTTCTTTCTTTCTTTCTTTCTTTCTTTCTTTCTTTCTTTCTTTCTTCCTTTCTTCCTTCCTTCCTTCCTTCCTTCTTTCTTTCTTTCTTTCTTTCTTTCTTTCTTTCTTTCTTTCCTTTCTTTCTTTCTTTCTTCCTTCCTTCCTTTCTTTCTTCCTTCCTTCCTTCCTTTTCTTTCTTTCTTCCTTCCTTCCTTCCTTCCTTCCTTCCTTTCTTTCTTTCTTTCTTTCTTTCTTTCTTTCTTTCTTTCTTTCTTTCTTTCTTTCTTTCTTTCTTCCTCTCCTCCCTCCTGTTCCCCAGCTGCTGTGGCCGTGGCTGATGACCCACTTGATCCCCAGCCTTCTCTCTACAATGGGAATTTCATCATTCCTGTGCTCTAGGACTTGGAATAGGGGCCGCTGGTCTCAGTTAACAGTTGAGTTTCTGTGGAAGAGTGATGTGGTGCTATGAATAGAAGACAGCCATGCGGAATTAACCAGAGCTCACCATGCTCCTGTTCTGTCTGTGATAAGCCCGACAGGCTGCCTTGTAATCAGTGAGTCTGTAGTGTACACAGAGTTGACTCACTGTCATAGCATGGACTTTGCAGCCTGCCTCATGCTGCCTCAGGGCCAGAACAAGCTCATTTGCACGTATGAACCCACTCAGGTTCAGGAACCAAGGGCAGGGCACATCCTAGCTAGAAAGACACTTGGGATGGCACCCCCAAGTGAATTTATATTTTTCTCCTTCATTTAAAAATTTTTCTACAGACTTGATTCCAGATTATGACAAATCCTTCTAAATCACTGATGTTCTTCCATAATATTATTTGTTGTTAGCATCTTTCCTTCATCTACTAATTTAACCAAAATTTTTGGAACACTAATTATGTACCAGGAAAATGTGTAAGCATCATGGATACAGTGGTACCTTATGAATCATGGTCCTTGTCTTTGTGGAGCTTGGGTCTAGTTGGTGAGACCACAATGAAATCAACGACCATGCAAATAAGTATGTAGTTATAACCTGGTTAGCACTTGACAGGAAAGTACAGAATAACATACAATATGCAGAATTAGCCTTAACAAATAATAAGCCTACTCATAAGATATACATTTCCAATGTCTAAATATGTATATTTCTCTTCTAAATTTGGAAGTAATACTCAGAACAATTTGCATAGAAGAGAGACTGTCTTCAATGACAGTATTTTTTTTTTTTTGGCTGTACCACGTGGCTTGCAGGATCTTAGTTCCCCAACCAGGGATTGAATCTGAGCCCTCAGCAGTGAAAGCATGGAGTTCTAACCAATGGACAGCCAGGGAATTCCCAATGACAGTCTTTTAAGTCTTTCATTTATGTTGGAGAACAGAATTGAACTGATTTTTACAGAGTGGTATGACTACAAAATGTAAGCTAATCCGTTTTCCCCCTTTGAAAAAAATCCATTCAGACTTATGTATGATGTAAATTGACCCCAGTCAATAATGCATGAAGATAAATTCTTCAAGGGAAAATCCCTGAAAGTATATCCTGTTATGTCTTAAAAATTGGAAATAAATGTTAGAGGGACCAAAATTTGAGACATATTTTGTCTCAAATGCTCATAAATATTTATTAGATGAACTAAAGAATGAATCTGCCTTTAACATCTGCATCACTGGCATCCATTAGAAAGGAATTCACCATGGCTACCCATTACTTTATTCATTTTTACTGGGTCCTATACTAGAGGGTGAGCAAATAATTCAGAGCAAATAGGGGCTTTCAGAAATTCCTTGGCTTTGGTTGAATTCACATGATACCAAACATGTAAATAGATATTTGATTGTGTAGACCACACCTTTCTCAGGCCTTTCCTTTACCAGGAACTCCATTGATAAGTTAAATATTTTAATTGTGGGTTATTATGGTCATTGACATGAATACAGTTTGTTGCACTTCTGAATAAATGTTTAGCTTTCGTGTGGTAAGATCACTGTGAAAATGGACTTGGGTGGGACAGAAGAGAGGGAGGGGACATTTTCTTACCTGTAAGTAGTAAACATGCCTCCAAAATTACCCAACTCTTTCACAACTTTCTTTCTTGGAAAAAGTATATCATTAAAAGTACAATGTCTCCACTTATTATAATTGGTGTGTTAGTCTCATACTATACAAAGCAACTCAATGATTTTATCAACATAAGCATGCATGTATAATGTAGGAGCTGGATTTTCTCTTTCATTGTATCGGTTTCCACATATCAATTGTAATCCATTGGATGGAATTTTAGGCTGGAGCCTTCCAAATGGCTCTCTGTGAATAAGGCTAAAAAGGATTACAGAACGTTAGGCCTCCTGATTAGCTTCTCAGAATTTATTTGCTCAGAATAGTCAAATAATAAGGTAACAGAATGAAAGAAGAAGAAAGAAGGAAATATCACAATGCAGTTTACTTTTCTTTCTTTTTTTAATTTTATTTTTAATTTTTGGCTGTGTTGGGTCTTTGTTGCTGCACGTGGGCTTTCTCTAGTTGCAGCAAGCGGGGGCTACTCTTCGTTGCAGTGCGCGGGCTTCTCATTGCAGTGGCTTCTCTTGTTGCAGAGCATGGGCTCTAGGCACGTGGGCTTCAGTAGTTGTGGCACATGGGCTCAGTAGTTGTGGAACACGAGCTCTAGAGCACAGGCTCAGTAGTTGTGGTGCACGGGCTTAGTTGCTTGTGGTGACTAGCTTCTTCAACTTAGCCTAATGTTTTCAAGGTTCATCCACGTTGTAGCATGAATCATACTTCATTTCTTTTTATTGATGAATAATATTTCATTGTATGGATATAATACATTTATAGCGTGGATATATTGAGTGGATTTATCCATTCATCAGTTGATGGACATTTGAGTTGCTTCCTCTTTTTGATTATTACAAATGATGCAGCTATGAACATTTATGTACAAGGTTTCCTGTGGACATATGTTTTCAATTCTCTTGAGTATATACCTAGGAGTGGAATTTCTGGATCATATGATAAATAAATGTTTAACCATTTGCAGAACTTCCAGACTGTTTTTCAAAGTGGCTGTACCATTTTACATTCCCACTAACATGTGTGAGGCTTCCAATTTCTTCACATTCTTACCAACACTTGTTAGTATCTATATATTTTTTAATTAATTAATTAATTAATTAATTTTTGATTGCGTTGGGTCTTCGTTACTGCGTGCGGGCTTTCTCTAGTTGTGTTGAGCAGGGGGCTACTCTTCGTTGCGGTGTGCAGGCTTCTCATTGTGGTGGCTTCTCTTGTTGCGGAGCACGAGCTCTAGGCATGTGGGCTCAGTAGTTGTGGCTCGCAGGCTCTAGAGCGCAGACTCAGTAGTTGTGGTGCATGGGCTTAGTTGCTCCACGGCATGTGAGATCTTCCCAGACCAGGGCTCAAACACGTGCACCCTGCACTGGCAGGCTGATTCTTAACGACTGTGCCACCAGGGAAGCCCCAGTATCTATATTTTGACTGTAGCTCCAGTAGGCTGAATAATGGCCCCCAAAGATATGTAGGATATCCCTGGAATCTGCAAATGTTACCTTGTATGGAAAAAAGAGTCTATGCAGATGTGATTAACTTAAAGATCTTGGGTTGCCGGAGATTATACTGGATTACCCAGATGGGGCCTAAATGCAATCACTAGTATTTCTTAAAGGGACAGTTACTAAAAAGAGGCAGAGGGAGATTTGACTATAGAGAGAAAAAGAGAGGCAAGGTGACTATCAAGGAGGAGACTGAAGTGATGTCTCAAGCTCAGGAATGCCAGTAGCTACTGGCCAGTAGCCAGAAGCTGGAAGAGGGATGAAACAAATTCTTCCCTAGAGCCTTTGGAGAAAGTACAACCCCGTCAGCACCTGAATTTCAACCAGGTGAAGCTGATTTCAGGCTTCTGGCCTCCAGAAATGTGAGAAAGATGGAAGTATGTGTATAGATCAAAGGGCAACAAGAGGAATCTTTGAATGATGAGAATATTCTGCTCTTCATTGTATTGATGTCAACATTCTGGTTGTGATATTGTCCTATAGTTTTGCAAGATGTTACCATTGGGGGAAAACTAGATAAAGGGCATATATAATCTCTCTGTAATATTTCTCACAATTGCATTAGCCATTCTGGCAATATGCTACCTTAGTGTGTGGGTATTCTATAAAGCAACTTTACCCAGTGATAAACCATTTGGCCATAGGTCAATGTCCCATGCATTAATGAACATGCACCTTTCAACATTTTGGAAGTAGGATATGGACACATTTCTGCCAGTTTAGGTTGACACTGATATTCACTCTAAGGTGTCAATGCTACTGGGTCTACAGGGCATCAGAACCATTGAAAGGAGTGCTCCTGGTGAGGCAATGCACCTTGTCATAAAGACCTCATATCGTTGTAAAATATCTTTTACCTTTTCCCTCTAATTGTCATTTCTCTCCCCTCTTCTCTCTTCAACAAATGCGTCAGGGGAATCTTAATTTATCCAAGTAGGCATGTATCAATTTTGTTTTGTTTTTCTTTTTGTTGAAAAGAAAGACAGCCTGTGGTCCAAATCACCTGTAAACTTTACAGAATCCTTTCTAGGATTTTATAATCACAGGAGCTTTCCACCATGCAGATGATGAAGTCTGATGTGCAGTCAAAGGAACCAAGTTGACGTCCCCTTTTCCTTCCTATCAGTTTTTCTGATAGGTTTGCTCTGTTGTCCCAGAAATATTCTCAAGTAATCTTTAAAACTCTAATGATTCTAATGACTTCTTCCCAGAATCAAATAGAAGTGAGTTAACCATTCATCTCTGGGGTGCCTCAGGAGTGAAAACAATCACAAACTAGACATGTCCTATCCACACCCCCCGACAGTGATGTAATGCTCCTGAACTTTGCTCCAGTAAAACCCACAGCTGGGTCAGTGCTCAGAGCTCTTAGTCGAGTACATTCATTCATGACTGGCAGCTGAGTTTTTCATGACAGGCACTCTCACCTCTGCTTACAGTGTCTGTAGAATAAATGCACCGCAGGGAATCTAAGTAAAACTTTTTGACAAATGCTCATACTTATCTGTTTTTGGACACCCAAATTTTATTTCACAAACAGAAAACCAAGAGTATGCACTCATTTATTTATTTAAAAAAAATTTTATTGGAGTATAGTTGCTTTACAATGTTGTGTCAGTTTCTACTGTACAGCAAAGTGAATCAGATATACGTATACATATATTCCCTCTTTTTAGGATTTCCTTCCCATTTAGGTCACCACAGAGCATTGAGTGGAGTTCCCTGTGCTATACAGTAGGTTCTCATTAGTTATCTATTTTATACATAGTAACAATAGCATATATATTATGCACTCATTTATACATTAGAAGTCTTTACTCATAAATACTGCATTATACACTCTATACAAAGATACTTAGCTTTTGTAAGGGCCTCTGATCATGGATACTTGTATACAAGTTTATGACTTTCTAGATCTTTTTCATTCTCCGGGTTCCCTTAAATCATCATGAAAGACTGGGAATGTGGTGAACACAGACATATTAGCTGGTTTGGAGATTGTCAGAGGGGTTGACCAAGGCAGTTGTTACCCTTCCTCATTAGTATTTTGCAAGTGAAAGAAAAGTCAAGAAACATTCACTGAGTACCTACTTAATGTGTAAGGTATTGCACCAGGCTTTGGGAGTGAGAGCAAGCAGCTTACCTAGTCTTTGCTGTCAAGTAGCTTGCAATTTACTAGCAAGAGAAACATGAATATATTCGATATAAATATATTCAATGAAAATATTGACTAATAGTGCAAGATGGCAATAAAATCTGCCATGGAATAACAGTTCGTTCTGAATTAAATAAATTATACTTAAATACTTGGTCTGAGTTCAGTAGAGGGAGAGAACAATTCAAGCTTGGGTCACAAAAGGAAGGCCTGATAGAAAGCAGAAAGCTGGTAGACTGAGAGCATCTAGGCTAAAGATGCTATTTTCTGATTCTCTAAAGAAATGGACATCATCTAGCTTATCCCTGAGGATCGGGTATATCAACAACCAATATGTTAATTTTTTTAATGATAAAATTTCTTATTTCCCGAAAGCGATTTCAGAATCATTTTTTCTCCCCTCCCTGCCCCTGCCAGTTCCAAACCCTGTGTTGCAGTGTGATACTTGTAATGGGAAAATACTGTGCAGTTTTCTTGCTTTCCCACAAGACTTCAGCCTTAGAAATTGTCCTGGGTAGCAAGGATTCCTGGGCTGTGGTCAGCACAAAGACTGGGTTAATAAAGTGTTTTTCTCTCTCTATGGGAAGATGACACACACATTTGTCCTAGTGTTACTCTGAGAGGAAGGAGTTGAAAAACTGGCTTAAGATTACTGGACGGGTAACAGTAAGCCTCCTGATTTACAGCACACATCTCTCTACCTGTGCCTTTTCAGACACTTGTCTGGCTTTTTAGAACATTTCTCTAGCTGTGATTGCGCTATCACTAATGATAAGCATGAGTGAAAGGGGCCTCAGTGGACAGAGCTCTGGGCTGCCATCTAGGGTCCCCTGTCTTCCAACAAATGCCCATTAATTATTTCACAACCCTCGCATCTCTGCCTGTAAAAATGAAGGAGATAGGCATCTTTGCTATGATGGATACCGTGAGGTCTGTTTGGGGATTTGGATTGATTGTAATTCTACACAGGTAAAACGCCTTACCCATATTTAATAGAAACATACAATATGTATATCTTAATTTCCTCTGTACTCACAAATGCAATCTTTGTTAGCTAGATCCTACCTGTGAGTCTTACCATTTTTTCCCTCTTTTGAAGGTTTCTGGACATTGAAAGTGAAATGATCAAGTTTGCCAGTTACTATGCTGGCATCGCTGTCGCGGTACTTGTCACAGGATATATTCAAGTTAGTGACGCCTCCATTTTATTTATAGATCGGCAGCTGGGTTCAAAGACGTGACAATGAAATGCAAAGTGTGTTCTTTAAAGCTATTCAGAAGTCCCAAGGACTACAGCTTTATTTCAGGCAGACAACAGACGGTGGGGAAGGATTCTTTCTCTCAGTTGGGGAGGAGCGCTTGTCCAGAGAAATGGAGAATAGACTTTTAGCTTCAGTGTCTTGTTCTCCCCTGCCCTCCCTGCTTCATCCTCTCATCTAAACTCAGAAATAGACAGTTGTGGGTGTGTTCGTACAGGGAGAGCGAGTACGAACCTTCTTCGTACCTGGAAAAAGCTGGGAGTGGGGAGTTGGAGGAAAGCAAACTTGACTTTCTTTTCCTCTGTTTTTGCTAAAGTCACACCAAACTGCAGTCCAACCCAAGTTCTGTAAACTGAATCCATATTCTAGATTTCAGTTATGGGAGGGCTTGGAGTTAACTCTTATTAAGGAAGAAAAGTATTTCATCTTTTTCCTACTAACGTAGGAAAAATAATAAATGCCCCCTACTCTCCATTCATTTAAGGATTCCAGGAAGTTAGTGTTATTTGTAAAGAGAAATGAGTCCATTTTCACCGTTCTGGCACTGGAGTTTTAATGACAGTCTTATTTTTCTTGCATGGGGGAAACTATCAGCAAGATTCCCTGCTTATGTCATAATGTTTGTCTTACTTTCTCTGAAAATCATTGTCCAGCAGCTGGAAAACAATGTATGAATGCTTATTGGCAGCCTTCTCAGGGGAAAAATTCATCAGAAGTGGCATGCAAAAGTAGTGATTTAAGAGCAATAATTTATTTTTGGTGTGATAAGCCTTCTTTTACACATGAGGGAAGTGAAGCTTAATAAGGTTAACTCTGCAAGTGGCTGAGCTGGATTCAAACCCAAGCCTCTGGCTTCCCTGTTTACAGTGGTTCGGCTCAGCCCCACTTTCGGCAGCAGATGTCAGAGCTCACACCTTAATTCCCAACAAGAGGCATGCTGTGAATTACTTTTGTCCTTTTCTCAACTGTCATAGTGAAAATATTTTCTTCTGAAAAGAGAAGGAATTAATGACTATTTTTATCACAATGCTAAACATTTCTTGCTCCATTTACAGATATGTTTTTGGGTAATTGCGGCAGCTCGTCAGATACAGAAAATGAGAAAACTGTACTTTAGGAGAATAATGAGAATGGAAATAGGATGGTTCGACTGCAATTCAGTGGGAGAGCTGAATACAAGATTTTCTGAGTAAGTGACTGGTAGGACGTTTTAATGAATGTGTGATTTTTCGCTAATGAAACACTTGTTTCCAAATTAAATAACAATTGGAAACACATTTTCAGTTCTTTTTGATGCATTTTGTCTCTTAAGTTGGGCTTTTATAGGGAGCATGGCTTTTTTCATAGGTTTCATGGCTTCATCAAAATGACTATTATTTTTTTTTAACATCTTTATTGGAGTATAATTGCTTTACAATGGTGTGTTAGTTTCTGCTTTATAACAAAGTGAATCAGTTATACATATACATATGTCCCCATATCTCTTCCCTCTTGCATCTCCCTCCCTCCTACTCTCCCTATCCCACCCCTCTAGGTGGTCACAAAGCACCGAGCTGATCTCCCTGTGCCATGCGGCTGCTTCCCACTAGCTATCTATTTTACGTTTGGTAGTGTATATATGTCCATGCCACTCTCTCACTTTGTCCCAGCTTAACCTTCCCCCTCCCCGTATCCTCAAGTCCATTCTCTAGTAGGTCTGCGTCTGTATTCCCATCTTGCCCCTAGGTTCTTCATGACGATTTTTTTCCCTTAGATTCCATATATATGTGTTAGCATACAGTATTTGTTTTTCTCTTTCTGACATACTTCACTCTGTATGACAGACTCTAGGTCCATCCACCTCAGTACGAATAACTCAATTTCGTTTCTTTTTATGGCTGAGTAGTATTCCATTGTATATATGTGCCACATCTTCTTTATCCATTCATCTGTTGATGGACACTTAGGTTGCTTCCATGTCCTGGCTATTGTAAATAGAGCTGCAATGAACATTTTGGTACATGACTCTTTTTGAATTATGGTTTTCTCAGGGTATATGCCCAGTAGTGGGATTGCTGGGTCGTATGGTAGTTCTATTTTTAGTTTTTAAAGGACCCTCCATACTGTTCTCCATAGTGGCTCTATCAATTTATATTCCCACCAACAGTGCAAGAGGGTTCCCATTTCTCCACACCCTCTCTAGCATTTATTGTTTGTAGGTATTTTCATGATGGCCATTCTGACTGCTGTGAGATGATATCTCATTGTAGTTTTGATTTGCATTTCTCTAATGATTAATGATGTTGAGCATTCTTTCATGTGTTTGTTGGCAATCTGTATATCTTCTTTGGAGACATGTCTATTTATATCTTCTGCCCATTTTTGGATTGGGTTGTTTGTTTTTTGATATTGAGCTGCTTGTAAATTTTGGAGATGAATCCTTTGTCAGTTGCTTCATTTGCAAATATTTTCTCCCATTCTGAGGGTTGTCTTTTCGTCTTGTTTATGGTTTTCTTTGCTGTGCAAAAGCTTTTAAGTTTCATTAGGTCCCATTTGTTTATTTTTGTTTTTATTTCCATTACTCTAGAACGTGGGTCAAAAAGGATCTTGCTGTGATTTATGTCATAGAGTGTTCTGCCTATGTTTTCCTCTAAGAGTTTTATAGTGTCTGGCCTTACATTTAGGTCTTTAATCCATTTTGAGTTTATTTTTGTGTATGGTGTTAGGGAGTGTTCTAATTTCATTCTTTTACATGTAGCTGTCCAGTTTTCCCAGCACCACTTATCGAAGAGGCTGTCTTTTCTCCACTGTATATTCCTGCCTCCTTTATCAAAGATAAGGTGACCATATGTGTGTGGGTTTATCTCTGGGCTTTCTATCCTGTTCCATTGATCTATATTTCTGTTTTTGTGCCAGTACCATACTGTCTTGATTACTGTAGCTTTGTAGTATAGTCTGAAGTCAGGGAGCCTGATTCCTCCAACTCTGTTCTTCTTTCTCAGGATTGCTTTAGCTATTCGGGGTCTTTTGTGTTTCCATACAAATTGTGAAATTTTTTATTCTAGTTCTGTGAAAAATACCAGTGGTAGTTTGATAGGGATTGCACTTAATCTGTAGATTGCTTTGGGTAGTATAGTCATTTTCACAATATTGATTCTTCCAATCCAAGAACATGGTATATCTCTCCATCTATTTGTATCATCTTTAATTTCTTTCATCAGTGTCTTACAATTTTCTGCATACAGGTCTTTTGTCTCCTTAGGTAGGTTTATTCCTAGATATTTTATTCTCTTTGTGGCAATGGTAAATGGGAGTGTTTTTGTAATTTCATTTTCAGATTTTTCATCATTAGTGTATAGGAAGGCAAGAGATTTCTGTGCATTAATTTTGTATCCTGCTACTTTACCAAACTCATTGATTAGCTCTAGTAGTTTTCTGGTAGCATCTTTAGGATTCTCTATGTATAGTATCATGTCATCTGCAAACAGTGACAGCTTTACTTCTTCTTTTCCTATTTGGATTCCTTTTATTTCTTTTTCTTCTCTGATTGCTGTGGGTAAAACTTCCAAAACTATGTTGAATAATATTGGTGAGAGTGGGCAACCTTGTCTTGTTCCTGATTTTAGTGGAAATGGTTTCAGGTTTTCACCATTGAGGATGATGTTGGCTGTGGGTTTGTCATGTATGGCCTTTATTATGTTGAGGTAAGAAGTTCCCTCTATGCCTACTTTCTGGAGGGTTTTTATCATAAATGGGTGTTGAATTTTGTCAAAAGCTTTCTTACATCTGTTGAGATGATCATATAGTTTTTCTTCTTCAACTTGTTAGTATGGTGTATCACATTGATTGATTTGCATATATTGAAGAATTCTTGCATTCCTGGGATAAACCCCACTTGATCATGGTGTATGATCTTTTAATGTGCTGTTAGATTCTCTTTCCTAGTATTTTGTTGAGGATTTTTGCATCTATTTTCATCAGTGATATTGGCCTGTAGTTTTCTTTTTTTGTGACATCTTTGTCTGGTTTTGGTATCCGGGTGATGGTGGTCTCGTAGAATGAGTTTGGGAGTGTTCCTCCCTCTGCTATATTTTGGAAGAGTTTGAGAAGGATAGGTGTTAGCTCTTCTCTAAATGTTTGATAGAGTTCGCCTGTGAAGCCATCTGGTCCTGGGCTTTTCTTTGTTGGAAGATTTTAAATCACAGTTTCAATTTCAGTGCTTGTGATTGGTCTGTTCATATTTTCTATTTCTTCCTGGTTCAGTCTCAGAAGGTTGTGCATTTCTAAGAATTCATCCATTTCTTCCAGGTTGTCCATTTTATTGGCATAGAGTTGCTTGTAGTAATGTCTCATGATCCTTTGTATTTCTGTAGTGTCAGTTGTTATTTCTCCTTTTTCATTTCTAATTCTATTGATTTGAGTCTTCTCCCTTTTTCTTCTTGATGAGTCTGGATAATGGTTTATCAATTTTGTTTACCTTCTCAAAGAACCAGCTTTTAGTTTTATTGATCTTTGTTATCATTTCCTTCATTTCTTTTTCATTTATTTCTGATCTGATCTTTATGATTTCTTTCCTTCTGATAACTTTGGGGTTTTTTTTTGTTCTTCTTTCTCTAATTGCTTTAGTTGTAAGGTTAGGTTGTTTATTTGAGATGTTTCTTGTTTCTTTTTTTTTTTTAATTTTATTTATTTATTTATGGTTGTGTTGGGTCTTCGTTTCTGTGTGAGGGCTTTCTCCAGTTGCGGCAAGTGGGGGCCACTCTTCATCACGGTGCGCAGGCCTCTCACTGTCGCGGCCTCTCTTGTTGCGGAGCACAGGCTCCAGACGCGCAGGCTCAGTAATTGTGGCTCAAGGGCCTAGCTGCTCTGTGGCATGTGGGATCTTCCCAGACCAGGGCTCGAACCCGTGTCCCCTGCATTGGCAGGCAGATTCTCAACCACTGCACCACCAGGGAAGCCCTTGAGATGTTTCTTGTTTCTTAACGTAGGATTGTATTGCTATAAACTTCCCTCATAGAGCTGCTTTTGCTCCATCCCATGGGTTTTGGGTCGTCGTGTTTTCATTGTCACTTGTTTCTAGGTATTTTTTGATTTCCTCTTTGATTTCTTCAGTGATCTGCTGGTTATTAAGTAGTGTATTGTTTAGCCTCCATGTGTTTGTATTTTTTACAGATTTTTTCCTGTAATTGATATCTAGTCTCATAGCATTGTGGTTGGAAAAGGTACTTGATATGATTTCAATTTTCTTAAATTTACCAAAGCTTGATTTGTGACCCAAGATATGATCTATCCTGGAGAATGTTCCATGAGCACTTGAGCAGAATGTGTATTCTGTTGTTTTTGGATGGAATGTCCCATAAATATCAATTAAGTCCATCTTGTTTAATGTATCATTTAAAGCTTGTGTGTCCTTATTTATTTTCATTTTGGATGATCTGTCCATTGGTGAAAGTGGGGTGTCAAAGTCCCCTACTATGATTGTGTTACTGTCGATCTCCCCTTTTATGGCTGTTAGTATTTGCCTTATGTATTGAGGTGTTCCTATGTTGGGTGCATAAATATTTACAATTGTTATAACTTCTTCTTGGATTGATCCCTTGATCATTATGTAGTGTCCTTCTTTGTCTCTTGTAATAGTCTTTGTTTTAAAGTCTATTTAGTCTGATATGAGAATTGCTACTCCAGCTTTCTGTTGATTTCCATTTGCATGGAATATCTTTTTCCATCCTCTCACTTTCAGTCTGTATGTGTCCCTAGGTCTAAAGTGGGTCTCTTGTAGACAGCATATAAACAGGTCTTGTTTTTGTATCCATTCAGCCAATCTATGTCTTTTGGTTGGAGCATTTAATCCATTTACATTTCAGGTAATTATCGATATGTATGTTCCTATTACCATTTTCCTAATTGTTTTGGGTTTGTTATTGTAGGTCTTTTCCTTCTCTTGTGTTTCCTGCCTATAGAAGTTCCTTTAGCATTTGTTGTAAAGCTGTTTTGGTGGTGCTGAGTTCTCTTAGCTTTTGCTTGTCTGTAAAGTTTTTAATTTCTCCATCAAATCTGAATGAGATCCTTGCTGGGTAGAGTAATCTTGGTTGTAGGTTTTTCTCCTTCATCACTTTAAATATGTCCTGCCACTCGCTTCTGGCTTGCAGGCTTTCTGCTGAAAGATCAGCTGTTAACCTTATGGGGATTCCCTTGTGTGTTATTTGTTGTTTTTCCCTTGCTGTTTTTAATACTTTTTCTTTGTATTATTTTTTGATAGTTTGATTAATATATGTTTCTCCTTGCATTTATCCTGTATGGGACTCTCTGTGCTACCTGGACTTGATTGACTATTTCCTTTCCCATATTGGGGAAGTTTTCAACTATAATCTCTTCAAATATTTTCTCAGTCCTTTTCTTTTTCTCTTCTTCTTCTGGGACCCCTATAATCCGAATGGTGGTGCATTTAATATTGTCCCAGAGGTCTCTGAGACTGTTCTCAATTGTTTTCATTCTTTTTTCTTTATTCTGGTCTGAGGTAGTTATTTCCACTATTTTATCTTCCAGGTCACTTATCCATTCTTCTGCCTCAGTTATTCTGCTATTGATCCCTTCTAGAGAATTTTAAATTTCATTGATTGTGTTGTTTATGACTGTTTGTTTGCTCTTTAGTTCTTCTAGGTCCTTGTTAAAAGTTTTTTGTATTTTCTCCATTCTATTTCCAAGATTTTGGATCATCTTTACTATCATTATTCTGAATTCTTTTTCAGGTAGACTACCTATTTCCTCTTCATTTGTTAGGTCTGGTGGGTTTTTGCCTTGCTCCTTCATCTGCTGTGTGTTTCTCTGTCTTCTCATTTTGCTTTACTTACTGTGTTTGGGGTCTCCTTTTCTCAGGCTGCAGGTTTGTAGTTCCCGTTGTTTTTGGTGTCTGTCCCCAGTGGGTAAGGTTGGTTTAGTGGGTTGTGTAGGTTTCCTGGTGGAGGGAACTAGTGCCTGTGTTCTGGTGGATGAGGCTGGATCTTGTCTTTCTGGTGGGCAGGTCCATGTCTGGTGGTGTGTTTTGGGGTGTCTGTGGCCTTATTATGATTTTAGGCAGCCTCTCTGCTAATGGATGGGGCTGTGTTCCTGTCTTGGTAGTTGTTTGGCATAGGGTGTCCAGCACTGTAGCTTGCTCGTCATTGAGTGGAGCTGGGTTTTGGCGTTGAGATGGAGATCTCTGGGAGATTTTTGCCATTTGATATTACATGGAGTTGGAAAGTCTCTTGTGGACCAGCATCCTGAACTTGGCTCTCCCACCTCAGAGGCACAGCCCTGACGCCTGGCTAGAGCACCAAGAGCCTGTCATCCACATGGAAAAAGAGAAAAAGGGGAAAATATATATATATCATTGCTCCCCAAGTCCACCTCCTCAATTTGGGATGATTCATTGTTTACTCAGGTATTCCACAGATGCAGGTACATCAAGTTGATTGTGGAGATTTAATCCGCTGCTCCTGAGGCTGCTGGGAGAAATTTCCCTTTCTCTTCTTTGTTCCCACAGCTCCCGGGGTTCAGCTTTGGATTTGGACCTGCCTCTGTGTGTAGGTCACCTGAGAGCGTCTGTTCCCCGCCCAGACAGGACAGGGTTAAAGGGGCAGCTGCTTCCGGGGGCTCTGGTTCACTCAGGCCACGGGGAGGGAGCGGTACGGAGGAGGCGGGGCGAGCCTGCGGCAGCCGAGGCCGGCGTGACGTTGCAGCAGCCTGAGGCGCGCCGTGCATTCTCCCGGGGAAGTTGTCCCTGGATCACGGGACCCTGGCCGTGGCGGGCTGCACCGGCTCCCGGGAGGGGCGGTGTGGAGAGTGACCTGTGCTCGCACACAGGCTTCTTGGTGGCGGCAGCAGCAGCCCCAGCGTCTCACGCCCGTCTCTGGGGTCCGTGCTGATAGCCGCGGCTTGTGCCGACTCTGGAGCTCCTTTAAGCGGCGCTCTGAATCCCCTCTCCTCGCGCACCAGGAAACAGAGAGGGAAGAAAAAGCCTCTTGCCTCTTCAGCTGCTCCAGACCTTTTTCCGGACTCCCTCCCGGCTAGCTGTGGCACACTAGCCCCCTTCAGGCTGTTTTCATGCAGCCAACCCCAGTCTCCTCCCTGGGATCCGACCTCCGAAGCCTGAGCCTCAGCTCCCAGCCCCGCCCGCCCCGGCGGGGGAGCAGACAAGCCTCTCGGGCTGGTGAGTGCTGGTCGGCACCAATCCTCCGTGCGGGAACCTCTCCGCTTTGCCCTCCGCACCCCTGTGGCTGCGCTCTCCTCCGTGGCTCCGAAGCTCCCCCCCTCTGCCACCCGCAGTCTCCGCCCGCGAAGGGGCTTCCTAGTGTGTGGAAACCTTTCCTCCTTCACAGCTCCCTCCCACAGGTGCAGGTCCCGTCCCTATTCTTTTGTCTCTGTTATTTCTTTTTTCTTTTGCCCTACCCAAGTACGGGGGGAGTTTCTTGCCTTTCGGGAGGTCTGAGGTCTTCCGCCAGCGTTCAGTAGGTGTTCTGTAGGAGCTGTTCCACATGTAGATGTATTTCTGATGTATTTGTGGGGAGGAAGGTGATCTCCAAGTCTTACTCTTCCGCCATCTTCAAGCTCCTCCAAAATGACTATTAAAAATTGAAAGTCGGGATACTATAATTTGGTTTGTAGGTCCTGGACTAAAATACTAGAAATGAAGTATTATAGAAGAGAGTTTAAAGGATGTAGGGTTATTTGATCTTGAAAGAAGAAATTGAGGGATGTCACAATCTATGTACCCATAAGGAAAACAATATGATTAGAAAGAATTATCTTGCTTTGTCTGTTGACATAATTTCCACATATAATGACAAAAACAAACAAAAAATTCAAAATAGTTTGAGAAAGATTCAAACTGAAAAACTAGATTTAAATCCAGTTTACACCTAAATACTAGTTTGGGTCATTAATAGTGCCCCCCCCCCGCCCATAATTTTTGAATGAGCCCTGAGTAATGAGAATCATTGAATCGTGTTGAATTTAAGTTTGAGGTCCCATGAAAGACAGTTAGTGGGTAGTGTAGTGAAGATAAAAGCAGACTGAATGTTGGGGGCCCCTAGACTCCAGCACTCATTCTGCCCTTTACTTACTTTGACCTTGAACAGATACTTAACCTTGCTAGAATACAATTGTGTAATCTCGCTGTAATGTCTAAGGTCCTTTTTTGCTATCAAGTCCTGAGTCTTGTTTGCTCCATCTGGACAAGAGATTATGGGAATGTTCACAGGAATATGAATTTAATGTAATTATAGTCAACCAATACTCTGGAGCACTTACCCTATGCAAGGCATAAAGATATACCACAGAACTCCTGATCTCAAGGAACTTTCAGCCTAGTAGGAGGGATAAAGGGTTCAAGCAAATAATCAGAGCTAACATACATTGATTGCTTACTATATGCTAGGCACTGGTCTACATATTGGGTTGGCCCAAAAGTTCGTTCGGATTTTCCATATGTTACAGAAAAACCCGAACGAACTTTTGGGCCAACCCAATACTTTACGTGTATTAACTAATCCTCACTGCTACCGACTGAGGTAGGTTCTGTTTTTATCTGCATTTTATAGATGAGGAAACTGAGACACAGAAAGGCTAAGTAACTTGCCCAAGAAGAGCTTGTGTTTAAATTCGGAGTCTGACTCCAGAGTCTGTGCTGTTAACCACAATTCTATACTGCCTATAAGCAGAAAGCAATAATTATATACACATGTATACAGATTAATTACATTGCTATGGAAACACAGGAAAGAAGATATTACTTCTCCCTGGGGGATTATATAAATTTTTATGAAATAGGTGGTATGTGAGTAGAACCTTGAGGCTGAAAAGATTTAGCAGGTATAAAGGAAAGAAGGGCTGTTTAGGACAAACCAAGGATATTAGCTTTAAGAAAGAAAGAGACAAGAGGGTTTCCAAAAGTCTTTGCCCATGTTGAATGAACACCAGTCAGGAAAACTGGATTAAGGGCACACTCCCTTGGCTCTGAGGGGAGAGGCTTGCTGCCCTCCCAAGCTGCAGCAAAATTTCCAAGATGTGAGAAGCTATTAAGTTTCCCAAGGGCAATGGGGTACAGAAATAGGAGTGTTTAGAAAGGAAAGATTGTACTTTCTCAGCAAGATTGAATTGAATCGACCAAATTCAGTTTTAGTGACCAAAGCCTCTCTTGTTTCTAGTGATATTAACAAAATCAATGATGCCATTGCCGACCAAATGGCCATTTTCATTCAGCGCATGACCACGAGCGTCTGTGGGTTCCTGCTGGGATTTTACCGGGGTTGGAAACTGACCTTGGTTATTATCTCTGTCAGCCCTCTCATTGGGATTGGAGCAGCCATCATTGGTCTGGTAAGAATGTCTTCTCACTTCTCTCCATGGGAAGACTTTTGCACTGAGAAACAGCCAGAAATGTGAAGCTTGATTCCCTTCTCTTGAGTATATTTAGTCAACATCATTTTGATCATTTTGATTTATTGTTTGATTATTACTCAGTATCAAATAACATTCCATTATTAGATTAGGGATTAATAATGTTTTAATAACACAAATATTATCATATTAATAACAATAACAGCTACATTAATTGAATATTTACTATTTTGCCAGGCACTGTTAGGAGCCTCAAGGACATGATCTCTAATTTTACAACAATCTTATAAAGTATTAATGCCATTTTAAATATAAGAAATGGAGGCTCAGAGAGGTAAAGGGACTTGTCTGGAACTGCACAGCCAGTGAATGACAGAATAGGATTCAAATTCAAGGAAGCCTGATTCTAAATCCCCACTCACTCTGCAGTGTGCCTGTGGCTTCCCGTGGTCTCCCAAGTTCAGATGCTCCCCTCAGAAAGGCCCAACAAATAAAAGAGATTTCTGCAATTGCAATGTGTTCTCCATTCCATCTAATCAGTTTCAGAGAGAGGGTTATCTGACCCATTCAGAGAAGTATCCCAGTCACAGTTTCCATTCCCCAGGTATGCAGGCCAAGGAAAAGCAGAGGAGTAGGAATTTGGGGTCATCCCAGTTAAAAAATACTCCCAAGGATTGAGAAATTATTCTATTTTACTTTTAGAGCAGCCACATTAGATAACAGGTCATGGGATCAGGCACACTAATAATTTGCTGTAAATGAGAATAGAATTTAAGTGAAAAGCTGCACACACATTCACATCATTGAGCAACAAGTACCGATCTGCATGACTGTATTTTCTAGCAAAATACTCTCTACACTCCACTGGCTGTATTACTCAAACGTTTCCCAGGTAATACAGAGTGACAATAGCAAAGAGCTCATTCCACTTAACTAGGTCACCACATGGCTCTACCACCTGGCTCAAGAAAGATATGTTCGGGAGGGTGGGAGGGAGGGAGATGCAAGAGGGAAGAGATATGGGAACATATGTATATGTATAACTGATTCACTTTGTTATAAAGCAGAAACTAACACACCATTGTAAAGCAATTATACTCCAATAAAGATGTTAAAAAAAAAAAAAAGAAAGATATGTTCAACTTGTCAAAAATGTCAGTTTCCTCATCTTTAAAATAAGGTTAGTACCTCCCAAAGTCATTGTGATGACTCAAAGCATTATCCATGTTATGCACTTAGCATGGCATCTGGCACAGAATTAATTACTAAAGAGATATTAGCTTTTATTTTTTTCCCAATCCACCAAATCATGCAAGTTTTACAACAGTCTTTCCTACCAAATGCTTTCCAGCTGCACTCCAGGGAAACCTCAACTTCCACAGAGGGTCACTGGGGAGTCTGCAAACATTTGATTCAGCATTTTTTTCCCTCCAAAAAAACTTTAATCTCTTTCTTCAAGCCCACAAAAGATTAATATTCACACTCAAATGGATCATATGTCATGTCTTAACATGTTGGAGACCAACAACATAAACTGGTTAACTTGATTTCAAATAGGCTCAAAGCACATTTTCTCTTGTCGTCTCAGTGTCCATATTTCAACTTCTTGTAAATGTGTCACCGATTTGGAATGTTGTAGCTCTGCATTTGTTTCTTCTTGACTTCAGGTGTGTGCATGTTTGTGTAAAATGATACGAGCAATTTCACTAAGCTCAATTCAAAAGCAGGACAAAAAAAGGTGGAGGGGGCAATATATGACATATTAGAATATGACATATTAGAACTGATTGTGGGTTTTGTATGCCTTTGCATGACTTTTATATACCTACGATGGGAAACATGAACAACTGTTAGATATTTCCCAATATACATCTTTTAAGTTCCTATATCAGTTTAATTGAAGTATCAAGAGATTCTTTAATGTGCCATTACAATAAAAACTGATAACATTCGTAACTACTTAATTTTCTCATTACTATGCTCATTACATATTTCAGAAGTAAATTAGAAGAGGATTGTGGTAAAAACTGCCATACCACCCAAAGTCAAATTTTAATGTTGATTAAAATAGCCTTACTTTCCTTTATTGTTGCCTTTCAATTCACAAGATTTATAAAATGTAGACTTGTGAAATAAATATATTGTAATAAAATACCACTTTTACTTATCTTATATGTTAAACTTCTGTCTAAGATTTTGTTTGATAAGGGTTTTGCTGCTAAAAGTTCAGAAAAACTTGGAAGATAAACTCCCTTAGTCTGGATACTATATATATTTTTAGGTTTCTGAGTCAGTTAATCTTTCACAACATTTGCTTTTTCCCCTTGTTGTTTCTTAATCTATGCCAGGGAAATCTTTGGTGGTTGATTCTAACTAGGACTCAATCCAGGTCCAATTTTAGAAAAACAAACTTTAATATTAAGTGCAATGTCTTTTTCTTTCCTTTTGCAAAAAGCAAAACTAGTTAGTTGAGTCCCTACAGTTGAGTCAAGTGGTGTAATATTTATCTGAAGCTTTCTCCTATGGAATTACCTCTGCTGCATCATGCCTTTGCATGCTCAGAACCTCTCCCTTATTCTATATTCTAATGAATATGACACCTGCATGGGCCTCTGGTCTTTGCATCTGGTATTTGTCTGTAAACTGTGGCATGGCCTTTGGACAGTAGAAATGAACTCTGACATGGTTTGACTTGAAAACGTCATTAATATGATGACTGAAACACTGTGGTCACATTTAGGACATACTCTGTGAGAAGTTTGGTTGAGGCTGACTTTTAATGGAGTCATTTTGATATGTCAACAACCAAACACCCATGGATGAGGCTTAACATGGCTCAAACTTGGACCAAATTCTTTCCTCGGTAAACGCTGTTCCAGTGGGAATCTAGTCTTGTATGAAACTGTGCTACATGTTTGCTCTGCTAGATGAATCAGTGAATGGCGGAGTGACTTACCTGATTATCTGGTCTTCACATTTTATTTTTTTCCTTTGGACTTCAGAGTGTGTCCAAGTTTACAGACCATGAATTGAGGGCCTATGCCAAAGCAGGGGCAGTGGCTGATGAAGTCATCTCATCTATTCCAACAGTGGCTGCTTATGGTGGTGAGAAAAAAGAGGTTGAAAGGTTAGTTAATTGAAATGTCTGCCACTTTCCTGAATTTTGTTGATCTGCATACTATCCTGAATCTTCCCCATTTTGTATAAAGTGGCAGATTCACCTTGCTATGGTACCCTGAGGGAGCTTTTGTTCAAGAGGTAGCTAAGCTAAGCAATTAGATTGGTCAAAGCACCTACAAAAGACTCCCAAGCCTTTAGCTCTGTGTTCTTGAAGATGTTGCAGTTGGTGGCTTTTAGAAAGCCATCTTAGGTTGGATATTTGTTTCGAACTCTGATGGGGGGGTGTGTACACACACCATACTTCATGCCAGTCTAAAACACTGTCTTCTGACATTAAGGAAAAGCCTACCTGATCTAAAATACAATTTTGCACATTTTTATTGAGCACTTTTTTATTCAATGTGTTTTATTCAGCTACTGTACTATATGCTCTTTTTAAGTCTAAGATTTCCATTTAATCAAATAAAATTTAGCATTGATATATTATAGACCATCATCCTAGGAGATTAACTGTTAATGGAAATCAAAACCTAAATGACCAAAACAACACAGTTGTCAAAACTTTGATTTTATTTATTCTTCCATTTATCTAGTATTTGTTGAGTGCTTATCAGGTGCCAGGTACTGATTTTATAAAACAGCCACGAACTTAACTAAACTTTTATTTCATATGTTGTAGATCTAGTATGATCACATTCTCAGTTGCTACCAAATTCACCAAATGAAAAAGAGAATAGGATTTACAACCTCTGATTATCCTCTTTTCATTTTTTTTCTTTTGCTTCTTTTGTTTGTGAAGTGGTTACCTTACTTCTCATAAAAAATTGCATTAGCATATTTCCTCCACTGTGGAAGATATTATCTTTCATGTCATGTGACTTAATGAGAGAATTCAAACACAAATAATACTAGACCCCTCATGGTCAAACATTTGTGTTGAAAATTCTTTTCTCTTGGGGCAAAGCTTACCCCACTGTACTCATCCAAGAAGTAATCAACTATGAGGCTTTGTTAGGCATCATCCTGTCAACACATTGTCATTGCCAGGTTGAAGCAAATTTTAAGGAACTACACAGGTGTTATTGTTGTTTTCTTTCCCTAAAGCTGCTCTGTGTTTGGAATGATTTTATAATCATTGATTAAAACCACTGCATTGTGACCTGTTTTAAACATTTTAACTTGAACTGCTGCTGCTGCTATTGCTGGTGCTGAAATAGACTCAAATATTTTCTCTTCACAGGTATGAGAAAAATCTTGTGTTTGCCCAGCGTTGGGGAATTAGAAAAGGAATAGTGATGGGATTCTTTACTGGATTCATGTGGTGTCTCATCTTCTTGTGTTACGCTCTGGCCTTCTGGTACGGCTCCAGACTCGTCCTGGATGATGGAGAATATACAGCAGGAACCCTTGTCCAGGTACTTCCATCTTGATGACCTAGATAGAACATTTCCTGCCAGTATCTCAGAAAAGTCCACAGTGAAGGCATTCTGTTTATCCCGTTAGTGTTTGAAGGAGGAAAGCCTCAACGATTTGATGGAGTCCATCTGTTGAAACAGCAATACTTATGCCTTTTATAGTAAAGGGATGCTGAGCATTTGAGTTCCTGAGACTCGTGATTTCATGCTTTCCAATCAACGGAAGATTTTATAGCTGTAAAACAATGATTTTTCTGATTGAGTCCAAAAGATGAAAATGGAAAGTCAGGGAACTCCTAGCTAAAAATTAACAGCTTATGTGGTTGAGCTTAATAATGGCATAAGATATGTGCTAATGGACATAGTTGTTAAATACACTCACTCATAGTTACTAAAATACAAAGCCAATAATATCCTCAACTGAACAGGTAAGACAAGTATATTTTATTTCTCACTTGCACTGTAGCCATGCTATATAGCTAATGCCTTGGCTACTTTAATTTCCAGTATCTTTTCAGTTGTCCTTTCAAGAATTAATTATAGATCATCTACTATATGCCAGACTCATACAAAGTGTAGAGAATTCAATAGTGAGCAAAAGAAATGCGATATTTGCCTTGATGGAATTTACAGTTTAGTAGGGAAGCTAAACAATAAATAATCACATAATGCGTAATGACGATGGTATTATATGCTACAGAGGACAGGGACCTCGACAGTGAATAGCAGGTGTGGATGGAGTCAGGGAAAGCTCTTCCTCCCGCTCACCTTTCCTCCTTAGCTTACAGCGCCTCTGCTTACAGTTAGACTGTTGTCATTGTTCAAATTCCGAACTGGATGGCACTTCCCCAGTCAGGTCTTCCATGCTTATCCAATCTTTTATTCTTTTTTTTTTGTTTTTAAATTAATTAATTAATTTGTGGCTGCGTTGGGTCTTCGTTGCTGTGTGCAGGCTTTCTCTAGTTGCGGCGAGCAGGGCCTACTCTTCGTTTCGGTGAGTGGGCTTTTCACTGTGGTGGCTTCTCTTGTTGCGGAGCAGGGGCTTTAGGCGCGCGGGCTTCAGTAGTTGTGGCACGTGGGCTCAGTAGTTGTGGCTCGCGGGCTCTAGAGCACAGGCTCAGTAGTTGTGGCACACGGGCTTAGTTGCTCCGCGGCATGTGGTATCTTCCCAGACCAGGGATCGAACCCGTGTCCCCTGCATTGGCAGGCGGATTCTTAACCACTGCACCACCAGGGAAGTCCCCCAATCTTTTATTCTCCTGCATGGTTTGCTGAACTTTTCCTTCAGAGTCCTTGAATGAATCTGAACACTTGCATTTATTTACATTTGTTCCTGTCCCTTCCCACCCTCACACAGTAAGCTCCATGAGGTCAGGGAGGTAAAACATGAAATATATGTTCCATTTGGTCTGTTAATTATTCAATAAATTATATTAATTTAAAAAGCATGGAAGTTGTTTCATATAAGATTCTTAAAAACAAATATTTTGGCTCCAGATTCTAGGTAGGACAGGCATCAATTAAATAATGCAAAATACCAAAATTTTGTGCACCAGAAATTTGCTAGCCAGAAGCCTGCAATTTGAGACCTACTGCTTTTATATAAATAAATCTCTAGGGAAAGTTGAATAGAAATTTCATTTGCAAATAGAAATGATTATTAGAGGTCAGACCATAATCATTCTAAGGCACTGACTTTATTTCATTAAGAGCATGGTAATACACTAAGAATGACTTTTTAAAATTCAGTTTTTCTTTGAAAGATAAACAGCTGGCATCACTTGAAGTTTGTTTAAAAAAATTAAATATGATAAATCATGTTAAAATGTTTTGTAAACCTTAAAGGGATAGCATAGATGGAAAGTGTTACTATTATCGTAATTTAACCACTTTCTTTTTTTCTTTTCACACTTTTTTTTAACCACTTTCTTAATAACTTTTAATATAGCTTTGCACATTTGAAAAGCCAGTGAAAGTACTGCAGGTCTAAAATCTGACTATAAAGTCCTTTGTCTTTATTGACCTAATGATTCTTAAGAACTTTCAACTTGACCAAACTAGAAATACCAGTAGTTGACTTTAGTCTCAGCAGCTTGTATCTGCTCGCTCTGCGGAAAGATATGCACTGAGAAAAGACATCCTTCTTTTGATTCCTTGCCTGCAAGGAGGGGACAGAAGTGTGCACAAATAACAGTTCAGAGGGAAAAATGAAAAAATGGTAAATTGAAAGTACACAATTTCAGTTGGAACCACTGAATTTCCACTGAGTTACCCTTGGTAACTCTCTCCAGTGAAGATCCAATTTTATGGTTCTGTTGAAAGATAAACTGAGGCATATTAAAATTTTTAAAAGTTTGTTTGAGAAAAAATAACTCCTATTGGGCACACCAAACCAGAAGTGGTTAGAGGGGGTCTATTAATAAAAGCTAGGGGAAAGACTTTTATAGAGAAGAGGAGGAAGCAAAGCACAGAAATTATTTGATCGACTGTAGCTTAAGTAGTTGCCTTATTGGGGAAAGCCTAATTGGCTGTTCGTGATTGGTTGTCCTTAGGTTTTGATTTCTTAGCCTTGAGGCATGCAGGCTTAGGTTCTGATCGCTTATGTAGGCTGCTACATTAGGTGGCATTAAAGCCACCTTGGTCTAACGGCATCCTTGTTTAACTCATTTAACAAGTTCTCACCTTCAAGTTTCCTGTCTGTTGGATTATAGGCTACTCTATACCTTCTGTAAATAATTCCTTCTCTCAACTGATATTTCTTGAGTACTTACTATGTGCAGACATGGCATACTATGTGTCTCTAACATTTTAATCATCAATAACTAACCTCACCACCTTTTCCTAAACTTTTCCCTGCAAGCCTCCACTTACATCTTAAGAAACTTTTCTTTGGGAAGATGAGAGACATTCTTTAACAGTATAATCATTGGTAAGCATTCCCTTTCTTGTTCTCTCTCTCCCTCTCTCTCTCTTTCTCTTGAGCGTGCATGCACTTTTTTGGCCATGCTCTGAGCAACAAACTATAAAGGCTGAGTTTGCATAAGCTGAGTTGAGTGTTTTTAATACATTAAACTAATTAACAATTAGGTTAATCTAACACATTTTGTGATGCACAAAATCATTATTGGCTGCACGGTAATTGGGCATAAGTGGTAAGTATTTCACATAAATGACTGTAATTAGTATCACTTGTACATGGACAAAAAACATACTGTATGATCTATTACGAAAAAAAGATGAAAGGGAACTGAATGGTGCTGATGGCTGCTCTTTCATGCCCCTCTTAAGTTTCAGGACTCGATAATAAAAAAGTAACAGCAGTTATAGAGAGGAACATTATTCAGTGTATACAAGGTGTCAAGCACTGAGTGAAGTATTTAATATAATTACCATGTGTAATACTCACAACTTCATTCTGTAATTGATGCCATTCTGTAATTATGCTACCAGTTAAAAATGAAATGGAGCCATGAGGTTGAGAAATATATGCGAGATAGCACAGGGTGGGATTTGAGCTCAGATCTCTGTGACTCTGAGGCTTGACTCATTAAATTCTGTTTTCCTGTTTCTGAATCTCTTCCAAGGGGCCACAGATCCCTTTTTATTTAATTTATTTATTTACTTATTTAATTGAACTCTAGTTGATTTACAATGTTGTGATAGTTTCAGGTGTAGAGCAAACTGACTCAGTTCCATGTATATATATATATATATATATATATATATATATATATACTTTTTCAGATTCTTTTCCATTATAGGTTATTACAAGATATTGAATATAATTCCCTGTGCTATATAGTAGGACCTTGTTGTTTATCTATTTTATATATAGTAATGTGTAATGTGTATCCATTAATCCCAAACTCCTAATTTATCCCTCCCCCCTTTCCCATTTGGTGACCATAAGTTTATTTTCTATAACAGATCCCCTTTTCTCCAGCACAGCACACCCACAGATAAATTATTCCCCAGAGGTCTCTTTTGCCCTCCCTCTTCCCACACCACAGTCCACAGGGCTGAAGAGTGAGATATTTGGGGTGAGAAATGATGTGTGCTAGCTACTGCGATGGTATTAGGATATGTACCTCTGTCTGTCTCACTCCCTCTTTCCCTGAGGACCCCGAGAGAGATGTTCGCTTGAGGTAGTGTTTGCAAAGCCAAGCTGAGCAAGGGTTTGACTCCAAACTTCAGTTCAGGCCACTAGTGAGTTGGTCTAGAATCAGCAAACCATGGCCCACAAGTCAAATCCAGACTGTGGCCCGTTTTTGTAAATAAAGTTTTATTGGAACATAGCCACAGTCATTCATTTCCTACCATCTATGACTGCTTTTGTACTACATAGTCAAGGAATTGAGTTGAATAATTGCTTCAGCCCATATGGCCTAAAAAGCCTAAAATCTTTACTAACTGGCCCTTTATGGAAAGTGTTTACTGACCCTTGAACGAGGACATGTGGAAGGCTTCTTTTGCTCAGTTAGAAAGACCTCTAATGACGGTGGTCTTAACACAAATTAGACCACAAGTACTGTTCTGTCTGTTCATCTTCTCACTTCCTAAGTGTGGAATCTCACTTCTTTCATCATCATCATCACTATTATTTATGTGGCTGACATTGGATTAATCACCTTTACACACATTATCATTTACTTCTCATAACAACCCCTTGAGGTATAGGCAATCATTATCCCTGTGTTACAAATAATGAACTACTGGGGCTTGAGAGAGTAAGTAATCTGCCAATGGGAGGAAGTACCTGCCATAATTAAGGAAAAGGACAGATTAGGACAGATGAAGGACAGATGAAGAGAGAATGTTTGTCCCCATGCATAGAATAGGGAATTCAGGGAGAAGGCAAGAAGGGGCTGGCCCACAGCATCCGGATATATGGAATAGAGAAGTTACTGAGAGGGAGGAGATGCCTGACTGGCTTTGAGAAGCCCCATGGTCCAGCCATAAGGGAGAAAGAGAATGGGGAGGGACTCAGGTATTTTGCCCTGATGTGCTATAACCCATGGGAAGAATCCAGCTCATGAAACCACCACAGACTAGGTTCGTTCGATTACCCGAAAAACACTACATTCATGCAGGTGCCAACCTTTATTTTACCTCAGAAAATAACTCCAGTCCTCAATAGATGGTGGCCAACGAAACAGCCTCCATGTGAGTCACGTGACTAAAGCTCATTCTTTGGTTGAAAGGGTGAAGTCTTGTGCTTCTCCTAGAGGCCAACGTGAGGAATTACCTCTTTGCCTCTTTATAAACAGCACTGATTAAAAACAGAGTGCTGACCTACTAGAGAATGGACTTGAGGATATGGGGAGGGGAAAGGGTAAGCTGTGACAAAGTGAGAGAGTGACATGGACATATATACACTACCAAACGTAAAATAGATAGCTAGTGGGAAGCAGCCGCATAGCACAGGGAGATCAGCTCGGTGGTTTGTGAACACCTAGAGGGGTGGGATAGGGAGGGTGAGAGGGAGGGAGACGCAAGAGGGAAGAGATATGGGAACATATGTATGTGTATAACTGACTCACTTTGTTATAAAGCAGAAACTAACACACCATTGTAAAGCAATTATACTCCAATAAAGATGTTAAAAAACAAACAAACAAACAAAACAGAGTGCTGTTGCGTAGGAACATCTGATCATGATCAGGTAGCCTTCCCCTAACTTAATGAGATGGCCAGGTTGGTGAGTCAAAGAAGAGCTTCCCCAGCTCTGCACAGGAACCTGGCCACTCCACTTGTGTGCAGCAGCAGTAGATGAGCCTGGGAGCTGGACAAAATGTCAATCAAGAGCCTGGATTCAAATAATGCTCTACCCCTTAATACACATTGAGACATTGGGTAAGTTAGGCAGCCTCCATACACCTCTGTTTCCTCTTCTATTGTAAGGATTAAATGAAGTAATACGAGTAGAGCACTTAAACACATACCTTACTATTATTGCTAGTAGTAGTATAGCAGTAGTTATCCTAAAACTAGTTCACTAGTAGCAGGAATATAGCAGTAGCAGTAGTAGTAGGCATATTTTGCATGTACCAGTCTCTAGGACAATCAAGCTAATCACAGTGTCTTTATCATTTCAACAATCCTTTAACCAGAAGTCTTTAACATTATAAGGCTGTTTATATAATGAATCAATTATCGTTATCACTACTCTAACCCACTCAGTGTCTATATGCTGCCTTGCTTAGACCTCTTCCTGATCTAAAAACATGTTCTTCTTTGTAGAATAGTGATGTTCAATCAAAAATAATGTAGTCTTTTAAATCAAAACAGTAGAAAAATTGGAGATACTTTGCAGAACAAAAACTGTTCCTAGTGTTTCCAAAGAGCTATTTAGCTTTCAAACTCCCACAGAAGAATATTTCTGAGAAATCTTTGAGTTCACATGGGCAGCCCAAACGACAGTGAAGACTATTTGCAAATTGATGAAAACTATGTTTATTTCTTTTTATTACAGATTTTCCTCAGTGTCATAGTAGGAGCTTTAAATCTTGGCAATGCCTCTTCCTGTTTGGAAGCCTTTGCAGCTGGCCGTGCAGCAGCCACGAGCATTTTTGAGACAATGGACCGGGTATGTAAAAGCCAAAAGTAAGGGCCATTAGCAGGTTGGGGCTGGGGGGAGGAATGAACTCATGAGGAATTTATCCTCAATGTTAAAAAATATGAGAAACTATCACAATGCCCTTAATTCAGCAGTACTTAAATAAGTGCTGTCATGAGCCAGACCCCATTCTGAGCTGGCAGTGCAAGAATGAAATAGAACAAATAAGGCCCCTGCTCTCATATCATACGGGAAATAGGCAATACCGAAGTACGCACATTCAAAGACAAGATAATATTAGATGGTGATAAGTACTAGGAAGGAAATAAAATAGATCAGTGTGATAGTGGTTGGGATGGGGGAAGGAGCATTTAAATTTAGTGACAGTGACACCGTTTCTGAGCTGAGAACCCAAGGAGGTGAGTCAGCCATGCAAAAGGGGACTCGCGGGAGGAGAGATGCCTGAGAGGTGAGAGAAGGGAGGTATTCATGGAAGAGATCTCCAGGTTGGAAAAGGGCTTGGTGAATGCAAGGAACTAAAAGTCAGTGTGACTGAACAGAGTGAGCAAGAGACAGAGGCTGTAGGAATGGGAAGGGGCCAGATCTCACAGGACTTTAAGACCAAGTTCATAAGATTAGATTAACTTCTAAATGTGACAGAAAGTCTACAAGCTTGTAAAGGACCCTGGCAGCCTGGCTAGGATTTCCCTGGTTAAGTTATTGAAGGACATCAGAGGTCAAGCTAGAGAGGTCAAAATTCAAGAACAGAAGCGGGAGGTGGCAATATGTTGTTTTATATTTTAGGGTGTCATTTATTGGGGTATAAAAAGATTGTTGAAAGCCACATGGAGCTATCCAAAGTCTACCTCATTCTTAGGGTTGTTGCATGCTCAAATAAGATGACGAGTCTGAAAAGCCCCTGAAACGATTACAAAAAATTAAGGCATTTAAAAATTATTTTATTATTTTTACTAGAGACCAAAGAAGAAGAAATAGATGACACTGTAGCCACAAGTAGAGATATGATCATGAATTTCTCTCACTAGTGAGGGAGAGGGAAGAAGTTGACCCTGGAGTGTTCTGGTAGATGGAGATGACCCTCACTCTTGTCTGATGACCTAGCATGGTTAAGTTCTGAATTAGGCTCACCACTAACAACAACAGAGGTGGAATTCAGCATATCAGTTGAAAGTTGGTATATTTGAAGACACCACTTGAGGACGTTCAGTTAGTTTTAATCATCATCTACAATAGATACTCAAATGTTGGGTACTACTGGACCTTGGCCTCTTGAGATGCCTCTACTTCCTCAAGTGAATGAATGGATGTATCACCTGTCTAGTTAGGTTACAGTGATGATTATATAAACGAAAAAAGCATATTAAAACACCTTGTACATTGTCTTCTGTGGTATCTCAATTTACAATACTCCATAATAATATCAATATATTATATACTAATATATTAATTATAGATCAATACTATATATTTCCATAATATCTTACGGAAAAACCCAAACGAACTTTTTGGCCAACCTATTATATTATTTTATTGTCATTATGTAATAATATATCATAGTATACAATAAATACTAATTAATTAAATTAATGTGATAATATTTTATACCAATTATATGATCATTGACATATTTTATATTAATTATAATTAATTGTATATTAATTATTTATGTAAGTTTGGTTATATATAAATATATGTAATATATTAATACTATTATATAGTAATAGTAATTACAATAGTAATAATCTCACATTAATTTCTCAGTGAATAGTAGTGAATATTATTACTATCATTAATGCATATTTAATGTGGAAGCAACTTATCTTTGGCATATCACTGC
This sequence comes from Balaenoptera acutorostrata, assembly GCF_949987535.1. Classification (NCBI taxonomy): domain Eukaryota; kingdom Metazoa; phylum Chordata; class Mammalia; order Artiodactyla; family Balaenopteridae; genus Balaenoptera; species Balaenoptera acutorostrata. Next base: position 30,423,344 of record NC_080071.1, on the reverse strand, counting down.
AGTGTTTTACCTGATTGTTATTCTGCTTTATGAATCAGTTCAAACCGAGATGGACAGTAAATGCATATAATACATGCTGTTGCTATATTCCTTTTATATTCTACTCCAGAAACCCCTCATTGACTGCATGTCAGAAGATGGTTACAAGCTGGATCGAATTAAGGGTGAAATTGAATTCCATAATGTGACCTTCCACTATCCTTCCAGACCAGAGGTGAAGGTAAGTGCCAATTTCTTCTTTGATGATTCATTTCCAGAGCCACAAAATAATTGTTTTTATGAAGCATGACTTATTTTCCAGGAACGAGGCAGGGAGACACGTTTCTCTGGAAGTATCCTCAGGTGTCTTGTCGTTCCTCAGGCCACAAACCATATTCCTTGTGATAATAATATATGCAAATCTCTCTGGTGGGAACACAGCCTGGTAGCACATTCAGGTTAAGTCAACTGAGTGATGCTCTGTTAAAATGAGTGGCAGATCCTGTCACTGTGAGCACAAGCTAAACAAACTGCAAAACAATCAGAACAATCCAGAAGGGTAGCTTATCAACCACCTCCTTAAAGCCTGCAGAAGGCAGGACACTGAGTGGGTAGGGTATGAAGTGGCAAAGGAAAGCTGCTGTCTTTGACGTTTTTTATTTCCTATCCGTAAGTTCACAAGGATCTCTATATCAGTCCTTGAAGGAAAGGTAATCTTGTGATATTATGGTCACATGTCTTGTACTAGGTAATTGTCCAGGGCACATGGTGAAGAAAATTTAGTTTTCCCGCACCTACTGAGCAAGTATCTTTAAAGCCAATTTACCCCACAGGAAAATTAGGATCTACTCCCCAAATGAACTGGCTTTGGGAGGAGACTTATTCCTCATTTTTAAAAGAGTATCTTTAGCCACCCTTTCTTTTTACTTTTTTTAATTGAAATATAGTTGATGTACAATATTGTGCTGGTTTCACGTATACTACATAGCGATTTCACATTTGTATACATTATGAAATGATCACCACGATAAGTCTAGTAACCATCTGTCCCCATACAAAGTTACTACAATATTATTGACCATATTCCTTTTGCTGTATATTATATCCACGTGCCTTTGTTTTATAACTGCAGGCTTGTACTTCTTTATCCCCTTCACTTATTTTCCCCTCTGGGAACCACTCCTTTGTTCTCTGTATCTCTGAGTCTATTTTCATTTTGTTTTGCTTGTTTGTTTATTTTGTTTTTTAGATTCCACATGTAAGATCATACAGTATTTGTCTGTCTCTGTCTAACTTATTTCACTTAGCATAATACCTTCTAGATTTATCCATGTTGTCACAAATGGCAAGATTTAATTTTTTATAGCTGAGTAATATTCCATTGTGTGTGTGTGTGTGTGTGTGTGTGTTTATATGTGTATACCACATTTTTTTCATTCATCTATCGATGGATACTTAGGTTGCTTCCATATCTTGGCTATTGTAAATAATACTGCAATGAACACTGGTATGCATGTATCTTTTCAAATTATTGTTTCTGTTTTCTTCTGGTAAATACACAGAAGTGAAATTGCTGGATCATATGGCAGTTCCATTTTTAATATTTTGAGGAAACTTTGTACTCTTTTCCATAGTTAGCTACCCTTTCTTAATACTATTTCTATTACCCCCACAGAACTCAATCCCATGCAACTGAATTCTAATACTACATACTTATAATGTAGGTAAATATATATATATATATATATATATATATATACACACACACACTCACACCTCATACATATCTGTATATAAAACATAGTTACATATATTCTGATAACATTTCTGAAGTATATTTTTGATTACTATAATATAGCACATATATATATATAAACATTAAATGTCAACATATGTAAAAGTGCTTTGTGAAATATAGATCACAAGGTAGTACTTACTCAGTAAAGATTTTTGAACAGATGACTGAAAGCTTCATTTATAATATCTGTTCGGAGCTAGTTCATAATAGCTGTTCAACAAATATCGGTTGAATTGAAATACATTTATGTCATTTCTGTTTTATCTTCTATTCCCAATGCCAGTAGTTTGTTTTAATAAAGTCTTCTGCTGCTAAGTGGCTTTCTCCCCTAAGCTAATTGGGACAGTCTCCTTGAGGTATCCTGACATGTCAGAAACATTTTAAATTAGATTCTGGAACATACTTTTCAAAGTCGGCCTGGCTTATTTACTTCAACAGTGTTTTATTTGTTGGCTACAGCTATCAGTTTATTACTAAGTAATGTGCTAAATGCTAAAACCACATCCTAGGCATTGTTTACTAATTTTTCTGGTTATTGAGGGAAATCAGTGGATATTGCTGTGAGGGCATAAGTAAACACATACACAGTGCCTTCACAAAGCATTCTAACTTGTAGCCTAATTGACAGCAATCTGAACATTGCTCTTTTCTTTTCTCTGCAGATTTTAAATAACTTAAGCATGGTCATTAAATCAGGGGAAATGACAGCTATGGTAGGATCCAGTGGAGCTGGGAAAAGCACGGCACTGCAGCTCATTCAGCGATTCTATGACCCCAGTGAAGGCATGGTGTGTATTTTCTAGAAACTTCTTAATCCACGGGAATAGGAAATTGCAAATGGTTATACATTGGTCAGACACAAAGGCCTAGCATACACTGAGACCATCCTGACATCTGCATAGTTGACAATGATTTTTGACGGAACCAACTGGACTAATTCCCTCCATGGTGGTTGTGTTCGATAAATAACCAGTCTATCTGTTCAGTGATGTAACTGAATGTGCAGATACATTCAAAATGGTATTGCTACCTCTTCAGCGAGGGAACATTTCCATCTCTTTCTTCTTATTGTAACAAAATTATTATTGTTCCCTAAGGTTCTCCAAACGCTAAGTATAAGAAAGCTTACATGACCAGAATTAACAGAGAACAGCTCTTGATTATTGCTTTGAGAAATTAGGTTAAAAAACTACTGTCTCTTTCTCCTTGTGTTTATCTGACTATAAGCATAGATTGAAACTAAAAAAATATATATTAATAGTTGCTATTTATCAATATTATATGTCAAGTGCTTTATGAAAATCATCACTTATTTTCACAGTGACCTCCATAGATAAATATGCCCGTTTTGCAAATGAGGAAGGAGAGAGATTGAGATCTGAACCCAGATCTGTTGGATGCCAAAGGCTGTGCTCTTTTCACTCTGCCTCAAAATCATTCTTGTCAACATCTCCTTGATACCTTTAGATAGGATCATTTGACTGTATATTAAATGACTTCCATGCAATGAGCTCTATATAATGCATGTACTGTCAGAGGTGACATGGCAAATGTGATAGAGTTTTCTTTTTTCACAGACAGTTTGTTCTCTGATTGGGTATTCTTTGCTACATACCACCATAACTATATTCTGAATATATAGAAATCATGTTTTCTTGATGTAAAATTTTTACTTTTTTCTAATAGCAATATTTATTTACTTATCACACTTACAGTTTCAATTGCTTTTGAACAGCCAAGTGTCATTTGATGAATCTGGCCAGAAAGTAAGATTTTGTTCTAAACATATATATACAAGATAGAGATCATTGCTTATTTTCTTTGTGTCTTTTGAAGTTCATTTTGGCCTCAAGTCAAAAGATAAAAATATTCAAAGTATGGTGAATAACGGACTCTACTCTTTATTAAAGAATTAAAAACTTTTCTACTCCTGGGCCAATCATGTTAAACTATATCAAGTGATCTTTATATCAATTGTGTTTCTACAGTGAATTGTCCTACAGCTATACTTGATTTCAATTTATGTTGTCATCCTTATATTAACAACCACATTGTAAGAGGAATTGTTTCTTTTACAATCTCGTTGGTCTCTTTTTTTTCTCCCCATAGGTCAAGTACAACCTGGTAGTATGACTCAGAACTCTGAAGGATTCCAAGAGAAGTGACCTTGTATTCTTGTTCTCTAGGTGACCTTGGATGGCCATGACATTCGCTCTCTTAACATTCAGTGGCTTAGAGCTCAGATCGGGATAGTGGAGCAAGAGCCTGTTTTGTTTTCCACCACCATTGCAGAAAATATTCGCTATGGCAGAGAAGATGCAACGATGGAAGATATAGTCCGAGCTGCCAAGGAAGCCAATGCCTACAGCTTCATCATGGACCTGCCACAGGTATCCCTAGCCTCTCATTCCAGAGGGAAACCCAGAAGTCATAGAAGGCAAACAATTTACACAGTAATGTGCATTTCTTTTCATTTGATTACTAAATTATTAAATTCTTAATGTCATGTTTTAATTTTTTTTTTTTAAAGCTTTATTGTTTTTTTTTTTTTTAATTTTTTTTAATTTATTCATTTATTTATTCATTCATTTATGGCTGTGTTGGGTCTTTGTTTCTGTGCCAGGGCTTTCTCTAGTTGTGGCAAGCGGGGGCCACTCTTCATCGCGGTGCGCGGGCCTCTCACTATCGCGGCCTCTCTTGTTGCGGAGCACAGGCTCCAGACGCGCAGGCTCAGTAATTGTGGCTCACGGGCGTAGTTGCTCCGCGGCATGTGGGATCTTCCCAGACCAGGGCTCGAACCCGTGTCCCCTGCACTGGCAGGCAGATTCTCAACCACTGCGCCACCAGGGAAGCCCCATGTTTTAATTTTATGCCCAGAAATGTATCTTGAGTTTCTCCCCTTTGTCTGAAAATATGTTGTTGTTAATATATTAAAAACCTACCAAACTGGGGTAGCTTTCTTTTATAAGCTCCTTTGACCCAGATACAATTTCCGTATTCTGTCCATTAAGCATTTGTCTAAGCGGATGATAAATTTGTCATGTGGCAGTAACTTTCACAATGCCCTTTTGATGTCTATCATTGTCACTGCTCTTTAATTTTCTTGTGCTTGGGCAGCTAATACTGTGTCTTCAGTACTGTATCTCACATATTAAAATTTCCTCATTTATCTTCATTTTATACAACACGACAACAAAAACCAACTCCCTAATAATATACTTGTATGGATTTTGCGGCCAGTGGTCTGCTAAATGGAAGAGTTATTATTACTAGTGTACGTATAGTTAGTGCTTACTACATATCAGGCACTGTTCTAAGCACTTTACATCTATTAATTCATTTAACTCTCACAATCATCCTGTCAGGCAGCTACTATTATTATCCGCATCTACCGATGGAGAATTGAGGTTCCAAGAGGTCAAATCACTTGCTCAAGGCAGGCGAGACAAGGATCTCATCCAGGTGGTCTGGCTCCAGAGTCTGTGCTCTAGAATACTTCCTACTCAGCCTTCTAAAATGTTTGTATGAATAGGATTTCAGCTGTGAGTATTATATAGTCTAGTGGTTAAAAAGTATAAAGCTTTAGAATCAGCCTGCCTCCATACAAATCCCAGCTTCTCTACTTGCAAGCCTTATGAACTTGGGCAAGTCACTTTTCCCCCTCAGGCCCCAGTATTTCCTTATGCATCAATTGAGCAGAATAGTAGTACCTAACTCATGTGGCATCTGTGAGGACTAAATATGACGATATGTGTAGAGAGCTCAGATTCATGCTTTCTACATGGTAGGTGCTCAACTCATGTTGGCTGATAATAAGCAAGATAAGAGTCTGACCACAATGCCCCATTGTGAGATTCCAATATAACGCTAGACATGCAAGATACTCGGTAACTGTTTGCTATTCATGATAATGATTTTAAAGCTACTTTGATCTTTCATTCATAATATATAGACAGTTTTAGCGTTGTGTTTTTCTGTGTTGTCTAGCTAGAGAAAAGAGACAATGCTTTGATACATGCTCTAATCCTCTAAGATGGATTTTCAGGACCCTGATCCACTTTTATTGTGGTGGAAACATTTTATTTGAAGTTGAGCTAAAGAGAAACATTTTTACATCCCAGAAGGAAAGGATAAATCAATATCTTTATTTTATACACACATATTGATTAGATAATACCCTGTTTCAGGAAAGAGTCTTTTTAAGTGAAAGGCGGACCTGTGAAAATTCATGCTTGAGGAGGAAGCTAGAAAGGACCTTTGTAAAGAATCGGTCAGGATCCTTCAAATTCTTCCTCTTCATTACCAATGTCACCTTCTTCCTAGCAATTTGACACTCTTGTTGGAGAAGGAGGAGGTCAGATGAGTGGCGGCCAGAAACAAAGACTAGCCATTGCTAGAGCCCTTGTCCGAAACCCGAAGATCCTACTTTTGGACATGGCCACCTCGGCACTGGACAATGAGAGTGAAGCCATGGTGCAAGAGGCACTGAGTAAGGTTTGTTGAAAGTCTGAGTTCCTTTCATAAGTCTGTGTGGAAATTCTTGTGTTGCTGTAGGGAAGGCAGCTGTGGAGAGAAGAGAGACAGAAAGAGGGACAGAGAAGGACTACATGGGTCAGTGTATCCATGTGGAAACTATTGGCTCACCACTATGTTCCTCACAGTTGAATGGAAGACATTATGATTTGCTTCTAAAAGCTGCACGTGTAAAATTTTAAATCTTGTTAAGTCTAATGTAAAATATGTGATTTAAAAAATTTCCATTTTGGTTTTCAGCTGTTGATTAATAGCAGCAACCGGACCGATTGCTGATTGGTGTGATGTGATGTGATGGCATTTATTAGCCACAAGAAAGCACCCTGGCATTTTCTAATGTCTGTACAGCCTATTTAAGGATCTTCCCAGGAACTGAGGCTCTGCCTTACTTGTGGATTCAGAGACTGCCCAAATGTCAATGTCAGCTCTGTCTTACAGTCTGGCTTAACTGTGCACTGTACACTCTTACAGGTTCAGCATGGGCACACAATCATTTCCGTCACTCATCGCCTATCCACGGTTAGAGCTGCAGACGTCATTATTGGTTTTGAACGTGGTACAGCAGTGGAAAGAGGCACCCATGAAGAACTGTTGGAAAGGAAAGGAGTTTACTTCACTCTAATGACTTTGCAAAGTCAAGGAGATCAAGCCTTTAATGAAAAAGACATAAAGGGCAAGTGCCTTTTCCATTATGCTTGTACATTACATTAAATAATTAGCTATATATAATGTTTTTTGGATTTCTATGCATTTTAATATACAGTATCTTATTTGTTCTACTCAGAGCCCTGGGAGACATTGTATAGATGATAAAGGAAAGAACAATGCTCAGGAGGTTTAGTTATTGATCAAGTCATAGAGCTAAAACACAGGTCCTTTGTGGAAGAACTTTCAATTCCATCCCTTTTTTCCCTCACAGCTTGCAAATAGGAGAGTCTTCCTAGAGTGTCCTGCACTCAGTAGGAGCTCTCCTCTAGTTGGCTGAGTGAATTAACCAATGACTAAAAAGGTTTATGCTTATTTTCACTAATGTAGATAGATACTTCAGGCCCTAGTGTACCTTCTCTTTTTCAATCTGAATTTTCAGGTTTGGTGGTTTACCGCAACCTACATTAACCAAACATTCCAAACTTTCTCTACCATATCACATCTGGATTTGTGAACACCATTGGGTAAAATGACTGTATACATTTAACATATGTGATTTATTCTGAAAAGTTTTGGTTTTTTTTTTTTTAACTTGGTGCATCTATCATTTTTTTTTTGCCACCTCTAGTGGGCTTCTCATAAGTTTTTTTGTGGTTCATATCGGCTATATCTATAGGTTATCTATTTCTGTGGTGATAACACATAGGCTATCATATAGTTCAAAAGATTCAATCTTGCTCAGTATTTTGATTTTTTTGTTGTTGTTTTTGTTAGAATGTGCTGGACAAGTGCTAACTTTCATTTATTGCAATAAAGTTAATAGACTGTTTTAGCATCAGACACAGTAATGATATGCTAGGGAAATATAGTAAATAATAATTTTATTTTGATATGGTTCTGCTTATTGTATACACTAAGGGATCACTTGTGTTGTGTTGAATAGGAAAAGATGAAACTGAAGATACCTTACTTGAGAGAAAACAGACCTTTAGCAGAGGGAGCTACCAAGCTAGCTTAAGGTAAGCTCAAGTCACGGGGCAGATTTTTAAGTTTTCAAATGTTCTTACGAGCCCTCTGCAGCTAAGATCCTCTGGCAATACCTCAGGTACAACCTGGAGAGCCCTTACTTAAGCACAGCCCCAGGTCTTGGGTAATAATGAACATGCAAATGAATACTTGGTTACTATATTGACATTTCTGTCTCCAATTCATAGAGATTTTTTGTTTAAATTTGGCTTCTCATTTTATTGAGGGTAGGGGTCATGATAAAGATGCTCTGTAGTTAAAATGTTGTTTATTAAGCTTAGAAAGGGGATTTTTGAAAAATCTGTTTAGACTTGTCTCCCAAAGCTAACTGTGGTATTAAGCACTGTCTTAAATGGAGGTCAAATTCATGCCTTTAGCTTCATTCTTTAACCTACTGAGCTGTAATTGAATTACAAATATTTCTGCTCCCAGAATTACCCGTCCAAAGTCAAATCATTCTTTAACTAGATGAAATAAGAGATTCATTGTCTGACGTTTAAAGAGAATTTTCCTAAACATGATTTTTTTTTCCTAGATCAACACATGGGCATTGACTTCCAAAGCATATTTTTGGAGCATGCTATATAGCAAGACTATAAATTTAGCTTTTCATTCTGGTTTAAAAGTTTCAAAAACAAAATAGTTACTTTAATGTTAAAAGTCTATGTATTAAGAATAATTCTGCCCAGGAGTATTTGTCTATATTTGTGAAAATGTTATTCAAGATCTTTTTTTCTTAAGGTAGGAAACAATTTGTAGGCAACAGACTGACAGCATATTTCTCCACTATGGAGTTTACCATTTCTAGGACATTTAATTCAAGGCCGTGCTCTGAACAAAGACTCAGTTTAGGACTTGCTCATTCAAGGTAGCTAATTGTTTATTGAAAAATGGTTAAAGAAGCTTAAAATATAATATTCAGGTAACAACTCCAAATAGTTCAAACACAGATTTACTTACTTTTAATATTCACTGATTTTCATTTTTCCTTTTAAGAACAAGTCTATTCAGAAAAATTCTAAGAAATGCTAGTTTTATTGAATTTTTTGAATTTGGAAAGTAATAAAACAATAGCTTCATGTTTCTCTATAAAATAAAAGCTATAAAAATTGCCAAAAATGTTAGGCAATTTTTATAGACATCTGGTATTATGTTTAACCAGCTTTTTTTCTGATTGGAAGAAAGAAAATTATAAAGGTCATTAGAATCACAATCTGAAGATACCAACTAACTTCTTAAAAACAGAAAATGACTAGGCAACTCTTTTGATCACTAAGTTAAGGGTTGCAAAGAGGAGATGTATCTCATGGTCATGTCAACAAGAAAATTAATATTTTCTTAATTTTTCAGATGAACAAAATTTTTCCCATTCTACGTAGTTTACTTACAGTTTACTATTAGGAACAGATAACCATTTTTAATATAAATATTTCCTATTTGGCTATTAGTTCTCACAAATTCTCCATTTTGGTGACTAGGAAGAGAAACACAGAAATACCACCTATACACAGAAAGTAGCTATTAACCTCCTGCAGAGAAAGATTTATAAGTTTGAGTAAGAATGTCTGTTAAAAATATCTTATTTTGTATGCTGACAGATCTTTTTTTTAAGATGACTCATTGAAATGTTCATTTGTATCTTATTTCCTTGGCTTCAGTCCTTCTGATGCCTAAGTCTCTCTTTAGTAATATATTTTAGGTTCAGGAACAATTTCATGGATGACAGTAATTTCCTAAATAATAATGTTGAGAGAGAGAACATATATTCCCAAATTACCTGTTTTTATTTGTGGTGAGAAGTGGTACTCGGCTCCTGAGGAAGGGAGGGGCAGATGTTGTAAGTTTCTGAAAAGGGTTGTGATAGAACTCTAATGTTGGTGTTTATGGCAGACCAGAGGAGGCAGGTCAGGCCCCTGTCTTGCACCCTTACTGCCCATGGTCTCACTGGGACAGCTTATGCTAGACAGGTGGAATGGTGGGCAACAGGGAATGAGAGAAAGAGAGATTTAAGAAATAGAAGATGAAGTAGTAGAAATTTGAGGGGACGAGGATCAAGGTCTTCCATGCTCAGAACTGGGCTGTAGGCAACTATATTTTGATGCCCTCTTCTTCTGAGCGTACTCCTACCTTGGCTTCTACTGCTCTGAGTTTCTTTTTAGGCTCATAACCTTAAGTCTCAGCCCTGTCATGCACTCTGCTCTCTCTAGCTGACACATACCTATCTCTCACACCTTCGGGAGATGACCTCTCAACCTTAGTTAACCTAACTTAAAGAGATGACTCTATTGCCGCAGAGTTTCAGGCCAAGTGGGAGGGGATTGGGGTGTCCCGGAGGCCAGTTTGGTAGCAGGGAATCGGGGTGGTGTGGTTTCATGCCTGATCGCAATGAGACTTGGCAATAGTCTGAGCAAGAGCAAGGAAGATGAAGGACTTGACATAAATGCACCTGTTGAACCTGGTGACTAAGGGGATGGTGATGCCATCAACAGAACGTGGGAACAAATTAGAGTCATGCAGTTGATGCGTTGCTGCCTTCTCAAGAAGGCTGCATGAGCATCAATAATAGGCAGGCACCACCTTGGTATTTGTTTTAGTCTAACTTCACCTGGATACAGATGATAGAGAGAGACTTATGAATAGCTCCATCTAGATTGCACTACCACAGCCGATGCAGGTCTCCTCATCTCTAAATCACTCTCTTTACGCCGTACTTCTTCAGATTAAGTGCTTTGATAGTGTAACTTCTACCTCTCAAGTCTTCAGGATTGCCTCTATCACTTGACTCTATTTGCAAATGGCTAAAAACCTAAGCCAACCTGATTTAACCTTTAAAGGGAAAGAATAAGTTAACATAACTCAATAAATAGTCCAAGGAGGCTTTGGTATCAAACAAGGCTGAGGCTTCGATGATTTGTCCAAGATACATACAGTTTCTTTCTCTTCCCTTCTCTGCTCTACTTATTTTTCAGTATTCATTTTTCAGGAAGCTTCTTTCCTTGACATAATTGCCAACAGCTTCCAGTGTCACATACTTTCAAGTTTAATCTAGAGGAGAGTAGGAGTCTCCTTCCCAGAAATCTCAGGGAAAAAACAAAACAATTTGAATCAATCACTTCATGTATCTGCTCTATACTAAGTATATAAAACTAGTAATTCTGTCTCCACACTTCTCTTTATACTGTTCTGTCAATCAGCAATGCTCTTCCCTCCAGCCTACAGATACCCAGATCCTACCTTAACCACCTCCTCTGTGAAACCTTTTATGGTAACACCTGACATACATTCCTTTTTCCTTTAAATTTCCATACTGCTTATTTAAATCTGCCTTATAGCACTTACCACATTCTCCCTTACATCAGGGTTGGATGCATGCATTGTTCTTCCATAAAGCTTTAAGCTCCTTAGGGAGAAGTCTGTAACTGACCAGTCTTTGTATCCCCCAAAGCACCTGGCACTGGTTTGCATGTTGTAGGTGCATGGTAAGCTTCTGTCGAGTGAATGAATGAACACACCAAGTTAAATTATATTTCAATAAGAGATTTGTTAACTAAATCCATCCCTATGGGCAGTATATAGCATGGAGAAAACCTCACTAGGGGCCCTCTTTCCTCCTACCGGTCCATTGGTATCCAGGTGGCATTATGCTAAAGCAAACATCAGGGTGAAAGAGAAAGAGAGAGAGGGAGAGAAGGAGAGATATCAAAACTACAACCTACAAACAGAAGGGAGGTAACAGTGATGGACCATTGCCATTATAGCAATTAGTAGAACCATGTGGGTTTGGAATGGATTTGAGTCTTGGACCATTTTTTGGTGGACTAGTGGAACAACTTTGCCCCCCTTCTCTTTCTCCCTCCTCGGTTATACTCTGAATCAGGGTCTAGCCTGCTGTCCACAGCAACCAAACTGATTAGCTTTGCCTTAAGAATAGCTCTATCAAACTTGATCAGGAAGCTCCCTTATCTGCTTACCATGTAACCTAGCAGACATTTCTGTTCATTTGACACAAGTGATGTAAACTCAGAACCAGCTGAGTCCTGTTCCAACCTGCCCATAATTTACAGGCTAATTCATCTTTCTGTTTACTTCCAGAGCTTCCATCCGGCAACGGTCCAAGTCTCAGCTTTCTTACCTGGGACCTGAACCTCCATTAGCACTTGTAGATCATAAGTCTACTTATGAAGAGGACAGAAAGGTCAGGTACCGATCGCTCATGGGGGGATGAAAGAAGTCTCTCCTGGAGACTACTGTATGCCCTTTAAGTGAAGATGAGTTTTCAAGGCCTTTATCTAGTATTATTTCACTAAGTCAAACTAAATGGGAGACTCCATTAAGACCTGATGGGAACTCTAAATTTTACATAATGTTTTACATGGTATTTTAAAAGAAACACAAATTAATTAAATACTTTTAAGAATACATGGTAACTAAAACTGAGCTATTAAGGGTTAATTGATAGTTCTTAGATGAACCATTCTAATAAACACAAGCAAATTACAGGTACTTAGCAGATTATTTGATTATGTAGGTATCCTTAAAAAATTTTTAAGAATATCTGAAAACTGTTTTTGTAAAATTTTAAATCTCCTTCTTAAATTATAATAACCTTGGCAAAAGTGTTTGACAACAGAAATATTTGATATACAAGTTATCACAAATTTTAAATTAATGGGGACTGATTAGGTTTTATGGGCATTTGTTCAGTTCATACAATTTTATAATAATTGTTTAAGGGTGCATTTAAAATTAACACTATTAATTTTAGCATCATTCAAAACAACATAAAAATGAAAGAGATAGGAGAAGAATCAACACATGTAACAATATTAAACTTTCTTCATCAGGATGTCTATTGCTGTGGTGGGTACAGTCTAACTTTCACATAAGGTGAACATCCCTCCTCCTCAAATCCTTGCTTAATCACTGAACTTCATTCTTCAGCCCTGATACTCCCATTTTCGATCCTCCATTACTCTTCATTTGAATCTTTTCATGGCAGTTTTCTTATTGAGGCTTATTTCAGGTCATGTTGTCTTATCCTGTTACTAAATTATAAGCTTCTTAAAGTTAGTGACTATATATTATTTATGTTTGTATCAACTTGGGCACCTTGCTTTGCCCTGAGAATAGCTCTGTCAAACCTAACCAGAAGGTCCTTTATTTGGTAACCATGTGACCTAGCAAACATTTCTGTTTATTTGACACATGTAAACCTAGAATCTGTTGAGTCCCATTCCAACCTGCCCATGATCTACAGACTCTTTCATCTTTCTGTTTAGTTACAGAGCTGCACGTAGTAGGACATCAAGGGATTTTAAAACTAGGATGAAAAATTAAATTTTTATAGTAAAATAAGGTCCAAATCACAAGATATACCAAAGAAAATGAGTCAGAGAATATTTTAATTACAAGCACATCCATTGTACATGATGTAATTTCAAATTGTCTTTAAACAATTTCAGTATGAGAATCCATTTTGGAAGTAATTATAAACACTGATTCACAATGCCAAATTTGGAATAAAGTACTACTTAACGATCTTATGACTATGATGGAAGGATTTAAGGCTCTCTTTTGGTTTTAATATATTGATAATAAATAGATATAGGTCTCAATATCTAATAGAGTTGGTTTAAATAAATTTCATAGAAGAACACCTTGTCTCAGAAGCAGCAGGATGAATCCAGTGAGAGAAAACGTTTAGCAAGCATGGTTGCTTACTTCATCTTGCAATTAAGGACTCAGCACCTCTTCTAGTTCTAGAAACAGGTTCTTCATTTATGTCCATGGTGCTGCCACTCATAACTACAAGATGTATTACGTAAGGAGTTTAATAAGCTTCAAGGGAGAAAGAACTAAACACTGCACTGACGTTTCAAACGTAACAGTACCAATCATATTCAATTTTTGAAAAATAAATTTATTTATTTTATTTATTTATTTTTGGCTGCATTTGGTCTTTTTTTTAAACATCTTTATTAGAGTATCATTGCTTTAAAATGGTGTGTTAGTTTCTGCTTTATAACAAAGTGAATCAGTTATACATATACATGTGTCCCCATATCTCTTCCCTCTTGCGTCTCCCTCCCTCCCACCCTCCCTATCCCACCCCTCTAGGTGGTCACAAAGCACCAAGTTGATCTCCCTCTGCTATGCGGCTGCTTCCCACTAGCTATCTATTTTACGTTTGGTAGTGTATATATGTCCATGCCACTCTCTCACTTTGTCTCAGCTTAACCTTCCCCCTCCCCGTAACCTCAAGTCCATTCTCTAGTAGGTCTGCATCTTTATTCCCGTCTTGCCCCTAGGTTCTTCTGACCATTTTTTTTTCTTTCTTTTTTTCTTTTTTTTAGATTCCATATATATGTGTTAGCACACGGTATTTGTTTTTCTCTTTCTGACTTACTTCACTCTATGACAGTCTCTAGGTCCATCCACCTCACTACAAATAACTCACTTTTGTTCCTTTTTATGGCTGAGTAATATTCCATTGTATATATGTGCCACATCTTCTTTATCCATTCATCTGTTGGTGGACACTTAGGTTGCTTCCATGTCCTGGCTATTGTAAATAGAGCTGCAATGAACATTCTGGTACATGACGCTTTTTGAATTGTGGTTTTCTCAGGGTATATGCCCAGTAGTGGGATTGCTGGGTCATATGGTAGTTCTATTTTTAGTTTTTTAAGGAACTCTATACTGTTCTCCATAGTGGCTGTATCAATTTACATTCCCACCAACAGTGCAAGAGGGTTCCCTTTTCTCCACACCCTCTCTAGCATTTATTGTTTGTAGATATTTTGATGATGGCCATTCTGACCAGTGTGAGATGATATCTTATTGTAGTTTTGATTTGCATTTCTCTAATGATTAATGATGTTGAGCATTCTTTCATGTGTTTGTTGGCAATCTGTATATCTTCTGTGGAGAAATGTCTATTTATATCTTCTGCCCATTTTTGGATTGGGTTTTTTGTTTTTTTGATATTGAGCTGCATGAGCTGCTTGTAAATTTTGGAGATGAATCCTTTGTCAGTTGCTTCATTTGCAAATATTTTCTCCCATTCTGAGGGTTGTCTTTTCGTCTTGTTTATGGTTTCCTTTACTGTGCAAAAGCTTTTAAGTTTCATTAGGTCCCATTTGTTTATTTTTGTTTTTATTTCCATTTCTCTAGGAGGTGGGTCAAAAAGGGTCTTGCTGTGATGTATGTCATAGAGTGTTCTGCCTATGCTTTCCTCTAAGAGTTTGATAGTGTCTGACCTTACATTTAGGACTTTAATCCATTTTGAGTTTATTTTTGTGTATGGTGTTAGGGAGTGTTCTAATTTCATTCTTTTACATGTAGCTGTCCAGTTTTCCCAGCACCACTTATTGAAGAGGCTGTCTTTTCTCCACTGTATATTCTTGCCTCCTTTATCAAAGATAAGGTGACCATATGTGCGTGGGTTTATCTCTGGGTTTCTATCGTGTTCCATTGATCTATATTTCTGTTTTTGTGCCAGTACCATACTGTCTTGATTACTGTAGCTTTGTAGTATAGTCTGAAGTCAGGGAGCCTGATTCCTCCAGCTCCATTTTTCTTTCTCAAGATTGCTTTGGCTATTCGGGGTCTTTTTTGTTTCCATACAAACTGTGAAATTTTTTGTTCTAGTTCTGTGAAAAATGCTAGTGGTAGTTTGATAGGGATTGCATTGAATCTGTAGATTGCTTTGGGTAGTAGAGTCATTTTCACAATGTTGATTCTTCCAATCCAAGAACGTGGTATATCTCTCTATCTATTTATATCATCTTTAATTTCTTTCATTAATGTCTTATAGTTTTCTGCATACAGTTCTTTTTTCTTCTTAGGTAGGTTTATTCCAAGGTATTTTATTCTTTTTATTGCTGTGGTAAATGGGAGTGTTTCCTTAATTTCCCTTTCAGATATTTCATCATTAGTGTATAGGAATGCAAGAGATTTCTGTGCATTAATTTTGTATCCTGCTACTTTACCAAACTCACTGATTAGCTCTAGTAGTTTTCTGGTAGCATCTTTAGGATTCTCTATATATAGTATCATGTCATCTGCAAACAGTGACAGCTTTACTTCTTCTTTTCCGATTTGGATTCCTTTTATTTCCTTTTCTTCTCTAATTGCTGTGGCTAAAACTTCCAAAACTATGTTGAATAATAGTGGTGAGAGTGGGCAACCTTGTCTTGTTCCTGATTTTAGTGGAAATGGTTTCAGTTTTTCACCATTGAGGATGATGTTGGCTATGGGTTTGTCATATATGGCCTTTATTATGTTGAGGTAAGTTCCCTCTATGCCTACTTTCTGGAGGGTTTTTATCATAAATCGGTGTTGAATTTTGTCGAAAGCTTTCTCTGCATCTATTGAGGTGATCTATTGAGGTGATCATATGGTTTTTCTCCTTCGGTTTGTTAATATGGTGTATCATGTTGATTGATTTGCATATACTGAAGAATCTTTGCATTCCTGGGATAAACCCCACTTGATCATGGTGTATGATCTTTTAATGTGCTCTTGGATTCTGTTTCCTAGTATTTTGTTGAGGATTTTTGCATCTATGTTCATCAGTGATATTGGCCTGTAGTTTTCTTTCTTTGGTACCTCTTTGTCTAGTTTTGGTATCAGGGTGATGGTGGCCTCGTAGAATGAGTTTGGGAGTGCTCCTCCCTCTGCTATACTTTGGAAGAGTTTGAGAAGGATAGGTGTTAGCTCTTCTCTAAATGTTTGATAGAATTCGCCTGTGAAGCCATCTGGTCCTGGGCTTTTGTTTGTTGGAAGATTTTAAATCACAGTTTCGATTTCAGTGCTTGTGATTGGTCTGTCCATATTTTCTATTTCTTCCTGGTTCAGTCTCAGAAGGTTGTGCATTTCTAAGAATTTGTCCATTTCTTCCAGGTTGTCCATTTTATTGGCATATAGTTGCTTGTAGTAATCTCTCATGATCCTTTGTATTTCTGTAGTGTCAGTTGTTGCTTCTCCTTTTTCATTTCTAATTCTATTGATTTGAGTCTTCTCCCTTTTTTTCTTGATGAGTCTGGCTAATGGTTTATCAATTTTGTTTACCTTCTCAAAGAACCAGCTTTTAGTTTTATTGATCTTTGCTATCATTTCCTTCATTTCTTTTTCATTTATTTCTGATCTGATCTTTATGATTTCTTTCCTTCTGATAACTTTGGGGTTTTTTTTTGTTCTTCTTTCTCTAATTGCTTTAGGTGTAAGGTTAGGTAGTTTATTTAAGATGTTTCTTGTTTCTTAAGGTAGGATTGTATTGCTATAAACTTCCCTCTTAGAACTGCTTTTGCTGCATTCCATAGGTTTTGGGTCACCGTGTTTTCATTGTCATTTGTTTCTAGGTATTTTTTGATTTCTTCTTTGATTTCTTCAGTGATCTCTTGGTTATTAAGTAGTGTGTTGTTTAGCCTCCATGTGTTTGTATTTCTTACAGATTTTTTCCTGTAATTGATATCTAGTCTCATAACATTATAGTTGGAAAAGATACTTGATACGATTTCAATTTTCTTAAATTTACCAAGGCTTGATTTGTGACCCAAGATATGATCTATCCTGGAGAATTTGCCATGAGCACTTGAGAAGAATGTGTATTCTGTTGTTTTTGAATGGAATGTCCTATGTATATCAATTAAGTCCATCTTGTTTAATGTATCATTTAAAGCTTGTGTTTCCTTATTTATTTTCATTTTGGATGATCTGTCCATTGGTGAAAGTGGGGTGTTAAAGTCCCCTACTATGATTGTGTTATTGTCGATTTCCCCTTTTATGGCTGTTAGTATTTGCCTTATGTATTGAGGTGCTCCTATGTTGGGTGCATAAATATTTAAATTGTTATATCTCCTTCTTGGATTGATCCCTTGATCATTATGTAGTGTCCTTCTTTGTCTCTTGTAATAGTCTTGATTTTAAAGTCTATTTTGTCTGATATGAGAATTGCTACTCCAGCTTTCTTTTGCTTTCCATTTGCATGGAATATCTTTTTCCATCACCACACTTTCAGTCTGTATGTGTCCCTTGGTCTGAAGTGGGTCTCTTGTAGACAACATATATACGGGTCTTGTTTCTGTATCCATTCAGCCAGTCTATATCTTTTGGTGGGAGCATTTAATCCATTTACATTTAAGGTAATTATCAATATCTATGTTCCAATTACCATTTTCTTAACTGTTTTGGGTTTGTTATTGTAGGTCTTTTCCTTCTCTTGTGTTTCCTGCCTAGAGAAGTTCCTTTAGCATTTGTTGTAAAGCTGGTTTGATGGTGCTGAATTCTCTTAGTTTTTGCTTGTCTGTAAAGGTTTTAATTTCTCCATCAAATCTGAATGAGATCCTTGCTGATTAGAGTAATCTTGGTTGTAGGTTTTTCTCCTTCATCACTTTAAATATGTCCTGCCACTCCCTTCTGGCTTGCAGGGTTTCTGCTCAAAGATCAGCTGTTCACCTTATGGGGATTCCCTTGTGTGTTATTTGTTCTTTTCCCCTTGTTCCTTTTAATATTTGTTCTTTGTATTTAATTTTTGATAGTTTGAGTAATATGTGTCTTGGTGTATTTTTCCTTGCATTTATCCTGTATGGGACTCTCTGTGCTTCCTGGACTTGATTAACTATTTCTTTCCCATATTGGGGAAGTTTTCAACTATAATCTCTTCAAATATTCTCTCGGTCCCTTTCTTTTTCTCTTCTTCTGGGACCCCTATAATTCGAATGTTGGTGAGTTTAATGTTGTCCCAGAGGTGTCTGAGACTGTGCTCAATTCTTTTCATTCTTTTTTCCTTATTCTGGTTTGAGGTAGTTATTTCCACTATTTTATCTTCCAGGTCACTTATCCGTTCTTCTGCCTCAGTTATTCTGCTATTGATTCCTTCTAGAGAATTTTTTATTTCATGTATTGTGTTGTTCATCACTGTTTGTTTGCTCTTTAGTTCTTTTAGGTCCTTGTTAAACGTTTCTTGTATTTTCTGCATTCTATTTCCAAGATTTTGGATCATCTTTACTATCATTATTCTGAATCCTTTTTCAGGTAGACTGCCTATTTCCTGTTCATTTGTTAGGTCTGGTGAGTTTTTGCCTTGCTCCTTCATCTGCTGTTTGTTTCTCTGTCTTCTCATTTTGCTTAACTTACTGTGTTTGGGGTCTCCTTTTCACAGGCTGCAGGTTTGTAGTTCCCGTTGTGTTTGGTGTCTGCCCCAGTCGCTAAGGTTGGTTCAGTGGGTTGTGTAGGCTTCCTGGTGGAGGGGACTAGTGCCTGTGTTCTGGTGGATGAGGCTGGATCTTGTCTTTCTGGTGGGCAGGTCCACGTCTGGTGGTGTGTTTTGGGGTGTCTGTGGCCTTATTATGATTTTAGGCAGCCTCTGTGCTAATGTATGGGGTTGTGTTCCTGTCTTGCTAGTTGTTTGATATAGGGTGTCCAGCTTGCTGGACATTGAGTGGAGCTGGGTCTTGGTGTTGAGATGGAGATCTCTGGGAGATTTTCGCCATTTGATATTACGTGGAGCTGGGAGGTCTCTTGTGGACCAGTGTCCTGAACTTGGCTCTCCCACCTCAGTGGCACAGCCCTGATGCCTGGCTGGAGCACCAAGAACCTGTCCTCCACATGGCTCCGAATAAAAAGAAGAAAAAAAAAGAAAGGAAGAAAGAAGAAAATAAAATAAAGTTATTAAAATAAAAAATAATTATTAAAAAAAATTTTAAGTGATAAAGAAAAAAACGGACAGACAGAACCCTAGGACAAATGGTAAAAGCAAAGCTATACAGACAAAATCACACACAGAAGCATACACATACACACTCACAAAAAGAGAAAAAGGGGAAAATATATATATATCCTTGCTGCCAAAGTCCACCTCGTCAATTTGGGATGATTCGTTGTCTATTCAGGTATTCCACAGTTGCAGGGTACATCAGGTTGATTGTGGAGAGTTAATCCTCTTGTCCTGAGGCTGCTGGGAGAGATTTCCTTTCTCTTCTCTGTTCGCACAGCTCCCGGGGTTCAGCTTTGGATTTGGGCCCGCCTCTGCGTGTAGGTCGCCTGAGGGTGTCTGATCTTCACTCAGACAGAACGGGGTTAAAGGAGCAGCTGATTTGGGGGCTCTGGCTCACTCAGGCCGGGGGGAGGGAAAGGTACAGGTGCAGGGCGAGCCTGCGGTGGCAGAGGCCGGCGTGACGTTGCACCAGCCCGAGGCGCGCCGTGCGTCCTCCCGGGGAAGTTGTCCCTGGATCACGGGACCCTGGCAGTGGCGGGCTGCACAGGCTCCCGGGAGGGGCGGTGTGGATAGTGACCTGTGCTCGCACACAGGCTTCTTGTTGGCAGCAGCAGCAGCCTTAGCGTCTCATGCCCGTCTCTGGAGCTCCTTTAAGCAGCGCTCTTAAACCCCTCTCCTTGCGCACCAGGAAACAGAGGCAAGAAAAAGTCTCTTGCCTCTTATGCAGCTCCAGACTTTTTCCCGGACTCCCTCCCGGCTAGCTGTGGTGCACTAACCCCTTCAGGCTGTGTTCACGCCGCCAACCCCAGTCCTCTCCCTGCAATCCGACCGAAGCCCGAGCCTCAGCTCCCAGCCCCGCCCACCCCGGCGGGGGAGCAGACAAGCCTCTCGGGCTGGTGAGTGCTGCTCGGCGCCGAGCCTCCGTGCGGGAACCTCTCCGCTTTGCCCTCCGCACCTCTGTGGCTGCGCTCTCCTCCGTGGCTCCGAAGCTTCCCCCCTCCGCCACCCGCAGTCTCTGTCCGCGAAGGGGCTTCTAGTGTGTGGAAACCTTTCCTCCTTCACAGCTCCCTCCCGCTGGTGCAGGTCCCGTCCCTATTCTTTTGTCTCTGTTGTTTCTTTTTCCTTTTGCCCTACCCAGGTACGTGGGGAGTTTCTTGCCTTTTGGGAGGTCTGAGGTCTTCTGCCAGCGTTCAGTAGGTGTTCTGTAGGAGTTGTTCCACATGTAGATGTATTTCTGATGTATCTGTGGGGAGGAAGGTGATCTCCGCGTCTTAATCTTCCTCCATCTTGAAGCTTCTTCATTTGGTCTTTGTTGCTGTGCGTGTTCTCTAGCTGCGGCAAGCAGGGGCTACTCTTCATTGTGGTGCTTGGGCTTTTCATTGCGGTAGCTTCTCTTTTTGCGGAGCCCGGGCTCTAGGCACGCGGTCTTCAGTAGTTGTGGCACGTGGACTCAGTAGTTGTGGCACGTGGGTTCTAGAGCGCAGGCTCAGTAGTTGTGGCACACAGGCTTAGTTGCTCCGCAGCATGTGGGATCTTCCTGCACCAGAGCTCGAACCCATGCCCCCTGCATTAGCAGGCGGATTCTTAACCACTGTGCCACCAGGGAAGTCCCAATCATATTCAATTTTTTCATTTTAATTTTTCCCCCTAGTTTCTGGGCAAATATTCTACAATAAAAGCAAGAGCGTTAGGAAGGAAGGAAAAGAAAATCCAATTTTGTTGTTTTTGTTGAAGCTAGTAGATGGCTCAGCATTGTGGCAGAGAACAATCAGATTTCCTGGAGGTCTGAAGATCAGGTTCCCAGAGTTCTCATGAGGCAGGGAAAACTCAGAAGGGAGTTCTTTAAATAAATGGAAACCTAAATCAAATATAGAGATTAGTTTTAGAGAAACAAAAATGGTCCATAACCCAGTGTAATTTTATAAAGATGACACTCTGATTTCTCTCTCTAGTTAAGGAAGGAAAAGGAAGAAAGGAAGAAAGTGACAGGGACACCAATGAGATTTTGCTAAAGCTTGAAGCGAATAAAGGTCTTACGCTTATATTAATACTGCTCATTTGTATGATAATTATATTAGAATCTTTTTGATTTAAAAATTAAGTATTTTTTAAAAGGAAACAACAGAATCAGGGTTAATAAAATTTAATCCTCTTTGGTTAAAGTATGGACTTTCTCATCCAAGTACATTTTAAAGTTTTTTAATAGTTAACTAAATTCTGTAAGATCAAGCACTGGCAAAATTCTTTTTTTTTTTTTTTTTTTTCTTATTTTGATGAAGAAGCTCTAACCTGACCTTCTGTTAATTGGGAGATGTTCTACCTTCTGTGGCAGTGCAAAAGTTTTACTTATATAAAGGAGTTATCTCCACCTTGTGGTCTCTTAGAGTTTTGACTCCGAAAACTTCAGGAAATGGTTTCAAAAGTCTGTCCTTCCAAACTCTAAGTGGGGTGTCTGACCCAACATCTCATAGTTAGCTGGTGACAGAGCCATGACTACAGCCTGTTTTCTCTTCCTCTCCAAGCTATACTCTTGGCTCTCATAAATGGATTCAGATCTTAGTTACAATGCTGACAAAATTAAGATTAGGATTAGGGGAAACCTGCAGGCTAGAGGTTCCAGTCTCTGATATATAGGCATCTCTTTTAGGGAAACTAAAAAGGTAAAACATATAGGAGATTGAGTCAAGGTCAAATATTAGAAATCCGTAGCTTCATCACAGCTAATTTGGAGACGGGGTTTAGGCAATGGTTGAGAGATAGGACAGAGGATCTATAAAAATGACTATCAGTTTTTGATTATTTGGAGAGTCCCTGCTTCTTGGTCATAGTTACCATTTCCTATCATCATATCTTAAAGTCGTTATCGAGGCAGGAGACCCCTATGGATTGGCATGGCATAGTCAATGTAACAAAGTATAGAAATCGGGACATAAGATTTAAGTAGGAAGTTATATTTTCACCTGACCTACACAAGGAGATGGAAGGAAGGAAGCAAGCTGGGAAAAGCTCATTGTCTAACATTGTACCATCTACATTGTAAGTGAGTGATCAGTGTTTTTTAAATAAATGTTTTGTTGCGTGTATGCTCCACGGGCATAAAAGCTTCATTCATTCTTTCATCCAATAAACACTGATTGCACACCTATCACGTGCCAGGTATTGTGTTACGGATGCAAAGATGAACAAGAGCCACTGTCCTTCTCCCTGCATTGGAGCTGCTAGCAGGATACTTCTTGACATATGATAAATAAATGAGCACTGTGCAACTTGACATTGACACAATAGAGACAGGAACCCTGCAGTGAGGAAGCATATATAAACTTTTATAACTGTATCTCTCTGTGAGTTACTGGTTTGCTATATATATATATAATCTTTAGCTTTTTAGCTTTTTTTAGATGAGTAAATTCGTCTTTAGCTTTTCAAAATCCCAGAGGTAAAAACCCTTCTGTACATAGTGACTTTAATTTTCTTTTATTCTTCTACTATCTTTTAGCAATATCAAATAAAAGTCAATCAAAAGTCAGTTACTCAGGGACAGATTTCCTAGTTTTTGCATCATTCAGTCTTAATAGCCTCATCTTTTGGGGGGTTGGGGCATAGTTTCTTTTAAAGTCAAATTTTTAATGAAAGGGGAAAAAAGAAAATTATTCAAATTAATTAAATTTTGCTTCCTGTTAACCTATCTTGGAATGTTAACTACTGGACAAAAGGTACTTCATACTGCTTTTAGATGTCTTTGGTTTTGTTGTTAAGGTTTAGGGATACCTTCAGATATCAGATGACCAGGGAAATTTCTATCATGTCAGACTGAGGGTGGACCATCCTGTGGGACAGTGGTTCCAGGAAATGTTGGACTTTAATGTCCCTAGATGGTATAGCACAGCTGACACTTTCAAAACGTTCAAACATGGCACCCCGAACATTTAGTTCTGGAAGGAGTTTTGGAGATTGTATACTGCTGAGGACCTCAAAAAATGGGCTTTGTCATCAGAATTACCTGAGGAGTATTTTTTAAAACACAAATTCACTCTTAGGCTTACTAAATTAGTATTTCTGTTGATGGGACCCAAGTGTCTGTAATTTTAATCTTCGACCCACATGAGTCTGGTAAGCATCCAGAACTGGACACCAACCACTGTTTAGAACTGTAGAGGGTCTGATATTTTGCTCTATTGCAAGCTATAGCCTGACCCAATTTCATGGATGCCAGCAGAATACACAAGAGCTCTGCGTCAGAGACAAACGACGTTTTACTCAAAGCACAAGCAGGAGCCAGAGTATAGCATTTGCACTAGTTCCCCAGCCCAACCCCACTTCCTGTCAAGTTGATGCAAAGAGAGCCAGATGATACCAGCAAATGAACGGGGAGAGGAATCCTGGGCTTGAGGAACCTGATGTTTTTATAATGGGCAATAAGCACATCTGTCCTTTTCTTGGGATGGAGACACTACCTCTGTCCTCCAAGGCTATTTGCTGTACAAATATCCTTGAAAAATTAGCCTGAACAAAGGTAGTCAATGCCTCTTTTCACAAGATGTGCAGAAACATGAGAGACCCATAGAGAATTGTCTCCCCCACGCAACTTTCCTTTTGAGGAGGAGGTAACTGAGCCTCAGAGAGCTGAAGAGCTCAGTGATATATTCCATTAGTGGCCATATGAGGCTCATCCAAGAACCTCATTCTTTCTACACCTGTTTCCCTCATGCTTTCCCAGCCACCTGTCTTCCTCTCTGCATTGATTTCCTAGAGTTTAGTAAGATGTCAGAGATGAAATCATTGAAGGATTTGCTGCATGAGTGAGTAGTAATGACAAGTGCAACAGTTGACGGCAGGCCAAGAGAGAACTTGAAACGGAGGCATTGACAAATCTATCACCAGCTGAGCTGCCTTCGCCCACCCTATTTGGCTTGCAACTAAAATGAGAGGGACACCAGGCTTTTATTTCAATTGACTTGGCAATGTAGACTTTGACTTTGGAAGCAAGAGGATAGTATTTGAAGTTCCTTGCTGTCTTCTGTTCCTGACATTCAGCTCCCTAAGGGGAAAATTACTGCATGTTAATGAAAGAGAGCACTAATAGTTTTGTAGTCAATTTGCTGTAGACATTTTTAGTATATTTTAATAGAAAAAGTAAAAAATAAATCAATACAGATCTATATATGTCACCTAAAACCCTTTCTCAAACAAAGTGGGCAATAAATTTAACAAATTATTGAATAATGGGCCTAAAGACCAAGCACTGAACAATATCTATAACAAGGAAAACTGATGATAAAAACGATGATATTCTGAATATATTTGCCTTTAAGAGGATAAAAATTTGCTAGCTCTGACACTTTACTGGCAACTAAAGAAATTGGAATAGGGAAATTTTGAAATAATTTTGACTCCTTGTGAAGAAAATGCAGAATTTAGAAATCCAAATTGATTACTATTTACTTCTGGGCACTAATTAAGGAAAACCTTAGAGAAAACATGCAATTGATAACCGTCGACACCACTTAATACATTTTTAAAATTATTTTGCCTTGTTTAGATACACTGGCCTGCCTTAGAGCTTTAGCCAGTTACAAGATTTTAGAGCTTTGACATTTATGAAGGACATATCTTGAAACTTTCACAAGTCCTCAAATATGTAAATACCACTATAGCACAAAAACTTTTTAAAATTGGGGGGTTATTTTTCTTACAGATCCAACATATTTATTACTCCCCAAGAGTTAATACCTATGCAATTGTGAAATGAGAACTACGAGCTCACCTTCAGATGAGCAGACACTCTAAGATCGATCCCATCCAAGTCACAGCATGGTGGCAAGCAATTCAGGACGATTTTTCACAAAATAACAAATCACTTCGTCTCATAGATCTTTAAGGCCACTCATAACCAATCAAACCATGACTCAAAGCTGTGAATGCCAAAGGGTCTGCTGTATAAGAAAAGAGTATATGGAGAAATTTAGATGATTAATGTAACTCCCTCTTCCCTCAAGGACAAGAACATTCCTGTGGAAGAAGAAATTGAACCCGCCCCAGTTAGGAGGATTCTGAAAGTTAATGCTCCAGAATGGCCCTACATGCTGGTAGGGGCTGTGGGCGCAGCTGTCAATGGGACAGTCACACCCTTCTATGCCTTCTTCTTCAGCCAGATTCTTGGGGTAAGCAAACAGCTGGACCAGCTTTATTCTCCTCCTACCTTTGGTTTGTCTATCAGTGGATATCGTCATTTTTGATAGGTTGGCTCTTTGTTGTAATGTATTTAGCTCTTTTCTTTTTTTAAGCTCTTTTTTTAGCTCTTTTTTCTCATCTCTAAAGGATTAAAAATGTCTCGAGTCTCCATCACACAGGAGGTAAGAAGGTGAAGCGGTCTGTCATTTGGGCTGGCAGCACCCTTCAACAGGCATCGTGCCTGTAAAAAAACAGCACTATAGCTGCAAATTTAGTGTCAAAAGAGGGCAGTTAACCTATATGCAAACCAAATCAGAATACAAAGCTGGTTGGTTGAATAATACAAAAGGATTGGGGGGCCATTTTGATCTTGCTGAACAGCTGAGGTACAAAGTTTGACTTGTAATAGCAGGTGCTCATGCCTGTTGTATAATGCTCTTTTCTTCTGCTGGTTGCACCATTGAAATGGGGAAGTGGGGAGAAAACAGGAAAAGGAAGAGAGAAGTAAAATAAGGCATGGATAAAGAATAAGCTTATTTCAGTTTTCACCTCCTAGGAATTTTGATATTCTCCATCTGACTTCATTGTTATAATAAAATAATAATAATAATAATGACTACAAACATTAATTAGGCACTATCTAAGAACTTTGTATACAATAGTTCACTAAACTTTTCTAATAACCACCTGTGGTAGGTATTCTTATTGTTCCCATTTGACAAAGGAGCAAACCAAGGCATAAAGAACTTAGGGGAGCGAGTGGTGGATCTGGGATTTAAATCCAGGCAGTGTGACTACAGAGCCAAGTTCCAATAAAAACTTACCATTGCAAACTTAGTTCTCAAAATGCTATCACATTCTCTTAGTTGAAATTTACACACACACAAATCCTGTGAGGTCAACAAGGAGGCAAACCTAGAATCTAGAGAACTGTAACAACTTGTTCAAGGTGACACAGGGTCACATTAGGGACCAGGACTAGCACCAGCTGTTTTGAAGGATTTGTGAGAGTCCTAAGTTTTAGTTTCCCCCTCTACTGTTCTTTCTCTCTTGCGGTCTCTCTGGCAGAGTTCCTGACCAGAAGTTAAGTCCCCTCAGGCATGAGTTGTATAGAAAGACTTGTACAGTCCACACGCAAAATCAGATCAATCCTATAGGGAGGGCCTCAGCCACCGCTTCAATTTTCACACTGCCCCCTTGTGTTAAGTGAGGAAATCATCAGAAAGGTAGGAAATTGGAAACACAGGGGCCAACTCTGGTAAACTGAATTTCTGGTTATGCTGAAAATATTTTAATAATTAATTTATATTCATTAATATTTAGTAAATACCATACCCTAAACATAATAGAAATGTTCTTTTATTCACTCAACAGGTATTTGTTGATTATCTCCCCTAGACTAGGGACTTGGGAACACAGTGTCAGTCAGGGCGCCTTCCCTAATGTAGTTTCCAGTCTATGAGGAAGATAGACATTAAACCAAAAAATCCACTCATCATTCACCAAATATTTATTGATCACTTACTGTTTTCCAGACACTGTTGCTGGTATTAGCAGTACAGTGAGGAGCAAGAAAACCAGAGCCCTCCCTGCTCTCATAAAGCTGACCTTCTACTAGGGAGAGGCTCTGGAAATGCATTCCACTGAGCAGTGATGCAGATGTAGAGGGTGTAGGGGGTGGCATTGAATCTGTTAAGACCCAAGACTATGCCCTAGATGTACACTTTTAAAATAATTCCAGAATGTCAACTTCTTTGCTGATCATCTCTTTCTCTCTTATAAATGCAGAGTATGGAATGCATTCACTCAACTTTACCCAAACTCTGTGTATGAACTGTTTTGGGAAGAGTCCTGGGTTCTGTGCCAGGAGACTTTTTTCTGCCCTGGGATCACATCATGCCACTTCTCTGGGTCTCAGTTTCCTTAACTATAAAAGGAAGGATTGACAAAGATGATCTGTAAGATAACTTCCAGCTCTAGTGGTCTATGAAATGGCCAAGTCAAAACAAATTTGATGATCCAGTTATAACCCCTGCCCTTGGTTATTGGTGGTGAGAATATTCTCTGTGATTCTTCTGGTCACAACCAGAAAATCCTAGCCTGAGCAATTCAGCTTTTCACTTAAGGACCGAAGGATCAGAGTAGCAGGATCTAGTTGGTGAAATCCAAAATCTGCTCATCATTAAGGCTCTCACGGGGTTATATTTGCTAAGAGGATAAAGCTTTACTATTTTTCTTCTTTGATAAAGAAGGTTGTTTTTGTGTGCCTCTTAGCATAATTATCACATATTCATCAGTGGATTCATGATGCTTTCACCTCATAGGGTATAATCATGAGTCAGATAATAGTCTGGTTTTAATTGCACTGTTTTCATTCTGACATATCTAAAGGGCACAATATTCACAGTTGGTACTGAGACCACAGTTTGGAAAGAGGACCCAGCAAATCATTGGGCGTTAGGGGCCTGGTTGCTAATCTAGCGAAGCGTCAATGTGCACGTAAAGCAGAATTTCTCTGGTTCACTTTCCCTGGGTTTATTTGACTTGGAAAAGGTGCCAAGTGTTCCAAGCACTGCAGTTTGGACATAGCGTGCTGGGTAAAAGCATGAACGCTGGAGTGAGCCAGCCCTGGACTTGCCGCAGGTCTCTGCTCTGTGCTGTCTGCATGCATCTGGGCAAGTGGTTTCCCCTTGATGAGTCTTAGCTTCCTTATCTATAATATGGGGCGAGAAAATCTACCTCACTGGGTTGTTTTAAGAATCCTAATTTAAGGAAATCCTCATTTAAGTTAAAGTAGGTTAAGTAACACATTTGCATCTGGTAAATAGCAAGAGTCTAGAGAATGTTCATTTTCTCCTTAAACAAACTTACCTTTACAAGATGATGTAGATGTGTGCTTGAACTACAGCTAGTCTAAAAACAGAAGAACCGGGGGATGGGCAGTCCTTTGGGTTGCATTTCAGTAAGAATGTACAAAGAACTCATGCAGTAGAGTTTGGGGGTGGGGGGGAAAGATTACAGACAGCTGATGCCCAATCTTGAACTTAATATTAGCCAAACATTCTTTTTTAACACTGAGAAGACGGGTAATATCAAGAGCCAAGAGAGAGTGCCCAGAAGAAAACCACTGCACTGGAATCTGGAAACCAGGCATTTCCTTATCTAATAATAACCACCAGCTAAATGAACTTGGACAAAGGACTCGATCTTGTGGGCTTTAGTTTCCCATCTATAAAATAAGAGTTAAACTGGCTAATATGCAGTATTATAGTCCATGATTATAATAGGTGACCTTAGAGAGGAATGAGAATTATGGCATCACTGTTTGGGGTTTGTGGGGATTTGTATAGCGATTTTTAAAACCAAACTGAAATATGTCTTTAAGTCCTTGTATTTGTAAACTGTAAAGTAAACTTACATGAGTTATTCCATGGTGGGGTGAATGACTGTGGCATCCTTTGAACCCACTTCGTTCATTAAGAATGAATGTATTCTTTATTGCTAAGAACCATAACGGGCCCAAAAGCTCTGTCCTAGAAACAGTACATCTCATTAATTTAGAACCCCTTCCGCTACTTTGGAATTTGTGATAATTTCAACGGGTTACTTCTGCTTTACAAAAAAGGATTTGTTAATGGAGTAGTATACATTGTTTACAGGAGATTTATTTGGCATATAGCAGGCATTCGATAAATATTTGTTGAATAAATGGTTTCCTTTGAGCAACTGCTTTCTGGCATTGTTCTAGTTACTCAAATTAATGCAGAGCAATAAGTAAGGATTTATTGTGCAGCTCTCTAATAAATAGCTTTTCTGAACTCTCACAGTTCCCTCACTTAGTCTGAATTAGGAGGGTTTTGATGTACCTAAAATCTATTTCACTGTAGGGCGATGTCATTAGAATATGCAGCTATTCTTTCCATTTTCTTATTGCAACAGCTTGGGTCCCAATCAGTTACTTGAGCATGTGCCTGTAAGTTCAGAATATACTTATGAGTATAGTTTACCACCTATTATAGACTGAAAAAAAAAACCCCACTCATAATTTCCATAGTTTTTTGAGGGGAATGTTTTCAGCTTCTGGTGATTTAGAAGCAACAATTTCAGCCTCTGATGGATGGAAGCTTTTCTGTCCTAAGACAATTCCAGTTAATGCCTTGATAGCTAGTTGCTTTTGTGTGTGTGTGTGTGCCAGTTGCTTTTATAATAATGCTATTATTTGTATATATATAAGTAATCTATAAAACTAATAATAGGCTAGGTACCTCAGTGAGATAGCCATCTTTATTATAGGGGAAAGACATAGGTCATATTGCTTTGAGTTTTGTCCCAGAATAGTATTCTCAGATTCTCAAGTAACTTCCCCCTTTCTTTCCTTCCTCCTTCCTTCTTCTTTTCTTCCTTCCTATCTTTTTTTCCCTTGCCTTATTATGTAAAGAATTTGAGGCATTTAATCATATTTTTCATCTGTATCAAAGAAAAGCCAATACAATTGCCTACATCAGGCAAAGAAACGAGACAAAAATTCTGTCAGTCATAACCACTGGGTTTTATTCACCAGCCTTCCTTCCCCACAGAGAATTAAGTGCACATGTTCATAGTTAACTTTGGTTTAACGCTAGTATGTTTAAAGTGAACTGCTTTTTAACCCAAAGCCTAAGAGAAATTTCTCTTAAACATATTTGAATTGATTTCTTTTGCTATTGTTTGTTAATACTAAAGTTACTTCCTTGCTTACTGTCTTGCAAAGACTTTTTCAATTCCTGATAAAGAAGAACAAAGGTCGCAGATCCATGGTGTGTGCCTGCTCTTTGTAGCAATAGGCTGTTTATCTTTTTGCACTCAATTTCTGCAGGTAAGGAATTTTATTTTTCAGTAAGCGATTTAGTTATTTTCCCCCTTCTCCTGGTAAAATATCACTAAAGACTCCTTTATGTTTTAGGGATATGCTTTTGCTAAATCCGGGGAACTCCTCACCAAAAGGCTACGTAAATTGGGTTTCAGAGCAATGTTAGGGCAAGACATTGGCTGGTTTGATGACCTCAGAAATAGCCCTGGAGCACTGACAACAAGGCTTGCTACAGATGCTTCTCAAGTTCAAGGGGTAAGCCGTGGGGGAAACCAGGGATGTAGTAACTGGAGTAGACTTTCTTTCCTTTATGTATTCCAATAATCACGTAATTCCGATAACCATGTACATATTTCCTATGAAACAGGAACTCGCGGGGGGATACCCCAGAGCTACATTTTCACCCATTTCCAAAGCTGACAAACAGCAGCTAAAGTACACTGTCTCCTAGGTAATGCCCAGAATCAGTGTTATGGCATGAATCAAAATCTGTCAGAGTTTTGCATTTCCTCTGAGTCTAGCAATTGAGAAGAACTTTCCCTCCTTTCTCAGATCGTTTTGGTTTTTTTTTTAGGCCCAGAGGCTCAGATTCCACAAGACTTAATGGTGCCCCCAGAGGGTGTGTGTGGAAAAAAGCCTCCTTCCACAGGTGCCTGGATTGTAAGTTAGTCTTAGGAAAAGAAGCAGTTCTAAGCAGCCCAGCCGGGAACCTGAGGGAAAGACTGAGATGATTGCTATCTAGAATCCTGACACACATTCCAAGGGCTGTCTTTTCTGACTAAGGGAGACTAAGCTGTGGTTTCTAAACCCCAGAACCTGTAGCCTTGTTCAGGAGGTTTGCACACGTGTACAAGATGAGGCTACACCTTTATAAAACCAGGCATTTGGGTTAAAGGGATGAGAGTTCAGTTTGCCTCTCAACACCACTGCTCACTTTCCATGAAAATCAGAAAAAGAGGAAAAAGAAAAGTCATGGTTTGTCTGTGAGGCTCTTGGAAGAAAAAACTCACTGGATTTGTAGTGCTGTACTGTATATCTCGACTTCTACCAGTTCAACCAACAGTATGAACCATGATATGGAGAATTTCAAAGGAACATGGACCTCTTTAAAGGAAAATCCCTGTAAATTTTTCATTTTGATCATTCTAGGCTTCTTCTATTGTATAAATAGAAAATGTGTTTCCCACAGTCATTGGGTCACACTGTACATATTATTTTGTAATCTTTCTTTTTTCTCCTGAAACAATCTGATGTGAGCCTATTTTGGTCCTTATATATCCTTCTACAATGAATTTTTAAAGAATGCTTAATTCATCATTTTAATATATCATCATTTCTTAAAGAATTCCCCGTTTAGGTCCTCCCTCCCCACATAAGCAATTTATATCATTTTGCATCAAGCTTGTGGCATACCCTTGATTATTTTTTTAGTTCTCAAAATATAACCACTGGATCAAAATGTATAGTTATTTTGAAAGGTTTTAATATGCATTGTCTTACTGCTTAAAGTTTTTACCAGTTTTACTCTCAACATTTGCGTATTCTAGTGTCTAGTTCACCTTATTCTTGACCTTAGATTAAATAAATAAGCCATAATCTCATCTCTTCTATTTTTGCAACCTTCAATCTGCAAGGAGCTTTTATAGTTATTTATTATCACTAGAATTAATCTCACACTGATTGGTCTAGCTCTGATACCCATGAAATGAGATTAGTCAATACATGAGCTCCCAAGAAGGTGTGAATAAGATGTACTTTTATTAATCCAGCCTTCAAGTGCATTGTGGGGGGGGGCTCTTTAATTAAAAGACCCTCCCTTTTTAAAACATAGAACTACCATATGATCAGTAATTCCATTCCTAGGTATATATCCAAAAGAATTGAAAGCAGTGACACAAACAGATACTTGTACACCCATATTCATAGCACCATTATTCATTATGGCCAAAAGGTGAAAACAACCCAAGTTTTCATCAACAGGTCAATGGATAAAGAAAACATGGTATATACACACAATGGAATATTATTCGGCTTTAAAATAAATGAAATCCTGATACCTGCTGTAACATGGATGGATCTTGAAAATATTATGCTTGATAAGATAAGCTAGACACAGAGGAATAAATATTGTATGATTCCACTTATATGTGGTACCTAGAATCGGCAAAGTCATAGAGACAGAAAATAGAATAGAGGTTAACAGGCGCTGGCTGGGGAGAGGGAGGAAGGGATGTTAAATTGAATGGGTATAGTTTTTGTTAGGAATGATGAAAAAGTTTCGGGAATAAATGTGGTGAGAGTTACAATTGTGAAGGTATTTGATGCCACTGTCTTGTACATTTAGGAATGGCTAAAATGATAAACATTGTTATGTATATTTTATCAAAATAATTTTTAAAAACCTATCTGTTTGCTACAAAATAGCTTTTTCATGATATTTAGTTAGAGACTGTGTGTCTGAAATTGGCTGATCACTTTTGGTTTGCAGGCTGCCGGCTCTCAGATCGGGATGATGGTCAATGCCTTCACTAACATCACCGTGGCCATGATCATCGCCTTCTTCTTTAGCTGGAAGCTAAGCCTGGTCATAGTGTGCTTCTTCCCCTTCTTGGCTTTATCGGGAGCCATTCAGACCAAAATGTTGATGGGATTTGCCACTCATGACAAGCAGGCTATGGAGGTCGCAGGACAGGTAATCTCCCAGACCCACTTTTCAGACTGCTTATGGCTGAGTGGCTGTCAGACTGCTAAGAATGAGGGGTGCAAACAAACTTAAGGAAGCTGTCAGCCTACAAACATTCATGGTTAGAAACTTCCCATTAGCCTTTTTCATATATGCCTCTGATGATATGGGATTGAGCAGGTGTGGAGAAATAGTGGGGAAAACACAGAGGGTTACATGTTCAGTTTCCTGTCAAACAGTTATTTTTTCTACATCACAATTTGGTGTAGTATTCTCCTTTGCAAGAGAGGATAGTTCACTTTCCTGTCTATTTGTTTTTTTCAGCTTAATGGTTTCTCCAGGTCATGCCACCCACCCGGAGAGGAGTTACTATCTTTTTAATGGCACATGCTTTTAACTTTCACACTTCAGTGTCTGCCTGACTTGTGGCAAATGTCTTTCCCAAAGAGAACCATGAGGTATATACAGTTTAGGTCTCGAATACACTTAGGTTTTAGCTGTGCACTTTTAAGAGTGTGTTCTGGGCTTCCCCGGTGGCGCAGTGGTTGAGAGTCTGCCTGCCAATGCAGGGGACACGGGTTCGAGCCCTGGTCTGGGAAGATCCCACATGCCGCGGAGCGACTAGGCCCGTGAGCCACAACTACTGAGCCTGCGCGTCTGGAGCCTGTGCTCCGCAACAAGAGAGGCCGCGATAGTGAGAGCCCCGCGCACCGCGATGAAGAGTGGCCCCCGCTTGCCACAACTAGAGAAAGCCCTCGCACAGAAGCGAAGACCCAACACAGCCAAAAATAAATTAATTAATTAAGAGTGTGTTCTAATTAAATCTGGTTATCAGAGGTAAATGAAGATATGGTGGCATAGACAGATATCAGGGATAAGGAATCATGCACACACACATAAACACGCCCTCACCTTTTAACAAATTTACTATAAACTAGGTTTTTTCTCTTTAAAGAGAGAATGTGAACATGGCCCAAGTAGGCAGAAGCCAAAAGAATTTCGTATGCCAATAGTAGGAAGTAGCCCACTTTTGTACCGTTTTTAAGATAGGACCCTAATTCAGAAACAGTGGTTATTTACCCTAGAGTAAGGATTGAAACAAATACAAATTCGTAGTATAGACTAAAAGATAAACTTCATACTCAGTTTTAATCTATCTTATATAGTATTTGGTCATAATATTTTAAGAAATAGAATCTAATATTTTAGGTTGATATTATTAAACAATCTTTTCCTCTCAGACACATCTAAAGATACCATTTTGAACATTTCAAATGAATTCACAAAGATAGCCTTGTGTACCATTTTTCCCCCTCTTCTCTCTTCCTCAACAAGTAGAGGCAACAAAGCCATGTTAGGATCAAGTAGAACTTGTGTTGAACTGATAGAACATCTCAGGGTCCAGTCAAATTGATCTCCAGCAACTTCTCTGTGTTCCCAGATGATGCCCCCATCTGTGCTGTACACTGCCTTCCATCATTTGCACCAGATCTAATCCATGTAACGGCTGAAAATGTCATGAAAGCAGTTATCTCTGCTCTTTTATTTCTAAAACTCTTTTTCATCCTTCAGATTACAAACGAAGCCCTCAATAATATTCGCACTGTGGCTGGGATTGGAAAGGAGAGGCAGTTTATAGAAGTGTTTGAGACTGAACTGGAGAAGCCATACAAGACAGCCATCCGAAAAGCAAATGTTTACGGATTCTGCTTTGGTTTTTCCCAGTGCATTGTGTTTGTTGCTAATTCTGCTTCCTACAGATATGGAGGTTACTTAATTCCCAATGAGGGGCTCCATTTCAGCTATGTGTTCAGGTGAGGACTACCTGGCCAAAGTCATAAAAGATCAGCGCTCTAGAGAGGAATAGTCTGGTTCTATCCATTAGCTTCTGCTGCTTAAACCATCCCAAACATGGTGTCTTAAACAGCTCAGATTTATTATTTCTTAAAGATTCTGTGGGCTGTCAGGGTGGTTCTTCTGGACTGGGCTGACTCAGTCAGGCTTCTGAGTGCCCTTCTCTCTCCACATGGCCTCTTAGCAGCTGAGCTTGTTTTCTTCACATTGTGCTCTCGGAGTTCCAAGTGCAACAGAAGATTGCAAGCCCCAACATGCAAGCACTTGCCAACTCTGCATGCATCACATTTTCTAATATCTCTTTGGCCAAAGAAAGTCATATGACCAAGTCCAGGTTAAGAGAAAAGAGGAACAGACCCCATCTTTTGATGAGAGTATCCGATAAGTGTTTCTCCTTTACTCTCACACGGCTATCACATGGCACTGACACCTGATGGCTGTCCTACAGTTCAATTTATCCTGACACTATTTACCTGGAGATAGCGTTGGGTCCTCCCACAGGTTAAGGGCTCAGTCCTACAAGACTGCCCCTCCCCCAACCCTCCACACCAAAGCAAGTCCAGGTCATCACCTGTGCTTCTGACCAACAAGCTGTAGACCCAAGGTTCCCATGACCTTGTCCTCAGCTTTGATTAATATGCTAGAGTGGCTCACAGAACTCAGAGGAACATTTACTTACTAGATTACCAGTTTATTACAAAAGGATACAACTCAGGAACAGCCAGATGGAAGAGATGCATATCTCTTCTCAGGGTGTGGTATGTGGGAAGGGCTTGGAGTTTTCATACCCTCCCCAGGAATGCCACTCTCCTCAAATCTCCACGTGTTCACCAGCCCAGAAGCTCTCTGCACTCTGTCTTTTGGGTTTTTATGGAGGCTCCATCAAGTAGACCTGACTAATTAAATCATTGACCATTGTCGATTGAACTCAATCTCCAGCCTCTCCCCTCCCCTGAGGTTGGGGAAGGGACTGAAGTTCCATCCCTCTAATCGCATGGTTGGCTCTCCAGGCAACCAGGCCCCATCCTTAGGTTATCTAGAGTTTTTACCAAAGTCACTTCATTAACATAACAAAAGACACCTCGGTCCTCTCAAAGCTTGGGAAATTCCAAGGGTTTAGGAGTCTGTGCCAGGAACTGACAAAAGACCAATATAGTTATCTTATCATAAGTCACAATATCGCAGAGGAATAAAAAAATCATATTGCAAAAGGGTTTGTACAGGGTAATAGGACAAATTAAGCATTTTCACAATCTACCGTACTGGTTAATGCTGAGAAAATCTAAAGTCCTTGAATAAGATGGTTCCTAGAACTACCTTATTTGAACTCTACTTCTTGTAAAGAAGGCACATGTCTAGCTGACTCTCCCTAGGTAGAGACAGCAAAGACTAGTCAGGGGAATTTTGTTCTTTTGTTTATAGCTGGAGTCTGCTCTTCTAATAAGGTTAGCTTTGAGTCCAGTTTCTCACATTTCCAGACACCTAAGGGTGTCAGGGTACCAAGGGACTGGGTGCACATGCATATGGGTGTGGTGTGATGGGGCAGGGAACCTTGGAAGGATGAGGGGGAGACGGTCTGAGAAAGCCTCGGAGGACATTAGGAAAATCGGCCCTAAAAGACATCTCTTCTCCAGCCACGAGTTCTGTCTGCTCGCCCTCTATCTTCTTCTAGAAATATAGAAGAAATTTTTTTCTCCTGCCCCACTATGCCCACCTCAACCAGGAAAGTCTCCTTTCTAAATTTTTGCATATGTAGAGCTACTAACCCCAAATCAGAAATCACAAACTCTTGACTTGTTTAGTTTATGTAAGACTTTTGAAGAATTATTTGCCAACGTGTAAAAATTGGGACACTACAGAAAGCTCCCAATTTCTGGCTTCTCTTTAAAAAATGAAAGATGACCTTTCATCATTTCCTATTTTATTCTGGGTGCTTGTCATAGCTTTAAGTTTTGGACTGGGCTCCTAGAGATGTCTGGCTTTGCCAGTCTGGCCTAAAACAATTTCTGCTTATGAACTGAGCAGTAAAACACACAGAGACACCCCACCCCACCCCCACTGAGGCAGGCCCCATGGTGCATTGCAGTGCAGGTGGACAACTTCAGGGGGCGTCCCTCGCAGCATGGTCTATAGAGCAAAAGGGCTATCTCTTATCATATTTATCATTCATTTATTTATTCACTTATTTGCTTGTTAATTATGCACACATTGAGGCTGGGACAAGTAGAAGGATACAGGCAATTGCATCATGCTGTCTGAATCATGAATTACATGCTTGCTTGGTACAGAATTGATGCTTATATCACCAATCATTGTCTTTTACACATTAATCATAGATTCATAGAATGTTAACATTGTAAAAATGCAACCCAATCCGGTGGGTGATCTTTCAACCTCCCTCCTTTTTTTTTTTTTTTTTCTAAGAAGTCTTTTTTTCTCAAACAAATTTTTTTTAAAAGGCTGTTGTAGTTGAAGCAGGGTTTGGAGATCTGAGCCCCCCTTGTTCTATCCTCCCCTCACCCTTTCTTCTTAGAACACAATTTGAAAAAGGCTAATCTCTCCAATCTCCCATTCCCAGACAAGTCTAAAGAGACCTGCTCAAGGCTGCTCGGTCCTTTCCAGGGCTAGACCCCCAAACTCCTGCCTCTTAGGCCGTCACACCAACCACACCGTGCCCTTTCTACCTGGGTGTCTGTCCAACTACAGGGTGATCTCTTCAGTTGTACTGAGTGCGACAGCTCTTGGGAGAGCCTCCTCTTATACGCCAAGTTATGCCAAAGCTAAAATCTCAGCCGCACGCTTTTTCCAACTGCTGGACCGACAACCCACAATCAATGTGTATAGTAGTGCGGGTGAAAGATGGGTAAGTATAGAGGGGTAAGAGGGCAGTGGGGGAGGCTTGTGCTTCTGTGTGTGTGCAGAGCAGCCACTGGGGCTGGTTATTCAAGACCACTTATCTTCTAAATTCTGCAGTATATGGGTGAACTCATATGCCCTCGGAATGGACAGACAGTAGATTTACAAATGTAAAGGAATGAAGTACCTTAGCATTAAAAATTCTTCATAAAGTTGGAACTTGAATAAGGCAATGATATCCAGGGAATACTTGTTTTATAGTACACAGGTACTATAAAACACACTTAGTTCCTGAATGAATGAAGCTACATGTCTTTTGAGACCTACCCAACCACCAGGATTTCTACTGATATCCTGGTACGGAATGTAGAAAAACCAGTTTCTCCTGTCCAATAATACTGATTTAATTCATGTTTATCTGTGTTCCATATGAGCTCATGTGGACTCCCAGAAAATTAATTTGATCTCAATGAAATATTACTTTTTCTAATTGATAGTCCCTACAGGTGTTTTTTAATCTTCCCTGCCTAATTTTTAATATCCCAGTATGTTCAAGAGAGCCAAAAACCCCTAAACCCCAGTAAAGTCAACTAAATTCAGAAATCTTTTAAAATTGGTCAAATGCCCTATTTCTCCTTCAGCTCAATAAAAGGTAAGTCTCTGTGTGGTTTAGTAAATGTCTATCCATTTCTAGAGTTCACACGTCAGAGAGTACAACTCAAGGTATTTCACCTTTGCAATTCAGGGCTCAAGTAACTTTCTGTGTAAGTCATTTCAAGTGTAATGCTATTATTTTAAATCTCTGGGGGAACAGAGCTGTAGGAATTTGCACAGTTACTGGCTTCTGTGATGTAATCATATCCTGTATTTTCTTCCATGCAGAATGTCAAAGAATGGGTGACAAGGAAATCCCCTTAGGTTAGACTGGGAATAAGAGATCAAATATCTTTAAATTCAATGCTCAAGCCTCCTTTTATTCTACATCTGCTGGAATAGGGACTAGAATGCCATTTCATTAAGTTGCTGTCTTTATACTTTGCACTTCGGCAGCTCGGTGTTGAAGGTATCTTAAGCAAGGATTTAAAACTCAAGCTTATGTGCATTTTCAATAGTCTAGATTCTAGTAGAGCATATATAATTCTAATCTTCCTGTCCACAGGACAACTTCCAGGGGCAGATTGACTTTGTTGACTGTAAATTTACATATCCTTCCCGACCTGATATACAAGTTCTGAATGGTCTCTCAGTGTCTGTTGGTCCAGGGCAAACCCTGGCATTTGTTGGAAGCAGTGGATGTGGTAAAAGCACCAGTATTCAGCTGTTGGAACGTTTCTATGATCCTGACCAAGGGAAGGTGGTAAGCAATGCAAAATTGTCAATGCATTTGAGAATTTTGCTTTCTGCAGAGTATCTCCAACGCCTAAAAGTCATCTTCAAGGTTGTGTCTTGCCAGACTCATTCCAAAGCGCTTGCCTTGGACAGTATTTTCCAGTTCCAGTCATTGCTGGTTGACCTGATTCTACCTCACAATTTCTAACATTATATTCTTCCCAGTTCCAGATGGTCTGCTGACCAGTTAGGCAAAGAAAACTGCAAAGCTGGAGATGAGTGTACTTAACAGAAGCATTCACTTACCTGTAAATGGGGCAGAAAGTGCAGACTAATCAGGAAACTAATGACTGGGAATGGAAAAAGTGGGGGTGATAAGAAACACAATGATAAATGAGTAAGAAAGGGAATTTAGTATGAAAAATCTGAGACAATCCTGGTTCAAGAAGCTAAAGTCTAAATAATATAAGGACCTCAAATTGGTAGTCATATGCCATAAATCTTTGGTAAGGATGTTTGAAAAATTGGTGGTTTGCTTTGTTGCTTATTTCCACAGAATTTCTTCCTCTTTTTCTCTTCTTTTCTTTTTCCTTTCTATTTTTTCCAAATAATATATGCAGAGGAGCACAAAGTAGAATAAGAAAGATTTGTTTAAAAAAACAAAACAAAACCAACCCCTTATTCCACCCTTTCCACCCCCCATTCTCCATTTTTCCGCTCAAAGGCAACTATCTTTAACCACTTTATGTTTTTAGATCTCCCAATGATTACCTCAAAGTCCCTAAATAATACGCTTATGCTGCTGTTTCACGATTTAACGAATTTAGACCCTCTGTTGATTTATTCTCAAGAGATGGAAATTTAGCTTACCCTCACTTCTCCCCCTCCTTTTACCCACCTCCTCCCAATATGGTTACATTACTTTTAAAAGTTCTTTTATTTGTAAATTTAATTAATACACTTCTGTTTCTTTTCCATCACCTATAGATAACATCTCTTGAATTCTCATTTTCTAAGATGAGAATATTAGCAATTCTACCTCTATTTTCACCTCTTCCTCCCTCTTTTTACCTCTCAAGTCCTAATAACTATACTTTTATATTATCTTTTTTTTCTTTAATTGGAGTATAATTGCTTTACAATGTTGTGTTAGTTTCTGCTGTACAATGAAGTGAATCAGCTGTATGTATACATACATCTCCTCCCTCTCGGACCTCCCCCCTCCCCCTTCCCCCCATCTGGGTTGTCACAGAGCACCAAGCTGAGCTCCCTGTGCTATACAGCAGGTTCCCACTAGCTATCCATTTTACACATGGTAGTGTATTTATGTCAAACCTAATCTCCCGATTTGTCCCACCCTCCCCTTCCCCCACTGTGTCCACATGTCTGTTCTCTACATCTATGTCTCTATTCCTGCCCTACAAATAGGTTCACTATTTTTCTAGATTCTACATATATGCGTTAATATATGATATTTGTTTTTCTCTTTCTGCCTTACTTCACTCTGTATGACAGACTCTAGGTCCATCCACATCTCTACAAATGACCCAGTTTCATTCCTTTTTATGGCTGAGTAATATTCCATTGTATATATGTACTACATTTTAAAAAAAGAATATGAAATGCTTACCTTTTGTTTATAACATTTATTATCTTTCATGCTTTTACTCTAGGTTGATTCTGAAAGTTGAAAATCTATTAACAACTTTTATTATGGCTAAGTAAATATTGTTCATCTCATAGTTAAGTAGTGAGGTACATTAGCATTACATTTTTCTTTCTTGATTGTTTTTCTGAAAGACTCTTTTTTCTTGCATTCTCTGCCTTTATAAAATCTTTAGTTTCTTCCAGTGTCTCTCTCCTGATATCTATTCTGAGGAACCTGCTTCTTTCCCTTATTTCTGCCACTGCCTGGACTAATTGCATCCTATACCTGCTGAACAACTGTCAGCCTATGAGTTTCCTGCAGTATCTTTTGGATTAGATCCATTATTTCCTAGTTCCCGTATCTTCCTCTTTCTTTGGTTTTCCATCTCATTTTGTTGGAGTGCATCTTCAAGTAGTTTTCTAAGAAATGATTCAGAGGTGTGGGTCTGATTGATTATTTAATCCTTTTTTTTTTGAAAAAGGACTTTCTAATATCCCTGAATAGTATAATCTTCATTGCAATGAGGATAGATAACATGATGAGAAATGCTGAAAGAAACTTGAAAGAGGCAACTAAAGTTTCCCTTGCATAAAGCAAAACAAGAAAACAAGCAAACAGATAGTGGTAAAATCCAGGAAATTATGAAAATAAGGAGTAAGAGTTGATTATCTGTAGTTTATAATCACTTTTATTAATTTTAGGTATAGAGATTTTAATTTGTTTGGAAGTATTTGGTGATTGATGAATCTAGAAAGTACATTGCACTGGGAGTCTGATCTCTACAAAGGAGAGGATCCAGTTTCCCCAAATATCAGATCTTTCATGTCTATCACCCAGGTAGACTGTGAACTACATGACATTCAGGGACCTGAATCCTTCACGTTTGACTTCTTCAACATTAACATGTATGTTAAGTATATTTCTCTGAATGTACTCAGTGAATGTTCTGGTCGCAGGTAGAAAGCAATGCCCATGAAGAAATCAGTATGATTCCTTGCATTTCATAGACACAATATATTTTGTTACATCATCGTAAAATGTTTCTACAAACATTTTTCAGTAGGAAAAATACCACCTTTAATGCAATTTTTAAAAATTCTCTTTGCTCTTAAGGAAGCTAACAAATGCAGACATTCAGCGTTTTCAACATTTAATTGGGTACCTATGATGTGCCCAGCACTGCATTAGGCCCTGTGGGAAATTCTAAGGAGCATGAAGCATGTCTTATGTCTTCTAGGAGCTTACAATACTAGCATATAGACAACAATTAGCAAACAGCTCCAGTATTTAATTGTTAAATCGTGCTTTGCAGTCTATAAGCACTATGGAAAATGCATAGAGGAAGACGAGCAAGGGCTAATTGTTGAAGAATGCCTTATATTTTTTCTAGTAGTGTTTGTTTTTTACACTGCCAAAAAATTATCTAAAACATCATATGTTTACACCATTTAATATAATCTTTTTCTGAAATCATGGGGCCAAATACTTTACAGTATTATAGTATGTGAGACATACTGTATCTTTACTATTCTAAGGCTTTTAAGTGAAAGAGCTCAAATGGTAGACATATGAGTTCCTGTAATTAACTGCCTAGATAGATCATGAGTTCCTAAAAAACAGAGATTATTTTTTCTTTCTTTCTTTATTATTGTTTTACCATCTTTATTGGAGTATAATTGCTTTACAATGGTGTGTTAGTTTCTGCTTTATAACAAAGTGAATCAGCTATACATATACATATATCCCCATATCTCCTCCCTCTTGTGTCTCCCTCCCACCCTCCCTATCCCACCCCTCTAGGTGGTCACAAAGCACCCAGCTGATCTCCCTGTGCTATGTGGCTGCTTCCCACTAGCTATCTATTTTACATTTGGTAGTATATATAAGTCCCTGCCACTCTCTCACTTCGTCCCAGCTTACCCTTTCCACTCCTCGTGTCCTCAAGTCCATTCTCTAT
The DNA here is from genome assembly GCF_949987535.1 of Balaenoptera acutorostrata. Lineage (NCBI taxonomy): Eukaryota > Metazoa > Chordata > Mammalia > Artiodactyla > Balaenopteridae > Balaenoptera > Balaenoptera acutorostrata. The sequence continues at coordinate 30,380,294 of NC_080071.1, read as the reverse complement.
GTCTGTGTCTTTATTCCTGTCCTGGCCCTAGGTTCATGAGAACTTTTTTTTTTTTTTTTTAGATTCCATATATATGTGTTAGCATACAGTATTTGTTTTTCTCTTTCTGACTTACTTCACTGTGTATGACAGACTCTAGGTCCATCCACCTCACTACAAATTATTTTTTCTTTATATGGCATACAAAAGACTGTCTAGCATGGTGCCTTTGTGGCAGGTAATTCAATATATGTTTGTTGGTTGACTAAGTAAACAAATGTACTTCTTTCTTACTGGGGTCTGTTATCTCAATTATTCAGAGGTTAGTATCAGTGAAATCAAGGAAACAGGTTTGATTCTTACATTGTCCAATAGCTTTACATAGGAAACCCCATTTCATAACCCATGGAGTCTCAAAATTGAGCAATTCTGTGTACTTGGAGAGGATGTGCTGCACCAAAGGATAAGGGGAAGTTTTTTTTTTTTAAACTAGATACTGTCTGGAGTGCCTTTCCTGTTTGTATAATACTACCTGTAGAACTAAAGTTTGGGAAACAAACAACCATGTCTGATCACAACTTTGACACCACTTCTGGCAGACACCACCTCCAGAGGTCAAAGGCAACATAATTTATTTCCAAGAGTCCTTGGATTGTTGTCTCTTAAGCAAAGCAAATATCTTGCATAACACTAACTCCAGGATACAAACTTTCCTCACTGCTGGAATTCTAAAACTCAGTGCCCTGGTTGTCACCTCTATTGGCAGATGATAGATGGGCATGACACCAAAAATGTAAATGTCCAGTTTCTCCGCTCGAAGATTGGAATCGTTTCCCAGGAACCAGTGTTGTTTGCCTGTAGCATAGTGGACAATATCAAGTATGGAGACAACACCAAAGAAATCCCCACGGAAAAAGTCATAGAAGCCGCGAAGCAGGCTCAGCTGCATGACTTTGTCATGTCCCTTCCAGAGGTGGGTACCAAGTCAGAGTCATTCCCTATGGCAGATGAGGAGGGAGAGAGGTAGAATGACTAAAAAGTATTACGATTGTGGCTCAAGGAGAAGGTCAAAGGCAACACAACTTATTTCCCAGTGCCCTGAGATCGTCTCAGTCTTTTACGCAAAATATATGTCCTTCATCAACATAATCTTTAGTTTTGGAAAGTAGTATATTATCCAACGCAAAGGATGCTCTATTACTTGTTGTAAGTAAAGCAGTACCACATTGAGCATCAGCTTAGCATAACGGAAAAAAATCCTGAGATTTGGAACAGACATTGATTTGAATCCAAGCTTGGCCACTTTCTAGCGTAAAGTTACTTCTGTAACAATTACTTTTCTGAGGCTCAGTCATCTACAAAATGCAAAAAATAACTTAGAATGAGAGAGCACACATAATAGCCTCACAAAGAAAACTGCTGCTGTTACTATTGTCATCATGATCATTTCATTACTTGGCAGCAACTCCTGTGTGTGGTGGGTAAGTTGCATTTGCCTTGGAATTCCTCACTTTCCCAGAGCCAAGTTTGAATGTAGTGTGATATTGTCTCTGCATTTTTCCATCCACCAAGGGTCTCTCTTGGTGGTTGGTCACTAAGAAAATTAAGATATGGAAACTGAAAAATAGTAATAGGGAGAAAATGATTTCTGTAAACATTAAATGATAAGCTGGCTAGAATAGTTAGTATAATACCTGAGGCATAGTAAATACTCTGTGAATGTAACTGTTTTTTACATAGGCGTCAGGTAGGGATTTTCCTTCATAATTTCATCTAAAACAACAAATATGTTAATTAGTTATTAATATCTGCATTTTTCAGATGAGTTTGTAGCTCACAGAAATTTAAATAATTTGTTCATGATCACAGAGCTGGTATGCAGCAAGAGTGAAGATTGAAAGTTAGGCTTGTGTTCCAGAATGATGCTACCTCAACAAGAGAATGGACCAGGAGATCTCTTGAAGGCCCTTGTATGCCTAGGATCATTCTGTCTTGGAAAGATCTTCCAGACAGGAGTTTGGAAATCAGGGAATCTTAAATCAGGGAAGATCTCATACGCAAGGAGAAAGAGATCAAAAATACAAACCTAAAAGAAATGCAGAGAAAGGGATACAAAGTCCCCGTGTTTCCCAACATGAAAGGTCATAAAACGCCATATTTTTAAAAATATTCCTAAATGGATTTGACATCCTTTATACAAATTATTCCCAATTTCACAAAAAACAAATTGTTTAAACCCTCAGAGGGGTCATTGATGTGGGCTCCATACAGCACAGGAGCAATGGCTGTTTCTGGTTCTCAAACTTACCATATTTTTCCCAGAAATATGAAACTAATGTTGGGTCCCAGGGGTCTCAACTCTCTCGAGGGGAGAAACAACGCATTGCTATTGCTCGGGCCATCGTACGAGATCCTAAAATCTTGCTACTAGATGAAGCTACTTCTGCCTTAGACACAGAAAGTGAAAAGGTAGGTATTGATTTTCTAAAGTCTTAGATCATTGTAAATGAGTTTTTTGCTGTAATATTTGTCCTTATAAAATGGCAGTATTGTTAATTTTCTGATTCATTAGTAGTAGAAATTGCCACTCCTTTGCGGCACCCAAAGACAATAGTCTAGAGAAAGTGATTTAAAATAGGATTGCTTCAAATAAAAAAATTTCTTTCACTTTAAAATAAGAATTGTTTTTAAGATTGTTTAGGCTAGGTGACACTTTTTTCATGGGCAAATAATGAGCTTTCTTAAATAAAATAAAATAATCCAGGCCATCTGATAGGCATTTCATATTTTATAGTTCTAAAGTTCCATGGCAGAGCAGGTGGGAAGCATACAACACAAAGTTAGAGGCGGTATCTGATGTGCAGTTTGCATGAAAGGAAATGTAATTGGGCAACACACAATTATGAAATTTACCATTTAAAATTAACTCCTTAAAAGTCAGAATTCTGTTTTGGAGAGAGCTAAAATGTCCACAATGAAGAACAGTATCAGGAGTGACCATTTAACTGTTACCTTACATTGTTTCCTTGGTTTCATTTTAGCAAACTAGACCCTCAAGTATTGTAAAATTACCTTGTGATCTTGTAGTTTGGTTCATTCTGGCTTCACTGAAATTTTTCAGCTTGTAGACTGCAATTTAAGTCACTGATGCATTGCATTCAGCAAATATTCATTTAATCCTCTCTCTCCTGTCAAGCCTTCGGGTTTAACCCCTGAATATAGAGATGTTAATCAGGTGGTATGAAACAGAACTCTCGCGATGGTGGGCCAGGGAACAAGCACGCGTCTTTGCATCAACTTTCCATCTTCTCTTTGCAGACGGTGCAGGTCGCCTTGGACAAAGCCAGAGAAGGTCGGACCTGCATCGTCATTGCGCATCGTTTGTCCACCATCCGGAACTCGGATATCATTGCTGTCATGTCACAGGGGATAGTGATTGAAAAGGGGACCCATGAAGAACTGATGGCCCAGCAAGGAGCCTACTACAAACTAGTCACCACAGGAGCCCCCATCAGTTGACCTGACCTGAGAACTTCATGCACAGTTGGTGCACCAATTACAGAAGTGCTGTGGGGTTTTTTTTTTTTTTCTTTTCTTTAAGCAGAAATAATGATATTTTACTTTTACAGACATGGTCATACATTGGCATCTGAGCTAATTTCTAATGACTTTCAATAGTAATTTAGTTTTAAATGTCTGTATATAGAACATGAAAGAAACTAGGGTCAGTGGCAGTGAGAATCCAACGTCAAGCAGCTGCTCAGCCATCACCCAGTGCTTTCTCCATGCAGGAGCCAGTCCCAGTTACTACGTGGGTATTAGCAAGACTTGGAGGAAATGAGACTTCGAATTTCTCAGGGACAGAGAACCATCCTTTGCATTTGTGAACCCTCAGTGTACACAAAGCCTGGTCGAGAATAGGCACTCGACAAATGTTTACTGAGTTGGGCCAAGATCATATGGAGAAGAACAGAAGGACTGAAGACCAACTGTATTTTTTGACTGAAGTTTGCTTGCATGTGAAAGCAGATTCATTTATGTCTAAGGATGAGGATGGGGAAAGGAGGACTTTGATACTCTGGATGCTCTCAGGCTGAAACGGGCAGAAAAAGGCAAGTATTAGCGGGAGCTTACCAGCCAGGGATGTTGATTTATAGATTCAAGGTGTAGTATGTGGGTGGTGAAGTCCCCATTTGCCGGACTAGATTCTGCCGGTGTGCCTGGAGCAGGGGCTCTATCCCAAGCCTGTACTCCTCCTCATCCCCCTCCACATTGGTTGCTGTCCTTTGTTTCTCCAAATCCCAGCGTGAAATAAAAATAGTGAATTTTACCTTGTATAAGTGCTGTCTTCCAATGGCCAACAAATGAAATTCTGCCTACAAATTAAGCCTGAGCTATTGTATATTGAGGTATATTATTTATGTTTCTGGTCCAGTGTTTCCTGGTAAATAACCACACAGGTGGTTTAACAGGTTAACTAGTTAGGTCAGGAGAACTGATGGTTGCAAAGTCAGGGAGGGAGAGGATGGAGGACAGCATTCTAGTTAAGTTATGACAAATGGCAGTGACAAGTAAGTTGCAGAATAAAAATGCCATGAGAAGGAATTAAGCTTTGCAGTAAGCATGTGCTCATCTTGTAATATTGAAGAAAGAAGACCAAAATCTGTTTAAGTTTGCATTTCAAAGAGGAGGAACATAAGCTCTGTGCTGGGAGGCTGCCAGTTTCCTGGAATAGAATGTGTGGGGTGAGAAAAATGGATGATTAAGAGTTATTTTTTAGGGGTTTCCCTGGTAGCGCAGTGGTTAAGAATCTGCCTGCCAATGCAGGGAACACGGGTTCAAGCCCTGGTCTTGGAATATCCCACATGCCACGGAGCAGCTAAGCCCATGCACCGCAACTACTGAGCCTGTGCTCTAGAGCCCGCGAGCCACAGCTACTGAGCCCGCGTGCCACAACTACTGAAGCCTGCATGCCTAGAGCCTGTGCTCTGCAACAAGAGAAGCCGTGACAATGAGAAGCCCGCACACCGCAACGAAGAGTGGCCCCCGCTCGCTGCAACTAGAGAAAGCCCACAGGCAGAAACGAAGACCCAACGCAGCCAAAAATAAATAAATTAAATAAACAAAAATTTTAAAGAAAGAGTTATTTTTTAAATAAGGCCCTTGGAAGTTATTGATAGAGGGAAAATGTTGACTGGAGAAGGCTTGAAATGATTTGGGAAAAACATTGAATTACAACTTCAAAAATATAGAAACAAAGTTGCAAGTTTATTTTGCAACACCAGGAGTGCCAATGTCTTCATTTTTGTTCCGTATCCTGTATCACTCACAAAGATTTGGTTTCTACAGTTTTATATTATTGTTTCTCAGGTGATGGAGGGACTTGCTTAATGTGTTGTGTCTGACACTTATCTCGTCTTTCTGTAATTTCTAATGCTTTCAGGGTGGGTTCTGCTGTGATCAAACTCTCCCTGTTACCCAGTTAATAAAAGTTTACAGAAGAAAAAAAATAGAAGGATTGGAAGATAAAGTTGGGGAAATTTCCCTGAGGGTAGGACAGAAAGAGATGAAAAGTTAGAAAATAAAATTTAGAGGAACAATTCAGGAGATGCAATAATTAGCTAACAGCAGTTCCAGAAAGACAGTGTAGAGAAAACTGAGGGCACAAATGATTAAATAGTCCAAGAATATGTCCTATAATTGAAGGATGTGAATTTCCAACTTGGAAGAGTTCACCAAGTGCCAAATATAATAAATAAACAAAGATCCTACCTGGACACACTATTATGCAATTTTGGAAAACTGGGGGAAAGGAGAAGATACTAAAATTTTCTAAGAGACATATAATAAAGAAACATAATGACATAGGATCTCTTGACAATGACACTAAAAGTCAGAAGACATAAAGATTTGCCTTCAGAATTCTGAGAGAAAAATTATCTCCATCCTGGAATTGTATACCTAGCAAACTATTCTCAAGAATGAGAGAGGCCTAAAGAAATTCTGTCATGTAAGTGTCTCAAAACTGCATTGAAGCAGATACCCATAAACCAGAAATGCTACTATTTGAGAAAAAAATAGAAGAGTTGGCCTCTAGATCCTTTTGTATAGAAACACCTTTTCATACAGTTACTCTAAGTCTATTCTACATGTGCTCTTATGAAATTGTTTCAATAAAAAGACTTTGAATTTAGTAGTGCAGTCATGCATGCAATTTTTGGCAATCATACACTCACTTAAAAAGGTAGATTCTTTAATTTTTTGATGCTATGTCCTGAAAGAGGAAAATACATAGGATCATAATTAGGTATAGTTCACCACATATTTATTAATATTAATTAATTATTAATTATTAATTATTTATGAATTAATGTAAGTTTCCTATCATAAGATAATATCAGAATATTCTCATCAGGTTGTTTTAGGATCCCGCCTCATGTTTCCAACTAAGAGTTGGATCTATTAATATCTCTTATGCATGCAGAATCTCTCTGCAGTCAGATCACATAAGGATATTAGTGGAGATAAAAAATTGCAAATTTGGTTGCTGTTTCCAAACACATTTTGAGACAAATTTACATATGCGTGTGTGCCATTATAAAATAAGCATTATGTCCATTTGTATTTGCTGAAAATGTCCAGATCAAGTAAGTAATCTCACCTGCCTGTAAGAGACGTCAGGTGAAATTAACTTAAACGAAATTTGAAACACAATTCCAATTTCTTTCACACTGTGTTCAGTTAAATGTCCAATTAATTTAAATGGATAGACTGTAAATAAAGCAATGCACATGATTATCATCTAATTAGCACTGGCCAACATTATAATGTGCTCATTAGTAAGTTGTATGGTATCCTTAAGGCTCATAATGAGTAATCAGGGTACGCGTGATTGGCATGTAGCTGTCTGGATGCAACTACTCAACCCAATAAATTAGCGCTAAGACAAACTGTGCAGTAGAAAAAGGAAGAAGAATATATAGCCAGTTAGTGAGTTGGCAGTTCCTTCCTTCCTATAATTCAGGTACAGTTCTTACTCTCAGGTACAAAGAGATAGATGTGAGAAGAACAGAATAGCTGGAGATAGAAAGGGAGCTGTTTACTGAAGGTGACACAGAGCTAGTGTCTACAGTTAAGAATGACTACAGAAAAGAAAGAAAATTGTGCTGTCTTATTGGTTGAGAGTATATATTTCTGATATATCAAGTATGGAGTCAAAGTAAGAGATGAGCAATGTTTTCATAAAATACCTTAGAGTTTGAAAATTCAATTAATCATTTAAATATACCCCATAGTAACATTCACAAAGCATTTCATAATTTAGAAAGCACCTCGCCTTCATAATTTTTGTGTGTTATTGTGAAACCATTTAGTAGGTTGCAGAGGAGGAAGGCAGCTGTAAGTTGCATTCATTGTTATATACATAAGAAGCTGTAGGTTGACACCCAATCCTACACCCTTTCCCCTTGCTTTCCCCTTGAGATAGAGGGGCCTCTATCTCAGAGGTTGGAAAGTAAAATATTTACCTTCCCAGACTCCTTTGCAGCTAGGGTAAGCCATGTGACTGTTCTGGTCAATGAAATATAGACACAAGTCTCTATGGAGGCTTTCCCTTCTGGAACAAAGCCTGGGTTAAGGAAGCCCGTTTGCATTCCCCTTTCTTCTTTCCTGGATGCACAGCAGTAATGCTGTGGCCATTTGGATAGAAACCACACACTATGGATGGCAGAGCAGGAAGAGAGACAGAGCCTGATTCCTGGACATCCTTAGGCAGCTGTTGCAGCCTGGACTGCCCACCTCCAGCCAACCTATTACACAAGAAAAAAACACCTCTCACTTGTATAAGCTACTGAAGTAGTTTGTTGTAGTTGTAGATTTGTTGTTGATTATGGATTAACACACTCAGTAGATACACTTAGATTTTTATTAATAAAAAATGTTGAAACATAAGTATAAAGACAATAAAGCAATGTTGAAGTATTGATGTGTGCACAAATGACCTCAAAATATGACTTTTATATCCAGAAGTATTCCAAAAACATTGAGTGAAAGAAGAAATTGCTCAGTCTTTTTGCAAAAGTCACTGCTATGAGAAGGAGATGCCACTGGATGGATGTCTTTTGCAGCTCATTCTAGTGGTTTTTCAGGAACATTCCATATACCCCGCTTTATTACGCTTTGAGTGAATGAGGCCTTTACTTAGAAACTTAGTGTTTTGTGATTATGCTTTCTCATCCTCTCCTATTATACAATTGGTGTCAGACTGGGAATGATCTGTATTCCATTGGCAAGATATAGCTAGAGTTGAAAAGAAAATGATTCAAGAAGAGGATGAATTTGAAAGGGGGGAGACAGGGGTTTAGAAGAGATGGGGAATAATGTTACCAGCTAATTTGTAGCTGGAGACAGTGTCAATCCAAACGTTCCAAGCCCACAGGCCAGAGATGTCCCTGGAGTCTTCCCAGAGCCTGGAGCCCCTGGGGATCTACCGCAGGGAAAGGCCTATATTGAACTTATCCTTGATTCTCTAGCACGTAAAGGCATTTAATAAGTGTTTGTCAGGTGGGTGGACAGAGGGGGTTAGAGAGAAAAAAGAGCAAAGACAGAAGGGGCCCTACTTGAGTCTGAGACGATTTTAGAAGCCATGTGGAACTGAATCTCTAATTTAATTTAGCACGGTCATCCTCAAAAACCTTGGCATCATAAAATTTGGCGTTAGAATTTTTGTTGTATTCAAGAAGTACATTTCAACAGCCATAAAGAATTAAAAAGTAAACATTATCTTTATTTCTTTGAGAGATCCACAATTAGTCCACAACAAACTTACTAAAATGCTATTTCAAATTTCTAGCACTTTCCTCACATAGCAAGTTGGTTAAACCCTTCCTCCCACAGAGTGAATTTTCTTGTGCTTCCCTTCTTCTCATTCAGCCTGTTACTGTACATATCCCACTAGTATCTCTTCCAGCAAGAAGAATTTCTTCTTTAGGATGTTAAGGAAGGGGAAATGGAGCTGGTGATTTAGTTACAGGATTTCTTTTGGAAGATACTCGAGCAGGAAGTCTGTGAATACTTTCATATGAATAATTTTGCCCTCTAAGATCAGTTACATTATTTCACGTCTCCATGCATCTCCTTTCATAGCGATACAATTCAGATACTAATAGGAATAGGATGTTTTAAAGACTAAAATGTATTACATAAGTCTAAAATTGTTTATTAAAGTAGCAAATTACAAAATGGAGTACACCTTAGAATTTACAGCCTTGTTCATTTGCATGTAAGTAAAATTTAATGTACTCTGGCTCTCCTTCCAGTTTTATTGAATGAGATCCTCAGAGTTGCAGAATGTCAGAGCTGGAAGGAACCTTTCATTCTAAGCCTATTTTAAGCCCCTCATTTTAGAAACTGGTCAACTGAATCCACCAACATTAAATGGACTCCCAGTATCCCAGTGGTTAAACACAGAGACAGGTTAGAACCCAGTCTAAGGACTCCATCCAGGGTGCTTGCTGCCAAACTCCAAGAAGTCTTTTGTACATCTATCTGTCTGTGAATTCTCTAGCACCTGCCCCCTTGAGTTCTGACACCTTTTGGGATCCATATAGGGATGTGCGGCACCGTCTCTTGATTGGCCAGCATGAGCAGGGCACCAATACTCCAATGCTAAAAGGATAAGATGCACACAAAAATCTCACGAACTCGGACAGGAACATTTACTTCCCCCTTGTTAAGTCAATGCAATCTTCAAATAGAAAGACAGCAGGGCCTCTACAATTTCTTTCACTCAAAAAAATTATAAAAAGGCGGAGTTTGGAATGATTCTGTAGAAAAAGAGATCTCGAGGATCAGATGCTTTCAATGAAGAATTACTGAGTTTGAGGGCAAGGGTGGCATCTAAGAAAGGCAGTGATGGGTGAACTCAACGCCCACCTTTAGAAAACCCCTTCCATTAATGGCAGGGCATGTGAGCAGGGATGACAATCTGGCCAGTACTGTTCCCAAGACTGAATTCAAGAAGAAGTCAAGTCTTTGAACAGAAGTTGGGGCGTGATTGGCCCAACTGATATGGAAGGCAGCGGGGAGCTAGAGGAGGAGCTCATCTTAATCAGCTCCGGGTTTCTTTCCCAGGCACATATGTGGACTGCTCCTCCTGCAGAGCGCCCAGATTGTCCCAGGGCAGTGATTTCTGCTCTTGCTTGGGCCAGCACTGGAAATGGGCCAAGGTGGGTGAGAGCGATCGCTCCTGTTGGCAGCCCCCAGTCTGTGCCACAAATCCCGCTTGGCAGGACCACAGCTGCCACTCTTCTCATTACCTTCCCTGGGTCCCAGCAGCTTCTTCAGAACATAGTGTTTTTTGGGGGAAATATCACAGTTTTTGAGCAGAAGATAGATTCAGAAATCACCTGGCAAAATGTTCCAAGAAAAGATTCTAAGAAATTAAAAACCAAATAATTAATCAGCTTTGTGTTAATCTTTATAACCTCAACCTTTGAATTTCTTCCCTCCTTGAGTGCAATCACATCCGTGCTACCAAAAGAAACGAGATGTGATTTCTTCCAAGTCATTACTGTGATCTCCATCAAAGAATAACAAAGACAGTAATTAGTACTCCACACCAAATCAGCCTCACATTTGACATAAACTGCATTTGTCCTCTGCAGAGCTAAAAGGAAGCGTTTCTAATTCTTAGAATTTTCTCATGAGTTGCTGTCATTTGGCAGAAGTTTCTGGAGTATTGCTTCTTATAGACCTTTCTTGCTGTTAACTTTTTTTTTTAAAGAAAAACAAAATGAAGACTTAAAAAAATAAACAAGTACCACCACTTTACCTTCAGTGTGGAATCACCATCAGAAAGCATTAAAGGTAAGGGGAAGGAAAAATTAGGAACACCACCTTAGTTTCTTGGCAGAGTTGAGGTCCATTCTTCCAGAAAGCTGTTTGCAATTTCCAGAGAGGCTAGGACAGTCAGTCAACAAGGGCCAAATCCTCAGGTGCAACTAGATACCAGTGATCCTTTTTGAATAGATTTTGAATATCTTCAGAAGTACTGATATCCAGCATATGGGTATGAGAGACACAGACAAGCACGAAAACTTGGTCAGAAAGTCATCCAGCCCTGTGAATATTGGATAAAGTCCCACTCAGTTTTGTGACCCTTCAAGGGTTTCTGGGGCACAGTGCAGGGAGAGGGAACTCAGACTCCCTGATTTGAGGTGACAGAGCTAAGAGTCCTGGGACACCAAGGCAGTTAGAGCTCACAGGACAGAGTAAGACAAGAGAGCTGCACAGACAGAGACTCCCAGATCTGCAGAGGATTTCTCTCGAAAACGTAGCAGAGTTTACTATTAACTTTTTATGGTCACTTTAATCCTTCGAGCCCCAGAAATGTTTCGTGTCAGTTACCACACATGTTAAAATTTCTTTTTAAATGTGTGAAGATCACAATGGGATTTACTTATCACCATGCATGTTTTGAACCTGTTGACAGTAACTATTATTTTTTTCATCTGGAAAGTAACATCCATGGACTAATCAAAAGATCTCCTGGTTGGAATAAACATACCTTGTCCATGCTCCGCCAACAAACCACTGATACCTCAGTTTCTCCATATAGAATAAAGCAGTTAATATTGATTCATGCTGTCTCACAGGAATGTGGTACAGGTGACAACATAAAAAAAATTTTTTTTTCAGGGAAAGCACTTTGGGACTTGATCTGTGTTATCCAATTCAGTAGCCACAGACACATATGACTATTTAACTTTAAATTAATTAAAAGTAAATAAAAATTTTAAATGCAATTCCTCAGTTGCGTTAGCTGTGTTTCAAGAGTTTAATAGCCATATGTAGCTGTGGCCACCATACAGATACAGAACATTTCCATCATTGCAGAAAGTTCAATTGAAGTGCTGGAATATACAGTCTTCATATCCTTAAGAAATGACTCACATTTTAAAAACCAAGTCTTTTGACTTTCTCTTATACCAAGTTTTTTTTGTATGTATATGTACCACTTTGATCTTGAATTTATTTACAGGGTGTGAATAAATATAAAGCATTTAGAGATATAACTTTGAGTTTAAAGGGCACCTTATAATAATTTTTTAAATCACCCTTCTGTTGTACTGAAATAGGCATAGAGAAGGCACCAACTTAACCCACTAAGGCAGATGTCCATTCAAAAGGTTGTCAATGGGAAGGGATTCCACACTCTTCTTGTTAATTTGCATATCTTTTCAAATGTATGTTTCTCAAGTCACTTGTCTAGATTTTCTCATCTTGAAAGCTCATGATATTGACATTTTTCTTCTGAATATGTAGATATGTGGACATTCTGAATATATGGTTATAGTTACAGTTAAGTCAAATAAGCTCAATTCCACTTACTTTTGGCAAGTAAATTGGAAGCAGAAGCGTCTTTTCCATCATTATTAAAGGCAGGCATTTTCGCCAAGGCTGTGAGAAGCTCTTCTTCTTGCTGCCTAAGCGGTTTCTTTCCTTCTTTTTTAAAATTTATTTTATTATTTATTTATTTATTTTTGGCTTCATTGGGTCTTCACTGCTGCGTGCGGACTTTCTCTAGTCGCGGTGAGCGGGGGCTACTCTTCATTGCGGTGCGCGTGCTTCTCGTTGCAGTGGCTTCTCTTGTTGCGCAGCACGGGCTCTAGGCACGCAGGCTTCAGTAGTTGTGGCACAGGGGCTCAGCTGTTGTGGCTCGCGGGCTCTAGAGCGCAGGCTCAGTAGTTGTGGCGCACGGGCTTTGTTGCTCTTCAGCATGTGGGATCTTCCCGGACCAGGGGTCGAACCCATGACCCCTGCATTGGCAGGCGGATTCTTAACCAGTGCGCTGCCAGGGAATTCCCTAGTTAGCAACTTAAAGTCCAGAATTACTAGGTCCAATGAGGGGAAAAAAACTTTACTGAAAAATTTTTAGTATATTAATATTCCATCAATAATAATTTTCTGAAATAAAGCTGTGGATTTTCATCACAGTTCAGTACACACAGAACCCAGCTAATAGATATAAGCATTTCATAGTTTTCCTGGGTTAGAGCATGACCTTGAGGAAGGCACTTGATTTCCCTGGTTTTGAAAGATTAGCTCCTAAAAATAAAGTATAAGGATGTCATAGTGAAGAGATAAACCTTTGGTGGGTAAATAATGTTCTAAGACGAACATCTTCAGCAGAATTTATTAAAATATTGGAAAGCACTACCATAAAACAGAGACCAGGAGTTAAGCAGAGATTCAAGTCCAGACAGTAACCTGGCCTGTTTCCTTTCCTGTGGATATGTAACCATAACTAGAGCTACTGCTGGCCCCATCAAGGCCCTGCATGCATGGTCTAAGTCAAACAGCATATGGTATTTTAATGTCATTTCTGAGAAAATAGCTGATTTACATGGCAAACATCATAGAACCTATGTAAAAGCATTCATTCTTACAGATTTTTACTTCTTGAAGAAACAAAACATAGTGTCATGGAAATATATGTCAGAAGGTTGGGTTCTAATTCCTGTTCTGACGGTGGTGTGATAACGGTGAGTTCTTTCAACTGAATAAACCTCCATTTCCTTATCTGAACACTGAGGGGATCAGGTTTGATTGCCGTTAAAATGCCCACAGGAGCCAGAAGCAGCCTGACTTTAAGATGATAAAGTTATCTGATACTGGTGGTCCCGTAGGGTACTGAAAACTGTGATAGCCTGCAAAGAGCACGTCTCCTACTGGGGTCAGTCAGCAACAGTGGATTGTCTCCAGGTGGGAATGCAGGCCCTGTGTTACCATATTGTCAGATTTTTCGGGAAAATACAGAAATTCAGGGTTTTGTGTCAAATATCCTGGTTTTAAATGTTGGCAACTAATCTAAAATAGGACAAAAACAAAAAAAAAAAAGAACACCCCGAAGGCCAAACTAATCATACTTGTGAATGGATTGGGTCCTATGGCCGCCATTTTGTGACCTCCGAATGGAAGCTTCCAGTCTCTCCCCGCCCTGTGGTCCTACCGGAGGATGGAGGAGGAGGATCATCCTGGGGCCACACGGCACTAACCCTCCGCACAACTCTAATGAATCTTTTTTTCACTCGGTTTCATTAACATATGAATACAGTAGGGAATCAGGGCAACCACAGTCAGCGGGATGGACGCACTTTTACAGAAAGACAGCACGTAAAATAAATACTCCGTGTGAGTCGGGATCTTGATGAAATGGTAGAGCTGCAGTGTGGTCAACGAGGCCAGGGTGCAGAGCAGCCGGAAGCTCAGCCTATAGCCGTTTTCCCCTCGGCAGCTCCTAAGGAACATCTCCGAGTTGATTGCAAAGCCCAAGCCAAAGAGGACCCCAAGGTTTCTCACGAGTCCAGCAAAAGGCGTGGTGTCAATGTGGATCCAGTCAGGGTTGGCACACCACTTCTTGGCTATGGGCACGGACCACAGCAGGTCAATGTCAAGCAGTCTGAGAAGCAGGTAAAAGCCAAGTGCAAACAGGAAGAGGAAGAGGTTGGTCTTCAAGTATGTGCTCAGGCTGGCCGTTTGGATCCTTGGAGTGTGTTCAAAGGCCTCTGCCACAAGCATGCCTGGGGATTGGAAAGAGACACTGAAGATAACCTTGTGCCTTTGAGCCTCTCAGGAATTATTCCTCTCTGCATTAAAGAGTTTAGCCATAGTTTTCAGTGATAAAGGGCTGTAGAAACCTAGGTTCTATCCATTTTCCAAAGCCCTTTTTTAAGGCAATAACTAAAACCACACTTGCCCCATGGTCTTTTCACCATCCACATTAGTGCAGGGGGATGGGTCAGGAGTCCAGGGCACTGAGTGACAACCACTTTATAGGCAGAGCACTGATCTAGGTGCTTGCAATTAATTTTTCAATTGCCACAGCCAATTAACGTAGAGAGCCTTTAAAAGGTACATGGGGCTGAACAGTGTAAACTCAGTCATGGTGAATGCTGCCTTGGAAATACAAAGCAGCTGCTGAATGAAGTCCACAGTCAGGTAATAATCACTGCAGGTGTTTCAGAGAGAGTGGCATGGTGTGCAGGTTGGAAGGCCTTATTAAATCCCCCAAACCGAGACACAAGCACGCTGTCCTAAGTGGTGGTTTGGGGGTTGGACTCAGCTCCAGCCACATTTCAGAGAAGCCCATCTCACTAAGAGGTAATGGGTTTATCCTACTGAGTGAGAATGTGCCATTGTGTCCATGGAGACGTTGAAAGGTGTGAGGAACCATTTAAGCTCCCAGGGTAGCATTAAGTATCAGTGGCTTGATAGGATTACCTGAGATTGGGGAACATTAGCAGAGAGAGTCAACATAAAACAAATGAAACTGAAGCGTTCAATGACACAACTAAAGGTAAGTGATCATATTTACCACCAATTACTCCAAGAATAACTTGATGAGGAAAATGTGTTGCTATGAATACTCTGGAGATGCAGACACTGATTTGAATCAACCAAAAAAGACTCCAAAGAAATGACCAGGTGAGTCTACGATGGAAGAACAGATACAAGCATAAAAGGCAAAGAAATTGTATCATTCATAAAAATGGGGGGGGGGAGGGAGGTGACACCAGATGATCTTTCTCAGAGGAATCTTCTAGATGTGATATAATATCATGATTCTAGAGTTTTTTCTTCCAGAATTTTTTTCTATGTACTCCATAGGATTTGAAAAGCTTTAACAGATGTTTCTACATTCATCAATGCATTAAACTTAACCAGTGCTATATCCTGAGATTTTAATAAATGCTATAAAAGGAAGCCAACTTGGCATCCTGAAAATTATTTTAATGAAGTAGGGGAAATTCAAGTTTGGGGGAATTATTAATGTCCACAATGATCAAGAGTGAATTATATATATTTTTTACTCCTTGTCACATGTGCTTCCTCTTTCCTCTCTCAGCCTCTCTTTGCTTGAAGAAAACTCACTGGAGAGGCAGCTGTCACACTGATGAAAACACATGAGCATTCCATCAAGGGCAAGTTTTCACTGGGTTTAATTTCACAGACTCTCAAGAGTCCTGGCTCCTTGTTTTTTGACACGTAGAAAATAAGGAACAGAAAAGTGACCTATGGGTTATATGTCTTGGATTAGAAGCAGCAGTGTGCAGAAAACTTATAAAAATATTTAAATCCAAGCAACGCTCATCATTTTAATACAAAAAGAATTAACAATAATGAGTTCTAGGAATCCTTGAGTGTTCTGAATGATTTGTTCCTGATAATTCGACCAAACTTAGATTACTGAAAAATTAAGGAATACAGAGAAACAAGACTTTCAAAGAGAAAGTAAGCAGGAGTTATCCATATGGAAGAAGAATCAATAAGGGTGTGGTAATGTTTAGGTAAGGTGTAGGCACTCAATACATTTTGATGGATGAAGGAAATGTTGCAGTTATAAGAATCAAAGAGGAGTCAAGGGAATTATTTTTTAGAAGGAACAAATGATTTTCCAGGTTTGGGAATTGGAGGAGAAAATGAACTACAGAGAAAAGGTGAGGCTTAGCTAGATTCCTACTTTGAAAAACTGTCTATGGATAGAAAATGCTAATTTCTTTTAATTACAACAACTCTCTATTGTTGTTGTTTGGGATAATGAATACCTTAAGGCATACTGGTCACAGTCTCATCAGGATAAACTTTAAAGATGCCCAAATTCCTTTGGTTACTTGTTTTGTATATTACCCAATATTACTCTAAAAAGTAGAATATGAGATGGATCTTGGAAATTTTTTATTATAAAGAACTTATATAATGGTGTATGTTTCAGTATTTTTAATGCAATTAACTGGCAAATCTTATCTCAGGTAGCCTAATAGTTTATGATTAAAGTGGTGCTCAGAATTGTTTTAATGATAAAGTATATCAGGAAAGAAAAGAAGGAAAAAGTCAAATTTCTACAGAAATTTTGAATAATCTTAAAGGTCTAGGCCTTTCAGAATGTTATGAATCTACTAACATTAAATCTACTAACATTCAAATTTAAGTTTGTCTCTAGAATGTTTTTAATTTGAAAGGTTGTATAATCTTTAAAGCTAGAATATATTTTATTGATGTCAAAGTAATTGGCTATTCAAAGAAGAAAGCATAATTATATGAAAGTAACGGATGCATTCAAGGGGAATGATGCTTCTCAAAATGTCTAGTTAATCTTAAAGCAAGGGAATGTGCATGCAAAAATACATCATTATGTAATTTTAGATGACCTATTTGTGAGCTACCAAAGTGATTATTGTATTATGGAAACCCAAAGGCACATTTAGAAAATCATTAATCAATTAAACATATCCAACCCTATAATGTAATTGCTGTGAACTAATTAAGGTATTATCTTAAAGCAAAATATTAATTTTCTATTCATTTTGCAATTTTGGATATGATAGAATTGAATAAGCACATTTCAATAACTAAAAATACACTAAGCTGAATTTTTCAAAAGACTTTCTGTGTTTGAAACTGTCATGTTCCAGGGCTACAGAGACTGGAGCAAAGCTGACCTGTGGAGAGTGGTGAATGACTTATCCATCCGACTGATGGTGTGGCCCAGGGCAGCTGTCACCATGACATACCAGACACATGATGAGCCCATTGCATGGCCAGATGGACTTCCTGCAACAAGAAAGTGGCAATCCATTTGAAAGGTGGTTAATAGAGTATCACTATCAGAAATGGACAATAGAATAGCACATTAGCCATGAAAATTACAAATAACTCAGAAAAAAAAAAAGCCACAGGGCACAGGCTCTATGTAATGTTTAGAAATAGGTAGAAATAAAGAAAACTGAGTCAAATTGAGCCTCAAAATACTATTTCAAATTTTTTCCCCAGGTTATTCAAGTTCATCAAAGTCCAGAAACCAAAATGATCAAGGGTAAGTAAGAACTCAGGCTGTTGCATCAGAAAATCTGCCACATCCTTAGTTATTCTTCATATCTAATTGTTTTTAATTGATGAGAAAACTGAAGTACTTGGATTGGATCTTGAATCAGCTTATTTTCCTTGGGTTGAAAAGTCAAACATCTAAAGGCTATCATTGCTATGTCTGATTTACCAACTGACTGCTGGGTACCAACAGCTACCCCCATGCCTATCTTGTGGCTGGCTGCTGCAGAAGGAGTCTTTGTCATTAAAAGGATGAGGGAAGCTATAAAGGGGTATTAATCCTGGCAGAAGAAATCAGCAGACTGGTAGCCTTTCTATTCCCGGAATATCTTTCCCATGTTGCTTGATCTTTTTTTAAAAATCACTTTACTTTGATGTCCTCCCTGAGTTTTTACCAAGGGGAGATTCATTCAGGTTAAACATCAGTCTCTTTTTGAAGAACACTAAGTTAAATAAAGACTAATCTATTTCTTACAGATCTGTTTCTTTCAAGTCTATTTCTTAAACAGGAATTTTCAGAGCCTTTTATATGCTTCATGCGTTGTAAATCTCCAAGGAGTGAATGTAAAATGTAATATTTCTTTTCTTTTTTTTTTTTCAGAAAATGTCTCATAAGACAGAACACATGCTGGGAAGTTCTGGGGTAAACCAAAGTAGCATTTCAATTGTCTGAAAGGCTATCCATCCATCCATCCATCCATCCATTCATCCATCCATCCCACACTGCCTTTCACAAACGTAAAATACACACCATCCCTGACATGATGGAATGCACAGTCTATTGGAGGAGCCAGATATTAAAGAATTAACTATAATATAGTTTGATAAGTACTATAACAGATGGATGTCTACTCTTATGAGAGCAAAAAATAAAGATATCCAGAAAACTTATTAGGAACTTACACATTGACTGTATTCAGGGTTAGTCTCAGGATGTCAAATGCCAAGAACTTTAGGCTATGTAACAAATTGTGGTGAGGTGAGGTACAATATAACACAGTCTTAGAAATTAAAACAACATGTAGTTTACCTTTATATATATATTTTTAAAAACCTTTTTTAAAATCTTAAACTCAACTCCCATAGTAAAGATTTTACACTCATACAAAGTCTTACTTATAATAAAAAAGAAAGTGGATCAAGAAGTCTACTTATATACTGTATACACAAGAGAAAAAAGAAATTTGAAAGAAATAATTATAAGATTAGAGAGAATTTCTATAGGCAATAGTAATACCAGGAAGTCCTTATCTTTCTTACGGAAACTGTGTCTATTGTCTCCTCATTCATGTGATTCTCAGAAGATCTATAATAACTGTGAAAGTTGCACAGCAACAGAAAAATCAACATTTCTAGGATTTTAATATAGTTTTTGGGGAATTTGTTCTAGCTAATTGTTTTTTGTTTGTTTCAGTATCAAACCACGACATTCTTCTAAAAAATGCCAACTATAAAATCATTTGGGGACTATTCTCTTAATTAACGCTTTTACAAATACAAAAATGAAATTTTCTTACTCATAAAACTTTTGTCCTTTTCATTAGCAATTTTTGTTTATGAACTTTTAGCATCCTCATGCATGACATTTTCTTTAGTACCCTGTATGATATCGTACAGTTATTAGATGATAATCATACACAATGGCTCTCTATTGGAATATCTTTAGTTAACCTGCGACTGCTATAATTGCTTACCTGGACCTGTTTCACACGTAGTGGGGAACTGTTCAAGGCATGGACTTGAGTGATTTGGGTAAATCTGAGTTTCTTGGACCCACCAGTAAGGCCGATGACCAAATAATATCCTGTATTTAAAGAAATATAAATATGCATATATATTTAAATATACAACTATCACTTAATTGGAGACTAACGATTCTCTCCTATAAAAATGAGTCAAGCAGAACATTGATGGGGAAAACTCGTGATTAAAAGACTTTGAAAGAACTTGCTTTCTGGCCTGTGTCTCAATACAGAGCATGACAGTCATTTGGAGTTTGGGCATCCTAGGTTCCAATAAAAACAGGGACTTTTTTCCTTGCAGGCGAAGTCCTTGGGTGCTTTGGATACTTAGACTGGAAATATCAAAGTGGTTCCTGGAATTATCAATCTGTTCATTATGGCGCTGCTCGTTTAACTCACTCCTTGGTTAATCCCATCATATATGTAACAGGCTTTTGGAATTTTCTTCTAAGTCAGATCAAGTATACATTTCTATGCCTTTATGTAAGTTCTATTTAGGAATAGGTGTTTCAAGTTAACTGGTATGTTTGAAAGATTTTCCAAGTAAAACTATACACATCTGAAATGTGATCATTAAGACCAAGCTACAAATTTAAGAATAAGCTTTAGGAAAAATGAAACAAAACAGAAGGCTTACCATTTAAAAATAAGATTGAACCAATCCCCAACGACTGCTACCCATATCATCTTGGTTCCAACTGCCTGATTAAGTTGAAACCAAAGTGGAAAATAAATAGAAAAGATATTCCGGGGATCTCCAACATTGGACATAAAATTTAGAAAACTGTAGTAAGCTCGGTAGTCCTTCTGCAAATGCTGAATAATGAGCACTCCGTTCCTATGAAGGAAATCCATCTTGAAAGAGAGGCAATTCTAAACATAGAGCAAGTGGAGCCGAAGTGCTCTGAGTCCCACCGTTTTTATATGGTACCTTCGTGGCGTGTCCAGCCATTACTGCGACATGTGATACTGACCATCTGTGGAGAGGGCATGTCTGCCCTCCTCTACTGAAAAGCTCATCTGTTTATGATTTTACCTGGTGCCAAAGAGGTGAAGTACATGCTGATCTGTGACAAGTAGACGAGAAATTTGGGTAGAGACACAATGCATTTCTTATGCAATCTCTCTTTTGTGTGAACAGTTGGATCATGTTTGCTTGAAATCTTTTGCACAGTTCATTTCCTTCAAGGACAGAGACATTAGCAATTTCTATGCTTGGCTAGAAGACTATGCAAATAATTACTGCATGTCAAATAGCCCTTAAAGCCATGCATTTTAATTTAAAATAGACTGTGGCTCTTTGACTATTTTATTGGGTCTTTCAGGAAAATGGATGAGTAAATATCTGGGCATGAAAAATTTATATGATACGACAGATTGTTTTCTGATTGCAGACTTTTAAATAAAAAATATTTTGAGATTTCTTTAGCAAAGAGAATAATATGATGGATATGGAACAGAGAAGGAAATACATGGAATATATGAAATCTGGAAGGAAATGTGTTGCTTTTTGATCATGAAGCCAGAAAGCAGAGCTGGAGATCACTGGGTAGTAGATCTCCTGGGTAGTAGAACCGTTAGGAATGAGACATACTTTTATTGACTAGAGAATACAATTGAGAGCATGGGAGACTTGCTCACGTGACAGATTTCAAAGGGCTTTTGACCAATCAGGAAAATGGTTTGCTGAAAACAGAGCGTGCAGTACAAGTACATGGGAAGCACCAAAACAAACATGTAGATTGGGAATAAACAGAAGGGCAGCTCAAAAGGAACTATGAATCTAAGTCAGAAATGAGATGCTGGATTTCAGAGAGCAAAGTTTTGTCTGCGAGGATGTCTGTGAAAGCTATCAAGCCCCACCAGGTGGCGGAGGGTGGAGGTAGGTAACCTGACTTATTTTACCATTCAAAGTGTTGTCTTTGCTACTCCCAGCTACTTAGGCATCTTCTTCACAGGCTGTAAGTATCACTTTGAGCTTCTCTTGGAGCCCTGCCCCATCATTTAATGGCATCTTGTTATGGGCATCCAGTGTCTACAGGTATCTCCCCAGGCTCTGTGGCTTCTCCTAGAGGAAATGTCTTGATTGACCATTAAAATCTTTCGGGGTGCTTCCAAACATCTCACGTCTTTGTCCTACCCCAGATAAATTAAATTTCTGGTGATGGGACCTAGGCATTGGCATTTTAAAAATACTTTCCAAATGATTGCAATGTGCAGTCAGGGTTAAGAATCACTGGGATAAAGCAATTCATATCTAACCTATTCTCCTTTTGGTCTTAAACCCCTCTCTATGCCAAAAGTCAACCTGAAAGAAACTTCAATGACATTTAATATGTCAGCTATTGGGTGTAACTGGATTTCCTGTCAAATTCGATTTTTGCTCTTGTTATCAAGACTTCAGAGAATCTATCGCTAGAATTAACAAAAAACAAAACCCTAATTTCCAGAAGAGGTGAAGCAATGGTGGCAGTTGAAATGCACTCCTCATAAAACAGGACGTAGTGATGGCAACTTTGCTCACTGAGTTTTCTGGGCTGCTCACCCGGAAGGAGCTTAAAATACAGCCTGGTTTCTGTGGGTGAGAACTCGGGTCTGATAGTCACTAAGTGGGATGGCAAGTGGCACCAGGTCACTTTTCAGAAAGTGACTTTACAAGGCTTCCAGGAAGTGAATATTAATCTCTGTCCACAGTGAGAGCCTTACCAGTCTCCTTTATCATTCTTATTGCAGTGGGAGGAGAACCAGGAAGTAGTCAGCCAGCCCTGGTTCTCCCCACATTTTGCTCTTCCCTCAGGCAGCCCATGAATTACACTCACCCTCCTTCTGCCAGTAGTGTGCTAATCTGAATCCGAGTGATGTAAACGCTGGGATAAAATCAATTGTGCTGAAAACTCAGTTGTGCTTTAGAATGTCTTGCATTTATGCTCTGCCGATTATTTACCTTTAAAAATACTCCATCTTATTATCCAATTTTAACTTCACAGAGGTCTAGTAATCCTCATTTTAGGGATGAGGAAATGAACAAGTAACCTGCCCCAGGTCATTTCTTTAGTGCAGGAGCCCTGTTTGGAGATGAAATTTTGTTTCCAGGGCAATGTTTCTTCTTAGTCTAAGCCTCAGCTGGGTTGCTCAGGGCCAATATTGGTGAGATTTTTAAACAGCTGCAAAATGAATAAAAGCTGGTGCTATAACCAGCTTGTTTCAAATGCTTTCAACCACCCAGAACTCCAGTTTACCTGTATCATGACTGGTTGACACTGAAGCACATCTGGCCAGCTGCTTGATCACTAAGAGAACTTCACAGATACATTCACCACTTTGAATTGTTGGCTGGGTTATCCCATCATTTGACAGCAGGGACACAGTGGGGATTCAGTGGCTATTATTACCTTCCCAGTCACTGACATCTTCCCTGAAGGAAATATCAAGCGGCATGAAGATGGGCACCTCAGGGCTTGAAGGTGGCTCTGATTCCCATCCTCTACTGATGGCCCTGGGACCCAGCACACATTTTCTTCTCTGGGAACAGTCATGTATAGAAATAAATTAAAGCCACCCAAATGAGAGCAAACAGAGGTTATTTACTATTCTGTTCACTATAGCAAGAGTCAACCACCGTCTCATGCATCTGACACAAACTCAAAAATGGGCAGAGGAGTGGGAACACTTTATAGTGAAAAGAAGGAAGGCCTCAGGTATGTTCTGATAAGAGGTTGTTGGCATGGGCAGCCTAGAGAGGAGTTTACAAGAAGCAGAGCATCTTAGGTGAGTGGTTTGGGAAACATATTTTGCTTTCTCTGGTTGGTCCTGAGTTGAAGCCAGGGGCAAAAAATAGGGAAGCTAGCAATCACTGACCAAGTCCTGACCATTCTTGGCATTTTGCTTCAGAGGCTGTGGTCAAAGTTCTGTTGTCATGTTTGGTCCAGCCGTTGTCCATTTGTATATTCAGTCTTTCACAAGACAAATTGAATAAGCATATGTCAGAAGTAGTTTATGTGGCATCCCACCAAGAAATAAGGGACTCCCATGTCTATCCTGTGATTCTATAATTCTTATTATTCATTGAGTTAAAATGAAGACATACACTTGCTTGCCAAGGACAAATCAATTTATTCAAGTATATCAATACTCTGTGAGGCATTAGCCTTGACTAATCAGAGTCTGTGCTCCTGGCTTTTTTGTTTTTGCAAATTCAGGTTCTATAATTTTCATAATCTCTTTAATGAACCATGAGGAAGGACATTGTTTTATTCTTTTTCTAAGAAGTATTTGAGCTACATATTTCATCATATACATTTTCTTCAGAAACATCCTTAAATCAAGGTGTGAATGATATCAAATACATTGTGTCTTATAATTAAAAATTCAACTTCTTGCTCATTCAGTCCTTCAGAGTCTGTGGACTGCACGGAAGTTGGCTGCACATTAGCTTTTCATCTTAGGTGGATGATTTAGAAAGACTGTCGCCTGAGGACCATCTGGTTCTGTAGACTGTGGGATGATTAACCAAAGCAAAGCACCTTGATTTCTTTCGCCTTTTAACAGGATCTGCAAAATCGGTTTCTTCCCCGTAGTTCATCATTTTTCATCTATTCACAGCTTAGCTTATATGAACTTTCTCAGAGTTGCCTTCTCTGATGAGCTTCCTCGCCATTCCTGTAATAGTGCTTTCTCTCCAACACTCTTTTCTTTTAGGGATTGTACTAGTCTGCCAGGGCTAATATATGCAGTACCAGACTGGGTATTTTGTTTTTGTTTTTGTTTTTGTTTTTAATTAATTTATTTATTTTTGGCTGCGTTGGGTCTTTGTTGCTGCACGCAGGCTTTCTCTAGTTGCGGTGAGCAGGGGCTACTCTTCGTTGTGGTGCACGGGCTTCTCATTGCGGTGGCTTCTCTTGTTGCAGAGCATGGGCTCTAGGCACGCGGGCTTCAGTAGCTGTGGCACGCGGGCTCAGTAGTTGTGGCTCGCGGGCTTAGTTGCTCTGCGGCATGTGGGATCTTCCCGGACAAGGGGTCGAACCCGTGTCCCCTGTATTGGCAGGCAGATTCTTAACCACTGCACCACCAGGGAAGTCCAGAATGGGTGGTTTAGATAACAGAAATTAGAGCCTACAAGTCTGAGATAAAGGTGTTGGCAGGGTTGATTTCTTCAGAGGCCTCCGTCCTTGGCTTGCAGGTGGCATCTTCTCCCTGTGTTCTCACATGGTCTTCCTTCTGTACAAATGTGTCCTAATCTCTTTTTATAAGGACAACAGTCATACTGCATTAAGGCCCACCCTAATGACTTCATTTTAACTTAATTACTTCTTTAAATACCCTAACTCCAAATAGTCACATTCGGTAGTACTGTGGGTTAAGACTTCGACATATGAATTTGGGGGGATGCAATCCAGTGCATAACAGGAATTTAATTACAATTTGTGATTGTATATTTGTCTTGAGGTTATGTGTTTAATCTCTCGCTCCTGCACCACAGTACAAGCTCCACAAAATAAGGGATCATGTTTGCTGTGTATACGAACCACCAGTACAGTCCCTAGCACAAGCCCATGCAGGGGCTGATTTCCCATGATGCTGGAGAATCTTGCATGGGCACCTGCCAGGGCAGGTTATTGCTGAGAGCTGCTGCAAGTTGTAATACTAATTTTATAGTCTTTTTCTTAAAGAGAGGACCCAATATTAGAGAAGCTTTAGATCCCACAAGATCTGGAACTAACCCTAGGCCTGTTATAGTTATTTAGTAAATGTTTCTTGAATGAATGGATTATTGAACAAAACTTGATGTGACTGCTAACTTATAAAGGGGCAGTTAATCTAAACTCAAATGCATTTTTCCACAGAGACGATGTTATAAGGTGTCCAGATCAAGAAAGCTTCTTTAAGATAGAGAAAATTATGTAAAATGTTTATCTAAGAAAAGAGTAATATTTGTATGCATCTGCTTATGTTTAAAGATAATAGAAGAAAAAATAGTTTAAAATGTTTTAAGGTTATCTATAAAGGAAAGAAGGGAATAGAGTGTAGGGAATGGGAAAAACTAAATTTCTTCAAATACACTTATTTTTTAGATTTGAATTTGAAGCCATGTAAATAGTTTACATAATTATAAAATTAAATTAAATTTTAAAAGTAATTCCTACAAAAATTTTAAAATGGAACACATGATGAAAAGGAAAACAGTGCTTACTTGACCCATTGTACCTGTAAACTATTCACTTCCAGCTCTACGGCACTTATACGTGTTTATGATTTTGTTCCTGTGGGAACCCTCTTTTAAAGCATTTCCTTAGTCCTCCTCAGTTTGCCATCTGCCACCAGTTGCTTGGGGTGGAGATGCTCCCCAGAACTTATCCTATGTGGGTCACAGCAGGAGGGAGACTCAGGAGGTTGGTTCTTTTTGGTACTAATAATCTTCGAATGGATCTTTTCCCACCAATAACAGAGGCTGCCTGATAAGCTAGGTCATTTCAAAGTCAAGGTTGGTAGAGTTCAAGGTTTCTCCCAAATCGATTCACCAAGTGATGGAGCAAAGCCATTTCTAAGCTCTGTAGATCGAGATCCAAAAATGGATAGTTTCCTCTTCCTCCTTTTGAGGTTGTCTTTCTCAAAGTGTGGTCTATGGACCACCTGCATGCAGATTACCAGGCCCAGTCCAGATCACCTAATCAGACTCTTTGGGAACATGGTCCAGATATGTGCATTTTGGTAAGCTTCCTACGTGGTTCTTATGCACATTAAATTTTAGAAGCTCCATCTTAATTCATCTCTCCCTTGATACAAGGCATCATACTCTTCCGGCGCATCCTATGTGTAGTTTACCCTTCTTTATAGAACTTTCTCACTTCTACCCTAAGGCATTTTCTCTCAATTACCTTATTTGGGGCCTATGCTATCCCACTCTTTCCCATGGATGTAGGCTTAGTGTGTTCTGGCATTCACCCTTTTAGAATCTCCTTTCCTTTCTTTTTTTATCTAAGGCTGTGGTAAACACCCCAAAAATCTTACCTATAATTAACATTAGTTTTTCTTATTTTACCAAATAATGTGTATAAATGGAGCTGACTTCCAATTGTGAGATTCTTGATCAGAGTAGAGTAGAAGTAGGGCAAAATGATAAAATTTCAGTCTTCCACTCAATTCTTCTGTTGCTTCTCCTTTGCACTGTGACATCTCTGCCTCTTCCTCCCTCTCTCCCTTTTCTCTTTCCTTCTTCCTCTCTCTCTCTCCTTGCCTCTGTCCCACCCTCACACTAAATACTTACTGAGCTCACTCTTTGAATCGGTCACAAACGTCAACCTTCTCCTATAGCCTGAGAGCAAAGACAACTCGAAGGGAGCAGACCCAAACCCGTACTGTTCACCGTTGTATCTCGGAATCAAGCCAGGCGTCCTCCACGTAATGAGGGGCTTCAGAAAATTGTACCGCCAACCACCATCCCCTTTAGGATCAATAGCTTTTCTTCCTGCTGTGGTAAACTCTGCATTTAACATGTTCTTTTCATGTTTTGTACGATGACTAGAACTCTGCTGTGCCAGTAACAGCATGTCTGAACAAAAGAAATCTTTAGGAGTGTGTGCTTTGGGGTCTAATATTAGCCAAATCTGGTCACTAGGCTAGGAGTCCCTTACCTGAATTTGATTTATTTAGAGGTCGTTGAACTTCTTGAAATCGTATGCAAAATATTAGTGCATGTGCACATTTCTTTGAAGAAGGCCATAGCTTTCACAAGATTCTCAATGGCATCCCTGACTCAGACAAGTTAAGTAGAGCATAAGGTTCACTGGGATCCCATCCACTCACTGTCCAAGGTGCTTATGCCCAGGGTCCCCTCATTTCCTCCGTCTCTTCAGAATTCTCTTCAGTCCTCCAGTCTCCTCAGCACAATTTGTTTGTCTTGATGCCTTTTTTCCTCTTAATGACTAGATTAAAAAAAATCTTTCGTTTGGGGGGCAGAGATAAATTAGGAGCTTGGGATTAACATATACACACTACTATATATAAAATAGGTAAACAACAAGGACCTACTGTATAGCACAGGGAACTATACTCAATAGCTTGTAATAACCTATAATGGAAAAGAATCTGAAAAAGAATATATCACTGTGCTGTACACTTGAAACTAACACAACATTTTAAATCAACTATAGTTCAATTAAAAAAAAATCTTTTAACCCGATAGCCAGTCTCAAAACCCTGTACTGTTGCCTTATTTTTAGTTAATTCCAGTAGTTGAATGATTCCAGTTCTTCCCAGAACATTCTTATTCTGATTCATTTAGATTTTCCTGAGGTTTTGATTTGCAGTAAATCTTGCCTGTTTTACTTAGATTGCAACCTGTAGGACAGAGGCTAGAATTTCTTCAATATGCTTTGCCATGCCAAATATTATATAACCACAAGATATATTCTTATAACATGAACCATTCATCTATGAGTAATAGCACTCACTGCAATTCAACAGCATTCAGAGATATTTGATTTTAGCTTGTGTCACTGGTGCAGTGGCAATAAACAAAAATTTCTTTTGGAGGCATTGACCTTTAATGTCTCTGTGCATGGTCATTCTCCTTTTACCACAAGCTTATCTGCCTTCTGCAAAATAAATTGTATTTAAGAGCTCTCCAGTGTCACCTTGCAATGTAAAATGGATTTATTTCAGACCGAGTTTATACCCTAGTGACTTTCAGAAAATAATTACCTCCACTCTGGCTAGCATCCCAGGAATACTGGCATTCCATAATGACACTATTATAAGTGACCCAGCTACAGCTGTTCCAGGTCCCCCCTCCATGAGTCTCATTATGCATTCTTCCCTAGAAATAATCATGAACTATACATCTATAAACTTTTTCCTGGATCACCAAAGGACCCAGTGGAGTTGCCCTTGGACAATACTATTCATTTTCTTCACAGTAGAGTTAAGATACTTTATAGCTGGGTTCATATTTTGTAGATGGTCTAAAGAATTCCTGCTATGTGTATTCTCAAACTTTAGTGTGCATTAGAATTACCTGGATGACTTGCTAAAGCACTAATTACTGGGACCCACATCCAGAGTTTTCGATTCAGTGGGAATGGAGATCAGTCTGAGAATTTGCATTTCCAACCAATTCCTAGATGAGGGTGATATTGTTGGGTGGGTGCAGAACATCACTTTTGAGCAGCACTAGTGGTGCAAGACATAATTCTTACCTGTACTGGTCAGGACAGGGATAACTCATACCTCAAGGAACTTGTGGTCTCGTAGGGAAGATATTTATGTAAATAACATACTGCTGTGTCCTTAGGGGCTAACAGATAGAGTAAGTGGACAAGAGGAAAAGCAGATTTAACTTTCAGCTTATGAGATCAGGGAAGCCTTTGTGGAGGAGGTGGCAAGTGACTGAGCCTTGACTGATGGTAGAATTTAGAAATGCAAGACTGCAGGATGAAATGGAGAAATACATTCATTTGAAATATATTGCATTAAAAACTGTAAAAAAAAATCCCCATTTTTTTTAAGTCCCTGAAATTTATTTTTGTATATAGTGTGCAGTAAGGATCTAATTTTTTTGCTGTATGCTAATCAGTTAACTGTGTCATTAATGAATAGTCCATTTCCCCTGATTTTTTTTAACATCTTTATTGCAGTATAATTGCTTTACAATGGTGTGTTAGTTTCTGCTTTATAACAAAGTGAATCAGTTATACATATACATATGTTCCCATATCTCTTCCCTCTTGCGTCTCCCTCCCTCCCACCCTCCCTATCCCACACCTCTAGGTGATCACAAACCACCGAGCTGATCTCCCTGTGCTATGCGACTGCTTCCCACTAGCTATCTATTTTACGTTTGGTAGTGTATATATGTCCATGCCACTCTCTCACTTTGTCACAGCTTACCCTTCCCCCTCCCCATATCGTCAAGTCCATTCTCTAGTAGGTCTGTGTCTTTATTCCCGTCTTGCCCCTAGGTTCTTCATGACTTTTTTTTTTCTTAGATTCCATATATATGTGTTAGCATACGGTATTTGTTTTTCTTTTTTTTGACTTATTTCACTCTGTATGACAGACTCTAGGTCCATCCACCTCACTACAAATAACTCAATTTCGTTTGTGAGGATCTTTTGGATGTTTCTGCCCACTCATACTAGAAGTCAATCTAACAAAAATAGTCCACTAAAGAGGGCAAAAAAATGTCAGGTACAAGATGTTCACCTTAGTCTAAGAGATGTAGTTGCAGCCTGTGTCAGTCTTGATTATCTCAAAGCCTTGCTAATGAGCACTTTTTCCATTTTGCTCACGGATCAGTCATGCGCATCCAGATTCCATCAAAAATACATTAGAGAGATGTGCAAGCATTATTCTAATCTG
Organism: Balaenoptera acutorostrata; assembly: GCF_949987535.1. NCBI lineage: Eukaryota > Metazoa > Chordata > Mammalia > Artiodactyla > Balaenopteridae > Balaenoptera > Balaenoptera acutorostrata. Next base: position 30,350,331 of record NC_080071.1, on the reverse strand, counting down.
AAGAAATAATTTATTACCTTGAACTAGTAATGGCCTAAAGAAATTGCTGAAAATGTTTTCTGATTATTGTTAAAAATGTTTTCTGATTTAGTTTCACGCTGAAACTAAAATTGTATTTGTGAGACATTGGCAAATTATTAAATGGATAATGCTAAATAACCACACCTAACTGATTAATTAATTCAACTTGGATTGGGGTGGAAGGGTTGCATTCTGTATTTATCCAGACATAGCAGAATGCATGTTTCCTTAAAAGAAGAATTGTACAAGTAGTGTGACTGTCTTGTTTTGGGAGCTATATGCATCACCTTAGCTAAAGTTAGTAATGAATTGCACCAATTTCTCTATTTCTTTGCTAACTTCGATTTTGTTCTATTTAAAGTCTTATTTATATGTGTTTTAATATGACAACCTATTGCATAGGAAGTAGGTAGGGTATAAATCATAAAACAAGAAACCATTTTGAGTACTTACCTTATAAGGACCTAGTCCAAGGTATTTGCATTTACTTTCTCTTTTAGTCTTCACATTGGGTATAGGAAGAAGATACTACTCTTACTGTTATTATTATTATTACCCTCACTTTACAGATAAGGAAACTGAGGTTCAAGAGACCAAGTAACTTGCCCACCGTCACACTTATCAAATGATGGAGCCTGGATGTCAAACCCAGGCAGTCTTACTACAGAGTTGAAGCTGTTACCCACTGTGTGATTAATTGAAGAAGTAAATTGACTACAGGACATTAGCACTTGGTTAATATGTACAACAATATCCTCTGAAACTGAACAGATTAAAATTATAACTCATGATGTTTCTGCCTCTCCACAGCACCCCTCCCCCAACACACCAAACCTACTGTGAAGACAATTTCAATTCTGCCAGCAGTATCACCATTGTCTCAAACCTTAAATTACCTCTGACTTACTTCTCTCCTTGCACTTTTATATACAATACAGCCAATCAGAGACAGCAGGTAGCAAGAATGTTAGTTATTAAAAGTTGTTTTTAATCTATTATTTTTTGTTTATTTATTTTTTATAGTATTGAACAATACTATATTAGTTTCAGGTATCCAACGTAATGATTCAATATTTTTATAGAGTATATTCCATTTAAAGGTATTTATAGGGCTTCCCTGGTGGCTCAGTGGTTAAGAATCCACCTGCCAATACAGGCGACACGGGTTCGAGCTCTGGTCCGGGAAGATCCCACATGCCACGGAGCAACTAGACCCGTGAGCCACAACTACCGAAGCCCACGCGCCTAGAGCCCGTGCTCTGCAACAAGAGAAGCCACCGCAATGAGAAGTCCGCGCACCGCAACGAAGAGTAGCCCCCGCTCACTGCAACTGGAGAAAGCCCGCGTGCAGCAACGAACACCCAACGCAGCCAAAAATAAATAAATAAAACAAATTTATTTAAAAAAGGTATAAAATAGGGCTTCCCTGGTGGCGCAGTGGTTGAGAATCTGCCTGCCAATGCAGGGAACACGGGTTCGAGCCCTGGTTTGGGAAGATCCCACATGCCACGGAGCAACTAGACCCGTGAGCCACAAAGATTGAGCCTGCGCGTCTGGAGCCTGTGCTCCGCAACAAGAGAGGCCGCGATAGTGAGAGGCCCGCGCACCGCGATGAAGAGTGGCCCCCGCTCGCCGCAACTAGAGAAAGCCCTCGCACAGAAATGAAGACCCAACACAGCCAAAAATAAATAAATAAATAAATAAATAAATAAATTAAAATTTGAAAAAAAGGTATAAAATATTGGCTATATTCCCTGTGCTGTACAACACATCCTTGTTGCTTATTTATTTTATACATAGTAGTGTGTACCTCTTAGTCCCCTACCCCTATCTTGCCCCTCTCTTGGCTATTAAGTTTTGTGTCATTGAATTTCTACTGGGGCACGGACTACCAGTACTAGGTACTGCCTTTTAATGTCTCTTCTTTAATTTACAGGATCAAAAACAGAGAATGAAGAAATTTTGGAATTTGTTATTATTAGAAGCCAGTAAACAGTAATATTTCAGTCACTCCCCAATGAAGAGTTATTAAATCATGAGACAGATTATGCAATGCTAATTTTAGTAGTTTTATTAGTTTTATTTAATCTACGGGTAGTATCAAAGAAGAGGCTATATACTTGGCAACAGAATACAATTAAAGTCCAATATTTATATTTGTTGCATAAACTTTTATTTGAAATGGATGAATGGTCCGTCAGGCCAGTCCTCCAGGAACTATTGATACTTTGCCCAAGCAGAGCGGAGAGTCCAGCCGCTCTCAGAAAGAACTACCAATCCCAGAATGCCCTTTTCTCTATCTTTCCCGCGAGAATCCCGGAGGGCTAGCTCAACCAATCCCTTCATGAAAAGCCTATACTATCAGCCAATCAGAAGGCGAAAGGGTGCCCAAAGGCGGGAGGCGGAAGGCGCCCTAGGTTTGAAATAGGAAAGTTGGCGCGGCTGCGGGATCCGATTCTGGAGACCAGCTGTTGGCTGGTATCGGTTCGTGTCTTTGTGGGGCAAGTGGTCGAGCTCAGGCCTGCCGGAGAAGGTGGTAATTGAGCTGGGCTCCGAAACCCACCTGTCGCGATAGGGGAAAGTGGGTTTGGAGGCGGAATGCGTATTTTCGGGGGCGGAGTCTGAAATGCACGTCTTGTTGCTGTTTGGGCGTCTGGGCCTTGCAGGGTGGACAGCGACGAGGCAGAGGGGTTTGTGGTTTCACCAAGACATGTCTGTGACCTTCCTGGAAAGATTTGATGTCATTGGGAAGGTTTTAGCGTTACAGAGAACTGGTGGGTCCTGGAGTCTTACAGGACATCCTTTTACAGAGGAGGACACTGAGGCCCAGAGAGTCGAGGTCAATTTTACTACTCTTGGACTAAGCGCACTAAACTCCCCTCCAGTCTCCGTTTTACTGGTACCTTTCCCGGTCTGGGGGAGGGGGAGGGAGAGGGAGTGTAGATGTGTGGGATCTTATTCTATGACAGGGGCCCTGTCATTTGGGACCTGACAATCCAGGCTGGAATCAGAAAGGTCAGAGTTGGAAGGGGCCTTAGAAGTCACCAATTTTACTTGTGTAAAAAGGAGGCAGAGTCATTTTCCCTAGGTCAGAGAGCGTGTTAAGTGTTATGTGCGGTCACACTACTGATGAATTCCTGGGAGGTAGAGTGTCCTGATTTCCTGCTGCACCTTGACCGTAGTTAAGTCTAGGAGGCTTGATCTGCCCTGGAATATCTAGAGTTAAAAGTAAGTTGTTATGAGAGTAGGGGATTAACAGATGCACATTATCCTATATAAAATAAACAACAAAGGTTTACTGTATAGCACAGGGAATTATATTCAATATGTTGTAGTAAACTATAATGGAATAGAATTGAAAGAAATATAGATATATACATATATATAACTGAATCTCTTTGCTGTACGCCCGAAACTAATACAATACTGTAAATCAACTGTACTTCAATAGGAAAAAAAAAAAAAGTAAGTTGCTAACCATTTTCTAGCAAAGATCAAACTGCCAAAATATACTTGATTGGAATTTGTGGCTGATATGGTTTCAATAACTTAAATATAATGTGTGTCCTATTTGTTTTCTAGCATTGTCTTACAAAATGGTAGAGGACGAACTGGCACTATTCGATAAAAGCATAAATGAATTTTGGAATAAATTCAAAAGCACTGTCAGTGACACCTCCTGTCAGATGGTGGGCCTAAGAGATACCTACAAGGATTCCATTAAAGCATTTGCAGGTACCTAAGTTTAACTTGTAACATGCTGTTTTTGTTTGTTTTTAGTGTAATTTCAGCTGAATTGAAACTTCAACTCCCAATTTCTCTTTCAGAAAAGCTGTCTGTGAAATTAAAGGAAGAAGAACGAATGGTTGAGATGTTTCTGGAATATCAAAATCGTATGTGACAATCTGTAGAAATGGATCACAGAGGGTTTTTTTCTAAATTAAACATCTTCATGAAATCCCTCATACAAGTAAAACAATGTATTTATAGATATACAGTGTATACACATATAAAAATAATGAACATATGTGTACCCATAATGCAGCTTAATAAATGGAACATCCCATGTTATACCTTCTCTTCTCTCACCTTCTAGAACTAATCTGTCAATATTTTAATTTAGTATTGAGTTTTTGAATGTTATATAAATGGCATCATTTTGTATGTATTCTGTCCCTTTGTTCACTCAGCATTATGCTTGTGAGATTCATCTATACTGATGTGTAAATGCCTGAATTTTTTTAAAATGAGTTTCACAGACTAGGGTTTGAAAAGCTGGAGTTCCCTCAGCTCTTTGGGTGTAGGGTTAATACTCTGATAGTTTTTCTTTCCATATTTTTACTGTTGTTCTTGCCTTCTCTTTACTACGCCTCTGCAGATTGTCCAGAGTGGATCGGCAGCTTTTACTGAGTTCTCACACACAGACCACAGACATGTAGCTACAGGCCGAAATCCACTGCAGATACTAAATTTAGCTGCACCATGTTTTGAACACTATTAAATCAGAGTGCTTTTATGTGGGACACATGTGGTTAATATGCCACAGTCCCTGATTGTTTCTTCTGCTTTGCTTTGAGCACTTACTTTACTCATTATCTGGCCCCTGAAGGCATTTGATCTTGGAAACCCTGGTAGGCTGTTATGGTAGACTTCTACCCATGTTTATTTTCTAAGCTGCCCTGAAGCTTCCATGCCCTTTTACTGCTTCTCATTCCCTCTGTAACCAGTAGCAGGAAGGAAAACCGTGTGTGTGTGTATGTGTTTGTAAGAGTGATATTGAGTTTAGGTCCTTTAAACACTCTTGGTTTGTAGAATCCCTAGGGATTAGAAAATTAAGTTTGAAACTATAAATTTCACTACAGTTCATCTCAAAGTGTGCTCTGAATGATTATCTGTAGTGTGAAGATGTGTTCTAAATAGTTTAAAATCTAAAAGTATTATCAATTATTTTTCTTTAAAAAAAATCAGTTTATACTTGAACAGAAATATAATTTACGTAAGTTTGATGAATTCGTTGAACATTTAACTGCTATTTGCCAAGCACCAAGGAGGCCACAATACGTAAATGTAATCTATACACTGCTCACAATTTAGTGGAAGACATAGGTAGGAAAACTACAATTAAAATACATTGTAATAGTTGCTATAATGATGGGATGGGAATTTAGTGACATAGAATCTGGAGAGCTTGAATTTTCCAGTGACGATTACAAAATATTTAACAGCTAACCCTTACCTTATACACCACATGCCAGGGCCTATACTGAGCTCCTTACATATAGTGATTGACTGAATCCTCACAGCAACCCTCGGAGGTATATTTATTGTTTTTAATCCTACTTTATGGATGAGGAAATAGGCACAGAGAGGTTAAGTAAGTTGCTCAAGGTCAGACAGCTGGTAATCAATAGGAACGTGATTTGAATGTTCACAGTCTGTCACACTGCCCTGGAGAAGGTCACATAGAAGAGGGATGGGGAAGTTCATCAGAGTCAGCGCCCCTGTTCTAGAGGAGGGAAGAGCATATGGAATGTGGTGGAAACATGAAAGCTTGTTGAGTTGTGGGATGGCTAGAGTACAGTGTGAATGGGGAGTGGCAGAGAAGTGGCTGGTCAGATGATGAAGTACATTATGTGTTGGGCAGAGGAGATTTATTTTGCAGATGAAGAAATTAAAAGCTCACTGAGGTTAGGAAACTTGCCTAAGATCATATATCTTGTAGATAGAGGGTCTAGGATTGCAGCTGAAATGTCTGTGCTCTTTCCAGTGTACCATCTCACCTTTCCACATAGAAGGGAAAGTGTAAGGGCGGGTTCCCATGGTGAGTAGTGAAAGTTTGAAATATTGGCCCTGGCGAATAAAAGAGCTGACTATAAACATATAAAATAGTAGTCATGCAATACTGAGGGCCCTTACATTTGTATTGGCACAAATCCACACGATTGTTCAAATATTAGAATAAAAACACTCACATATATGGTATTTATGTACCACTTAATAGTTTAAAACTTCTCACATTATCATTGGATACCCTAACCCTGTAGGGTAAGTAAATGGGCAGCCATTATTATTCTCGTTTTACAAATGAGGAAAAGAGGCCCCGAAGCTGTGATTTGATCAAGGTCCTTGGGTAACAACTGAGAAGCCAGATGGGAACTGAGAACTTTTGACTTTAAAACTGCATCTCTTTTGCAGTACAGTTCTACTTAATTATCCTTAAAAAGTAGCATTTGTCTTTCTGGTAATTCTGATAAGATGTTTATTTTTAAATTACACCTGATATAATGTGATCATGTCCAAATTCTTGGAAAATACAGAAAAATTAAAAAATATCTGTAATGTTGAGAACCACACTTAACAGAAGACTTTGTAGTTTTTATTTTTCATATGCTATCTAGGTTTTTTTTATGATAATTGTGTTCATGGTATCTATATAACTTTGTATCATTTTTTTTTCTTTTATCTACTATGGCAGGATTTTCCCACGTTACTGAATTCTTTGAAAATATATTACACCTTATTGATATACTGTGTTTAATAATTTACTTATTAGTCATATACAATGTTTTCAGTTTTTCAACATTATAAATAACACTGAAAATAATTTTTTGTATATGAATACTTGCACACATCTTGTTTTCTTAGAGGAGCTTTGTAAAAATGAAATTACTGGATCAAAGGACATGAATATCCTTAAGACTTTTATTTTGCAATGTCAAAAATATTTTCAAAAAAAAAAAAAATTTTTCCACATGGACTCTAATATTTTTCATTCTTCTCAACACTAGCTATTATTTTTATAAACATTGTTATAATAAATGAAAATTAGTGTGTTATTGCTTTATTTGCATTTCTATGATTACTGAGGTTAAATCATCTTTTGTATTTGATAACCATCTGCATTCTGTGTTTCCTCTGTTCATTCCTTCGCTGGTCTTTTTCTTAGGAATTTATATTTGTGTCTTCTTTAGATTAAGAATAATTACCTTTGTTGGGAGAGGATAGTTTAATGGTCAAAAGCATGACCTTTGAAGTTAAGACCTGAGTTTGAATCCAGGTCTTACTGTTCATTGCATTCTAGCAAGTAAAGCTGTGATCAAGTTATTGAACTGCTGAGTCTTTTCCTTCTTCTTTTTTTTTTTTAATCGAAGTTATAGTTGGTTTACAATGTGTTAGTTTCGGGTGTACAGCAAAGCGATTCAGTTATATATATGTATGTATCTATTCTTTTTCGGATTCTTTTCCCTCATAGGTTATTACAAAATATTGAGTAGAGTTCCCTGTGCTATACAGTAGATCCTTGTTGGTTATCTATTTTATATATATTTTCTTTTTCTTTTAAAAAAGAGAGTAAGATGTACGTGATAATTGTATTACTGTGAAAATTAAGTAAATTTATATAAAAGAACACAGTATCTAGCATACAGTAGAGTTTTTATGCTTATTTGAATCAAATATGAGTTTATTTGTCTGCTTGCCTGCCTTTCTCTTTGATTTCTTTTTGCCTTTGAGTAAAACAATCTTTCCCCATATAGTTAATTTTATATTCACAGATACTGCCTTTTAGGTTTCATAAGATTTCATTTTACATTTAAATATTTAATAAATGTGTTTGGGGAACAGTCTACTTCTTGACTTATGATATTTATCATATTAATTTGCTAAGTATACCAACATTTGTTTTCGAATTTTTTTTTGTTTAACTGAGCTGTAGGTCTGTTCTTCCTCCCTACCTCCCGCTCTTCCTCTCTTGTTTCTTCTTTTTGGTATATTCCAGAATCATTTATATAACATTAAAATCTATTTCTTCAAAGCATCTGCAAAGCCATCTTCTAGAGTTTGGTTGCCTTTGGTGGTAGGTTTTATTCATGTATTTATTTGGAGGGGAGAGCTGCAAAGGTCATGATCTTCTGATTTTGTATTTCGTGGTTTAATTTAGTATTCTCATTTTAATAAGCATTTTTGTCTTTTCATTTTTGTTTTCAAAGACAAACAGGAAAGACTAGATAAGGATTTTTGTTGTTCTTTTACAATTTTTTCAATCATCGGGAAACGCTTATCAATTAAAACATTCTTTATTAATTTTATGAAAGTCAGTATTTTGCTCTTAGATACATGTTGACAAGCGAAGCATATAGATTCTAGCTAATACTTTGTGCTTCTTACAGAGATCTGCAGGCAGAATAAGCTCATTCAAGAAAAGAAAGAGAATTTGTTGAAGTTGATTGCTGAAGTAAAAGACAAAAAGCAGGAATTGGACGCACTGACTGCAAATATCCAGGATCTTAAGGAAGAATACGCTAGGAAGAGGGAAAGTAAGTTTCCAGTTGTACATGTATTTGAAACAACCTAAATTTCAAAGTGGCGATGGGTCACAGTGTGGACACCTTGCCTTCTCCCCAGCTCACCGCCCCAAGCGGCTAACATACGTCAGGGTCACAACCACCACTCACCTCTCTGCGAGGGGTCTGTGAAGTTGGCTAAGTGCGTTTCATTTTCCTTCTTTTGCTTAAAGATCCTTTTGATTTCTAATAGAACCAGAGAATAATGAAATTGATATGGGAGTTTAATTAAGCAAAGTGGGAGACAGTTTCACTAAATAACATTTGCCTGGGAGAAACCATAGTGTAATTTATGCAACAAATTTATTGATCATACATGCTCTGTCAGGAACTATTAAGCATGCTTTTCACACTGCAAAGCCTCTTTTTGTCTAAGACTTTCACATTTTTCAAAAAGGGTGCTTCTCTTGGATAGGAGCCTTGTTTGCCCACAAATGAAATAATCAACTCTAAAATCTCTTGAAAATAGCAAAGTTTGTTTTGTGACTGCTTTTCCTTTTAGAGTTTGTGTACCAGTCGACATTATTTTTCTCATCTGCTAAGTATTACTTAGGGGATATTGCACTAAATTAAAAAAAAAATTCTAAACTAGCGTGAAATAAGGCTGACTTCTTGTGAGAAGTAGTTATGTTTAAAGAATAGAATATTTTTCCAGTGAAGCAATTGATATATTTTTGGCTAACCAGGAAAAGCAAAATAGTGTACAAGAAGTCTTTCTATTTCTGTGCTAGTCATGCAAGCCCTTGGCCTATTTATTCATGCTACTTCATAATAAAATAGAACAAAACTTATTCCCCATACTACCTGTATGTATTTTCTCATGCATTTTTTCCTTCCAGCTTGAATGAACAGAAGCCCCTTTTTGCTAATTGGTAGAGATAGAAACTGTAACAAATGTAAATGTAAGCTGATTCATTTGCCTGGCATCATTTTTATAGTTGTTTTTAAGTTTGTTTTAATTAATTAACATTAATTGAATGTTATTTAAAATATTCGATACTCAGTGTCTGTGTTTTTAATCATAGCTATTTCCACTGCTAACAAAGCTAATGAAGAGAGGTTGAAAAGGCTACAGAAATCTGCAGACCTGTATACAGATCGACTTGGACTAGAAATTCGAAAAATTTATGGTAAGTATATTAATGTAAGTAAAACATAGGATATTAGAAAAGTCTGTCTTAAGTAGAAAAGAATTTAAAAAATATTTTCAAGTAAAATAATGGCCACATTATTAACTTTTTAGATAGTAGGAAAAAATTACAGAATTTTTATCACCCTAATGTAATTACTGATCCTTGGTTGTTTATCATCCAGTATTTTAATAAATGTATTTTAGGCATGGTTGCCAACATGCAGATAATTTTTGTTCCTTGTTCTTACTAGCATTGTATGATTAGTATTTCTCTAATTGCTATAGCCTTCATAATGGTAATTTTAAAATGGTGGTGTAATAATTCATTCCATAAGTGTAGCATAACTTATTCAATCTTTTATCTATTGTTTAACCCATGTTACTCTAAGTTAACATTTGGATTTTACATTTTTCAGTTTTAGAAGTACTACAGTGAACATAGGTAGACTTCTCCATTTTTTTGACACAATTTCCATGGAATTCCCAGAGATGAATTACTGGGTTAAAGCATATGAATATTTTTGTGGCCATTATGTAAATATGTGCCAATTTACAGAAATATTTATTGTGTTGGGAGTTCCCAAGATTACATTCAGTTTTGGCGATTCACTGGAAAGTTTACAGGACTCAGCAGGGCTCAGATTTATTGCGGTGAAAGGATACAAAACAAAATCAGCCCAAAGAAAAAAGGCACATGGGGCAAAATCTAGAGAAAACGAGCTTTTCAGACACAAATTTTCAAGAGTCCTAACCCAGTGGAGTCACACAGGACGTACTTAATCCCTTCAGCATCGAATTGTGACAGTACATGTGAAGTGCTGTCTACCGGGGAAGCTCATTAGAGACTCTGGAAGCTTGTGCCTGGTTTTCTGTGGACTTCACCCCAGGTATCTTTTCCTGTTGCTGATTTTGCTGTATCATTTCACTGTAATCATAGCACTGAGTATAACCATATGATGAGCCCTATGAGTCCTCCTAGTGAATTTTCAAACCTGTGGTGGTCTTGGGGATCTCTGACACACCAGGCAAGGACCAGCCTTGCAAGCAGGTCTTTTCTGGGTATAGCAGTCTCAGGCCTGCTATTTTAACTCTTCTATGCAATCTGTCTACAATGTAAAGAGTACCCATTGCATTGTATTTGTGCCAGAATTGTAGTTTTTTTAAAGTTTTTTGGTTTGTTTGTTTTTTAGCAGTTGACTAGATATAATAGAAACTATTTTTTAAATGCATTTCTTTAATTATTAATGAAAATGTGACCATTTTTTCCCATTGTTTATTAATTACAGTTCTTTCTGAGATTGATTGGGCCCTTTGTTCATATATCTATTTGCCTTGGCTTTTGTTTTTCTTATCTGTCGGAATGAGTTTTTTTATTTTTTTATTTTTTTAAAGATTTATTGATTGATTGATTGATTACTATGTTGGGTCTTCGTTTCTGTGCTAGGGCTTCCTGTAGTTGCGGCAAGCGGGGACTACTCTTCATCGCGGTGCGCGGGCCTCTCACTATCACGGCCTCTCTTGTTGCGGAGCACAGGCTCCAGACGCGCAGGCTCAGTAATTGTGGCTCACGGGCCTAGTTGCTCCGTGGCATGTGGGATCTTCCCAGACCAGGGCGCGAACCCGTGTCCCCTGCATTAGCAGGCAGATTCTCAACCACTGCGCCACCAGGGAAGCCCCGGAATGAGTTTTTAATACAAAATATTAACCTTTGCTTAGAGGAGAACATAAGGTCCAGCTCTGAACTTTTGATCCATTGGTCTCTAAGTTTATATTCACTGTTATCCTGAGGTGCTTTTTTGTGTTTTGTTTCAAAACCAGTTTTAAAGCTCTAAAATTATTTTTATATTTAAAGTAGAAGTTTCTCATAGTCCTCAAAATCAGGAAATAATGTTTTAAAGAAGAGACAACACAAATTAAACTCTTCATTTTGCCTAACTGAATATCTTATGAAATCTTTTCTTTGGCATGCATACTTCCCATTACTGTTAACAGTTTAAAAAATCTGGTATACTGACATAATTACTTCACTTTGAATTTAAATGCAAGACAAATTTTTTCAGTGTTTCTGAAGATTTCTTTTTATAATTAAAAGCATTTTTTATGCTGTAGAGTAAAACTGAAATGCATGTGAATTTCTACTTTGTGGCTGCCATTTTGAATTTCTACTGAGTATTTACTCCTTAGTAAGCATTTGGAGGTCTTTTGAAAAATAGGCTTTAAGTCCAGATAACTGTGTAGAAAAAGTCAAATTAAATTTATTGTCAAAATATTAAATGACAATAAAAATTTTTTATTGAGGTTAAATATATATAACAGAATTTGCCATTTAAACTCTATTTTATTGTAAAATTCAGTGGCATTAATTACATTCACAGTGTTGTGCAATCATTACCACCATCTATTTCCAGAATTTTTCATCATCACAAACAGAAACTCTGTACCCATTAAATAATTCCCATTCCTCTCTCCCCTCAGCCCCTAATAACGTCTAATTTACTTTCTGTCTCTACAAATTTGCCTGTTCTAGATATTTCATATAAGTGGAATCATATAATATTTGTCCTTCTGTGTCTGGCTTATTTCACTAAGCATAATGTTTTCAAGGTTCATCTATGTTGTAGCAAGTATCAAAACATCATTCCTTTTTATGGGTGAATAATATTCCATCATGTATATATACACCATATTTTGCTTATGTGTTCATCTGTTGGTGGACACTGGATTACTCTCATCTTTTGGCTGCTGTGAGTAATGCTGCTGTGAACATTGCATGCAGTTATCTGTTTGAGTCTCTATTTTCAGTTCTTTTGAGTATATACTGCAGAATGGAATTGCTGGGTCATGTAATTCTTTGTTTAAATTTTTTGAGGAACTGCCAAAGTATTTTCTACAGCACCTGCACCATTTTACATTCCCACCAGCAATGTACAAGGGCTCCAATTTCTCCACATCTTTGCCCACATTGTTATTTATTTTATTATAGTCATCCTAGTAGGTGTGAAATGGTATCTCGTAGTTTTGGTTTATATTTTCTCAGTGATTAGTGATAAAGGAGTATCTTTTCATGTGCTTATTGGCCATTTGTATATATTCTATGGAGAAATACCTATTCAAGTCCCTTTGTCCATTTTTGAATTGGGTTTTTCTTTTTGTTATTCAGTTGTAGGTGTTTTTTTCATATATCTTGTATATTAAACCCATATCAGATCTATGATTTGCAGATATTTTCTCCCATTCCGTGGGTTGTATTTTCACTCTCTTGATAATGTCCTTTTAGGGGCAAAGTTTTTAATTTTTTAATTTTGATGAAGTCCAATTTATCTATTTTTGTTGTTGTTGTTGTTTGTGCTTTTGGTCATATTTAAACTACAGTGCATTTCAAAGCTAATTTGTAACTAGTACATTTGGAGACATTGGTTAAGTGAATATATGTACTTAGCAATGTAGATATTGATCAGAGATGGAGGTAAGAAAGCTCATCTCCATTGAGAGCTTTGGCACAATAAAATAATTCTCATACTAAATAATTTAATCCCTTTTTTCAGGTGATAAGTTGCAGTTTATATTCACTAACATTGACCCTAAGCATCCTGAGAGCCCATTTATGTTTTCCCTGAGCCTAAATGAAGCAAGGGACTATGAAGGTATGTACTCCTATCTCTTAACTGGTACTTAAGATTGGCATCCCAGAATGTTATTTGACTTAGAATATAAAGTAATGTGAAGGCAAGTAATATTCCCACAAGCTGTTCCTTTTTTTCCAGTCTTGCTTCTTGGGATAGTGTCTTCTAAAGGCAATGAGTATAGTTTTGTTATAGATATTATCCAGGAGCCTTAATAAGTGACTTTTCTTCAGGATGGCACAGTGCCACAGTGGCTAAAAGACCTAAAAGACCAAAGATCACTGCATTTCATATGCAAGTATGAATTATCCTCTTAGAGAATTTAAAACAAAGCTAAAGCTATAAAGGTTATGACTGCCTAAATGTGGATATTGTAAGTTATCCAAGTAAGTGGTTTTAAAATTGAATGTAAAGTCAGAATGTGATCATTTAACACCCCTGCTCCCCCCAAATTATCCTATCCTGAAAATCCTGAACGTTAATAATTTAGCTTAGTTACTGATTCTGCAGCAGGCCAGAAGGGCTTTGATGCATGGGAAATATATATGTTTGGCAATAGTGTGAACAAGAAGAGAATGGAAATATATTTATCTCTTTTTATTATTCTAAGACCCACTTTAAAGTAGTCCTTAACTTACTGGACTTCAGAAAAATGGTTCTTAGCTCTTTATACCTATGTTCTCATCTTAAAGCGTTTATAGCAGACAGACACTCAGGTAAACTGCTGCGTTGGCTCCCTAACGTGCTCTACTGACTCAATTCCTATTCTAATGAAATTTATATTTTAGGAATCTAGTTCAGGTACAAGTGTTTGGTTTTTTACTCTATAGATAAATATCCTCTAATCTGATAATGGGTGCTAAATTTTAAAAAGCAAACCCCCAAACCTCCTACCTAGCTTCTCAGTTTTCACCAACTTGGATAGCCTCTATTGCTAGGTAGTGTCACAGTATTTGATAATGTATTAAAATAGAATCTCCAGTATAAATTTTTTTTTTTTTTTAAAGTACATCGTTTTTTTTTGTTTGTTTGTTTTGTTTTTTAAATTAATTAATTAATTTATTTATTTTTGGCTGTGTTGGGTCTTCGTTTCTGTGCGAGGACTTTCTCCAGTTGCGGCGAGCGGGGGCCACTCTTCATCGCGGTGCGCGGGCCTCTCACTGTCGCGGCCTCTCTTGTTGCGGAGCACAGGCTCCAGACGCGCAGGCTCAGTAGTTGTGGCTCACGGGCCTAGTTGCTCCGCGGCATGTGGGACCCTCCCAGACCAGGGCTCGAACCCGTGTCCCCTGCATTGGCAGGCAGACTCCCAACCACTGCGCCACCAGGGAAGCCCTCCAGTATAAATTTTGAACCAAGCACTCTTTGCTATTCTTTCTCTGCTTTGGTCATGGGCATTGTTTCCTAAGCAGTCTCTACCAAAGAGCTGGAAATCACATATGGTTGAATTTCTTCTCCTTGGACAAAGGACAAGATTGATGGTAGAGAAAGTTGGATCATTCCTTTCCTTTGACCACCTTTACTGGAGACTTGCTCCCAGTGTGTACCAGCTGGTGCAACTGCATTCGAGGGTCATATTGTTCTTTGTCTTTTGAGTCTCATTTGATTACTAGGCCATGTAAATACCACTTTGGGAATAGCAATCACATTTTCTAATGACCCCCCATTTCACTTGTAAAACTTCAGATATTTCTTTCCACAGCTGTTAAGTTATTAAGGTTTGGCATTGAAAGTTGTTATTTTTTTGATCCAGTGGCCAGAAATTAGAATTGAGGCCAAATTTTGCAGAGAAAACTGATGACAGTTCCAAAAAAAATTGTTAAAATATTTTAAATAGTTAAAACAAAATGTATGGGAAATGGCATGCTGTTCTGTATCTCTAAGCTCTTCAATCCCTTGATTACCATCTGTTTAAATTTAAAGCAAGATTGTAGTACTTAACATTTGAATATTTAGAGATTAAACAAAGGAAAGGTCTAAAAGATAGGATACGAAAATCAAGTGTATCTATCATTCTATGCTGAAAGCATTTCAATAAAATGGAATTGAAATGACTTGAATCAGATGAGAGCATCTAAGTTAGAAATATTTCTCTTCTATTAAAAAACTCATTCAAATTTCTTTTTTTTTCTTCCCCCTTCTAGTGTCAGATAGTGCTCCTCATCTTGAGTGCCTAGCAGAATTTCAGGAAAATGTAAGGAAGACCAACAATTTTTCGGCTTTTCTTGCCAATGTTCGGAAAGCTTTTACTGCTATTGTTTATAATTAATGTATAAATAGTATATAAAAACCGTTATCCCTATTGCGTTTCTCTTTTTAAAAAAGGTCTCATTATTCGTTGTTTGTCTATAATCCGTTTGTATTTTTGTAACATTTCTGTGTGCTGATTTCTGTAAATTATTTAAATTAAAATCTTAGGAAAGAAGATTTATAAAGTCAAGCTTTTGGAGGTCATGGACCAGTAATAATAAAAATTGAGGGGGGGGGGTGGGCCCACCCTAAGGTTTGCAATTTTTAAAATGTACTTCACAAAATAAATATTATTATCCTAATATCATAAAGGAAAGAATATTTTTATCTTAAACCAAGTGGGATCTACAGTTAAAATAAAGGACAAATCTTTACATCAGAAGAAGATTGGCAGTATTCTAAAATGTCTTTTAGAAAAGGGTCTAATTTTGAAAATCCAAATATAGAAAATTTATAACCAATTTTCATTTTATAATATTTATACTGGTTAGTTGTGGTCTGGATATAAATTTGCCATCACTGGAGTCTATTCAGTACAAACTAGAACTCGATCAACTTCTTCTAAGATTTCATTTTTGTCACCATTCTTTCTTTATAAATCTGGTTGTATTTAGGTCTGCTGGCTTAAGTGGAAGCCACATACTACACCTCTCGGGATACCTTGGGCACACCTAAAAGCCATGGAGCAGCGGCCCTCGTGCTTCCAGCTACTGCTGTCTTCTCCCTGCAGTCTGGGGGAGAAGTTTAGGCCAGTTGTCTAGTTAGGGTTGGAGGGAGTTTCAGAGCACTCTCCCCCAGTGGCCTCTCATGCCTAGGAAACCTAGGTCTGGAGGTAGATTAGCCTCGAAAACGGAGCTAAGAGTAGGGATGTTGTAGTTCTCTAAATGGAAATAGACACTACATGTTTAACAGAAAAAAATAGCAGATGACTACTATAGTGAGTACATATTTACTGCTTGAAATATATTCTCAAGGAACAAACAAAACTTAAGAAAAGATTTTCATTCATTGAAACTAGAGGAAAACCATGTCTCATACCACAAATTCTTGATATAATGTTTTGAACCGTACAGCAAGAAGGCACTAGGCATTGATTCTGAAACATCCTCTTCACCTGCAAGTTAGAGAAATGAAGACGGGGGATGAGAGACTAAATGGGTAGGTCCACACTTAGGTCCATTTCTCCTCAAGGACCACCATTCTTCACTTCTTCTAACTGGGGGGTGGAGGTGGGACAAGACCTCTGAATGAGACCATGTAGCAGGAAAGTCACAAAAGGATAGCATAGGAACCAGCTTTGCAGCTGGGATCCAAGGTCAGACGTATGAATAAAGTGCACTCTCATACCAAACAAAGGGCCTTAAGCCACAGAAATTTATATCAGTTTGTTTTCTCACCTAGAAAGTTGATTCATTCCAAAATTGGAATCGGGAATTGGTTAGGGCTGGCCACCTTAGAATAATAGTTAGTACTTTCTTAACCCTTCTTATGTGCCCAGCACTGTTCTAAGCCCTTTACAGATGTCAACTCACTTATATTCCCTCAACAACCTGTGAGGTAGGTACTATCCATAACCTCGTTCTACAGATAAGGAATCCAAGGCACAGAGAGTGTAAGTAACTTCAAGTCAGATAGCTGGGAAGTGTTAGAGTTGGGATTTAAACCCAGGTGGCAGTCTGGCACCTAACCCATGAACTTTACCTAGACTCTACCTTATGCCTTTCTATGCTATATTGCAGAGAAAGTATGTGAAGACAGAGTTCTTAACAAAGATTCTATACAAATTTGCATTTTTTTTTGTTTTTTGTTTTCTTTTACAAATTTGCATTTTTATAATATAATTTTGCTTTTGTGTTTCTATAGAAGTATAATGATTAAGAAAAAAAAAAGCAGGGGAATACGTTTTGTCTGGATCCTTAGTACCTGGCCTTCAGAACCCAAGTGACTCACTGAGAACCATCTCTAGGTATTCAGACTGCACTTATCAACCCAGGTCTTTATGGAAATGGTGGATGGAGGGCTGTTGACTTATGCGTAAGTCTTTATCTGTTCAATCAAATATAAATGCCCTAATTTTTGAGGTTTGCTCTGTGCCAACCTAGGAATATTCTGGAGCCAACATTATTAGTATATTAGCTTAAATTTTAAAGTTTGATACATTATGAAAATTGCACTTTGAATACATGTGAAAGGTAAACCAAGCTATTCCATTAAATTTGCTCTATCCATTTTATGTAGGATGCTATGTTGTAAATAAGAAATAATACTTTTAAGCATTTACAGTCTTCCTGATACAGAAATAAAGCACAAGATACATAGATAAGAGATTTTCTTAAATGGGAAACAAATGCACACAAGTAGTAAAACTGAACTGGAATCCAAATCGGGTGGACTAACCTATTCCACATTTTGTAATAAAATGGAACAACAAGCCCTCTAAAATTAAATTCAATCACTAATTAAGTTAAAAAAACAGAATCAGCACAAAATCTGCTAAAATGTACTGCTAGTGGATTTAAAGTTTCGATTTCCCAGCTAATAAGGATTAGAATGTGTTGCTTCTCCTCCACTTCAGAGGATTCTTTCTTGTACAGAGACAATTAGTTATATTTTAATTTGTGTACCATGACAGTGAAGTGCCTGGTATCACCCTAGCATAGTATCTAACACATAGTAGAAGCTTAGTAAGTATTTGTTACTGTCGAACACATTTCTAGACTCAATATAAGATTATTTAATGGGAAATTAAAATTACATCTTTGAAAAGGAGCTGACTTGTTCAGTAATACCTACAGGCATGTTGCTGAGATGTCCAGCAATTTTTAGAAGGTAAAGATATTTCTACAGGCAATTCTTGACTAAATAACAAAGCTAATTGAGAATAAGACTCTTTCTGAATAAAGACAAGGGTTTCATCTAAGTAGAAAAAGAGTCCGTCAGTTAAGTAAGTTAACTGGAGACTATATGAGCTGTTTAAATCATCTCCTTTCTTGGTATTGTTAAACATATTGTAGTGTGAAGTATGAACAATGTATGGTGAAATATGTGACAAATGTTTGGAGTTTAGACACATGTTATCGTTTTCCCTTAGCAACCAAGCAAGCTGGAGGTAGCTGCTGAAACTAAGGTCCAACAAAGGGAAAAACTTCAAGGATGAAGTTATTTTACTCAGTTGGATAGATTTTTACAAAAATTCAGAAAGTGGCAATATTTGAGATCAAATAAATGTGATCTGTATAATGGTAAATCTTGAATACTCATTTTTTGTGAAAAATTCTGCTTTCCGGCCCCAACATGGTAATGTAGGAAGATTTGAGGATTAAGATGTGGTCCAGTCTTTGCTCTACTATTAAAATTGATACATGATGTTAGGCAAGTCATTTAATCTTTCTGAGCATCAATTTTCTATCAGGCCAGACTGCACTATGTGTAGTTTCCCAAACTTGCTGTTTTCTTTTTTGTTGACCAGGCCAAGAAAGTTTTCTTCTATTTTCAGTTAACTAAAAGTAATTATCATGAATGTTTGTTGAATTTTATCATGTTTTTCTGTATCTATATAGATTTTCGTCTTGTATCTGCTAATGAGGTGATTTATATTAAATAGGCTTAAAACAGAAGTTGAATTAAACTTGCCTTCCTAGAATAAATCCAACTTAGTCATGGTGTGCAATCTTTTTTGTTTTGTTTTGTTTTTAATAATGTTGGATTCAGTTTGTGAAACTTTTGTTTTAAATTTTTACATCCATAGCCATGAATTAGATTGGCTTTTAATTTTCCTTTGTATAAACTTCATGGGATGTTGGAGTCACAGTTATCCTAGGTCCTAGACCCTTGAAAATAGTTGAGATGTGTTCCTTTTTTTCTATTTCCTGAAAAAGTTTGAATAAGACTTTCTGTTTTTGAACTCACATATAAAGCTATGTGGGCCTGTGTTTTCTTTGTAGGAAGATGTTTTTAGAAAAATGCTCGTTAAATTTTTTTAATAGTTACTGAATTATTCAGTTATTCTATTTCTTCCTGAGTTTTGATAAGGCATACGTTTTTGAGAAATTTATCTCTTTTGCTGACATTTTTTGCCAATTAATTGGTATAAAGTTGTCGATAATATATAATTTTAGTTTTTGATATCTACTGCATCTGTGGTATGTCTACTTTTTTCTTAGAAATAATATTTATGCCTTTCTTAACTTTGCTAGAGGTCTGCTCAGTTGATTAATCCTTTCAAAGAACCAATGGATAGCTTTGTTCAACCCCTTATTTTGTCTTGTATTTCATTAATTTCTGATATTTTATTTGCTTTAGGTTGTTTCTGATGTTTTCATAAATTCATAATTAGGATGCTTAATTCATTAATTTTAGCCTTTCTCCTTTTTCTTATAGTACTTTTTTTAAGCTGCTTTCCTGAAACTACAGGTTTTAATACATAGTAACTTTCTTATTTCTAACATTTAAAATTTTCCATTAAGATTTATTCTTTGTCCATGTGTTATTTAGAATGTGTGTGTGCACATGTGCGTTTGTGTGCAGGGACACATACATATGTGTTCTCCAAACACACAGGGTTTTTTCACTTAACCTTTTCTTAATGATTTCTAGCTTACATTGTGGTCACACAATTTCTAGAGTCTTACTTTGCGGCCTCGTATGTAATCAGTTTTTTACATGTGTATTTTCCAGGGGTTACATGCAGCACTTTCTTATCTGCCCATAGCGTTCACCTCACCCTTCTCACTTGCCTGACTCCTGCTCAGTTTGGACTTTCCCCGACTTCCTTGATCCTAATTAATGCCCCTCCTAAATGTTCTCATAACCTTCTTGATATACTCCTATTATAGCACTTATCACAGTATATTGTGTTTACCCATCTGTTTCCCTTTCAGAAGAGAGACTAAGGACTCTTTGAGGAAAAGGGCTCATTGTCTTTTTAGTATTGAAGTGACAGAGTGATACTGCCCCAACCACTCTGTATGGTAACTTCTATTCACCCTTCAAAATCCCACCTTCTCGTGATCCCCTGCCCCCAGGCCCATCTTCCCTGGGTTAGACATTTTTCCTATTAACATTGCCACAGACAATGGAATGTGTTGTTATTTTGATTCTCCAAATTAGGCTGATTACCCCCAAGGCCATCAAGACTTTGGGGGAGGAGAGACTTTTTCTTGGAAGCTGGAACAAAGTTACATTATGCTCGAATTACTAATCAGTTAAAGCCTTATGATACTGTACAATAAAATTTACTTTAACCTAAACTGAATATCATATTACTTTTTGATGGATCCAAATGGATCATAATATTCATTGTGAATATTAATTATTATGAGTAATTGAAAATGCAAAAAAAAAAGAAACTGATCTTTCTGGTTGACAGGATAATGGATAGTAAGCTTTTATTCTACCTGAAAGAAGACAAGAGTAATGCTTTTGATATTTTTAGTGAAAATCTGGCTCAGACCTCTACTGCCTGTATTTCAGGTTGTTAATGTTGCTAAAAACTTCCTGACATATGAAAACTGCCTAGTGGAATATAATTATGAAAGCCCAACTAGAAGTTTAAAAGTATTCATATTAAAAATTATTTTATTCTCTGTGGAAGACTTGGGCACATCATTAGTCTTCCCAATATGCACTTAATTTTTACCTAAATCTAAGGAGTAGCATCCATGCCTGTCCTGCCAGAAAGTTCTTGCCCTTCTAAGAAGATATCCAAGTCTGTTATCCCCAACAATATTTGTATTTTTATTTGGTTTAAGACTATAGTATTTCTTTGAAGTTTAAAAATTACATATCACAGATGCAAAAAGGATTTGCAGCAACATTTTAAACCAGGAAAACCATTTATGTCTTTACAAAGTAAAACTGCTTTATGAAGAAAGAGAGGCCCCTTTCTTTGAAAATTACTTCCAAAGAGTTTCAGGGCCCAACTACCATTATCATCACTTTCTCTATACAAATGATCGAGTGTAGGCTACAGTCAATTTCTATACAATTTTTTATCCATCAAGGCTTAATGGAAAGAAGTCAAATGAAGAGAAAATATAAATTCAAAATCTCTGTTCATGGTCTAATGGCCTATTATTCAGCCTACTTTCTACGTGTGGAAAGTCTTCATTAATACACCATTAAGGATGACGTTAAAACTTCTGATCTGTTCTTCTAGGCTGTAAGTTATGTCTCACATAACAAATTTTACTTGAGCTCCTTCGGGTCTGATATCTGTATCTATAAATATCTCTATGTGTTTGTTAGTTATATCCTGCTATAGGAGTGTAATGGTGCAGAGTATAAAAAATTATATGTACCTTGGTTTGAAAATTTCCTTTGTGAAAATATAAAATTTGACAAGTTAAAAAAAAATAAACAGAGGTAGGGGGCAGGAGAGTAATAGAATGGGTTTTAATTACTCCTTTAATGCCAGACTGTCTATTTGGCACAAAAGTAAATCTGCCCACATGTATCATCAATACCTTGACCTTCCATTCAATGGAGAGTGTGGTCTCCAGACTGACTTGGGTCATTTTCTGGAAGATGCTGCTGTACCACTTCTCTTCATTCTAAAATGTTCCCCTTGGGAAGCGTTTGGGGTCTGCTCTCTCATTCACAACCTTTTCCCGTTATAGGACATTTGGGGAAGCAGCATAAATCTCTCTAAATTTTCCACTTGGACAGTAAAAGCTAGTTTCTAGAACTTTCCACCCAAACTAGAAACTCATTAGCACTTAAAGTGTCTTTCACTAGGAAGTTGCTTAGGGTATTCCTTTCATCATGACCTGGAAGGGAAGTGCAGAATTCCTGGTTTCTGAATTGGTGTATGAAGTTTCCAACTGGGCAAGGAGGCATAAAGTTTCTGGCACTGTCTCCTTCCTAACGTTTTCCTCTCTGCCTTGCTCTTATCCTCTGATCCCCAGCCATCTCTGGCTCACACTTGACCTCACTCTAAGAGCAGTTCTGGTTGTGGGTAGAGGGTACCTCAGAAGGTCATTGGCTCAGGATGGTACTCCATTCTACCCGGAAATCCTCTGCCTGGTATATGGTCCTCGTCTACCACCCTCTCTTCCGACCACGCCGCCTCTTTGCCTTGGCTCCTGATCCTTTATTCTAACGTCCTTAACCTGGGTCTATCATCTCACTGGTTCCTTGCCTGCCTGTCTCTGCTAAGCTCTTCTTCTTGGACTTGATCTGTATTCTTCCCCATCTCCCTGACACTGCTTTACCTCTGGTGGGCCTGCTGTGGCTATTTCCACCCAAGACCCCAGGAAAAAAGACATCTGTGTCCTAATCTCTGTTGTGCTACCAGAAGACTATCTGACTTCAGGCTGAACTGCCCTGGACTCAGTCTTCTCTCTCTCTGTGAGCAGAGGCTGTATTAGGTTATCTCTAGGGTCTCTTAGAAAACTCTAGGAGCCATCAGGCCTCTTTCCCACCTCCTTTTACTCTCAATCTTCTGACTCTGTTTCAAAGAACTAAGTGCAAAGCGCTGTGACATGCAGGTAGGACCCCATCACCCAGTTAGAAAGACAGAAGATCACAGCTTTCGCCTTTATTTGCACCACATTGTATAATTTACAGAGTGTAAGGCGATGCCTTCAGAATCTTGCTTATGCTTGTGAAGTTGTGGCCCCGGCAGTTGAAGGGAGTTCCTCCACATAAGCAGCAGGAAAATGGCCTTTTTTTCCCTTTAAAGAACCAAACCACCATCCTTCATCTTTCTTCTTGTGTATAGTCACAATGTCACCTGTGAAAATGCACATACAGTTAGACAAGTGGGTTTCTGCACTTAAGCACGTGCCCGAGCCTGATCAGTAAGATAGTTTTTAAGGAGATCCTGCTTTCAAGGAGTTACTTGGTAGCAGCATTTTTCTGCATGTGATTCAGATGAAGCAAAATTTTTGACCACCTCTGCACGAAGCAGGCAGAATGCAGAGAATATTAAAAAGACTAAGGTAATGGACAACAAGTTATGCCATAAAATAGTTTGATTGAAAACAAAATCGCTTTGGAGCCTGTGTCCTCGTGCTGCCTGGCTCACTTTGGATAGAGGTGATGGGTCATCCCCAAACTCTTTCTTGGTGTCTGTGCTTTAAGGGTTCCTCATGTTGGCCAAAATAGTTTGGTATGTTGACTACTGAGAGTATGTCTCAGCTACCAGACTTTTCTTTAGATCAAGGCAGCTTCTCTCCATTATATGAGCCAGCTTCAGAGTCCAAAGTTCCAGCTCACAGCTTTGCATGACAATATAACTCCCCATTCAACAATGTAGATAATTTGAATAGAATATCAACTTGAGGACAATACTCCTTTAAAGCAGTGATTCAAATAAACAGAATTCCTAGGAAACCCATGGCTCTTCTCTAATTCTCTATTAAAAAGAAAAAAAACACATTATTCCCTGTCTTGTAAGAGAGAGTCCTTTCTCTCTGGCTGCTTCCTGTACATTAAAGTGGAAATATCCACTTCCTTCAGGATCCAAGAGCTACTTGATCTTTAGCATCATCATGAGGTCATTTTCAGTCTTTCTTTCTTTCATTCTTCTCCCCAGTAATTTTCTTTCTAAGGCAAAGGAGACCGTTAATCCCCCTTCTACCTCTCCTTAGTCAGTCACATCACTATTTATTCTTGCAGGAGATCATTCTCAGTCTAAGGTCTCCGTCTAATGAGTTCTCTCAGGTCAGTAGACTTACACAGCCTACTATCGGAATTCAAACGAATAACTTAAAATTTTATCGCCAGCTTCCCTAAGCCTCCAACGAACGTCTCGTTCCATTTAAAGAACCCACTTAGGATATAATGTATAAGTAGGCTTTGCAACCAACAGAGAACTGAAGACAAGATGATCAACTTGTGTTAACTATGTAACTCAGACTCAGGACCCTGGGTTCTAGGTGGCATCTGGGAAATGTATTTTAATTCATATGGAAGGTGGGAATACTGCATTTCATTTACTCACTGGTGTAGGTAGCCTTAGGATGTCATGATGAGTAACGAACTGACTTCTATAACACTTAAAACTTTTAAATTAAAGGCAACAT
Source organism: Balaenoptera acutorostrata (assembly GCF_949987535.1). Classification (NCBI taxonomy): domain Eukaryota; kingdom Metazoa; phylum Chordata; class Mammalia; order Artiodactyla; family Balaenopteridae; genus Balaenoptera; species Balaenoptera acutorostrata. Next base: position 30,325,940 of record NC_080071.1, on the reverse strand, counting down.
TGATTTAAGATGCATGCAGGAGAGAGTCTACTTTCCTTTTTTCTTGTCTTTACTTATGTCTGAGCTACAAGGAAAAGTAACTGCCTGGAGAACTCTGGCAAACTGAAAAGGAAGCACCTATGAACCAATAGCAAATACGTGGTATCCCTGTTGTTTGGCTGCAAAATCCATCTCAACTTTCTGTTGGTTCTGGGCACCATGTCCTGGTCATGGATTATAAATTTTCTCCTATGACACAATTCTTTCTCACTAACCATTTCATTTCCAGATCCCTGCCTTAGCTTAACATCCAAATGTGGTTGCTAATTGGACACACAGAGAAAGTTGAGGCTGGTGACTTTTTCTTGTTTAATAATCGTGGGGTCTACACCATCCATTATATAATAACCTTTCCATGTTAAACAAAAATCTGTGACACAAAGAAGCAGGTCTGATTCATTTAATTGGTCGTAAAACCCTTTTTTGAGAGAGAAGTGGGAGAAATATTAAGCTGGGAGTCCTTTGACCCGGATTCTAGAACTGGCACTTAGACTAAGCCATGAGAGGAAGTCACTTCACATTCTTGTATGAGTAACTTTCTGAAAAGGAAAAAGGTGGGGCTACCTCTCTGATAACGTTCCATTACTGACATTCTACCCCAATGGAGCACTGTGATTAAGAGCGTGACTGAGTTTCTGAGTCCAAATCCTGTGCCACTACTTCTGGTGACTTTAGCCAAAGTACTTAACCTTTCTGTGCCTCAGTCATAAAATGGGCATAAATAATACCAACCTCAAACGGTTTTTTAGGAATATTAAATTGGACAATGTGTTTGCAGCAATGTCTGGCACCTAGTAAACACCAAATACGTGTTAGCTATTCTTATCATGCGAGCTTTCTTTTTGATGTGCTTTATCTTTATCTTCTAAGAAGGGAGATTAAAAACCTGAACTGCTTTGACCTGGTAATAACTTTTTTTTTTTCCATAGAAAACAATTTTATGGTTACCGAAGGGGAAGGGGGGTGGGATAAATTAGGAATTTGGGATTAACATATACACACTACTATATATAAAAGAGATAAACAACAAGGACCTACTGTATAGCACAGGGAATTATATTCAATATCTTGTAATAGCCTATAATGGAAAAGAATCTGAAAAAGAACACGTATGTGTGTGTATATATATACATGTATACTTATATACATGTGTATATATATCTATACATATATACACACATAAATATATACATATATATGTAACTGAACCACCATGCCATACACCTGAAAATAACATATTGCAAATCAATTATACTTTGATAAAAAATTAATATATATATAAGATACCCATTTGGTTGAGAGTAATACATATAGTAATACATATCCTTGTTTTTAAGACAAGCTGCAATTATTTATTTATTTATCTTTGTTCTTCAGCAAACATCAAAGAGGGAAGGAGAAACCAAAGAATAAGTAGTCAGTCAAATAATAGATTTGAACTTAGTCTGATAACAGCCAGGCTATGAATGCATGACCTGGTAATAACTTTTAAGGCTAAGACAAGAGTTTTATTCAAGTTAAAAATTTCAACATGGGAAGGCAATTCAACTATTTGAGAATGATGCTTACCTTTTTCCAAATTCAATTCATCATCTTGCCTGGCTTGAAAAGAATACAAGGCCTTGCAAAGACCATTGCCGAGCTGGGTCACACCGGAGGCTGAAAGTTGGATCAAGTTATAATGACTAATGCTGGGTCAGTAGGCAAGATGAACGTGGTGGGAAGTGGTGTAGTTTTTCAGCCGCGTAGTGCACAGCTTAAATATATTGAAATCTTCCCAAAAGGAAAGTTTATAATTGTACGTAACATTCATTCTTTGATTCAGTAACCATTTCTGATGTACACACTATGTGGATGAACTGTGTATATTACATAATCAAAAGCTCTAACATAGAAAGTAAGTCTGGGCAAAAAGTTACTGTAGTAGTAATAATAATGATGACAATTTTAAATTGTTTCCCACGTGAACTTAATCAACATCCGTTAGCTAAGCTGTGTGGTAACTGTATTCATGTTTTGGAAAACCAGCACCAGTTTTGCCAATCAGGAATAGATAGGAGACACTTGGAGCAGGCGCTTCCTCCATCGTCCCCAGGTACTTAGGGAACTGTTTCTCAAACGATGCAACCACGAGTCTTTAACATACCAGGTGGACTACAATGGCCTGGGTTGGATTGAAACTTTTTTGCCAAATTCTAATCAAGAACCTAGAGAGTCAATGTTATGGTAACTATAGTTGAACAGTGACGGATAATGACAGGTGCTTGCATGTGTGTGTGTGTGTGTGTGTGTGTGTGTGTGTGTGTGTGTGTGTGTGTGTTGAAAGGTAGAAGGCAGTGGGGTGTGGATGGAAAATGACTAAAGTCAGGTGGCTGAACACAGGGGGCGGGTAGGCCTTGGGATCACCGTGTTTCCTGAAAAGAGGTGGGGATTTGCATGGCAGTTTGGAGGAGGCTGTGGAGAGAAAGCTGTAGAGTCCTCCCAGTGTTCCCAGGCTGAGTGTGTGGGCAGCAAATTGCAGGCTGTCTGAATAACATGGACGCCAGTGACTGGAGGTACCTTCTCATATTAGAGAATTCTTTTCCCAACCCTCCAATCTTCTTGAGTCCTTCCCACCTTTTGGATGACGTTTGCACAGTTAGGCTTGCACACAAGCTAACTACATTTTAGCTTGTAGTTAAAAGCTACACATTTTAACAAATTAATCAGTCCTAATTGAAACATAAATTTCTTTGAGCTGATTTATGTCAATGTGGCTCTGAAAATAAAATATAATTTTGGCAATATGCTTTACTGATAGGACCCAGCCCCAGATTATTCTGGGCATGAGATTACCTGTAGATGAAGAACTTGGAATTCTCTGCCCACCAGAAGATGACCTGCTCACAACATTCTCTAATCTCTTTGTCAGAAAAGGCCGAGATATTTTTACAGAACTATGTGTCTGCTGCTGTTTGAATAGTTAAAAAAAAAAAAAAGTCATTTTTAACAACATTGTCATCAAAAGTATTTGCGAAAAGTAACTATTCTGCAGCTGTTTTCCTCAGGAATTTGTTTTTCAATTGTTGGGAGGAGGGTATAAAGAAAAAATTCGATACATTCCTAAACCCTACTCTAGCACGTTCTTGTTTCTGAGACCTTAATATTTTCAGAATTAGACAATTACTATATTTTATAGCCTGTATTTGCAATTCTGACCTGTACCCCTAGGCCAAATAGTAACATTTACAGCATTACTTCCACAAATTCAACTTGGTTTTAAAGCAAGTGAAATGATCATGACTCTGTGTAAATGACTGAGACCCTTTTAGAGCTTGAGTCTCTTAGAAAGAAAACTGTCCCTTCATCACAAGGTGGTTACAGCTCCCTCTTCTTGTAGGAAATGGAAAACAGCTACCCGTGTATATTCACATGCTCATTAATTCCTAGAGTGTAACACTGGGAAAATTCATGTGTGTGAATTTTTTAAATTGTGCACAAGCATTATCTACATTATGTACTATGTTAAATGGATGAGACTACTGCATATCACAAAATCTTACAATTTAGGTCTGTATGAATACTAAGATTTTGATTTAATAGAAATTTTACTATAACAGCACGTTCAAAGGATAAAGTGAGAAGAATGAGAAGGAAGAAGGAACCCAAAGTGTTTTTAACTCATTAATTTACATATGAATACAAAGCATGTATTCATTTGTGTTTAGCTCTTGTTACTGTGCTCAAAAAATAATTAAATAAATCTATCTTAAAATTGTGCAACTGGGGATTTGAGCATATGGCATATATAATTCGTAACAGTTTTTTTGGCCTGTTGCTGCTTTAAGCCATTCCACCCAGCAAGCCCAGTCAAGAAATTATAGCCAACCTCTTAAATGCTTACCCTTTCTTTCCACTTGAAGATGGAGTTACTACAGACATGGTTGGGTTGAGGTCTTTGCTCAAGTTCTGCTAAGACGGATGACAGTTTATAGGCGTTTGCTTGCAAAAGGTTTAGTTTCAAGTTATTCTGTGGATACATCATTTGACCATATGAGTAAACTTCTAGAAAATTTTGAGGCACAACTGGGTGGGTAAAGGGATATCAGGATAACTTCCAAAATGACAAAGAGGTCCAGAAAAATACACATTCAACTCATTTGCAACTCATATGCAGAAAATGCTGAAGAGAGAAAAACAATGGACACTTTAAGCAGTCTAGAGGAAAGCCTTAGTTGTTGAGTGTGTCGCATTCTAGACCCTTGTAAATGAGGTAAACCAGAAACCTTGATAGGTATATTACTCAGCATTTTGTGGCAATGAATCGCTTTACTCGAATTTCTGCTGAGGAATGAGGTAGAGAATAATAAGTGTTGATGGCAGAAGGTAGGCTTTCAGAAGGCTTTGAAGAAAGGCAGAGGTACCATGGGCACTTAACATAAAGAACAGAAGTGAACTCTTATCAATAGAATCAAACTAAAATGATGTGAGTCAGGGTTTTGTTGTTGATGTTGATATTATTGTTTCTTGAAGAGGTGAGGTCTTATATTACCCGGAAAGTCTGCAGTAACACTTCTGGAAACTAGAAACCATATTCTGGGGTATTTGAATATAAAAATAAAGACTGAAACTAAAGCTATTCTCCTAGTCTCTCCTGTTCTGATTTGACCTTGAGCTAGAAACTTTCTAATGACTTCTCTGTCAAGTTGTAAATCAAATCACAGAATCTAAATATTGGAAGGGGTCTGCTTATCCAATCTTCTCCTCACCATTGTCTCTCCCTTTTCCACACCTCCAGCCTGGGGGTTCCTAATCCTAACATCCCAGCCAGGGGGTCACAGCCATGGACCAAACACCTCCAGTCGATGGGGAAGGGCTCTAATCCTTGGAACAATCCACTGCATGGTGGGCAGGCTCAGCTAGGATGAAATCAAAAGCTCCCCCATAGCTCCTAGCCTTAGATCTAGTCTGCACTTGAGAGCATCACAGATCAAGTCTCTCTGCTCTGTGGTGCTGCTTCCGGTATCCAAAGACAATATCTGCTCTAAATACCTCCAGTTTCCACAACAACTTCTCAGAGAATATGGCTTGCCAACATTCTTGCTTCAAATAGAGCACTTCAAGGACCAAGAGCCAATGAATTAGGAAGAATTTCTGTGAAACAGAGCTTCTCCCTGCAAGAAACCTTCTCTGCGTAACATAAAATCAGTCTACCACTGTCACGAGTTTCCTTCCATTAGAGGCAGAGGTGCGTGACCGAATTACATGGATATTTGGCACCTACTATTTGAAGGTTCTTATTTGCTCCATCACTAGATCATAAACACCATAAATTCAGCGGTCAGATCATCTCCCATCTTGCATCCTCCACTGTGTGAATCAGGCCAGTTGTGTACGAAGATGATCTTAATAATGTGTTCTATGTCAATGACAAAATTTTATGCAAGAACCCAAAGAAATAAACTTAAATCTTAATGCCATCATAAAATGCTCCATATGACTTTCTTTTGGTAAATATCATTTACATCGAATTAATTAACTAAACATTTTATGCTGTCACAGAAAATGTCTAACAGTCTGTTTTATAATTTTATAAAAATTGTAGCCATATGTCACTGCAAGGATATTAGACCTCTGTTCCCAAGTGAACAGAATTCAGGCCTGTCTTTTCACAGAAAGTGTCAGGTTTATTTCTGCAACACCACCTCCATTAAAGGAAGCCACTGCTAAAAAAACAGATAAACTGTACCTGGCTGCATCTGTCTACTTTTACCAAAGAACTATTGAAATTGCTCACTTGGACAGAATTATTAGGTACCTACTTTTACAAGAGAGTTGTTTAGGCTACGTGCAAGGTAAGGAAAGCTGGTTCAGCTTCCTGGATCCTTCAAAACACTGATAAAAATTTGATCTCTTCCTGAATTCTTCTCAGATTAACCGCAGTCAACTTCCTCTCCAATCACAGCAGAAACCCTGTATCTTGTACACACAGGTCATAGTATCTGTTCCCTTTTATTCCTGTTTAAAATTCATGGGCCTTTACTAACTGCCCTTATAATGTGGGTTCTTCTGAAGAGGCTGCATTGCCCACCAATCCCAACAAATGTCTCGGGGCTGCCGCGGTCCAGCCTTTCAGCAAAAAGGCCCGGAGGTGCCTCTCCCTGCCCTCCACTGACAGTATGTCCCCTTCCTTCAAAACAACCTTGGCCTCTGAAGTTTTTTCCCTTGTTTCCCTGGAAGCTCTTGCCTCACTCCCCAGTCGGCCATCTTCCTTCTGTGCGGCCATATCTCTCCTTTCCCCTGTTATACTCGGAAGACCCTGATGTGAGCTCAAGGATGAATGGAAAACAGCATCTCAGTGATAACTACCAGGATTTCAATTCTCCTCTGTGCCCTGTGCTAGCATTTTCTAAATAATTCATCATCCTCACAAAACCCCTTAGGTAGCAACACCCCCACTTTAAAGATGAGAAAACTAAACTTGTCCCAGGTCCCTGTAAAAGGCAGAGCTAGATGCAGGCCTCTCTGAATGCAGACCCTGTGTTTTTGGTCACATCTGTTAACTGGGGTAAAGTACATATGGTCTTCAGACCTTAATTGAATGATTCTATTTGGGGAAATTCTATTTTAGGCACTTCCCCCCCCCCGGAGGACACTAAATCAAACATTTCTAAGTAGCTGGATTTTTCCAGATTCCTCAAACCACTTGTCAAGGAGCTGAGCGTACAAGCTCTCCGACTAGACTGTTCTATGTCATGAGAAAGGAAAGGCAAACAGAGGTCAAATGGTCCAGAAAACAAGCATTCCCAAAATAGCTACTTCATCCTTAAATCTAGGAAACTGCACTCTGCAAATGTTTACCTCGTCCATTAAGGCTGCTGTGCTTTTTTGGCTCTCTGTGTCTGAGAAGGAGGAGTGGCTGGAGTATGCTTTCAGCATTCGTTCCAGGCCTGAAAGTGAAATAAGGCTGTCAGTCACTGTTCCTCTGGTCCTAGTGGGACACAACTGGCAGGTGGTTATACTTGGAGGGAGCCTGAGCCCAGAAGTGATGCCGGGAGCATTTGCCAAATGGCTGGGGCTGTTTCTGTGTGTAGTTGTTACTAAATTTTACTGAATGGGTGACCTGTACCTTCGTTTAATGGGATTCGAGAAATGCTGGTGCTTAAGGAGTCTTGATTGTTATTTTTCAAGATGAGCTTTTGCATCCTCCTTGTTGACCCATTCCGTGGTGGATTCCTAACATTTACCCCCATGTTAAGCTCTCTGCTGATATTTACATTTCTAAACATTTTGCTCTCTTGGATTTCCTATCAAGTATTACATTGCAACAGCGTTCTCTGGTCCACATAAAATAAGCTCTACATATCAGGATCATAAAAGTGGAGTTGTTTTTATTACCCGTAACACTTTAGAGCTGCGTCACATTCTCACATACCTAACCTCTAAATATAGGATTTAATTTGAATGACTTTCACATCATTCAGGAAGTTAATTTAAAAAGAAACAAACAAGTGGTGATCATTCATGCTGAATCATTATGTTGTGCACCTAGAACTAATATAGTGTTGTACGTCAATTATACTTCAATAAAAAAAAATTTATATAGATTAAAAAAATTTAAAAACAACCTATTAGCACCCCCAATAGAATAAAATAAAATATTATGGGGGAAATAAATAAACACAAGAAAATGAAAAGCCTTGTACATAGGAGGTTTACTATGTTTTAAACCAAACGAATTGTCCCTCATATCAGCCAATTTCAGGAACACTGTAAAATGCTACACTTCTGGAAATGGTGGTAGAGTACTTGTATCGATCTCACAGACCAGAATGTCATTTTCAATTTTTTTTGCTCTCTCCTTGCTTTTTCATTTTTCTTTATTCACACAAATTAGGTTTGATATTTGGTCTTTTAAATGAGATGATCTCTGCACCAGTCAGCAAAAGCAGAATCACCCTAACTCTGAAAGAAACCTCCGAGTAGAATACTTTCCCTTACCAGGTCAGTCAAAGAGATAATTACACACCTTCCTGGTCTCGTGAGGCTTTTTCAATATCTTTTTGCAGTCTCAACAGTTTTGATTTTATTGAAGATGCCTGTCGCTCTTTACTCATTGCATTTTTAGGATCTTCTTCCTTTAGGAAAAAAAAGGAAGTTTAACAATTTAAAGGGAAAAAAGTAAGAGTTGCTACTCCTAGTTGCACTGAGACTTTCACTGACTGTATTCAATTTTAACTTGATGGAAGAAAAACGTAAAAATAAAAAAAGGGTAACCTCTGGTTTTCTACAGATTGGTCTACCTTTTCTAGACCTACTGAATAAGAAGACAGCTCCTTGTTCACAACCTGTAAGTGTATAGCTGAGCACTTTCTTTAATAGATAAAAATTATTCTTGGAGGGTGAACGTTACTATAGCTATTTCATAGGGGCATGTGGCTCACCAAGGGAAGGGGCATGAAAGCTTCAAGGAGACTAGCTGACTTAACCAGCACATTTCAGTTGAGGGGAAGGAGGGCAAAGGGTACTCCTTGCAGGAGAAATGGCACAAGCAAAGGACAGAGGGAGGGTTGTGTGAAATGTATGGGGAACAATAAACAGACCAGTTGCTTGAGCAAATGTAGTGGAAGAAAAAATTGTCTAAGTAGTTTAGGTCAGATTTTCAGGCTGAAGTAGGGATTTTATCATGTAGGTTATGAGAACCATTAACAATAGCAGAGCTTTCATATACATTATTTCCAGAGTTGAAAGAAAAAAAAGGATGTTAGGATACAGTTTAAATGCCTAGTAACAAGTCAAAGAGCAAATATCCTACAGTGATACGCAACTTAAAATGATTAAAACCTTTATGTGAAAAAAAAAAAAAGGATGTTAGGGTCAGGTTGGGAGGTGTCTGAACATAAGTGCAGGAGATGGACAGAAGCCTTGGAGACAGAGGGAAAACTGATGACTGAAGATGGACGTGCAGGAGTCAGGACTTATCTGGTAGGAAGGAGAAAAGCGAGGACCCTGAATATTGGTGGAGAGATGAGCTTTAGACAGACTGTCCTGCAGAAAGAGAAGAAGAGAAGATTTAGAGCAAAGAGAATAATAGCCTTTACAAGAATATAATGTAGAGACTAAAATATTTAATCTACATACCATGTATTATATATTATAAAAATTTTCTCTATATCCTTTATCACATGTGACTCTTTGTGATTCTTATAACAACTCGACGAGATTGGTTTTATTTTCCCCATTTTACCTGTGACACTCAGAAATAAATGAAGGCCCAAGAGGAAACAGCTAGTAAGTAATTACTGCTGAAACCCAACCCCTGTGACTCCCAGTTCTCCACCAGAGTCCACTCCTTCACATGTCTGTCTGAGGCTGAGGCCCAAGCTGACGTTACCCCCGCAGGTGAGCTCCGAGTAAACTGCAAGCATGCTTCAGTCCAACCCTCAGTCCTTCCTTGCTGGAGGAATGCACCTCATAATCTGACTCTCATGCCAGTCCAAGACTTCATTTGGTTTCTTTGGGGATGCCTATATTGTTCACAAATATATTTCCACGGATAGATCACTACTGGATCAACTTGAGATAGATTAAACTGCCGTCGTTAACTTTCTTAAATTTGTCCTTCTCTTCCAAAATTTTGTCAGAAAGAAGATCAATACCAGAGGAGGCATTTAAACTGCAGATACAATCTTGTGAACATGGCCTTTACAGTAACCTTACAAATATTTTTCACACTAATCACCAGCCCTCCAATATTCACACTCAGATAGTTCTCCTGTCTTACCCTCGTCCATGTAAATTTCATAGCACTCGATAAAAGCCAGTCTACACTTACTGCCAATGACTATAAAGTCAGATTTTGGAGGTGTTTTGCTTTAAGAATATTAGGACAATCCTATTCAGCCATTTGGAGATACAGTCCATTCTCTTAGACAACAGACACATAGTCGTTAGTTCTGGTACACTGAAATTTCATAGAAACCAAAAATTCCCATGGGTACATCAATTAAAGATAAACCATTGTGGCTACTTCTTTACACTTCAATAGGAGCTTAGTCAAATTTTCAAGGAGAATGACCCTTATTTTATTGACAGGTTAGCTGATAGAGGCACTTTTACAAGAAAGTAATAGATATATTTTATTGTACATTTTCCCATCTCAGGGATCACCTACACGGTTTGGAAGAAAAAAAAAAAAAGGTACTTTCCCCATGTAATCAAATCTTCCTTTCCACTTCCATCTCTACCTTTGTTTCTGCTTTAACAGACATTGCTATTGCTAATTTGCTTTGCCTTTGCCAGGGTTGGAAAAAAAGATTCAATTAAAGAAACAGCCGGCCACTTATTGCTGTTTAGATGATGGGAAGGAGAAAGTCAGTCAGAATTCATTATTGTGCCAGATCTAACTGCCTTTCCCTCTCCCCTCATCTCTTGTTCCCTGAGTGGGGGTCCTGGGATGTTGGTTTTGGCTATACTTTTACTCTTATAGGCGGACATGACAAGTGGTCCAGTTTTACACACAGAGAGGGGTGAGCCTCCCAGACTGGACCTTGGAAGTCTGAGTGAAATACAGCAGAGGGCCCAGGAAGGAGCAACCAGGATTTTTTCCTGCAGATTTTGGTAATTAATGATCAGCATCTAGAACACTACAATTAAAACTAACAAGAGGGGAGTGGAGGACAAAATCTTTGAGGCATGACCTGACCCAAGAAGATAAAGAATTTAGCCCAAGAGAGCAAACAGGCAAGATGTCTGGGCTCTGACCAGGGAAACTGATCAGTTTTTAGCAAGGAAGGTCATGTGATAGTAGAATCACCCAAATGTCCTCAAAATAAGCCTCTGTAATGGCAATTAATTTATGACAAAGGAGGAAGAATATACAATGAGAAAAAGCCTCTTCAAAAAATGGTGTTGGGAAAACTGGACAGCTACATGCAAAAGAATCAAACTGGATTACTTTCTTTCACCATATCTAAAAATAAACTCAAAATGGCTTAAAGACTTAAACATAAGACAGAACACCATAAAACTCCTAGAAGAGTACATAGGCAAAACATTCTCTGACATAAATTGTACCAATGTTTTCTTAGGTCAGTCTCCCAAGGCAATAGAAATAAAACCAAAAATAAACAAATGAGAACTAGTCAAACTTACAAGCTTTTGCACAGCAAAGGAAACCATAAACAAAATGAAGAAACAACCTACAGAATGGGAGAAAATATTTGCAAAAGATGCGAACGACAAGGGCTTAATTTCCAAAATATACAAGCAGCTCATACAACTCAACAACAAGAAAACAAACAACCCAATCCAAAAATGGGCAGAAGACCTAAAGAGACATTTCTCCAAAGAAGACATACAGATGGCCAACAGGCACAAGAAAGGATGCTCAACATCACTAATTATCAGAGAAACACAAATCAAAACTAAAATGAGGTATCACCTCACACCAGTCAGAATGGCCATCATTTAAAAGTCTACAAATAACAAATGCTGGAGAGGGTGTGGAGAAAAGGGAACTCTCATACACTGTTGGTGGGAATGTAAGTTGGTGCAGCCACTGTGGAAAACAGTATAGAGGTTCCTCAGAAAACTAAAAATAGAATTACCATATAATCCAGCAATCCCACTCCTGGGCATATATCCAGAAAAAACTGTGATTCAAAAAGATACATGCGCCCCTATGTTCACAGCAGCACTATTCACAATAACCAAGACATGGAAACAACCTAAATGTCCACTGACAGACAAATGGATAAAGAATATGTGGGGGCTTCCCTGGTGGCGCAGTGGTTGGGAATCTGCCTGCTAATGCAGGGGACACGGGTTCGAGCCCTGGTCTGGGAAGATCCCACATGCCACGGAGCAGCTGGGCCCGTGAGCCACAATTGCTGAGCCTGCGTGTCTGGAGCCTGTGCCCCGCAACGGGAGGGGCCGCGATAGAGAAAGGCCCGCGCACCGCGATGAAGAGTGGTCCCCGCACCGCGATGAAGAGTGGCCCCCGCTTGCCGCAACTGGAGAAAGCCCTCGCACGAACCGAAGACCCAACACAGCCAAAAAGAAAAAAAAAAAAAAAAGAAAAAAAAAAAAAGAATATGTGGTACATATATACAATGTAATACTACTCAGCCATAAAAAAGAACAGAAAAATGCCATTTGCAGCAACATGGATGCAACTAGAGACTATCATACTAAGTGAAGTAAGTCAGAAAGAGAAAGACGAATACCATATGATATCACTTATATGTGGAATCTAAAATATGACACAAATAAACCTATCTACGAAACAGAAACAGAATTATGGACATAGAAAACAGACTGGTGGTTGCCAAGGGGAAGGGGAATGGGGAAGGGATGGAGTGGAAGTTTGGGTTAGCAGATGTAAGCTTTTATGTATAGACTAGATAAACAACAAGGTCCTACTGTAGAGCACAGAGGACTATATTCAATATCCTATGATAAACCATAATGGAAAAGAACATAAAGAAAGAATATATATATATATGTATAACTGAATCACTTTGCTGTATAGCAGTAATTAACACATTATAAATCAACTATACTTCAATAAAAAATAAATAAAATAAACTCAAAATGGATTAAAAACTTAAATGTAAGACTTGAAACCATAAAACTTCTAGAAGAAAACACAGGCAGAACATTCTTTGACACTGGTCTTAACAATATTTTTTTTGAATATGTCTCAGGCAAGGGAAACAAAAGCAAAAATAAACAAATAAGACTACATCAAACTAAAAACTTTTGCACAGCGGAGGAAACGTCAACAAAACACAAATGAAACTTCCAACAAAACGAAAAGGCTACCTACTGAATGGGAGAAGAAATTTGCAAATGATTTATCTGACAAGGGGTTAATATCCAAAATATACAAGGAACTCATATAACTCAACATCAGGAAAACCAAACAACCCAATTAAAAAATGGGCAGAGGACCTGAATAGACATTTTTCCAGAGAAGACATACAGATGGCCAACAGGCACATGAAAAGATGCTCAACATCACTAATCACCAGGGAAATGCAAATCAGAACCACAGTGAGCTATCACCTCACACCTGTCAGAATGGCCATCATTAAAAAGACAACAAATAATAAGTGTTGGTGAGGATATGGAGAAAAGGGAACTGTGGTACACTGTTGGTGGAAACTACCATACAATCCAGCAGTTCTACTCCTGGGTATATATCTGACGAAAGCAAAAACATTAATTTGAAAAGATATATGCACCCCAGTGTTCATTGCAGCATTATTTACAATAGCCAAGATATTGAAGCAACCTAAGTTCCTGTCCATAGATGAATGGATAAAGAAGATTTGTTATATATATAATGGAATATTAGCCACAAAAAAGAATGAAATCTTGCCATTTGTGACAACATGGATGGACTTAGAAAGTATTATTCTAAATGAAATAAGCCAGACAGAGAAAAACAAATACTGTATGATTTCACTTATAGTGTAATCTAAAAAAACAAAGGAACAAACACAACTAAACAAAAACAGAATCATAGGTATAGAGAACAAACAGGTGGTTGACAGGGGAGAGGGCAGAGGAGAAAAGAAATAGGTGAGAGAGATTTAAGAGGTACAAACTTTCAGTTATACAATAAATGAATCATAGGTATGAAATGTACAGCGTGGGGAATATTAGTCAATAATAATGTAATAACTTTGTAGGGTTACAGATAACAACTAACTTTATCATGGTGATCATTTTGTAATGTATAGAAATATTGAATCACTGTGTTGTGTGCCAGGAACTAACATCATGTTGTAGGTCAATTATACTTCAAAAACAAACAAGCTCATAGAAAAAGAGATCAGATTTGTGGTTACCCAAGTTGAGCGCAGGGGAGAGGAGGAATTGGATGAAGGTGGTCAAAAGGTACAAACTTCCAGTTACAAGATAAGTAAGTACTGGGCATGTAACGCACAGCACAATAATAGAATGAACACTGCTGTGTGTTATATATGAAAGCTGTTAGGATAATAAACCCTAAGAGTTCTCATCGCAAGGAAAAAGCTTTTTTTCTATTTTTTTAAGGTTCTATCTATATGAGATAATGGATGTTCACTAAACTTGTGTAATCATTTCATGATGTATGTAAGTCAAATCATTATGCTGTACACCTGAAACTTATACAGTGCTGCTGTATGTTCATTATATCTCAATAAAACCAGAAGAAAAAAGAAAAAAATATAATCCTCTAATTAGGTTAAAGTTTTTCAAAGGCAAGGACCAGAAAGGATGTTGACAATAATTTGCACCTCCTAAGATTCATGCCTCTGTGTGATCCCTTCCCCTTGAGTGTGGGCTGTTTACTGACTTGCTTCTAACAAATAGAATCTGATGAGATGTCACTTCTGAGATTAGCTTATAAAAGACTATGCTTCCATCTTGGACACTCTGGCTCTGTCTCTCCTGCATTGCTAGTTCCAGGGGAAGCAGGCTGATACGCTGTGCGCTCTCCATAGATGGAGAGACCCACACGGCAAGGAACTGATATCTCCAGCTGAAACCGTTCCCGAGGACCAGAGGCTTGCCATCAGCCACGTGAGTGAGCTTAGAAGCGGATCATCTCCCAGTAGAGCATTGAGATGTCTGCGGTCCCAGCTGACACCTTGATTACAGCCCTGTGTGGGACTCGGGCACCCAGCTAACCCACACCTGGATTTCTGACCCACAGAAACTCTGAGATAATAAATGTTTGCTTCAAGCTGTTGAGTTTGGGGGTAAGTTGTTACGCAGCAATAGACGACCCATGTGATACACAGTGATTATTTATAGAGTGTGAAGATTCAGTCTTGGGGGGAGGGACAGGTCAGGAGTTTGGGATTGACATGTACACACTGCTATATTTAAAACAGATAACCAACAAGGACCTACTGTATAGCACAGGGAACTCTGCTCAGTACTCTGTAATAACCTAAATGGGAAAAGAATTTGTAAAGGAATAGATACATGTATAACTGTATCACTGTATACATGTACATGTATAACTGAATCACTTGGCTGTACACCTGAAACTAACACAACATTGTTAATCAACTATGTTCCAATATAAAATAAAAATTTTTTTTAAATTAAAAAAGTAAATGAAATAAAATATTTGCTTCAAAAAAAAAAAAAAAGATTCAGGCTAAAACCCTGTTTGGGGCTTCCCTGTTGGCACAGTGGTTGAGAATCTGCCTGCCAATGCAGGGGACACGGGTTCGAGCCCTGGTCTGGGAAGATCCCACATGCCGTGGAGCAACTAGGCCCGTGAGCCACAATTACTGAGCCTGCGCGTCTGGAGCCTGTGCTCCACAACAAGAGAGGCCGCGATAGTGAGAGGCCCGCGCACCGCGATGAAGAGTGGCCCCCGCTTGTCGCAACTGGAGAAAGCCCTCGCACAGAAACGAAGACCCAACACAGCCATAAATAAATAAGTAAATAACATTTAAAAAAAAACAAAAACAAAAACAAAAAACCCTGTTTGGAGTTCTTCCCTTGCAGAGAATACCAAAGACAGGTTTGCATTGCCCAGTCTGTAAACCACACAGTTTTTAAATTTATACGGACTGTGAAAAAGTCAATATTTTTGTTTCCCAAACAATACGTTTCCTTTACAATTGCTCTCAATTCTTTTCAAAATGAATCCCTCAGTATATGACTGACTAAGGTTTCCCATGAATGAAACTTCCTTCCATCCCATACTTACAAAGTAATCAGTTAATAGGAACTCAGATTTATTTTCTGTAGATAAAACTGCGGTTTCTTCCACAAGAGCCTGGATATCATTTTCGACATCTATCTTGCTGATGGCGCAGTGAATCTGCGTGTGGCACTGCAATGCCGAGGAAAGCAGAACAAGGTTGCAGAGGACACGTTTCCTGCCAGTTCTTACCATGCATACCAGAGATGGCGAATTCTTTACTACTCACTGTGGTCAGGGTTTGGCCAAAAACAGAAATATGTTGGGAGTACTGGTTTAAGTTATTGCATAAGAGTTGAATTCTTTCCTTCTCCAGCTCCAGGTTGCTCTGAGAAGGATGAGAAATGAGATTAGATCAGCCCGCTGTTATACAAAACTGAAGTCACCCACTAAGCACTAACACAACGAAGAAAGTCTGAGTGAGCCGTCCCTGTTTGTGCCCCTTGATTACATTATATCCACATTGTGGAGGGGGGTAGTTTCCCAGGACAGGAATGTGATTTGATGTCTGTCTTATTTATCCTCCATTAGGATCAATTTAACTCACACACTTTCTCCAGGCTTTTCTGGGCCAAAAAGCACACAGGTGGATGCCACAGGTTACCTGATGTTCACAAAGAAGGGGCAGAAAGGAATCATTTGAAAAGAATCTGTGGGTTCCAAAAAAAGAATGAAGCCCAGTAAAACCCATGTCTGTATCTTGGAAATGCAGTCAGACACTAAGTATTTCTAAACTTGTTTGCAGCACATACAAGGCATTCAGCCGGTTCCGGCAGGGACTTTGATGATGAGATGCAAATTCTCTGCTTAAGGAAATTATGTGATGAGAGCAGAAGCTTAAAGTCTGATCAATTCATCATCCTGGCCTAAAATTAGGCATGGGCGTCAGAGACCACTCTTGGAAAGTGGCAACACAGCCTCCCTGTTTTGTGCGGGATGACAAAAATTCCACTTTTAGAGTTTTATGGCTTTTAGCTAGGAAGAGTAAATAAAGTAAGGGAGGTCACATTTGCCTTGTCAGCCATTAACATTTTAGAAAAAGTTAGTTATTTGACTCTCACCCCTCACTGCTAGCTAAGCTACAGACTGTTTGTTTTGAGGAAATACAGAGACTCTCAGCAACTAGGCATTGTCCAAGAAGGCTGGGTCAAGTGGAAATGCAGGCGGCATTCCTAAGCCTTGTGAGGGTCATAGGAGGCTGCTGGGTATGTGCCCAGAAGCCCGTGGGCTTTGACAGAGGTGGCAAGTGTCCAAGACAGCATGCTTCATCCCGTTTCTGTAAGGACAAGTCCTGGGCTTTCCCCCTTTATCCAGAGGCTAGGTTGGTTCCTTTCATACCCGCCATCCCACCCTGCTCCTTCCCACACAGTAAAGAGTACTCATCAATAGTCCTTCCTGAGGAAGAAAGCCTTCTTGGGCAAATTGGTGGGTGGCATTATCGTGGAAGTAAGAAGGGCGGACTGCGTCTCAAGGCCTTTGGTAGGGTGGAGGTGGGGAGACATCACAAAGGCCACTGGCTTCTCTCATCCTGTCTCTCAGCACACCTGCAGGGGCCACTAGCCTGTCCAGCCTGGTGTTCCTTTATACCCTTGTGTGTTGACTGCATTCACATCCTGCTGTTATTTAATCTATGGTGTATAATGATTAAATTTTCAAAAAATTTATTTTTGTAATAGTTACAAAAGTTTACCTGTTAACCATTTTTAAGTGTACAGTTCAGTGGCATTAAGTCCATTCACATCGTTGTGCAATCATCACCACTACCCACATCCAGAACTTTTTTCATCTTGCAAAACTGAAACTCTGTACCCATTAACAAAAATTCCCCATTCTCTCTCCCCTCATCTCCCCTGGCAGCCACCATTCTACTTGTTGTCTTCCATGAATTTGACTACCCTAGGTATCTCTTATAAGAGGAATCATACAATATTTGTCCTTTTGTGTCTGGTTTATTTCACTTAGCATAAAGTCTTCAATATTCATGCACATTGTAGCCTGTGTCAGAATTTCCTTCCTTTTTAAGGCTGAATAATGTTCCATTGTCTGTACTTACCACACTTTGTTTACTAGTATATAGTCATTTTAATGCTGCTATTAAATGCAAGTGGTAAAAAGCTGGCAGTAACTGTGAACATCTGTGTGAACCACATGCAGATTTCAATTCTGTACCAAGTGTCCTGACATTTGAATTGGGAAGCCTAGAGCTCTGTTCCCCCATGGCTACCTTTTTTGTCTAGTCAGAAGCTGCACAATTTTTGTAAGTCAATGGGAATGAAATACCTTTGCTTCTGCTCTTGGTCTCCTGAGTCTTTCTCCAAAATCTCAAGTACCAGCCATTTGAATGTGCCCTCTGTCCCCCAGGTACAGGATTAAAGACACAGAAGAGTAGCCTAGTAAATGTAATGCTTCATTGAAGGGCACAAACCATATGCCTCCTCTAACAAATATGTAAAATAAATTCTGCTCAGTGTCTTGGACCTCAAGTGGGACAGTCTTCAAAAAGAAAGAGTCTTTATATTATGGAAAAAGATCTAGAAAGCAGCTGTTCTAGTTTAGCACCGTGAGCAAAGGACAGGACAGAAAACAAAAACCAGGTTTGGGGAACACACTGCATCCCTGCTGGGCAGCTGTTTCTTTACTGTGACAAGTGCTGAGCCACTAGCAGCAATCTGAGACTAGAATAACCAGTGTCCCTTGGTGGCGATGGCAATATTTAAAAGATTTTAATTTCATTTCAGGAAAATCATTAAGATGATCTATGTCTGCTCGTGAAGAGAGGCTGAGATAAATTCCACTGTGCGAAGGGGAAATCCGTATCTCATTTAATGAATATTGCTTTCTATGATTTTGTTCTTTTTGTATAAAATAGGTCATAGAGAAGCAAGATACTCTGGAGGACCTCAAATTATCCTCCTGTGCTTTCATATTAGCACATGAGAGGAAAGTGGGATCAAAGAGTTATCAAGGAGGAGTAGATGGAGAGGCTGTCTGGGGCCCAGGCTTCATGATGATTCACACTTCATTCATTCTTTTCACTTCCTGCTGTCCTGACCTTCCGGTTTGTACTACCCGGAGAGATTGGAATGACTTCATTTTTATCTAAATTGTTTTCATAAAACTGATCAAAGAAGTACCTTGCTTTTTCTAGAGCACGAACTCTCAAACTTTAGTACGTCTAGAGATCACCTAGACCCCTTCCTAAAATCATTCAGAAGTTCTGACTTACCCCATCTAGGAAGGCACTCAGGAATCTGAATTTTAACAAGCACCCTAGACATTGTCTTGGGGCCATAAAGGGCTACAAGAAAATAAATTTTAAAATCATTTATAATTCTTCCACCTAGAGATGACCACTGTTAACATTTTGATGTATTTTAGTCTGTGGAGGTATGTGTGTATGTATGATTTTATCTTCCTAGTATCAACCAAATTATTCAAATTGGTATCCTGTTTTTTCACTTAACATTATACATAAGCAGTTTCCAATGCCACTAGTCTCCAAAACACCATTTTAATTAATAGTGCCTTGTGTAGAGTGTATTGATTTATTTAGTCATCCCCTTAATTTTGGCCATTTGTATTGCTTCTTCCCTTTTACTTTTAATGTATTTTGGACAGAAATGTGTATTTTGTTTTTCATCTACTTCCTCAAGATGGATTTATGGAAAGGAAATTAGGTTTTTCAACCGAGGTTCTAGGAGAAAATTAAACCCTAATGTCCTAAGGCATCTGTTATCTGCAATGAGTTACCATTTCTTCTCTGCATCTAGAGGGTATTAGTCACTACCATCCTTGGGGAACTGAGAAAAGAGTCACTCACATTATTTTCTGTGTTCCGTGGTTCAGATGAGGAACACTAGTTGATAATGTGAACATTTTTAAGGCTGATGCATTTATTGCAAAAGGCTTTCTAAAATAATTCGTCTAGTAAATACTAACAGTACCAAACATTTGATTTGTGGTCATTTTTGATAGAGTGGCTATTATTACCATTATTATTATTATTATTATTATTTGGCCACACTGAGCAGCTTGCAGGATCTTAGTTCCCCAACCAGGGACTGAACCTGGGCCCATGGCAGTGAGAGCATGGAGTCCTAATCACTGGGCCACTGGGGAATTCTCGAGAGGCTATTATTTTTCAAAATATATTATAGGTTATTTCTAACAACTGAATTGTTTCTTCTTGGAAGGTAGGAAATGTGGCTTGAACATAGAATAATTATGAAGTAATAAGACTAATTTTGACGTGTGGTTTGTGCAATTGGTTTCATTACTTAATAATTGCACTTGAGACTTTACAGTATCTAGTAAACTACCTTAATCATAGTTCAATGAACGTTCTCTGAAAGAATTTGTGAATCCAATCTGCAGAGTAAGAAGGGGTAAGAGGACCCTTCATAAGACGTTAAAATACATTCTTATATTCCATTTTTACAGAAGAATGGTGGGAGAATGGAGAAAAAAATGAAATGGAACAACCCTGGTTGACCCATCTCCACTTTCGACACTTCTAATAAAATTCCATTTTAATTGAGTTCAGCCCACTTTTGTCATGTGTCTCCATGAATATCACATTTTACTCCTGTTGTTTGCAAAACAACAGAGAATAAGGAATACATAGTGTAATATGTGAGTCAATGACTTGTTGGTATAGACTGAGTATGTACAAGCCAACGAAATACTAAGTAAGGGAATCCTTATTGGTTACGGTGAGGCAAGGATGACTCGACAGGAATATCTCAAGTGGGTCTAGTAGGGCTTGGTTTGGCACTCGGGGGCAGAGGCTAGCTCTAAGCAAGAGGATAAGCTTAGAACTTAAACTTACAACTCTTATGGGAGTAAGAGGAATTGTGTGAACTCAAAGGAAGAGCGGGGAGAAATACCAGTGGCCTCCAGCATGGTGGTAGCAATAAACCAGGAAACAAAGAGGATGAAAGGAAACCTTTCTTTTTTTATGGAGATTCTGACTTCTAGTAGATTCTTCACTTGATTTGGATTCTAATGAAAAAACCTAGAGTCTTAAGTATTTTTAAAGCTCAGTTGAAAGAAGCTCTTTTGAAATGTAAATGATATACATCTTGTCACCATCACGAAGACTTTATAAGCGAAGAAGATAATTTCCATTGCTTCAACATAAAAGTTGGGACTGCTGAAAGCAGGCTGGGGTGGAAGGAGAAGGTGGAGGAGGACCCTAACAGGAGAAAAGGACACTGAGAAAAAGGAAGGAGAGACCTAGCAAGAGCCTCTGATAAGGGTACTTAGTAACAGCAATACCTAACACATCTTGAAGGCCAGCTAGACGTCCGCTACACCAGGAATCCTGGCAGCCATACCAGTAAGAATCATAATTATCTCCCGTTGTTGTGATATAGATAGAAAAATGAGACGGATGGAGACATCTAGGTTAAGTGTTTTTCTCATAGCCCTTGAAGGGTGCCTAGAAGATAGAATGGGAGCAGTGATTTCTCTCCCACACAAAGCTCTTTGGAAAAAGAAAAAAAAAAAAAAAAGTGAATGCATAACTTACCTGGAAGCAATTTTCCAGTGTGTTCTCCCATTTCAGTCTGGCAGAACAGCTGGCCATGTTTTTTTGGTAGTAGTTTTCATCTTCTTTTGACAACTTCTCAGTTGATTTTTTCAGTTTATTGAGGAGCTAAGGTAAAACATCAGTGTCACATATTCATGAACGCATTTATGAAAGCCCTTTGTCATTCTGGAGAAAGAATTATATGCATCCCAATGATGAGTTTCTCATCTCCCAGCTAAAGTCATAAACAGTGACTATAGATGACAAAATCAAAGACCTTTCTCAGAAAACAGGGTTGTCAGAACTGAAAGGAAACCTAAGAGCCTTTCAATAGGATTCCTTCAATTTTTCACATGAGGAAATTGAGGTCCTTAAATACGATGTGATATGCCCACTTTCATCAGATGAAGGAAGAGGCCAAATGACAGGTGCAGAGAAGCAAGTACAGATCAGGAACCTCCAACTCAAGACTGTAATCTACCAACGATTCCCGTTCTCTTATTTCGTAAATCCTTCAGGCCTCCGCATTTCTTACCGGGACAGGTAGAGATTTGCACAATCAAATAATTTCTAAAACTAGCATTAGGCCTGGAGACCATCCTCTCACTTCACTTTCACTATTTAAACTCTGCAATATAACTCTGGGATCAGACTTCAGGATTAGGGTCCTGGTTCTGAATACAAGTGAGTTACTTAAACTTCACAAGCCACAGTTTTCTCATCTCTGTGATGGGGATAGCGATGCTCCCACTTCACTGTGTTGCTCTGAGGAATCAAGCAGGTGACACAGGTAAGGAACAGGGCACACTGCTTGACAGTTAGTATAGCACTCAAAGACTAGTGAGTGTTACTATTACTAGTGAAGAAAGAGCCTGAGATACATGCCACTGTTCACTGCAAGTTATGGACAGCTTGACAAATGCTTTCCTGTCATCCTGACCCCCAAGGATATGCTCCTTCACAAAGAGCCCCTTCTGGCCAGTCACCAAAATTGGCCATCCTGATTGTGAAAATCAAAGTAATACAAAACTCTCTGGACCAGGGTAGTTTGAATTGAATTCTCAAAATGCTCAGACACATAATTTCACATCTTTGAGAAAGGAAGGAGTTGTATTACATGAATGATTCTCAGACTTTAATATGCCTAGGAATGACCAGAGATTCTTGGAAAATTGCAGATTTTCAGGGTTCCACCAAGAGCAATACTGATTCAGTAGCTCGGTAGTGGGATCAGGAAATCTGAATTTTCACTGCCTCCTCAGATGATTCTGATGCAAATGGCCCTCAAGCCACAGTTCAAGCAGCACCAAGGAGTCCTGTGATTTAAGCAGTTTAGGATTTTCAAGGACAGAGATAAAGGTTTTTAAGAATGCTCCTCTTTATGTTTAAGGACATTTTGACTAATGTTTCAGTAATGAAGAACATTCATCCAAAATGCTGAATGTTAACACCACTCACTTTATTATTCCAGTTGATATGCTAGCCATTCAACCGTCCCTCAGCTCTGATGTATGACCTACCCAGGACACGGTTGGTTTTGTATATCAAGTGTAATGAGCCATTTATCTATAGAGATATGAGCTTGTGAATTTTAGCCTGATAATGATACAGAGAAAGGGTTGAATGTGTACCATGGCTATACTTGGCTAAGTCATTGTTCTTTGATTCTTATTGAGTGTGCCCAGCAATGAGAACAGAGTCAATCTGGAGACTGATTGCACAAATCTCTACCTGTCCTGGTAAGAAATGCCAAGGCCTGAAGGATTTACAGAATAAGAGTACAGGAATCATTGGTAGACTACAGTCTTGAGTTGGAGGTTCCTGATCTGTACTTGCTTCTCCTCACCACTCACGTTCATCAGCCTACATCTACAGCTATTGACTAGAAGTTTCTGCTCAGCAAATTTACAGCAAATAACCCCAAACAGATACAGAAGAAGAATGGAGACTCATATTCTTATTTAAGGAACTTCTCAGAAACTTTTCCTAAAATTTGTCAAAGATTAAATACTTTTTCTTTCCTCTTTTCTTTCTCTTGGAACAAACATCGATTCATTAATTCATTAATTCATTCACCAAACATTTCTTGACTGCCACACAGTGTCATGTACTAGACACTGGGAATAGATAAAGGAACTAGATAGGCCCCCTCTCTAGTCAAGGACCCACACAGGCCATTGTTATCCTGTTTGATAGATCCCAAGATGACAGAAGTATTCAGGTGTCACAGAATGGGTGCTCACAGAAATGATCCCTGTGTGAATAAACCTAAAATGAAAGTAGGAATTGGTGAGGCAAAATAGCATGACATGATACCAAAAAAAAATTTTGGTGAGGTTGGAGCACACAGTTTGAGAGAAATAATAGCAAGTGAAAATGCTGAAAAGTTAAGCAAGGGCCAAGTCAGGGAGGGTCTTGAGGGCCACATAAAAGAGTTTGTGCTTTATCCTGAGGTCACCTGGAAACCTTTGAAGGCTTTTTAAAGGAGAATAATATGCTCAGATTTGAGTTCCAGAAAAGTCAGCTTGGCTTGTGTGTGGGGAATAGATAAGGAGAGGAAACACTGAAAGCCAAGACACCAGTTTGTCAGTTGGAGTAACCAAAGCAGTGATGATGGTGGCCTGGGAGAGAGTAGTGGCAGTGGGGATAAATATAAGTAGATAAATTCAGGAAGTATTTGGTTTAGGACTTAGAATTGGGAGGATATGGTAGATGGTGATATTCAAATATATAAAAAACAGAGGAATAAAAAATATTTTTGGTAGAGGGAAGTGATGGTTCCGATTTTGGATATTGAGTTTGAGATGCCAGAGAGCAGTTCAGAGACTGGTTTGGGGTGGAGATATAAATTTGCATATTGTCAGCAGAGACATGGTAGCCAAAGCCTTGAGAGTATATTTGTTGAGTATGTGCTATGTACTGAGCACTTGATATTGAGAGTACTGTTTGGGACACTGGAGATATGATGCCGAATAAAACAGAATGAGGCCCAGGAGAGAAATCATCAGGCACAACAATATAGAAAGTTCAGGCAGAACGAGGGAAGTCCATAAAGGAGCTTAAGAAAAAATTGACAGCAAGGAAAACCAAAAGAGTAAGATGTCATTGTAGTTAAAAGAGGAGAATGTTTCTAGAAGGGGAAAGTCAATGATGCTTAATGCTTCCAAGAAGTTAAATAAAGTCAGAACTGGAAAGCACCCATTAGCTTTAGCAACAAGGACCACGTATTCAACGGCAAGAACATTTCTAGAGAATCGGTGGGGAAAGCTTGGTCGGTGGTTTGAGGAGTGAACGGGAGATGAGGAAGTGGAGACAGAGCACAGATAACCCTTTCAGTAAACCTTATTGTAAAAAGAAAGAGATGATGATATCTGGAGAGGAGCAGGAATAGGAATATCAGGGAGACAAAGGGTGTCTCCCTGATTCTTCCTACTCTCCCAAGATAGAGGGAAGTTGAAAAGGCTGATGGGAAGCAACCCTTAGAGATACAGGAGAGAAGGGAATTATCCAGGGAAGGGCCTCTGAGAGGAGGCTGGGATAGGAATCAGAGCACAGGATGAAGAACTGGCCTGTCACATTGCACATAGGACTTCAGTAGGCAGGTGGCTGTACTGACTTCTATTTACTCTGTGACGCTGGAGGCAAGATGGTCTGCTGAGGGTGGGTGGTGGGGATGGAGGAGCGAGAAGAATGGAGATGTAGATCAGCTTCTGGTGAGAACAAGGATTGCTGAGCAGGAAAACAGGAAGGACTGCTGAGCAGTACCGAACCAGCCCGGCTCAAGAGGGAGATCATGGGCATGTCTATGTGAGATGCAAAAATGAACGCCGCCTTAGGCATTTAGCTTTAGGACTAGAAAAGAGAAAGCTACCAGATGAAGTGATGACGATGGTAGGGGTCTGTGATGTAATGACAGCCAAGGGCTATGGTTGACAGGACCAGGTGGAGGAGGGCAGGGGAGGATCACGAACTTTCGCCTCCCAGGGAAGCTGCTAATGAGGGAAGGAAGCAAAAATTCACCACTTAGCGGCCCATGCTTTTGCCTTTGTCATTCCTCGACATCAATAAAGAATAGCTTCTAATGAGGGCTCCAAATGCCTACAACAAAGTCCTGGAGCTTAGATTTTTAACTTACTTTGGTTTTGCCTCCTCTTCGGAAGCTGTCTCATTATTCAGTACCTGTTATGATCATTTCAAACTGTGAAGATTGACACAAGAACCTTGTAATATCTTGCTAACAATGAATTTAAGTTATTCAACTGATAGTTTCCTCAGATGACATAATAGAGTTACTTGGCAATGACAATTCTCTTTTTCTTTTAAGAATGTTTTGGGTTGCAGTGGTGCTGCCTGCACTTCCTTAGGGGGACTCCATCTCTGGGGGAAGATATTGACTATTTCAAAGGTTACCAATCTGGGGCACATACCATAAGGGGTGTGCAAGATAATCTAATACTCCAATATTATTTGTGTTCACTTTTGCCTAAAAAGAGTGTTCAAGCTTACTCTTATTCAATACATGAATTGATATTAGTGCCCACGTGTGGACAGTTGAGGATTCTGAAGTGTTCTGGAGGGAGAGTGGGAGTTTTATAACATGAGAAGCTGATGTGGGTCTCACAAATGCTTTCACTCTCAGCATCCTGGGACATGTGCCCATCAGCAGGAGTCTGGATCATACGGATTTACAGATTTATTATCCACTTTAATTAGGTTAACACACACAAAATGAACACATGCCTTAAAAAGATTTCTGCTACGAAGCTGTAGATTGATGTTAATACTAACAATGCGGGCTTCCCTGGTGGCGCAGTGGTTGAGAATCTGCCTGCTAATGCAGGGGACACGGGTTCGAGCCCTGGTCTGGGAAGATCCCACATGCCGCGGAACAACTGGGCCCGTGAGCCACAACTACTGAGCCTGCGCGTCTGGAGCCTGTGCTCCCCAACAAGAGAGGCCGCGATAGTGAGAGGCCCGCGCACTGCGATGAAGAGTGGCCCCCGCTTGCCACAACTAGAGGAAGCCCTTGAACAGAAACAAAGACCCAACATAGCAATCAATCAATCAATTAATAAATAAATCTTTAAAAAAACCCCAAAAACTAACAATGCAAGCACAAGAAAGCCACAGGAGAACGTCAGAGCCGACGCTTTCTCCCGCTCCCGATTACAGGCGCATCATCACCCACGTGCGAAGGCAAAAACCGGCACGATCTACTGAGAGCTGATGAGAAGTTGACCAAAAAATTGACATTATCAAGAGGACGTACTAGAAATACAAATTTATATTTACTACGGGTAAGGCTGAGCCTTGCCCCACATGTATATTTTGTCTGTATATGCCACTTAATGACTATATGAAGACATCATGATTAGCTAATCACTGAAACTATTATTTCATTTTTACCACATCCTTCAAATATTTCTACTTTTTTATGTTGTATAATGTTCATAACATTAGTTTAATATAAAAAGTATTCTATATAATATACAAGATAGGTAAAGTACATTATATAATACATTATGCTATGTGTATATATTTTTTACTTATTTGGGGTGTGAGCTGAGAGATGTTTAATCAGGCTCCTTATCAAAAATATTGGACACCACTGGTTTAATTTGTCATCTGTCAATAATACCTTTTAAAAATATATGGGGACCGGGACTTCCCTGGTGGTCCAGTGGGTAAAACTCTGAGCTCCCAATGCAGGGGGCCCGGGTTCGATCCCTGGTCAGAGAACTAGATCCCGCATGCATGCAGCAACTAAGAGTTCACATGCTGCAACTAAGAGTCTGCATGCCGCGACTAAGAAGCCCACATGTCGCAACTATGAGCCCGCATGCCACAAGGAAGATCCTGCGTGCCACAACTAAGACCCAGAGCAGCCAAAATAAATAAATAAATAAATACTTTTAAAAAAAGATCTTTAAAAATATATATATATGGGGACCAGGAATAACTTAGGATCCTTCTCATATTCTGCCACACTACAGCCCTGCAGAGACTCCGCACAGAGGGGGAATCAGCCAGTTCTCCTGTGTTCATAGCTAAGGGCAGGAAGCCCATCCATCTCTAAGCCATATGCACTCAGCCGGCCATGAGAGGTTACCTTCTGCTTCTCCTTCTCGGTCGTAATTTGCTTGGAGCTTTCTACAAGATGGAAAAGCGCTTCATGCTTCTTGGTACTAACCATCAATTTCTTCTTGGCCTAGAGTCAAAAACATACAAACAAAGCAAAAAAGGATCTGAAACTGATATCAAGAGAAAAACTCTTGTGTTCTGGAACAAGTCATGTTCACGTGCTAGCTTGAAGGATTGTGTATTTTTAGTTCTTCATTTCTGCCCTCACCTCAAAAATCTGCCTAAAATATCACAGTGGCTAACATTTTGCCCTGAGAACCACTGTATATTTTTTTCATTACACTGAGTTCATTCAAGAGGGTTATACATTTTGTTAAATCACCGAAGGTTTGCGAGTCTCCAAAACATCGTTCTAGCTAGCATAATGGAAGGCAATGGCTTTACCACCCTCCGCCCGTACCCCTGCCAAAAAATCACAACAAACATGGAAGACTGCTGGCATCATTCTTCTAAATCTGCTTGGCCACAATTGAGGTCATTTTAAGATGCTCTCTTAAAACTTAGAGCAAAAGAAAAATTTTGCTCCCTGATGCCTGGGCTTGAGAGCTGGGCATCTGCCCGGCATCTTGTGAACTACCCTGCATTTGTGGTGGGCAGGCGGAGGGAGGGGTCAGGAAGGAAGCAGCATTCAAAGTCCCCTACTCTGTTGATGCCTCCAGCCTTGGCCTGGGTTATGATGTGGGTGATTGGTCATTCCCTATACAGTCCCAGCTTGGCAGACCAGGATGGTCCAGAGATAAAATCAACAGAATTTGGTTTGAGTTGGATTTAGCCTATTCAGGAACTGGGTTGATTGAAAGATGGTATGGTTGTTCACCTCAAGTTGCAATGACTGTAAAACCAGACAATGAAGGGAAAAGTCCAGGTCTCTCTTTCCCTAGGAAGTCAGAGGCAAAGCCTTCTGAAGGTCTCTAAACATATGAAACCTCTACAAAATGGAATTCAAGGAACAAGAAGCTCAGAGACCCTCCCCTCCACCTTCCGTCGGTCACATGCCCGCTGATAAATGAGAGTAGGAGCCAAGAGCATTTGGTTCTTTAAGGCTCTCCATCCGAGTCTCCAAAGCAGACTACACCTCATTACTGACATGCTGAATCCCTT
Source organism: Balaenoptera acutorostrata (assembly GCF_949987535.1). NCBI lineage: Eukaryota > Metazoa > Chordata > Mammalia > Artiodactyla > Balaenopteridae > Balaenoptera > Balaenoptera acutorostrata. Next base: position 30,297,435 of record NC_080071.1, on the reverse strand, counting down.
GAATTGTAACTGGAGAGAAAACTATTATAGTGCAAGCCTTTTATCTTCTCTAATTTCTCTGTCAATCTTCATAAAAAATAAAATCGTTCTATTTAGAAAAATTACTTGGTGGAAACTGGGAAATAAAAAAAGATTCTTTTTTGTTCCTGAAAGCAGTGGCAGTTACTGAGCATAGTTTCTCTTCTGGTCCATTGTATTGCATTTCCTGTGAAAGCTGAATATTTTACAGAATGTATTTTTAAAAACAAATTCTGTTTAAGAAAGCTCATACAATCAAGAGCAAAACTGAAAACAAACGACTGGACTCCTGTTTATGGGACCTTTAAATATTTACTATAAAAGTGATTCTTGTGAGCATGCCTTTACCAGGACTGTTATTGTGGGCATAGAAATTCATTTATCTCACACATTTCTGATTAATGTCCTTGTCTTATGGGGTCCTTGGTTCCAGCAGGAGCTTCAGAGGCAACACTGAGGGCTGAGATGCGGCCGCCTGTTTCTGAGGTTGTCTCCGCTTATTTGGCACTCATGGCCATCTACTTGGGAAAGACAGTTCTCTTTGGGCACCAACACTTTGGAGATGAAAAAGAGAATTTCAACTTTGGTAGTACAAGTCCCCTCAAAGGGAATCATTGGGTTTTCCGAGCAGATTCCCTCTCCACTGGCTCCTAGTCCTTCCTACTCGAAATGAATTCCTCCTAAACTGGATTGTTCTAGAATAATCATATATATATATATATATATATATAGGCACCATCTGTGATTCTCTCTGCTTAAGACCCTGTAATGATATGCTCTAAATTCTCACACCAGATCATAATTCCTCTCCTTAGAAGTCATTCACTCTTTCCTGCACACATGTTATCTAGCCAACTAAATTTTCAATTACATGGAAACAAGAACCATGTCTTAGAACAGTGTGGTGCACAAGGAGTGGGCCGTACATACTTGTGAAACCAATACAGGCATCCCCCTTTACACACCTTTACCCACCCCTCACTGTGCTCCTCTCACTGGTGAGACAGAGATCACAAATGCCCTTATAAAAGATAAAACCAAAACTCAGTATCCGTATCTTGCCCTAAGTTTCAAATTATACAGAGAGGCAGTCAGTGTAGGTAATGCTTAAGGGCAGTGACCTTGGAGCCCAGTGACTTGGAATAATTCTTGGTTCAACCATTAACCAGCTTTGTAACATTAAGCAATTATTAACCTCTGTGTCTCTGCTTCCCCACCCATCTATAAAATGGGACAACACAAGGTCATATACCACATTGGTTGGTTTTTGCGATGATTCAACACATAAATATATAGCACTTGACATACAATAAACACCACATGTTAGCTATAAATAAAATCATATTTAGAGTTCTGCTCCTCTATTGATTTAGTTGAAAACTATATCTATATAATAACTCAGACGAGGAAACATTTTGCTTTTCAGTTAGCACTTAGAAATACTGACACTAAAACACACGATCACATTTGTACAAAAGCCAAAAGCTTCAATCCTGAAAATTGGGTTTACACAAATGATATTTGTGTATACTTGCCTTAATTTGATGATTCCAGTTGCTAATGACAAGATTTGCTGTCTTTTCAACTTCATTATCAAGCTATCGAAGAGAAAAAAAGAAAAAAAAAATTTTTTTTGCTGTCTTCTTGTTGAGTCACGGTGCTGGCTTATTAATTCTGGTACAATTAGTAGCACAATTAAGTGGAATTTAAAAATCCTATAGAGGACATATTTCCTGAGAAAAGTAGTCAACTCTCTTTTCCTCAGGTCAAGAATCTCTTCACAAGATTTACCCTGAATGCATTTGGTAAGATAATTATTTTTAATATATAACTCTGTAGAAACAATATAAATGGGTACAATCTGTGCGGAGGAGGATCTTGCATAGTTTGGTATCACTTCCAGTCCCATTACTTCCTCTTCAGCATTATTCCATGTGGGCCAAATTTTAATATCGTGAGAGTCAGTAAAAGCCCTAGCAGTGCTAATTTTACTAACTGTCTTATTGCCTCTAACGTGAATATTGCTTTAATTTCAAAGAGATTGAGTTCTTAATCATAATTAACTTTTTCTCCTACTTTAAAATAGCCAATGGGGCAGTAAATGATGAAAATGGAACTAGGCAACCTCCTAAGGAGATCAGACTTAAGTTAGTGCAGAACCTTTTCTCCTGAACCATAGACCTTTCTTCAAAACCCACAGATCAGCCATTACTCAACCATTCTGAGATCTAGCAACACTGTACTTTTTTCTTTTTCAGTTCATTAAATTTAGAATATGTGGTTTAGCACAACAAATACAATTAAAATAATTTTATGCACTGTGTCACTTTTGACTATGTTGCTGAAATATGGAACAAGTTCACTTTAAAAAATTCGACTTTTTTGTGAGAAAATGTGGCAGGGTGATAGGGGTGCAACAGGGAGGGGCAGATGCTGAAAAGAAGATTATAAACTGGACCAGCATTCTGAGGGGACCATGACATTAATTATCTAAAGCACTGTGATCATAGCACTTGTGCCTAATTTAGTAAGTAATAAGGAAATTCTAGTGATTATCATAGTATTATGTGGTATGAAAATATTTTGTAATTAATGAAGTATAGACTAGTGTTTGGCTTTTATTAAGTTGGTTTGTAAAGGCAGAAGATTATATTACTTTCTAATAAATTCTGTAAACTTCCCCCATCACCCTAGCCCTAAGGAGAACACCCATTCTGGTAAAAATACGTGGATGTCCACTAAACATCGATTCCATTTCCTGACTCAGTTTCATAAGTTTGAATAAAATTTTCTTGCTATCATTTCCCTTCCATCAGGGCTTTCACAAATCCCCTCATCCTATGGACTTACCGCCTTTAAGACCTGCTTTATCTGGCTGTGATCACTTGAAACTCCCCTTAGCCACTGCCCCTGCCCTTCTCAAATACCTCCTATTACAGTTCTGAATTTCTCACCTGTACCTGTCATTGACACAGATAATGACCATGACCCCATCCCTATCAGAGCTAAGCAGTGTTTATTAAATACCTCTTCATGTTGCCTGAAAATATATTTTAAAGTGCTTACTGACTGTATTACACGCAAATAAAAAGAAAACGGAACACAAATGAAACTGTTCTGGAAGGATAAGTACACAGACAGACCAGAGACTATGCCATACAAGAGGACCAGGTGCCCTGAAAGAATTGTTTAGTTATTTTTCTTCAATTTTAAGGCTATTTGAGGATTATACCTAGTATTTCTTTTACCTAATTCCAAGGTCTTAAGTATAGAGAAGCATTTCCTTTTAAAAATTGTGTTTATAATTCTATTTACAAAAGGTGTATCTATTCAGTGTAAAACAATGTAAATACAAAAAAGTACAAACAAATGAAATAAAAATAGCCTCTAATTCCACTATCTAGAGATAATTCTTATCAACATTCTGGGGAGGTGCTCCCAGGTTTTTTTCTATGCATATATTCACACATTTATTTTACAAAATTGCAGTTATATTTTTATAACAATTTTTATAATTGCAGATTTTCTCATCTTGTTTTTTAATTTAGCACTACATCCCCATGTCATTAAATTCTGCTGCAATAAGATTTTTAATGGTTGCATAGTATTCCGTTGCTTGAATTCATTGTAATTTATTTTTGGATGATGAAGAAGTTTCCATTTTTTCACTACTATAAACAATGCTTTAACAAACATCCTCCTACATAAATCTTTGGGTTTGTGTTTATTTTTATGATAAATTCCTGAAACGTAGTATCACCTTTAGATCACCTTTTATTTCTTGAGCCAAAGACAGAAATCTTGCTTTAACAGGGAGAAAAGAAAGATTTTGACTCACTGATTTTCTCTTCTTTTCATGTGCACTCAGGACTTGATGAGTTGGCTTTACTGCTTCCAACTCAATTGCTTTGCCAAGTTTTCTGGAAATAGAACATGAAAGACACACAAGCCTAGTATTAGGGTTTATATCTACTTTCCGAATTATTTTCTGGGGAAGTAAAATTGTGTGTTAGGCATATCTACTCAGTGCAAGTTCACAGTGGAGTATTTGTAGCATACCCACTTTAAATATTTATGACTCCCTTTGGGGCTGGAGCAAGGCCAGCGTGTGAGTACTCACTGATGCAGGTCCGCTGCCGACTTCATGCCCTCCGAGACCCAGGCCCAGGCACTGACAAGACAGCTGGAGGCAAAAACAAGGGAGCACAAGTGTGGGTGTCATTCTCCCAGGAGTCTGAGAAATAAAGCATCATGTCTGAGCCATTGCATTCAGCAATTGCACTCATATCCCTAATCCTATTTCAATTTCTCCATGGGATTAAATTCTGCCAACATATTTATTTGCACTATTGTCATTACATAAACTGCGTTTTTTTCCCAATCATTTTTCATCCTGATTTCCATTTTTCATTTCATGTCTGTAGAAAATCAGGGAAATAAAGTAGCCAAGGGTGAGAAGCCATTTAGAACAGGCAGCAGAGAGCATGCCACCCTTAAAGACAATCTTTTCAGGCTCTTCATTTCACAGATGAATAAACGGAGGCTCAGAAAAGTTAAGTTATGGAGGACTCCAGAGCCCTGGTCATGCCCTGCGTGCTGCTCTTGGGGTTGGGGTCTAGGTCCTGTTCCCTGCTGGCCTTTAGGACAAACACTCAGATGTTCTACTGTCTTGTGAGTACTATCTCAATTTAACAAAAGGGTAACTCTGCCCTGACCCTAGCAGCACAAAGGGAGAATTAGGAAGTATGACGCTATTTTCCTCCTACTTATGGTTGGCCTTCAAACAGGAAGCCCATTGTATCAATAAACCTCAGGGACAGAGCCAGTGTAGACTTTGATGGAAGGGAAGGGACAGATCAGTGCCCGTACTGAGAGCAAGACGGTGCAGAGGTTTTGCCTCCAAATGACTTAGGCTGCACCTGGCAGCCAGAGAATGGGAGAACTAGATCAAAGGATGTCAGATTTTCTGTGTATCCAAAGCCAGGCACAAAACCAGACACAAGACAGTACCCACTGTATGCTTCCAATTATAGGAAAGTCCAGAAAAGACAAAATAATCCAGATTGAAAAAAAGCAGATCAGTGTTTCCTTGGGACTGTGTTGGGGGAAGGATTATAGACAGGTATGAGGAGTCTTTTGGTGATGAAAATAGGTATATTTTGATTTTGGTGGTGGATATATGGTATATACATATGTCAAAATCAATCAAACCATTTACTTAAAATGGGTGCGTCTTATTGCATGTAAACTAAATCTCAATAGAGTTGTTTTTTTTTAAAAGAAACCCAAGCACACTTTCGGGAAAGGAATCTGACATCTGCCCCTGGGAGGAGCTGGGCCGCAGAGCAGGAAGGAGAAGGCGTTGGCCTCAGAGGTTCTGTGTCTGAATCCACAAGCTCCCCTTTGTTTCCTGCATGACCTTGGAAGAATCACTTGATTTCCCTGACCCTCACTTAACTGGTCTTTTAGAAGAGAAATAATTTGAGTTATTATACAAGTACCTAACAGATTTTGGTATAGATAAAAGTTCAGTTAATGCTTATTATTAAATATTGTTGTACTAACCCTGGTTAACCAAGCATTCTGTTCATGCCAACTCCTTGGGAGCACCATGCTGGATTCTAGGGTTGCCACACAATAAGACACACACCCCTACACCTACACCTCTCATCCTTTAGAAGGTAATCAAAATTAAAATCATAATGAACACTTAGGGAGCTTTGGCTCCAGCCAGGTATTAAACACATTTCTTGTATTATTTCATTTACTACTCACAGGAATTATATGAGATGTGTTTTATTTCCATTTTAAATACACAATGAGAGGTAAAGTAAATTGTCCTAATTTACCTACTTGGTAAGAGGTAGAGCCAGAATTTAAACCTGGGTAGTCTAAATGAAGTCTATTTATACTCAACCACTGTGCTCTACTGGTTCCTTTGCAGGCTACTAAAATACCATCCTAAAAATCAGGCTCAAAGTCAGATCAATTTCAAAGCCATTATTTGCTGTTATGGATGATGCCTAGGGAGTAGGAATGTGGGCTCCAGAAGCCGTCCTTTTTTCTTTCCCTCTTTCTTTTACCATCAGAAGGGGTCTTTGCAATGGCACTGCCATTGGGTGGCATCTGCAAGCATTAGTCAAAAATCTTTGTAAGTAATTATCACTAATGGACCATTTTTAGAATACTAATATCTTTTTTCTCTCCCCAAAGAGAAGTAATTGACTTCCTTCTCAACTGAATTGAAAAAAATGTGAACCAACATTTTTTCAGCATCTGATGTACCAATATCTTTACATATATTACCTCATTTAATATGCAACCCCCGATACACACACACACACACACACACACACACACACACACACACACACATACACAATGGAGCACATCTTGTTACTCCATATAACAGAGGAGGAAATCAAGGGAGGCCAGGTTACTTGTTGAAGGTCATAAATTTGAGATAAAGCAGGATTCACACTTCCTGATTTCAAGAGCTTCCGACTTAACAACACTGCTTCCCAAGTTAATATCCTCAGCAAGGCCTTTTATGAATATGAGCTTAGGAGTCACAAAGACACAGGATGAACCCAGCTCTGAAATTCATTATCTGTGTGACCAGGCAAGGTTCTTAAACTCTCCAAGCCTCAAGTCCTTGTTTGTAAATAGGGATGATAAAAGACTTCTCAGAGATTGTCGTGAGGATTCAATGTGGAGTATCTATGAAAGCATTTAACACAGTGTCTGGCACACAGTAAGTGCCCAAGAGCTGGAAGCCATGCTTGATGCTCTGGACTTGCCACATTTATATGAGGAAGCTGGAATTGAACATATGTCGCTTTTTATTACTTTTAAGAGTGATTTTGCCTTATCTCTTCCATATACTTACTTTTTCTTTGTGCTCTGTAATGTTTTGCTCAGTTTGGTTGCCAGTTTCTGAAGTCCTTTGGCATAACTGATTTCCAAATTTGCCCTGTTAGCAAAGGGATAGTTGTTAGATAAGATACAACGGCTGGAAATCAAGCAAAACCACACACACACACACACACACACACACACACACACACACACACACACACACACACAAACATATGAAGGAGGACTCAGGCTGATAATGCAATGAATAAAGAGATGATTTGTCTACTATAAGGATTCTCCTGTCCTAGGTGTAATCTTCAAGGATATCTAAGAGAATCCTACAGAAGGAGAGAAGTTTTCATTTAACCTTCTTGTACACTAGTGTTATGGGTTGAATTGTATTCCCCCACAAAGGTGCTTAAGTCCTAACCTTGCTGTCTGCGAATGTGGCCTTATTTGGAAATAGGGTCTCTGCAAATAATCAAGTTCAGATGCAGTCACTAGGATTGGCTAGAACTCAGTATGGATGTGTCCTTATGAAAGGGAGAAATTTGGGCACAGTCACAAACACACACACACACACACACACACGGAGAATGCTGTGTGAAGATGAAGGGGCAGAGATTGGGATGATGTATTATAAGCTAAGGGATGCCGAAGGTTAATCATCAGCAGACCACCAGAAACTAGGAGAGAGACACGGAATAGATTCTCCCTCACAGCTCTCGGAAGGAACCAACCTGACCAAACACACTGATCTCAGACTTCCAGCCTCCAGGAATGTGAGACAATATGTTTTTGTAGTTTAAGCTACAGTAAGAGGCTGTAAGACTGTAAATTAAGTAACCCAGTCTGTAGTACCTTGTTATGGCAGTCCTAGCAAACTAATCCAGCTACTTTCTTACTTATCCTGAGACACCAGCACCATCAGACTAGCTCTAGATTATAATAGCTGGCAATACAATAATACATTATGATGGAATTCACCAAACAGTAACTTTCTAATGGGCCAGCATGAGATTTAGAAAATGAATTCCCATTACTTTCCATGCAGGACAAGACTCAGTAGGGAATCTGGGCATACCCTCCCAAAGAAAACTTGGTTCTTTGGATGGATTGAGTCACTCTTATCTTAAGCTGATTTTTCCATGTCCTAATTTAGGCCCATCTATAGCTAAAATGAAGACACATTTTTATTCATTTCACTTTTTAATGAAAATAATAAAAATGTAGGATATTAAGTTCAATTTATGCTACTTTTTTCATCTTAATATGGACCAGAGAGTCTTTGTTGCATATTTTTCAGTCTTTTAATTCTTTTATTATAAAACATCATTAGAATTATTTGTGACTCCACTTCATTTGGGGAACCATCCCAGGACTCTCCAGTACTTAACTTAATCCTTGGATGTTTTTACACAAATTAGACTCAGTGTTACAGACCAAAAAAGGAAAGACCTCTTTTATGAATGGAACCCAGAGATCATGGGCTATGGACCTATCGCTAAGTTTCTATTCATTTTTCCTCTTTAGTACAGCTGTGCTCCAGGTTATTTTTAGCACCTTTTAAAAGAAAGAAAACCATTGTAGGATGCATGTTAAGGCCTAGGTGCAGAAAATAACCATTTGGCATCAGGCCTTGGCCAAGTATAAGAAAAGGTTAGGGCAAATATTTTTAAATAATGAAGATGATAAAGAAATATCTCATAGTGTTTTAAAAAAGATTTTTCTGCTCTAGGAATATGTGGTGATTGATGGAGAGAGAAAGTCCTGGTCAGCAGCAAGCTGGGAGAGACCGCCACCCTCAATGAACTTGGGTGCTCTAGAATCCCAAGAGAATGCTACAGCTCAGTAGGGTGGCTTTGGGCAACATTAAAATGAAGTAATCAGACTTACCTCAAGGGGGTTTATGATAATTAAAATGTGGTAATCACCCAAACCCAACAGGGGCTCAAAGACTGGAATGATTTTTATTGATTTGCACGACCTGACCCCTGGCTTCCTCTCTGATTTCCCCTCCCACTAGCCATCCCCTTGTTCACGGTACTCTTGCTTAGTGGCCAAATGTCATCCTGCTTTAGGGCCTTTGCACTTGCTGTGGCCTCTGCCATGTATTCCTTCTGCTACATAACCCCATGGCATTCTTCTTCATGTCAATCCCAACAAGTCTTGTTCAAACATTACCACCTCAGAGGCTACCCTATCGAAAAGAGCATTCTTCTCACTATCTCCCTACAGCTTTATTTATGCCCTAGCATTTATCACTATCTTACATCACATAATTTTTTTAGCGTGCTTCTATGAATACCCCTAGAGTGTAAGTTCCATAAGGGTAAAGATTTTGTGTTGCTCATTGCTATATCCCGAAGCCTAGAACAGTGCTTGCCATGTTATTGGTGCTCAGCATGTATTTCTTGAATGAATGAATGAATGGACTTCCCATCAGGTCTTGGTTAGAATTTTTAACCAGTCTCCACTACAAGTCTGTTCTCATTTCACCACTTTTGAAAACTTTAAACTGCTGAACTATTTAAATTCAGTCCCACAAGTTTGAGGTGTGCTCAGCTCTGATGTCAGCATACATGGCTTTCCAGCACTTGCAATAGCTAGACTCATAAACCCTCTCCTAATCCGTCTTTAACCAGAGGGTTCCTTAGGACTTTCCTTTCCAGCATTCCATTCTTGCTTGGAAGCAGCACATAGAACATTAAATATGATGATGCATTTGTCGTGCTCAGCTGGTGCTGGGCACCAAAAATTTCTTAATAAATATTAATTTTTCTAATGTTATTATGAGGATGTATCCAAAAGGATCTCTAAACATTCAGAAATATACAGAGATGGGGAGAAGCGGGGGAAAGAATGCACATTTTTCTCATCCATCAGCTCTAGAACAATCCTGAATGGCTTCCCACAGGAAAGGGAATGCTGTCAGGCACAGCCTCTTCCTCAGAATTCAGTTTCACTTTTACCCTGTTCTTGCAGGTCCTACAAAATGGCTCAGAGGCTAAGCAGAAATAAAATGGACAATGAGAGGGAAGTGTGGCATTCCCTGACATCGTTAACTTAATCTGATTCTAGAAAAAAGTTGGGCTTTGTTGTCAAGAAAGGGAGAGGGTCCTGCTCTCTTTGAATTGATGGGCTCTTGTTTTGAACCTGGCTTTATTCTTGAACCCCCGTATTTCTGCTGGCTTTCTCTTAAGTACAGTAGAAAACCAGCCTAAAGAGAGGCAATTACCACACAGCATTTCTTGCTTCAGAGCAGTAAGAGGATGTGTAGTTTTACAGGTTGGTATACAGCTTAAAAATTCTTGTAATCCTGCCCATGAAGTTCGTGTCCAAACTGTGCTCTCTCTCCCAACAAATGTGCTGCCATCACCTTTGTGACATGTTGCTGATGCTTGACCTTGTGTGTTCTGTCTACACACAAACTAGTGACATCCAACATTTATTGTATACAACGTGCCAGGCACCATTCTGAGTGTTTTAAAGTACATTTCCTCATTTAACCTGCAATACCTCCCATCAGGAAGGCACACTTACTCTACCCATTTCATGGAGGGGAACACCAAGGCACAGAGTTTAGTCAGTAACTTGCCCGAGGTCATTCATGGAGAAGTGACCTCTGAGATTCAAACCCTTGTCTGGCTCAAGAACCTGCCTGCCCAGCACTCCACTCTCCTGCCTCTGAAACTGCGGGGAAGCAGCTGGAGAAGGAGAATTGTGGGGGAGTCAAAGGCAAGTGCTTTTTAAAATTGACACCGCCTCTCCCTTTGCCTTTAATTGCGGTGTTCTGAATCACCACAACTCTGGCGGCTTAGCAGCTAGAAACGGGATCCACAGCAGCCTCTGTGTAGACAGAACGAGCTTCCCGGGGCCTCTCCCAAAAGCATCTGTGCAGTTCCTGGATGTGTTGAGGGTCTAGAAAAGTGGGGAAGACGGGGCTCTGATATCAAACGTCACCAAGGTAGCCCTCTGAGACCAGACACGGCCTCTCTGAGCAGCATGATTGTACCCTTCATCTCTGCCTTCAATACTATATCGGTGACCCTAATATACAAATATTATATATATTGCATATTATATATTTCATATTTAAAACCAGCTTTAGAATCAACCAGGCAAAACAGGCTGCAATCATTTCCTCTTGCATTTTCAACCCTAATGACCATTTCAGAATCCTCAGCAGATTATCCCGCACATCAGAAGGAAATGAAATGAAAAAGTCGGGAGGATGAGTTTGGATACGTGAGGAATGGAACTGGTCACTAGGCTTCTTTTCTGGTGAGCTTGCCTACAACTGAAAAACTCTCTGGCCTCTGACCCTGAATGGCCTTTATCTTAGAACAGGTTAATGGGTAAATTCCTCCCCAGAGGAAATCGCTCTAAGAAGCCATGTTCCAACTGGCAAGCGTGGAGAGAGCTGACACTTTTGTAAGTCGGAATAAACACTGCCCTGTGGCTCATCCGTGCTTAGGGTCTAATGGAGCAGAATATATAGCCTTTCAGAATTCCTGCTAAACAGAAGTGAAAGGACAGAGTTCAAAAGGGACACCTTTTCCCAAGGCAGAGGTGGCAATTTGCACCTCCAAGCACACTGGTTTCTTCTAAGGGAGCTGCTTTATCATGGTTTCTGGCCTAAAAAGCACCACATGCAAAAGAAGTGAAGAAAGGCAGAGCTAATCTCAAACTGAGACGTGGAATTTTTTCCCCTCATTAAAATAATCAGAAAAGAGTTTATAAGAACATTGAGCTTAATGTTCTAGCCCTACAGCTACTACACCTAATAGGAGTTGAGATTCTCTCTCCAAGCAATTGTCTTGGCACATGTGAAATTGATGATGTATATTTCTTTGGATGGGTAACTCAATCTCAGAATATTCCGGTGAGTCTTAAAGATCCTTAACCAGGGAAATGACATGCACTGACTTTTAATCCATTTATATTCTAATTTCCTCTCAGCATGTGGAGGCAGGTCAATAAATTTTCATTAGAAATAATGAAGACCAACCAATAAGTCAAAGACTAACATTTGCCTTAGATTTGAAAATAAATTATATTTATATTTTTGAAAGAAAGGAGAGATAGAAAATATCAGATTCAATACTTTAGACAGACCACAAATTAAACTGTAAGACTATAAGTGACAAGGTAGTAAATTTTAGAGTACCGTGCTCTAAGAAAATTAAGATGATAAAAAGTGATAAAAAACGAACACTGTAGCTGGCCCCTGTGTCTATGAGGAATTAATTAAAATTGAACTAAGGCTCTCTCAAGCTTGAAAACAGCAGGTGACTGAGCTCTCCCTTTACTATGAATTAAGAAGAAATTTTAGTAATCTGAAAATCTTTGCAGTTTCACACCCCGGTCTCTGCCCTCCTACTTTCTATCAGCAACAGCTTCTTGGGGCCTGGTATGCTGACATTTTCCACCCAAGCTTTATCAGTTTGCCTTTTGAAAGAGTCACAAGCTCATACAAAGAGCCTGTGTTTAAAAGTTAGTTATTAACAATTTGAAAGACATTTTTACACAGCAGCTCTGTTTCTCGAGCGGTTAGGTTCTCTGGCTAGCCCACAACGCCCACTTCGTCATTACTCATTGCCGTAATTCTGGCTCCTGACAACAGTATAAAAAAGGAGAAATGGGAGGATGAGACCTGGAGGTCGCCCTGTCTTGGGCCGGTCTGGGAATCCCACTGAGTCACTGCTCACTTCTGGCCCAGGGAAGGCACAGCTAAGGTAGGTCTAGCATTTCAGATCCTCTGTGTCTGTTAATTCCTGAACTGAGTGAGTTTATGTGGGGTGGGAGGGAGTGTTGTCATGGGGGAAGTCAGGTAACATGGACAAGAAGAGCGGCTTTTTAAACTTTTTAGCTGGAAAACAGAATTTTATACAGCATCCCACCATATCATATAGATATTACGTTCTTTATAGGTGGGAACAGGAGTGACAAGGGCTCTGAGCCCTGCCCATTTAATTTCCTCCTACCCCCTGAAGTGGCCCTTGAGAGCTCCCCACAGACCCCTGTGCAACCAGGTTTGAAAGCCACTGAGCTTGATGACCGCTGGTGTCCCTTCCCATAGAAAACCCTCTGTGAAGGGAGATGGGCCAGGACCCCGAGTGTGTTGGGACTCCCACAGCAGTGCCCCGAAGTGCCTGCCCACTCGGAAGATGCCCTTACAACAAGCCTGGGTAGAGCTGGGTAGAAATCAAAATGTGTCACCTTCTCCATACCCCTATCTGTATATCAGGGGTAGATGAGAGTATTCGCATACTGCACTGGGTTCTGAGAATTTAAGTAAAGGAGACCAAGGATCAGACACATCTAACGCAGTGCCTGATCTATAGACGGTACTGGATAAATGGTCTCTTCTGTGATTTTATTATTCTTTTCTAGCTTTTGTACAAAATAACATTCTATACACGATGTAAGTAAATTTCTTTGACACACTCATTTATTGCTCCTTGTAAAGAGCCTAACTTAAACTTCTTAAAAGTTATGAGTGCCTGAAGGCACAGAGTCACTCATACATGAATGCATTCATTCCCTCAGTGAACATCTATTGAATGCCGGCTCTGTGTCAGTCACGTGGGATACAAAGACCCTCAAGGAGTGGAGGAGACAGAGAAGTCAGCAGAAAGTAACAGTGTAGGCAGTAGAGCGATAGCAGAGGTAAGCACTGGTTCTGTACATCTCTGAGGAGTACTCTTTTGACACTGGGGACTGGAGTCTTGACTTGAAGGCCCACCAGGGTGGGATGACTGAATCTTGAAGAATGCATTGAGTGGAGGCTGGCAATGCAGGTGAAGAAGTGTCTACCGGGCAGTGGATACAGCAGGCACAAATGCCGGGACCCACGGAGGCGGGTGAGAGGGATGGCAGGGAGCCATGGGGGGTGATTGCAAGTGGTTCTGTAAGCAGTGACTGTAGGTAAGATGGAGAGATGTGGGGTCATGCAGAGATGGAGAGAGACAAGCTGGATAGGAAGGCAGGGCCCAGATCTCAAATTTCCTTTTATGAAATACTACGAAGGCTGAATTTTATACTAAAGGTCATGGGAGTCTTTGAAGGGTCTTAAACAGGGTCCTGGCCACAGAGTAGAAGATGTATTAGATGATCCCTAGTTGAGGCAACTTGCTTGGACTAGAAAAAGGAGATCCTCTGAAGGGACGCAGCTCTGAGCCCATGTACCAGACTCGAGGGTTGAGAGTGGATTAGATGTCTGCCTTCACTCTGCCCCTCAGCCAGGTGATTTTGTGCAGTGTACAAACTGCACAGCTGCAAGGCAGTACCCCAGGCAGGAGGACGGGTTGAGAGTCCTGTCAGAACAATGGCAGAGGCCATGAAATGAAAAGAAAGCTATAGGAATAAGAGGTGTTTGGAAGAGAGAAAGATACAGACTTGGTCATGAGTTGAGACAGAAGAAGGGGTCATGGGTGGCACCGAGGTACTGGGCTTGACTGGGTGGGCAGAGGTACCAGTAATCATGGTTAAAAGTCCAGAAGGAGTACCAGCTTTTGGGAAAAGCCGATCAACTCTGTTTTGGATAGGCTGCCTTTGTGGTTTCATGGAACACACAGCTGGAAATGTCCAATAGACTGTTGGATATATGGTTTGAAGTATGGATAAGACATACTGCCTAGTAATGGACATATGGGAGCCATCAATATGCAAAAAAAGAGCTGAAGTTATGGGAATTAAGATCACTCAGGCTATGGGTAGACTAGAAAAGGTAAGAATTTATCAAAGATTTCATTTTAATCATTTCTCTTTCGTTGTCAGCATCTGCAATGAATTGTAGATGGAATAATGACCAACTACACTTCCTTCTTTGTTTTTTTTTCTTTTCTTCTATTTTTTAATTAAAAAAAAAAATTTATGTCCGGAGTTGTGGTACTTGCCGTTTGAAAACCTGACCTTAAGTTTCCTTAGAGAGAAAAAATTGACTTTCCCCATCAAAGCCTGTTTAAACCTTAGCTGTGAGGGTGCAGGGAACCAAACACTTAAATAGTTTCTGGAAATGTGCCTTTGTCTTTTGAATCTGATCTGTGATTGTGTTGAAATGAACCTGATGACTTTGGCATTAGGCACCTTAGGAGGTGCTGTGTGTTTCTGGCTAAATCTGAGTTACTACTATAAAAAAAGAAACTGGAGAAACTAATTGGAAAAAAGAAGCTAAGCAATACCATGAATTGCAGAATTTCCAGGCAAAATGGTGTTTCAATACCAACACTTTTCTATCACCACCAATTAGAACAAATGCAAGAAGGCAGCTGAGATTGGAAATAAAATATTATCTGGCCTCGAAGCTTGATTGGGATGCAGTCCCTTGTAGCCACAAGCTAATACAGAAGTGTTAGTAGAACCACATTCCAATGGACTCTTAAGCAAGGTGTCTGGAATTGTTAATATACAACAATAGTAAAGACCCTGTTCTAATAATGTAGATGTAATAATAAGAAAATAAACCCTTAACTATCTTTCATTTATTTATTCATTCAATCTACAAGGATTTACTGAATGCATTTTATGTGGCAGGTATCCTTAAGCCCCATATGCCCCCTCACTAAATCTTTCATTATATTGGCCACTGGATTTGCCTTCATGATTTTCTACGTCATAAACCTCAGTGGAAATGCCTGCTACATATATTCCAAGAGAACTCTTTTACTTGTCTGATGGAGTTTCCCATTAGTTGTCTATTGTCTAAGTAATATGATAGTTTCTTTTCAAGAGTACTAGCTTTCTAGGCATTTTTCTAATACAAGGGAAAGGTATCATTGATTCATATGTAATAAGCCCATCTATTTAAGAGGAAAATAAGCCCAGTGCTCATGTCCAGATAACTGGTGGGAAACAGCTTTTTTATCTTTCGTGTATCTGGGGAGCTAATTGCTGATTTCGCAGAATAGGGTCAGTGAAGGCAAGTGTAATACCAGCTATGTTGTGGCCATTCATCCTTTTGATATGGTAATTATGTTCTCAGAGCTCAAACACTTCATTGGAAGAGGTAGTGACATCAGAATCACTCCCCATGGGAAAGAAATGACCCAGTCCCGGCAAGGGAGGTGGCCTCAGCAAAGGGCAGCTGACACGTAGGAATACGGCTGGAAAAATCACAGTGTGCCACGTATTCATAGATTAGTAGGGAGTTTGTGTCCATCAGAAAACAGTTCTCCCGAAACACCTAACTCTTTTAGTGTGGATGACACCCTTCAGGTTAACTGCATGATCAAACAGCTAAGCAGAGGGAGGAGAGCTTCAAGCTCAAGTGTGAGGAGATATTGCCAAATGCACATTTATCAGGAATAAACATAAAGCAATTCACACAAGGCATCTTGGCTAAGGGGAAATGATTTAATTGTAAAAGGTTAGCTTTATGCATTGTTCAGGAAAGCATCTATTGTATAAACAACCTAATATCCAGAATAATTTTTTTGGTCTAGGTAAACGATTAGATCCCCTTTTTGTATTTATGCTATGCAGTTTTTATCCCAGAGACATGCATGTAATTTTGCTAGCCAGTAGTATTCTTTAGATTTTCAAATTCTAAATTCTGCTCTATGAGGAGGTAAAACCATGAAGGGAGATATCTTTAGCTACCCAAGTGTTTCTCCTTCATTGGAGCTTGTTTGCCATTCTGGAATGTGTGGATGGAGAGTTTTGCATGTGAATAGGTCCAGGGCAGATGGTAACCTGAGGAAGCAACTTCAAGAGAGACACAAGTAAGAAATGAAGGTTCTGATTGTATATAAAGTAGGTGTAGGTATGTCTGCGGCAAGGCGGAGATACAGAGTTACCTAGACAAGGGAAAAACAATAGGGCCATTTTGGAAAAGTAATTCCCCCAAATTTATTCAGTCATTTGTTGAGTCTGTTTACCAGGCATTATTTATCACCTGGCTTCCATCTTCACAGCTCTCTACCAGGCATTAGTTTTGAACCTGGAGACACCAAATAATCAAGGCCCAGCTGACTGCAACCCAGGTCACTTGTATGGCTACTCTGTGTATAGATTCTTCTTGATCTGCAGGAGGGAGATGCTTTCTAATTTAGGTAATAGGTTGAACTTGTATAATAGTTAACTGGTTTTATTTTAAATAATTTCCTTTGAGATGGGTAAAAATATTTTCTTACAGAACAAATTCCCTCCCAGATTGGTCCTCCCTCTTCTTTTCATAGAATTAAAGCAATTTGTCTATTAAGATAGAAATAACTTACTACAAATTTTTTTCTTTTTGACTCCATTTGACAAACCTGGTTGTTTTCTTTATAAAAACACATTTGGGGACTAATAAGAACCTGCTGTATAAAAAAATAATTAAAATAAAATTCAAAAATTCAAAAAAAAAAAAAAAAAAAAGCACATTTGGGGACTTCCCTGGTGGTCCAGCAGTTAAGACTCCACGCTCCCAATGCAGGGGGCCCGGGTTCGATCCCTGGTCAGGGAACTAGATCTCGCACGCCACAACTAAAGATCCCGCACAATGCAACGAAGATCCCACACCGGGCAATGAAGATGCCGCGTGCCTGCAACTAAGGCCCGGCGCAGATAGATAGATAGATAAATAAATAAATAAATATGAAAACAAAAAACAAAAGGTAATCCAAACTCTTTATAAGCATTCGTTAAATAAATATAATTTTTTTAAAAAAAGCACATTTGAACTCTCCTGTATCTTTCCTTGGCCTCATTCATCAGCCCTGATAAAGCTAATGTTCTCCCTTGCTCTTGACCTACTAATACAGGATGCAATCAACTCAGGCATCTTTGTTCTTATGGTACACATGCAATATTTTAAATTTGAAATGGGTTCCCTTGAAAGAATAAACAATCTTTTCTGAAGGTCTCTTTGGAGTTGTTTATTACAGAGCTGTCTGGACATAGGGAAATGGCCTAAGCACCCTTTATGGCCCCATTCAGTCCTCGTGGACTCTAATTTTAAGCAGGAAATTTTGTAACTGTCTTAACTGAGTTCAGTGTGTTCATTTCACCACAGTGAACAGCTTTACACATGATCGTATCTAGTATTAGGAGAAGATGATACTGTTGGGGATATATGTATATGTATAGCTGATTCACTTTGTTATAAAGCAGAAACTAACACACCATTGTAAAGCAATTATACTCCAATAATGACGTTAAAAAAAAAAAAGCAAATAAAAAGAGAGAAGATGATACTGAAAACGGTGACTTTTCATTCATCCACG
This sequence comes from Balaenoptera acutorostrata, assembly GCF_949987535.1. NCBI lineage: Eukaryota > Metazoa > Chordata > Mammalia > Artiodactyla > Balaenopteridae > Balaenoptera > Balaenoptera acutorostrata. The sequence goes on along the minus strand of NC_080071.1, from coordinate 30,279,349 downwards.
CGTTCATTCAACAGACACTTACTGAAGAAGTCAAAAGGCCGGACTCTAAGAGCTCAGCATACAAAGAAGAATAAGACGCAGCCACTACCCTTGCTAGGGAGACAGAAATGTAAACGAATAATTGCCATCAGTGTGAGGAGCACACTAATGGTAGTACACATCGGTACAATGGTGGGCCCCAGGAGAGGGTAATAATCAGAAGGGACTTGACTGAGCCTTCCCAAGCAGAATTACTTCCTGTTGTTTCCTGATTTTTATGGTGCCCCAATGATAAATGTGAAATAACAGAGAATCACTCTTCAAACCAATTTCTCAAGTACCAAAATATAACACTGTGTTCTGGAAAGTAGGACAGCTGTAATCACTCCTCCACTTATATCGCTTGCTGCAACTAAAGAGGAAGAACTGCTTCATGCAAACATGCATTTTGTACCTTTGCTGAAGAATGGATGTGATTTGCTTGCAGAAATCTTCTCCATTTTGAGAAAACTCCTTTAGGTTCTTGTATACTTTATTATACTGAAAAAGATGCACAGAGGGATTATGAGCACTTCCAAAGACTGAACTCCTATAAATTCAGAACGCTGCTGTAATGATGACTGTCGCTGTAAATGATCATGCAGCTACAGAATGCACACCTTTTGGATGAGTTCTTATAATAAAGATGAAGTCTCTTCTGTATGGATGTGAAAGATCCTGGAGAACTTTTCAAAAATAAAGCTGGTCTACCTGTCTCTTCTTAAGCCAAATGCAAACAATTCAACAGTGGGGTGCATTTGGATTCCTGTCACCCCTATTATTCCCAGGAAGGCTAAAAGTACATTCTGAAATACACTGCATATTCCCCGCAAATTCCAAAATACTATCCCTGGACCTCATGACAAACCCTGAACCATTAAAGCGAGTACTTCTTGGCTGAGATAGAAAACGTAAGTGAATAATTTGGTAATAAAATTTCTCCTAGGCCCCTCTATGTCTCATTTAACTCTAGTAATAAGAATGTTATAATAATGAGTTGAACATTTTGGTTGAACCAAACCTTATAAATTTATCTATATATGAATTTAGCCTGTAGACACAAAAATTCCAGTCAAAAGATTTTGTCATGTGACTTAGAACTCCACAATGTTATTCTGAAAATTGTATTGGTGAGGCTAGACATTGATGACAATAGATTTTAAGTGCCCAGATGGAGAGGGCAAGTGTCAATTGATTCTGCTGCTTCCCTGACACAGAGTGGGTGAGTGAGGTGATCAAGTCTCAAACACACTGTCTCAACGTTTCCATCTGGGAGATGCGATAGCCCATCACATTTTTCAAGATAAGTTTGTACACAAGAGGATGCAAATTCTGTGTAGATTGAGTGCCATGTGGTGGCTCTTTGTTCATACAATGAGCCAGCCTCTTCCAGCCCTCAGATGTCTCGGGCATGCTGCTGGTCGCTTGTTGAGAAGGGGAAAGGGAAGGAAACTCACACTTCCTGAGTACCTACTATGGGGCAGGCGTGTTCCCATTATATGAATCCTCAGAGCTGAGGCAACCTTTCAGCTATAGCACCTGGAGTAAGCAGCTAGCAGAGTAGCAAAGAGGACACAGGACACAGAGGTAGAAAGACCTAAAGAAATGACCTAAGCCAGGTCCCTACCTTCAGGGGTGGAACCAACCAATACCTAGGATGTAGAAACATAATCCTATAGCTACCAAATCTTTTTCTCTTTATGCAGTAGTTTAACTTTCCCCTGAATTTAACACAGAAAGCCATGGCAGGATTTGGCAGACACACAATAGGAGCAAACAGCTTCATTGAAACTGCCTGGGACACAAAAACAACTGTGAGAGGGCACAGCTCTTTAGAAGGACATTGTTAACTCCTAAAGCAAGGTTTGCAAAAATTCGGTGCCTATAGGCACCTGGATGAGGGAGGAGCAGGATGGGGGCAGTGAACTGGAGAGACAGCTGCCACAACAACTCTGGACCATGGACCAGCTTTTTTTGTGCAAAAAAGCTGAAATGAGGATTGGTATCTGAAACATAATTTTTAAAATTTTGCAGCAAACAATTCACAAAATTTTAAACTCTTTGCCAAGCAAGCAAAACATACCTGTAGTGCAATCCAAGTGTAGCCTCCGTCATGAAGAAATGATTCTCCTCTGGGGCATGAGAATAAAATCACTATTGGGCAACCAAGCTTTCTCATTTTTATTTCCACAAACATAAGTTGTCATCTATGAATGATGTGATACTTTCAGGCCTCCTTCCTCCCCTTACAAGTACAATGGAAGAGTTTGGTAAGCATTTTTAAATTGTTTAGCTTTTTTGTTTATTCCTTTGTTACCTAAACACTTTCACTAAATTGTCCCTTAAGGCTTTTATTTTCTTCACATAACACCAAATAACATCCAATAAAACATACCTAGGTATCATGAGAAGAAAACAGAGACATGTTTAGCAGGCACATGCCCCTGGAATAAAGTCATTTCTCAGCCCCTCTCACCCTGAGGTGTAGTAGCCATGTGACTAAATGCTTCCCAAAGAGGTATGGGTGAAAGTTTTGTGTTGGGTTTTAGTGAAAGTTCCTTCCCCCTTTTTCCTGAAACCTGGACTTAAAATGACAGCTGATGCCGTAAGGTGATCTTGAGGATGGATGCCACATGCTAAGATATTAGATCAGAAAGCGAGAAAGAGCCTGGGTCCCTGATGCCCTGGGGGCCAACGCAGAAGCCCCCAACTCTCTACTTTTGGACTTATTTTATTTATGAGAGAAATATAACAGTAGGCTTTTTTAAAAGCCACTTTTATTTTGGGTTTTCTAAATAATGCAGCTAAACATAGTTCTAACTCATACACAGTCTTTTAACTTTTTATTTTAAATTATGAAACATTTTTATGTTTTATAAATAATGATACAAACAATAATTAGGATACACATTATATTCTCACTACCTAAGTTACAGAGATATTGACACTTTGCTTCTGCTTTTTAAATAACAATTTTTCCTTTTAATAATTTCTTTGACTATTCTTGCACATTTATTCTTCCATATCAACATTTATCTAATTACAATTTTTAAAGTCCCTGTTGAGATCCTAAGTGGAATCGCATTACATCTATATATCTCAATTTGAGGAAATTAACTTTTTTATGGTATTTAGACTTCCCACCCAAGGGCATAGTAAGTCTTTTCATTTGTTCAAATCTTATTTCATGTTCAATAAAATTTTATGGTTTTCTTTATAGGTCCTGTAGCATTCTTATTTACTTAGAAATATCTCACAGTATTACACACTATTAAGCTATTTTTTAAAATAGTGTCTTACTTGTTTCTCTCTCCAGCTTACACCAAAACAGAAACAAAGACCCAACAAAAATATCAGGGGGCCATGTGCAGGAGAGAAAGATTTGGATGCATGCTTGCAAAGTGAATTTTTCTGTTCTCAAACTCTGTAAGGCTGGGGCTGGGAGAAGACGAAGCAGAGAGTTGGATGGAAGGATGCCTTCCGAGCAGCAGAGAGAAGAAACTCCCATCAGGAAAACTAGGAGGGGAGGGAAGGGACTCTGAGATGAGCTGTCTTAGGACGTGGACCCCCATCAGCCCACCATCACCAGAAGAGGCGATTTGCATCCAATAGTCCTGGGGAAAGAATGGGGTGCCTCAGATACCATGTATGAGGATGGGGACAGGTAGGGGAAACCTTGACCCTAACCAAAGTGGAAATGAGCAGAACCAGTTGAGAATTTTTCCCTGTCCTGGGGCTGCAGGGGCTACTGCATTTCCCAAACTTATCAAGCCATCAAAACTCTCCAAACATATTTTTAAAATACTATCTCCACAGGACTAGTTCTAGGAAGCCAGAAAGCCTGGAAAGTTTATAAACCAATGATTCAAAACTCAATTGCTTTCAGAGGAGAGTGGGTGAGCTTTGGCAGTATGGAGACCACCTGTCTTTCCCTAAGGCATTCAGATTCAACTTTTTAAAGCAAGAATCTGCTCAAACCAAGCACATCTTATGGCATCAGTTGCCCCTGGGGCTCCCAGTTTTGGATTTGGGGAGGATTTTCCTGTCATTTAATAGGCTAGTACTTCCTAATTTTTTTCACATCATGGTATACATGGAAAATGATATTTGTACTGGAACAATGTGGCAAATGGACAAAGTTGTTCAAGGTAGAAGCAACTGGCCCATGAGCTCAGCCCTCCAGCTACACCCCACCTGTAACTCATCCCCCAGACCCCTGGGCACTTGTGTGCGCAGGTACACACAAGTCAGGAAGTTCTTCAATACATTATGTTGTTGTTAACTCAATGATCATAAGAATGGGATGTTCTGCTTATTACAGCAATGGGGAGAATCTTTATCGTTGACTCTACATATAATGTACTGGACACTCCACGACAAACCCTGATCCAGAATGAGATAAAGGTGACATCAATAAATTAAAGAGTGACTAAGAATAGTTCCTTTATTTCAGCATAACCCCTTTTTTAGATTCAATGATTCTGTTACCTTTCATCTTGTACCATGTACTCAGACTTGAAGACAAAAGCTGTCTTGCAAAAGCAGACTTGCATAAACATCAAAGCAGACCCCAGAGACCATCTCATCCAGTGTGTGTGTGTGTGTGTGTGTGTGTGTGTGTGTGTGTGTGTGTAATCAGAAAATCTTAGAACTTATCTGCTTTGAGGGGATGAAGTCTCTTGACCTTGACTTTGGCTCTCCTTCTCCTCTGCCATCTTTCTTCCCCACCCCACTCTCACCCAGCACAGGGGTCTCTGAAGGGATTCCATGGAGCACAGTTTGGAAACCACTAAAGTCCAATCCTCTTATTTTATAGTTAAGGCAGAAACAGCGAAAGATAACCTCATTAGTTAGAGACAGAACTGTGATAAGAAATGTTAAGTGAGCAAATCAACTAGAGAATCTATTAGAAATAAATATATTTATAAATAGCTAATCAGTATAATCACACTAAGTGTACTCAGAGTGGTATTACCTTTCAGTATTATGAGCAGTGCAGATCGCTCCCCACCAATGTCATCAACCAGCACAGAAGGCTTTGCTCTACCCAGAGTCATGGAAGATGAATTTTTCCTGTTTTTTCCCACCTATTGAGCTTTTGAATACCCCACCCCCTACCAAATATTCATTCCAGGAAAGAACCTACTGTTGATCTTACATCTCCATTTGAATTTATATTAGCATGCTGCTTTTCCCTAAGGTCATTAAGTACTAGGAAAAAACGACATGTTTTTTTTTTTCCCTGATAAAGGGATTGCAGGCTGGTGGAGAAATATGTGGGATCTTTCTGAGAACCTAAAAATCCCTTCAGGTAGATAACTAATGTACACAGACATGTCCCATTCTGCCATTAAGAAAATGCTTCTGCCCAGCACTTATAAGCAAATTCTGTTGGATAAATATCGTTACGAAAAAACTTAGTAACCTAGGCAATTGGCACCTGAAATGATTAGACAGATGTCTTGTGAACAACAAAAAATTCACTTTATCAACCTTGGCCTAGCTGCTCTTTCTGAGTTTCCATGATTTGAATGATTAAGAAGGTTAAATTCAATCACTCTAGAAAAATCCATTTTCATTCTAGGTGCAAGTATGAAAAGTTTGCTTTTTTTTTTTTTTTGGTGGGTGGGGGGTAATGATGATCCTCATAGTGTTAAACAAACCATGATGTTCTACTTAAATTTAATCAAATAAGCTTTTGTTGGATGCCTTTCACATACCAGGCACTGTGCTACTGATTTCATGTGGCGTAATATCTCTAAGTACTGCTTTTGTAAACTAAGAGATTGTAGTTATTAGGCACCTGGGGAATATTTAGAATCTCCACGGCAGGCTGTCACAGATGGTGAGATACATTAAAGAACACAGCCTACTTCATCCTCTCCTCCTCCTACTTTACAGATGAGGAAACAGAGGCCCACAAAATGTGAAACAGCACATCCCACATCGCACTGACGCGCACCGCGGATGCTGCGGGCCGACATCCATGCCAGACCCAAGCTGCCTCCTTATCTCTGCAGTGTCCCAGCACCCCTCAGGAGCCATGGACCATTGCCCCAGCATCTTTTATATTAGTGCCAGTTAATATCTTCTGACCCAGGCTGAGCCACGGAAATGGGATGCTCAGGTTGGCGTCTGAAGCAGGCTGAAGGAGCGGCCCCACAGTACTGTTTCAACAGCTGATGAAGTTAAGAGAAAAGGCTGACTATGGGGTCCCAGGGAAGCCTGCTTCGACAGGTCCCTACCTGGATACTGAAGGAGTGAGTAAAAGCAAAACCTTGGTTAGAGTTAATTATTTGCCCTTGATTTCTATGGCGTTGTTTCTTAGGAAGGTGCTATTTTTTTTTTTTTTAATGATTAGATTATTTCATTTGGAGATAATCTGATCCTGTTTCCTTGCACATGGATTTGTAAATGATTTCCTTTGGCATATTTTGAGGATTAGAAGCTAAGCTCACAGGCATTAAGGCATCAAGGCCCAGAGCCAATTCTTCTCTTTTGCAAAAAGAGAACTTTTAAAAATCTCCTTCAAATAAGCTCTGACTTTCTCAAGATTAGTTAAAAGTCCTACACAGCATTCAAGCAATCTGTGTGCTACCCTGGTGACTGATAATTTGTGCATAGACACTAACCCAGCTCTTTGAGGTAGAATGGCCCAGCTATCAGGTTATCTTGCTCATTGGAGCATGACCTAAAAGAAGAGGTTGTTAAATTTTTTTCTGGAGTCTGGTGAGACCTATTTTACTCAGAAAAAATATTTTCAAATGCATAAAACAAACTAACAGGATTATAAAGGAAACTAATTATATTGATATATGTTTTATAAAATATAATTTTAAATCATATATTATATGCTTTTTAATTAACATACTAAATAATGAGTCTTAAAAATTACCCAATTTTCTAAGTCACACTGAGTGTGAGTAAACTATTTCTAGATATCTGTAAACAAATGTAATGTTATATAAAAATATAAGTGATTTTTATTAGTTACAAAGTCACAGACACTGCAGTTGTACTAGGGCTTGCTGCTTATATTCAAAATTGGCGGAAATTCTAAATTGCAGTTAGAAACTAACACAAATAAATAGGTCATGCTTTTCCCATTGAAGGTCACACAAACCACTGTTTCCATATGTGGATCCACTGGGGTAGATCAAGTTAAGAACTCTAGCTAAGCTAAGGCCTTATGAATTAGTTGTGTTCCGTGTAACCCTAGAGACTCATGAAATGGAATATTTTGCAGAAAGTTAAAGCTTTGCGTTCTTTTTGGTCTCTTCATGAAACTACCTGTTTCATGAAGCATTCTTTTGCAGTCCACTCCCTTGTTTTATTCTGTTGCCAAACTGCAGCCTCATCTTCACACAGCCTTGTGGCCCAAGCGCAAACTAGGACCGCACCGGGAAATCAACTTGAACACTTGCTGAAGATGAAACAATTGCAAATAAATAAAGGTTCTGTGACTTCAGAGGATTTAGAAACCCTGGCTGAAGGAATATCCTCCTGCTCTCGACTACGTTTGGTGGCAGTGGGCCCAGAAAGATGACTTTCAATTTTGGAGACAAGGACAGGAGTCCTTGGGGCAATAGTTCAGCATAGGGAAAAGGACTCCACATGTCAGGGAGGGAGCAGTAAGCTGACATAGAGATGTGGTGATGCGTTGTCTTGGGAGCTGCTCAAAGGAAATATTTCTCCTAGTTCCAGGTCTGAAGTCAGCCTTAGAAAGGGATATTAGGCTTTTGGTTTTTAGTTTCTGTTTTTGTTTTAACTTATCCTGGCTTCAGTTTTCCTCTCCACTATCTCACTCTTCCCTTGGTCTTGATTTCTTCTTTGTTGACCGTTGGTGCCAAGGTTTTGCTTCCACTTATCCCATCCCCGTCCCACTCACCCACCCTATACAAAAACATTATCGCTAACCTATCAGGAGAAAGGAGAGGAGTCAACATTTTAGTAAGGGAGCAAATGCAAGGAGTGAAAAATAAACAAACAACAAATACATAAACGAGAAAAGACTTTTTGAAAAGTTATCTGTTAGCTTACCAAGAGAGACAAGATTGGGGTGGCGGAAATCAAAGGGAGGAGTTTTCGCCCTTAAAATCTGTATACAACCATATTGTTGGAATTTCTTTTTACCTTAGACACATGTTACTATTGTGTTCTTTTTGGTTTTTTTTTTTTTTACGATTTTTAAAAATATTTATTTATTTATTTATTTTGGTTGCACCAGGTCTTAGTTGCGGCAGGCAGACTTTTTTTTTTTTTTACAAGAGTTAAACAAACTGACACCAAGCATTGTAAGTGGGTGACCACAACAAAAGCAACAATGATTGCAATTACCAAATACGAAACACACTCATACTGTGTCATAATATTGACATTCAGTCCCGTAATCCTCCACTGTAACAGCTTCTTTACTTTGCAGTGAAAATTGATTTGTATATTTTTTGCCTCTGAGACTATTGTGTTTTTAAAAAGTAAAAGTAGGCAGAGCCTGCTACTACGCTGTCATTATTAATATCACTAGCCACCATGACTTTATCTCATTTAGCTCGTCTGATTCCTGAACTCATTCCATGGGATGGTGGATACAGTTTCATCTTTGCTAAGCCTGTGCTTTCCACATCCACTGAATAAACACAAACGAAACCAATAATTCTCTGTTGATCTTTTTCTTTATGGTTTTATTGCAGCCCCTGTTTATCTGCTTCTCCACCTTTTTTTGTTTGTTTTTAATAAAATACTTGAAGGATGAATGCAACCCCTTGCTTCTGATGTCACCAGTTTTAGTTTTTTGGCACCATTTCTTGGGATAACACACTGACAATCTTTGATTACTTTATTTCCTCCCCCCTCCACCCTTTATTTTAATTGCTCCTCATTTCCTAAATTACATCTCTGCTCTTGCAGCTAACAGATCTCACAATTTGACCAACCTTCTATTTTTGGTACCACTCCCAGGATTGAAACAAACACGTTGGTAAACATGTCCGAGGACCACCGCAGGGCGGACAGAGTGCGGAGTCTGTACTTCCTCCCTCGGGCCTTGCAGTTCTGGGCTCTAAATGATATGGGAAAATACGCAAAACCCTTGCATCCTGACTTCATTCCCAGAGCCCCAAACTGGCTGCAGATATTCTGTGCATTTGTGTGTCTACAGTACGCACGATATTGGCACCACTGGCATAGATTTGAAGAATGTTTCCCAAACAGCCGCCATCTGCATGTAAATATAATGCTACATACACTCAAAGTTTTTTCAAGAATATGAGAATAAAAGATGACAATTACCTGCCCTGTCATTTGCTAGAAAGAGCTCTGTTTTAAATTGAACCAAAGAAAAACCACAGACTTTTGTACCAGTGCCAATATCTAAACATGTTTGGCTTCTGAGCGTCCCAAATTTCTTAAGTTCAAATCCATTAATACATAAATCTACTCCTCAGCCGCCCTCTCACACACAGGCAAACCACACTGAGCTACTCACCGAACAATCTGTCAGTGGGTCCCTCATGGTGAAATGTTTGCTTCAGTCCTTTTACCTATGCTCCGGCATTCAGGATGCTGCACCAAAAGTTGGGTGTGTCCTGGACTTCCGGGATTCAAAGGGCCTAGAGTACGTCAGTCCTTGTCAAACACCCCAAGGAGGAAGTCCCAGCCCTGGACTTTAATCCCGTTTGTTTTCTGAAAAAGCAAAGAATGGCTCCGGGTCAAGAGAGCTGGAGTGAGAGAGTGAGAATGACTCCTGTAAATACTTAGGGGTCAGAATACTGTGTCCTGAACTGTGTGGCCTTGAAAGAAAGCCCAGAGGTTATATAAAGCGTTCCTGGTAATTCAGTCACTCAGGGCTAAGAGTAGAGGGATTCTCTCAGCTTGCCATATTCACCTTGTTTTTTATTTTCTGTATTTTCAGTTGCTGTGACACACTGGGGTCTTTTGGGTTGGGGAGGAGGGACTGCACCTTCCAGGGTTAGCTAATTCCTAGAGATAGTAGACAACTCGCTTATAAGCATGGCTTTGATATGCAATCCAACCATCCAGAGCTTAGACTCCCAATCACCTCCCTTATCTACCTCTCACACACCAAGCCAATAGTCCCCCTGCCCCAAATCACCCCAGGGCCAAGGTACCAGACAATTAAGACCACCCCTATATAACCATGACTATAGTGGAAAATGTCCAGAAAAAGCTACCAGGGAGCAGGCATGCATTAACTACCTCGAGGGGCCTAACACAACACAACCCTCACTACTGTCCCAAGAGGACCAAGAAGCTAAGCTATCAAGTCAAGGAGGATTTTTCTATGTTCAACCTCATTTTAAAAAATCACTCAGAAGGATAAAGAGAACCAGAAATCAGCCATCAGCAACTTATTTTTTATCGCTTTCTCTACACCTGTGGCCCAGGGGTCAATCCTGAGATTTCCAGCTAATGGCCTGTTGCCTTGTGACAGCTGGTCTGTGGGCAGCTTTGCTCTGACTGGCAGACAGGTCCCCAGCCCAGAAGGAGCTCCATCCACACAGGCCAGGGGAACACTCCAGAGCTGCCCAGGTGACTCTGACTCCACCCATTTGCCCTTGATGTGCAAGTTCCAGTCCCAGTCCCTGGAAATAACACATGAAGAGGGAGAGACAATGAGGGAGGAGGACTTGCCCTGTAATCTGAGGGAGGGGTCGTTAGTCAGGGACCACCATTCACACACTTAACAAGGTTCTCCCCTGAGCTTCTGCAAAGGAACGTTATCAGTGTAGGTTACCACACGGAGCCATAGCTATCGCAGGGCTACAGTTAGACCAGGCACCCGTCATACTGAAAGAGTTTTAAGACAAATTGCAAAGTGACGTTAGTAATATGTCACTCCAGATATGTCCCACTGGAGGGCTTCCTTGCCTTCAGAGATGGTAGATAGACTTGGCTCGTGCCTTGGATCCAGGGCCTGGGGCAGCTCCGTGTCTTCCCCCAATTCCTGCTGCGCTTGGTCTCAGATCAGGCCCAACTCAGTTCAGAATGGGGAGACTGGCCTCCCTTGCCAACCCCACAAGAAATGCCATCACACCAAGCTTACCGTGGTCTCTGTGGCCCTCTGGGAGGTTGATAGGACATGCTCACACCCATACTCCTCATGTGTGTCTCTCCCAGCAGGCTAACTAGCTTTCCCTTAGTCCTCTTGGAGAAATTAAAGTATCTCTATCTTACTACAGTATTCCTCCCACAGACTGTTGTACAGGCAGCTGGGTGTCCTGGCTGAATTTATACTGAGAATTAGAGTTTGGCTATTTGTTGAGCTTCTCAGAAGGGTGTTGGAATCTGCAACAAAACCTTGATTTTGGAGGTTAGAAAGAGGGCTGTATCAGTCACCTCTTGTCACAATAATGCTGTGTAATAAACAGAAAACCCAGTGGCTTCACATGACTTTACTTAGTTCGCAAGTGTGTGGTTCAGTTGGGTGATTCTTTGGGTCTCCCTGGCCCTACTCTTGCGAAAGCAGGTCATCTACAAATGTCTCTTGATCTTGGCAGGGCAGCTCTTCTGGGCTCTGCTGGTCGGGTGGCTTGCTGGGAGCTGAGGCGAGCCTTCCTCAGCCTGAAATCTAAGCCAGGCTGTTCTCGGGCGTGTTGAGGAGCCAAGAGAGTGAATGGAAGTGCTCAGGCCTCTCGAGGTGCAGGCGTGGAACCGACACACCATCACTTCGGCCCCATTCAGCTGACCAAAGCCAGTCACAGGCCAGCCCAAATTCAAGGGGGTGTGGGAGATTCCAGTCCTTAATGGGAGGAGCTGAGTCTCTCATTGCAAAAGGGCACACACACAGAAAGGGGCAGAGAACTGGGATTTGTTTTACATTCAACCCACTGCAACGGTCAGTCAATATTTGTTCTTCAGTGACTCGAGAGATAAAGCAGATAGGACACCGGAGGGGGATGGCTGAAATATGTCAGCCTTTCCCTTTCTTCAATTCAGCCTCAGGGGACCTGTCTGGAACTTCAGCAGAGATTGAGGTCAGGGAGAGAAATGAGGGGAGTTAAGTTCACGACAGACTCTAGACACAGATTTGGAGATAGGGTCATTCTCCCCTCTGACCCCGCATCCCATCCTACACATACTCTGCCATGCACACCTCCCCCGCTGCGGAGGGTAGCGGTGGGGACGAAGTAGCAGAGCGGGTTCTCCAAGGTGGCTGCAGCACCTGAGGCTGTGGTTGGTAAGGCACCTTGGCCAGGAGGTTTGTCCTTGAGCATATGAGAATCCCCAATCTCTGACTCCCAGAAATGGCCCAGGGAGACTGGGAGGAGGAAGCTGAGTTCCTGTGTGAGCAAAAGGGGGAAGGGCTTATAGTTCTGGAATTGATATTAACATCATCTCGTTTGTATCTACAGGTTGATGAGAACTATATATAGTGAAGCATCTCAAAGAACGTATACTACACTTCTTTCAAAAGGTTGGTGCCCAAGGCATCCTTTTGAGTTCTCTCACTTCAGGTTTGTCTCTGGCCACACATTCCCGGCTTGCACTCATTCTCTGGCTTCTTTCCAGTCCAGGCGTCCAGCTTGACCTACCGTTTGACCATTCGGATCCTCGTCTTCTTGCTTCCTTTCCCTGTGTGTGCTCAGCATTCGCCTGCTGGCATGGCCTCTCTGCAGAAAGAAAACCTGCAGTGGACGGATCTGGAAGACACCCCACCGCACCCCACCCACCCCTTTGTGTGCTTCCGCCAAAGAGGACACACCTGCTGAGTGTCTGTAAGCAGATGTTGGCGCCAGTAAGTTAGAAAGAAGGACCCCAAATGTAACAGAGGTTAAGGGCAGTTCAAAACTTGCCTTGAAGTTTCTTTAGTAGCCAAAGCATGCAAAGAATTGGAAATGGAGCAAACATCCATCAGTAGGGACCTGCTTAAATAACTTATGGTAATATGGGCTCACATTTAGAGGACTTGCCATGTGTCAATATGTAATATTTGTAAAGATATTCTAAGTGCTTTGCAAATATTAACTTTTTAAATCATCATAGCAATCATTTGAGATAGATCTGTATAGATCCTAATAATACACATAGGAAAACTGAGGCACAAGATGCTTAAGTGACTTACCTAAGGTCACATAGTTAGGAGCGAGAGAGCTGGGATTCATCTAATTCCAGTGCTTCCGTGTTTCATAACTATGCTGCACTGCCACTCAACCCGGATGTTGGGAAAAAACAGATCCAAACAATGAGGATAGAATATAAAATATTTAGTTGTATATACTTAGAAACAGGCTGCAAAAGAATGAGTATGAGTGTAGTTTGGTACCTATATAAGAAAAAACATCCAGGCAGATATACACCAGGCAGACAATAGTATATCTCTGAAGGATGGGACTGTGGAGGACTCTTCCTTTCTAGGTCATACATTTCTATATAATTTTAACATTTGAAACAAACATGTATTGCTTTAGAAAACAAACAAGACAAATAACACTTTTTTAAAAGGATAACAATTATGCTAACTTTAATCTTTTAAAAAGTTAGAACTAATAAGTGAAATGGTGACAGCAGGCCTTGTTAGTCCATATCTTCAGGACTTTGCATAATGCTGGTTCCTTCTACCTAGAATTCCTTCTACCTTTATGTGGCCTTCGTGGGCTTTCATTTATCTCCAAAGTCCAGCTTGTGTCATTTTCCCCAGACAAGTACACTCTTGCCTTTGTACTATTGTTATCCATGGCTTGCCCTTCTTTTGATTCATTTACCCCATTGTCTCGAGATTATTCATTTCATGGTCTGCCTCCCACTCTACTCAGTGAACTCTTTATATAAAGTGTGTGGAGCAAAGTAAATGTCCAATAAATAATTGTTTTCACTTAATTGAATTCAACTCTGAGAAAGTGGCCCCGGTAGCTAGTTCCTCTCCATCCACAAGACGGAGAATGTTGCTTATGGATAGGCCTATATCTTCAGGTCTTGGGAAGCAGAGTTCAAAACACTGAGAGCGAAGATAAGTATGACCGGGCAGGAACTCTAAAATGGGAACTGGTCCAAATGCCCTTGGGAGACTCCACTGCTCTGATTAAAAATGGCCTTGACAAGCAGGAAACTGAGAAGGAATCAGAAGAATCCCAAGGGGCCACTTAGAGAACTTTCTTGGAGAATTGTTGGTTAAAAATATATAAACATAGGAGATAAGAAAAGTCTTGGGACCAAGGATAAAATCAAAGGGTGGCCTAATGCTAAGAATAAATTTAAGAAAGCTGGAGTCTAAAATAAGCCAACTTCTGCAAAGCGTGCCAAGAACATCTGAGATAATTTTTACCATATCTACAGCAAGAAGAATGTAAAGGGACAGCAGCTGGGCTTGGGGCTGCTGGCCTCTGTTTCTGATGACAGAGTAAGCAGGAGCGCTTGGTCAGGTTGCTGGGCTCCAGGGGTGAGAGGGTCAGGCAGAGAGGCTCGCCACCAGCGTGCCACATCTTCACTGTGCCTTGACACATCCTGCTTCTGAATCCTGGACGAAGCCCCCGCTCCCTGGACTGTTTGAGCTGACAGAGGACCAGTACCATCTCTGCAGCCATTCTAAGCACGTGAGAGCCACAGTGTTTACAAGACATGACATCATTTCCACCAATCACCCTCAGAGGGAACTATAGAAGCTTACTTTATAAATACAAACCTGTATTCAGTGTGCTAGGGCTGAATTTTCATTGTTGTGCGTGTCCAAGTTCCATATATATTAATTTAAAATCTCCAGGTGCTAATGGAGAATAAAGGTGAAATCAAATAGATGAATTTGCATAAAACAAATTAGTGTAAATTTACTTTTCCCCAATAAGCCCTAGGAAATGAAAACTTAATGGACAACTAATTAAAAATCAAGTCATCCTACAGCCATGATCTATGGCTTGACTTCCCCCCAAAAAAGCCTAAGAAAAATATTTTACAAATGCAGATTAGTCTAAATTACATTATATCTTCATTGGATCACCTATGTTAATATTCATGTGCTATTACTTAAATTTTCCTAAGCTCATCTAGGGCCAAACTTAACGGATTTCAATTAAAATGCACTCTGGAATGTCAAGAAGAGGGTTGCTTTTGTCTCCAGGGCACAGTATGAGTTTGGCATTTTTGCTTATGTAAATAAAGTGCCACCCAGGATTTATTTGCATTTTTCAGCATGGTTATACTTCTACGTTATAAATCATCGATTTATAGTTATTTCCTATAAATCATTGCCAGGTTATGGAGATAGAATCTTAGAAAACAAAAGCACTCCAAATGGTTGTTTACCTTGATTCCTTCTGCAACTGGAACTTAGGAGCTGGGGGATGGGTGTGGAGAGGAGGAGGAGCTTTACTATTTCCCTTTTCACATTTAGAATTTTATATGATGTGCTTGCATTACCTAGTCAGAAGTATAAACTAATTTTTTAAAGCCGTTGCTCATCTCTGGGACTGAGGGCACTCAGTATATAAACCGGTTTACTCAGAACTTAGGTTCAGTCAACCAGCCCTCTGTGTACTTGTTTAAAATCTTCCCCTGTTGTCCTCTTACTCAAATTATTTAACCCCTTATTCAGCTTCTCCCGCAATGCTTCTGAAATGGTTCTCCTGAAAATCACCGTTTTTTTCATTTTTGCCTCTAGGAAGCATCTTGTAAGATTGATAATTCATTGATGCCTATTCGTTCTTTCAGTCACTCAGTGAGGTCTGGTGTAGCCCCCTCTTTGATCCAGGCACTCTGAGGGGCACTAAGACGAGTAAACTCCAATCCCTTCTTTCAAGGAGCTCAGTGTGATGAAGGAAGGTTATATTACATTGTGATAGGTTATATGAAAGAGGTCTTTACAGAAATGTGATGGGAACTCTAAAGACGTACCCTGATCAGCTTGGCTGGGGAAGGGGAGAATGCCAGAAAATGCTGGCAAGAGACGGTCACTCTTGCTGATGCTCCAAGGGCACATACTAATTATCTGTGCATAAGAGAGTGTGTTGGTGTATTCAGAAGAGTTCCTTGAGTACACAGTTTGCGTGGGCCTTTATATTATAGTTGAGGCTGAAGAGATACTCAGAGACGAGACATGGGAAGCCTTAGGTGCCAAGTTTTAACTTTAACCCAAAGGTAATTGGAGCCACCCAGGGGTCTTCTCGCACGTAGGATTTTAAGCATATTTGTGATATTCAGATGCGCATTTCAGACCAATCATTCTGACAGCAGTATGGAGACTCTAGAAAAGGAAGACATAAGGATCAGGAAGACTGGGAACCCGTTGCCAGGAACCAGGAGAAAAATGGCGAGTCCTTAACTAACATGGAGAGGAAAGGGTAGAGTTTTAAAATGGAACCAGGACGACTTAGTGATGAATTGGATTGGGAGTAAACAATGAAGGAATGGTTGGATCTGGAATGAAGCCTAGGCTTCTGATATCTTCCCTAAGATTCCCTTCTCTATGGCCTCCATGGGAGGCACTAGAGGGCAGGAATTAATAGTATAGGCTTTGGAGCATGAAAAATATGGTTTTAAAAGTTGGCTGTACTGTACATTAATATGCTAATTTGGGGGGAAATTTCTTAAGCCCTTTAAGCTTCAATTTCCTGATAGGTAAAATGGAAGTAATATACCACATAACTCATAGCAAAGTGTACATAATAAATGTTCAATAAACACTAGCTGTTTACTATTACTGTTATCATTATCATTCTAATTTATTTTTGCCAAAGTAAGGCATTATTAAAGATGATTGTATTACACACATAAAATATTGAAAACTGAAACTATTATAATTCAAAAATTGCAAAAAACTAACAGGACTATTCTACTTAAACAATTTAGAATTCTCAAGAAGTTTTAGCTAATGTATTTTCTTCTTTCTCTAAACTTCCCTTTAAGTGGCTGAGACAGTTTGTATTGCTTTATTGCTCTTGGAACTCAAAGATGTCATTCTCATTTTTAAAAAGTGATCTTGCTGCATCTAAATATCTGAAAATTTCACTTGAGACATTATGAGGGTTTTGAAAACAAATATATCGATTTTTAAAATTATCTCAAATTTACAGACAAATTGCAAGTTCAGTACACAGAATGTTTTCTTTTTTTCATACCTTAATATCTTAGTGTGTATTTCCTACAAACAAGGACATTCTTCAACAAAACCACAATACAACCATCGAAAGCAGGAAATTAACATTGGTTCATTACTACCATCTACTCCTCGGTTCCACCCATTGTCCTCATTATGTTCTCCATAGCAACAGGATGCAGTTCAGGATCATGCATTGCATCCTGTTGTCAAGTCTCTTTCGTCTCCTTCACTCTGAAAGAGTTCTTCAGTCTTTGCTTGACTTTCATGCCATTGAGCTGAAGATTACCAGTTAATTATTTTGTAGAACGCCCCTCCATTTGCATTTATCTGATATTTGCTCATGATGAGATTCAGGTTATGCATCTAATCATATATATGATTCCTGTTGGCAGGAATATCAACAGAAGTGATGCTGCTTTCTTACTGCATCCAATCAAGTGACTCAAGATTCCATCTGTAGCATTACTGATGGCATTTACTTAATTAAGATGGTGTCTGCCAGGCTTCTTTGCTGTAAAATTACAACTTTTGCCTTTGAGCTTAATAAACATGTTGCAGGGATGTACCTTGAAACTACACAAACACCTCATTCCTCATCAAACTTTCAGTTTATTCATTTACTAATGTATATGAACTCACAGTTTCCCATTTTATTCAATGCATCATAATCAGTTACTATTATTAATTTTGATGCACAAAATGTCCTAACTTTGGCCAGTGAGAGCCCCATCAACTTGGTTCTGTGCCTTATACCATTTTCCCATCATTCTTTGAGTATTTCCTTGCTTTCTGGCTCGACACAATGTTCCATTCCAGTCTGTGCTTTCCTGCCCAGCCCTGGATTTAGCCACTTCTTCATGGAGCCCTGGTTCCTGTCAGTGGAGAATGGATTTAGGATGGATTTAGAGACCAAGACCTGGGGCACTAGTTGTGTTCACTGGGGAGTCACTGGTTCCAGACCCTGGGGTGGACACCTAGGGAATGTAGAATATAAATACACTCACATATACACAGATATATACTTACATTTATTTTTCATCTATTTATATTTATTTTGATATCTATCTATATATTTATTTGATATATTCATTATATATTTATATTTATCTTGATATCTATTTATATAGTGAAAACCATAAGTTTACATGGGTACTTATAATTTCTTTTTTTTTTTTTTTTTTTTTTTGAGGCTGGAACAACACAAGCTTTATTCAATGGCCAAAGAATGGAGAAGGGGGCACCTAGTTCACAAATCAACTTCTCCATGTATTTATAATTTTAATCCAATACTACTAAGTTCATTCAGTTTTCTCCCCCTCCATATTTGTAATTCCCTTTTCTGACAGCGGCTCCCATGATCCTTAACATATTATATATTTGGTCAATTGCCCTGCATGTAACCAGTCTCCCACTGCAGCCACTCCGAATTTCTATGCCAGGCTGCGCCTCTGCGGGGATGCCCTCATCCTCCTGCTCAGGCTCAAGGCCTTATGTTGGGCCCCACCTTGTATGGGCACCCTCTTCACCCATCCACCTCCAGTTCTCCATGCGGTGCTGTCCTCCCTCTGCAGAAATGTCCATAAGCCCATGTGGCCTCCAGCACCCAACTCTGGGCCATCATGACTCCCTCACCTGGCACAGACATCACCCTGCTCTGTCCCATCCTAGGCGTTAGGACCGAACAGGTCAGGAAGAGAAGGAAAGCAAGGGAGAAAGAGGCAGAAGGGAAGGTCATCATTATCATTAACATCATTGTATTTCTTTCTATCTTGGTTATCAATGAGTTCTTTGCTGGCTTGTCTTCTTCCTTGCATCCGTCTACTCTGGGCATTTCCCGAAGTTCTGCTTCAGTAGGCAACAGGGGGACAACTCAGAGCTTGGACTAAGTTATCTGCATCACTTCTTTCTGGCTCTGAGACCTTGGCAAGGTTCTTATCCTCTTTGTGCATCTGTCTCTCTATCTGAAAATGTGGAAATAATAATGGTACCTAGTTATAGACCCATCTTTCCAATTCTGGGCACACATTTCCAGATGAATGGGCTCACATCAGCTCAAATTCAAAATGTAAAAATCAGCTCATTTTTCCCTTACAAAACATCTTCATCTTCCTGAATTTCCTATTTCTGTAAATATATACATTCATTCTACAAGCATTTATTGAGTGCTTACTATGCAGCAAGTGTGGTGGCTAAGGATCCAGATGTAAAAAGCAAGGTCTTTGTCCCCAAGATGCTTACAATCAAGTGAGGAAGGTAGTGTGATAAGCACCCTGATGGAGTTAAATGGTTGCACCTTTTCTTCTCTAGGAAGAGTATCACATTCCACCTTTCTAGCAGGAGGACCATACAAGAGTTAGCGGATGGAGAAGAGGGGAATGGCCTTCTAGGCAGAGTGAGTAGTATGGCCAAAATGCCAGAGATATAACACAACAGAGCATGTTCTGAGACTATGGACTTGAGAACTAGGTCGAGAGAGGCCATGGGGAGGGATGAGGATGGAGTGAGAGGTGACAGGGTTTAGGGGGCACGGCTAAGGGCTTACTCACTGGTTCTCCTATACCCTTTTTATCAAATGCCTTTCCTCTTCGCACTTGACTCATCCAGATCCTATCCATTCTTGTTGGCTTTCTCCTTGAAACCTTTTCTTACCTGATCCTTAAGCAACTTCCCTTTCCTCTGAACTTTTCTGGCAATGACTATACTACAGTGTATTTTATATGATGACGATAACAATGTCTTATATATGTAGAGTAATTACAGTTTTCAAAAGCATTTTACCTTTATCATAAAGTTTGATCTACATACTAGAACAAGTGTTATTTCTTTTACAGCTACCTGACCCATTAAAATAACCACTGCTTGTGCCCTGCCCCTCTAAGTAGATTGAGAATTCCTTCAATTCAGCAGCTTTGCCTTTGTCTTATTTATATCTCTCACAATGCCTACCAGAAAGCCTCATAGAGAATTGGTGCTCAAGACATGTATTGTCTTAATATTGATGTGAATTTTATTGAATTCATTAGCACTGTAGTGTTTTTAGCTAGCATGGCATAAATTGTCTCATATATTCTCAGAAATGACTTGTAAGTGGTATAACTAAGAAATGGCAGCACTGGAAGTATAGTATGTCAGGGCTCTGTTCTATGAACCATCCATCTAGTGCCCTCAACTGAGAGAAAAAAACACTCATTACTTTTGAAAACTTTAGGGACCCTTTTGAACTCATCTTTGGTGATATGTCTCCAAATGGCCTGGCATCCTACACTTTGCTTGCTGGCTGGCTTACTGGGTAGTTACTAGTAGCCTGGGTCAATAAAACTAATAGGAAACAGGAGTTTTATCCTGATAATCTAATTAACTGCTGCGGCTCAAAAAAGGAAGGCTGGTAATCGCCCTTTTATTTCCTACAACCTCCTCTCTCTCTAGCGCTCCATCCCTACTCACCCTTAGGAGTACTTCCCTATGAGATTTTCAGCCAATTCTTAAAACCTAGATGTCTGAATAACTAGTTCCACTACCTAGATATCTTCTATCCTTCTAACCTGCAATGTGTTGAATTATTGAACTGTTTGAATTGGTTCCTTTTAAACCTGTGTTCTGGGTTATATGTTTGCCCTTACAAGCTCCCAGGGTTAGGTTGGGGAAAGATGTATGTGCCTTGTGAACTGGAAAGATACAGTGAGCT
Source organism: Balaenoptera acutorostrata (assembly GCF_949987535.1). Classification (NCBI taxonomy): domain Eukaryota; kingdom Metazoa; phylum Chordata; class Mammalia; order Artiodactyla; family Balaenopteridae; genus Balaenoptera; species Balaenoptera acutorostrata. The sequence goes on along the minus strand of NC_080071.1, from coordinate 30,258,599 downwards.
TGGAAAATTGAGTTCAATCACTGATGTATTAGGTTTATTGAGAATCTCCCCTAAGAAGGGGCCCTGATGTATCTGAGAGCACTAAACAATATAACATTGAAAAGAGGGAAAACAGGGATGAAAACTAGAGGGGTAAAATTTTGAAATCTGTAAGAAAAATGAAAGGTGGTAATAAGAAAAAGCCAGTGGACAATTCAAATGCGGTAGAAAGCTGGGCATCCCAAGTCTTCAGAAACAAAGGCAAATATTGGAAGAAGTGTAATGTACTAGAAAGATATAAGTTTTGAAATCACTCAGGTCTAGAGTCAAATCTCACCTCTACTGCTCGATAGCTGGGTGACAGAGATCCATGACTTCTCTGAGTCCTAGTTTCTGCATCTATAAATTGTGGGTGATTGTGGCGTGCTGGTAAATATTTAACAACTGGATCATACAAACAAACAAACAAACATCTCAATTTTCAGGTTTTGCCCATTGCCATAGAGTAAATACTTCCACCACAGCTGATTTCAAGCTGCCTATTTAATGTCACTGAACATAGGGTCAGGAAGAAATGCATAATAGCACACCATCATATAGTATTCCCATCCTACTTCAAGAGCATAGGTGATATTAAAATGTAGGCAAATAATTAGAAAGGGATGTTTTTGAGTATTACCTGTATTTTAAAATATAATTTTAAATTGTAAGTTTATATAATTTTTCATAATGACTGTTTAATAACCAGTTTGCAAAATTCCAGAATATTTCACAATTAGCTCATACAAGCTTTGTTCAGACATATGTTTTGGTGCTTTTAGCTGTGAGTTCAGTGTTAATGAATTTACAATATATATTACATAAAAGTGTCTTTAAACAAAAGCAAGTGTAAAACAAAGTTATGTTTTGATCAGCTGATGAAACTGTTGTGAACAGAGGCTCGCAGGAACCCAGCCCTGTATTTCTCATAGGAGCGATGATTCACACTGAGTTTATAGAACATCACCACAGTGAGTAACAAGAAGCAAGTGTACCTACCTTTTCAGGGATGGTTTGATTGAGAGAGTTCTGCACTTAGCATGATGCCTGCACACAGTAGGAAAGCCCTAAGAGGTCCCTTCTCTTCTGCATCTCGCCTTCCCTGTCTGGGGAGTGCTGTGCTAAACCAAGCAGGCTAGCTCAGATGCAACCATCAGTTATGAAACGTACAAACAGCAAGTATTGTTATTGTTGGATGCTCGGCTCCTTCAGGGAGGTGTTTTGGGAATTGTGATCATCCATCAATTCGCAGTCCATGAGACGCCTTTGAACTACACAAAGAAATGTGTTAACAGTGACAACACAAAAGAACTACATTCAGTCAGGAAGTCTGCCCTCCCCGCCAGGGTTCTCCCTGGCTGATGATTGCCAATCTGTCATATTTTTTCAAGCTGCTTTCCTTAAAGGAACCTGGAGGCTTTTCCTGTCCCACAGCTCAGCATCCTTACAGTAAAATCTTCCACCTCTCATTCTCTGCCCAGACTTACTTTGTCGCCTATGGGTTGAATCCTCAGCAATGCTTAGTCCTTTATTTCTTCCAATGGCCATGTGCCCATCACCCTGCCTTGTCATGTGACGCCCACTACACCTCTGCACACACTGCTGACTCGCTCGAAGTTGGAGCAGTTTTTCCAGTAACGGTTAGGATGGGCATTACTTAGCCCATGTTCTTTTTCTCATGAAAAGTGACAACATGTCAGATTATGCTACTTCTTGCTTAAGTCATTGAAAGGTTTCCCATTACTCTTATCCTAAAACTTGCCCTCCTTACCCTGGAATACAGACCCTGTATGACCCGTCCCTCCCTAACTTTCGAATGTCGTCACCTGCTCTCTCCTCGTTTATCTTGCTTCATCACATTGGCCTTCTCGCTGTTCCTTGAACTTCCAAGCCTGTTCCCTCAGCGGCTTGGTGTTTCGGGCTCCTACCGCCTGGTCTGCAGCTGCCCAAGTTCCTCCTCCAGCCACTCCTGTCAGTTACATCTTAGCCCAAATCCCCTGTCTGGAAGGCGTCTGTGACCACCCAGTCTGAAGAGCCCTGGCAGACATGCAATCACTTTGTTTCTTCTTTACTTTTGTCCTGTGTCACTATGTGAAATCATCATGCTTTATGGGCTAAGTTGTGTCCCCCCAAATTCATGTTGAAGTCCTAATCCCTAGTACCTCAGGAGATGACTGTATTTCGAGGTCAGGCCTTTAAAGAGGCCTTAAGATACCTTTCACATTTATGCATTCTATGTACATATCCCTAAAAGCCCCAGAAATAGATTACGTGTATGAATCAGTCTTCATTGCAGAAGATGAAGGATGTTAACTTTTTGCCAAATTATGATACCCTTGAAACTTTTCTTCCCTTTTGTTGGAAAAAGGAGATTAACATAATACAAATTTCATCGACGGTTAGAAAAAGAGGTGATTAAGGTAAAACGAGGCCCTTAGGGTGGGCCCTAATTCAGTATGACTGCTGTCCTTCAAAGAAGAGATTAGGACACAGACAGATACACAGAGAAATGACCATGTGAAGATACAGCGAGAAGGCAAGCCAAGGAAACAATCAACCCTACTGACACCTTGATCTCCGACTTCTATCCTCTGTAGAGAAAGGGGTTGCAGGGGGGATAAATTTCTGTTAAGTCACCCAGTCTGTGATATTTTGTTATGGCAGCCCTAGCAAACTAATGCTCCTTGTTTCTTTGTTTTCTTTTTTCCTTTTCTTACTAGATTGGAAGTTCCATGAAAGCAGGAACCATACCTGTGTTATTCACCCTTCTATTTATTCCTAGTGCCTGCAACAATTCCTGGCACCTAATGGGCTCTCTATAAATATTTTTAAATGATTGAATGATGCAGCCAGGAACCTGAGACTTTGGTGTTCAAGTTATCTCTGGCTAGGCCAATAGATTCATTATTCATTAATTAAAAAACAAACAAAACTCTTGCCTAAAGAATTGCTTCAAGACTTAAGTCATGGGTCCCAGTGCTTACACCTTCTCACCCCATATTTTTCACAATTCCATTTGATTAATTCTCCAGCTCTTCAACACCCTCTCTACTCAGTTCTTCTGTTTGTTTCTAGACACTTCTCTAGCCTGCATCTTTCTCCGCTGATGCCCTGCATGCCTGGGTCTGGGAAGCTGGTACCGCAGGTGGCTTCCCTTACCTGAGTCCTGCCACAAAACCCCTCAGCTTTTGTGTCCCCAGCACCAGTGGGAGGAGGTGGCCCACACACAGGGAAATGCCGAGTTGAGAAAGACTTGGGGACAAAGTGTGATCTCATGCTCACCCTGTTTCCTAAGAGATGGAATGTTATTGTTGATAGCTCAGATCTCACCAGCAGTCTCCTAAGCGGGTTCTTTCATTCTGCTAACGTTTTTTGTGCCCGATTACCTGCCAGGCCCTAGGTGAGGCTCCAGTAACACCACCAGCTTTATGCTGGTTATTCTGTTTGCCCTCCAGCCCCTACCTCCCATCAGATCTCTGCTCTACACATGGGAGGTGGACCTCTGCTACCCACATCTCCCTGGGTGCCCACTGGCAGCTTTCTGGCTGAGTTCAGCCAATGGTGGCACGAGAAAGCAGGAAGAGAGAGATGTCAGAGATGTTGACTCCCCATCTAAGTTTCCAGCTCCCACAAGGCAGCTTCTCCATCCACCCCCTCCCACTGGCCTCTGGTTACAGCCCAGGGGGCTAACAGCTTCCCATGCTTGCTGGCCTCTGGGTGCCTTACCATCCAGTTTGACCTTATAGTCCTGCCCAGGCCTCTGAAAATAGTCCTTGGGTTTAAGTTTCTTCCACTCAACATCTACTAGTGACTTGTTTCCTGCCTGGACTCTGAAACACACTTTACATAATTCTTAAACTACAGTGTTTAGGAATGATGTAACTTTTCTCTCCTCATGCTACAGTGGCTTTGGGGATAATCCAGGATGTGGTCCTCAAGCTCGTCACTGAGGTGATTAGTTCTGGGGGACCACCCTGCACCCTAGTAGATCCTGGTGCGTGACCCCGCTGTCGGGTTGTCCTGCCATCTTTCACCATTGTGGACACTGCCGCCACTGCTCCAGGTGAAGCAAGTACAGGGCTGGTAGAAACAGAATTAGGGGGCAGAAATCACATGTGCCTTGGATGGATGTGGCCCAGCAATAAGGAAGGGGGCCCAAGAGAAGCTGAGTTGCATCGTGGCTATTTGATACAGATGCTTGCAGAGTTAGACTCTGCTGTGTTAACAGAACTGGAAAAGTTCTTGGTTTCCCCAAATGGTGCATTTGCTTATAGTCTATCTTTCTGTACCTCAGAGAAATTCTGGTGGTTTAATTTATTACAATAACTCATGCTTGGAATCAGAATGTTGTTGGGAGTGGTTATAATATTTGTAAGATTTTTAATAGGCTGTCTGCTTTATTTTTTATAATGCTGCTGGTGGTGGGTGTGTCTGGTTGAATGTCAGTGCTATTTTTATGGCTCTTGAGATATGAGATGACATAAGCTTAAAGCAGAAGAGCAGCTGGGGAAGACACAGTTACACAGGAAAGACAAAGAGGGAGACAAGGTCTAACAAAGTGGGGGTATAGACCCCGAGAAGATGATGTCAGCCAAGCTCCTATGAGTGCACATACTCTGAGGGACAATTTTGTGTGTGTTGTGCTTTGTGTTGTTTATCCTAAGTGCCTCTTTTATAGTTTGGAAAAATTAGTACAGTCTGATATATCTGATCTGATATCTTTATAAATGATATTTTTCCAGAATGAAGTACTACATAAAACTTAACTTGAAGCTTTTATATCTTAATTTGCAAAGAGATACTATAACATAGATATATGTTATGTATGTGTGTGTATATATGAGTTTGTTAAATTAACCTTTGTTAAGTGGAGCACAGGGTGTCGGATAGTGAACCGACAACAGAGTTCAACAGACCACAAGAGAACTTGAAATAGAGAGGTTTATTATTCACAGGTCCTGGGGGGGGGGATATTTGGCACACCTGAAGGGGCCACACAGGGAGGTCAAGGCAGGGTACAGACAGAGAGAAAGAGACAGGACCTGGGGCACATGCTTTTACTAGGGTCCACATGTGGAGTGCTTTGGGGTCCCTGGGCTATGGCCAGATCAGTCAATTCAAGCCAAAAGAGGGAGGTTTTGGTAAGCCCTCTGGGGGAGTCTTATCTAAGGGATGCATAAGGCATACAAGCACTGGGAGGCAGGACAGACTGTTGATCACAAGGGCTGAAGTCATATATCGGGGAGTTACATTTGCTTGTGACTCTGGGCTGCTATTCAGGACATGCACCTGTATGAGGGGCTAGTGTCAAGTTACGGTCCCTGCAGGCTGCGTGGCAAACAAAATGGTTGCTGAGGCAACACCACCATCAAGTAGCGTAGCTAAATTCTCGACAAAATAACATATAAATAGAACATTATATGGAACGTATAAACATTACATCCTTTTTTGTAATCATAGCGACTACTGGGATTTGAGGAGGCTTACAAGAAACTCATAGGATGATGTGAGGATAAATCTTGTCCAGGAAGATGTGACATATTACCAACACAAGCTCGGTAGTGCTTACAGAAAAGGGCATTTACACTGTACTCTTAATACTTATCTTTATTATGAAAGTGTTTTCAAAGTAAAATGATCCTCATTATAATGATTGCTTCCAGGGATCAAGAATGAATAATTATATTTTCATATAAAAATCAGCAAAACATAATAACAATACATAAAATAATTCTAATTGGCTAACAGTACATCATTCCATTTCCGACAGAGATGCTCAAGCGCTGAATTGTCTTAACAAGTAAGGTTTTGTCACCTATTCTATTTCTCACGGCAAGTTGGAAAAAATCAAATCCCCAAACCAACCACCTTCCCCTTGCATGACACCAAATGGCTATGGAGGTAACTGATCATGTGGGTAAAGAGGTGATGAAAATCATGAGCTCAGAGGCTTTATGAAACTCTGGGAAATCAAACTTGGAGGGTGTTTTCCATGTTTAAATTAATGAAGCGCTAAGTTCCAGAATCACCACATAACTGTTCCTATTACAGAGCTAATTTCTCTTTGGCAACTAATCTTTAAAAACCCCTAATTTTAAAGAGCAGTTTTATAATGACAGTTTAAAAAAATTACTGTAGATCCAAAAGAAAAAAAATGTCTCTATAAAATCTAATTTTTCACTTAACATAGAAATCACACCAACAGCTGTTGTTCCCTGGTTTCCAGGCCATGCAACATATACTGAAATAGGAAGCCAAGCTTTCATGGACTTGTGTTAAGGAAAACAGGCTCACGTGGGCACAATACTTTTTAGGAAAAATGGAATCAGGCATAGAAGGAAGTATGGTACACAACTGATCCAAAGGCTATTGGGAAATTGATAGCAGATGAGTGACAATATTCTGGCTGCCTTTTATTAAGAGTCCCAGGAGACTTAAAGGAATGTGAGTGAAAGATAAGACAGATCTTAGGCTAGTGGTCCCCTCGCATTGCTTCCTGGGCAATCTTGAGACTGTCTAGTCTTGTGGAGACACCATATGATGGGCCGTCTGCCTGCAGAGACTTTGATCGGATGGGGTCTCAGCTTGTGGCCATTTGGTAATGTGCTCCTTTCAAAGGCTTCAGGTTGAACTCACGTTGGAAAGACTAAAGTTCTCCTTTGGGTGTCTACAGATCTTATTAACAGTTACTTACGATGTTTTATGTTCTCTAACACAATTTTCTCCATAAAAACCAGCATCAGGTATGCTCCCTCTGAGCGCATGTTAGAGGCGTTCCAACAGCATAGAGTGGACCAGAGAACAGGCCTCCTCGGCATCTACTGAGCGCCCCCTAGGGGACGGGAGGGGACCATGCATACAAATGCAAACCACAGGGCCTTCTTCTGGCCTGTTACTAATGAAGAATTAAAATGTGGCCACAGCGAACCAGTGCTAATTACTATCTGGTAATTTGATAATGGTACAATTTCATTTAACCAAGAGAAACCTATCCCTACTCTGGGGACAACAATAACTTCATTTAAAAAAATATCTTGCTGCATTTTGCGTGAACTGTTTGTGACTGACAGTACTCCTTCCATGGACAGCACACAAGTGCAGACTTTGATCTCATTTGATCTTTTCTTATTTTAACGTTAGGAACATTTCAGGGCTACTAATATTTATCTACAAAGCAGGAATGAGCCAAAGACAAAGAAAAATAAGTAAGCTAATTAGAATCTTAAGATCTCAAATAGCACATGAAATGTAAACATTTAACCTCTTATTTCCAAAGGATTTCTTGAAACTTCTTTGGACGTAGTGATATCATCACACATACTGATAAAGAGAATTATTTAATACCTTCAGAATTATTCTGTATGCTTTTCATACTTCAAATTAAGAAAAAAACACTCAAATATTCAGGCAACTTTGGCATTAACATCTCCAAGAAGGGGACAAAAATAACTACCAATGCAAAAATCATGAATAGATTGGGAACAATCACGGGTGTCCATAAAGTTCTCTTGGAAGAGCTCTTTTGTAAAGACTCAGATAACTTGGAATGAAATGTGATTTTTTTACTTTGGCCCAGATAAATGAGGTTGAAAAATACAGAGTGGAAGATTCAGGCCCTTTCTACCTAAGGTGCAAGCATTTAGTTTGCTCAAATTCAAACGCTATCCAATACTCAGAACGGAAAGTCTGGTAATAGAACTGGACATTTTGAGATTTACCCACCATTTTGGCTAAAGGTGACCTGATTTTATCCCACTAAAGAGTTATTTCTCTCACCCAATTGCTTGTTTTCTTTGGAGAGCCTATCCTTTTTACTAGTTCATCTTTGTTAGATGCCTGTTTCATTATCTGATGGTACCTCAGGATACCATCTGTCTAGCAGCCTAGCAGGAGTTGGATGCTAATAAAATCCTGGGGTGAAGCAGAAATCATGTGCATTTTTTCCAACACTTAGTTTAACAATCCAAAGTAGTTGCTCCCCCATTCTCAACATTCGTATCACTTAGTTTGGAAATGGGAACTACTTAGATGCTGACTTTAGGGCCTCCATGATCTTAGCTCTGAGACAAAGAGGCTGAAGGAGTCTACCACTCTCAGCTGTCGGGGGGCCATGAACAGGAAGTGGGGAAGGAGGTGGGAAGTTTCTATTGCACACGGCAGATGGTTTTCATGAAAAGGATATGGATAAGGACGAGTCAGTGATATTTTGGTTTTATCATGTTTTTTTTTGAGAAACATACAGGTACATACATAGATCACACATTTTTATATCATTTATTGACCCAAGGCCAAATTCTACTTGATTTTCTACATTTTTCTCCCTCTAATCAATCTACAAAAGCTATAGAATTGGAGAATAAGATATTACCTTTCCTAGACTCCTTCCTACATATCTCTTTGTACCTTGGGAAAGTTTGAATATGACCAGGACAGGCTAAGTTAATCAATGGGAAACAACACTCTTACTAAACCTACAGTTTACTTTACAAAATCCACTTCCAAAGCTATGGCTTGGCACAGGTAGAAGATAGGCAATCTCACATAGTTTCCTCTCTCAGCCTTATCAGGCCACCATGGGAGAGCAGTAGACAAGATATATTATTCTTCATCTCAAAAGACCTACAAACACCATTCTGATTAGTCAAAAAGAACTCTTTGCCTTAAAATGTAAAATGAAATAAAAATCCACAGATACATAGAGGACTGTGTTAAGTTCCTGCCATTGGTCAGAGAGGCTCTGAGAATTCTCAATCCTTCTAAGTGACTTTTGGGAAAAACAAAAGATTGTTCAGATGTCTTTGCTAAGGACAGACTTAACTTTCTTCATTTCATGCAAATCTTCTAAACCTTTAATTTACAAGCTGATCTTTTGAAATTATTTTTCTGTGCTAAAAGTGTCAGATGATTCAAAGTTGAACACACTGTGGTTCTCTGGTTTATTTCACCCATCAGGGGACTTGCTCTAGACACTAAAGCAAGGCACGAGTCATTCTTCTGTTCCATATTTTAGTTGATAAGAAACTTTCACCGTCTCAAAAATTTTCAGCTATAACATGCTTGCTGTTTACTTTTTATATATCTGCATTTTAGCAGATGTTCAGATGACTTAAGCATATTTGGTATTTAATGATCGGTCTTACAAACATGACCATCCACAAATTACACTCCTAGACATATCCCTGTTCTGTGAAATAAAATAATAAGGCTTTACAAGAAGAGTTAGTTATACTGTTTCCTCAATAAACAAGCAGACATATTTCCAAGGCTCTTCAATCATTACTATGGACCATACCAAAAACACACTATTTTATAAGCAGGTGGGAAAAGAGTTAACATTACAGCGTGAGGTTTTTGTTTGGAAGTATTAACACTCATGTTGCACACTGTGGGCACAAAGCTTTATTTCAATTTTTTAAAAAAATTGAATTGAATATGAATGGTTTTGAGCAGGACATGCACTTCCTAGTATTTTGCTGTTCCCTTCACTAGCCCTGACTTGCACATTGATATCACTGCATTGTGGTTTGGGACTCTTTTTTTAGAAGATGGTCTTTCTGATTTATGAAATAAGTATTTATAATACCTTTTTATTCCCTCTTACTAAAAAGCTGGTTTCAAGAAAAGAGATAAAATCTTTGGTTTATGTGTATGGTTTTCTTATCTATACATAAATAACACTGCCCTGTAGGAGACTATGGAAACTTATTTTTTCAGTAATCTTTCTCATTGCTGAGCAGAATTTTTATTTTTATTTTCTGGAAATAGCTCCCTTTGAACAAAAATTCCTGGAAACTGAGCAAGTTCTTCAAAGAAGCAAACAAAAGGACTTAGAGTGTAACACTGCTCAGTTTCTAGTAACAGGAAATTCTGTTATGTTATGGGTTATGTTTAAGGAGAAAAGACAAAGGGTAAAATGGTCTTTCTCCCATTGGCTTTATTTTGCTCAGAAAAATAAAAACATCAAGATCAAATACTAGATAGGGCGCTTTCTTGAAAGCTGGTTGCGGTAAAGTGCTTTGCATTAGAGGTGACTTTTGCCAACTCTTGGAAGTCTCCTTTTTCTCTCCCAAAATATACTAAGCTTCTTTTTTTCATGACATGGCAAAAGACGGCGCTAATTACAGGGGTAGTGGTAAAACCTGGTTGAAATCTGCTGCTCTCTTTGTATTATTCTCAGATCATGGGACAAATTCCCAGTAGGAAGAGTGACTTCTTTGTTTGTAACCATGACCTTAAGCCTTCCTTCAGAGCCAGAGCACTGATCCCATAAAAGAGAATAAAAAAATCTCTGTAACCTCCAAAGTTAATCCCCAGCTAGCTGCCATTCTCACTGAAGAAATCTTGGCTGTGTGAATAAGAAATGACATCTAATCCAAAGCAATTTAATACACAACAAATTTTTTAAGTCCTCCAATAACCACAGTCTTTAATTGGAACAGCTAATTGACCACGAAGAGTGACAATTACAAAACTGAGCTCATCCTGTTTCAACTTTACACTGGGAGAAAGCTCACTGAGACTGTACAGGCCATTTCGAAACAGGCACTGTAACACAAAGAAAGCAAACCTATTTGGAGCTGTACGAGAATCCTGCACTGGGATTTGCTTGCTCTAAGTGACCAATTAAGCTAATGCTCCTAGCGGACTGGCTTAGGGGAATAGAAAGGGGTAGAAGCAGATCGAGCGTCTCCCTCACTGTCATGAACCCAGAGAGTAAAAGGAGTGAGGAAACCCTCTTTTGTCCACAGATTCACAAACAAATACAAAAAAATAAATAATATTCTAAGACAGTACAAATGCAAATACTGTTCCCTTGTGCCAATTACATAAAGCATGCCTACATATACAGAATGGTAATTCTTCCTCATTCACAGACAGGACATATGGCAGTGCACTATTCAAAATGCTTTGATAATCCTAATTTTTGTTTCTGGTGCTGAGAGATTATGAAAGGAACTGCATTTGCAACTTATTAAATACTTCCAGGAACAAACAGTTCACTTTATTTGGGACTTGTAGTTTTAAGTAATTAATCATCCATGGAGCAAGGGCCAGTGAGGAGATACCCGTTGGTACCACTGGTCCCATTGGTGGTGGTCGCAGCATGGGGGTTATTCCCTGGAGGTTCCGAGTCCTCCTCATCTGAGCTAGACTCAATATCGCTTCGATCATCCTTGGACACCTGTGGAATACGAGAAGGTGAGTGCAGCCAGCTCCGAAGGAACCGTTAAGGTATGGCATGCTCAGAAGTATATGCACAATCATACATGAAGATAAACAGATCTAAATATTTAAAAAAATCAAAGAGGATAGGAACATTGCCATAGTAATAAGTTCCCCTTCTTTGGAGATAGACATTTGGGCGACTAAGTCAGTTATCAAGGAATGTAGGTGGATTTAGGCATCACAGGGGGCTAGCTTTGTTGACTTCCTTAAGGTACCTTTGGATATTGAGAATGTACTAGACCATGAACCCCACTCTTACTGGCAAAGTGGCATATGGTCCTACTGGAAGGGCACTATAGGAATTTGGTACAAATGGGTCCATTTATTCTCTGATGATCACATTCTCTTTGAGAATCATTTAAAGTCAGCTCTTTTTTTTTTTTTAATAAATTTATTTATTTATTTGGCTGCTTTGGGTTTTCGTTGCTGCGTGCAGGCTTTCTCTAGTTGTGGTGAGCGGGGGCTACTCTTCGTTGCGGTGTGCGGGCTTCTCATTGCGGTGGCTTCTCTTGTTGCGGAGCACGGGCTCTAGGCGCGTGGGCTTCAGTAGTTGTGGCACGTGGGCTTCAGTAGTTGTGGCTCACGGGCTCCAGAGTGCGGGCTCAGTCGTTGTGGTGCACGGGCTTAGTTGCTCTGTGGCATGTGGGATCTTCCTGGACCAGGGCTTGAACCCGTGTCCCCTGCACTGGCAGACGGATTCTTAACCACAGAGCCACCAGGGACGTCCCTAAAGTCAGCTCTTAATTAACTACACTAATGGAGATATTCACTAGCTCTGTACACTAAAACATCATTCTTATTTGGCTTTTTAATGCATTCTTTGATGATTTAATTTTTCTTTTTTGTCTGCTAGAATTAAGTAGAAATTTTGTTTTGTATACCACATAACAACTAATGGCAGCAGGAGGCATTTGGGGCACTTGCTGGGTGAGGTCTAGTTGAAAATATTTCCCAAGAAAAATCTACTGGCTCGATCATCATGAATTGGCTCCCATCATTTCAGGGTTTTTCCCTCCTCCATTCAGACTCTACAAGTCATGAGTAAGGCACCAGGATATAAATCTATATGTTACCATAAAGGATGAAAAAAAATCATACTGTCTCACAAGGAGGTAATGTAGGAAGAAATTACAGAAATACTCTACTGCTTTTAAAATTGAAAGAGTTTGAACCTCCTACTCTATGTCTACATCATGGTAAACATTTTTACCCCACAGGCCTTAAGACCTTTGAGTAACTGCGTGCTGTTTACTTATTGTCTAAGCGGGGGTGGGGTGGGGGAGGGGGGTAGCAATAGGGACCTGGTGGCTTGCTTGGCTTCATAGAAAGTTTCCCAGTCTAGTTCCTTATGAGTGTCTAAGAGGTGGGTTGGGAAGTTGGCAGAATCTCCTGGGAGGCTTTTCAGAATGAACTGGGTTCCACATCTCATCCTCTCTGTCACCACTACCCCCCAACCGGATAACCCTGGAATCCACTGCCCTCCCAATTTGAGAAGCCACCATCACTGCAGGAGAACGTCACCTCCGTCAGGTGGGGTGGGGAGGGGACAGGAGAAAGTCCTGAGCTGAGCACTGCTGCTCCAGCCTAAGCAGAGATGACTGAGTAAATACATAAAAATGGACCTCACTCCGATGGCCCTTGAGATGAGATGAGACTCACAAGGACCATCTCCAAGAAGATTTAGATACTGAAACACCAAAATGACTAGATTATAAGGATACTTTAACTTCAAAAAAAATGGGTCACAAAGACAGCATTGGAATAAAAGCCCTACTATGTTTAGAAATCCATTAGTCATAAATTAAGCTGCTAATAGGAAAGAAAACTCCAGTTTCAGAGAGCGATTAATTTACATTTGCATGCTTAGTAAGATTATTTTTAATTGCATTTGGAAAAAAAATCTATACTTAAGTTACCTCCAAAGAAAGGAATGATTTAGAATATCCCAAAATAACCCACAGGAAAATAGAGTCCACAACTCATGGCCAAAGATGAATCTTACTGTCCTAGGTGAACAGCAAAGGTAGTTAAGATATTCTGAAGCCTGAGATCTGAAATAAAATTGACTGTCTCCTAATAAAGTTGAAGGAGTAAACTAGAGAGAAGACAGTGTATCTGGTGGAAATAGCAATGCAATAAGGACACAAATCATCTAATCTACAGCCTCCTTGCATCTTCAGTTACCATTATCATATTGACAGTATTGTGCACATTGATTTCATTTGTATCCAAATGAGGACAGGAGCGTCTTTTAAAATAGAAATACATGTTCATTTTAAAGAGTACGAGGTCACAGAGAAAAAATGAACTTTTGCTTTTAAACAATTCATTGCTCAAAATATTTTGTATTTACATAGGAGCTGATGCCGAGAATTGGCTTCATAGTACGTGACTAGATGTCCCGAGCCCCGGCGGAAGGGGCTCACAAAGCGGTCACGTGCTGCCCCGCTGCCCAGGGCAGCCCTGGCAAAGAGCCAATGCTCTGGCCTCCCTTCTGGACTGCATTGATCCTCTCCCCAACTTAGTTCTGTTTCTCCTACTTCACTTTGGTCTATTTCTGTTTTTTAGCTGACATGTTGAACACCAATGAAAGAAATCCATCTCCTCCGTTGGATCATGCAAAATTTAGCAGAATGAAAGCTCACACAAAAGGTCACTAACTGAGCTGTCCCTAGCATCCCTCACAGCTGGTGGGAGCCACGCCTCGGTTAGAGCCTCCAGGCAGCGCCAACAGATTAGACAGAACAATATGCATGGAAACAAAAGCATCGGAGTGCCCCGCCAATGGGCTAACGTGGGACCCAGGACTGGCATAGAGAGAGAGAGATGTCAGAAACTTACATGTAAAGGGTTCCACTTCCCAGACTTCCAGGTTGGCAGAAGGAAGAGAACGAACAATGAAAGTAAGAAAATGTCACAGAGAACGTTCCAGAAAAGTCACTGCTCTACACAGAGGGCTTGAGGCCTGGGAAGCTTTATTCAAATCAGCTTCATGAGCCCATTTTTAACCAAAGGGATTTAACTAAATTTTTACTGACAAAGTCATAAATGGTCATACTGCATCAAGCAACCCTTTCTCATAAAATAAAAGAATTATTAAATTTCTGTTTGGTATAAGTATAATCAGAGGAGAACCAAGGGAGACAGAGAAAGAGAGAGTGGGAACACAACAAATAATATACCTCCACTGAATCTAAAATTATAAATGCAGATCATTCAGCAAAGCGATGCTACATGTAAAACAATCAACTGAACAGAAGAAAATGAAAGTTTGTATTGTGTTTCAAAGAGGTTATGCTAAACCTTGAAGGAGAAAAAACAGTTTTGATGAAATTCTAAATAATAAATAATGTTCTCATTGATTAGAAGAACACAAAACCATAATTTTCTGGGACATATTAGAAAGGGTGAGTTTTATCTTACCTTGCCTTTTGAAATAGCTTTGCAAGCTATTTTTACGATCAAGTAAGACCAGAAGCAGTTCAAGCCTTGTATTACCAACAGCAGTAGGTTAAAAACCCACCAGGAAGGGTAAGGTCCAACAATCTCCCAACTTTCAAATAATGTGGTATTTAACACCCTAAGGAAAAGGAGAAAGTAATCATTGAACACAGCTTTTCACTTTGCCTTCAAAGGAACTCTAGTTACTGCAAAGAAGCACAAAGTCAATGATATCCACTGACTACTCCCTGCAAGGATGGTCTGAAGGGTGACAAGGTACTTAGAAGAGTCATCACCGGAACGATTCCCCTGGTGGCATAACATTCCTTTGGATTCTAGCTTGAATAGTGTACTTATGTTCCCATTCAATTTTGTTGTCATTTCTTCCATTAATTTTCATTACGTTTTCAATTGATTCTATTCCTCACTACTGGTTAAAAGGCCTGTATCATCCTTGAAGTTGCTTTTGGCCTTTAAATAAGTGTGAGGAATACCATTTAATAACATTACATTGCAAGAAAAAAAAAAGAGTAATTAATTCCAGAAACACTAGTTAAGTTTAAACTATATGCTTAGCACAGTGAGAATATACTTAAGACCTAATCCCTGTCCTCAAGTGGTTTATAGTCTAGTAGGGGAGCCTGTACTGGGTCTTGAATTTTGTAAGCCTTCCCCTGGGAAAGAACTGGCAACTGAAAGATATCGTATTGAAGTGATGTCTTGAGATGAGTGTTGGAAGGATTTTTTTTTTAATTATTAGAATATAATGAATATACTTAGTTGTAAGAGTATGTACTCGAGGCAGGTGGAAGTATGTGAAGTAATTGGTTCCCTCTGTCATCCAGCATCAGGACCAGGATGGAGTAGCCACCTGGGGCAGATACAGGATGGCTGGTTTCAGTGCTTGGCTCTCATCCTTGCTGTATCTGCTCCTAAGCCTTAGGGAAGTTGATTCATGCCTTCTGGACTCATACTGCTGCCACACAGAAGCATGGTAGCCACAAAATTTTGGAATTACTCTCACTTCCTTGCTTTCCTCCTTAGCTCAGTGATGGGCTGGTTTGGAGATCTAAGTGGACTGACAAAACTCATCGAAGTGTATTTCCACCAACTGTCCCTGCAGTGCTTTGCCGGGACCCTCAGGAGAGGTTAGGTGGACAACACTCTGTGACTAAGGGGGAGGGATGGAAAACTCTTGAATGTAAGACCCGGACCACTCATACAAGAACAGAAGGCACATACACAGAAAATTTTAAGATAAGAGTGTGATGAATGCTTTGAGAGAGGTTAAGAAAAGTACTTAGTGAATTCACAAAAGGAAAAAAAAAACCACATTTATTTGAGTTGGGACAAGAGGTAAAGAAAAAAAGGAGAATGAATAATAGACATACACAGGTTCCCCATGCCCAGTTTCAGCAACCTGCATTCATAGACCAGAATGAGACAAACAGAGTGTGTCTCTAACCCTACCGTATTAGTTATCTCTCAAGAACAATGCTCAATACACATGGATTTAAAATCCTAAAATCAATAGTATGGAGCTGAATTTGACAATTCATTAAAAGTATATTACTCTAGTAGTATTCATTCTGGTGGAGGGGGACCAACATTAGGAAATCTATTAATATAATTATCACACGTCCATAGGCCAAATTGGTACAAACCTAATTATTCCAACTGCACTGAAAGACATTTGGCAATGTTCAATTCTCCACTGCTGATGTTTAAAACTTGGAACTTAAAGCACTTAATATGATTTTTATCCAGCTCAACTCAGCAGTGGTCATAATATTTAACAAATACCAGAGTTACTGACTTTATAATTAGGAACAAACCACGGCGGACAACCAGCATCACCATTATTATTTAACCCTATTCTGGTAGTTCTGGCTGTTAAGTATGGTAAAAAGTCAGTTCATTTCAAACAATAGGCATTACATCTCTGTAACTATTTCAAAAACAGCAATCAAAATCTCCAATAACAGGTAGTGGTTAAAAAACTATGAAGATATTCCAGAAATTATAAAGTTACTCACAATATTAAACATGTTTCAAGAGTTTCTTATGATAGAGAAAAATCATAATATCTCAGTTCCATAAAATAAATATATATTTGCACATACACACAGAAAAAGTAAGAGAATTATAATTCATTGGAAGGAATTAAAGCCATTATAGACTTTCTTTCTTTGGTGGATTAGGGAATTTTGTATTTTCTTCTTTATATTCTTCTCTTTTCCAAATCCATGACAAATAATTAGGACAAAATACAAGTTATTTATAAAAAGGAATAAGTTAGGATAATGTGTATATTCCTGCCTTGTTTGTTATTCCAAGAGGCAGCCATGTCTTTATACACAGTTTGCAGGCCACGGGACAACAGGTCTAAACAAAGATGAACTCCACGACAGCAAGGGAGGCCTTACATACCTTATGCTTTTCTATCTCCAGCACCTTGCAAAACACTGCGAAGTAATTTGCTCACTGGACCTGATGGCTGATTGACTGTGTGTTTGTTCAGTAATCAAATAAATAGATATGCACAAGACAACTCGGGAATAATCACAATAATTTTATTTCAGAACCAGCTCTGCTTCTTGACATATTAAACATGTTGACCTTCAGAGGGAATTTAGTTTCATTTGAACAGAAAGAGGTCCTGTAGAAATGGCAACCATGACTGCGTGATGCTACGCATTATAAATTAGCCTTTGCTGAATTATAAGTTTGAGAACCTTTCTCACCATTGCAGTTTGCTTGGCTTATTATGAACAGAGTGTCATGCAGTCGCTGGTGACATGATATTCACATTAATTTCTGAAACACTGCATCAGAATGTACAGGCTTTGCCATGACAATCAGTGGCACCTCTGAAATGCCACTCAAAAGTAATGGGATTTCTTTGAAAATTGACTTGGCTGCCTGCAGAGACAATTGAGAAAAAACAATCAGTGCACCAAAGAGCTATATCTCTCAGTGAGAAGCTTGGTAAGGAAAACAATATATGAGGAATTGAGATTGAGGAGAGAGACATTATGCCACTTGGATTCTGAAAAACAGCAAACCCAGGAAATGGTGTCTCTGTTTAGCCACAGAATGTTTCTGATGAGAAAACTGTCCCCTTTGGGGCAAACTATTAAAATGGTGATTACAGGATTTTATCCTTTCCCAGAGGTTAGGGTTAGGAGTACATACTTTAATGACGTCATTACGAATCTATGGTGACAGGGCTCTGAAGAGTGGTATCTGTGAGGGAGGATTGAGGGGACAGGGCAGGAGGGAGGCTGCTGGCATGCTGGAAACATCCTCTATCTTGATTCAGGTGGTGATTATGCAGATTATATGTATGCAAAATTTTACAAATGTAAAAATGTATCATGAAGATTTGTGTACGACATTGTGTGCATTATACCTCAATAAACGAAAATGGAAAAAGGTACTCTGGGGCAAACACTGCCAATTGGCAACCTCTCTGGCTTGCATAATTACTATAATATCAGTGTTTCTACCCCCGCCTCCCCACTAATTTGGGGTCAATATATGGCTTCTAAGAAAATAGATTTTTTTCTTCCCCCCAAATAGCCTACAGCATCAAACCTCCTCCTGCTGCTCCAATCAAGTGGTGGAGCGTTCGGAAGCATAAGGGGCCAGAAAAGACGATTTTCCTTTTCATTAACGTTAGGGTCACTTAACCGCTAGATGGAGCATTGCGCATGTACAAAGCGTGCTCAACTAGGTCTATCCTGCCAGAGCCTTCTGCCAAAGTCTGGGTCCCAGCACAGAAATCACTCCATCTTCAGGTTACACCTTCCTTTCTAAGAATCTTCCCCAACAGTGGAATGAAGAGGCTCCCGTCTGTGCTTCTTTCTTCCTGCGTGATTCCCAATAGAAACGATGCCTGCAGGGCAAAGCGCCAAGCAATTCACTGGTGATGTAAAGATGCACCACTTACCACCCCAATAGCTTAGCCCTGATGGGTTATTTTAATGGCTGTTTAATGAATCATAAGAATTTAATTTGACTTGCCCTATAGTTACTTTTGCTCAGGCTTACCCTTGATGGATTTTTCATCTTAAATTTGATTATCACAGAAATATGTATATATAGGCTATGTGGGGATAGGAGGAGGGGAATGTATACATTCATGCAGAAAAGTTTAGCCACTTTTTCTTAAGCAAAGAAGAGTCAGCGTAGTCTCATTTTAATACTATATTTAAGGCTTAATGTGACTTCTGCTTGCCCCTTAAACCTCAGAAGTCCAGAAGTCTTCTACTGCCATAGAGCACAGTGTGAAAAGATCTCCACTGGTGTCTCATTCAGAAAAGCTATAACCAATGCTTTTTTTTTTTTTTTTTCATTTTTATCGTGACTGCCAACTCAAAAGTTTATCTTTAGTATGCAAAGTTAGATAAATATCCTTACTTTCCGCTCCATATATCTTACTTTTAAAATATTCCAGTGATTTAGAGGCAGGATCACATAATGGTGGTTGAGTTATTAAAGATGACAGAGGCCTAGGTGCTCTCACTGTGTGAATGAAGTTACAGGTGGACGTTTACGATAAGGCCATGGCAAGTAATCATAAGCTTTGCCTGCGCCCCTTCCTCTTCTACCCCCACCAAAGAGCTCCGCCTGAGCCTTGGTTGTGTGTTTCTGGAATGATCTATAGAAAAACCACAATAATTAGATCCATGTCAAATATCCAAAGAGAGCCAAGATTGCTTCTCAGGGAGAGTCAGGTTCAGGGCCTCACGCTGAGGATTGCTGCATGATGCCAGTGAAGGTAGATTAAAAAGGAAAACTTGTTTTACAGTCAAAATTAAGGTGTTCTTTACTTCAGAGCTTTTGAATGGTCTTGACTTTGCTTTCCCAGACAGACCGCAGTATATTTCAGGATGTGTGTGTGCTTCTCTGGCATTTATTTTCATTTGACCTACACAAAACATAAATGAAAAGTAGATTCTACCTAAAGCTTATCCATAATCTACTGGCATGTTTTGCTCATTTTAAAGTAGATGGTAATAGAAAAGCATTTAAAATGTACTCTCAACAGAAACCATGGACACTTAACACCTGAAAAAGAAAAGTCAGGTAATTAATTCACTGTTATAAGCAATGCTCTTTGTCCTGGTTGTTCTAAAGTAATAAAAGCTCCAGACTTAATAACAATTTGGTCAAGTGTTGTTGGGTAGTCAAGGCTGCTAGACAGCAGAAAACCTTGCTCACAATGCCTGGATGCCTAATTATCTCGAATAATAGATTTGCAGTCTGTAGCAGACACAGAAGTAGCTTCTCTATCCCTGAAAGGAAGCTGAACTTGAACACGGAGGGACCATCTGTCTTTCCTCTAGCAATGGGCATATCAGTTCTGTCATATTCTTATCTGAGTAAGACATGGGGATCAATTCATTTATTTTTACTTTTAGGTCACAGCCTGGCCAGACTTAGACATTGATCCCTTATATCACAGGAAGTTTGTCACTAGTAACTTCCTGTCTGGGGTGGATTTTTTTCTCAAAATGAGTCACTGCCCTCTTGGTGCCCCATTTGCTGTCTGTCTGCCTGAGTTCCCAACCCCTCCACTGCCTGGTCTGCCTTTCTATGTTCCTCATCTCCCAACCTGAGTTTCCCTAGCGAAGAACATGTCCTTCGGGCTGTACCCTGATTCCAACATACTTACTTTCAACCCTCCTCTTTGTTGCCTACGTGCCCCTAAAACAGACTTGTCTGGTTCTCAATAACTGCTCTTTTTTTAAAGATTTTTTTGATGTGGACCATTTTTAAAGTCTTCATTGAATTTGTTACAATATTGCTTTTGTTTTTAATGTTTTGGTTTTTTGGCTGCAAGGCATGTGGGATCTTAGCTCCCCAACCGGGGATCAAACCCGTACCCCCTGCATTGGAAGGCGAAGTCTTAACCACTGAACTGCCAGGGAAGTCCCCATAACTGCTCTTTATTGAGTAATTAGTATGTGTTGAGCGCTGGCCCAAACACGTTATATACATTGTTTTACTTATCCTTTCAACACCTCATACAGAAGAAACCCCATATAGTAGAATTCTTACACTAGGCTAATATTTATTGAGCTTTATGTGTCAGGAACTGGGCTCAGGCTTTAATGTGCTAACACATAATCCTCATGAAATAAACCCTATGTGATAAATTCTATTTTTTTTTCAAAGTAGGTATTATTATGTCTATTTCACAGATGAAGAAACTGAAGCACAGGTTTGTACTGTAGGCCCAACACTGTCCCCACTGTTGGGGACACATATTCGTGGGCCTCAAAGAACTCATAATCTAGTTGGGGAGCTGGGGATGGAATATAAATTGGCATATTGTATTTTAGTGGGTAATGTTACCACATGTATCAAAATGTACATACCTACTGAGTCTATGATTCTATTTCCAACCTTTTGTCCTAAGGAAGAATTTTCAGGGATTTGGAAGATTTAGCCATAAGGATGTTCATTTAAATATTATTTATAGTAGCATACTACTTGAAACATCCTAGATTATGTTTACAAATAGAGTACTGATGAATAAACAATGACCTTCTCAGAAGATGGAATATTCTGTAACCAATATAATTATGTTATAGAAGAATACTTAATGAAATGGAAAAATGCTTATAGTACAATGTTAAATGAGAAAAACAAAGCTATAAAACAGTATGTGCAGAATGATCGCATTTTGGTAAAGAAAAAGATGTAATTTTAAGCACATAAAATGTTAGAAACAAAGACATCAAATTATGAACAGTGGTTATTTCAGAATTATGGGATTGGGATTTTTTTTTCTTCTTTGCAGTGTTTCATATTCCATAAAATTTCTGTGATGAATATTTAAGTATAACATGTATATAATCCCATAAATAAATATCAGTTTAAGTTAAAATTTGAGGAGACCATAGGAGAATGATAATAGATAGCCAAGTGCTAACAGAAGCCTCTAAAGGTCTTAACTAGGGCAAAGAGGGCAACAGATTTTCGCAGAGCTGGACGGATTTCCCAAAAGCCAGCTCACTAAGTCTCAGAGCCGCACAGGGGCGGCCTGGCTTGGCCATAAGCGGTTCTCCTCAAAGTCCCAGCTTCCTGCTCCAGACAAGAAGGCAGTGACTGATGGAACCTGTCTGTGGTCACACCAGCTGGTGCCCTCTGTCCCCTCAGGCTGGCATGTTTTATGTGAGTAGGGGATGGCTGGCTCCTGGGAGGGCCGAGGAGGAGAGCTGCTCGCAGGGCAGAGCAGGGCGTCCCAGTGGCCGCAAGGTCCCTGCCTCTCTGGGATAGGTCTGTTCACAGCGCTGCCTCCAAAGACAGATGCTTTTATTCCCTCTGAACAAAGGAAGCAGCTCTCTAGGTTCATTCGTGGTTATGGGTGTGGAGATTCTGAGACGGTAGAGAGGCCAACTTGAACACACATCATAAGCACATTTGATCGCCTTTGTCCCTGGAATGGGGCTTTGTTGGCATGCTTGGAGCTGTTTTTGTCAGAATTCCGTTTTTGTTAGAGCTTAATAACTGGCCTAAGAACTGTGAAACCTGCCTGATCTCTGCACTCTCCTTCTGTTACCTTCTTATTTCATGATTCTGTGGAAGAAATGTGTTTTGCAAGATATAAGAGAGAGCTTCTGGAAACTATGGGGGCAATACCTGCAAATCTTGTCTTGGGGGCAGGAAGAAATGGAAATGAGGAAGGGGAAAGAAAAGAGAGAGACGGTGAATGGGCGGATGGGAAACGGGCAGACAAGAGGGCACGAGGAGACAGGGGACCTGCTTCCCTGAGGCACTGCTCATGTCTGTAACTTGAATCAGGACCAGGCCTTGCACAATCTCTGCGTGACATTTAATACCACACCATTTCTGGGATTACATGTTACACTGATAAAAAGAGAGCCACAAGACAAATAGTTGTGCCCTGGAACTTAGGAGGGGGAAATGGCCGTGCAAAGCTCAGGGCCTGAAACTCAAAAGCTTCTTCCACCTGTCACTGCCAGGCTGGGAATCTGTCGGGTGTGATTTATCTGCTGGCAAACTCAGCGCAGGTACATATTCTAACAATTTACTGAGGAAGAAAGAAATACAAACCCTGCCTTGGAGAGAAGGACGGCTGAAATGCAGCAAACCCAGAGGCCTCCCCCACCAACCCCATCTGACTCAGGTGGTCCCAGGACAGTCGTTCAGCAAGGGTGTGCAGACTCAGGAGCTGGATAGCAAAGAGTTCTTTTGCAGAAATCCCAACTGCAAACATATCAAGATAGTGGCCCTCGAGACAGTGGTTTTATTTGGTAAAACTTATCTTCGGATACAGTATACAGTGTCCTAGGGCAGCGGGGTCCCCAACCTTTTCGGCACCAGGGACTGGTTTCGTGGAAGACAATTTTCCCACGGATGGGGTTGGAGGGGGCGATAGGGTTTGTTCAGGGGGTAGTGTGAGTGATGGGGAGCGCTGGGGAGCGCTGGGGAGCGGCAGATGAAGCTTCCCTCGCTCTCCCACTGCTCACCTCCTGCTGTGCGGCCTGGTTCCTAACAGGCCGTGGACCAGGGGTTGGGGACCTCTGTCCTAGGGGGCTTCATCTAAACGGCAAAAAAACAATTTAACTGACAGGACAAGACACCCTCTCTGCTCTTACTAGTTATAGCGTGCTTAACTGTGCTTATCCATTCAACCTCAATGACTTCTTTCCATAGTCCCTGGCCATGAATAGAATGTTTATAGTCAGTGAGATGAATATAAGACTTCTCTTCTCACTGACAGAAATAGCAATAGCCAAGGCCATACCTTCAATCACAAGGGAAATTTCTTACACACCATTGGCTATCCGTGTGTACTGGGCCTAGCACCTTGTTAGGAGGTTTGAGCGGTATTTGGGTAGCATTTGATGCAGCTTTCACTCACATGCATCATAGATGTTGATGATCAAAGTGCTACATCATCAATGGAGAAGTAGGCAAAGGATATGAACAGACAGTTCACAGAAGAAATACAAATACAAATGACTTATGAAAACTTGGATGAAATGTTCCACTGTGCTTATAATCCAATGAATACAAAATTAAAACAAGAGATATGTATGCCATAGTTTTTGGGATGATGTGTCAGGACATCTGCAACCCACTTTCAGATGATTTGACAAATGTAAGAGAAATGCATGTGTGTAAAAGAAATGCAATGGGTACTGCAAGGGGTAACAGTTGATGAGTGCAGGTGGGAGTATATGAGTATTCATTATATATTTTTTTTCAAATTCTCTGTGGGTTTGAACATGTTCAAACTAACAAATTAAATTAAAAGAGAAAACGTTTAAACTATCAAATCAAAGGGCACAGAGTGGCTGAATGGATAAAAGAACAAGACCCATCTATATGTTGCCTACAAGAGATTCACTTCAGAAGTAAGTACACACAGAGACTGAAGGTGAAGGGACGAAAAAGGATATTCCATGTAAGTGGAAATGAAAAGAAAGCTCAAGTAGCTATACTCATATCAGACCAAACAGACTTTAAAACAAAGAATGCAATAAAAACAAAACGAAAAGGCAACCTACTGAGTGGGAGAAGATGTTTGCAAACCATACACTTGATAAGGCTTAATAGCCAAGCTATATAAAGAACTCATACAACTCAACAACAACAAAACAACTCAACTAAACAATGGGGAGAGGATCTGAATAGACATTTTTCCAAAGAAGACATACAGATGGCCAACAGGCACATGAAAAGATGTTCATCATCACTAATCCTCAGGGAAATGCAAATCAAAACCACAGTGAGATACCACCTCACACCTGTCAGAATGGTTATCAGGAAAAAGACAGGAGTAACAAGTGTTGGAGAGGATGTGGAGGAAAGGAAACACTTGAACACTGTTGATGGGACTATAAACTGGTGCAGCCACTATGGAAAACAGTATGGAGGTTCCTCAAAAAATTAAGAACAGAACTACCATATGACCCAGCTATTCCACTTCTGGGTATTGACCTGAAGAACATGAAAACACTATTTTGAAAAGATACATGCAAAATGGAAGCACTCTAAGTGTCCATCAATAGAGTGAATGGGTAAAGAAGATGTGGTGTGTATACACAAACACACACACACACACACACACACACACAATGGAATATCCCTCAACCATGAAAAAGAGTGAAATCCTACTATTTGGGACAACATGGATGGACCTTTTTTTCTTTTTGGAAGAGTAAACTATTCGTTTTTTATTAAATGAGTAAACATTTATTATTCAAGTCACATATTATTTGACATTTCTTGCAAGCAAATAACTCCTTAGAAATTCTGTGATTGTGAAAATTAGACTGTTATAACTTACTGTATTTAAGATTGTGTTAATTGCCTCTGACTTCTTTGAACTCAGACACCCCTAACTTCATACACTGTTTCCTACTGAGAATAATCTTCAAACTTTATACTGATTAGAACATGGATGGACCTTGAAGGTGTGATGTTAAGTGAAATAAGTCAGATAGAGAAAGTCTAATGCTGTATGATTTCATTCATATGTGGAATCTAAAAAAAAAACAACAAACAGACAGAACAAAATAAAAACAAACTCCTTGATACAGAGAACAGATTAGTGGTTATCAGAAGGGAAGCGGGTAGGTGAAGTGGATGAAGGGGGTCAACTATATGGTGATGGATAATTAGACTTGTGGTGGTGATCATTTTGTAGTGTATACAGATGTTAAACTATAATGCTGTATACCTGAAACTTATACAATTAAACTATCAAATATATGTAAAAAAGAAGATAAACCACTGTGCTGCCAAAAATAAAATAAAAGCAATGCTCTTGTAAGTGGCTGGTCAGAGTGTAAATTGGTGAAATCTTTATAGAAAATTTGGCCATACATATAAATATTTTTAAATGATTGTTTATCCTCATAAATTTACTTTTCCAGTTATCTATCTTTATCTTTAAATAAGTACATTGTCAACAAATTTAAAAACATAGTGTTTTCAATGGCAAAAAAGAAACAAATAAATGGTTAAAATGTGTATCTGTATGGTAGAATGTTATTCATACATTAAAATCATCTCTTCTATTTAACAACATGGGAAAATCCTCACAATTTAATAATGAAAAGTGAAAAGATCATATTAAAATCATATGCAGTATGATCTCCAGTTTTCATATGTATGTGTAAATACATGCGTATATAAAATGCAATTAAATTGTGATTAAAAGAAAATATTCTAAAATGTTCACATTGGCTACTTCTGATTCTAGGAATTTAAAATAAAAGATTTTCTACATGTATGTAGTATTCTTAGAGAAAACACTTAAGAACTTTTTTCAAGGATGATGGTCTAAAAAATTTTAACCCTTTCAAGTTAGTTCAAAAATACCTATTTGTGTTCCACTCTCAGCGGCGGAACAGGTGAAGCTGAATTTCCGGTGTCGGGCCTGAACACCTTTAGGAATGCCCAAGGTGTACACATGGAGGGGAACTCGAATCTGAGCCACACTTTTGGTTTTAGGATTCACATTTCTGTGAGCGAGTATCCTTAGCATGGCACTCAGATGGTACTAAAGAAACAAATCCAAGAAGAAAAATCCCAGGAGGTCAGATGGACCTTCCTGATTATTCTGCCCAACTCTTCCTTTGACTGAGATCTCACCTGGAACATGATGGCAAGACGTGGCCTTCCACTTGCATTCTTGTCCTGGGACCCCCAATGTGAGGGTGAAGAGTCTAGGGTGAAGCATATAGCAGGTGCTCCACAAATACCAATTTTCTGGCAAATATTTTAGGTTAACGAGTAAATATACATGTGATTTCTGGAGTCTGTATAAATATATATATATATATATATATATATAACATGTCCACTGACAATGTTCAAAATCAGTTTTTAATCGGAATGGTGTTTTCCAGTTTAAAACTAATTCCCCTTAATCTGTAGAATTTAGAAACCTGGTCTCTCCGAGTCCCACCTTGTGCCACGTGCTTCAGTGAGGCTGCTCTGCAGGGTGGCAGTTCCCAGGCCTGCTGTTCACTGGAATTCCCTGGGGAGCATTAACAGTACTGATGCCTGTGACGGCCTCCAGAGACTGTAATTCAGACGGTCTGGAGCATAGCTTGGGTGGTGCAATCTTTAAATGGTCCCCAGGGCTTCCCTGGTGGCGCAGTGGTTGAGAATCTGCCTGCCGATGCAGGGGACACGGGTTCGAGCCCTGGTCTGGGAAGATCCCACATGCCGCGGAGCAACTGGGCCCGTGAGCCACAACTGCTGAGCCTGCGTGTCTGGAGCCTGTGCTCCGCAACAACAGAGGCCGCGATAGTGAGAGGCCCGCGCACCGCGATGAAGAGTGGCCCCCGCTTGCCGCAACTGGAGAAAGCTCTCGCACAGAAACGAAGACCCAACACAGCCAAAATAAATAAATAAATAAATAAAAATTAAAAGGTCCCCAGATGACTCCAATGTGCAGACAAGTTTGGAAACTGCCTCTTTTGTTCTCTATTTCCCTTTTGTACTTGTTTTTTTTTAAAATCTACAAACAATTCTGAATAACTTTTGATGATCCATTTCTGCTCTCAGTAGACGTGATGATTGCAGGTCATTTATGATTGTGTGTGGCTGCATGACAGTTACCAGGCTGTGCATGAAATGTTTAAAATTTTGTCCCCTCGCCCACTTTAATGAGAACAATAGCACCCGAGCATCAGAATCCCCAACTTTGAGGTTTCAAACTGCCCCAACTCAGAGATAGTTGAGGACCCCACTCTTCCCAGCCCCTTGCTTACCCTCCTTTGGGCTACACAAAGCTTATGTTTAACCTCCCAAGATTTTGCAGAAATTGTCCTTCGAAGAAAGGATCTGAAGCATGAGCTTGTAAACTCATTCAGACAATGAGTAAAGCCCGATGCAAAGGAGGGAGAGTGTCCACAGACCCAGATCAAGAAGCCCAAAGCTGGAAAAGAAGATGGCGCCCTTATCCCTGCCCACATATAATGGATATTAAAAATGATTCCAAACCACAAAACAATAAGAAAATCCCTAAAAATCTTTTTCTCTTTTGGCATGGGGAATCAAGTCAATTCTTGCTGAAATGTAAAAATATTTAAAAAAAATGCTTACGGCCCACTTTGCTTGTGTCCTAAGCACACACTTAATTGATCTATTAGGCACCCAGCATGGAGCGTCCTTGGTGAGTGTTTGTGATTCATCACCCAGTTACGATGACTTGGGTCACTGAACAACCATGGTGCTGAAGAGAGAGCAGTGTTCATGATAGATTTTTACTTGATAAGAAGAGTCCCCTTTAGATTCAGTCAATGTCATCAAGTTTCCCAAGATATATCACTAGGCTTTTTATGTTTAAAACACCAGAGGAGACTATATAAAAGATTTTCACGTTCATTTTTGAAAAGCAACTCTCACACGGCTCCAGCTAGTAACTCACTGTCTCTTCGACCTTACCTCAAGTTGCCCCTTCCATCAGGATGGCAAATATAAATATGGATACAAATATTACCCTACTTCTCTAACTGGGAGGGTTAGGAATGGCCCCAAGTAGTGTGAGGCCCTGGGGCCCTGGGGCAAACTATCCCTCCCTCACCTAGGATATCGAGACAAGGGAAAATCAGTCTGCCTGGAAAGGCAAGCAAAGTCCCAAATAAGCATCCATCCCAAGGAGAAGGGTGTCGAGGGGCAGTAGGGAGCTGTCCTACTGCTCTGTAGCAGTGATGCCGAAAGGTCTCAGGAATAATCATAACTGTTTGAATCACTCTCCTGCTTTGAGCCTTCTAATCACGGCCCACTGCAATAAGAATAAAATCCCAAACACATCCCAAGGCCCATAAAAGTTCCTAACCTGGACCTCTCCTACCTCTCCAACCTCAACTCTGACCATCTACCTCTTGTTCATCAAGCTTCTTTCTGTTTCAGAAATAGGCCAACACTGTTCCCACCCCAGGGTGCTTGCACTCACAGTTTTCTATGCCTGGCCTCCTCCTATGACTTGTCCTTTAATGTGTGTCTGTTTCATTTTAGATATTTTCCCATGATCTCACTGCCTCTCGCTTTAAAGCATAAGCTCTTAGAGTGCAATGATTGTGTGCATTTGACCTGCTTTGGATCTGCCAAGGCACGTTACAGAATATTAGGTGCTGAGAATGGGGGATGCTTGATCAGTTCCCTTTCCAAGAAAACTGACAGCAGGCGTGGCCCTCACTTCAGCAGTCCCCAGAGTATTCCTGCTGGATACACCGATTTACAAGTACAGATAGAGCAGGGCTGCTTTTCACACTTGCTTTGTGATATTTATACCCATAGGCATAATTATTCAGTGCATTGTGCCATGATAATTGTTTTGGGCTTGTTTACTGCCAAGATGTTCGTTTTAGCAGCAGCATTAGACACGCAACAGAAAAAAAAAAAAGAGAACATTAGGCCCCCGAAAATAAAATTATTAGGATGTTAGGCAATAAAGGAGATGATATCTCACATTGAGACTAATACAGAGTGGCTTTGGAAGCCTTTTCAAGAGAACACTATAACATGCAGAACCAAAGCAAATTGCAATACCAACAAAATGCTAATGTGCATTTTTATCATTATCCACTGTGATTTGTTTCTTTCTCCTCAAAGCAAGACAAATGACAGTGAAGTCAAAGCTCAATTTTTTTGTCCTTAAAGCTCTGACTTTTTCCCTTAAAGCCTGCGTCCTCAACAACTTCGGAGCTGCCAACAATGTGCTCATCCTTTGAAACAAATGCTACGCTGAGATTGAAGTTTTCAGATGCTGACTGTATAACCCGGGGACTTCTATGTTATTTACATGCCCCTTGTACCAAGGAACCAATGCTTAGAATGCTACCCCTGCTGCTCTTGAATGCAGCGGTCACATTTATGGTCTTTGGATATGAAGAGTGACACAGCTTTAAAGTGTGCTTGCCCAAGCTAGAAGCTGTGGTCCTGAACTAACAATTTTCTTGATTTCTCTGTGAACTTTGATCTCACTACCAGCGTCTGAGCTCATGAAACAAACGAGCACATGATCAAAATCATGCTTGTGATTCTTTTCTTCAGGTTGGTTTTCCAGCCAAGTCTATCTTCTTTTGTTTTGTTTTGAAATGCTCCTAGACACACACGCACGCACACACACACACACACACACACACACACACACTTGCCTGCGTGGCACCTCCAAAACCAAATTTATATTCTCCTCAAGCCTATTCCTATTAAATGTAACACCACTGCCGCAACTACTGCCACTCCTATTATTAACCATCATAACTCCAGGGACATACTATTGTGTTCATCCCCAAATTTTGCAGAAGAGTTTAGAGTGAGTAGGTAATTCACCCAGAGCCATACAGTCAGAGGGACAGACCCAGGATCTGAACATACACCAGGTTTATCCAGAGCTGATTCTGTTAGCCACCATCTCCTTACTTCAGTAAATGGCTTTAGCCCTCACTGAGTTACTTAAGTCAAAATTGTGGTGTCACCCTTTACCCATCCTCTCTATAACCAATGTGGCTATACACCCTGTCAATCTCCTGAATTCCTTTGGAATCCATTTACTTCTGTCTACACTGCTACTACTACTCTCTACCACCATCAACTCCTACCTAGGCAGTTCCTGTAACAGGATTCTAACTAGATTAGTCCCCAACCTAGATCTTGTTGCAAGGTGATTACAAACAAAAAGACAATGTGAACATGTCAATCCCACACTGCCAATCTATCCCTCCCCCTTACCCTTGCCCTCCGTATTTAACCAACAAGGGCCTACTGCATAGCACAGGGAACTCTGCTCAATATTCTGTAATAACCTATGTGGGAAAAGAATTTGAAAAAGAATAGATACATGTATATGTATAACTGAATCACTTCGCTGTACACCTGAAACTCACACAACATTGTTAACTATCCTCCAATATAAAATAAAAATTTAAATAAAAAAACAAACAAAACTACCAATTCCATAAACATCACAAAAACCCAAGAAATAAAGGAACACTTTAACAACAAAAACGACAAAAAGACAATGCGAGTAATGAAATCATGTGGCAGTGTTTGGTCAGGAGGGGGTCATTCAGATAATCCAGATTATATATATTTTAAAAATTCAGATTATCACTGTGAACCATTTCAAAACACTTTCTCAGTTCCTGAGTAGATCCGTGAGCCCTGAGTGCCCAAGCTGACCCAGACTCATTCTTCAGACGGCAGCTTCAAAGTCATTCCTTAGGGAATCATCCTCTGACCCTCAGAATAGGTCGGGTCCTCGCAGCAGCCCGAACGCCATCACAGTACTCACCACTGCAGCTGTGTGACTGGTATCTGCCTCCCTGGATTGAAAGTTTCATAAGAGCAGGGACTGAAATGTCTACCTTTTCACTGCTGGTCTCAAATACCTAGTAGAGTGTTTGGCAAATAGTACGATTTGAAATATTTGTAGGATAAATGAAAATTTTCCATAATTAGAATGGCTTTAATATTTTCTAATTCTGAAGGTAATATGTACCACATAGAAATTTCAGGCTCTCTAGAAAGAGTTAAGAAAGTAAAGTCAATTCCTTTCCATTTTTTCTTCAAATTGGGCTGATTAACATTTATTTTCATCTGCTGAGAACCAAAGTTTTGTGGGAAGTGCCTTTAAATCATGTATATGTGATTGAAAATCCATGGGATTTTGCCCTCTTTAGGCAACATATATGCACAAATTTTGGAAAAGGACACAAGACTAATCTTTCCCTCACTCTTTTCGCCATATTGAACTTGTCAACATCCGTTTCTGATTTGACCTGGAGAACTTAAGCCACATCCCCCTAAATGCTGGCTCTTCCAACCTCCTCTCTTTCGCACATGGTTTCCCATCCTCTTCATACCTTGTTAGACAGTAGAATCAGTTGTGTTATATAATATAAAACTGAGGATATAGCTATTTGTACTTAGCAAAAATAAAATAAAATAAAATAAAATAACAGCATAAAATGACTGAGAACAAAAGAAAAATAATTTAAATAATGTGCTTAAATAATTTAACCCATCTGTCACTTTCTTAACTCGCTGGAGTTAGGGGACATGAATCCTTTGTACACTTGGACACTCTCAGTTCTTACCTTACTTGCCTTTCAAAATGAGACCATCTTGCTACATGCATCATAAATTTAGGAATATACACTCAAGTTTTACCATATGACCTAACCTTGGAACCTAGTACCTGGGTAACGTTCTATTGCATTTCATATTGTGTTCTTCCCTCTCTGCTTTCATTCATGGTGTTACCTGAGGATGGCCTGTCCTTCCTCCCATTTACCACCTATTTATCCCTCAAGGCCCAGCTCAAATATCACTTCCTCAGTGAAACCATCCTTGCATCCCTGATCAGAATTAATCAAAGCTTCTACTGTGCCCCTACCACAAAATTTTATACCTCTCTTTACTACTTTTTGCTGCCAGCTGTCTAATGTCAGAACTGGATCAAAAGTTCCTTGAGCAGAGGCATCATATGTATTTTTGTATCCCTAGTGGGTAGCCCAGAGCCTGAGTAAGCTTTTGATAATTTATACTTGGTAAAAAACAGAACCTCATGAAATTTTCTTTGACTTATAACCTCTTAAAACATCCGTGATACAAATTCTAAGTTACAATGTTCAGTTCCACGCTTGCTTCAAAGTTCATCCCCTCAATGGATTGTTTAATTTAATATATTCAAGTTTTATTCTGAGGAATGACAGTTAACATTAAGCCAGAGTTTAAAACTTTCTGAAGTTCAGTATAATCTATAAAAATATTGAATCACTATGTTATACACCTAAAACTAATATAATATTGTAAATCTACTTTAATTAAGAAAAAAAAAACATTAGGGAGAAGCAGAAAGCTGGAAACAAAACTCTCTGAAGTTCTAAACTTCCACACTTAGCAGAGCACACCAATCACGATGTTAAAATACTGATTATATAACAAAGGACAATTTAGACGCATCACCAGAAACTAAAAGTAGCTCTTTTCTGTTTAGTTCCTGATAAAGTGCTATTGTTTATTGTTTAATAATTACCACCATCTGTCATTTGAATTTTTCACACCGCCTGTCAATAACTACATGGCAGAGCAAAGCTGATTCACACCGCTTCTATTTGGTCAGATGTAAGGAGCCCTGCCCAGATAAATGATGTTAGCAAAGAGCGACACTTGACTTCCATGCCCAACTTCATTTTTCACAGAGAGAAGCTAACCTTAAGTCAATCAATTCATAATATGAGTCTCTCATCCTGTATATAAAATGGAACTAAGTTTCATAGTTTGGTTTTTAACTTCTATTATTGAAAATTTCAAATCCATACATGAGGAGAAATACAATAATATAAAGACCCGACACCTCAATACACGCTCAGCGGCAGCTTCAATATGATCAACTCACGGTCAATGTGTTTTCATCCCTATCTCCCTCCCCCTGCTTACCTTCGATTATTTGGAAACTAATCCCCAACACCATATTATTTAATCTATAAATATTTCAAACTCTTGGGAAAAAACCTAACCACAATGCTATCGTCACACCTCAAGACGTGAACAATAATTCACATTCACCCATTGAGCCCATTTTGGTTCTGCTGCAGAAATGGATCTCATTAAATATCTCCCTGTAAGCAGCTCAAAAGCCCTTTATAAACTGTACACATGGTGACTGACCATACAATGGTACTTGAAGGGCAAAGGAAAACAGCTTGTTCCCTGAATGCTGCTTAATACTAAACTCAGTTTTTGGGAAGAGGTTGCATATTTTCTTCCTCATTATTATAAGGTAAAGAAAACAGTCACTGGCGCCCACAGCCATTCTTTCAACCTTGCCTAGGGTCACAAATGCAGATAATTTCATGCTAGGCTTCAATTGTACATCTGAGCAATTGGTTTTAGACACTGCAATCATTCATTTTATAATCTCACATCTCCCCTAATGAATACTGGTATTAAAGAATCTGAAAGAGGTAGATCTTTAAAAAAAAAAAACAAATGCCATATTTTTCAAAAGGTTGCTGCAGAGTTTTTTCCTTACACATTAGAGAAAAAGGACATTCATGCGGTGAAGTGTCTCACTGTGAGCCCAATATTGAATTTTCCATTGTTGGTGCTCAGTCACTCCTGGGAGGCTCTTAATTGAATCAGTCTTGAAAGGTTTTCATTGTGTTTTTCCTCAGACCCTCTTATGAATTACAGACGCATTCAGAGTGAGTATAGCTCTAATGGAAGATGCTGTCATCCCATTACTCAGTCTGGTCTCTGTCACAATTGCTCATGCCTCTTAAGTGGCTGGCATACTATCAGGTCAAAAAGAGGTCAAGGAAGACAGACACAGGAAGCAATAGCTCTTCACAGGGGACAGAAAAATAGTTGGGGAGAGAAAGAGATAGTACAACCATCATTTAATCCCCTTAGCACATATTCTAGACTAATTCACCCAAGCATAGAGTCAGATCCACACATTTATTATCCAATGAGGAAGAGAGGCAAGGGAACATAACAGAATTCTTTAATGGTTTCTGAGGGCGAAGCACAGTGAGAGTCAAGGAGCCTGTGGGGTGGGTTAGCACTAGTGGCATGGCCTTCATGCTGCCTGCCATGCCAGGGTTGTTTTCACACATGCGTCATCTCAGTCTGAAAGCTTGGAAGGGAAAGGCTAGCTATCAGGGGAAAATCCCTGTCTCTGTCTAAATGCTGCAGCTGAATTACTTGCAATTTTCCCTATTCTATATTGAATAGTCAGACTTTTTCTTGACTTAAGCCTTATTTCCTCAAAGAATCCTCCTCTGCCTCAGTACCCCCATCTAAACCCCCCACCTAAAGCCCCCTGTGTCTGATCATGTCATCGACATATATGAGCCATTATTTTCAAATGAGCTACACACAGTGCTATCTAGCGCTTTAAACTTCTTAAGACACTTCTACGTGCACTCTCATTGATGCACATGAAAACTCTTTGCCAAAGAATGCTTTATTACACTCACTTCACTCACTTACAGTGGAGGTAGCAAAAGAAGGGAGAAGGCAAGTGATATGATCAGATTCACTAAAAGTAAACTACTATCAAAATGAAAACTTGAACAGGATTCTTAATTCCTAGTCCAGTATTGTTTCCACGTTATCTCACTTAAGAGGCAATTTTGAAAAACAATCAGCCCGTCCAGACTATTGGGAAATAGCTTTCTAATATCTTTGGCCGATGCAAGTTCAATGACACATTCTATACATGCACACATACACTCATACATTCATATATGTTGCTTTGTCATTATTATCTGATTAAATTGGGAGGAATGGTTTTAATAATTGAAAAAGTAGGTGAAATAGGGTAATAATTAAAATGATACATTTATACCCAAAATTGTGTATGTGTGTGTGTATATATATGTATGTGTGTGTATATATGTGTGTGTGTGTACACACACACATATATACCTTTATTCATCAATTTTTCTTCATGTAGGGCCAAGGGTTTTACTTTCGAATATTGGCTCTCTGGTTGGCCTTTCTCACATACACCATTCTTGAAATGCGAAGTCTACAATTTCCACTTTGGGCTTCTTTAAAGTAGAGTGAAAACTTAAAGCCACTTGGAAGCAATATGAGTGCAGAAGACTTTTGGGTTTTTATAATTTTCCTCACGGTCTTTTAGAGTAGTTTTATCGACACTCAACTTGATAGCAATCTCTTAGATACGGTCATCTCTCGGTCTCCATGGGGGATTGGTTCCAGGACCCCATGGATACCAAAATCTTCTGGTGCTCAAGTCCCTTATATAAAATGGCGTAGTACAGTCACCCTCTGTATCCATGGGTTCCTCATCTCTGGATCCAACCAATAAGCAGTTTGAATTCGTGGTTGGTTGACCCATGGAGGGAGAAACCACGGGTAAAGAGGGCCAACTACACCGGCTTTTTAGTTTTTACAAAGCATTTAAGTTTTATAGTTTTAGAAGAAGCTATTTTGCTTTTACACTTATATATTAATGCATCATTTAATATTTTATTATATTTTTAATATTTATATATTTTTGGCTGTGTCGGGTTTTAGTTGCTGCGCACAGGCTCTTCCTGCGGCGCGTGGGCGTCTCTCTAGTTGTGGCACGTGGGCTCCAGAGCATGCGGGCTCAGTAGTTGTGGCGTGTGGGCTTAGTTGCTCCATGGCATGTGGGATCTCAGTTCCCTGACCAGGGATCGAACCCGCGTTCCCTACACTGGAAGGCGGATTCTTAACCACTGGACCACCAGGAAGTCCCCAATATTTTATTATACTGAATGATAAAATCACACACACAGCTGGCACAAAGAGTTTTGCAGACAATCATTTGACTCTTGGGTGGCATGTGACTCGACCACTGGAAGAAGTTCTCAGGCATCCTCCACAGAGCAGTGAGCGCATCACGAGCTGTCTGAATGCCACGGGTTTGCTCTACTGGGGAAAAGGAGTGTCTGTTCACCTAGGCGAGCAGCGCAGGTAAGTAGAAGATGGCTAAGTGTTTCTGTTTTGTCTTCTCCTGAGAAGCTGTGCAGTTTGGTAGAAAAAACATTTAGCAAGAAGATGACTGTCAAGAGCTCTGGGTCTTGAGTCTGAAGGACTTTCTCTGGCAATTAGTTTTCTCATTAGAAAATTAAGAGAATGGACAAAGTAGTGGTTGCCTAGAGCACTGGGAATGAAAAAGATTCTTGGCCCTGGAATTGGCCCAGTGGAAAAACCATGCCATGATTGACTGGCAATGTCTGCTATGGGTAGTTAAAGGGGAAATGGTAGAACACAAGCATCTCTTCTTGGAGTTAGATAATCGATGATCCCCGTGTAATGAAAAGGGTGCCAGCTTTTACTTGCAATTACTCTTGTGACCTTCAGCAAAGTTAATTACTTCTATGAGCCTCAGGAAAGCAGGAAAACTCCTTGGGGACCTAGCCAAGATATTTTCTAAATGCTACCCCTGGATTACCCTCTACCCTAACCCAATTAGATATTCCTTATACAGTCTCCAATAACATGCTGTACAACCTCTGTCTTAATATTTACTGCATAGAAATAAATCATAATTATATTGTAAAGACTGGGGCTATATCTAGGTTATACTTTAAGGGTAAGAAGTGCATTCTACATATTTAAGCCCTAACAAAATACTAGCACATAGTGTGTACTCAGTAAATATTTGTCAACTACATGGAACCATTGTTGTTGTGAGAATTAAGTATCCAGAGCTTAGCACAATGCAGGTAACAGGTGCTCTGTAAATGCTACTTTTCCTTTCCTTCCTAAATTGTACAATCCTGGATGACAAATTCCATATGCAGAGGGACACAATTTCCTTTTCTCTTCTATCCTTCAATAATATTTATGCTGAATATAAAAATACAGACACCTGAAAAACGGTTTGGAAGTATCTTAGTATTAAAGTGTTATAGAGTTTTTTGAGCCTTCTAATCTCACATAAAACTTCAATAGAATATGGGTGTTTGCCTAGTTCACTGGTTCCAAAGTATGGTATGAAGATGATTTTAGGTGTGAGATGAATACATATGAGTTATATATTTATGTGAATGTTTATTTTACAAAATGTAACTCATCCTGTTTAATTTTCTGTAGTAATATATAGATTAAAAAAAAATAAACTTCTATAAATAAAAGGAAGTGAGTCTATTAAGGAAAACTTTCAAGCAAGTAATTATAGTATGTGATTCTGGCACAAATTATAGTTTGGAAGTGGCCAAAGTTTAGGAAATTTATAACTAGCTAAAAGCATGGAAATTCTAGAGCTAAAGTGAAGTTTGCCTTTTCTCAGTTGTAGGAAAGACAATTCTCAAGTTTTCTGTAAACTTCTGTCATTTACTTAAACTTAAAGGTATATACAAGGAAATTGTTAATCATTTATCCTAGGCATGTGTATTGGAGATTATAATTTTCTGTAGCTTATATGTTATAAAGCCATTTTCTTCTAGGAAAATCATTCAGAAATGAAACAATAGCATTTTAAAGATGACAATATCTTATGGTGTCCTATAAAGCACATCACTATTTCTAGGTCTTCATCCTCTAAACAATTTTGAGAATCTCTGGTTTAGAACAGTGGTGCGCAAGTGGGGCTGATTTTGGCCCCCAGGAAGCATTTGGCAACATCTAACAACATTTTTGGTTGTCATAACCGGGCGTGTGTGCTACTGGCACCTAGTGGACAGAGGCCAAGAACGCTGCTAAACATCCCATAATCAAAAGGATAGTCCACAACAAAGAATTATCTGGCCCAAATGTCAACAGTGCTAAAGTTGAGAAACTCTGCTTCAGAGCTATGGTGATAAATGACTTATGAATATCCTGATCTAACACCCACAGCTGAATGTCTAACATGGTTCTGATGTAAATACCTACTTCCAGATTTATTTTCAGAAAGCAAGAGGGGAAAAAAAGACCTCACAGAATTTTAACATGCGTCCACCTTCCCCTTCTCCTTTTTTAAAAATTACTCCTCGATTTAGTTTTTGAGAGTAAGCTGGTTGAAAAAAGCACCTACATTATTATGGTACAACGTCTACCCTCAGTTTATAGGTCAGCTCAAGTCATCAGCTAAGGTCCTCCAAATGTCTTCTACTTTCCATGGCAAATAACCTCCAGCTTTGGGAGAAAATTTTCTCACTTCTGACTGTGTTGGCATCCACATGGGTTTGCGTGGGGGACATGTCTGCAGTCCTAGTCTGTATTCTCAACGGTCACCTGGCACGATGCTGGGCCTAGTGCAGGGGGTCCACACATTCTCACTGTGTTCTATGATATACCGGGTGATGGTAAGCTATCAGTGGGAAGTGAATTTATTTAGCCTTTCTACACTTCCTTTCTTTTCTTTCTGTGCTCTGTTGGCCTAGAAAAAATATTTCCTAAGTGCTGCTGGTGACAAGGTCTCACTAGCATTTCATGCTCTGTACTCAGAAACCATTTCAGTCCAAGGATCACACTCTTACAAGGCCTAAAGCAGTCTGATAATAAATGTTTCCACATTTAATCTAAATAGAAGAAACAGATTAGGGTGTCACCCTCCACCCCCGACACACCTCAGGAGCAAACTGTTCTTGTATACATTTTTAGGAAGCAGAAATGGCTAAGGAGGGTACAATAATTTGTAGACCTAAATCTACCATAACATCAATTGAATTAGTTCTTGATTTTATATGCTTTTTGGGGGGTTGTGGGAAAGGGAATAGAGGTGAAATTTGTTAAAAAGCGTTAGAGGACATTAAGTTACATTAACACTGATAGCTCTGAATGAGCTAGACACAGAGCTAACTGGTCCCATACTGACTGAATAATCAAAGTGCTGTACTGTTCAACGGAGGAGGGGTGACATGTAAAGATCAGTCTTGTCAACCGAAAAGACACACACTCAGTAAAGAACTGGTCTGTTTGAGCAGAATGAAAGTGTTGCAATACTTTGAGATTTGTGGCGGACTGGTTTTTAACTTTTAGCTCACAGGCCTGATTTCTATTTTTTTAAGATTCTTCCACTTTCTATGCTTAAGGAGCTGAAATTCTACAGTGTCCTTTGCCAGGATACTGATTATATATAAGTGGGAGATTTTTTTTATCAACAATAAATGTCTTGCACTGTGAAAATAGCAGCTTGACTCCCACATTCATTTAGCAGCAGGAGGCATGAAATGGATTGGCCCTTTTGAATTATTCCAGAAACGTGCTCCAGATGCATATAGATAGACCACTAAACATAAACCTCGTTGTTTCTTTCTTTTGCTTTGCTTCACTGCTAAGCAACTTTTTAAACTAAACTGGTATAGGATAAGTTCTTTATCATTACTGTCCTTCAGAATAAAGTTAAGTTTATCAGAAAGCAAAGCAATGTATGTTCCCCAAATACAATCTGATAAACCCTGTTGACTATTGAAATTTGTAACTGATCGGCTGCCAAACACTGCCAATTTGCTGTGTGAGTCTTTTGCTCCTGAAGGATTTGTTCACTTGAACGGCTTAGTATTAGTTTCCTGTTTATCGTGGCATACGTTATACCAACGAGGTGTGCTGCTTACATCTCCTTTCTTCTTGAAGAACTTACCATTTAGCTGTGAGAAGTGCAGTTAGCTGGCAGTCTCCAGCGGCAGGGCCTTCAGAATCTGCCACAGTGTCTGAGATGAGGCCTGGGTAGTGCTTAGCCAACAACTGAACATGCAGCAGTAATAGGGGCTACCCATTTCTGCCCAAACCAGGACCCCTCTAATGG
This sequence comes from Balaenoptera acutorostrata, assembly GCF_949987535.1. Classification (NCBI taxonomy): domain Eukaryota; kingdom Metazoa; phylum Chordata; class Mammalia; order Artiodactyla; family Balaenopteridae; genus Balaenoptera; species Balaenoptera acutorostrata. The sequence continues at coordinate 30,218,677 of NC_080071.1, read as the reverse complement.
GCACTCATTGCTCTGTAGTTCTCTGTGGGGCTGGCTGAGACTGTCAGATCAACTTCACTGTCTGAAGGTCTGCCTGCCCCACTCCTGCTTCCTTCACTTTATCTTTGGCAAGGATAACCACTTAATAAACCTCTGGCCCTCCTAACTTCATCTCAGCATCTTTTTTTCAGGGGACCCAACTGATTGACAACATATAGATGTTGTTACCAAAATGGGAAGAGTGAAAAATTCTATGCTGCATTTTGAGCCAGTGGCCAGTGAGCTGCAAACACTTCCTGGGGACCTTGACCACCAATGCCAACAACTCAGTTCATATATTGTGTTGTGATAGCACAAACTGGTATATCTGCTCTGATTGGGCAGTAGCAAAATCTCCCTGGTGTCCCTGGGGCCTCAAACCAGTAACCGTAACCATCTCTTGGGACCCTGAGGGTTAGTAAGGTCCACAGCCAGTGAGAATCCCAAAAGAGGATTAGCTTTATTCTCTTTCAAGTGATGTTGAAATTGGTTAGGAAAAGACTCCTCTGAACAGCAGGATGAGCTGCCTTGAAAGATATTAATTGCCGTTTCCCCGTGAGATTTGGGGAATTAAGCTGATGAAAGGAAAAGCACTCATAGGAAAGGGAATCCCTGTAAATTCACTAATTTAAACCAATTGGCTATTTTCAAATTATGTGTTTCAGTTGCTCTGCCTCCGTGCACAAGCAAAATGCTCTACTTCAAAGTATTTACCCACTCCAAGCACTTCACTGCCTGCTGAGGGAAGAACAGAATGTATTACACCCTTCCCAGTGGGAGGAGGATGGAAGGACCCATGTTTCCTTCTGCCATAAAGAACGTGCAAACAAAGGTAAACTCAGAAAGGAAAACAAAAAATCAAACCATGAAGAAAATATAAAACCTGGATTCCTTCCTTTTACCTGGTCTATCCTGGGAATCTCTGAACTTCTCCCATGGTTGAATCCCATGGCCAGTCATGTCAACAGAGTCCCTGATAACACACAGGCTCCCCTGAACCCCTTGGTTGGAAGCTGATCATTAACACTGTTAACAATCCTCACCTGCTCAACCCTTACTCATTTGCTTTCCTTGTCCTATTCCCAGGTTACACAGACTGGAATTAGAAAGTCAGAGAAACACTATATCCGCTTTACATTCTGAGTATAGGAGGTCATTCTATTCAAAGGAACATTGCCACCAAGAAAAAGCCATTTAAAGTGAATCCACTTAAAACAGAACATAAATTTCATAGAAAAGAGTGAATAAAAAGGTCCATCAAGACTTTGTTTTTTGAGAAATGAAATAAAATTCATAAAAATGAATTTATTTTATCTTCCATTTAATCAAATTTAGGTTATAATTGCAATTATGCTCTAATTCTTAGAACAAACTAAAAATGAATGAAGCACTGATTGGGAGGGTTACATAATTTTCTTCAAAATGGAATCGTAGTAGTATATGACAGTTTTAAAGAAGATGTAAGAATACGCGATGGCTTTAACATTTTATCAAGCGTCTCTCACAATCGTTTGAAATTCACACCTTTCCTTTTTGAAGTACCTATCATGTCACCATCCTTGTTGATTTTCCTTTTTTCAATTATTGAATGGTCTGCCGACTCCTTTGGCCATGGCTTAGGTATGTTTTGAGCAGACATCTAATATCACTTTCATTGACTTCAAGAAATCTTGCATATTGTGCATCAGATACAATTTCTCACTTTGCAAGTAACTTGCATTCCTTTGACACTCGTCTTTCATCTCACTAGACTGGTGAGGAAGGCATTAATGGCTCGAGAGAGGAATATATGAGAGGGCACTAATCTTTAAAGTGGTTTATTCATCACTAAATCCTTTCTTGTAATAATGAACTTTCTTCCTTCTATAATCCCCTAACTGCTGGGAGCCAGTTAACAAAATCCCAGGTAGCCAGGACCTTGCTACTTAATTTCAATTAGTCCTTAAAGTTGCTGTACATTCTTTCAGACCTAGGATATTAAATTGGAAATTTTTTACCAATAAGGAATATGAGGCCTAGAGATACCAAGGTCAGTGGCAGAGCCAAGGATAAGGCCAACGTTAGCCTAGTCTATGGTTTTATTCTTCAGACCACACTGTCTTACTGATCCCCTGTGCAGAATGAACTAAAGCAGAGAACACTAGGAAAGGAAAACAGAAGGTGTATTTCTATTCTTGACCATGATGAAAACTCACTGTGGCCCTGGGCAAAGTCACTTAACTTTTCTGGGTTTCGATTTTCTCTGAGGTCTTGTACAAAAGGAGATACTTATGGTTACTGGTTTGGGGCCCCAAGGACACCAGGAAGATTTTGCTACTACCTACTGAGAGAGCAGATCTACCAATTTGGGTGGTCACAACACAGTAGCTGAACTGAATCATTGGTATTAAATGGTCAAGGTCCCCAGGAAGTGACTGCAGTTCACTGACCATTGGCTCAAAGGGCAATGAGTTCATGTCATTGCTCTGTTATCATTCCCGGGACCTCTCACCCCAATCCCAATGCAATTCCCACATCTTGTCAGGTATGAGCATGGTTTTGTTAAAAAGAAACTACAGACCATCAGATATACCTTTCTACTACATGCACACCCCTTCCAGTCCAGTCTTTCATCATTCTCTCTTTTTTTTCCTTGTCTCAAGCTTCAGAAGGACAAATTTCCTACTTTTAGAGGGCTGCCCTTCCACCTGGCTGTTAACCCTCTGGGACTCTGCTTGTTCAGTGTTCTTTCAGCATCAGTATCATCGGTCTCTTCCTTTGCACTGACTCAAGGAATCATGGGTGCTTGAGAAGTCACCTAACTGGAACCAACACTGGAGACTTGACTCCCTTCCTTCACTTCTCTGTAAAGCAGGAGTTTCTTCTTTAATCATGGGTACTTCAGTGACACCTACAAGTACTCTTTCTCCTCTGTTTTTTTAAAGGAAGCACAGATGTCTAGCATTCTATAAAAATCTTTACTTGATACCATATTCAATCTAATGATCATCTTATTTCTTTCCTTCTACACACCACAAACCTTTTAAATAAGGCATCTATGTCCACTCTCTTCTTGCCTACCACCCCCTTGTCCCCTGCTCAGAATCCCTTGCAGGGATCACTCTATAAATAAATTTCTCACTGGAAGGTTACCAACCCACTTGAAATTGTGAAATCATAAAATCTAAACATTTCAGAAGACATCTTTGACATTTATCCCAAGTCTCCCATTTTACGGATGAAGAAGAGCACATGCACAGTTTCACCAGTGGTCTCATTTGCCTTGATTCCCCTTGCAGCATTTGATACTGTAGATACTTGCCTTTTTCTGAACAATGTAGGTTAAATATAAAATCTTGTCAATCTGATCAGCTCAAAGAGAAGGCCTGAAAATTTCCTGAGGATAAACTACATCAGGCACAAAGACAAGACGACTATTCACATGTGTTTGTTTCAATCCAGATTCTTGGGTGAGATCCCTATCACCCGCTACCTACCCCTCTACCATAACCAGATTTCAAGTTACTTTCAAGCTGTTTTCATAATCATCAGAAGCTCTTGTTATTGCTGGAAGAATTTAATAGAAATGTACTTAGTCTCCCTCCTGTGGAGTTGAGCTGCTTATTCCTTATAAAAAAATAACTATATATTGCTCTTCTGCTATAAATGAAGATATTCATTTGGTTAAATGATGACTCTAGGAACTAACATACCTTACTGTCAAACATTTTTCTCCTTTCTTTGAAAGGAAAATGCATCATTTTTCACTGCCAAGAGGTTCTCAGATGTCAGAACAGTAAGGAGGAGAAGCAGGTCATCACTACCCACCAGAACAGGGATAGAGTGTTAATTTGAAGACGAGAAACTAACTTCTCTTCCCTCTTTGCTTGGGGGAAAACAGTCTAGATCTGTTCTCAAGTGGTTTGGGAATCTAGTGGCTATTTTTCAAGGCTCTCAAGATAGTGATATATCCTGAGGATGGGTAGAAACGATGGTGCGCATGTTTTAGACATATCTGTAACATCAAGACTCTCCAGGTACAGAAAGTGCCAGCAAAATACAGTTTTAATGGAACTGTTAGGTTTTCATGTAAATGCAATGGAACTGCCTTATCAGAAATCTCAAAGCCATTATGGCCAATTTATGTGGAAAATATATCATTCAATTTTATTCCTTTTATTCCCTTTGCATCAGGCAGCAATCAATAGCCTCACTGCTTTTTAATTACTAAGAGAAGCCCCATCAACTCATGGAAGCAGCTGGTGTGATATTTATTTGATGTTGATAAGAGTAAGCAAAAGTTTTACTATAGGATATATTTATATAAAATATATAAATATCTATACAATATATATTTACTTAAGATAAATATCTCACATATATTTATATATGATAATATATACTTATGCACAAATATAGTTTTGAAATATATGATAAATATAAAGTACATATATAAAATATCTTTATCAAATATCTGTATCTATCAACTATCTATATTTATCTTTCTGTCCATCTCACATATACACAGTAGAGCATCACTTTATTTCACCTCTTTTTTTGTTAGAAAAAAGTAGGCCAGAAGATAAAAATAAGCAATGATCTTAGTTGTGCATGCAGTTATTTTCAGAATAAGGCAATCTTTCATCATCTTCCCCAGACTTTTGAAGGACGGGTAGAAATCAAGTTAAAAAGAGAAAGGGAACAGTCACATTAGTATGTCTGGTGTGGGCCACCCAAAGTCCAGTCCCCCCTACACTCTATGTTTGAAAGAGGGCCTGTCCCAAACACTAGCTACAAGGGTAGCATGTTGGGTGGATAAATTATGTAGGGGGATTAGTTAAGACATGTGGGCTCAAGAAAGGAGGGAATTTAAGTAAGCATTACTCTGGCATTCAGAATATTTCTCCTTGATTTTGGGAGAAAGAAAATAAAAAGAATGATACTCTATTATATTGAAATAAGTAAACAAACTACCTGGCTGGGGAGAGCACCTTCATGAAAGTGAATTCTGAATTTAGACCTAGAATAAATCAGAGATCTATTGTGAGATAAATCAGCAAACTTACAGCATACTGAGTATTGCACACAGTACTGAGCATACAAATGGAGAAGGAAACATGGTCCCAGCCCTGTTGGAACTCACTCCCTAGTGGAGAAGGGCGACAAGGAAATGAATACCAAACAACAGCACCAGAAGAGCACTTCAGGAGAACACCATGATTGCTACTGAGGGCAGGGGATTCAAACATCTAATTAAATTTTTGAGTGGGGTGAGGGGGATACAATTTGAAATAAATGCAATCCTATGGCTAGAAGAGCAAAGGGGGATCAAGTTCCATGAATAATTCACTACTGAGAGAGACAGTCAAGCCCTGTTTCTTCTGTACTTCATCAAGGCAACTTTAACCTATTTCGTGAAGTACCGGACTTATTTCTGGAAGATACTGTAGACTTAATGTTTAGGAAAGGGTTTTGACCCTTTTTAATAAAGTGCTGACTTTACAAATTGTGCTCCTCACATAAGGTAGTGTTCTGGAAAGTGAAGTAATTTAAGAGGCTTGTACACAAAGAAAAATTCTTTCAGTACTTCATGTTAGCCCCTGAATTGGGCGAATAGGGTGTGTTCACACTGTACTTTAATAACAACTTATTCACTGCTGTATCAAGGTGTTTGCCCTTCAGTAGCAGACAAAAGACAGAACATCCCATTGTATGTCCATAGGATAAGAACAAGGAAAATGTGGTGGACTAAAATTTTGAGTAATAGAAATACTCTAGTTAACTTAATGATAACTAGAAAAATCTCTTTATTTTGTTTTGTTCATTTATTATTGGTCAAAGCACATAATAAAAAGTCACTGAAAATATTTTACTAATTTTTGATGGTTCATAATGATGTATTGTTTCAAGATAACATCCTTACCACTAACTATGATTGCAGAGCACAGGTGAGAAGACAGGAGACCCAGGTCACTCCCTGGAGGCTATTTTGGGAAATAATCCCCAATATTTCCTTATTTGATTATCATACACTACTGGGCAATAAGATTACAGTTAATAGACTATTCCATTTCAGTAAATACATTTTACTACATTTACATTTCAATTCAAAGACAACCTAAAAATGTTACGTAATTAAAATAGCACTTCTTTATCTCAGAATTTAAAAACATTCAGAATTGTTTCAGTCTGGCTATTCTTATACGCCATTAAAAAGCAGAATGTATTCAGAATAACTTCTTCAAAATGTTTTAATATGTATTTCAATGAATGCTTCATACTACATTTCTTCAAACTACTGAATATATAACTCAAAGATTACAATACAGTGTATTAGCAACAAATAAATCAAATGAAATATTTATACCCTGATAACTATTGAAAGGCATAGGTTGGGATTGTGTGGGATACAAAGTAGTCTAAGACACTAGTGAAAATTAGGTCTGTGTTTATATGCTGTCCATTCAAAAAAAAAAAAAAAAAAGGAATTAAGACAGCTAAGTTGGGTTAGTGCAAGCTGCTCTGAGAGATGCAGAGTTTGCTACGATTTTGAGGTTGGGTGCCTGACATAAGTCCCCAATGGTGGCTGGGAACAACTGTTCCCAGGGTGCTAGGACAGAATTAATTACTGCATTGGGATGGTGTTCTGTGTGTTCCTGCTTACTTTCTTTGGTGGTCCCATGGATGTAGGAAAGATGCTCTATTTGTTTTTTCTATCTGTTCTTCTCATGGACAATTGCTCCCTTCCTACACTGCCCTGGAACCTCTGGACAACGTCCTCTCTTCACGCTGCCCTAATGAGGAGGCACGCCCACCACCAGGCTCCTAGTCAGCCTGCAGTTTCAGTATATCTACATGTTTTATGATTTTCCTTATATATCTTGAACTCTTATATTTCCAACTCTTTGATATTTAGCATTCCAAATTAAGCATTTCTGTCTTATTATCTGCTGTGGACAAAGGCAGCAGTTAATAAACGATTGCACAATGCTGTTTCCATAAATTCTGTCTGAGCAAAATGATTCAGTGGCTGGAATGCCCCCCTGCTTTGAAAAGTTACTGAGTCATTGCCAGCTTTGTCTTCTTGGATTGGCCTATTCTGTCTTATAAGGAAAGATGGTAGGCTGCAGAGTCTCGGTCATGACTGTGCCAAACCACACAGGAAATTCTAAAATCTCAGCTATTCATTTAACAAATATTTATTGATAGTTTTGCAGTGCTGGATGTTCCTGGGCTCATGACCTAATCACTACCTATGTCCCCAACACCCACATTCTGCCTGACATATAGAAGGCCTACAGTGAAGTGCATCAAACAGATCTGTAAAGAATAAATGGCTCCTTGTCTAGGAGGAATTTGCAAAGTTTTTGCTCCCTGGCCCTAAAGACATAAAAAGTTAAATAATAATAATACACGGTAAGATATATTCCCCCCAAGGAACAGGATGACTCCAGAGATGCTGGTGATACTGTGGTTCTGTCTTTTCGGCTACACTGCCATCCCAGAGGTGACAGGGGCATGGATGAAGTTCTGAAAATGAAAGGACACAGCCAGGGTGGTCTCCACTGACAGTGCCCTAGAGCCCTGCGCACTGGGATTGTGCAGGGAGGGTTTCTGGGATGGCTCAGGTAATGGTCCAGACTGGGAAGTAGGCAATGAGCAGTCACAAGCTGGTCCAAGGCTGAGCTCAGGACTGTGACAGGGGGCTTAGCATGAACAGAACGGCCAGGTGACAGAGACCCAGGGACCAGAGTCAGGGAGGTGAGGGTAGCTGGAGGAGAGAATTAGCCCGCTATACAACTGCCCTTTATGGTAACATAAGCAAATGGAAACAGAGCTGATGTGGGTCCTTCATTTGTTACTGCATTTTCCATAAAGCATCACTCTCAAATATCTGAGACCCTTGAGCAAATTTTCAAATCTCTGGCCCTGGCATTAGACTTTATTACAATACTCAGGTATTTTTAAAACAGATGAAATGGCCATGTTGAATTTTTTCCATAGATGGTCTGTAAACACATTTTATAATACTTAGACCAAACAATGTTTTTGTTCTTTTCCTCCTTCCCCCAGCAAGATTCTCTGCAGTGATTGGGAGGGAGGGAACACTTAAGACGTTAATTCTGTGGAGACAGCGTTACTAGGACGCCACATTTTTTTGTTGACTCAAGTCACAAAAGCAGAAAAGCTTACTTAATTGAGAGCATATTCTGCATATCCCATACCCACATGTAATACTAACAATATCTTCATGTTTTTCGCCTAAGGTAGACAATACTTCTAGAAAACACCCAACGGTTGAAAACATTTAATATGCCACTCCCCACATTGCTTCATTTTTACTCATCAGACTAATTCTTTCTTTTTCCCTATCTCAGACTTTTAAAAATTAATTAATTAATTATTTTGTTTGTTTTATTGGAGTATAATCGCTTTACAATGTTGTGTTAGTTTCTGCTGTAGAACAAAGTGAACCAACTATATGTATACATATATCCCCTTCCTCTTGAGCCTCCCTCCCACTCCCCCACCTCCATCCCACCCCTCTAGGTCATCACAGAGCACCGAGCTGAGCTCCCTGTGCTATACAGCAACTTTCCACTAGCTACCTGTTTTACACATGGTAGTGTATCTATGTCAGTGCTACTCTCTCAGTTTGTCCCACCCTCCCCTTCCCCGCCTGTGTCCACAAGTCATCAGGCTAATTCTTAGTGGTCTTGCCTAAGAGTTGGCAAACTTGTTCTGTAAAGGACCAGCTAGTAAATATTTTAGGATTAGCGGGTCACATACACTCTGTCCCAACCACTCAGGCCAGTGTAGCAGAAAGCAGACAAGGGCAATATGTGACAGATGGACAAGGCTGTGTTCCAGTAAAACCTTATTTATAAAAATAGGCGATGGGCTGATTTGTCTTAAAGGCCATAGTTTGTTGATTCCTGGTCTAGCCCTTCAATATTAAAATTATATTAAAATTATTATGTTTACATGAAAAGAACAAAACATCTCAACACATTATTTCTATCCAACTCTACCTCACTTTATGAAGGTAGTAACTGATACTAGTATATACACGTATTATTAAAAACATGCCAAAATACCTAACAGCCAAAAGACTTAGGTTTCATCCTTTATCTTTCAAATATGTTTAATACAGACCAGCATCAAGGAAAATTTCAGAGAAAATCTGTGAAGAAGAGTCCAGAAAAAAAAAAAAATACAGCTTATCCAAATTTGTGAACTCCAAGATTAATCTTATTAGATATTCAGAAAAGCATATAAGCCACACTACTTTGGTAAAATATGTCTTGAAAAATAAATCAGAGAAGAAGATGATATTCTCATATGCATCTAGATGAATTTCAAATCTTATTATGGAAAATGGTAAAAGAATGATCTAGGCTCCTCTGTAACATTTTTCTTTTTAATTGCAGAGACTTTCAGAGAGTACAAATCAGCAAATGATTCCCCTACTTTATAGGATAGAAATCCACAGAAAGTAACATTCTGAGAAGCCACTTGCTTCTGTTTGAATAGCAGCAGACCACTGAAGGTACATATTTGATTCTAAGTTTCCTGTAGCCAAGGGGTTGGCATTTGGTGGGACATGAATGGGGATGTGTAAAGTCATCATTAGGCCATAGGAGGAGGCTCTGGCAATTGTGGTATGCCCATTCGTGGCTGGACAATGACTTGTGAATCTGTCACTTGCAGTAAAGAACTAGCCTATTAAACAGGACACAAACAGATGGAGAGATATACCATTGTTCTTGGATTGGAAGAATCAACATTGTGAAAATGACTCTACTACCCAAAGCAATCTACAGATTAAGTGCAATCCCTATCAAACTACAAATGGCATTTTTCACAGAACTAGAACAAAAATATTGACAATTTGTATGGAAACACAAAAGACCCTGAATAGCCAAAGCAATCTTGAGAAAGAAGAACGGAGCTGGAGAAATCAGGCACCTGGACTTCAGACTATACTACAAAGCTACAGTAATCAAGACAGTATGGCACTGGCACAAAAACAGAAATATAGATCAATGGAACAGGATAGAAAGCCCAGAGATAAACCCATGTTCACATGGTCACCTTATTTTTGATAAAGGAGGCAAGAATATACAATGGAGAAAAGACAGCCTCTTCAATAAGTGGTGCTGGGAAAACTGGACAGTTACATGTAAAAAATGAAATTAGAACACTCCCTAACACCATACACAAAAATAAACTCAAAATGGATTAAAGACCTAAATGTAAGGCCAGACACTATAAAACTCTTAGAGGAAAACATAGGCAGAACACTCTATGACATCAATCACAGCAAGATCCTTTTTGACCCACCTCCTAGAGTAATGGAAATTAAAAAAAAATAAACAAATGGGACCTAATGAAACTTCAAAGCTTTTGCACAGCAAAGGAAACCATAAACAAGACGAAAAGACAACCCTCAGAATGGGAGAAAATATTTGCAAATGAAGCAACTGACAAAGGATTCATCTCCAAAATTTACAAGCAGCTCATGCAGCTCAATATCAAAAACAAAACAACCCAACCCCAAAATGGGCAGAAGACCTAAATAGGCATTTCTCCAGAGAAGATATACAGATTGCCAACAAACACATGAAAGAATGCTCAATATCACTAATCATTAGAGAAATGCAAATCAAAACTACAATGAGGTATCACCTCACACCTGTCAGAATGGTCATCATCAAAAAATCTACAAACAATAAATGCTGGAGAGGGTGTGGAGAAAAGGGAACCCTCTTGCACTGTTGGTGGGAATGTAAATTGACACAGCCACTATGCAGAACAGTATGGAGGTTCCTTAAAAAACTAAAAATAGAACTACCATATGACCCAGCAATCCCACTACTGGGCATATACCCTGAGAAAACCATAATTCAGAAAGAGACATGTACCACAGTGTTCACTGCAGCACTATTTACAATAGCTAGGACATGGGAGCAACCTAAGTGTCCATCGACAGATGAATGGATAAAGAAGATGTGGCACATATATACAATGGAATATTACTCAGCCATCAAAAGAAACGAAATTGAGTTATTTGTAGTGAGATGGATGGACCTAGAGACTGTCATACAGAGTGAAGTAAGTCAGAAAGAGAAAAACAAATACTGTATGCTAACACATCTGTATGGAATCTAAAAAAAAAAAAAAGGTTCTGATGAACCTATGGGCAGGACAGGAATAAAGACGCAGAGGTAGAGAATGGACTTGAGGACATGGCGAGGTGGAAGGGGAAGCTGGGACAAAGTGAGAGAGTAGCATGGACATATATACACTACCAAATGTAAAATAGATAGCTAGTGGGAAGCAGCCGCATAGCACAGGGAGATCAGCTGGGTGCTTTGTGACCACCTAGAGGGGTGGGATAGGGAGGGCGGGAGGGAGGGAGACGCAAGAGGGAAGAGATATGGGAACATATGTATATGTATAACTGATTCACTTTGTTATAAAGCAGAAACTAACACACCATTGTAAAGCAATTATACTCCAATAAAGATATTAAAAAAAAGAAGTAGCCTAACATATACTTGCATTTTGTGAAATTCTGTGACATTCTGTGAACAATAATGGTTACTTCTGCTGGCTCAGGATAGGAACAGTCACTTAGGATTTGAGGGACTAAGTCAACCCAGCTCATGTCCATTATTACATGCTCACTGAGAACAGAAGTGACTAAAACAAGATACTTTGCCTCTCATAATTGGAGAGAGCATTTAAGAATTTTATTTCAAAAGTATCTATGCTTATGGTTCCTTAATCTAGACTACTTGGAGGTTATAAAATGCAATAAAAATTTCTGACCACTTGGCATAATGGGAATTTCCATCTCTAACAGTAATATAACACCTTTTTACAAAATGCTTAATAGTTATAAAGTACTTTATAGTTCTAGAACAAATAGTTCATTTGATCCTTAACATTTCCTGGTAAGGTAGATGGAACAATTACTACTATTCTTCTCTGATGAGTCCACAGATGCAGAGAAGCTACACAGCTGGTTTCCGGACATGCAGTGAGGAGAAGAACCGTGACTCAAAGCAAGCAATCTCTCTACTGACTGCACCGTGCCCCTTCCCTTTCAGGATCTTTGTGGATTTGCCTCTTTCGATGCCAGATGCTAATGTATGGCTGAAAAATGATGATGCTTACAATGCAGTATCTTGGCTGGGACAGAATAATAGGGACAGTGATTGAAAAATGACTTTTTTTATGTAGCAACTACCAGAAATGTGCCTCATCAACAGCTTTATGGCCTAATTCTTAAATAATATAGTACGCTGTATTGTAGGAGAACAATTAGAATTTAGTAAGTACCTGTTGAAGTGAACTGATGTCAGGAGACCAGAGTCCAGAGAGACTAGGTAAATCATTGACTAAATGAATTGGTTTTCTCTGTATAATAGGGGAAAAACTGCACCTACCTACTTCACAATGAGTTAAGGAGCTCAACTAAGAAAACAGATGTGAGACAATTTAGGATTAAATAGTACCTAATTCACTCAACAAATATTTACTGAGTAGCCATTGGGAGCTAAGCACTGTGATAGATGCTATAATGGGATTAAGCACAAACTACCCTATGCCAGTGGAAACCAAAGCTTCATAAAATATGGAAGACTGTTAGGAACTTCAGGGATCACAGACAAATGGAGTTGAGGAAAGACAGATGCAGATCAATGAACACGGTAACAACTTACAACGATGGATAGGCTTACTCTCAAAAAGGAGCAAATCATTCACTGTCCAGTTACAACGTAAAGACTAAAATACATAGACTTTTGAGTAGATGCAGTAACGTGAACCACATACCTGATTTCAAAGATGTAGTATGCAGTAAAAGAACGAAATATCTCAATTTTTAATCCTGATTACATGTTAAAATCATATTATTTTGGATATACCGAGCTAAATAAAACGTTATTTAAACAGATGTCACCTGTTTCTTTTTACTTTTTAATGTGGCTACTAGAAAATTTTAAATTACTATGAAGCCTGACTTATCATATTTCTTTTGGAAGATGTATTATGGCCAAAAGAAAAGGCCGGGCAGTGCATGGTTCTGAAAAGGCTAATCATGGTGTATGCTGACTTTGTGAGGCGTGGACCAAAGATACAAGAGAGAATGAGCCAAGTGTCATCAAACCCACAAATCACAAAAATTCTGATGGCTTACGTGGGAACACAGCTATAGTCAGGAGGAACCTGCAAGGTATTGCTGGGGATTCCAAAGTCAATGGGTTGAAAACTAAAAGAAGCGAGGGCACAGGAATCAGTTTATTTCTCCTTCCAGCTGAAGCACAAATATTTGAGGGAGAAGTAAGTCCATGAAATGCTTGTTAGAACTGAAGTCCAATGTATCTCCAGCACTTTCCCTCCAGCAGTCAGTGACTATTTTACACACATACACTCTACCTAGAATAATGCTTTATTCAGCTGACAGAGCTCCTTGGTACGTGCAACCAAACTAGTTAATACTGACAATACACTTACGTTACTTATCTCCAATAAATGTTCAGAAAATAATTTATAGTCTCTACGCCCCACGCAATTATCAACCAGAATACTGAAGGGACCCGTAGGGATTCAACTGCAAGTGCCCCACGGGAGGCCCATGTCGCACTGAAGTCTCAACACCCAGCCCAGTACTGGTTACACAGTAAGTGCCCAATAAATATTCATTAAATACATAAAAAGTGGTAGTATATTAGAAGGTAAAAGTCCACACCTAGACAATACGGAAAAGGCCGAAACCAGGAATTTTAGACTGGTAAGCCTACTGCTGCAGATGGATCATCAAACAGATGGGGGTGAGCACTTAGAAATGAAGAGCCAGGAGCCAGAAAAGGCCTCCTAAAACCAAGTCACCCAGATGGGCCATTATTCTTTCTTCACCCTGCCTCTACATGTGCAGAGAATGACTCAAGTAACAGAGTAAATCTTGATGTTCACAAGACCTTTGACAAAATCTCTTATTACACCTTTTTAAAATATGGAGAAATAGCAGGCATAATGACACAGCAGTTCTAAGATAGTAATGAGTAGAAAAATCGTAAAGACAGACTGGTGGTTGAGAGATCGAGGTCAACTTAAAGAAATAGTGTACCAGGAGTCCCTCTGGGTCAACGTTTTTCTTTGGTGAGTTGGGAGAAGCATGAGAGGCATATTTGCAAGTACCATGAAAGTAGCAGGGATAAGTGTAACACTGGATGTGGTTCAGAAGACCCTAATTGGGCTAGAATATCTGAAAACAGCATGATGAAATCTAACAGGAATAAATGTAGGTGGTATGATTAGGTATACAAATGAATCATAATTAGAAATAAAAATACATAAAAATGAAATAAATGTAGGATGAGGGCAATTTGGTCTGGCAGCAGCTCAGCTATTTATCAGATCGCCACCAGTGCAAAGTGAAAGCTCCTTAGAATGTCAATGCGAAGGCAAGCTGCATCAGAAGAAATGCAGTTCTGAAAACAGCTTTTTGTTAGTGCTCTTATATTTTCTATCAGCCAGTCCACATTTGCATCATCGTGACAAGAAGAATTCTGAGGAACAAAGGAGAACAAAAGCAGGAATAATTGAAGGGATTAGAGATGCGTTCTGAAGAGAAGGCCTACAGATGATATATTAGAAACCTTCACGTTCTTAAGAGCTTTCAATCAGAAGTGGTAGGGTACACTTTGTCTGTTTTCCAGAAGGTAGTTTTTGAGGAGGGGAGGGAGTCACAGATCTTTAGAGAATCTGATAGAGCCATGGGCCCTGCCCCCCAGGAAAAAAATGTACACACATACGTTTTACAAACAGTTTCAGGGGGTTCTAAACCAGATTAAGAACCCCTAGCTTAGAAGTTATAAAGACCCAGGTTTCTGTTTCATATTAAAAACTTATTTCTCCCTCGACCTCTAAAGCAATACTCCTAATCAGGAAATTGAGAGAATTCCTATCCTGGGCAGAGGTGTGGGAGAGCAGTTTGGAGCTGGTCACCTGTAGGGTCCCTCCCAATTCTAGGATTCCCTAATCTAAAAGGAATTTTTGAATAATTTCACAGGATTAAGGCAAATATTTGAAACACTATTTGTTATTGTCATTCACCTTACTATTTTAAATATACTCAATGCCCATTACACTCCAGAAATAGAAACAGGATCAAAACAAAGGTCATCCAAGCACTCACATAATTTATGAGACATATCTGACAAGGATTTCATTCACTGGATGCACAACCACAATGGCAGCAGGTATACAGAAATTATTTCTTGTCTCCCAAACAATAAAATATTTCCCTCCACAAGTTGCTTTTTGAAAAACTTGGCTGCACTAAGGGCGGTGGTAGCAGAAGCCCTACAGCATTTGCAATATCAGCTCTTGTTTTGTATTTGGTTACAAGGATTTTTCTAAGCAGCTGGTTTATATCATCATCACAGGGCATACCTGTGAGTTATTCATTAGCAGCATTACGTAATTTCTATATTCTGAGTTTATGTTCTAGGTGACTCATTGCTGTCTAAACCTGAAGAGCTTTTGCACATTAGCTAGAAAGGAGGAGAAGAGATACAGCTCAACGTTAATTCTATCCTTAAAGGGAAATAAGCAAATGAAAGTACTTGATAGTGATGCTTACTTCTTTAAAACTCAGGTTCTCAGAAATCCTAAGCAGGAAAAGTTTTCTATTATTCTTTTGAGATATTTTTCCTGGATTTTGCTTGACTTTCTTCTATTTAAATTCCTACCACTAGTTCTGCTAATAATCTTGAAAGAGCTCCAATCCTGAAATAATTATAGATGTATTATATTCAAAATTACTTCAATGTTTGCTACCTACAATCATATAAAACTATAATACATTTTATATATGCCTGTTGCCAATACACAGCACTGCTGCTGGGATACGATTTTCATAATAAGTAAGTGTGCGAAAGAGCTGCCAGCCTCAAGGAGAAGGGGTGTGTGTGTGTGTGTGTGTGTGTGAGATTAATTTGTTTACAGAACCTCAGTGATAGATGTTACTCACTTAAAAGCCCCAACTTTATTTTCCTATTGGACTGAAAAGGCAGCCCTTCATTTCTCCACTTTCTCCAATTTCCGTTGCTGTCATTTCCCATTCAGATCAATTTCTCAAAATGGAAAAAAATCTGCCATCAGTGGTAGACTTTAAGTGATATGGAGGGATCATTTTTTTCTAGAAGTAATAGCCTTCCATAAAAATGAATGACAGTGGACCTATTTTCTATAGAAAGGATTGTCAAATTCCATCCAAATTTGTCATGTCTTTTTCTTAGCTAATGACATCCAGACATTAAGGGGTCAGAGATAATTTTAAGGGTTACTTTTGAGTTATACTTTCCATTTGCTTTAGTTATAAATGCAGCTGATGAGGAGAATTATACAGGACAGTGGTTCTCAAACTTTAATGTGTAGCAGAATCATCAGGAAGGTGTATCAAAATCCAGATTGCCAGGCCCCATCTCCAGAGTCTGCAATTCAGTAGGTCTGGGGTGGGTGGGGACCAATAGGTTGCATTTCTAACAAGTTCAGAGGTGATAGTTGCTGCTGCTGGGGGTCCAGGGACAACCCTTGGTGAACCCGTGGTACAGGATGATCCCTGATATCTAACTGATTGCAACACCATATTTCCTTTTTTAATTCAAACTTTCATGGCTAAGGTTTTTGAATCATACTCTAGATTGGAGCCTAAAATGGCAGACAGCTTCCTATGGCTTAAGAACCTACATAAGCCACATCCTTCTCTAACGATCCTGTGGAAAATATCCATAAAGAATGCAGCCCCTTTCTGGAAGAAGAAATCAAGCTGTTTCTTAAGTCCCTCCCTCGCTTTCTTTAAACTTCTTACTAAGTATCTGGAGTGAAATTCAACAGGAAAATGGTTCATAAAACCTATCTGCACGGGGCGCCTTTATTGGAAAGAAGACTGGCATACTCACCAGAGAGGAAATATACCCAGTCGTGTGGTGATAAAAACCATGGCAAACATAACAAACAGGAGATCACAAATTTTCTGAAACTTGGCGTAATTTGCCATTTTGGCAGCCTATGAAAGGAAGAAATGTGACAGATTAATTTAGTTAAATTGATAAATGAAAAGCTTCTTTCAATATGCATGAGTCTCCTTTAAGATATAACTTACCAGAGGCATAAAATTGTCTGCTACTTTGAAATGTCATGCATCATGCATCATATTTATAAATTACCCATAAGTCGAGTGAAATGTGATATTAACTGTAAGTAGAACTACTGACTGTCAGAGATTTAATAAAATATTCAGCAACCTGAAAAATTCAATTATATGGTTGATTTCAGGAAAACAGAAAAATATGAAATTCTTGCATTACAGATGATATTAGTAAGCCAAAGACGCCAGAACAGGAATTTGGCATAAGAGGTCAAAATAGAAAGTGCTACATAATCCTTTAAACTTTTAATGAGTCCCAAACACTAAGGTCACGAACTTTATAGAGAATATTGAGCCTTCCTGCATTTTTCCCCCTTTCTACTTAGAATTATAGGTTTTCCTTAAACAGGTATAAGGAGTGCTCTGGGGAGAGAGTTTCTTGGCTTATCCTCACAAATTTAGAAATGAAGAATGTGTCAAGATCACGTTATTTCAGCGAATCCACTTAGGTATAATTTTCAAATTTACATTAATGGGTCATTTTCTAGATGAAAGTCACTAATGTTCAGAATGTCTGTGAGAAGTACACTAATAATTTATGGTAGTGATTTAAGTGACCACTTTTTATATTATAAATTAGTCGAAGGAAGAAATACATCCCTTTCTCTACCATCTACTTTTAAAAAAAAATATTTATTTATTTATTTGGCTGCACCGGGTCTTAGTTACGGCACGCGGGATCTTCATTGCCGCCTGCGAGATCTTTAGTTGCGGCATGCGGGATCTAATTCCCTGGTCAGAGATTGAACTCGCGCCCCCTGCATTGGACGCGCGGAGTCTTAACCGCTGGACCACCAGGGAAGTCCCTGCCATCTACTTTTTATAGATGATTCTAAGTAAGAACAGGTGACACTGAAAACATACTTGTCCTTGATTACTGGTTTTTACATTTTCACATATAATTCACAGTACCCACACACAGGGTTATAAACTGAAGAGGTCTTTTAAATTCATAACATTATTTTCCACTTCTTGTAAAGTTAAATTAGCTGAGTCAAACTTGAAAGGATTGTTGACATTATCCACAGAAGCTATAATTTAATAGCTTTAAGTAAAATACAAAGCTATGAGATAAATATATTCCTAAGGGGAAATATCTATTAATTGAGTGGAAGCCAGGATTATGAACTTTTAATTTCATGCATACTTTGGATGTGACACCACAACTTATACTAAGAAAGAAAAAAAGCATCGTCTGCCTCCTTCTGGCTACGTAAACCATGTAGTTTTTCTTTTACATTCATTCACCAGTATTCAATAAAAAAGCATTAAACATCCATTTTTCTGAAATGTCTAAGCCATAGATTCCACTTTGAAGAGTCAATATATCTCATTATTTGGATATTCTCAAGCATTATTTTATGATGTCAAAGAGAATCCAAGTGATGAAGAACATTTGCTTTTAAGCCACATGACTGGGATTTCTGGATTATTTTTCTTTTCTAGATAAAAGTGGTAGATGATGATTCAACCCACATTTTCTGAATTATGGCTCTTCCAAGCATTATGCCATCCATTTCCCCAGACATTAGAGTTGGCAGATTATACAGGATTGACTTCAAAACTGTATATTGCTATATAAATTTCTACCTCCAAGCATACTTAGGATTTAACTACATGGTAACTGATTTTCAGGAAATTGCCTTTATACTAGTTTTATTTCTCCTTTAAAAAAATGTGCTGAATAGAATCTAGCTTGAATCACTTAAAAACCTTAGCTCCAAACTATCATCTGACATATCCAGCCCGTTAGGACTATTTTTCTGTTTCATAACCTTATAGGGACCAGAGTCTTTAATGAAGTGCTGTATACACTTCAAACCTTGACTAATTGCCTTTATAGCAGATTCAATTTTATGGCCTGGAATTTCTGCTTATATTGGAATAACAAATAATTACTTGAGGGCACCTCTATTCTACATTCACAGTGATAGCACATGCTTCAAAGGGGCAGAACTGTGGGCCAACAGGAATAAAAAAATAAGCATACAGATTCTAAGACTCATTTCTACATGGAATTTATACTCTGGTAAGTTCATTTTTGACTAGTTATATAAATTTCTTAGGACTAAAATGAAAGAACTATAGTTATATAACCTTATTGAGTATGTCTCTTCATGGAGGCCATGATTAAGAGTAAATACCGCATCAAAATTTTACTTGGGATTTTATCTTTTTTTTAAAAATTTATTTATTTATTTATTTATTTATTTATTTATTTATGGCTGTGTTGGGTCTTCGTTTCTGTGCGAGGGCTTTCTCCAGTTGCGGCAAGTGGGGGCCACTCTTCATCACGGTGCGCGGGCCTCTCATTATCGCGGCCTCTCTCATTGCGGAGCACAGGCTCCAGACGCGCAGGCTCAGTAGTTGTGGCTCACGGGCCTAGCTGCTCCGCGGCATGTGGGATCTTCCCAGACCAGGGCTCGAACCCGTGTCCCCTGCATTAGCAGGCAGATTCTCAACCACTGCACCACCAGGGAAGCCCGGGATTTTATCTTTTGAAATATGCTAGAAGCATTTTTCTTTTTCTCTTTTTTTTGCTACTTTAGTAATTTTAAGTGATAATGGTTTAGAAAGTTAATCAAAGTGCAACCAATATTTCCTCAGATATTCTTAATACTTACATGCATAGAAAACATAGTTTTTTTTTTTTTAAATTTTTTTATAGCTACTTTATTTATTTATTTATTTATTTTTGGCTGTGTTGGGTCTTCGGTTCGTGCGAGGGCTTTCTCCAGTTGCGGCAAGTGGGGGCCACTCTTCATCGTGGTGCGGGGACCACTCTTCATCGCGGTGCGCGGGCCTCTCACCATCGCAGCCCCTCCCGCTGCGGGGCACAGGCTCCAGACGCGCAGGCTCAGCAGCCGTGGCCCACGGGCCCAGCCGCTCTGCGGCATGTGGGATCTTCCCAGACCAGGGCTCGAACCCGTGTCCCCTGCACTAGCAGGCAGATTCTCAACCACTGCGCCACCAGGGAAGCCCCGAAAACATAGTTTTTATATAAAATTTGTAATTCATATATACTTTCACTATAAAAATACTAGGATAAATGTATATTGGTAATAAAAACTATGACTACTCATTAATTTCATGAGGATGTACAACTACTATTACTAACTAAACTGAGTTGTATACACTTCCCAGATAAATCAGTGTGAAACCTGTAACACTAGAAACAAAACCTATTCAAATAGTAATTTTCCTACTGTAAAACACTCATTTCTTAAGTGTGGAAGGGTTAAGGTTTTCATTATTCTATTAATAAAGAATGCTAACTTGGTGAATGTTTTTTGCACACCACTTTATATACTCAAGTCTCACTTTCACCAATTTAACCTACAAAGAAACACTCCGCAGTTTCAAAGCAGTCATGTACTAACTTCTCCCAGCACCATCTATCAGACCCTAGAAAAACTGATGATCTGGGGGATCTCCTGAATTCCAGATTTTGTATTCTTATAGATGAAAGAAAACTTTTACCTCTAGAAGAGCGTCGGCTGAATCATGGAGACAGAGGACTAGGGTCCCTACTCGGGCCATGTTGTTGACATATGAAAAGGTAATCAAAAAAATAGATACAAGGTGATGCAGGAACATAACGCCAAAGTCCTGGGAAGGAGAAGACACAGGCATGTTAGTTAGGACTTCGCAGCAATGCAGCTTTTCCATTCATCTATTCAACCATTCATCCAATAATTTTAAGGCTCTCTATGGGCCCAGCACTGGGAACACTAATGTGAGTAAGAGATAGTTCCTACACTTTTGAGAGTTTACTGAGTCCTGAGAGGGAAACACAGGATACCAGTGACTGTGGAAAATGTGATCAACACCAGGACTAAGGCCAAATCATAAAGGGTGTTTTGTATTAAGCCAAGGAATCTGAAGCTATAGGAGAAACTGCCATAGGATTTGGTGAATGAAAAATATTGCCTGCCATATCAGTAAACAAAGGATGTTGCAGCCATCAAGCCATCACATTACAGCCTCCCCTAGAGTGAGCCCTGAGGAAACTCAGGATGGAAACAGGATGCCCCCCATCTAGCAGTCAGCTGCTGCAGCCACCCCTGACAGTGTACCCTGAGGAGACTCAGGATGAGAAAGCACAGGATACTGGCCCCAGATAGCTGAGGTGCAGACCAAAGGAATGACTCCAGGGAGCCCAGACTCTTGCATCTTCCCATACATAGAAAAGAGCTAAATTCCTTAACTTGAGGTATCTGGTTTTCTTTAATTAACAGTAATCTTTTGATGTTCCAACTACCTGGTGTTTGTTGCAAAAAATCCTATATATTCTGGCTCCCCCTTTGTCTCGTCGGAGCAATCTCTCAGAGCGATTGGAGATGCTCTGTCCCCAGCTTAAGGACTCAGTTTTGTCCGTCATTTATTTGACGATTTGAGAATTATGTTTTATTACATAATTCTCAACTTTTAGGTTGCGCATTTTTTTTCAGTCGACAGATTTTAAGCAAAGAAAGGTACTACTTGGATTTGTACTTTAGGAAAATCTTTTGGGTAGCAGTGCAGGTCCAACTAGACCACGTCTCTGACTATGAGTGGCTGGGGATTTGGCATCCTTCTCCTGGAATATGCCCAATGGGATGTTAAAATAAGAATCATAATATGTTGGCATTTCTGATGGGTCCTACACAAACAAGCTCTCAATTTTAACCATTATCCATCTACAGTCATTAGAAAAAAATAATTGGCAAAAGTAATGGTAAGCTGGCCATCCTCATTTTGGTCACCTTCAAGGGAGCTGCTTCTTGGCCCATGTGAAAAGATCATCTTTCTCTGGTACTGATTTATCTCCTGGCCACCTGGTTTATTGTAACATGGAATTTCTGTTGCTCAGAAATGCTGTCTCTCTTACTGATATTTTTACTCTTATTTAATCTGAATTTCTCCCAGAGTAAACTTGAACTTCTCTGGGGCTTAAATGCCAGGACTAGCCCTAATGATGATCTACTTGAAACCATGGAGAAAGAGGACTACTCTCTTATGGGCCATTCATGTAGAGATAAATTAGCCAAAATGAGACGCATATTTTGCAACTGAGAGAGAGAGAAAAAGAGAGCACGTGTGTGCACACATACATACTCTGTTGATGTCAAACAGTTTGGGGTCTGAAAGGTCAACTATGATGACTTTTAAATGGTTTTAAAACATTGAAACAATATTTTTTGTTTAGATCCTGAAGGTAACTAATGATAATCTGTAAGTAATGAAATATTGCTCCTATTAGGTCATTTTTCCATTTATTTCATTGTATAGCTCCCATATTGAAAAAATTTCCAATTATTTGATTTTAATTTATATAACTTAAACCTAAAAAGCTATGGATTTTTCTACTGTTTAAATTCCTGTACTACAGAACTCTTTAAGAATATCATTTTATATTTTATAAAATCAAGCTTTAAATGACAATGATGAAATAAAGTTAAATGGGTATATTTAAAAAAACACACACAATGTTTAAATGGTTCTGTATACACTTTGGTGAACGTGTCCAGAGGTTACTTTTCTGCCTTGGAAAGTGCCAGACATTTACTGATAACCATATTGATTTATTACTAGGATAAACAATGCATTAGTTTCTTAAATAAGGTCGAATAATTTTAAAAATGAAGTACAACTATTTCTCTTATTTTCAATTAACCTAGTCTCCGTGTTGCCATGATGGTGAATACCATTGTTGGCAGAATCATCTGTCTTGCATTAATTCATTCTAATGGCCACAGTAGAACTACAGTACCAAGTTGTGTGAACTCCTGCTGCCTGCTGACCTACCACTATACTCCTTCCTCCAGACCCACATTTGCATCTAGTTCTCAGCTCACTGGCAGAGAGAGATGAAGACCATGCTCTGAGTTTATTTAATCAGTGATTATGGACAGACTCAACTTACCAGTTTTACCTACTTCTCTTGATTTTCTCTGATGTTTTTGTAGTCTCTAGGATTTTCCTAAAGCATTAGAGTTGAACAATACCAAAATGCCTAAGGCATACAAGAAAAATTGCTTTGATAACGTTTCCCACGGGAAGATGAAATCTCTTCACTATAGGCTGTTATCAGAAATGTATCACCTGGCGTAGAGTGATCTACCAGACAATAGCTACTTCAAAACAATGGATCAATTAAAGTGGAGCTAACCTATCAACTGATATTTTATACTGTCTCATAAACATAATTAAATAAAAAGACAGAGTGCTAATTCAACAGTTCAGTGAGTTTATATTCGCCCAGGCTGAATACACAGATTTTAAAGTCTAACTAGCTGAGTACCTAACCAGAACAATACTTTCCACATTTCTCATTGTTTAGCCGTAAATGATTGCTCTTGATTCACTGAAAGAGAAGAGGTTTTCTCGATTTAATTTTAAAATGAATAAACATAAATTGATTAAAACACTTATGGAGGATTAGGGCCATTTTATAATTAAGTTTCCTAACATGTATCTGATATATATGTCAATAAATAAAACAATGCCCTTGGCAATACAGCAAGGCTGCCCTAAAAACAAAAGCCTTATTTTTCAGACAAAGTTTGCTTTGTGAAGATGATTTTTGCATATAAATCCCCTGGTCCTAGAAAACGTTTATTACTGAGGGGCTCAGAGCTATGCTCATTGCAGAAGACCAATTTTCATTATACTGTCATATCTGTATGAATATGAAAAGCATGAATAATGGATTTTGTCTTTTATACTTCTGCTTCAGAAAGCATTATACACAATGAAATACCTTTAATAAAATCCCTGCAATCATTATTTTTTGTTACTCTCATTCCCTCACCCTGACACATTTTTTTGAATAGGCAGTGGATCTGGTCCAAATAACAGTTTTAAAATGAATTGTCAATTTAGACTTTATCAGTGCATGGTGGGAAATGCCCATCCTCATGTTTGTTACTGCTGAAAGTGACTGGGTACAGGCAAGCTGCAGGAAGCTTAGCATTTTAGGCTGAGAATATTTTCTTCCATTTTCAGTAGCATCAGTTAGGTAGAGATTGTGATTTCTTGTTGGCCCTCATATTGAAGACGGATCCCAAAGTCCTTAGACAAAATTGACGACTGGCCTGGCTACCTGCATCAGCGGTCCCCAACCTCCTGTCATTCTGCCATATTGTTTCTGGATACATTCATAGCTCTAGTCAAGGGGTCCTTCTACATTCCCTGCCTGATATTTACCCCGACCCCAGCCCTCATTCCAGTGGCTTCTCCTATGTTAATTATCAGAGACAAGGGAAAAAAATAGATATGGACTTGACTCAAGCACAATTAGAATAAGCCTAAAATGAAAAGATTCAAGGAAAAGCCATTCATTTTAATACCAGACGTTGGTAAGAAAACGCTGTTTTTTCCTGAGTATATTTCTGAATGACATTTAGAGAACCCAGAACAGAGTCTCAGTCTGCTCTGTGTAGCTTCCACATCAGAAACTCGTAGGTGCAAGTAAACCTGTAGCTACTTGGGCTCGCTCCATCCCCAACTCTTAGAATGAGAATCGGCATCCTTAACTCAGTTCTCCAGGGGAATTCTCTGCACAATAAAATATCGGCATCAAAGGGCCAGAGAGGTCACCCTCTCATTAAGACATAAGTCTGATGTTCTATATGATGCAACTCCATTTGCAATGGTCAGGCTGAAAGAGGCTTTGAAATAATACTCTGTTTTCAGGAAGCACCAGAAATTCACCTTGATATACATATTTTTATGAAAGCAAAATTAACTCTATTCTCATTTTTAAAAAACTCACTACAAATAAGAAACTTGTTCTCTAAATTCTCATTTGCTGGATAAAGTATTCACAATTTTATGCAGTTTCTTTTAGGAATCATCTTCGCAACAAATAAAGAAAAGCACTGGTGAACCTTCTCAAAAAGGAATAAGAAGACCAAGATTTTAAGTGATGGCTGATTTAGATGCTCATGTATGGTGAAAAATATGACATACCACTAAAGTGCAAGACAAAGAAAAGACTCTTCTTTCTTGGATGCAAATGACATGTGCCAGCTTTCCCAAATTTAATAAATATCATAAATAAATATCATTAATAAACGTACTCTAACTCATGAACAGAAATCAGGTAATACCAGGTTAACCATTTAACAGATTTTCAAACTCTCTGTGAAACAGAGGGACAGAAACATAATTTGAAACTGATTTCATTTTATGGCAACTATAGCAGTAATAGAAATCTCTCATTTCTGTTTGTTTTGTTTTTTTAAAAAAACAGCTTTCTTATTTGAGTCTTCAAGGTACAAAGAAATTAGCAGGACTTTGAACAGAGTAACATGCTCTTTTTTTTCTAGAGATCAATAATACTCTCCCTATTTCTCCCCTTGCGGTTGTGCAACCTGGGGGTAAAACTCAGAATGTTGGGGAGCAATGTGGCTGTGCAGGAAGTGTACTCCAAGCCTGTAACTTGGCAACGTACAGGGGAGAGTGCCCACTCAGGTTCCACCTCCACACCAGAACGAACACACACGGAGATGGAGAGAACTTCAGATAAAACTTACATGTGACAAGAATTTAAATACTTTTCCCATTGAGAGAATATGAAAATATAATAGATTTTCAACCTTTGGCTATGGATAGCTAAAGTCCTGACTAAGAGTATGAACATATATATATATATATTCCTCTTAAAAAGCAAAGAAACAAAAGACTACAAAACTGTCCGGGTTGTAAAGACAATGACTGCAATGAAAGTATATTCAGAGTGATTTATAAAAATCAGTTGATTCTGATTTGCCCCATATTAGGCAACTTGAAAATTATACCTTTCTCTTACCAGCGCATGACGCAAGGAGTTCACATGATGTATGTAAATGTAAATGTCAACCTTTGGGTATCTGCAATCTCCCACATTTACTTGGTTATTACATTTTTAGCTGGCCTTGAGTTTTGGCTCACTCTAAAGAGAACCAGTTAAATGTGCCATTTAAAGAAAGGTATTTCAAATAACAAAGTTCTTCAAAACTTGTAACTAAAATTCACTTTCATTCTCATGTATAGCCTATGCACTCTGGTGTAAATATTTATGGGAAAATCTGGAAATGGATGAAAAAGTGTGATTTATTTGGGAAACGTTTAATTATAAAGTAGAGGAGTCCTGGCAGGAATGATTCAATTATCCCATCTCTAAAAGCAGTCCATGAATAAAACCTCATTCACACAAAATCTAAAGTCCAATTTATTTTTACACTTTTTTTCCCCCAATAGACTAGATTGTTCACCTCTGGGCCTAAATATATACAGATTTAGGTCCTTGAGGGAGATAACTGTCCCCTACAAATATAATTCTAAAAATAGTAAGTGCTAAGAAATTAATTGGTTAAAGACTTTAAACTTGCTACTGTTACTATCAAAATGTTTAAAAAATATGTACTGATGTGATGTGAGTATCTCTACTAGCCATTCTCAAAGCTGACATCCTCACTGTTCACCACATTTGCGTGTCTAGGTGACTCAACTTTAGAGCAGAGAAAGACACACTATGGCCCCCAGGCCAAATCTGGCCTTCATTTGGTTTTGTAAATAATGTTTTATTAGAACACAGCCATCCATTTGTTTAATTATTGTTTATGGCAGTGTTCTTTTTTTTTTTTTTAATTAATTTATTTATTTTTTTTATTTTATGGCTGTGTTGGGTCTTCGTTTCTGTGCGAGGGCTTTCTCCAGTTGCGGCAAGCGGGGGCCACCCTTCATCGCGGTGCGCGGGCCTCTCACCATCGCGGCCTCTCTTGTTGCGGAGCACAGGCTCCAGACGCGCAGGCTCAGTAGTTGTGGCGCACGGGCCTAGTTGCTCCGCGGCATGTGGGATCTTCCCAGACCAGGGCTCGAACCCGCGTCCCCTGCATTGGCAGGCAGACTCTCAACCCCTGCGCCACCAGGGAAGCCCCATGGCAGTGTTCTTGCTACACTGGTAGAGTTAAGTGGTTGCAACAGAGACTACACAGCCTCCAAGTTTAAAGTATTTACTAGCAGGCCCTTTACAGAAAAGTTTGACGAGCCCTGCCTTAGAGCCACATCAAAAGGCATATGGGAAACTCAGCCATGTAATCTGAGATGTGGCAATTGCATAGGCTCAAGGCTGGCTGGCTTCATCACATTTTCTTCAGATACAGAATATGTAAGAGATTTAATGTTCACAGCTATTCAGAAGTAACCCATTAAGTATTACTTTCAAAATTCAGATAAATCATTTTAAAAAAAAGAGTTTTGGCAGGTATCTCCATCAAAATTCTCATGATAAACTATAACTACAACTTCAAGATCATTTTAAAATCGAGGAGCTTCTTCAGAAAAAGCTTGAGCTTTTGTAAAAACAAGAGCTGTCTGTCCAGATGCAATATATTACTCTCTCTACTGCTACATGTGCCATTACTTCAGAGCTTCTGGGAACATACATAAATGAAATAAAGAACTTCTGTGTAAGCAGTGTTTACCCAATCTTTCTCCCGTGTAACACTTGTGGTGCATTTTAAGATCAAGAAGTCATATAATCTCATCTACTATGAATTATTTAGCTGATATTTAATCTTTAATTGATTTTATTACTGTGGAAAAAGATGCAATAAAATTTTATTTGCACAATAGAAAACAGTAAGACAGTGCCACCAATTCCCTCCCACTGCCTGGCCAGAGCTCAGAACTTAATTTGCAACTCCCTGGAGTCCTCCTCCCTGCTTTCCTTTCCTCTTACCATTGAAAGTACACTCTCCAAATGCACTCTGCTTTCAAATGATGTAGCTATTTTCCTTAATTATACACACGTCTTTTTTCTCATTGAATCTTTGTATTGAGATGTTCTCCGTAACAACAAGTCTTGCCAAATTACAAGCTCCAGGAGTTGAAGGCCTTTATATACATCATCTGGGCTCTGTTTAAACTACTCTTGGGGCTTCCCTGGTGGTGCAGTGGTTAAGAATCCGCATGCCAATGCAGGGGACACGGGTTCGAGCCCTGGTCCGGGAAGATCCCACATGCTGCGGAGTAACTAAGCCCGCGAGCCAGAACTACTGAGCCCGCGTGCCACAACTACTGAAGCTCGCACGCCTAGAGGCCGTGCTCCACAATAAGAGAAGCCACCGCAACGAGAAGCCCGTGCAACACAACAAAGAGTAGCCCCCGCTCGCCGCAACTAGAGAAAGCCCGCGCGCAGCAACGAAGACCCAACGCAGCCAAAGATAAATAAATAAATTTTTAAAATTAAAAAAATAAATAAACTACTCTTGGCCCAGCCACACTACTTTGTACAGCTTTTAATGCCAGAAGGGTCACTTCTGAGACATTTAAAATATACTCAACATAACAGTGTTAAGTGATACGCAGGTTAACAAACTTTATTCTCCTTTGTTTTCAGGAGGAAAAAGGCAAGGGCAACACTTGATACGAAGTAAACCCATTCAGGTTGAAAACGTCCGGAATGATCAGTAGGGGGCAGACGGTGTTCAACTAAAATCAGAACTATCCCAGGACGCAAAAGCCATCATCCTCATATCTACTGTAACGCCCTTGGGGTCCCAAATGACAATAGGCCATCAAGGTCTCAACTTGGTGCTTTAGATGGAAGATGGAAAAAGTCTCCTTTAGGTCAGCCAGGTTGGGATTATGTTGTTAAATTGTCAGGAGGGGTTCCGGGAAACTCTTATTATTGTCATCAGTCTTATCTTCTCTCTTCTAATCCCTCTTCCTTCAGCTGCTGGAGCTCCCCACCTCCCTTCACAGACAGAACTCTACGTGCAGAATTCACTTGCCAACTTTCTTGTCCCCATGCAGGCCTCTGGCCCTTCAGGTTTTTTTTTGTTTTTGTTTTCCTGGATGGAATGCTTGTGTATTCTCTCCTTTTCTCCAAGCCCCACTCCAACTTGACTACCTGGTGAACTTCTATCTACCCTGAGATTTGCCTACTAATTCTCAGGCTTCAAAGATTCTGACACTGAGATTTATTCTCAACAACCTCCACATAAGGTAAGTACTCTTCGAACGCCATTTATAAAGAAACTGAGGCACAGAAAAGCGACGTAATTTTTTCAGAGTTACACAGTAAGGACAGGCTACAGGCAGGTCTGCATCCAGTTCTGTGTGATTCCAGAGCTCAGACTCCGATCACAGTGGGCTGCTTCTCAGAAACAAGCACAGGAGGAAACACAACAATAAGGAATGGGGCAGTGAAAGAGGACACTTTTTTCTTTTTTTTAACATCTTTATTGGAGTATAAGTGCTTTACAATGGTGTGTTAGTTTCTGCTTTATAACAAAGTCAATCAGCTATACATATACATATATCCCCATATCTCCTCCCTCTTGTGTCTCGCTCCCACCCTCCCTATCCCATCCCACTAGGTGGACACAAAGCACCGAGCTGAGCTCCCTGTGCTATGCAGCTGCTTCCCACTAGCTAACTATTTTACATTTGGTAGTGTATATATGTCCATGCCACTCTCTCACTTTCTGACTTACTTCACTCTGAATGACAGACTCTAGGTCCATCCAACTCACTACAAATAACTCAATTTTGTTTCTTTTTATGGCTGAGTAAAATTCCATTGTATATATATGTGTCACATCTTCTTTATCCATTCATGTCGATGGACACTTAGAGGTTGCTCCCATGTCCTGGCTATTGTAAATAGTGCTGCAATGAACATTGTGGTGCACGTCTCTTTCTGAACTATGGTTTTCTCAGGGTATAGGTCCAGTAGTGGGATTGCTGGGTCGTATGGTACTTCTATTTTTAGTTTTTTAAGGAACCTCCATACTGTTCTCCATAGTGGCTGTATCAATTTACATTCCCACCAACAGTGCAAGAGGGTTCGCTTTTCTCCACACCCCCTCCAGCATTTACTGTTTGTAGATATTTTGATGATGACCATTCTGACCGGTGTGAGGTGATACCTCACTGCAGTTTTGATTTGCATTTCTCTAATGATTAGTGATGTTGAGCATCCTTTCATGTGCTTGTTGGCAATCTGTATATCTTCTCTGGAGAAATGTCTGTTTAGGTCTTCTGCCCATTTTTGGATTGGGTTGTTTGTTTTTTTTGATATTGAGCTGCATGAGCTGCTTGTAAATTTTGGAGATTAATCCTTTGCCAGTTGCTTTGTTTGCAAATATTTTCTCCCACTCTGAGGGATGTCTTCTCGTCTTTTTTTGGTTTCCTTTGCTGTGCAAAAGCTTTTAAGTTTCATTAGGTCTCATTTATTTATTTTTGTTTTTATTTCCATTTCTCTAGGAGGTGGGTCAAAAAGGATCTTGCTGTGATTTATGCCATGGAGTGTTCTGCCTATGTTTTCCTCTAAGAGATTTATAGTGTCTGGCTTTACATTTAGGGCTTTAATCCATTTTGAGTTTATCTTTGTGTATGGTGTCAGGGAGTGTTCTAATTTCATTCTTTTACATGTAGCTGTCCAGTTTTCCCAGCACCACTTATTGAAGAGGCTGTCTTTTCTCCACTGTATATTCTTGCCTCCTTTATCAAAGATAAGGTGACCATATGTGCGTGGGTTTACCTCTGAGCTTTCTATCCTGTTCCATTGATCTATATTTCTGTTTTTGTGCCAGTATCATACTGTCTTGATTACTGTAGCTTTGTAGTAAAGTCTGAAGTCCGGGAGCCTGATTCCTCCAGCTCCGTTTTTCTTTCTCACGATTGCTTTGGCTATTCAGGGTCTTTTGTGTTTCCATACAAATTGTGAAATTTTTTGTTCTAGTTCGGTGAAAAATGCCACTGGTAGTTTGATAGGGATTGCACTTAATCTGTAGACTGCTTTGGGTAGTAGAGTCATTTTCACAATGTTGATTCTTCCAATCCAAAAATATGGTATATCTCTCCATCTGTTTGTATCTTTAATTTCTTTCATCAGTGTATTATAGTTTTCTGTATACAGGTCTTTTGTCTCCTTAGGTAGGTTTCTTCCTAGGTATTTTATTCTTTTTGTTGCAGTGGTAAATGGGAGTGTTTCCTTAATTTCTCTTTCAGATTTTTCATCATTAGTGTATAGGAATGCAAGAGATTTCTGTGCGTTAATTTTGTATCCTGCTACTTTACCAAATTCATTGATTAGCTCTAGTAGTTTTCTGGTAGCATGTTTAGGATTCTCTATGTATAGTATCATGTCATCTGCAAACAGTGACAGTTTTACTTCTTCTTTTCTGATTTGGATTCATTTTATTTCTTTTTCTTCTCTGACTGCTGTGGCTAAAACTTCCAAAACTATGTTGAATAATAGTGGTGAGAGTGGACAACCTTGTCTTGTTCCTGATCTTAGTGGAAATGGTTTCAGTTTTTCACCATTGAGAAAGATACTGGCTATGGGTTTGTCATATATGGCCTTTATTATGTTGATGTAAGTTCCCTCTATGCCTACTTTCTGGAGTTTTTATCATAAATGGGTGTTGAATTTTGTCGAAAGCTTTTTCTGCATCTGTTGATCATATGGTTTTTATCCTTCAATTTGTTAATATGGTGTATCACATTGATTGATTTGTGTATACTGAAGAATCCCTGCATTCCTGGGAAAAACCCCACTTGATCATGGTGTATGATCCTTTTAATGTGCTGTTGGATTCTGTTTGCTAGTATTTTGTTGAGGATTTTTGCATCATTGTTCATCAGTGATATTGGCCTGTAGTTTTCTTTTTTTGTGACATCTTTGTCTGGTTTTGGTATCAGGGTTATGGTGGCCTCATAGAATGAGTTTGGGAGTGTTCTTCCCTCTGCTATATTTTGGAAGAGTTTGAGAAGGATACGGGTTAGCTCTTCTCTAAATGTTTGATAGAATTCGCCTGTGAAGCCATCTGGTTCTGGGCTTTTGTTTGTCGGAAGATTTTTAATCACAGTTTCAATTTCAGTGCGTGTGATTGGTCTGTTTATGTTTTCTATTTCTTCCTGGTTCAGTCTTGGAAGGTTGTGCTTTTCTAAGAATGTGTCCATTACTTCCAGGTTTTCCATTTTATTGGCATACAGGTGCTTGTAGTAATCTCTCATGATCCTGTGTATTTCTGCAGTGTCAGTTGTTACTTCTCCTTTTTCATTTCTAATTCTGTTGATTTGAGTCTTTTCCCTTTTTTTCTTGATGAGTCTGGTTAATGGTTTATCAATTTTGTTTATCTTCTCAGAGAACCATCTTTTAGTTTATTGATATTTGCTATTGTTTCCTTCATTTCTTTTTCATTTATTTCTGATCTGATCTTTATGATTCCTTTCCTTCTGATAACTTTGGGTTTTTTTGGTTGTTCTTTCTCTAATTGCTTTAGGTGTATGGTTAGGTTGTTTATTTGAGATGTTTCTTGTTTCTTGAGGTAGGATTGTATTGCTATAAACTTCCCTCTTAGAACTGCTTTTGCTGCATCCCATAGGTTTTGGGTCATTGTGTTTTCATTGTCATTTGTTTCTAGGTATTTTTTGATTTCCTCTTTGATTTCTTCAGTGATCTCTTGGTTATTTAGTAGTGTATTCTTTAGCCTCCATGTGTTTGTATTTTATACAGTTTTTTCCCTGTAATTGATATCTAGTCTTATAGCATTGTGGTCAGAAAAGATACTTGATATGATTTCTATTTCCTTAAATTTACCACGGCTTGATTTGTGACCCAAGATATGATCTATCCTGGAGAATGTTCCATGAGCACTTGAGAAGAAAGTGTAATCTGCTGTTTTTGGATGGAATGTCCTATAAATATCAATTAAGTCCATCTTGTTTAATGTATCATTTAAAGCTTGTGTTTCCTTATTTACTTTCACATTGGATGATCTGTCCATTGGTGAAAGTGGGCTGTTAAAGTCCCCTACTATGATTGTGTTACTGTCGATTTCCCTTATTATGGCTATTACCGTTTGCCTTATGTATTGAGGTGCTCCTATGTTGGGTGCATAAATATTTACAATTGTTATATCTTCTTCTTGGATTGCTCCCTTGATCATTATGTAGTGTCCTTCTTTGTCGCTTGTAATAGTCCTTATTTTAAAGCCTATTTTGTCTGATGTGAGAATTGTTACTCCAGCTTTCTTTTGATTTCCATTTGCATTGAATATCTTTTTCCATCACCTCACTTTCAGTCTGTATGTGTTCCTAGGTCTGAAGTGGGTCTCTTGTAGACAGCATATATACGGGTCTTGTTTTTGTATCCATTCAGCCAGTCTATGTCTTTTGGTGGGAGCACTTAATCCATTTACATTTAAGGTAATTATCGATATGTATGTTCCTATTACCATTTTCTTAATTGTTTTGGGTTTGTTATTGTAGGTCTTTTCCTTCTCTTGTGTTTCCTGCCTAGAGAAGTTCCTTTAGTATTTGTTGTAAAGCTGGTTTGATGGTGCTGAATTCTCTTAGCTTTTGTTTGTCTGTAAAGGTTTTAATTTCTCCGTCAAATCTGAATGAGATCCTTGCTGGGTAGAGTAATCTTGGTTGTAGGTTTTTCTCTTTCATCACTATAAATATGTCCTGCCACTCCCTTCTGGCTTGCAGAGTTTCTGCTGAAAGATCAGCTGTTAACCTTACGGGGATTCCCTTGTATGTTATTTGTTGTTTTAACCTTGCTGCTTTTAATATTTTTTCTTTGCATTTAATTTTTGATAGTTTGATTAATATGTGTCTTGGTGTGTTTCTCCTTGGAGTTATCCTTTATCAGACTCTCTGCACTTCCTGGATGTGATTGACTATCTCCTTTTCCATATTAGGGAAGTTTTCAACTATAATCTCTTCAAATATTTTCTCAGTCCCTTTCCTTTTCTCTTCTTCTTCTGGGACCCCTATAATTTGAATGTTGGAGTGTTTAATGTTGTCCCAGAGGTCTCTGAGACTCTCTTCAATTCATTCTTTTTTCTTTATTCTGCTCTGTGGCAGTTATTTCCACTATTTTATCTTCCAGGCCACTTATCTGTGCTTCTCCCTCAGTTATTCTGCTATTGATTCCTTCAGGAGAATTTTCAATCTCATTTATTGTGTTGTTCATCATTGTTTGTTTGCTCTTTAGTCCTTCTAGGTCCTTGTTAAACGTTTCTTGTATTTTCTCCATTCTATTTTCCAAGGTTTAGGGTCATCTTTACTAGCATTACTCTGAATTCTTTTTCAGGTAGACTGCCTATTTCCTCTTCATTTGTTTGGTCTGGTGGGTTTTCACCTTGCTCCTTCATCTGCTGCGTATTTCTCTGTCTTCTCATTTTCCTTAACTTACTGTGTTTGGGGTCTCCTTTTCGCAGGCTGCAGGTTCGTAGTTCCCGTTGTTTTTGGTGTCTGCCCCCAGTGGGTAAGGTTGGTTCAGTGGGTTGTGTAGGCTTCCTGGTGGAGGGGACTGGTGCCTGTGTTCTGGTGGATGAGGTTGGATGTTGTCTTTCTGGTGGGCAGGACCGCATGCAGTGGTGTGTTTTGGGGTGTCTGTGACCTTATTATGATTTTAGGCAGCCTCTCTGCTAATGGGTGGGGTTGTGTTCCTGTCTTGCTAGTTGTTTGGCATGGTGTTTCCAGCACTGGAGCTTGCTGGTCGTTGAGTGGAGCTGGGTCTTCGCGTTGAGACAGAGATCTCTGGTAGAGCTCTCGCCAATTGATATTACAAGGGGCTGGGAGGTCTCTGGTGGACCAATGTCCTGAACTCGGCTCTCCCACCTCAGAGGCTCAGGCCTGACACCCGGCCAGAGCACCAAGACCCTGTCAGCCACATGGCTCAGAAGAAAAGTGAGAAAAGAAAAAAAAATGAAAGAAAGAAAAAAGTAATAAAATAAAAAATTATTTAAATAAAAAAATAATTTTTTTAAAAAAGAGAGCAACCAAACCAATAAACAAATCCACCAATGATAACAAGCACTAAAAACTATACAAAAAAAAAAAAATGGACAGACAGAACCCTAGGACAAATGGTAAAAGCAAACTTATACAGATAAAATCACACAAAAGTATACACATACACA
The DNA here is from genome assembly GCF_949987535.1 of Balaenoptera acutorostrata. Classification (NCBI taxonomy): domain Eukaryota; kingdom Metazoa; phylum Chordata; class Mammalia; order Artiodactyla; family Balaenopteridae; genus Balaenoptera; species Balaenoptera acutorostrata. The sequence goes on along the minus strand of NC_080071.1, from coordinate 30,183,544 downwards.
CTCACAAAAAGGAAAAAGAAAAAAATATATATATATATTAAAAAAAAAGGAAGAGAGCAACCAAATCAATAACCAAATCTACCAATGATAATAAGCTCTAAATACTAAACTAAGATAAACATAAAACTAGAAACAAATTAGATGCAGAAAGCAAACCCCAAGTCTACAGTTGCTCCCAAAGTTCACCGCTTCAATTTTGGGATGATTCGTTGTCTATTCAGGTATTCCACAGATGCAGGGTACATCAAGTTGATTGTGGAGATTTAATCTGCTGCTCCTGAGGCTGCTGGGAGAGATTCCCTTTCTCTTCTTTGTTCGCACAGCTCCTGGGGTTCAGCTTTGGATTTGGCCCTGCCTCTGTGTGCAGGTTGCCTGAGGGCATCTGTTCTTCGCTCAGACAGGACAGGGTTAAAGAAGCAGCTGATTAGGTGGCTCTGGCTCACTCAGTCCGGGGGGAGGGAGGGGTACAGATGCGGGGCGAGCCTACAGTGGCAGAGGCCAGCATGATGTTGCAACAGCCTGAGGCGCGCCATGTGTTCTCCCGGGTAAGGTGTCTGTGGATCTCGGGACCCTGGCAGTGGTGGGCTGCACAGGCTCCCAGGTGGGGAGGTGTGGAGAGTGACCTGCACTTGCACACAGGCTTCTTGGTGGCTGCAGCAGCAGCCTTAGCGTCTCATGCCCATCTCTGGTTTCCACGCTGATAGCCGCGGCTCGCGCCCGTCTCTGGCGCTCGTTTAGGTGGTGCTCTGAATCTCCTCTCCTCGTGCACCCCGAAACAAAGGTCTCTTGCCTCTCCGGCAGGTCCAGACTTTTTCCCGGACTCCCTCCCGGCTAGCTGTGGTGCACTAGCCCCCTTCAGGCTGTGTTCATGCAGCCAACCCCAGTCCTCTCCCTGGGATCTGACCTCTGAAGCCCGAGCCTCAGCTCCCAGCCCCAACCTGCCCCAGCGGGTGAGCAGACAAGCCTCTCGGGCTGGTGAGTGCTGGTCGGCACCGATCTTCTGTGCGGGGATCTCTCCGCTTTGCCCTCTGCACCCCTGTTGCTGCGCTCTCCTCCGTGGCTCCGAAGCTCCCCCCTCTGCCACCCGCAGTCTCCTCCCATGAAGGGTCTTCCTAGTGTGTGGAAACTTTTCCTCCTTCACAGCTCCCTCCCAGAGGTGCAGGTCCCGTCCCTATTCTTTTGTCTCTGTTTTTTCTTTTTTCTTTTGCCCTACCCAGGTACGTGGGGAGTTTCTTGCCCTTTGGGAAGTCTGAGGTCTTCTGCCAGCATTCAGTAGGTGTTCTGTAGGAGTTGTTCCACGTGTAGATGTATTTCTGATGTATTTGTGGGGAGGAAGGTGATCTCCACGTCTTACTCCTCCACCATCTTGAAGGTCCTCTCTCAAAGACACTTTTGAAAACACATGTAAGTGAGAGACTACCAAATAGAGCAAGGTCACTTCTAGAAGACAGGAAGAAAAGGGGGATCAAGAGCAAAGGTGAGGATGAGCCGTGAGTGGAAGAGCTTCCTCCTCTTGGGCGGCCAAAGAGAACGATATGAGATGGGTCTGTTTATATTTAAGGGGATAGAAATGGAGGGAATTCACCAAGTCAGGGGGTTAGAGCCATAACAAGCCAAAGCAGGTGTTTTCCCAAGACTCCTAGGATGACTTATGGGAAACCCCCCAAAGGAAGCAGAACGACTAAATCTCCCAATGAAAGTGATACCTTCCCAGTGTCGGTGGCACCTCCTGAGAGAGGGTGGGATCCCTGAGGCCCCAGACTTAAGGACCCAGAGCCCTGGACCAGCAGCATTGTGTGGGCCTGGGAGTAGGTCTCTCTGTAATGTGGTGATGATGTGGCCCCTGGCACCACGCTGGAAGAAGAGGTTCCTGCTGTCACCCTTCCACGCCCTGGAGAGCAGTATGTGCCACTCCACTGCCCCAGGGCTGTCCAGGGGCTGGTCATCTAACTGTGAGATCTAAAGACACTTAAGAGCCTCTCTCCTGGCCAGGCACCTGGGAGTTTGATTGCTGGAATAAGCTACTAGTTGAGGCAGCCTTTGAATAAAATCTCATAAAATTGCCCCATACAATACTTTTTCTTTTCCAGACAATGCTGTTCCACTGTTGGCCCACCAGCCTGCACACAGCCCTAGGTTGCAATGCTTTGATCACAGATGGTGGCTTACTAAAATGAACTGCTTCTTCTTCCCTTCTTTGATTCTGAAGTCACTGTAGTGAGAAAGAAACAGGACAGAGGACTCAGAGTCAGGAATAACTGCCTCGGAAGAAACCTAAGCTTCGAGGGCAGGATATTGCTATTCCAGTCACAAGCAGACACACAGAACAACTTGGTGCCTCTGTGAAAGAGAGGTTAAGTGGCCTGCCTGCCTGTGTCTACAAGTAGCAGCACTGGGGTTACACAGAGAGAATTCTACATCATCCTCCAGCCCTCTCGGGATGTTCAGATGTCATCGGGCGTGATTTTAGCTCTTCAAGCAAAGAAAGGAGACGCTGATACAATCTGAGGCACTACCCGAGAGTCATCTCCTTAGGAAAGACTTAAAAATAATCTAGATGAGCAGTTCTCATATGTTTTGGTCTCAGGAGTCTTTTATATTCTTAAAAATTATTGAAGACACCAAAAAGTGTTCGTTTATGTGGGTCGTATCTATCGGTATTACCACGTTGGACATGAAAACTGAGAAGTTTAAAAAACATGTAAAACACATTTATTCATTTATTTTAAATGAAGTTCATTATATGTTAATTAACATAATATATTTACGAAAAATATTTTCCAAAATTAAAAAAAAAATCGTGAGAAGAGTAGCCTTGTTTTCCATGATTGCAAATCTCTTTGATGTCTGACTCATGTTGGATTCTCATCACTGCATATATATTCAATATGTTGCCCTGTTATTTTGGTTAAAGTATATAAAGAAAATCTGGTTTCACACAGTTGGAAAAGGGAGAAGTACCTTAATAGCCTTTTCAGATAGTTATGGATATTCTTTCTTGACACTGTACCAAAACTCGACAAAAGGGATATTCTTAAAGGTTAGCTGCAATGTGGAATTGAAAACTATATATATCAATAAACTTTTCATATTCTATTACATAAAATCCTTTGGTCTGTCTTGACCTTCGAGTGGATCTTTCACTCAGGCATAATTTTGGAGCAGCATGCTTTAGTCACTTGGAAAATACTGGCTCACAGAGTTAATGAAACAGATTGTCATATAGTATTTTAAAAATCACATTTACTAACATCACTATCAATCTCATGAGAAAAGTCTTTAAGTATTGAGACGCTATCAAGGTCTTGTTGGTGGACATAAGTTTTTCTAAAAATCTAATTTTTTTCTTGAAAGCTTGAGTTGTATCATTGACAACAAATGTCAATGGTCTTATTTGAAACAACCTTGGCAAGTTCACTTTGTGCATTTTCAAGAATGTGTCTACCAAATACACAAGTTGGAATAAACACAGTTTGTCATTCTTTAAAGTAAAAATGAGATTCTTTGGGGGAAAAAAGCAGCTAGTACGTCTCTCAATGCAAACCACTAACTACACATGATTTTTCTTGAGACACATTGTACAGTGTTCTGCCACAGAAGCTCTTTATGCCTCCTTCCCATTTCATGACACAAAATAATTTTTAAAATGTATACTCAAGAATAGAGATTTAATCAAATTAACACTTTTTTTTTTAAAATTTATTTATATGGTTGAGCGGGGTCTTGTTTGCGGCGCGGGGTCTTGGTTGTGGCTCGGGCGCCTTAGTTGGGGCACTCGAACTCTCAGTTGCAGCATGCATGTGGGATCTAGTTCCCTGACCAGGGATCGAACCCCGGCCCCCTGCATTGGGAGCACGGAGTCCTATCCCCTGTGCCACCAGGGAAGTCCCAAATTAACACTTTTTACTGCTTCAACAAGAGCATTCTCAAGTGAAACTGACATTTTTGTTTCTTCCTGCAAGCACGTGGCAGTGAGGAACACAAAACCACTCATACTGTTTGGTGCCACTGCTAGCAGTTTTGCCGTTACTTTTGCACGATTAGTGCAAATTTCAATGCAGTAAAGAAAGGCAAATGACATCCTAGTGTTATTATGAAGTCAGTTTTAATGTTGCAGATCTCCTAAAAGGGTCTCAGAAATCTCCAGGTGTCTGCAGATCACACTTTGAGAACTGCTATCTAGACAAATGATTTCCAGAAATTGTTCTAGGAGATGATAATCAGCCAGATTATTAATAATAGCTGCACAGTCAGGATAAGCTAGGTTATGTGGCAAGCACAAAGCCCTTAAAATCTCAGTGGTTTATACCAAAGGCCTGTTTCTTATTTACTACATGTTACCAATTGGCTGGACAAAGGGCACTCTGTTTATCACCTTCACTTAGGGACCCAGACTGATGCAGCAGCCTCCATCTCAAATGTTACCAATCGCTGTACTAGAGGGGAAAAGAGACTCTAGTGGGTCTCACACCAGCAATTACATTACATTACTGACTCGAGTCAATTCTGCTTACAGCCTATCAGTCACATGGCCCCATCCAACCACAAGAAGGGGCATGGCTGAGTACAATCTTCCATGTGCCTGAGAGTAGAGAGCTGGCAATATCTGGTGAATCGCAATAATGATTACAGTAACAGCTAACATACATGGTGCATTTGTTATGTGCCAAGCACTGTTTCAACAGCATGTGTCACTTATTTATGCTCTCAACACTCCCATGAGGTCGGTTATACAAACTCTATTCTTTGGATCAGGACACAAAGGCACAGAGAGGTAAAGTAACTTGCTGAAGGTCACACCAAATTAGAAGTGGTGCTGGGCAGGTAGATGGACTCCAGAGCCCATGATTTTAACCTCTAAGAAGCCATATTACCCATAATTTTTCCCCAGTCTAGAACAAAATGAGAGAAATAAAAACTTTTTCATAATGATAAATGGAAAGGATTGTCCTTTATTAAAAGGTGCCTTTTCTCCTTTAAAATATTAACATGTTCTTTCTTTTATGAATTGATGGTAGTAAGTGGTAGGTACTTTTAAAATTTCCTTACTAGGAAAAGTAAAAGGTTGGCAACCTTAAGTTAGTCCCTTTTCCTAATTATTTTTGTTCACTTTAATTGACCAAAAATACGAAAATTTGTGACCACTAGTTTGGGAGGTTTTTTGATTTGTTTCTGGTCTTAGCACTATGTTTTGATTCAACCAAATTTTGGTCATTATGTGCTAGGTACCACTCTGAGCTCTGTCAAGCATTGTACTAGATGGTTTCATGGACATTGTTTTATTTAACTCTATGCCATACTGCTTCCTTATTAAATGATTAAAACATGCATTTTTTTTTTACCCTAAAGCTAACTGAAGCAGTAAAGATCTGGAGCATGGCAGGCCCTCAAAAGGCAACTGAAGCACTCGTAGCAATGAACACCAGTTATTTTCTACGAAAGTTACTAACGAGCAAACACAAGCCTGTCAATAAGTTTCTCGCTAAACTTCATCATCATCATCTCTCTCTGTTAGGGATCTTTTATGAGATGTAGATTTTCTCTCAGGTTAAAGACCAAAGGAGCAACAAGCTGATTTCACCAGCTGGGCCCTGGAACTCGGCCATAGATGATTTCCTGCAAAGGACTCCGAACACGAGCAAGGTTCACTGGCCAAGGGCCCAGGCCGTCAAGCCAAACCACAGCTTAGCTTAGTTAAAAGGGACACAGGGCTTGGATACAAGCAAGCTGTTCTGAGCTCCATCACAGTCAAATTTATTAGCTTCCATTAGAAAATTGAGATGTACAGGAGAAATACTCATTGTAAACAGGTGCTGAAAGACAGAATCTTCATAAATATTAAGCCTTGGGAAATAAAAGGTGATTCAAACAATACTGAATACCAAGAATATACCTATTGTTTTTGAATAAGGTACCTTAACTATTTCTTTTTACAAAAGATGGAAGGAAGAATGGAAGGGAAGGAAGGAGAGAGGAATGGACAGAAAAAAGAAGTAAAAAGTAAGTAAGGAAGGAAAAATCTTCGAAGATATATATATACCTTGGTGGCATATAATAGAATACTTAAATTTTAAGTCCATTATAGTAAATGACTACGTCTTGGCTAGTCCCTTCCCTCTGAGGAGATGAACAGTATGTATATCGTCACTGACCAAATAAGTACCAACCCTGGAAATGATCAAGAGAGACAGTGCATTCTGTCACCAGAGGGATGAAAGTTCTCCAATCATTTTTAAACTCCAGATTCTATTTGGAAACAGAGCAATTAAAAAAAAAAAAAAACAAGATGGCAATACTAGGACGTTTCTAGAGGGGAAGAGTTTGTGAATATAAAAGCCATTTTTAGAAAGACTCATGAACCAATTAAGTCACTAAGAGTTATTTCTGAACCTCATATATTAAGGTACTGATTCTAACAGCTGGAGGCGTGCATTTGGATCAAACGTTTATAAATTCTCGTGGCTATTTGAAAATGGCTGTTCAAGTTCATTGTCATTTAATAGGGCAACTGTAGAAATATTCTTATAACCTTTCCATTTAACAACCCTACGGATAGCCTTCAGAAGTTGATTTCCATGCTCTGTTGTCAATGGATGTCTTCAAACATCTCTATTCTATAATTAGGAGGCGGGCTGTTTTTAGAGGGTGAGGGTTTAGTTAACAGTTGCAACATAGAAGGTGGGGATGTATTTGGTAGGAGAATATGCCATAAATCCTCACTGATGGCTGGAATGGCAGGTCCTCCGGGTGGGAGGGCAGTGAGGAGGGAACCACCAGGGACCTGCAGTGACAGTTAGCAAGACGCAAAGGAGAAAAGCAAGGGCTACAACTCATTAATGAGAGATGGCAACAGAGGAGAAGGCCTTCCTTATTAAAACCTGTGTGGAGTAACAAGCACGTACGGTAGTAGCCAAATTCCCATTTTGTGCAAGAAACAAGAATAAGCTAGCTGCACCATGAACCCGCAAAGGTACTCGGACCAAGGGAAGAAGGGAGAGATGCCAGATGGCTACAATAAGCTATTCATGTTGACCAGGAGAATGTATATATAATTAATTTATAAACATTGACAATATGTACAGGCCTAAATCAATTCCACGGACCTCACTGCAAAAATGCCCCTTTTTGAAGGCCTTCTCTACACTGATGCAAGATAAGTTAAAACCATGCAAAATTAAACACTTCGACCCTTGAAAATAATCCACCTATAATAACTGTTAAGAAGATGGTCATTTGGCTTAAAATAACAAAGCCTCTATGAGTCCTCTTGGCTCAGTGAAAAGACATGGTGAATGCATGTTAGGAAGCTCAAGCAAGCAGAAGGGGCTTGGTGACTTTTGGTGCAGCAACAGCTCCCTAGGACTAGGCTCTTGGGGGCCAAGTAACAGTCAGTTTTGCTTTCATTAATCTCTTTGACTTGAGATGGCATCCCTAATTCTCATTAAGCAAAAGAGGAACCAATAAAATGGCAAAGAACTGCAGAAGGCCTACGATCTCTAATGTCAGGAGCATGGCTGGGCAAGACAACGCAAGAATTGTGGACAATATCTCATCTATGAGTGAATCATGGAACTTTGCTTGGTAAACTTGGGCTCTCATTGATTCCCACATTGCACAACCTTGAAAATTTTACGTAAGCTCATCGTACATCAATTTTCCCAACTACAAGACCAGAAGAATAGTTAAACCTCCTTCTTTGTTATACAACTGTTTTCTGTGACTACCTGGAAAAAATGCTCCTCAAAAGAAAATACAATCTGTATTCGTCAGCCTTAAAAAGGAAGGAAATTCTGACACATGCTACAACACGATGAATAAGACAGTATGCTAAGTGAAGTACATCAGTCACAAAAGGACACATACGGTGTGACTCCACCTAAATAAGGTACACAGAGTCGTCAGATTCATAGAGACAGAAAGTAGAATGGTGGTTGCCAGGGGTAGAGATGGGGTGAGGAGGGAATGGGGAACTGTTGCTTAATGGGTACAGAGTTTCAGTTTTACAAGATGAAGGGGGTTCTGGAAACTGGTTGCACAACAGCATGAATGTGTGTAACACTACTAAACTACACACTTAAAAATGGTTAAGATGGTAAATTTTATGTTTTGTATTTTTCCCACAATTAAAGATTTCAAAAATAAATAAATAAATAAAATGCACAATGGGCCTGGCCCAGTGGAGACCATCAGTCTACAAGTATTGACCACAGGAATGAACGAGGCTCCTCATATAAGAGAGACGAGATCTAACTGGCATATCATCACTAAAGGATCTTTAAACGTTTTGAGAAATGGACCCAGAGCATTTGGTGCAATGAGTAAGGGAACCACAAATTATGTGTGTCAATGAGTTATCTGCTATGCCTGAGCCTTAGCTCTTGCAGGGACCATCCACTTCTGAGAATCAGGTGACATATACCACGTTAAGACCATGCTGTCAGGAAAGACAGCCTTTTGCCAACCAAGTAAGCCACTGCCATAGGAGAGTGACAGGAGCATACCTGGGGGAGGCGACGCAGGTACTAGGGCTGTAGACTCCTAAATGCTTTTCAGCTGCCACGTGGATATCTTGCAATTTGGCAGATTACCGCTCTAACCAAGAAATGGAATGTTATAGTATTGCGCTCTATCACAATGCACAGTCCTGTTTGCAAAGGAGCCTGGGAGATATCCATGAGTAAGGGAGAAGACATTCTGATGAGTCCATTTATTCATTCACGCTAAACTTACTGAGCCCCACCATAAGCAGGTGCATTGACAGTCATGAGAGATACAAAGATGAACATATCCTGCTCTTTGCCCTCCAAGTCTGGTGAAGGGAGACAGGCGGGTCACCATACCATTAAAAAGTACAATATGGTAAGTATTGGGCACTGGTAAACTAAACACAGAGGAAGAAGTGGTCAAAAACCATGGAAATGAATAAGGCTTCAAAGAAGGGACTGCTTTGGGGCTTGGTCTGGTCTAGGAGGAAGGGGAATAGAGCAGATTCTAGCCACAGGCAAGGTCTTGTAAAAAACAAAGATGTTATGGAAAAAAAAATGTGTTTGAACAATGGTGAGAAGATATCTGTAACTAAGACATATGTGTGTGTCAAAAGAGGGAGAGAAGGGTGGGCGATAAAACTAGAGAGGTGGGTTTGAATCATGGTGACAACCCTGAATATCACTCCAAGTAGTTTGGCTTTGTCTTTAAGGTTTGAGAAACATAACTCTTGGATGGCAGGAAGACAAGAATGACTATTTAGATAGGAGTGCCATTTAAGAGGCCGTTGTTAACAGATTAAGCCAAAGTAAAGAGGACTCAAACTAAACGTGTCAGTGATACTAAGGGAGTAGGTACAAGGGGTGGCAAAGAGGAGAGCAAAGGAAAACTTCTAGCTTACATGACTGTCTGTGATAAAGATTACTGGAGGAAGAACAAGACTAGGGCAAGATGATGTGTTCGGTCGGGAGCACTTTGTAAGGTTCAGTCTCCTCATTCATAAAAGGAAAATAAATAATAAGTGATCAGTCTGGATCTTCAGGCTGTTGTGAGGATTAAATGATAAAATAACAAGAAGAACACAGTACTATCACTTATGATTAGATTTGTGGAAGTGTGGACCCAGAGAGGATTTGGGACAGGAGAGAACCATTTGGGAGTTACTGGTATAGAAGTTATGGTTGACAGTGCTGGAGGGTATGAACCTGGATCACCCAGGGAGATGACGTCCTGTAATCTAGGACCAGACCCTGGTGCACGCAAGTATGCAGGGCATGGGGCACTGGGGTGGAGACCAGCAAAGATGACTTGAAGGAATGATCCAAATATGGGAATCTGGAGAAAATAGCTTCACGGGAAAAAAACAGTGAATAGCCAAAAGTGCCAATTGTGCCCAGAAGCTGGTAGGATGGGAACTAGAATGAGTGGGTCTAACACTTAAGAGGTCAAGAGTACTCTCAGCAAAAGCTACTCCAGTGGAGGGGAGGGGTGAAAACCAGATCACAGTTCGCTTAGGAATGCTGTGTTTTCCTAATGTATTTTGACATCAGATAACTCTTTAATTGGGGAAATCTTCATTCTGTAGGGCTGGAACACTGAGATTTTACTCTCTCCCCAGGAGCTACAAATACAAATTTTCTTCTTTAATTTGGAGAACAAAGGGACTTGTGAATCAAACTGAGAGGAAATTAATGCTGTTAAGATTCACTGTTATATTTTTTCATGGAGAAAAGAACACTAGGTTTGGTGGGGGGAGAGTGAAGAGACAATGGGAATAAAATATAAAACAGCACAAACGAAAGTAGAGAATTTTCTGTAATAATGCCGGAAGTTGTACTAATGCAGTACTGATGGGAAAACAGAAGTGAGTGCCTTTGAGACTCTATATCCATCTGCCTAGGGCCATGAAAGACACCTGTTTACATGCCCTTTACAACACACCCACTCTTACCTTTCTTTTGATATCAGTGAACTGGGAAAACATTAAAGACCAATAAAATGACAGCTCCAGGATATAATAGTAGTGAAGGTCAGGCGTGAGTGGCTGAGGATCAAGGAGAAAAAGGCAAGATTAATAATTAATACGAAACCAAATCTGTGTGTCAAACATCTCAAGCTCCGTACTGAAAAGTGGCATGGTCTTACGCCTCCACAAATTCTGGCCCCATTCTCTCTGTGGATAAGGGAGCTTTGAAGGACGCCTATAATCCACAGCTTTATGTCATTAGCTTTGTTTCACCTCCAACCAAAAAAGTGTCAATCAGTATGAACATTTGGCATTGGTACCCGATTCACCGCTCATTTTAACAATTGCATTTATGGTACTTTGACATGAGTCTCTAAAGATTCCTTTAGGCAACCTGCAAAAAAATTCTAACATATACACAGAAAGAGTAACTCTGGACAACTCCTGTGAGATTCCACAGCACAGGGACCAGGGGAGGTGGAAGAAACTGGAGTACTATATGGGTCACTGAGACATAGTTTCAAATTCTGCCTTAACTGGAGCTTTCTTGTCTTTAGGAAATGTTCTGTACGTTGTAAATATTATAAAAAAAAAAAGATAATTCAAAAACATTTATTAAAAGATCAGGGGGACAAGAAAGCTGCTAAGAGATACCAGACTAGGCGCCCAGCCAGGGAATCTGAGTTTGAGTCCCCGCTCCACAGCTTAAGTAGGGCCTTAGTTTACTTACTGGAAAATGGAGGTAACACCTGCCTCACAGATCCAGGAATGGGGAGAAGCTCAGGGAAGCAGTGGAAGTCAGTAATATTTATTTTGCACATAAATCCATAAAAACAAAACAGAGTTTTAAACAACCATTTTTGGTGAGTTGTTTTTAATTGTTTCATTGGGTTGTAATGAAACAACTTGCTCTCCCAGAATGAATGAAAGACCTTTGAAACTCATTACACGAACACCTCCACACCACTGCACACAAGGGGTTGAAACTGAAATGTTTTGTAAACCAATAGCAGCATAATAAGTAACTTTCGCAAGAAGTCGGCAATCACTTAACTACCAACTCTAAGCATGGACATCAAGAAAAACAGTTGTCCCCCTCATTCATCTTTGTCAACAAAACACACGAGGAAAGGATCCTCTCCACTCAGTATATCATTACAGGGCACAAAGAGAGGGGTAAATGACAATATTCCAAGTATTTAAGATAGCAAAACAGCAGTTGGGCCTGTGAATTACAATTGTGTACAGTAAGTCATTGCTTTCAACGTTGCTTTAGTCTTGATCAGATAGCCCTGGAATGTTCAGCTCTCTCTGACCATGTCATGTTGCTGATTTAGTCTTTCTTAATTTGAATACACTACATGAAAGAGATGGAAATGCAAACTGGAATCCCCATTTCAACATGTCCCTAGCCTTGAACCTACCCGAGGGGTATAGCCAACACCAGACCCTACCCCCTGTTGCAACACTGTGTGTAATAGAGAAATTGCAGGGCACACCTGCTCCCATTAACTTTGTTAGACCAAATGTCTCTAAAAAGACAACCCAAAGAATCCCAAACTCAAAAATCCAAATTGCTTATCACAATGTCCGTCTCTTTATTTTATCACTAAAATACCTGGTTGTATTTGTTTCTCTTAAATAATATATCCCAAATGAACTAGAAGTTCTAGAAATGTTTCAGCAAGAAATTTCGAGAACAGTCCCAGCTTTGATATTCAAGTAGTAACTGAGCTAGGGACCACAACACATGCTAATATCACTGAGTTCATGGACAGAGGCAAAGGTATGTCTGTGGGCAGGGATCTGAAATGCTCCCTGCCTGGGATATGATTTTAATCTCATTTTCAACGATGCTATTTTTGTCTACATGTAATGGGACAAGCCCATTTTTCTGAGTTCAAGGAAACAGTGCTTTATTTACATCTTTAGAGGCTGCTCCTAAGCCACAAAGTGAACCAAACTCAGCACGCCAGCTCCAGCTCCTCACGTGAGCTCTGCCCGCTAGCTGCCGAGACAGGCCAGGGCTGTTATCAGGTCCTCAGTGACCAAAAGCACACTGGCTGTTAGAAAGGGAATTATCCACCTATTGAAGCGATTGTATCTTACTCTCTAGCAAACGCACCTTCCACACTTCCTCCGTCTGCTCCAGCTTTGATTCTAACACAAACTCTCTCTCTCACTAGGCTGTGTCCACCATCAAGCAGCAGGGGGTACGGCAGGGGGGCAGGCAAAGTGGCGGCCCAACCTGCCGGGACCTGCCTGAAACCATGCCGCTGACCTAAGAAAGGTAATTTACATGTGTAAAAACCCAGCCGGTAATGTGTCCTTACCTGATAGGGGTAATTGTACCAGCAGTGCCTTGTATTCCACAGCCAGGGGGTCTGAAAAACATGACAATGAAACAAATTTCACATGTTTTGGAAAAGAAGCGGGAGAAGAGATGTTTATGACAGGTTCTGGCCCCCCAGTATTTGGGGATTTCAACAATCTACCTGTGTGAGAACGGAAGGACTCAGTACAATTAGGAACAGGAGAGCAAAGCCATGAGGATTCCGTCATACATTCTCTCTGGGTAATCTAAACTCAACTGGCAGTATTTCAAGCCACTTCCGGGATAGAGTCCTAGCTGGTGTTTTTTTATATTTTGCTGGTCCTGTAGACATATCCCTGCTAGGTAACCAGCCTCAACAGCAGAGCCCTTCAAGTGTCTCGCCAAGACCAGCTGCAAATCATCAATCTATTATCAATAAACAATGCTGATGGTGCAAATCTCCTTGAAACTCTTCCAACTCAATGTTTACAAAGCAACATTATTAATCAATTGTTTCACACATTGAGTGGGGGTCAATAGCAGGCAGGGACTCTTATTTCAGTAGGACAGCTCTGACTAATTCCAGGCCTGAGGGAATTAGCCCTTACAGTACACCCCACGCTCGGACTCATGGTCAAGGTCTTTCGAAGACAAAACAATCTTTCTTAATTTAATGGCAATCACTTGCCTTACCACCTTGTAAAATCAGAGAGAGCATCTAAGTATACACACAGATTCCAAACATCTGTAAAAAACAGGGAGGGGTTGGTATGGATTTGAATAGAGAGCTGAACCATCCCATAATACCAGCACAAACTTTCTCATATTTTTGTATTAACTTTATCATTCTTTTTGCATTCCTGATCTATAGCTATTAGCACTTGATGGTATACATCTATACACATTTGATACACATCAGTATGTTTCTAACTATTAAGAAACATAATCTATCATTAATACAATCTGTGTTTATATATCTCAAAATGATAATACTGTCATTGAGAGTTTAATGTCAGATATATTTGTACTGACCTAACCTCTGTATCTTGTCCCAGGCCCTGTAAGATCAAAAGTTGCTGCCTCTGCAGTAGGATAATGTAGTTGTCTCTCTGAAAGCCACAGAGATATCCTTCCACCCCCCATGGTCCTCATCAGCCCTGCACCGATGAGGATGAGGATGAGGATGAGGAGGATATTTGCTAGTATTTGTTGAGTCCTCCCTATGACCATACACTTTTTTTTGAGGGTTTTCCTTCATGAGCTGTTATTTATTTAACCAATTAAAAAGTTGTTTCTCTTTAGATTGTCCCATATACTTTTAAAGGATCTCACATGTATGAACTCATTTAATCATTATAGTAACTAGTAGTAGTATTTGCCTCATTTTACAGATGGGTAAACTGAGGCCCTGTGTCCGTAATTAACCATCCAGGTTAATTAGCGAGGCAGGGCCAGAGCTGGAAATCAAACTCAGACTGTCTGGTCTCAAAGCCGAACACAGCCACTGTGACCCTAACTTTTGAGTCTGATAAAAACTGAACCAGGCCTCAGTTTAGGGAGCCAGGCTGAAGTAAAAAGCCGTGCCGTGCCCTAAACCTAATGAGGTCCAGGGATCTTTACAGTCCCCTTTCATTCAAGCACTCCTGATTCTCCTTCCATTTCTCCTGCTTTCGCCATTTGCTACCTGTGCTACGCTGTACGTATCACGCAATCTCTCTGCACTTAACTTCCTTGGTGCCTGAGTTGTCTGTCTGTCTGTGTCCTCCATTTCTCATGTCCATGACACTGAGGTTTATGAGTGACCGACCTCACAGGGTGATTGTGAGGATCAAATGAGAGAGCATGTATGAAAATGCTGCAGAGGCTTCAGAAGCTTAATAGGTTATTGACTTATATAAACGACACATGTCCGTTGAGGAAGATATAGAAAATATTGAAAATAATAAAAAGAAAAATAATTTGAATTCTCATCACTATTAACATTTTAATGTACAGCCCATTTGGGGTCTTTCTTTCTATATAATATAGATATACACGCAGATACGGATAGATTTCTTTTTAAACACACACATATATGCATTATTTTTAAATGTGGGCACAACACAGCAAAATCTACTTTAGAGTACAAATGTTAGTTATTACCTTCCTCTCTGATAAAACTGTTTACTATCTCTACAATTAGCTGAAAGTCCCTGAGGGAAACGTATGTCAGATTCTTACGTTTATCCCTCCAGGATGAGACACTCAAGTTGACAGTTCAGCATTCATTACTGAATGCTAATGAGAAGGAATGCAGAGTGAAATGCAACACCTATAAAAAGCCTCGTAGTCTTTTTTCTGAATGCATCAGTCCCAAGCCCACAGGGCGTGTGCGTGCTTGCCTCTAAAGACACAGCAGAAATCTCTTCCACTACAGTCATCCTTCCCGTCACAGGCGGGAGAGCAAAGGTACAACTCCCAGTGACCCAGGAAAATCCATCATTTAGAGCTTCCCTTCGTCTGTGAGCTTCTTGGCTCCTTGGTTTTCTTCTAACACCCAGGCTTTTCCCTGGATGCATCAGATGTGCATCACCTAGACATGCTTGTATCATGTGTGGAAACCCGACTGACCTGAAGAAACAGTGGGTGAGTCTTTGTCTCTCAATGGGTCCCGCCCACTTGAAGCAGGAGCAAAGAACACTGAGAATTTGATGGGGCTACCAAGGCCACAGCTCAGCCTGCAAGCTTGTTTGCCAAACATTTAAGTAAGCACTTTCACATACTTATTTCACAATGCGTGTTCACATATACTTCCTACTTTGACAATACTAGATATTAATATCATCTTCTATGTGCTACATTTTTCTAGGATCTCATGTTATGGCTCCCAAAACTCTTTGAGACAGAACAAATACTATCTTTCCCAATTTACAGATGAGAAGACAAGTCCATGAA
Source organism: Balaenoptera acutorostrata (assembly GCF_949987535.1). NCBI lineage: Eukaryota > Metazoa > Chordata > Mammalia > Artiodactyla > Balaenopteridae > Balaenoptera > Balaenoptera acutorostrata. The sequence continues at coordinate 30,167,846 of NC_080071.1, read as the reverse complement.
ATTGTGATTCTACTAATTTCTAACAGCGCAACACTAACATATGAATCTGGATTGGCTGCTTATATTTAATGCATTAGGTATAGCATCTTTAGTTTCAACTGATACCATAAACCTACTGTTTTTTAAATCAGTTTTTCCAGATACCTTTTTTTAAAGAATTCTTTTAGTTGTATTCTTTTTTTTTTTAACATCTTTATTGGAGTATAATTGCTTTACAATGGTGTGTTAGTTTCTGCTTTATAACAAAGTGAATCAGTTATACATATACATATGTCCCCATATCTCTTCCCTCTTGCATCTCCCTCCCTCCCACCCTCCCTATCCCACCCCTCTAGGTGGTCACAAAGCACCCAGCTGATCTCCCTGTGCTATGCGGCTGCTTCCCACTAGCTATCTATTTTACGTTTGGTAGTGTATATATGTCCATGCCACTCTCTCACTTTGTCACAGCTTACCCTTCCCCCTCCCCATATCCTCAAGTCCATTCTCTAGTAGGTCTGTGTCTTCATTCCCATCTTATCCCTAGGTTCTTCATGACCGTTTTTTTTTTTTCCCTTAGATTCCATATACATGTGTTAGCATACAGTATTTGTTCTTCTCTTTCTGACTTACTTCACTCTGTATGACAGACTCTGGGTCCATCCACCTCATTACAAATACCTCCATTTCATTTCTTTTTATGGCTGAGTAATATTCCATTGTATATATGTGCCACATCTTCTTTATCCATTCATCCGATGATGGACACTTAGGTTGCTTCCATGTCCTGGCTATTGTAAATAGAGCTGCAATGAACATTCTGGTACATGACTCTTTTTGAATTATGGTTTTCTCAGGGTATATGCCCAGTAGTGGGATTGCTGGGTCGTATGGTAGTTCTACTTTTAGTTTTTTAAGGAACCTCCATACTGTTCTCCATAGTGGCTGTATCAATTTACATTCCCACCAACAGTGCAAGAGGGTTCCCTTTTCTCCACACCCTCTTTTTTAAGAATCATTTCCATGTTCATTTGATATCAAAATCTGTATAGGTAGTAACATAATTAAGAACATAAAAAGCTGCAATAGTTAGATGTCAAGAAAGAATAATGGTTATGAAAAAATACACTGAAAACCCTCATTTTAGAAGGATGGGCCTAGCATCTTCCTACATAATTAGAGAAAAGCTCTGTACCTAGGACAGTGCAAGGTGATTCAAGCACATTTTCTGAAAATAGAAATGCCTGTTTTACATGGCATTACAATATCAGGGGACATTATCAACATTGGAAAATCCAAAAACCCAATGATTCTCAAATCTTGGCATTCCAGTAACTTAAGATTCACTTTATTCTCCCTCAGACATATACAGTTAAATAATGATATGAAGCACGTTACAGATTTTACAGTATTTTATACATAGTATCTCATTTAATTCTCATAGCAACATTGTAAGTGCTCAAGATAACATAGCGTGCAGGTACCATAAAAGACAAAGAATATGCTGCTGTGGGGGCTCCTCAAACTATTAAAATGCAGGATCTGATTCAGTAGGTCTGGCGTGGGGCTGAGAGTACATTTTTAACAAGCTTCAAGGTGATGCTTGGACCCTGGACCACATTTTGAGTAGTAAGGTGCTAGAGTAAAGTAAGGAGGGTGATCCAACTTGGTATTTACCAGGTGTAAGGCACCTTGCTAGGCACTTTGTTATAATATTTCACAATTCACTGTTAGGTGAATAAATTAATAAATTATTTCTAATCTTTACAATAGCCAGTTTTGAAGCAGAAATTGTTAGTAAAACACTATTTAGCTGGAGACAATGCTTCTCAACCAACTTCTGTGCTTGCTAGAACCACACATCTAAGCTCTGGTGGAAGAGATGTGAGCAGAATTGACACGTGTCACGTTGGGATGCTGTCCCTAAGAGTAAATGTGAATGAGCTGATCTCACCCTTTCTGCATTCCCATTGGAGGGAGATAATAAGAGCTGGAGCTGTCATCTTTCACCCTGGGATGGAAGTTTCTGTTGAAGTTGATGTTGGAGGCCTCCTACTAGCCCTGGTCTGCTTACCTCTGGATTATATGTGTGACACAGATAAATTCCTATCATCCTCTCATATCTAAACTACTGTGTTGTCATATATATATATATATATATATATATATATATATATATATATATACACACACACACACACACACACACACACACACACAGTAGTATAGCCTGTATTCTCATTAATAGAGCCATCCCTAGGTATTCTCGGGGGATTGGTTCCAGGACCCCTCATGGATTCCAAAATCCAAGGATGCTCAAGTCCCTTATATAAAATGGCATGAACAGTCGGCTCTCTATATCCATTGGTTCTTGCATCCGTGGATACAGAGGGCCGACTGTATATGCATCAAGGTAAGTATGATTATTTTATAGACAAAAAGCAATCTCAAAGAGGTACCGTAATTAACTGAAGGCTACCCAGCTGGTAAGTAGAAAAGCTGGGACACAAACTCAGGCCAGCCAGATTCTTCCATTATAACTTCCCAAGGTACTCTGGGTGTACAAAGAATGCGTAATGAAAGAAAATCATGGATATTTGGAATTGATTTATCCATAACTGAGAATCAATAATGAGCTATTACCTAAAAATATTGAATTTTCGGGTTAGAAAGGACCTCCAAATCCTGCTTAAGCTACAAAAGAAATCACATGTCCCAGATGGCTAGCAATGCCTCTCACTGTTAAAGAGTTCTATGATTATAGGTCATTCACAAGATCCCTCAGATTTACTTCCTACTTTTTTTCTTTTTTTTTTTTGGTCAACAGAAATCATACCAAGTTTTTTTGTTGTTTTAGCATCTGCTATGGACTGAATTCGCATATTCAAGCCCTAAACCCTCAACGTGACTGTATTTAAAGACAGGGTCTTTAGGAGATAATTAAGGTTAGATGAGGCCATAAGGATAGGGCCCTAAACCAATAGGGTTGGTGGCTTTATAAGAAGAGGAAGTGAGAGAGTGCTCTCTCTCCTCACATGCTCAGAGGAAAGGCCACGTGAGGACTGCAGTGATGAGGAAGAGAGTTCTCACTGAAAACCAAACCTTGCCAGACCTTGATCTGGAACTTCTAACCTCCTGAATGGTGAGAAGTAAGTTTCTGTTGTTTCAGCCACGTCGTCTATGGCATTTTGCTTTGGCAGTCCAAGCTGACTAACACAGCATTGTAAGACAACTCTCCATAAATGCTACTTAATAGCTCTTAAGGTACACATCAACTAATTTCAATTTAAGAAGACTTACAAAACATCTGAACAAGACTAAGACAGACAGTAACAGAGTGGATACGAAATGACCTCTAACACTCTCAATTTAAATCACAATGTATAATGGGATTTTTCATTATACAGTATTATGCACATCTGCTCCCAGACACATCACGTGAGACACAACTTGGCCACAAGCACATCCATCAATAACACAGTGTCCCAGGGGAGGCTTCTGAGGCTCTTCTCACCCTGAGCAAACCGAACTCCAGCACCAGGATGGAGGTCAGATGTGCTGCTGGAGGTCACTGAGCAGTCCTCATTCGCCTTTTGACCAAACGCATAAGACTTGAGTGCTATGTATTCTGTGATTTTTTTTTTTTTAAAGTAGAGAAGTCTTTTTTTTTTTTAAGTGTCAGTAAATGTGTTTTTTTTTTTAATCAAGTTGCTTCTTTTATCAGTTGTTCTGTAGAGGTTTCATAGTGAACAGAACTAGCAAAAATAGATCAGGTCTGATCATTTCACTTTACCATCTGGAATAAGATAGGCTTGGTCTTATTTTATTGTTTTTAAGTTCCATTTGATATACTTCTTCAAAATAATAGTTAAAAAAAAAACAAATGTAACTTTCAGTTTCCATGCCACCTATCATGATGATGGATCAATCATCTGACATCAAGAAGGCCTTGTCCAAGCCCATAGAACATACAACACTAAGGGTGAATCCTAATGTAGACTATGGACTTTGGGTGATTATGATATGTCAGTGTAGGTTCACCAGTTGTGACAAATGTACCGCTTTGGTGGTGGATTTGATGATGGGAGAGAATATGCATGTGTGGGGACAGGGGTACATGGGAAATCTCTGTACCTCAATTTTTCTATGAACATAAAACTGCTCAAAAAAAAAATGAAGTCTTAAAAATCAAGGCTAACTCAGATCACTGACATTTATCATGTCACTGTAAACTAAAGGAATAACTGAGTTCGAAGCAAAAGACCAGGCAAAAGGATGCTCAGTTAACCAGGCAAGCGCTAAACGATTAAACAGAAATATAAATATACATACACACCTTTTTTCCCCCCAAGAATCAGTAGGTACCTACAGCTGAACGAATAGTAGTTTCTTTGAATTAATAATTAACAAAAGAACAAGAATCATATAAAGTATTAAAAGCATTTCGTTGCCTCATCAAAAATGTGAAAAATGTGTAGGTCTTTACCTGAAGTCCGCATCTTAGAAGCAAACTTTCATCTTTCACTATTTCCATCCAAACTCCTACATGGCTTTCATAAAGCCCAGGTGTGACAACTTAACAGTGAAGGAATATAGTCTAAGAGACATACTGGCCTCTGAATAGTTTAGGTCTGAAATACATAGATCCATGGATTATGTTTTTAAATGCCAGAAAGCTAGATCCCTGAACTACTCTGAAACTTCTTTCACTGAAACTACTCTGAAAACACTTTCACTGAGTTATACTTAAATCTTATACCTTTGGCTTATATTGAAGATTTACTGTAAGAAATAAACATGAGAAAAATGCTTCCTTGTCTGCAATGAGTTTATACTGGAAAGGTTACCACTAGGTAACCACTAAATTCGAATACATAAATTCAAATGATATTTTTCCTTTTAAATTTAGCCCATGGGGGAAAAATACTTCCCTTTGTGAATGCTTCGTATGTTTCCTGTTACCCCATTATCTTTTTACCATGGTTTTGGGAAGCTGAGATCTAATTCTGAAGCTCAGTCACTGCAGTTATGATTGTCTCAACATTTTTGCTTATTTTTCCTTTTGTGTGTAACTTTTTGACGGTAATATCTATATTAATAATTTTATTACATAAACATTGCAAATTCTTTTTAGAAATGTTGAACTGTATGATTTCAATGAATATAAATCAAATCCATTCAAAATGATAATCTACGGTTTTCATTTAATACATATTGCTAAGTAACTCATAATGGAAAGAAATATTTTGTGCTTTGTGAGTTTAAAAACTGATCAATAAATTGTATTTGGTGGTACAGATGAACCGGTTTGCAGGGCAGAAGTTGAGATACAGAAGTAGAGAACAAACGTATGGACACCAAGGGGGGAAAGCCGTGGGGGGTGGGGATGGTGGTGTGCTGAATTGGGCGATTGGGATTGACATGTATACACTGATGTGTGTAAAATGGATGACTAATAAGAACCTGCTGTATAAAAAAATAAATAAAATAAAATTCAAAAATTAAAAAAAAAACTAATACTAAACTTTCTTTGGGTTATTTGTATGGAAATATGTTAATATAAATGTAAAAAAAAAATTGTATTTGGGATGAAAAGAATGAAGCCAGAAGTCTCTGACCAGCCTGAAGATGCGGCTGGTCAGTGATGAGTAGGCTAGAACGCTCCCCAGCATGCAAGGGGTACGCTTTCCTCCTTTCCTGGGTCAGTAGATATGTGACTGTAAATCTACAAAGCAGAGTGGTGACCCCTCCCTAAAGGCCCTTGGCATCTGCATTAGCTTTGAAAGCTCTTGTGATGTGCAAATGTAATTTAGACTTGACCCCGTGGCATTATATAAAGATAGCAGCTTTTCATATTGATCAGACTTTAAAACAGATGCTAGTCCTCAGGACCTAGTCAAGTATATGCCTTCAGCACATTCAGCAATCAATTTGGAAAGTAATTTGCAGATCTGCCAAGCATACAAAAATAGAAGGAGTTCCTCGGAGATGGGCTCTGAGCTCAAAGGGTCTCTCTGTAGGCTTCATCATACAGCCAAAGAGAAAAGAAGTCTAAGTGGCATTTCCATGCCTTTTAAAACCTTCCAGCCAGTGGTTCTCAACTTTTTTCTGCCTTTGCTCAGCTGAGGGACTCCACATATACCTCACAGTAACTATGGCTGTGATTCTCAAGAGTCTGGGGAACAGGAAGCTTCTTAAAAAGGCACGTCTCTTATTGATCCAGATGTGTACTCTCCTCCAGGCCAGTGAGAATCACTGCAAAGCAGAATGGACAGATTAATTCCATGTTTAGAATAGAAATTAGGGATAAAGGAACCAGGTGACGAAAAGAGAAGATGAAAGAAAATGAGGTGGAAAGACCTATAGAGAAAGGAACATGGTGAGAATGTCAACACGGAGGGTGGGTTAGGTGGGGGGAGAGACGTGTGGAGAGGGAGGTCAGTGCAGAATTTGGGAATGAAGCCAATCAGAGTGGCTACTGTGAACAAAGAAGAACAAAAGAGTGTTGCTTACCACCCACTGAATTGCGACCCACTGCAGTCACCCACCCACACAGTACAATCCTGAGAGGAATTCAGGATGAAAACAGGATGAGGCACTCTGTGCTTTGAGTAAACAGACCCCATGGATAGTTAGTTAGATGGATATCTCAGGAAGAATTTCAATGACCCCAGATTCTTGCATCTTCCCATACATAAACACTAAAATAATTAACTTGAGATGTCTATTCTTTGTGATTAGTAATAATCTTTTATGAAGATGTATGCTTGACAGCATGTATTTCCCAGCCAAAAAAAAAAAAAAAAAATCATATATAAACTGGGTCCTCCCACCTCTTTGGAGCAGTTCCTCAGAGCTATATCTCCCAGGCTATAATCCTCAGTAAGGCCCTGAATAAAACTTAACCTCAAAACTCTTATGCTGTGTGTTTTTCTTTAAGTCGACACTATTAAGGAGCACAAAATTAGTCAAAAGATAATTTAAGGAAACAATTTATGACATATGACAAAGGACTAAGATCTCTAATATGTAAAGAGCCCACAAACATTGATTTAAATATTTAAACATACGATCAGAAAAATGGGGAGAAGATACAAACAGGGAACACATTAAACAAAAGAATATGTGACCAAAAACATAGGTAAAAATTACAGGTTAAAACGAGACAGAATTTTTAACCTGGTCTGGCAAATATCTGAAGAGGTTAATACCCAGGGGTTAGCAGTGTATAGGGAAACCAACACTCTGCAAACTGGAATAAGCTTTCTAAAAAGTTATTTGGTCTTTAAAATCTGCACATCCTTTAATCCAGCATTTATTGTAAAAAAAAAAAAAAATTAGACTCAAGAGTAAAGACATTTGTATGTGGATTTCCACCGCAATTCCTTTTCTAGTAATGAAAAATTGAAATAAATCTAATTGTTCAATAATATTGAACACTGACATGTTCTTAGTTGGGATTCTGTGGGAGCAGACTCTGAGACTTGGGTGCTGGCTGGTTATTTGAGAGGTGATTCCAGGAAACAGAACTGGAAAAATGGAGAAAGTGAGAAGGATGAAGGAGAAAATCCAATATGGTTTTCAGGAATGAGCTGGTTACTGCACCTCAATTCCGCTGAGGACCTCTGCAGAATTACAGAGCACGTATCTTATAACTGTCCCAACACAGGACGGGGAGCTGGGGCATTTATCCACCAACTCTCATACCCCACTGGTGAGGTTCCAGTATTAACGCCTCCATATGTCTAGGTTGTACGTTCCTGGGTCTAGGTAGCATTTGCAGCTTTGGAGAAAGCAGAGCAAAGATGTGGCACAGCTTATATCTGATGTGGGACACTGTCAAAAGTGCATGGAACTGTCCACTACAGCCATGCTAATATCAGATGGGCAAAGGGGACGTAACCAGCATATTCATATTTTCAGTTAAAATCAAGTTACAAGTAGAATATACAGTGTGCCTTATATTTAAAGTAGATATATATTTAGACACACACACACACACACACACACACACACACACACACGAAATATGCCTGGCAGGATATTTACCAAAAGCTAATTAGTGTTTATCTCTGAGTAATGATTATCTTGGATGATTTTTACTTTTTAAAAACATGTGTATATTTTAATATTAAATTACACAAAGTAATTGTAGCTATAATTTTCTACAATGAACAGGTCTTATTCGAATAGTAAAAAGAAGCTAAGTCCATGTACTTTTAATAGGTCTGATTAAAAAAAACACACATTTGCTCTATATTCACAAATAACATTAATGGTATTAATTATTACAATCCTCAAATTATTCAATAATTCTAATTAATTTTAAACTAAAAGCTAGTACATGAAATAGCTGCCTTCAGAATATTTACATGTTGACAGTGATATTTCAAGTATAAACCAATCATCAATAATTTAATTCTAAATTCTCCATTAAGAGAAAGTGGAAAGGGGAAAATAATAAGATGAAAAAATAATACAGAATAAACTTTGCACTAATTACAGTGACGATCAATCATTTTGCCACCCACCCCACCTACTCTCATTCTGAAGATCCTTATCAACCTCTTTCTTACCACTTCTAAACCAACTTGCCTACATCCTAATATCTTTGCGCTAATATTATTGCACCTTTCTCATTCACTTGCTCTTTCAAGTATTGAGTGGCTACCATAAATCAGACACTCTGCTAGGCATGAAGATACAACGGACAAGTTCATCCTCCAGGAACTTACCATCTCCTGGGTAATCAAAATAATGACAAGTTGGGCTTCCCTGGTGGCGCAGTGGTTAAGAATCCACCTGCCAATGCAGCGGACACGGGTTCGAGCCCTGGTCTGGGAAGATCCCACATGCCGCGGAGCAACTAGGCCCATGAGCCACAACTACTGAGCCTGCCCGTCTGGAGCCTGTGCTCCACAACAAGAGAGGCCGCGATAGTGAGAGGCCCGCGCATCGCGATGAAGAGTGGCCCCCACTCGCCGCAACTGGAGAAAACCCTCACACAGAAACGAAGACCCAACACAGCCAAAAATAAAATAAATAAAATAATTATTAAAAAAATAATAATAATAATGACAAGTTATAGCAGAGGTAAACACAGGACACAGAGGAGTAGATATAAAAAGATACCCAGCCCAGTCTTGAAGGGAGAGGTGGGAGGGGACAGCTCCACTAGTGGCGCCACAGTAGTTGAGGCCAGAAGGACGAGCAGAAGATGGTGAATGGAGGAGACGGAAGAAGAACTTCAGTTCTTTATCTTTCAGGAACCATGTCATATTTCCAACATCATTTTTTCCTAATCATCCCTTTCCTTGCATTATTCTCCGGAGGATTAAAAAAAATAACCCTTAAATGCCTTCTCGTCATTTCCAACTCAGAAGGTAAAATGCCTCTGCCTGGTTGTCCATGTTCCTGTTAGTCTTACCTGGTCACAGTGGACAGCCAACCTAAGTCCACTCTTCCCAATAAGCAGCGTCTGCTCTCTTCAGACCAAGCACCTTGCTGTGTGTGTTCCATTAATTCCCAGCTCCATGCCTTAACTCCTCCGGCACCTTGTATCTGGCTTGTCATCTCCACCTCACTGTCTCCTGATCAGTCTTCCAGGTGCTATTTTGTTGGCCTCCTGGGGCCACACAACCTCCTAGAGGCTACTAGCCCCACCAGGAACAGAGGGCTGGTGATACAAGTGTACCTGTCCTGTATACAAAGGTCTTCTCACTCCTACCTTTAACATTTATTCAGGACGGAGAGAAACAATAATACGAAGGTGGGGGAGATATGAACAAACAGAACACTGAACTTAGAAGAATGAAATGTGAATGAAAACTTGGCTGTTTATTTTTCTTCACAGTGGCTTTTATTCTGAATTGAGTATTTGTAGACACTTTCTTGAAAATGAACAAAGTGAGCCTGTGACTTCAAGAAACTCAAATGATAGTATTTGCTGCCAGTGATAAAATTCAAGCTTTCAAGCAAAAATTAGTATTTTGGAAAATACATATAGGCTACTATATGCCTAATAGCTTCCCATTTGTTAAAAACTTTTCAGAGGAGATTAGTGAAAACAATGACAACTATGCTTCTGTGTTTTTGCTTTTGATATTTATAATAACATGTCAACACTTGTAAGGTCTGTACAACTCAGTGAACCAATACTTTCCAAATGACCAATGCATGATGTTAAATAATCATACATGGATGAAAGGGAAAGAGTAACCAATGGAGGTTAATGTAACCAAGTACAAGAAGTTCACTGACATTAAAGAAATGACTTGAGTTTTGGCATCATATCAAAGAAGAAAATCTACAGTTTTCTGGAAAACACTATTAAGATATTTCTACCTTTTACAATTTCATATCTTTGTGAGACCAGATATTCACCATATAAATTAACCAACCACACACACACACACACACACACACACACACACACACACACACCTGTGACAGACTGAATGTAGAAGCAGGAATGAGAACCCAGCTCTCATCTACTAAATCATAATTAGAGATTATCACAAAAATCTCTAAATTTCATTTTAGAAAACACAGTTATTTTTCTTAAAATGTTATTTGTTACCATGTAATGATTTCTTGTTGTTATTTTAATTAAATTCATAATGCTTTAAAAATTTACCAGTTTTAATTTCTAATACAATTAGTATCGATAGACATGACTAACAAAAACAAAAGCTCTTTAAAGTCCAGTATGATTGTTACGAGTGTAAAGCGGTCCTGAAACCAGAAAGTTTGAAAACCACTGCACCAAGGATGGCAGATCAACAAAACGAAAAGAACCAAGTTCTCTGAAGATGGTGTGGAGCAGAGCTGCCCTGCTGGCCCAGGCCACTGATATTGGGCCTGTCACATGAGGCAGAAATGCACTTTGTTCTTTAAGCCATTGTGCTGCTGGCTCTCTTTGCTACATGATTGCTGTAGCTTAGTCTTCATCCTGACCAATTCAAGGCACATATGGCAACAGATACACACTGGGAAGAGCCCTGGTTCCCAGTAACCGAGTTCCTTTAAATCTATTCCCTGACTAAACAACCACAGTATGTGCGATGTCACATCACCTGTATCTGATACTCAACTTGATGCATTTCTTCCTCCACCCTACCCAGCCCTTAACACACCAAAATAAGTCCCAAGAATCCAAAGCCACCAAGTCAAATCAGGTGAGTGGGATCACGGAAGTGACATATGATATTTAATTATCTGATCCATAGAAATGGGAAGAGAATAAGGGTTAGCCTTTGAGACAATACAGCTGAAGAGACCTTCAGAATTTTCACAAGTCATCAATTTTTTTTAATGAATTTACCTTGAGCTAAGGTCTATCTACTTACAAATCATCTTCCTGAGAACACTTTAAAGGAATTACATAAGAGAAGAGTGAAAAGCCACTTCTTGATCTCTTTTAAAAGTACTGGACACTACAGGCTTGATTTTTCTTATGTATGAAATTTGAATTGCTTTTTAATATGTTATTTTGTCACCATGTCTGTGTATCATATCTGAAAACCCATAATAGGCTATATTCTATGAATCATGAATCCAAACAAATTAAGTAGAAACAGTCCTATGTTTCCTGAACTCCTAAACTGCCAGTAATCTTCTGTCTAGATATGGCCATAAATGGCTATGGAAGACACATATTTTACAGGAGAAATATGTTAGAAGAAAAAATTGTATCATGCTATCATTATTTGAGAAAGCTGCAAGAAAACACAAAATTCAGATACTTGCAAAGCAGCCAAATCCCTGTAACATTCAATTATGTTAATCGAGAACACCACTTTTTGAAAGACAGGGGAATCTAGAAATAGAGAAATGAAAGTTCCTTAATTTCCCAACTCCTGCAGTCACTGAAAGAACACATGATGGGGATGAGAGAATCAGAAAGGACATAGGAACCCCCCTGTCTGGCCTCAGTCTGCCGTTAACCAGCTGAGTGACATTGGGTAAGTCGATTCACCCATCTGGTTGCTCATGTGTGAAATTAGGAGTTGGACTGCAAAATTTTTATGATACCTCAAGCCCTAAATTTCACCATCTTCTTTGCCCCCCCCCCTTTTTTTCCTCCCAGAAGACAAAATCCTGGTTTGCTCTCTCTGATCTTGTTGCAGACTCTGACACCCCACAAATGGAAACCCAATATCAGAAGAAGACCCCCTTTTTCTTCTTTGTGAAGAAACTCCAGTTACCCACTGCAATTTAGATTTTTTGAATCACTGACAAAACTCGGTCACTCTTATTAAACACAATCAGAGCATTATTAGTAACCAATATAATAAAAAGCTCATTTTGCCCAATTTGATGATGTGTGAATAAAAGTTATAAAGTTGAGTAATTGCTTTTCAATGTGTCCTCTATCTGTGAGGCTCAAGTTTTATATTATGTTTGGTACTGAAGATTAAAATTTTCTAAATTAAACACTGATGAAAATTTGATGATGATATTTTAATTTAGGCAAATAATTACTCCCTTTCCTTATGGCCACTTTCATATATTAAAATTCAGAAGGGAATTCACAATTCAGTTTACCATTACTCATTACTAATAGGACAAATGATCAGACTATACCCTTTAAACGAGTGGTACATCCTTATAGATTATTTATCTTATTAGGATAGAGAAATTATCCTCTGAGTTGCTGAGTTAATTGCAAAGAAGGAATTGATCTTTATGCAGTTAAGTTTCTGATGTTAATCAAGCCTGTTTTCCTGTCTTCCCAGCTTCTGATCTTCCAAAGATATGTAATTATTTTGGGGGGAGGGGAAGCTGAAAGATATAAGTTGGATAGATTAATGCAACTGAATTATATCAAGGGGCTGAATCAGCAATTTAGAAGTGGTTTGCTGAATATAAGATAAAGCTTTCCCCTAGACGAATAAAGAGAGCTTTTAAAAATTAATGAGGTGGGGGCTTCCCTGGTGGCACAGTGGTTGAGAGTCTGCCTGCCAATGCAGGGGACACGGGTTCGAGCCCTGGTCTGGGAAGATCCCACATGCCGCGGAGCAACTAGGCCCGTGAGCCACAACTACTGAGCCTGCGCGTCTGGAGCCTGTGCTCCACAACAGGAGAGGCCGTGATAGTGAGAGGCCCGCGCACCGCGATGAAGAGTGGCCCCCGCTTGCCGCAACTAGAGAAAGCCCTCGCACAGAAACGAAGACCCAACACAGCCAAAAATAAATAATAAATAAATAATAAATAAAATTAAAAAAAAAAATTTGTTTCTTTTAAAAAAAAAAAAAAATTAATGAGGTGGAAAGGCTAGGTGATTAATGAAATTTGCATGAAACTGAAAACATAATCTTATATTATCTATTTATCTGGAAGCAAAAACAAGATGGCCAAGTAGCCACAGTATATCACTGACTGACCTTTCTATGGAAATAGAACCAGGTTCCTTTTTTACCTTCTGTTGTACACGCATAACTTGGAGATGTTGCTGGTTCAGTTCCAGACCACCCGAACAAAGCAAGTCACATGAATTTTTTGGTTTCCCAGTGCATACAAAAGTTATGTTTACACTATACTGTAGTCTATTAAGTGTGCAATAGCATTATGTCTAAAAAAACAATGTATACACCTTAATTTAAAAATACTTTATTGCTAAAAAAATGCAAACCATCATCTGAGACTTCAGTGAGTCCTAATCCTTTTACTGTGGGAAGGCCTTGCCTCAAGGCTGCTGGCTGCTGACTGAGCAGGGCGCTGGTTGCTGAAGGTTGGGGTGACTGTAGCAATTTCTTAAAATAAGACAACAGTGAAATTTGCCCCATCGATTGACTTTTCCTTTCACAAACGACTTCTCTGTAGCGTACAGTGCTGGTTTCATAACATTTTACCCACAGAACTTCTTTTAAAATTGGAGTCAATCCTCTCAAATTCTGCCACTGCTTTATCAACTAAGTTTATGTAATGTTCTAGATCCTTTATTGTCATTTCAACAATCTTCACAGCATCTTCACCAGGAGTAGATTCCATCACAAGAAATCACTTTCTCTGCTCATCCGTAAGAAGCAACTCCTCATCCATTAAAGTTTTATCATGAGATTGCAGCAATTTAGTCACATTTTCAAGCTCCACTTCTAGTTCTCTTGCTGTTTCCACTATACCTGCAGTGACTTCCTCTAGAGAAGTCTTGATCCCCTCAAAGTCATCCATGAGGGATGGAATCAACTTCTTCTGAACTCCTGTAAAGATTTATATTTTGAGCTTTTCCTGTGAATCACGAATGCTCTTGATGGCATCTAGAATGGTGAGTCCTTTCTAGAAGGTTTTCAACTGACTTTGTCCAGATCCATCAGAGGAATCACTATCTATGGCAGCTTATAGCCTTATGAATGTATTTCTTAAATAATAACACTCGAAAGTCGAAATTACTCCTTGATCTATGGGCTCCAGAATGGATGCTGTGTTAGCAGGCATGAAAACAACATGAATCGCACTGTACTTCTTCAACAGAGCTCTTGGGTGACCAGGTGCATTGTCAGTGAGCAATAATACTTTGAAAGGAATCTTTTTTTCTGAGCAGTAGGTCTCAACAGTGGGCTTAAAATATGCAGGAAACCATGTTGTAAGCTGGTGTGCTGTCATCCAGATTTTGTTGTTCCATTTATAGCATAGGCAGAGAAGATTTAACACAATTCTTAAGGGCTCTAGGATTTTCAGAATGGTAAATGAGCATTGGCTTCAACTTAAAGTGACCAACTGTGTTAACCTCTAATAAGAGAGTCAGGCTGTCCTTTGAAACTTTGAAACCAGGCATTGACTTTTCCTCTCTAGCTATGAAAGTCCTAGGTGGAGTCTCCTTCCAATAGAAGGCTGTCTTGTTTACACTGAAAATCTGTTGTTTAGTGTAGCCACTTTCATTAACTATCTTAGCTGGATCTTCTGGATAACTTTCTGCAATTTCTACATCAGCACTTGCTGGTTCACCCTGCACTTCGATGTTATGAAGATGGTTTCTCTCCTTAAACCTCATGAACTAATCTCTGTGAGCTTCAGACTCTTCTTCTGCAGCTTCCTCACCTGTCTCAGCCTTCACAGAATTGAAGAGAGTCAGGGCCTTGCTCTGGATTAGACTTTGGTCTATGGGAATGTTGTAGCTGGTGTGATCTTCCCTCCAGATCACTAAAACTTTCTCCACGTCAGCAATAAACTGTTTTGCTTTCTTTTTGTGTATTCGCTGGGGTAGCACTTTTAATTTCCTTTAAGAACTTTTCCTTTGCATTCACAACCTGGCTAACTGTTTGGTGCAAGAGGCCTAGCCTTTGGCCTGTCTCAGTTTTCGACATGCCTTCCTCACTAGGCTTAATCATTTCTAGCTTTTGATTTAAAGTGAAAGACATGCAACTCTTCCTTTCACTTGAACATTTAAAGGCCATTGTAGGGTTATTAATTGGCCTAAGCTCAATATTGTCATGTCTCAGGGAATAGGGAGGTCCCAGGAAAGGGAGCGAGATGGGACAGCAGCCTGTCAGTGGATCAGTCAGAACACACACATTTACTGATACCAATTAAGTCAGCTGTCTTACGTGGGCACAGTTCGTGGATCCCCAAAACAATTATATAATAGTAACATCGAAGATAACTGATCACAGATCACCATGACAAATATAATGATAATGAAAAAGTTTGAAATATTTAGAGGATTACCAATTTGTGACATAAAATTGTTGAATTTGTGACACAGAGGCACAAAGTGAGCAAATGCGGTTGGAAAAATGGCGCTGATAGACTTGCTCGACGTAGGGTTGCCACAAACCTTTAATTTGTAAAAAAGAGAATATCTGCACACACTAAAACAAGGTATGCCTGTATTTTTGAAGTGCTTCATTGTTTTGTTTACCTCAGCACCTATGAATTTCTGAGTTCACTGATGCCTACGCTATTAACCCATCAATGTTTACTTTCTTATAGTTTGGTTCATGCTCTCATGAGGTTATATTTGTTACTTGCCAAAACACCTGATTCTTCAAGCACATATACTATCAATTACAGAACTTGCCTGTGTAAACGAGTGAAAAACAAGGCCATTTATTGTACTAGAAATCGGCAATGCAGAAAAAGGCTATGAAGTTCAACCAAGCTGGAGCCATCTGTCTCCAGGCTAAGGTATACAAATGACTTCATGACTTCAGTCCACAGTTCCAGGGACTACAGCACAGAAAACATGCATGAGGTAATCTTTAAATGGGAGACAGCCACAGACAATGACATTCTACTTGCTGCAATACAAGCAACTTTAGTAACTGAGCTGAGAGCACACACTATTCTGTTATCATTGGGAAGTATCATCCAGAAGACTCACATCAAGCTGAAGTGTAATTATCCTTTAATAAATGCATCACTGAGTTAAGTGACAATGGTATTTTGGCTCTTCAATTAGAGTTTCCAAGATAGTCTAATTGGAGGGGTTCTGCCACTATAAATATATCTTCTACTCTATAGGGTATCTCATTTTAGAGTGCTTAAATATTACTAGGGACCAGTTCTATAAATACATGTTTTATATATAAACTGAATGAGACTCCATCAATTTACCTTCTGATTCTAGAACATACACCCTGGGAAAATTGCCCCGTTTTTCATATACCATTGGTTACAAATAGAAATAATGTACATCTTTTACCTAACGGTATTATAAGAGCATTGTATTATATGTAGTTACTGTTCCACTGAACAAAATGTAATCTAAGATAGAAACTGCAACATCAAACTGTTTTATAATGGGACTGACTGTAATTTTGTCCCTGGAAAAACTAAGAGGACACCCAAGGAGAGGAAAATTACAGTTAGTTCAAACAGGAAGTAATCAAAAACTGTCTAAATATAGGAAAAATTGGCATCTGTAACAAGCTCCAGTAGTAACAAGAGGGAACTACAAGGGAAGATCAGCTGTACCATGGATTTCCTTAGTTTAGGATTACACTTATCTAAATGATACCACTTTAATAAGTGGTATAAAAAATAAACTGAATGCTGAGACAATTAAGTTCCTAATATATTCTTATTATTTATCATGCAACAATATTCACTTAGCCAGCACCTGCTCTGTGCCTGGTCATATTCTAGGCACCAGGGATTTAGGAGTGAACAAAACAAACAGAAAATCACTGTTCCTGCAGAATTTATTTTCTGGTGGAGGAGACTGACAATAAACAAGATAAATAAGCAAAAATATGTATGTTATATATGACGAAGGCTAAGGAGAGAAAATCCAGCAGGAAAAAGGATATGAAATGTCAGAGGGTATGACGGGGAGATGACACTGATAGAGTAGCTAGGCAAGGCTTCACTCAAGTGGGGACTTTTGAGTAAAAACTTGAAGGAAATCATTCTGTCACTTAACTTTCACTTTTCTGTCTTGACTCTGTTACCGTTTAGTTTCTACCTTTAGTTATATGTAAATAAAGTAAGCCAGTCACACAGAGGGGGAGAAAGCATGAATAAGGAGAGAAGAGAGGGACATTTAGCTTTTAACTGGTAATAGCTTTACCACTGCTTTCTAAATCTATCAGTCTGTGTGTCATTTTTGTGAGTATTAAGTTGCATCCTCACGGGTGGTCCTGGCTAATTCTATTTACAACTTTGCTGAAAAGAGCACTGAATTGGAGGTGATGTGATGGGGTGGGGGTGGTAGTTACTGACACCCAGATCTTTAGCAAGGCTGGCATTCTCTGCCAAGTCAGAGGATGAAAAGGAAAACAAAAACAAAAACACTGCAGATAAATCCACTGTCCTACTGCATGGAACTGCTTCCTCATTTAAATTGACATGTTGTCAGCTGTCAACTAAAAATAGTGTGATTTTCTGTTTCAATTCTCTGCTGTAAAAAATGGCCACAATGATCACTGTACCAGGTTTTATGAAACTGAATATATATATAGAGGCAAGAATTTTAAAAGAAGAAACATCTTAGGAATGGAAGTCGCTGATTTTATTCCTTAGGTGACCCACATCACAACATACCGTGATAACAGAAGACAACAACAAAGGGAGGAATATAAAAGTGAATTCACTGGAAACATCAGACTGGAGTATAATCAGGATTCTGAAACTGTGTTTTTACACTGAAGATACTACATGACGAATACTTAATTCTTCAATACGGTGTGCTTGACCCGTATATCTAATCATTCAGGTCTTTAAAAAAAAAAAATCTGCTGTTCCTTTACCACACATTCTCCTCATACAATCACATAGATCCAGACCCCTTATGACAATTTCCCATTTTATGTTTCAGAATAACCCAGGAGCAGATGACTTCATGCAGTGGTGGTTATTCCTGGGAAATACATAAGGGGAATAATCTCTGTTAATCAAATGCTGCAAATACATCAGGGCCATGGTCAGAATCACTTTGATTTTTAACTTATGGATGCCTGGGATCGACTCCAGACTTAATAAGACAGAACCTTTCGGGGGGAGGGGGGGGTTCGTGTCCAGTTATATGTACTGTTAGCAAGCTCCCTGGGTGGTTCAGATCTAATGCAGGGTTCGAACTACTGCACCGAGGTAAGCTGCTGAAAGCTACAAAACCTACAACACATAATGTGCCAAGTGAGGAATTCTACAGAAGAGCATTTTGTCACCACCTACTTTAGCAGCTCTGCATGTTCCTACCTTTCTGTGAAGAACGGTGTTAGGGTTCTAAGTATCAATACTTCATGTGACTTGAAAAGTAGGGGAGCAGAAAGTGAAACTTGGAAGGTGATCTTACCCTTTATTTTAATAAAGATACTTTCCAGAATGGCAACCATAGAGCATACGTATCTGAGACTTGAAAGAGACACCCGATAGGACCAGTGATAATAGGCTTATTCTGCCCATTACAAAGACAGTTTTAGCTATCCTGAGCAGTTGCCCATACCAATGTTATTTTCCCCTTTCTTCCTTAGTGGTAGAACCCCAATTTTAAGTTGAGCACATTGTCTCCTGGAAAAACAAAGAGACATTTCTCAGCCTTCTTGCAGCTAAATATCTAGCTCTGTGTCTCAGTTCTGGCCTACGAAGTAGAAATGGTGTGTGAGATGTCCATAGAGTCTCCTTAATGAGAGGTGACTCAGCTGGCAAGCAACTTTTTACCTGTTCACCTTTCCTTCTCTGGGGGAACTGTTTCATTGAAGTGATGGCTGGCGTTCTAGCAGCCATTTTGTACCAGTAAGTAATCTTGAAGATGGAAGCTGTGTACTAGGGTACTGTAGCAGAAAGACAGACTATCCCTTTATCCTTAATGACATGATGGAGCCATCATATCAGACTGTAACTGCCTCCCTCCAGACTTATTTTATATGAGAAATAAACTGTTTTCTTATGTAAGCCACTATTATTATTATTATTATTAGCTATATGCTCCAAAGCTAATCTTAACTAATATAATAAAGAGGCACACCAAGGGACTTATAAAGTCAGAGAGCGATTTCAATGGTGTATAGTACCCATCCTGTGAATTCTTAATACACTGATATTGTTTCTAATATCCTTAAAAACCAGGTTGCACATGTATAACTCTAAGCTTACAAAAAGATTTAATAGCATTTCAGCCTCATGTGCAAGCAATATGGTAAAATAATTTACCTAATCTCTGTATACTGAAGAATAATTAGTGTAAGAAAAGATTAGAGTTGAAAGTGGAGAGCAGGAGATGAACTAGAGTGCCAGGTCATAGGAAGAGTCATTGACACACACTGTCTTGTTGACCATGGCGTAGGGGATAAAGAGGAAGTGAAGACGACCCCAAGATCTC
The DNA here is from genome assembly GCF_949987535.1 of Balaenoptera acutorostrata. NCBI lineage: Eukaryota > Metazoa > Chordata > Mammalia > Artiodactyla > Balaenopteridae > Balaenoptera > Balaenoptera acutorostrata. The sequence goes on along the minus strand of NC_080071.1, from coordinate 30,148,108 downwards.
TGGCTTGGTTGACTGCTGCAGATGGTGACGCCCATAAATAAGATGGGGAACGCCACAGGAGGAAAAAAGGGGAAGGGAAGAAAACGAGTTTGGTTTTGACCTTGAAGAGCTTTTGAGATGCTTATGGGATACAAATGCAAAGTCCAGGAGAAAGTTAGAAAACAGTCTTCCAGGTTCACTTGTTATTCTGCTTTTAAAAAATATTTGATGATTCCACAGCAATTATTCAATGAAGCCCGAGCTCCCTACCATGATTTCAAGGTAATTTACCACCTGGCTTCAAACTACCTTTTCAGATTTATCTTTTAACATCTCTTTTTGCCCTCAAGGCCCCACCAAACACAAACGCAAACCTTATGTTCAAGTCACATATAACTAACCATTCATGGTTTTGCCCAAACAAGCTTCATAGAAATTCATGCATATTTCTTCCGTAACACATATTCAACTTCTCTGCAAATACCTTTTTACCTGTCTGCATCCCACATGGGACAGAACTATTTGAGGGCCTAGCCAACTATCCTGGATAGAGCACATCGAACAGATAAGCACTCTAATACTTGGTTAATTAACAGAGGCTCACGCGCCAAGCTTCCATGTTTTTGCTTACTCTGCTTTCCTTATCTGGGACATGGAAAGGAATCAATGATGACCCCGAGTGGTCAGGGCTGCGTAAATAATACAGTGGTGCCTTTTATCTGGAGAGATCAGATCAGAAGAGGAGACAAAAAAATGTCCAACAGCTAGCAGGAGCAGGGGAGTTTTATATAAAGAAAAGAAGAAACAAATGCACTCAAGTCTCATGACTTTTACCTCAGGCGGAAAAAGACATCCAGAGTACGGAATGGATAGCTCATGCTCAGCAAAGGAAGGCAGGAGTACAACAAGGGAGAAAGCACCGGGTTTCTTGAGAGGCAGGAGTGGGCTGGATCCAGAAAAGCGTGACAGGAATCCTTCCCAGGCCACCAGAACACGACAGCCACTTCACTTATAAACCAGCTCCATCAGCAGCACATGGTTGTGTCACTCTCCTCGCTGGTCCTCAGCTGTGCTTCTAAACTTGACAAAGCTCATTGCTAGAGAAGGTCTCGGTTTTTCCTGCCTAAAGGTTTTCTACCTGCCACTAGGTCATCACAAACTCCACCATTTGTTAGACACAGCCAGTCCCAATCCTGATATATATATATTTCTTAGCTTCTCCAATTTGGAATAAAAAGGAAAAATAAAATAATGGCATGTTATAGTGTAGAAAACAGAGGAGCTTTATATGTCAAATGTGAAAGTTTCTGCCAGCTCTCTGTGACACATACTCTTATTTTTGCTGAGAATTTACAAAGATTATTGAACGTGTGTACGTTCCTTTTAATTAGTGGGATACATGCAAGATTATGTCTTATTAGAACTATGAAGTACTGACAACATGAGAGCTGATTTGAGCTCTTGTGAAATAGTGTATTTATACTTTACACACATCTTTCATGTCTTTTATGCATGACATTGGAATGTGGTTTTAGGAGACACTTAAAAGAGAAGAATCGGAAAAAAAACTCACAGCATCACTCATTCCTCACTCAAATTTAAACTGTGTCAGGGTGTTGGTTCTCAATGCAGCCTCATTATAAAGACACAAAATGAATATTACTTGATCCAGCAATCATCCTTCTTGGTATTTACTCAAATGAACTGAAAACTTACATCCACATAAAACCTGTACACGCAAGTTTATAGCAGCTTTATTCATAACTGCCAAAATGTGGAAGCAACCAAGATATCAATGGTGAATGGATAAACTGTGGTACATCCATACAATGGAGTATCATTCAGTGATAAAAAAGAAATGAGCTATCAAGCCACAAAATGTGTGGGAGGAACCTTAAATGCATATTGCTAAGTGAAAGAAGCCAGTCTGAAAAGGCTACGTACTACAGTTTCCAATTATAAGACATTCTGGAAAAGGCAAAACTATGGAGACAGTAAAAAGATGAGTGATGGCCAGGATTTGGGTGGTGGGGGGATGAATAGGCAGAGCACAGAGGACTTTTCAGGCAGTGAAGCTATTTGGTATGATCCTGTAACAGTGAATACATGCCATCATATGCCTGTCAAAACCCACAGAATGCAAAACGCAAAGAGTGAACCCTGAAGTAAACTATGGCTCATCGACTGTAACAAAAGGAACACACTAATGCAAAATGTTAAAACGGGGGAAACTGGAGGGAGGAAGAGGGAGTGGGTACAGGGGAGCTCTGTACTTCCTGCTCAACTTTTCTCTAAACCTAAAATTCTTCAAAAAATAGGCACTGAAGTACTAATTAAATTTCTTTGAAAAGAGAACATTACCGTACAACCTTCAAGTCATTTAGTAACTAATTTAGAACAGCACTTTGTCAACAGTTAGAAAAAGCAAGCAGCTTGGAAGATAATCTAGCATAATAATTCGGAGTACATATAACTTCTTGAGCAAGTGGCATGCTCTGTTTCATTTCAGTGAGAATTTGTTGAGCAAATACTGTATGTCGGTCACTGTGACAGGTATATGGCATATGGCAGTGAACACACAAAGATATCTGGCCTTGAAGAACGTATGTTCTACTGTGCAGAGACAGACGATAAAATATAAACCAACAGAGAAGGTGAATTATATAGCAAGTGAGAAGGGGATGAGTGCTAGAGGAAAAAGAAAAAGGAGAGGGGATAAGGGGCATCAAGGTTACTAAGGTGGGGCTGGGGAGTAATTTCCTCATCTGCTGAAGGGGATATAATAGTTCCCACCACCCGTGGGTGCTGTGGGTTCCAGGAGATCTCCCACCTAAGGTGCTTCAGTAGTGCTGGGCACACAGAAAGTGCTCAGTCAGTAAACGTGACCTCTTATTACTATGATTATTGCTAGGAAATGGCAGCACGTTTTTGAATAACTTTTATCATACCCACCAGATTTTATTTCTTGATTTTTTTTTTCTTGAATTGCTAGAGTAGAAGCAATTATCGTGGGCAGTCCAAAATTCATACACTTCAGGAGAAACAAGCACTTGTTGAATTTGTGGTTGTTTACTAGTAAAAATCATCTTTTTATTAACTTTTCTTCTCACCTCTGCCAAGAAATATCATATAATCACATGGACAGATCCTAGAAAAGATACTGGTAACTATATTTGTGCAGACTGGCTGCATATAACGGAGTAAGTCAAAGCAACAGGGATGTAAAAAAAGGCAGGAGCTCATTTGTTACATAGAAAGTCTGGAGCTAGGCCATCCAGGACTGGTGTCATGGTTCCACAAAGTCATCAGGGACCTGGATTCCTTCTGGCTCACTGCTCTGCCACTCCTAGGGTGTGGGCCTAGTCTCTACGGTCCAAGAAAGCTTCCAGAGCCATCACATCCATGTGGCAGGAAGCAGGAAGAGATAAGGAAGGTGCTCGACTTTTCCTTCAAAGAGACTTCCCAGAAGACACTTCCCACAGCACTTCTCAGGCATGCTGTTAACCAACACGTTGTCCTGGCTACTGGTTGCAAGGGAGGGCAAGGGTTGTTTGGCTGGCAGCATTGCGACCAGCTAGGAAGCGAGGGGAATGGGGTCTGAGAGGTGACAGTGGCTTTTCAGAGGGGTGAAGCATAAGGGGCACGCCACTTCTGTGAACGGCTGGATGGAGCTCCCGTGACTCCCACGCAAAGGGAGAAGGATCCTTTCTCTCTACAGACTGTGCATTGTTGCAGAGCAAGGGCAATTTGGTGGTAATTACTTGTTACTGTAAAGTAGCCTTCTTTGTGTTGTGTGTGTTTGCGTGTGTGTTTGCTTTTTTTACACCGACCCCAAATCTATCAAAGACAAAAAGATTCCAATAAATTTTAGGACTGAAGAAAGATTTAGAGATTTTTTAAAGTTTGCATTATATACGATACTACAAGAATACTTAAGCAAATTATGGTAAATCCACACACACAACGGTTTATTATGCAACTGTTGAAATAACATTGTCAAATATTATTTAAAGACATGGGGAAATACTTGTCATGTAATAAGTGAAAAGGCAAGGTTCAAGATAATGTTAACTATGCGACACATGTATATGAATTACAGTAAAGAAATCAACATAAATTAATTTTATACAGTTTCCAAAATCTCTACTTAGAAAATATATTGAATTTTAAATTAGAGTTGTTTCCAAAAGTCTGTATTCCAGTAGCAGTTCTGAACTGCCAGACTGCCTTTGCATTTTCCTATGATCTTCTGCATTATTTTAAAACTATAATCCTTAATAGTATAGAATTTCAAAAGTCCAAAAGCCATGAATCACCAACGAACTAATAATGCACTTTAATAAGTACTATCACTTTTAACTTTGGGAAGAAGGGGGGAAAATACTCCTTAAGTGTTCATCTGGATGATGTGTGAAAGCATTACTACACATCAGTAGCTCAAAAGCATTGGGTTTTCAAAGAAGAAAACCACCCAGAGCTAAATAAATGTGAAACAATATCAACTTCCTAAAGATCTGAGCTGAAGCGGGTCCCATCTTTACCACGAAACTCTAGTCTAACAATATGCTCCTTTTTCATCCAATTTCAGGCTTTCATTTATCACTGGGATAACATATATTTTTTTGGTCCCCAGCCTGGTTTTGATAATTTTGTCTATGCCTGACCACTCTAGATGGCATATTTCAATCTTCATTTCAATAATTGTTGAGTATCTACTATGTGTCAACCACACGTTTGACAGGCGGCTCCTGAGACTTGACAACATGTTCCCTGCCGCGTGGGAGCCTGGGTGAGGGGAGCCTGGCTCAGAGTCTAGCTTTCTTTCCAGGGTGTTTGCTCTACTGCCCCTTTCAGCGGCTGCCTTGTAGCCAGCCTTTCACAAACTCTGCTCCTCCTTTTACAGCATCCCCTCCCCACCATTTCATTTACTATTTAACTGTACAACTGTACTAGCCAAAAGAAACCATTGCATGGAATCCAGGAATCATTTAATATAAAACATAGAAAAATATGTGAAATGTACTGGCTCCAAAATGATTTTTTAAAGTTGGTAAGAAAAAGTATCTTTTAATTAGCAAAAACAAAAACAGAAACAAAGGAACCAAAGTCAGGTTTATAGGAATATGAGAAATTGTATATAATTTTTAAAAATAGAGCATTGAATGGTACACCGAGACTCAGAGATCTCAGCCAAAAATAATAATTACTGAGAATTCAGTGATTGTAATGGTCTGTCCCGATGCGTTGCCAACTGTTTAATTAGAGAACAGAATATTCTTATTTAAAAGAAACGTCAATACAACTGTAAGTCAATCTATTTGCATAAATCTTTTGGTAAAAATAATCTAAAAACTACAGCCATTGATCCTTAGCAATATAATACAAAAAGATAGAAAAAAAAAGAAGCCCAAAGGCACCGCCAATGTAACATTTCCCATCAAGCACAGCTACAGGTAGCATTCTATGCAGACATTTGTACTGCATCCCAGTGGGAAGCCCACAGTATTGATGCTTCTGTATCTTCTTACTTTCTGTATCTGGCTCTCCGCAGGGATTCTGGTTTTGAAGGGTGTTGGTGATTCTTAGCTAAATATCCCTGGTAACTTTACATTGCTGCCCTAAATGTATGCAAGAAAGACAAAATCTAATTCTAAACCTGAGGAGTGAAAATGTCAGGATTAAATTCGCTCTAGAGAAACAATAACCCTCTGAACTACTAACGAATAACTGGAAATACAAGCAGAAGATTAGAACTGTCAAGTGTCTTCCTGAAACCTTAAATGTGGAGAAAGGTTTTGTCAGAGATGAAAAATGGGGACCACTGTGCTCCTTTCCACTCATTGCCCATAACTTGTAAATTACAGCCTGTCTACAAATGATGTATTTGGTACTTGGGAAATTCTTTATAATTAATAGACTTCACAATTCTCCAGCTGATAGTCTAGCAGGTAATCTTACATGCTTAACTGAAATGATTTCTTAATCTTCATTTAAAAACCATAATTAAGAACATCAATGATGGAAATTTCAAATAAGCATTTTTCTAGCATGTTCATTGTTGTGATGCAGCTATACTTGAATTTAATTTAGTTTCTCCTTTTCCCTTGTTTTCTTGAGTCACACCTGCATCCTCTCAGGACACAGACATCCCAGAACCGCCGATGCTAACAAGCAACCCAGATTGTTCTGACCACACAGGATCCTTGACCCCCACCTCCATTCCAGATAGGAACCCCCTACTGATTTATTTAAACACACCGTTCTTTGTTCTGTTACATGAAAATCAGGAGACATTTCTAATTATTATGCCTCTATGATTCAACATCAAATTTCAAGGGATCAAAGCATATACTCTAGGACAGAGGTGGTCAATTTTGAAATTGCTTCGGGGTCAAATTTTTTTTTTCCACCATGCAACAAAATTACCTATTAAAAAAAAGACAGAGATAAATTTTTCTTTCAAAGGGCTTCAGAACCAAACTGAAGCAAAGAGGAAATAATGAAAAAGATAATGTGACAGTGACAGACTATGTGAAATCTTTAGAGAAAATGGACACCCAAAGATAATGATAGCATTGGTGCTGTTTTACTCACAGAGGAGACATATTATTCAAAGACTTCCTTTTTAATTCCTATGAACGTGTTTAAAAAGTCACAGATAGGGGTCAGGATGTATTATGAACAAATCTTTTCTTATCATATGTTTGTTTTATATTTCTTTCAGAGGTTAGAATGTAGTTTAAAAACATTTAGATAAACGTTTTTAAATTTGTTTCAATCACACCCGTCAGAAGAAAAAAGAAAAGAAATGCCTTCGACAAGGCATTACTAGTTATAGGTGAAAACATCACCAGCGACCTTATAAAAAGGCAAGATTGCTAGAAAGTAGGGGGGGAAACTCATTAGATGATAGCTGGTCAAACAAGCGGTAACATAAAGAGGAGGGTCTCTCAAACCTCCTTTATTTGGGGTGCGGTAAGGGGAAGGAAGGAAGCAAGGTTCTAGATTCTCTTATCTGTAGAAGTCTTAGGGGCAGAAATCATAACCTGATTACAGTGTCCTCAGAACCCAACCCAGTGCCTCACACATAAAGGCTGTGCAATAGATGCGTTGAATGTTTTGCTGAGTGAATTTCCCAGCCAGCCATGTACATATGTACAGAATTTCATTTCTAGTCCACAAGTTGTCCACGTGCAGGGATAAGGACCTCCATGCCCTCGCTATTGTACTGGCAACAGAAAGCATATGCTCACTTCAAGCAGAGCACTTCCACATTCTTACTCCATAATGGACTTTTCTCCTCCATTAAAATAGAAAATAATCTGTTTTCTTGACTTTGTGTCACAATGCAAGACTCAAGTTCCATGTTGGCTCTTTTCTAGAATATTCTATACAAAGAAAATGGCGTTCATTTCTTCATCTAAATGTTCTCTCATGTGCGTGATTGTCTTAATTATATGTTGAATGCTCACTCTGTGCTAATCATTGTGCCAGGCACCAGGGACATTATAATGAACAGGCCACAACCCAGGCAAAGAGTTCACAGCTCAGGTAATTTTTAGAAAACCCAGACAATATAGTAAGATAGTATTAGAATAACATTAGGTACCATGAGGAGTGATAACAATGTGTACTTTGGAGAGATGGGAAATGGTGGTTGGGGGTTAGTATTAACCTTTCTTTTATTTACATATCTTATGATAGTTTCTCTAGTTAAAATAAAAATTCTAAAGCAATGTGATCGACAACATATATTAGCTTGTTTCTGTGATTTAAAATAATGCACATATATGCTATTTGTGCATAAAATATCTTCCATATACACAAGAAGTACTGAAAAAACTAAGGGTAGGAGTTGGTGGGGGCAGAGGGAAGGAGATTCTTCATTTTTATGCTCTTCTATACCATATGAACGTTTTCCATACGGCATGTGTAATTTGAATTTAAAAATGACTTTTAAACGTGAAATGAAATAAAAAGAAAAGCTAGTGAGAGATTGAAGGCAAGGGTGACAAAACCATAATGACAAATCAAAGGTGGGCTACAAACATGATTATTAGCTTTCTAGTGATCAACTCAAAAAGGTAAAGTTTATAATGTCCAGGAAATAAAAGCCAGTAATCTGCTCAGGGAGTTTACCTATTCTCCTTATTAAGAATTGAGAGAAATTTCTCCTAGCAGTCCTCATGAGGAAGATACCGTGTGACACAGAATATCCTGATAATATGCTCATAATATCCACAGTGACAGATCTCTTAAAACTTCTGCTTATAATGACCCCCAACAGAAGCTGATGGCAACGCACCAAATGTAACTCACAGAAGCATTTCTGAAGGGGGCCAGTTCAGTCTAAAGGCTCTGGAACCAGATGGCCTGAGTTCAAATGACGGTCCCAGCACATAACTTTCTATAAGAACTTAGGCAAATTACTTGACTTTTCTGTGCCTCAGTTTCTTTATCTGCCCCATACAGTTTTGCGAGGAATAAATGAACGAATACATACATAAATTTTAGCAAACAATCCACACTAGCTATTTACATACACATCCTTGAATTTTCTCTCACCTAAACCTTTAATAGGGCATTGAGCATGCCCAGTCCTGGGGACTGTGGTCCTTGCTGGCCATGTACAGGCTCCTTTGGCCCAATAAAGTGTTTTCTCTTCTGCGGAGGGTCAGGAGCCCAGCACAGAGCAGAAGCCAGAGAGGACCACCTACAACCTGACATGAGTAAGGGAGTAATCAGTCCTACAACCTGACATGAGTAAGGGAGTAATCGGGAACAAGGTCAGGTTATTTCTTAGAAAATATGATGAATATGCTTCAACACACTAAGATGAAGGCAGTAGAGGCCTCAAGGTTCTACTACATGGGACAGCTCAAATCTACTTCCCTGGGATCCCCTCTAGGACCCTAAAAGAGATAACTTGCTGCACAGAGTTGCGTGTATTCTGTTTATATTATTAGTATTATTTATATTGAGTATAAACTATGGACTAGGCATTGCTCATTTAATTCTTATAATAAGGCTCTTAGGTAGGTCCAATTATCATCTGATTTTACAGGTGAGGAAACAGGCACAGAGAAGGTAACTTGCAACATGTCACCCATCTAATAAATGGCAGAACCAAGCCTCCATTCAGTCCAGCAGACTGGCTCAAGCCTACTCTCTTAACTGTGGCACTGTATCATACCACGCATTACACAGATCAAAGTTACAAAACATCCACCACATATAATATACAGCACAAGAAATATGGCAAATAATACTGTAATAACTTTGTATGGGTACAGATGGTTACTAGACTTATCATGATGATCATTTCATAATGTATGCAAATGTCAAAGCACTATGTAGTAAACCTGAAACTAACATAATATTGTATGTCAACTACATTTCAATTAGAAACAACCCATAATCTAATCTACAACAAAGTCAAGTTTCACACACATTTTTTAGTTAGTTCTCCAACATAATAACTACCAATTGTTTTAAAATTCTTCCTATCTTTAAAAAAATATAGGACACAAACAATGAAGAGTGCTTTTTATTGTGATAATTTATATCATGGTCTTTTGCAGCGTATGAGGAACTCCTACTGGGGGAAATAGCTATGGCAGCTTGGATTTTTTTTTTTTTTTTTTTTTTTTTGCCAAACCTTGAACACCTCATTGGACAGATGGTTGTCCCAAAGATATCAGCCATTGGATGAGTCACCACCTGAGACGTACCCCACACAGCTTACTCTTGAAAGAATGGTCCCAGCAATATGCACAGTGTTTCCCATATACTCACTAACCAAGTCAGAAAACCCCACTATTAACGATCCATTCCTTAAGGATAATATCATCCATTTAGTTAAAAAAAAAAAAAAGAAAGAAAGAAAGAAAGGAAAAGCCAACTGTCCTAGGAAGAGTAATACGAACTATTATCAGCCACTGACACTCTGGTGTCAGAGGCTTCCTTAATGACAGTTGAAAGCAAGGCCTTTCAGGAATTTTTTTTTTTTTAAGTATTAATAGAAGATTTAGTGAAGAAATGGGTGTCTACTTGCAGAGGCAATGGGTGCATACTTGCATTTTTGGTCATCAAAAATTCTGCACTAATATTTTAGAAACTATCAAGATGTCTTCAAAATTCCAACACACTAATATACAAACTGTATTTCCCAGAAAGCCTGTTACTCTTGGAAAAAGTATACATTTTGTCTTGCTGTTCATTCATGTGTCCTGTTTTTGGTTGGAAACATGTTCAGTGTCCTCAGGAGGCTAGGTATGCAGCCAATACCGAGGAGAAGAAAGAACTAAGGGTGCAGAAAAGAGCGGCAAGATGACTCTTAAAGTAAATTGTTTAATTATTTTTCTCCAGTCAGCCCTGTTAAACATTCAGGAAAGCATTCAGAAGGCAATCCTCCTCTTCTCCAATTGTTTTTCCCCTTTGCCCTCTATTTCACACACAGCAATTTGCTCTTTTTGAACACATCAGACAAACCATACCCTTTTGGGACTTTCACATGGGTTACTGAAGTGATAAAATGAGAAAGTATTTACTCATCAAAAATTCCTTCTCCGCTAAACATAAACACTG